>NW_026889760.1:3847500-5118572 GCF_033153115.1 Saccostrea echinata
ATCACAGGGGCTTGCTCCCGGCGTGTAATAATTATTTATTAAAAAAAAATCATATATGTTAATACTAAACTTTAGTATTAACGTATATGATTTTTTTTTAATCAATAATTATTACACGCCGGGAGCAAGCCCCTGTGTAGTTTTAGTATTAACGTATATGATTTTTTTTTTAATGAATAATTATTACACGCCGGGAGCAAGCCCCTGTGGAAAAATGATTAAATATTTGACTTTTGCTTGTTTTTTCCTATTTATTTGCATGAAGATATTTTTCCCAATTTCAACCAAATATCGCTTTTTTTCCCCAATTTTGACGGCCCCAGCCCCTGGAATCAAGGGGTAAAAAAATCCCTGATACTAGTCTAGACCATTGTGTTAATTTATCCATTGTTGTTGCATTTATTTGTCTGTTTTCTCCTGGAAGTGACAAATGAAAACCCGCCAGAGGTGACTCTTTGTTGGTGTCATGAGGGACAAAGATTAAGGAGGGAGGAATTTATTGGTCAGCAGCTTTGTTCACTTGTGGCCATGCAGATAGCTCAGTTGGTAGAATACTTATGGAATGGGATGGGTTTTGCTGTGGATATCTGCCTGGGTAGCTCAGTCCAGGGTTCAATTCCCTGTCCAGCCATACATTTTCTCCTTTTCTGTTACATAATTTGGTGCCATTGACTACCCCTGGACTTGAAGGTGAAAGTCCTGCCAGGGGCAATAAGAACTTGGGTCGTGTCTTCGAGGGCAAAGACAATTTACAGACGGGGGGAGTGTAATGGTTTGGTTCATGGATATCAGCTTGGGTAGCTTGGTAGAGCACCTGACTAGTGATTCAAGGGTCCCGGGTTCGATGCCCTGTCCAGCTGTACATTTTCTCCTTTCATGTTACACTTGTCTAGATTGAGTTCAAGAGGCCAGACAGACTCAAATCCATGCTGATCTAGTTCATTGGATTTTTCTCCATTTCTGTAAGATTTTGTGCTGCAATGTCCTAAGTGTAGGTAAATATTCTGGGTAGCAGTTTTTAGGTGGAAGATAATTAACATCATTCGGGAGGGAGGATTGTGGTGGTCAGACGTGTTCAAACACTGTTGGCTAGTTAGTTCATAGTTCAGAAAGTCATGGAAAGGAATCCTGGCTTGGTCTGTTTCCTTGTCTCCCTTCCTACTTCAAATACATGTTATAATATTATAGCCTGTTTATTGAAATTTTGTAATGGTTGGAACAAAATTGCTTGAAAAATTGATAGCGTTAACTGACAAAATTTATGTATGTGTCACTGTAGTTCATGTGCATATTAATACATTTTTAGTTACATTCTTTTCCCTCTCTTTGGATTTCTAGATCTGATTGTACAGGCAAAGTCAGGTACTGGAAAAACTTGTGTATTTTCTGTTATTGCTCTAGAAGGACTGCAGACTGAAAGTTATGCATTGCAGGTTAGCTTACATTTTTCATACACATGTATTTTTCATTTGCTAATGAATCTTAATGCATCATTAAAGCTGACAATGACTGTATATATTTCGTTCTTAATAAGATCAAGATCCCTATTTTCCTGCAGGTGCTTGTTCTGGCCCCCACTAGAGAGATTGCCATACAGATCTGGGATGTGATCTGTTACATAGGACAGTGTACTCCTACACTGAAGTGCCACACCTTTATTGGTGGGATGCCTGTCACTGAAGATAAACAGAAACTCAAAAAGTGTCACATTGCTTTAGGGACACCAGGTAAATTTGTCATGATAATTCTTTAAAAAATTCTTGTATCTATCCTGATCTTCATGTATGAAAAATAGTACATGTACTACTCAACAGAATTTGAAAACAGTAGTTTGCACATTGTAGTATGTTTTTATTACTCTACAACATTGATAAAATAAGTATTATGTATCAACTCTCATTTCCAATGCACGAGAAACAAATGTTAAGTTCAGCAAGAAAATAAAGTGTTTATTATCAAACAAAAGAAATACCAGTACACAGGTACTTTACCCTAGCCCTGTTGATACCTGTAATATTTACTGCACAACTTTTTCACTTAATTTTTTTTTTATTTTAAGCAATATTTGATTTATATCTATTCTGTCTTAAATTCTCTCAGGTAGAATAAAACAGCTGATAGAGATGGGTATCATGAAAACGGACAGTATTCGTATGTTTGTACTGGATGAAGCTGATAAACTACTGGAAGAAAGCTTTCAAGAACAGATCAAGTAAGAAAATCTGCATTTTTGATTTTGAATAAAGATCTTTGAAACATGGACAGAATTATAAATTTAAGAAAAGAAAACATTTTGATTGCTTGTCCTTTGTGTAGATTAACAATTTCCAAATGTTGTTACTTTGAAGTGTGTGTGATGTGTATTTGTAGCTGGATCTACTCTGCACTCCCAGAGAACAAACAGATGCTAGCCTTGTCGGCCACTTACCCAGAATACCTGGCACAGCACCTCACCAGTTATATGAGGAACCCCACATTTCTGAGGCTCAATATCTCTGATCCGGCATTGCTTGGTAACGTTGAGATACATTTGTTGTTTTGTAGAATAAAACAATTTGAAAATAAATAAAAATAAAATCCTCAACTGTTTCAAAAGAAGGATATAAAAAGAGATAGTTGATGACAATTTGCATTGAAATTGTGATATTATTATTAGGTATGTCAGTAGGTTAACACAGGAAAGAAGCAATTTACTTGCATGATCTATGGTTGAAATTACTTTGGAGACTAGTTTACATTTTGTTAATGTATACCTAAATTAATAATCATCTTTCTCTCTATTATATTTCAGGGATTAAACAGTTCAGAAAAGTGGTGGCCTACCATGCTTTACCTAACAAAGTGTTTGACAATAAAACCAAAGTAGTGATAGAGTTACTGTCCTCTGTAAATTTTCAACAGTGTCTTATCTTCTCAAACCTCCAAACAAGGTAATCAATCAAAGAACTGATAAAATTGAAATCAGAATTTTTTTTGCTCAAGCAGTATTTAATATTAAGATAAGGATAGATATGTTAATGCTGATATCTATATGTAAATCATGTTACATTTACTTATGTGTTAGAGTTAAATATTAGTGAAGTAAAGTTCGTCCGTGTCTTTGAGATTAGATTTTTAGTTTGGCACTTGAATTTAAAAAACCCAAAACAAAACACAATTGTTTCTCTGTATCATAGGGCCCAAAATATGGCAGATGCCTTGATCAGTCATGGTTGGCCAACAGCATATATAGCAGGAAGTCACGATCAGAAGGACAGAAATGAGGCTATGAGTCAGCTAAAGACGTACAAATGTCGAGTTCTCATCTCCACTGATTTAGTGAGTTAACGTACATGTACAAATGTTGAGTTCTCACCTCCACTGATTTAGTGAGTTAACGTACAAATGTCAAGTTCTCATCACTGATTTAGTGAGTTAATGTACAAAAGTTAAGTACTTATCTCCACTGATTTAGTGAGTTAATGTATAAATGTTGAGGTCTCACCTCAATTTATAAAATGTTGAGTTCTTGTCTCCACTGATCTACTGAGTTAACTTAAAAATGTCAAATAGTCATCTCCACTGATTTAGTGAGTTAACTCATTTGAACTACTGTCACTAATTAGTCATGTTGAAATTTTCAAAATTCAAAAGATGCTTTGCCTAAAGTTAAGACTGTGACATATAACAGTACTACAGACAGGCTCTAATTTGTTCTTTAAATATCTGTTTATTAGGGAAGGATATACATGTATCTTTTGATGGCATGTATGAAACATTTTATAATGTGATTTCTCACAAATGCTTTTCCTGTATATCAATTTTTAAAAGCAAGAAAGTGCTGAAATTGAATGCACTTATTAAAAGAATAATAAAATTTAGTGACAGAATGATTAAGAAAATATTTAAATGCATGTACAATGAGAATTACCTGTAAATAAGTTTTATATTGTTATGTGTTGTAGACATCAAGAGGAATTGATGCAGATAAGGTGAATATGGTGATCAATCTTGATGTTCCAAAGGATCATGAAACTTATCTACACAGGATTGGGAGAGCTGGCCGATTTGGTAATCAATAACCAAACCAAATGTTTTATATTGACATTAGTATCTAGTTAGTGTGGGCTGTAGCTTGCAAGGTCTTTCATGAGTCTACCATTATATAGTCTCATTTTGATGAACAATGCATTAGATTAAGTACTTGTATTTTCACAATTATTCTTAGGATGTGTAAAAAAGATATTTTAATAATTAATTGTGATTTTAGGGACTTTTGGTGCAGCAGTGACTATTGTAAGCCATGGGCAAGAGGAAAAGGAGTTGAACAAAGTGGAAAAGAAATGTAATACACACATCAAGGACCTACCAGGTAGCTATACTATATAAGACATCAAATTTATAATAATTCAGTTTCTAAAATTATATTTCATTTTTGTTAGTGAATGTCTGGAGAAAGTGATTGTTCATTTAATTAAGCATGAGTATTTATTTGGCAGATCCCATTCCCAGTACACTGACAAAGAGTGAGGGGACATTTAACCTTGATGATATGGTGTCAACAGAACAGATAATCACAGATCACACACGAATATCACCAAAGAAGGTAGATGTCACAGAAAATCAAAACAGCTTAAAAGAAAATTCAAAGCAACAGAGCATTTCAAAAAGGCATTCACAGAAAAATGCAGGAAGAAAATATTTTCAGATTTTGGAATCTGAGTTTGAGCAGAAAGGTTGGAGAGATAAGAAGAAGATGCCTGTAAGTTCAGATGTAAAGTCAGAAAAAGGAACTGAGAATTCTGCTCTGCCAAATGAGTTAAGAAACGAACTGGGATTTCTATCACCAAATGAGAGGGGTGATATTAAGGAAAGTGTTTTTGAGTCCAGATGTGGTCCTTTCCAAGGTAATGTATTGCACGAGGAGGATAGTTCTAATGTTGTTCAACAAAGCTCTGTTAATGAAAGGAAAATGAAAGAAGGATTAGAGGCATTTACTAAACCTGCAGAAATTTGTGAAGAAAGTGAAAAGCCAAAGAGAACAACTCCAAATAAAAAAGATAAAGACAAGGTGACAAGAATACATATACCACAACTTGAACATTTTTTGTGCCATAATGATAAAGGAATTTCCAAAACATATGAGGAGAAGGAAAGAGAATACAAAAAATATCTTCAAGAGAAAGAAACATCATCTGAGAGAGGAGAAATAATAGTTAAACCAACTCCTTTTGTTTGGAAGGAAGGAGAAAAAGAACATTTGCTATCAATGATAGACAAAATTCTTAATTTAGATGACCACAAGGAATATTCAGAAGAAGATGAGCAGGAAAATAGAAAAGACAGTACAACCTCAGCAACTCAAACAGAGGAGTTTGATTTCCTTCCAAACATGGATTGGGGATATGCATTCCATGGACAAAA
The DNA here is from genome assembly GCF_033153115.1 of Saccostrea echinata. NCBI lineage: Eukaryota > Metazoa > Mollusca > Bivalvia > Ostreida > Ostreidae > Saccostrea > Saccostrea echinata. The sequence goes on from NW_026889760.1 coordinate 3,852,904, forward strand.
GCAGATGAGGGAAGGCGATGGGAAGAGTAAATCAAAGCAGAGGGATGTGTCAAAGAATATTGAAAAGAATTCTCTACCAAAAATGTGGTCAAAATTTATAAACACTGAAAAAAAGGATTTTGAACAAATTCAGTATCAATACTATACAGATGAGGGGGAGTATGAACAAGAACATGGACATGATTTTAGAGATGGTGAATTGCAGTTGGATGAGGAGGAAAATTTCGAGGATGAGGAAAATTATGATTATTATGATCAGTGTGAGGAAGATTATATTTCTGATGAACAATCTGAGGATGATGAAGAAGCTTATGAAGAGCCAAATTGTCCTCCTCCAGGTTCTGATTGGAACAATTCATGGTCCCCCAATATGTACCCACCTCCGTATTTCTATAATTATCCATATTTTTGCATGCCATATGCTTCTCATCCACAGGTGACCCATGAACAAAAGGCATACTTGTTTAATTGTCATTTATCTTTAGCACAACAACAGCAACACCATTATGTTTCAGCCATGCTAGAACATTTTCACCAAAGTAATGCATGAATTAAAAAGTTTCATTTTTTTTAAATTTCAAATCAATCTAATAAATAATCCATGATTTTGCATATTTTTTTCAAGATGGAATGTAATAAAAAAAAATTCTGAGGAAATTATCACTTATTCTGTGTTGGTAAACAAAGATCTATTGAAAGGCCTAATATGTTCAAGTAAGACACATGTTGTTACGAGAGCTTTTGTGTTTCATCAAACCTGCTACTGTTTTATTTATACTTGAATGTATTTTTAGCTCGTGAGCTTTTCTGATCACCTGTCGTCTGTCTGTCTGTCCATCCATTAGCTGCAGAACTGTAGCTCTCTGCTTGAGAAAATTCGGACAGACAAAGCAGAGAGCTACACTGTAGCTACAGATCCAAGCGTTGTAAAAACCTTCGATTTACGCCGCCGCTTTTTTGTCGCTCGACTCGGTATTATTTCTTGTATTTTATGCTTTCCCCCACTTTAAAAATAGTATCCGATAATTAACCATATATTTTACTCCTATTCCTGATACTTTATTTACCTTTCAACGGTTCCAATCGAAGGTTTTTACAATGCTTGGATCTGTAGCTCTCTGCTTTGTTTGTCCGAATTTTCTCAAGCAGAGAGCTACAGTTCTGCAGCTATCCATCCATCTGTCTGTAAACTTTTCACATTTTCAACTTCTTCTCAAGAACCATGAGCCAATTTTAACCAAAGCTGGTACAAATTATTCTTGGGTAAAGGAGAGTTTCCTTGGTTTCCAAGGGAATTACAACATGCACCAAAGTTAGGCTTTTTAACAGCAATGTTAAGGCAGTGCTTCGCTATGGTTCTGAGACATGGAGGATGACCGTTACCATAACAAACAGGATCCAGACATTCGTCAACTCCTGTCTGAGACGCATCCTCCAGATTAGATGGTCCAACAAAATTAGCAACATCAATTTGTGGTAAAGAATAAACCAAGCCTCTATAGAAGAAAAAATAATGCAGAGAAGGTGGAGGTGGATAGGGCATACTCTACGCAAGCCCCACAATAACATCACAAGGCAATCCCTATCCTGGAACCCCAAGGAAAACGTAGGAGAGGTAGGCCAAAGAACACCTGGTGGATAGATCTGGAGGCAGACTTTAAAAGAATGTGCAAGAACTGGAAGGAGGTAGAAAGCATTGCTCAGGATAGAGGGGCCTGGAGGAATCTTGTTAGCGGCCTATGCATCAAAAGGGGTAGCAGGCATACAATTAAGTAGTAAGTAAGTAAAGGAGAGTTTAAGTTTTAAAAATAAAGGGCCAAGTCTTCTTACAGAAGGAGATAATTAAGATAATTCATTAGAAAAGACAAAAATAGGGTAGGATCATTAAAAAATCTTCTTCTGAAGAACCACTGAGTCAGAGTAGCTGAAACTTATGTGAAAGCATCCTCAGGTAGTGTAGCTTTTAAATTGTTCAAATCATGACACCTGGGTAGGGTAAGGCCACAGTAGGGAATCAAAGTTTGACATTGAAATATATAGGAAAAATCTTTAAGCATCTTCTCAAGAGCCATTGGGTCAGAAAAGCTGAAACTCATAAGGAAGCATCCTGGAGTAGTGTAGATTCTAACTTGTTAAGATCATGGCCCTCGGGGTGTAATACGGTGCCACAATAGGGAATCCAAGTTTTACATTCAAATATATATATATCTTTAAAATCTTCTCTTAAGAACCACTGGACCAGAAAAGCTGAAACTTACAGGGAAGCTTCCTAAGGTATTTCAGATTCTAAGTTCTTCAAAATCATGACCCCCGGGAGTAGGTTGGGGCTAAAATAAGTATTACAAGTGGGAAAATCCAGTGAAGAACAGCAAGGCCAAAGTTACTCAGGGCAGCGTTGTGGCCCATGGGCCTCTTGTTTTGAAGGATTATGCATTGTTTAGCTAGATTCCATTGTATGTGCGCAAGTGAGAGTAACACTGACGTAAAGTTGACGAGCCCATGGACAAAAGAGCGAGATTCGATTTCTTTCAGTTTTAGGTGTAATGTAACGACTATGATTGCTGTATTAGATGGTAGGATGAAAAGCCCTATCTTGATGTGCCGTTGTTACACGTCAACGTCATCGTCACGGTTTGTTGGAAACCATTCCATTTCCTCTTTGACAATGGATTAAATGTTCTATGGTGGAAAAATTAATAACAAACTTCACAGCAACACGTTGTTGCCTTTTTCTTCACTTAGGCAACTCAATTACTAGGCCCAATATAAAACTTCCGTCAGCCATGATTGCAACAAATTCATATTGACTGTAAATATGGAAAAACGATGTGTATACATTCAGTGCATCAGGTGGTGCTATGAAATATGTTAACAGTCTTGTCATCATCAATATGCACGTGTTTTGGGTTTTTAATTATAACTTTCCGTACGTGACGTCATGCATTTCACGGTTGAGTAATTTTGAACACCGAAACCAAGATACACCTCTGACCAGTTTTCATAATTTTAGGCCACGAAGTTAAAAATATTTAGCATATTATGTTACCCTGCGTTTCTTTTTCTTTTCAGTATATTTCAAATTCAACACAGAATAGTTACAGAATCTGTTTAAAAGGTATGAAAACACAAAATTATCATGAATTTGGATGTGATGAAGGGGGGGGGGGGGCTATTTTGTTTGATTTTGCACGATATTTCCAACTTGAGGTGAGAGAGGGACAGCTGTTATTATTGGTAAAAATGATCACAAGAAGTAGGACATCTTGCTTTTACAGCACTTTATTTCATTTCCATACCATGTAGGATTACAAGATATGCAGAATTTAATTCCCAGGATATAAAATATCCTCATGTAGATGTTCCTGTTTACATAGGAAGTTGTTACCGGTAGCCATTGATTGTTGTGATGCTTAGTCCAGCATGCACTAAAATGATGCCCAGACAATGTTTAATCTCGATTGATTGTATGTTGTTTTACGTACGTCCCATTCGAGAATTTTTCACTCATATAGAGACGTCACCATATACCGGTGAGGGGCTTCAAATTTAGACCTTTACTCGGCACTCAGGGCCATTGAGCAGTGAGGGTTCTTTATCGTGCCAACGCCTGCCGTGACACGGGGCCTCGGTTTTTAAGGTCTCATCCGAAGGACCCGCAACTTTCACTTCAAAGTGCCGAGCGCTTGGCGAAGGAACAGTTGCTACCCATTTCTTTATCGACTTAGATCAGTTGCGGCCGTGATTCGAACGTTTAATCTCGAAAACAGATCTATTATTGACAATGGGTTTGGTCTGTGGTGTCCAGAACCCTGCATTCATTTAAAATTACTCTCTTATTATTATTGTCAAGGCATGCTTTAGACAACCTAGTTGGTAAAGATTGTATTAATATGAATGCACGCTTGTATCAACAAAAAACCTAAAATACCCAATTAAGCTTGACACTGTCTTGACAAATGGGTGAATCTTGCTGTACCTCGCTTTTGAGTCATGGAATCTATTATAGTAATTCATTTATACTTAAACGAAGGTATTCTCATGTTCATGCAGAGTTTTGCTTCAATAAATGGCTTTGCTTTACGAGGTCGACAAACTGCATTTTAGTACCTCGATGCAACGTAATTTCTAATTTCTCTAAATCTCAGATCTTAGATAATTAGCATAGCAGTTTTCAAAACCACCACAAAGGCTTAGAAAACAATCGCAAACTAACGCACCATATTACTTCAGTAATGTTACATCTTAAGTCTATCGCATATTATTACATATATACATTGTTGTAGTAGTTCAGTTGTTAAATACTGTAAGAGATTTATTTCCCGAAGCTCATCAAAAGACATATCTGGTCTAGGAAAAAATGCGAATCTCCTTTCCTCGCAAACGTTCATATAAGTTTGAGGATTCGAGCCACATTTTCTAATATTTTTTGTCGTTTTTTCTTTCAGTATCTAGATATTTCACACAGGAATAAAAATGGGATTTTCGAAGCCAGTTCGATCATTCATGTCATTGATAAAGTAGTTGAAAATTTAGTTTTACAGGCTAGAGACAGATTCACAACACTAAGTCAATCACGAGCCAGATGTCGTCATCTGGAGCGTAGGACATTTTGATTCACTGCATGCATCAGGCGACTACATGTAAGTCGTTTATTGCAATATTTTGAAACTGATCAAATGTAGCGTCCAAAATACGGTTGCATGATAGTATATGTAACATGAAACCTACATTTCTGCACGTTTGGTCATTTTCTTGTAAGCCGAGTACTGATTGGAAAAAATATGTTGCATTCCGAATCCAAAGCTTGATTTTTTAATTAGAATTGTCAATGCAACAATGTGAGTGTACGTGCTTGAGAATTATTAGGTTAAATTTTATTCACTCATCCAGAAAATTTATCCTATGGAGCATGCGGAAGATAAGCGGTAATAAATTTCCCAGTAAATATCTTCCAAGTAAGTAACTGGTCAAGAAAAGACTTCTAGTGCACTTGGAAATGATCATGATCTATTAGTATATCTACTTGATAATTCATTCTAGAAACCTTAAGTCAAGGGGGTATCTCAGTTTTTAAAGAAATTTGACGGGTCTTTAGTACGAAACTTTCCCCTGCCACCTTAGACAAAAACAGTTGTCTCGCTTAAAAATTTAACTTCCGTAACGGTAATTCAGGTTTAAAGATTTTTAAAGATTTTTATTATTTTGTTTAATATCCTAAAACAAACTCTAATTTTAAATATTGCCGAGAATTTTAACTTTTATTGCTGGGAATTAACTTCCGTAACGAAATTTTCGAAATTTTAACTTAATTTCGGATTCATGCGAGACTTCATGAATCATACTTTAGCGTTCTATACTGAACATCAGAAACGAAAAATTGGTCAAATTCAGCTTTATTAAAAAATAAAAAGACTTGTTCAAGTATTAACTTCCGTAACATTACCTTAAAATCAATGCTATATTAAAATTGTTGTAAAAAGTTAACGATACCCGATTTGGGGACAATTTTTCTTTTTCAAGTTCACTGATATGTTCTTTAGAGAATTATGATTTTCATTTTGATATTTGAAACAATATTTTTTTCATGTTTTATACCCTGAATTGGTCCATTTATCCTAGAATGACAGAGCCAGTGAAACCAGGTGTGGCAGATTCTGTAGTGTCTTTTATTTCGAGTACACTGGGATATATCGAGTTGACATGATCCATAATTGATAAATCGTCGTCGATATATCGAAATGCATTTAAAGCCACAGCAAGAAATTTCTTCTCATATAAAAGTTTTTGAATAAATTCTGCTTCACAAGGATATAAAACAAGTTGGCTAATGAAGGGGCACAATTAGTATCCATCGGATTTTTAACAGATTGTTGGAAGAACTGGACTCCAAAATCTATATAAGATATTGCCAGCATCTCTCTAATTATCAACTTCAGAGTAACATGTGTACATAATAATAATTCTTAACAAAGTAATTTTGCAGATGACTAATCAAATGAAAACTTGCACGTACCATTTTTTAATAAAGAAGCAGTTGTTTTTGCTGTCAAAAGGCCTGATCTAAAATTTATCGAGAAAAAAATGTTGTATACAGCATCGAAAACGTTTTGATGTTATTGAGTTTTGAAAAAAAAAAGTGATTTTTAAATATTTTTTTAAAGCTCTTCAGAGTTTTGGAGAATACATACTAATATTTCATTAACACCACTTATACACCATTTAGTCTGAAGTTTCTACTCAACTAAAGTAAATGTTTTAGAAAGGAGTAAAGATAGAGTTTGGTTGAACATTAATTGGATCCTGCAATATATCTTTGTAAGGATTTTTTAATGAAATTTTGGAATCCAGTATACATATACGTACTGTAAAACAAATTCGTCTATTGACTGGAAAATATTAAAAGTATCTAAAACTCTAACTTGATTTTGTAGAATTTCATTCTTTGAAAGGGAACTATGAGTACATGCATGTATAAGAATATTTTTTCATGTAGTCTTTCTTATTTCTTCATCATTCTGGAATGTTGACAAATGTTTTTTTTAAATATAATTGCTTCACTTTTAAACGTATGCTTGGTAGCCATTCTTAAAGTTAAATAAAATACATATATTTTTACTGATTCCGAAAATTAATTGCAGAATTTACAAACTTACATTTACAAATACGTTTCAGTTATTAATTCGTATTTTAGTTTTTGACAATTTTCATTCTTGCATAAATTATTTCAGACACATTGTTATATACATGTAAGAATAAACTACAAACATACTAGCCTATTTATACACTCTATGAAAAGAAGATGGGCGAAAAAAGCACAGAAAATGCCCATGGTTCGATAAATAAGAAAGCGAAAAATGAAATCTCAATTATAACGCAATTTCTTTCTGTATTTCACTCAACATTAATATATACGTTCTGTAAAATCTCCAAAATTGGTAGAAATCTCGCAAATGTTAAAATTAGCTTGGTTTTCCAAGTCTATGAAATAGCACGCATACACCAGAGAGGGAAAAACTGATCATTTCTTCATATTATATATAAGAGGGTCTTTGCTCGATTTTTTTTTTTTTTAAAAAGTATATCTTCAAAGTATGTTTAAAAATATATATTTTTTGCTTCACAAAGAAACATGGAGCACAGACCCACTTTACGTTAAAAATACACTTTTATGACTCAAAATTCGTATCCTTCCGAGAAATGTTTTACATGTAAGTCCAGTTATTCAAGGGTCACATTACAAACACGATTTAAATACCGCTACCTGGCATGAACCATATAGTATAGTGTAGTGGTTAGCGTGTCAGTATCTAAGAAAGCTCATTTCCAGGATTTTTTTTGTCGCTCAGGTTCAAGCCCCCACAAATTCTAAATTTTTTTTTACCAAATGATTGAATAATTTGCGAGATTAATTCGGGAGGATATTTACGCAAAAAAGTTTTGTTTGTAATGATTTCATACCTTTCAACAATCACATCTTTGCTCGAAAATTGAATTTAATTTTTTGATACATGTGAATTTTTATAAATTATGCATTTTGCACGCCTTGCTCACGCATCTTCTTTTAAAAAACAAACATGTTGTAATATGAAAAGCAAAGGACTGTATAGAAGACTAGTGTGTTCTTTGATACATCGTTCAGAATTCCTCCATTTCTGGTTTCGGGACTGAAAAAGAAAAAAAAAATATTCCTACAGGAACATATTATTTTAATTAAATTAAATTGAATTTTACGTCAAGCAAATGGCCTTCAAAGGTCTTCCAATTATGTTAAGACTATGTGTTTTATCCATGATCAATGCTCGGTTTTAACACTTTCTAAAATGTTTTATTAAATAAATAAATTTTAAACAAAAATTGAGAAAAACCTAGAAACATTCTGATCAAAGACTTACCTTCCCCTCCCAGTGGTGAGCAGGGGAAAAGGTCTAATGCATGTATATATGTATATGTCGTACTTTAAATTAAATCAATCTGTACATACATAATCCGCTGGCTAACGAAAGAGGCAATGTAGCGGTAATGTATACTTTTAAATGTAGCGGTAATGTAACCTTTTTGTAGCGGTAATGGGTATGTAGAGGTAATGGCAGTTTTGAAAATGTAGCGGTAATGATACGCACCCGAATTTTTTGAGAAAAGGACAACAGATTATTTGTACCACAACATTAGACATTACGGTTATAGATTGAAATTTATTGATTAAAAGAAGGTCAGAAATTGATCTGAAAAAAAAATACAAATCTAAATCATTTGTTCACAGGGTTATAAACATATCTAAAGGTATAGCCTGAATCATGATGTCATAGAAATGAATTTGAAAGAGGACAGATTGCTTGTAACCATCATGCGAGCAGTGTGCACAATACATTCAGGTAAGAAAATGTGTTAGAATCCAATACATTTATACATGCATTTTGAAAGCTTAATTTAATAGTATTTTGGGAATATGGAATGCATTCTTTTTTTTTAATTTTCCTTCACCATGCAGGACACGCAGTGCATGTACATTGTTATTATCCTGTATTGGGCAAAATTGATGTAAAAAATTTCAGAGATGAATCCAAAAGTGTTCAGAGTTAACAAATATTAATTGCACTCTGAAGAAAGAGGAATAGCCCATAGCTCACACCTAATGTATCACTGAGATATAAAATCTGTCGACTTATTTAAGATATAATAAGCATATCAGTATCGAGAAATAGTTGTACAAATGCTTGCAGAATATTGTATAAATCCTAGTTAATTTGTATAATATATCAATATTTTTTATGAGCGATGTAGAAGTCTACTGTAAAATCACTTATTTTCGTGGGATCAAATTTTCGTGATTGAAGAAAAAAAAAGTTACAATACCTCTCGCAAGGAAATGTTCCATTTATAAAATTCTTGTAATCCATAGCTGAAATATATATACATGTAGATAATGTGCAAGTACTCATGCATTTTAAGCACAAAGAACTTATTTTGTTTGGAAAATAACGGAACTTTCCTAGATTCTAGAAGCTTTACCATGCAAGCAATGAAATCGTTTTAAAACCAATAACCAGCTGTGGACATATTTTTGCAAAAATCCATTTACAGTGTACAGCAAATACATTGATATCATGCACATAGTGGTACATATGTAAAAGACTTGTACTTTTTCGAATAGGAAATTAAGTTTTTACCCAAGTTTTAATGTCAAATTTTAAATATTTCACTACTCGTTCTAACTTTACAGAGTCGGTGGATTTTTTTAATGATTTACATTTTACATACTTAGTTCACTAGATTCGTACTGTTTCCTGGGACACTCTGGATTTCCTGTGCATTTTGTATTTTCGGAGAATGTTATTGTGTCACTTATATCACTGTATACTGGAAAATGCCCCTGCAAAGAATTAATTCAATATCGTATTGTCAAAATTTCCAAATAGAAAAATTTCTGTTTTATTTTAGAAATGAGTTAAATTTTGAATGAAGATTTTAACACACTGAAAAGTACCTAAGTAACTGATGCATGTAGAGTGATATTGTAAATGACCTAGATATAGAAATGATAAAGAGAAAAAAATTGGTTCAGGTTCGTTAGAATAGTTATTATCATTCATTTCCATGTGAATGTCTAGATAAACATGGATTAACACAGTCTGTTGGGAACTAAAGGTTCTATGAAAACCTCGAATATCCACACTTTTCACGCTTCGACTACTTGATGAAATTTGTTTGATTTATCGTTTTTGTGTGGTTTCAAGCATGTTTTCATATATACTTGGATATATTTCTGTAAGAAGTTATTTCCAATATTTCGAATTGTTTTGCTGCCAAATATGGCTAGGGCTTTACGAGGTCACCAAACTAAATTATCTTGTTTATCTTAATTTCCCTGTCTCCTACTAGATCTCAGGTCTACAAATTCCCATTTTCAGAATCACCATTACTTTGGCAAAGACATACGCTTTTTTCTTGTTATATGGGGCATATATTAAGTGTAAGAAACTTAATTTTAGAAATAGTTATTGTCAATCACCTGTTGTATAGTAAGGGGTTTACTGCATGTATCCAACAGCTTGTCTTTGTTCCAGTTTAATATATGCTTGTGCAACCTGGTTTCGCCGTAACACGTCATTCTAGAATCAGAGCAGGTGTCAGTAAGCTGTTTAGCTAGAGTTTGTCCTTGTTTCTGCAATAAAATGAACCACTAATATAAATCCCTCTATAGTTACCTTTAAATAAAAAAGTTTGTTAATTTGTTTGTTGACCATCGTGTTGGATTCGAAGTAATTCTAACTTTCGAAATGACCAATGACTTGAAGGAATAATTACTGAGGACGAAATATTCAACAGCATTGCAAAATACTCACGATTGTCTGAATATCCTCCACTTTGCACTGAAGACAAATCAGTGTATCATTACTCATGCAGGAATTCGTGCAATTGATTTTTGCTGGGAGAATACAAATCATCCCTCTCGTGTCTGTGCATGACTTGGTACTAATTTCAGAGACGGTTTTCAATGCATTGCCCTGCACCAGTGATAATATTTATTTAGTATTACGATTTTCATTATTTGATGATATCACAGGATCATGTGTAAAAGGAAATATCTTCTATAACTAAATGTATTCCAGATTATAATACATTTTGAACGCAAGAAAGGAAGATATAAAAGGTGATTCTCCAAAAGGTTAACACTTGCTTATAGAGAATAAACGACAAACAGTTTGAATACATATATAACCTAAATGAAGATAATAAGACCTAGGTACGTTGGGAATATTAAAACGTAAATGGAATATGGTTACATACAGGACCTGAAACTTAAGATTTGAAAAGACGTCAACCATTTTTATGACTATCACTGAACAATAAGAATACAAGATCTGAATCTAATATTTCAAAATCTTTTGTAATCAATGCAGCTTAAAAATATAAAGACAATAAAACCTTACCTGTGAAAGCATTACTGCAACTGTAAAAGAAAATTTTTTGTAATTTGTACAAGATTTTTAAGTCGGTTTCACAGTTAATGTACTAATCGATGGAAATAAAAATTAAGGGATATGTATATTCACTTTATTTTCGTCCTGCATTTCATTTAGAGGAGTATAGCCCAACCAAGTAGAATATGTTTTAATTATATTCTATGTACAAGGTTATTTTCGCCCCATTATACTTGCAAACATTTTCATCGGATTTGAAATTCTCTCAGGTAGGGTTGATAAATGTAACTGTCTCCGTTAAATCGCCTTATTTGAAAATGTCCCCTGTCGACCAGGATGAAAGGAGCAAAATTATGACGGGTGCGAAATTTTCCATGTACACTAGTTAAATGCAAATGAAAAGTTGTGTTTAGGAATATTCTAACTGGCATGCGTGTATTTTTCTGATTGCATCAAAACCAGTATAACCCATTGCATAAAAAGGGTGACTCTAATTAACACAAAGTTTTCGTTTTTTCTGTTATTTCTGTCACTTTCATATCTTAGTCACAATTATTTTTGTTCATTTGCAATGGAACCTGGCCAATTTTGAATAGAAATCGAATATGTCTTAATGATTTTAGACTGTCTTGCAATAAAACACTTGGGTGTTTTCGCCCTTACTCTTTTGGAAATTTTGGGAATTTACACTTATCTGTCCCCGATTAAAGATTAAGTTAATGAATATTCATGCAAGGAGGAGCTAATATAAAAAGAGGTACCAATTTAAATTGGCATGACAACGTCATTAATTATATATATTATTATAAAATTTAAATAATATGCTTTCTTTTTCTCTCTTCTGCATGGCAATAATATTACAAAGCTTTGAAAACAAAATTAAATGATCGAAATTCTCTTGTACCTGAGTTGGTAAAGCACAAAATCAAAAACAGAGAGGCTTGAGATTGAGCCCAGACACTACAAAACCATTTACCTTTACTTTTTTTTTTTTAAAGTTTACCAAAGATTATTATCACAACTCATTTTGCTTTTTTGTCATTTTTATTGAGCGTGGTATTTAACTTTATGTCATTTTTCCAAATTGGATTCAGCTTTTAACTTATATATATATCTATATATATATATATCTATATATATATATATATATATATATATATATATATATATATATATATATATATATATATATATATATATAAAGCACTAAAAATGACCAACGACACGAACGATAATAAATGTCAAATTTTCGGGACGACCTGTCCCTTCCTCAGGACAAAGAAAAAAGTTAAGAAGTCATAAAAATAAAGGAAATAGAGAAACAAAAACAACTAGCACTACTACTAAACTACCAAACTCTAAATATTTACAGTGTTACATGTTTAATTTGAAGTTTATAAACAGTTGTGAACAAAGAAATCCAGAGCGCCATGAATTGCGTCCGGTCTATCGGGTGTACTCTGGTGAAGTGCGATTTACATAATTGAACGAATTAATTATCGCTAATTAATTACGAACAAGCAGTAAATCGTACACTGTCTTATTCTCTCAAAATAGCGTAACTATACTTTGTAAAAAGGAAATTAAAGAAAGATAATATGGAAGGGCAATTTTAAAATATGAATTTGGATATATTATAAATTTGGAAATCGGATAAAAGAAATAAACAAAAATGTAAGCTGTAAATATTTGGGTAGGTTGTTCCAGAATTGCTAATGCCAATTAGCGGTAAAGTTTACACTATATAGAGAGAATGAACTTGTTGGGTCTAGTTCATGTTCATCTTGGCGAAGTCATTTAGTTTGTTAATTCCATTAGGGTGGAATGACTTCAGCCTGTGCATCCAGAACTTTTCCTTGCCTTTTCTCTGAGCGTCTGTCCATCTTGGGTTATGGTCAATAACCACTACTGTCATGTCCTCCCCTTTGTGACTTTCAAGGTTGAAATGTTCCCCAACGGGTTCATTGAGTTTTTGGTCCTAATGGTAGAACAGTGATTATTGACTCTCCTGCGGAGGCAAAACCTATAAGGGCACAAGGAAGAAGACAATAGCGGCAGGATCCCTCTGGTAACCACATACCATCCCGTCCTTCAGAACCTTAGCGGTATCCTTCAAAAGAATCAGCCAATTCTCCACTCAAATAAACGAATGGCAGAGGTCTTTAAGGAGCCCCATTGGCTGCATACAGACGCCCGAGGAACCTAAAGGACATTGTAGTAAGAACCAAATTGGACAATCCATTACCTAACGGGGGCTTTAGAACTTGCTCTGACAGAAGATGTCTTCTCTGTAAGCACAGCTTTGACACAGATAGCTTTAACATCCCCGTTACAGGCCGCAGCTACAAAATACTAGGGAATTTGCCCTGTCAAACAAACAACTGCATTTATCTCATCAGTTGCAAAGTTTGCTCCAAACAGTATGTTGGTGAAACAGATCTCCGCAGGAGAGTCAATAATCACCGTTCTAAAAAAAACAACTCAATGAACCCGTTGGGGAACATTTCAACCTTGAAAGTCACAAATGGGAGGACATGACAGTAGTGGTTATTGACCATAACCCAAGATGGACAGACGCTCAGAGAAAAGGCAAGGAAAAGTTCTGGATGCACAGGCTGAAGTCATTCCACCCTAATGGAATTAACAAACTAAATGACTTCACCAGGATGAACGTGAACTAGATCCAATCCCGGATTGTAACAAACAAGTTCACTCTCTCTATATAGTGTAAACTTTACCGTTAATTGGCATTAGCAATTCTGGAACAACCTACCCAAATATTTACAGCTTACATTTTTGTTTATTTCTTTTATCCGATTTCCAAATTTACAATATATCCAAATTTATATTTTAAAATTGCGCTCTGGATTTCTTTGTTCACAACTGTTTATAAACTTCAAGTTAAACATGTAGTAGTGCTAGTTGTTTTTATTTCTCTATTTCCTTTGTTTTTATGACTTCTTAACTTTTTCTTTGTCCTGAGGAAGGGACAGGTCTTCCCGAAAATTTGACAATTATTATTGTTCGTGTCGTTGGTCATTTTTAGTGCTTTTTATAAATTTCCATCCGTGACCTTGTATCTACGTAGTAGATCCGACACTTAGGATATACAGTATTGTAGGTTTTTAGTGCTTTTTATATAAAATTTTATATATATATATATATATATATATATATATATATATATATATATATATATATATATATATATATATATATATATATATATATATATATATATATATATATATATATATATTTATCTTCAAAAACTTATAAGTACGATAAGCTTTTAATCCGAGGCAGGCTACTGACACATAAGTTGATGTTACAAAGTTTTCATCCACAAGTATCTGTTAAATGTCCGTACTTTGTGCCATTTTTTCCATGATATTTCGACAACTGATAACTCCGTTTACCTGATCAATACAGAGGGCTCACAGCGGGTGAGCCTAACGACTTTTGATGCTCACTTCTCCTAGATACCTGATCCCACCTCTGGCGTTTGCAGGGGTTCGTATTTCTTGTCTTGCTTCCAAATCACATTCTGTACTGGATGTATGAGGTTAATCTCTGTTCGTCATCTTCAACTTTTACATTCATGGACATACACCCCTATTATTCTTTTTTAGAATTAGGTAAGGAACTACATTGTAAAATGCAGCCAATTTAAACAAAAAAGGAAACAAAAAGGGGAATATCCTCTCCGATAAACATTAAAAAAAAAACAAGGCGAGAACAATGAAAATTTTGCAATTGCTACCTATGAAATTCCGTGGTGAATAATAATACTCAGCACTCACAATGTGGTCAAACTCACGTGGTTACAAGAGAGAGAGAGAGAGAGAGAGAGAGAGAGAGAGAGAGAGCATGGTTGAATATTTCTGTCCTTATATGCAAGTTATTATTTTATAAGTTATGTCGATATGCAAGATATAGTAGTTATGTTGACATGCAAAATAAATATGTCTTCTTACTACATAATGATGTTGACATTGCAAGAAAAAATGTAATGGGATAAGAATTAGGCAATTGCCATTAAATATCAATTATTTCCCCACAGGTAACACACATGAGAAGCCCGTAGTCAATTGCGTATGAAAATAATGGCCTTACAATTGATATAAAAGACGCCAGTCATCATTCGACCTAAGGACAGATTGAATTTGCAAAGAAGGAATCTGTGACGGTCATAAAATATGCTAATTTTTGACTTCAAACGAGATTGTAGATACTCTTGTTTCATACAATAGCCTACCTCGTGATATTATATACAATTTTTCTTTTTCTATTTATTCACAGTTTTCTTGCATGTCAACAGAGTTATGTATAGTTACGTATTTTGATATATTTATGCTGTATGCTACCGAAAGAAAAAACACCATAAGAAACAACTCTTTTTTTCTTTTCTTCTCTTATTACTTCTAAGTGCATCTTTTTCTACTTATCTCCAATGGACCAACGATGAAAACCATGTACTTACTATGTACACTGTATTAAGTATATAAAAAAGTAGAAGCGCTTATATTCGTATGGAGATTCAAGAAACACCGACGGCCTGTGCCTATGAAAAGGGCTTTGCAGTTTGTAAATACAAACATTTACGTAATGTATTGGCCTAAAGTTGAAATTGGCATCAGCCAAAGAAATTTTCCTTATGAATTACTGACAACTTTCATCTGAATATAAACAAACTGAATCATAAAATAGAAAAAAAAAACGGCAGCAAGGCTTATTCAAACTTGCCTATTTTATTAATGCTTGTTTATTGTTTCTGCGTTGCTAAACACTTTGCCAAAACAATGAAAAGTCTATATAAAGGTAATCCATTTTTTAAACGAACCTCTTTCAAAACAAAATTAAACTGGGTCTTAGTTTGGTATCGATTGAAAAGTCAAAACCACTCATCGGAAATTAGATTGCTTCATAAAATGAGCTTTTTCCAAGCGTTTACATAATTTACAATGTACAATTTGCGCAGTTCCTATTGATAGTTCGAGAGTTGATAGATAGAGGCTGTTCAGGCGCACTTTAAAAATATCAGAAACCCATAGAGTAGTTCAAATTTAGAGTCCTAGCTCTAGACAAAGAATGAGTAATATCGCCTCTATTTACACAACAGCGCACTACAATAAATTAGACTATATTTAGATCTGGACCTTGCCTGTATTTATTTAATGATGTTTTGTAATTAAAAAAAAGAAATAAATTTGATATATAGTTTCCATAACTTAATACAATATTATAAATATACAATTTTGTGAAGAGAAATAGATAATACTAGAACCATAAATGCGTAAGCTTGCTGTGTAAACTAAATTTCATTTCAGATTAAGCAGCACCCGATATCAGAATTTGGGAACAATAGGTTTGAACACGCATGAAGTAGCAAACTATATCAAGTCAGTTATATGAGAGGAAATACTGAAAAAAAATCAGAGGCAAGACTTAAGAGAAGTCCAGAAAGACCAAATTGATGAAAGGGCAAACGAAAATATTTGAATAAAATTCTTTAAAAATTATTTTGAACATCATGATATGGAACTAGATGTATAAACATACTGAATTTTCGATAAAAGGCATAAAGCTAAAGATAGCTGTGTATCCAGGTAGTATGACGAGAACCACAGGAACATTTAAAGTACATAGACAAGCTAAAAAGTTGATCAGTAGTAGACAAATTCACAATGGCTTTATTCATGTGTTGGATTATTTTCGTCAAACATGAAATTCAAAACAGAATACCATTTTCTAAGTCACGGGCTGTACAAGGGATACATGTAGTAAGTCAAATAATAAAGTAAAAAGTAATGGCAGAATTTATTATTTTTCATAAAATTTTAGTCTATATTTGATTGTATGATTTAAAAACTTTTTTTAAAGAAATTGTCAAAATAAAAAAGAAATTAAGCTGCAACAGGTTATAGAAAACATTAATTTATTTAACGAAAAAGCATTTAAATTGTCATTGCATCACATACATGTATTATCATGAGACCACAAAAGAAAAATAGGAAATTTGAAATTTTATTATACTTTTCATATTAATGATCAAATAATTTACTATGTAGCACTTAGTTGTTCTCAATTTTTCGCGATTAACAGCCTTAATGCAATTAGACATGTTATGAACTAAGTTTTCACAGAACTTCTTGGGGGATCTTTTAATTGATATATTGTTGGCATGTTTTGAGTATGATCCGGTCTTCTGAATTTGACCCGAAATGTTTTTATTTGTGTTTTTAAAAAAGATTATTCAAAAGCAACGGAGGATCAAAATTACATTAATTATGAGAAATTCTCTTGTACTTTTTGAGTTATATTATGTTGTCTAAAATAAATACAAATCTTTTTCTGGGAAAGTCTAAAAACAATCATGGTACTAACATCTTTCAGCATCTCATAATGAGCATAAGAGAGTTTCTCAAACGGAGTGAATTTCTCCACTAACGCAGCCTTTAAAAAATCCCATTTGAAACTTAATATTAAAAATTTAAGGTGAAATTTACGGTGAAAGAAGAATATTAAAAAAGTTGCCAACGACCAAAGGAGACGTGCAATACACTTCAGCGGGAATGATACTCATTTTCAAAAACGTTCTGTGAAAACTTAATTGTTAGCAAACTTAGTGATATTAAGGCTGTTATGAGGGCAAAAATGGGAACAACTAAATAAAAGAAATCATTAAATGTGAAAAGTATAATGAATAATTGCAAAATTCATCATATCCTTTATTTGCGCCTTCGTTTAGTAGAATAACTTTTACGGTAGGTTAGTCTGTAGAGCGCTCCCTCCGTGATGTGAAGGTTGTGCGTCAAACCTATGCTGCGACTGACCTATTTCGAAGAAAAAAAATAAGTAGCAACTTCCTTCGCCCAGCGCTCGGCACTTTGAAGTGAAAGTTGCGAGTCTTTAGGATTAGACCTTAAACACCTAGGCCCCCTGCCTGTCACGATAAAGATCCCTCACTTCTGAATGTCCCTGAGTGCCAAGTGAAGATCTAAATTTAAAGCCCTTCACCGGTATTCGGTGACGTCTCCATATAAGTGAAAAATTCTCGAATGATACGTAAAACAACATACAATGAATCAATCGTTTAGTACAATATATATATATTAGTACAATATAAAAACGATATATATATATATATATATATATATATATATATATATATATATATATATATATATATATATATATATATATATATATATATATATATATATATATATATATATATACTATAAGATCTGAGCTAAAAAATAAAAATACGAGATTGAGTGAAAATAAACATGATATATGTTATTTACGTTCAAATTAAAATTTTCACCGATTATAAACTTGAGTAACCTCATGTTTTCATAGTTAAATTGATGTTAAACTGTGTCTGTTAATTAAATGCAGAGTCGGTAAATAAATCGATTATTGTTTCATATTTCAAATATCTTTGAAACGTGATTGATTTAAATTGTGTAATTTACAGGAAAGTCCTATCGATATATAAAGTAATGATCTTTTTAATTTTAGCTAGTCTGAACTTATAAGAAATACGCCATATATGACTTTAATTGATCTTAAAAAGGAAACACAATGGCAATCAGTACCATAGAATTTTTCTTATTGAACACCAGGGACGCCAGTGATTGTCATATAACGATGCCTTATTTCTCGCACTTTAACCAGATAAAGAAGTTGTAAATGTGCTTTTATATTGTCAGATGTACATTATCGACCGATATTGACACCTTTTTATAAATATAGCTTACACTAGTGCTTGTGATTTTATTGTTTGTGTAGCATTGTGTTAGTAGAACAAAGATAGTGACAGTTACTCAAATTATGACCGAGTAATCAATGGAAGAAAGAACTTTAATTTAAAGGGCTTGTGCACAACATACTGAACGAATCAATAGTTTATGTGAATGTACATATATTTAAAACTTGTGACAATTTTAAAACGAGGGTAAAGTAAAATAAAAGAGACTAAACTTTTTAATATTAATATGTCTCTAATCTGGGCTCAACACTTGGATAATCAATTGAAAGATATATAAAACATGTGATATACATTAAAATGGTTATGTATAGAAATTGAATGCACAGTGGCGTCAATATCTATCTATCTATCTATCTATCTATCTATCTATCTATCTATCTATCTATCTATATCTATATCTATATCTATATATATATATATATATATATATATAATATTACAAAATATGTATAGAATAAAAATTACTAACTATTCTATTTTTGCTATTAATACAAGACAGTAATACCTTCTCCCCATTTGGTGAACTCATGCTGAGCTACTTAGGTTCCATATGCAAACGAGTCTAGAAATACGACGACAAATCATTGTCTTATGAAATGAAACAAATGTAAAGATGCAATGCACATAGGCATATAGTTCAAAATTATTCAGATGAGAAACACGTGTCATTCCAATATGTCTGCCCCCTGTTAATAGCTGTTTTTAAATCCACTTTTAATCTTATCCATCACGAACACTTCACACTTCTCTACAGTATTAAGTTATATATTTAGGCCTAATTCATCCGAATCGATGCTTCAAAAATGCATAAATGTTTTTAAAATGCATCTTAAGCCGTAATTCTCAGGACAGCACTCCTATATCCGTTTCTTTTGAACTACGTGTAATACGTCATTTCCGGTTTAATGTTATTCAAGTAAACGAATACTAACAGAGTTATCACTCTTTGCATGGATTTGCAATTACTTTAGTGAATTAATAATATATAATACTCTTATATATATCTGACGTTTTAATTTGTCTGAATGAAAACAATTTCTGTATATCATCATTGGATAAAATAAAGCAATATTATTGAAAATCTTGTGAAATTAATCTTGCATGGTAGTGTTGTTATACTGATACAATATTAAAACACACACACATAATTGCAAAAAGGAGGGAAAAATCAGAAGACATTCTACGGTTTTAACTACAACCGTTTGCCAAGATTACCAAAACATTATTGACAATAATTCTTGTATTTTTCTGTTGTTTCGATTGTCTAAGAGGTGCTTAGTTTTGATAATACCTGCGTTGCCAGGATGGTAAACTTGGTTGTAAGAATTCCTGGATTTTGATTTGCAATTCATACTATGGGAATACGACGGCTAAGAGAAGGTTTTAATTAAGTGTCACATTGTGTACACTTGAGAACATAAGGTTTGTGCCAGAGTTATTAAGCCAGGACAAATTCTAGTCCTTTTGTTCAACTAACCTTGAATATATTATTCAAACCAGTTCACCCAGTTAAATATTATCAATACTGAATGTAAATGGTAGGAGTGGAAATGCAAGCCCGATAATCTTTTATCATACTATTTTATTATAGATTTCACAGATTTTAATAAGGCCCCGACGGTCACAGTTAACATCTTTTATAAATTCCTGAAATTTTCAAAAAATATTATAAATTAAAAAAAATATATATAGAATTTTTCATATATATAATGTATTATCTTAGCTTTTGTATAGCCATATCTTAAAGCAAAATGTTCTGAGTATGATTTTTCTTAAAGACATATGCTAAAATCAAAAAAAAAAAAAAAATATATATATATATATATATATAAAATAGAATATTATGACATCATGGACTTTATATCATGCTCAGATTTCTTTCTTTTTGTCATAACTCATGAATCTATACATTTTTATAACTTTATTATACATTATTTAGAAACTTTGAATGAAAAATGAATCTCTGTGAGGCTAAACTTATTCATTTTAGGTAGATAATAAATATACATTATTATAACAGTAACTTGATCCGAAGAGTCGTATCACGTCAAATTGACAGGCGCGGATCATCAGATCAAACGAGACGCGAAGCGTCGAGTTTGATCTGATGATCCGCGCCTGTCAACGAGACGTGATACGGCTCTTCGGATCAAGTTACTGTAATAATGATAAATTTATTATATACCCCTTTACAACTAGCAAAATATATGATAAAAGGAAACTTTTTGGATCAATTACCAACTTTTATCCATTTAACAAACCATTTTGTCAAGGAACTTTTTGATACGCGAGAATAAAAACGTCATTTATCTGTGTACTATGTCATCAGTTTCAGAGAGGGGTGATATGGATTCAGAAAACCACAGTGCGGCGATCCGGAACGTTCGGATCACACCGTCATGTGATTTCATAAATTCAACAGTAAAATTGAGTCACAAACAGTTGGGTATATAATAAATAAACATATATTAAGTTGTTCTTGTCTCGATTTTTAAAAAAAGAAGTTTGTAGCATCTGTTCTTTAAAATTTAATTGCAAAAATCAAACGTTTGAAAATAGCCAAACAAGTGCTGGCACCTTTTGAGCTCATTTTGTTTAAATAAAAAGCATATTATATCGCCATTCTTTCGCCAAAGTATACAAAACTCTTCGAGAAAGAACACAAAACTTATAATCCGAAACATACTAAATCAACTAACCTTGAGTATCAACTCAAGGTTTAACACTACATGGATATAAAAATAATGTTTTTTGTGAGTTAGCATGGATATAATGGTAAAGCAATTGATATCACTACAAGTTGTGAATATATTTTAATGTATCGAAAGACTTTTAGTAAATCGTGCTCATAAATTTACCCGTAAAACGTGCATATTCGCCACTGAGCATCATGGCAACGAACCCGAAGTACAATTTGTATATTATAGTAATAAACTTGCTAAAGAGAAAATGTAAATGAATGAATATGGTATTGTTCAAAAGTGGTTCATTCAGAGTTTTCACATTTTATTAAGGCTTTTAAAAATATGTGTTTTAATCATTTTATCTGCATACAGTCTTCTGTATTAAATACTAGGCCTCCTCACAAGGTTTGAAAAGCTAATTTTTACACCCCTCCCCCTCGCAAAAAAAAGGTGTTGACAAATTCAGTAAAATGTGCACATTCACTTCTTTTTTCCTTGAGGGAAATGTAAACAGAGCAACCTCGAAGTACAACACGTATAACATAATAATAAAGTTGCTAACATGTAGATCTAAAGAGAAAAAAAGTCAATTAGTGAAATTGAGATTTGCTTGTAAAAAAAAAGACGAGGGGGGGGGGGGGGTATCTACTTCAACTGCCGGATTTTGAACGAAGTGTTTTGTCCTGCTCTAAGCCTGTAATGTACTGTCAGTGGAAACTATAAGATATATTACTGGAATTATTCAGCCAGCAGTGGTAAAAATTCTATTACGCGCGCTTGAGAGGATTTCATCTAGTAAAATATATTTTTTCAAATTGACGTTTTTCCCAATGTTGGTACAAGTGTATATGAAATATATGGAGATGACGAACAGTATTCAAGCTCAAAAGACCATTAAACAATACAAATTAGGAGCAGAACAAACACGGACCTCCAAAACATCAGAGGTGGGATCAGGTGCCACGGAGGAGTGAGCATCCCCTGCCTACCTGTCACACGCACCGTGTGCTCCTTGTCATCATCGGGAAATAACGGTAAAATCCGTCGACAATTCAGTTCGTAAATAAAGGCCTAACAATTAGTATGAAAAACGTCAGTCATCATTTGACTCAATGATAAATTGTATTTGCTGACAAGGTCATTGTATCGACCATAGAACTTACGAAATGATAACTTTAAACGAGACTGCTGATATTCTTGTTTCATCAACTTGTTTGTCAATAATTTACCCCGTTTTAGAAATTGTACATACGTAGAACATGCTCTTGCGTATCGAATCAACTGAGAGATATAAACCCCGTATGCAGGTGATAAGGGTATATTGCTGTATAAGTAAGGGATGTTGACGATTGAAAAGTTAAAGTCATCACGTTAATCATAAAGCTTGGTTGTTAGATTACCATTAACGTCTTTTCAAGTAGTATATTTCCAAATATGAAACAAATGTGTCAGACTCTGTGGTATCTTTTATCTCAAGCTCACCAGGATATATCGTATCGACATAAGAATGGAAGTAACCATTGTTAATTGACAATACGTCGTCGATATATCTAAATGTCGAGTTGAAGGCCACAGCAAGTGTTTTCTTCTTCTCACGTATAAGATTTTGGACAAATTCTGCTTCATATGAATACAAAAAAGGTCTGCTAAGAACGGGGTGCAATTGGTACCCATGGGAATTCCAATAGATTGTTGGAAGACCTATATATATTCAATGATGATTGATAGACATACTAAATAATTGTTTTAATTGAAAACTTCTTGACAAGACAGTTATAAAATCAATTGAAGAGAGCCAGAAAAAATATTAAAAGGAATCATTAGGTTTCAAAGAAAGCCACAAAACAAGTGACATTAATACATGTATAGTGAGACTTCCAATTAATTAAGATACAAACTATATTTTTCAACTTTTTTTTCTTTTCACAAAGTTCATTCTGGTAAAATGGACTTGGTAAGCATGATACAAGGTCAGTATGATCTACTATAAGACACTAAAGGAAACTAAGGCCAAATATAAATATTGATATTGTCCATCATTCATTTTTGGTAGCTTAAGAGTCACCTCAGAATTCAAACCCTATACTAGGCACTGGTAATTATCACCTTTGGTTGTGTTTAATTTAAAGCTTCATTGGTTATGCCTGCTCAGCTAATTAAAAGTGCCAATTAACATTAATTATCAATACATACTTGTTTTACAATTATAGCATTATGTTTAATTAAATATCACTTTACATATTTAAAAAAAAACAGGAACCAACATGAGATACTGAACAAAATAATTTCAACATTGAAAGTGTTCCGATCTACTTTCTTTGTCAATTGTAGATTGGTAAACTACATGAACATGATAAATGAATCCAAAATCCAAATACCACTCTGATTTATAGACCTGAGGGAAAGCATATTAACCGAGCACAAAGAGTGAGAAAGTTAATTTATAGATATAAATTGAGTGGTCATAAAATTTGTGTTTTTCTCTTTAAAATGTAATGTGTAATGTAATTCATTACTTTAACAAAGTAATTGTAATTTAATTAATTACTTTTCTGAATGAGAGTAATGGTAATGGTAATTGTAATGGTAAAAATTCCAAAGTAATTGTAATTTAATGCATTACATTTCAAAGTAATTGACCCCAGGTCTGATGCTCTATGCTACGTTTGGATGATTTGTGCCCAAAGGTTCAGAAAAAGTCAGAAAGTGTAGCAAGAGGTTCATTAATTCTATACTGCCTCATCTTTGCCCTGTTGTCTTTTATGAAGATTATTTAAAAGTATTTTTTAACCTCTTTTTTCCAATGAAGTGTTTTGTCCTAATATCTTTGTCCAATCCTAGTCCTTAACCAAACTTGAATTCCATCTGGTGATGCCTCAATATTAGTAATGTTAACATGGCTTTAGCTGTTCTGCTGAGTATTTTAATTTTTTTCTCTCGTATACATGCATTAAATTTGATCCTCTAGTGCATATGATTTGAAATAATTAAATTAATACAGTTTTGGGATGGTTGTGTATCAAAATAACTTTGCTTTGAAACGATATTCAATAAAAACAATTTCCATCCATTTTCATGTAAAACATTGAATTCTTTTGTTAGCTGCACATGGACCTGGCCATAAAACTTAGATGAGCACACCTTTGATTCCAATCTCACTTTTGACTATATATTCCTTTTGTAAAAGTGAGACTGAGATCAAAAGTGAACTCGTCTAAGTTTTATGGCCCCGGAGCCTGGTTTGAAAAAGAACTTGATTCTGCAATATATTTAGATGCTTGATATTGATATTCCTAATTATGACTCAGTAGCTCTTGAAAGGAAGATTTCAAAAGATTCTTATTTCTGTGCTTCCATAAATTTTAAAGACTTGACCCCATTTACTCCTGGGGCCATAGTTTAATTCTGCACCATCTGAAGATGTTTGCATACGAATAAATATGACATATTATGAGCCTGCTTCTCTTGGGAAGTTTTTTGAAGACTTTGATTTAATTTAAACAATAAAATCCTTTTTTTAGTCGTTAGCACGGGAATTAATGTCGCAGCTAGCTGTTGTAGAAAAAATACATAACCCGCGTATGCGGGTTATGTGAATTTTTTCTGCAATAGCTGCGACGTTAATTCCCGTACTAACAAACAAAGAAAGACATTTTATTGTTTATATTCATATCTTTAAAAAAATATTCAAAGTAAATTATATATGTTAAATATTGTATTATAGATGTGTATATCATTGTATGCATAATTGATGGAACAGCCGTTGCTTAAGAAATCTATGCAGGTGGCTTGCTTGGTGTTGTTTATGGACTGATTAATGTTAATGGTTTTTATAAGAAATAAAGGAAATAATATTCATTGGATGTAAATATATTCATGTAAAATTTTATGCTCTTTTGTTACTTACCCTAGGCCATTATCAAAAACAAATAAACTGCATCACCTAACGATGCTTCCTAATCAATATTTAGAAGCAACATGATACCAAACTTTTCCTAAAAATCTATATTTTATTTTCTGCAATTTTGTGTTACATAGAAAGATAAGGATTAACTCCGATGTGGAATGAATTGTTAGTTATATTCAATTTTAGCGATCTCAACAACCTGGCTAAAATTTTTGCTTATAGGTATTATCTCTGATGTGGAATGAATTGTTTGCGATATTGAATTTTAGCGATCTCAATAACCTCGCTAAAAGGTAAAATTGAATCCTCTCTTAAGGATATCCGATCCTTAGGCAGGAAGGATAACTCTTGAAATCATTATTTAATTCAAAAAGTTTAAAAAGGAAGCTGAAATTGAATTTTTTTTATTGCAACAATTTTTATTTTATGCTCCTCAACATGATTAAAGGTTCTTTGAAGTCTTAGAAACAGTATTGTAAAAAAGTTGACATATTTACCCCATAAAAGAACAAAAATAAATAATTTTTAAGAGAGATTGAATTTCTTGTAATCTAGCCTTAGATACCATCACTTATAAGCATAAGGTGAAATTACGTGTGATCTGTCATGTTTTGCAATGATAGAACAAACTTTTTGCAGCATGTATTACGTAACAATGAAAGTAAATAGAAGAACTAATATACCATGTAAGTATTTCTCCGAATGCCTGGATGCCTGTTCTAATTTATCCTAAAATATATTTGTTGATCAATTTTGAATTAGAAAATGCATAGCTGATGATTTTATTTGCGTTTCCTGAAAATATATCTGAGATTTGGTAATTTTCCCTTTATAATATGATGTACTTCAATGATGAGCTTTGAAGAGATAACATGGGTAAATACCCATTATTTTGTGAATTCAGAGATATTTTTGTAAACATTTTTAATTACTCAACTGCTGATTTTCAGAACCTGAGGATCGGACTACCTTAAATTTCTGCTGCTTATTTTTCTTGAGAACATGATTTCTTATATATTCCAAGGAAAAAAATATTGCCATATTGTGGTCCCATCCTACCCCAGGGTAATGTTCATGAAATGATAATTTTCAAAGATTGTTATGTATACCAATGTAAAATTTAATACGTATTTTGGTTCAACATAAACCACAGGTGCCATGGTTCGAACAGGCTTGATTTTGCACTTCCAGGGGGATTTTGATTATTGATATGACTGATCATAATATTTTTAAAGACTTTTGCTAATATATTCTTATGAAAATCTTTATTGTCTTACTGTGACCCCATCATACACCTATGATCATGTTCTTGAACAGATGATTTTTTGAAGACTTTTTAAAATATATATTTCTGCACCTAAATTTTTATCTTTTATTTTAGTCCAACCCCAAACCCTAAACCTTGATCCAAACAAACCTGAACCTGCACACCCAGAGAATTCTTGCATATTCATTTAAAACTTGAATCTGCACTTCCTGTTTATGTTTGGCCATTTATTATGACAAATTAGGGTTTCTTAATAAAAAAGTATTCTAAAGATTTTTCCTGTATATTCCCATATAAGTTTATGCTCCCATATTGGGGTTTAATCTTTTCTCCCTGGGCGGGCATGATTGAACGAATACTAAATCTGCACTACATGAACATTCTTATATATAATTATCACTAATCATGTTTTGTTGTTGATAAGAGGATATGCAGATTTTTTTCCTATGCATGTTTATTTCTCTGTAAAACTTCTGCTACCTGTTGTGGCACAACCCTACACACAGAAGGTATGGTTTGAATAAAAAATTAAACTATAATTTTAGGAAACTGGCCAGAGGTAAGGACAAAAGGCAATTGTGCTCAGAAAGGCTCACTTGAGTTCATAGCTGAAAGAAAGAGACGAACGGACGACGGTCACATGGTCAGAAAAAAGCTCACACAAGCTTTTGGTACAGTTGAGCAAAAAATAACTGCTGAAAGATGATATTCATTCCTTTGCTTGATAACTGATTGGCTAAGAAAGGTAATTAGCATTAAAACCAATAATAAAGAATTCAAGTTAAAAAAAAGGCTTGATATCACATAATCTGCTTATTACAAATACGAGTTTCACTCTATGGCCATTTCTTGGCAAGGGTAGCATACACACTTTGAAATGATAAATAATTTTTATTATCTGATCGAATTGAATAGCTTAGTATGGCAATTAGCGTAGTTTCCAGGAAAAAACACACAAAGTAACCAAGAATCTCTATGATAAATTCCACTTTTTGTTTCAGATAGGTTGTGCCCTTACTAGTATACACTATAAACTATTACTAGTATTTGTTTTCGTAATTACTCAATTCTTACAACTAGTACAAAGTGATTGAAGTATTGATAATTACAATCACAAAATGTATACGTATATCTAACTTACACAAATATATGGACACTAGCTTGAACATGATGGTAGCTTTCGTCTTTGGTGGTTATGGAAAGCCATAGCTATCCTATATACATTAATGATTTGTTGTGGTTTTTACAATTATATGCTGTAATTTCATAAAATATATGCTGTACCGTATATACTCGCCTATAAGTCGGTCCGCCTATAAGTCGATTGTATTTTTTAAGCTTAAATTAGAGGGATTGACCCGCTGAAATACCAATCTTTTTATAACTCGCGTATGAGTCGGATAAAGACTTTTGGAACAAAGTTTAACTCCCAAACCGACTTACAGGCGAGTATATACGGTACTTTGGTAGTATATGCTGTTGTTTCTTTGTTGCTCTATTCAAATCAAACATCCAATCGATGAGTAATATGGTAATCAATTTGTGAAACTTTAGAACGCCTGATCAAGCAAAGTGACACGCAGTTATTGGAATGATAGTACATGGTTCTGTTATAATATGGAGCTTGATATTAAATGCTCTGAATATATATAATATATTCCAACTGAAAATAATTTTAAAGCTTGTAAAGCTGTAAACGAAGTGCAAGTAAAAAATACTGCATTATCCGGCTCTAACCTTTATTTGTTAAAATCTTAGAAAGAAATGATCAGACCTACAATCGACCGTGCGTTTTTTTTTCAACAACTTCTATTCACTTTTAAAAAATCTTCAATTCCATCATATTTTGCTCTATTCTTTCAAGTTCTTGTGAAAAAAAAAATTAGGAAAAAAAAGTCGTATAGAGTGTTGTAATAGCTTGGATATCCACAATTCTTATGGGGTAGATTTACAGTAGGCACTGCATATGTCTAGCCCATGCATCGCTTCACTACCATAAATATTTCCAAGTTCTCTCAAATCACTGAATTACGTGTGTTTTTTCATTCAGCATACTACCCTGTCCATGCCTTTAATATACTGGTAAAACTTTGATATATTAGAAATTATAAACATATTTTGAGACAATGTTGCAATATACTAATTTTGGAAAGTCATACAATGGGGAAACGTTTTTGAGAAACTATTTTTGTTTGCTTAGAACTTGTTTAATTGTCACAATTAATTTTTGGTCTCATTTTATCCACTGTATTTGAAATATCTAAATTTGGCCTTTCATATGTTAACATTTTATATATTATATGTATGTTGGTATTTCTCAGCTTTGAATTAGTCACAAAATATGACTAAATTCAAACCATCTTATATCTTTTAAATCGATGATTGCGACACCAATTTGTAACAACACCACTACATTTGAATAAAAAAGCACATCACATGATATCAGAGCTGCAAATAATTACAGACCCACAGCATACAATAACAGTACCACAGGAAATAATTAAATATACACAGCAAATGATATAAAAGTATGAAACCACAGCACACAATAACAAAATCACAGCATTTTATTTTCAATTATTGCATATCATTAAAAATAATTATGAAACCAGAAGAATGATATTAAATTACACCACAGAAGATAGCTTTGGGGTTCCATAGTTTCTACTAATTAACAAGAAATACTGCATCGTTTGGTTTTTAATGTCCCTTATCCTTTTTAAAGGTATTTTTGAATATTTCTCAATGATTACAATAGTTATTCATTATCTATTCATGCATGTTCAACGATACAACCTTAAATTTAAAGTTGAAGTGTTATAGCCAGGAAAAAATCGCAATCATTTTTTTCTAAAATAATATATTTGTTTATATATATTTCATTTTCGATAATCTTTAAAATATAAATTATTCTGTAGGGAAGAAGGAGAAAATTCTTGCATTCATTAGAATTGTTTATTATTGTGTTTTAAATTGTGTGTAGGTTATTAAATCTTATATGGCTAGGTAAAAGTTTTATCACAGCCATTACAAAACAGTTGTTATATTGCAAGATATTTTGCAAGATTATGTAGCTGTATACATGGAACTAAAGCTATGATATGCATTTAGTTCCTCTCCATTGGAGTTTTGAAAATAGTTAAGATTTATTCTCATTATATAGTTCTAAATTCCATGTGAGCTATGAAAATAATTAAAAGCAGATATTTTGTCTTCATGACAATTATTCGTTTTATACAACTTATAATATTATTGGAAATAAATTGGAAATAATATGTTTTATGCATTCATATGTATCTTTGCATTTTTGTGTTAAGAATTTAGCTATCTGTATATTATGTAATGTGTTAACTTAGGCTTCGTAAACTACTTGCTTGTTATGTAATGAATAGTCTCAGGTTTTAGGGATCTTGCGGTGTTTAGCTAATAGTTACAATGTGATCACGTGATCAGTATCAATTGTTAGATGCTCAAGCTGCAAGTATCTGTGCACGCTGAAATTTGTAAAGGAATATGATGTATAAGTAAGCCATGTTACTGTCTTAATGATTTTGGTTCTCAATGTGAACTAGCTGTACATGATGTCAAAGTAATTCATGTTAATATCTCAAAGTGTTTGGTTCTTAATGTGAACTAACTGTACACATGGTACTTGATGTCTTAGAACTCAAAGTTAGTCTTTGTTACTGTCTCAAAGATTTATTTCTCAATGCGAAGTACCAGTACATGACGACTAAGTAATTTTAGTTCATTGTCTCTTAGTTATTGGTTCTCAACATGAGCTAGCACACATTTTCTAAGTTATCGGTTCTTAAGACGAATCTAGCAATGCATAATCAATGTCTAAGTTACTTGTGTCATGATTGCTAAATTATTGGTGCTCAATATTAACAAGCAGTACATAATGTCTAAGTTAGTCATGTAAGTTATTGATCCTTAATATGTACTAGCGGTACATAATGTCTAAGTAAAAGTTAGTCATGTTATTGTCTCAAAGTTATTACTCACTTATGTGCACTACCATTCACATATGTATATTGAAGTAAGACATATATCACTTTTTTACAAGAAGTAATCAAGAATAAAGTTAGCAGTACATGAATCTCAAGATCACTTCATCATGTTCAAGTCAAATATCAATACAGAATCACAAAGCATGGCTTTTAATTTTATTTTAATATTTATTAATCACCATGAAGTGATAGATTTATTCACCACATTGTTTCTTATGTCTAAAAATATTTAAAGTTTCTTATGCTTTTAAGCCACTGTCATGATTTTATCAATGTATATATATATATATATAATTATGAAGGGTCAATAAAAAAAATTGATGAGGCATTTCAATCTAAAATGAAAAAGTACCAGATGGTGTTTTCCTGGTTAGATAATAAGTTTATATATAGAGAGAGAAAGTAATATATATACATTTGTAACATATAAAATTAGAATTTGCCCTTTCAATCTTTCAAAGAAATGACTAGACACAGATGATTCCCCAGAGAGTAATTTGGCAGCTGAGAATTGGAAACAGCATAATGATGTCAAGTCTCTTGACTCTCTAACTGCCATCATCACAAATGCCAAACCTATACAAGTGGCTTTCAAGAGTCATCGAATTCACTTTCCACTGAACCCAGTGATCAAGTTGCTCATCATCCTGGACATTCTTCAGATTCTACTATATATCTGCTTTGCTTAATTTGCTTAATTTGGTCACATTGAAGGGGTAATTTGAAAATGTTATGTTTTATGTATATCTAAAATTTGGTACTAACCTCCCATACAGCTATGAATAATTTCATTCTTTGTTTTCCAATCAATGATATATAAGTCTAGGAATGTGTTTGTTGCTTCTTGGTTAGAGGTACATGTATGCCCTCCAACTCATGTTGTAAATTGCAATCAAAACAAATGAATCTTTCAAAGATAATTTATTCCATGATTTGGAAGATAAGCAATAGTCTATCTAGCTTTTACATTTTTAGAAAAGAAGAACTTAGACTGCAATTATTTTTACATATAAACCATTTTTTATGAATGTTGAATTTGAACAGACAGGAAAAGTTAAATACAAGTATTATAATTTATGAAGTTAGAAATGTTCAATTTTATATGCAAATTAATATGTTCAGGTTACCTACAATTGAATATAATTTCAAGTGGATCAGTTGTGACTCATTTACTCTATATAATATGTTCAGGTTACCTACAATTGAATATAATTTCAAGTGGATCAGTTGCAACTCGTTAACTCTAAATACATAATTTAAGGAGGAGAAGGACACATGGTCACATGATTCTGTTAACTACGTCATAGTCTCCGTTTATATAAGTGCAAAACGTGTAGAGCGTCAGTTCTTGTATAAATTTTTGACAATGTTTTAACTTTAATTACCATCTTATTTAAAAAAAAAGTAAAAAGTTTCAACATTCTGGTAAACATTAACAAATTATGAAATAGTTTGATCCACTCCTCTGTTTCTCTAAGCTGCGCGTCCAACAAGTCGATGACGTCATACACGATCTGTTAGTACAGCAAGATCATACTCGGTAAATACAGGGGCGGTGTTATTATGTAAAAACAGGTCATAATCGGTATATGATGAAATATTTTGAGAAACGGGGAACACAAAAATTATTTTTGCATGGCTGATGACGAAAATCTTATGTAGGTATACCTTATTCGCTTATTTAGCTTACGTGTGACGTCACAGTTGGTTTTTCCCGTACTCGAGAAATGTAACATGACACGTTTTTTGTCATGCTTATGTCCTCTTTAACGATGTCCTGTGAAATATTGAGGTCAGCTTCATCATTCGAAATTTTTACAGTTAATCAATAATTTGAAGGATTTACATTTCAACGTAAATAAAAAAATATTGAATGATAGAATTTTTTGTAAATTACGTTTTTTGTTGTTTAAGTTGTCTTAAAAAGTGCGTAATTTTTCATATCTGGATGCAGTGTGATAGACAAAACTTGCTTTTTCGAATTTTCAATCTATTTATACTCTGTATTATTTTAAAAGATACATGTCCACTTTAATATTTTTTTATATATGCTTAAAAAATCCCATTATGGACAGAGTGATGAGTCCGCAAACATGGAGAATTAAAACTCCACTTATATACTGTAGGGCATAGTATTTGTCAATCAATATCTCCATAATAAGGTAAGAAACCTAATGATATAACTGCTTTAAGATATGTGGGGCATACTTAATTAGAAATATACAAAATATGAAAAAAAATGAATAACAAGTATTTTTTCAGCTCAAGGTCCTTCTCCTCCTTAAATAAAATTTCTTGAGATATGTAATTTAATTCTGTACATGCAGGTTTTGTTTGGAGAAATCTACTCAAACTGATCAGGAATTATTCTTAAAGGTTTTGTTACAATAGTTACAAAATACCTGCAGTATGTACAGTAAAATATCTTTTAAATTTTGCTTGACATATTTTTTGTGCAGAGATGAGCTTATTCAATGATGATCTGTATTTATAATGAGTACAAGAATACATGCAAAAATAAAAGGTAATGGTAATCTTTATTAATTACTTTAGCAAAGTAGTTGTACTCTAATTAATTAAATGTAACTTAATAGAAGAAAAAGTCAAATTGATAGTGATTGTAATGTTTTTGCTAATCTTTTTGAATACTAATAAGTAATATTCATTAAGCACTTAGGCATCATTTGTTTGGCAAGTTCATTCCTTCATAAATTATGAATTTGCCAGAGCCATCCCAGGATTTTCTTGTTCAAAAATTTTTAGAAGTCAGTCAACATGGTCAAAAGTCATGTCAGACAGCAGGCTCCCATCACATGGGGGAAATGTCAATGTGGATTCCATTAGTCATACATGTTCTATTGGGAATCAGTGAAGTGAGTGTAGTCGTCAAAGAGTGTTGTTTCTTTGGATTTTTTATTTGGATTTTTATTATGAGAATTAATTATAAGGACACTCCAATCTATAGATCAGGTGTTACAAAGTTCAGACATTATAGATTTTGAAAGTGGTGAAAGGGATTGAAAAGTGTAAGTTTATTTTCGCATCATACTAAACTATGCAATCCAGTCAGTTAAATCTTTTAGAGGCACAGTCTGTGAAAAAGACCTCTCCATTGTTTTTATTACTTTTACCAATTTTAACATATAAATGGCCCCCTTTTTCCTTTTTATAAAAGGCACTCCAGTTTCACATTAATTTGTTTCAATACACTTAGAAGTAACTTTTGCAGTCATATTTTAAGTCCAACACTATACAAAGGGCATAATTTTATATTAGGGCAGCATCACTAGCAGCTGGGTTAGGTTTCTCTGAAAATGACATTCAGTGTATGGGTATGGGGGAAATCTGAAGCAGTCAAGAGATATATAAAGATAGGATATTTTACTCTTTTTCTCCAATACATTGTCCATTTTCAGCATTATTTTAGTCGGAGCACAAGATGAAACACTTCCTTTAAGTTTGGCTTAATGGTGGCTTATAGGTCCTTAATGATGGTTTAATGGTTGTCTTTAAGTCACCATCAAGCACCTTTAAGCTACCTTTAAGTAATAAATACACCACCATTAAGTTACCATTAAGCCATCTCAAAGTCCTTAATGGATGCTTAAAGGTAGCTTAATGTTGGCTTAATGGTGGCTTATAGGTGCTTAATGGTAGCTTCTAGACAATCATTAAGTCACCATTAAGCCACCATTAAGCCAGACTTATAGGTGCTTAATGTCCAAACTCCATTAAGCTACCATTAAACCACCGTTAAGCCACCATTAAGTCACCATTACGCAGTCGATAAAACTGCTTTTATGGGTTATATATTATTTTTATAATGATTTCTTCACAAAAATTATAAATGTCGAGTTTATACATTTGTTAATTCGGCGAAAATAATGCAAAAAAAAAGAAAATTGAAAAAAAAAAAATGAAAACAAGAGGCCCATGGGCCACAACGCTCACCTGAATAACTTTGGCCCTGCTGTTCTTCACCAGACGATCTTTTTGTAATACCTATTGTGGCCCCAACCTACCCATGGGGGTCATGATTTTAACAATTTAAAATCTACACTACCCCAGGATGTTTCCATATAAGCTTTACTGGTCAAGAGGTTCTTGAGGAGAAAATTTTTAAAGATTTTTCCTATATATTTCAATGTAAAACTTGGATTCCCTATGTGGCCCCGCCCTACACCCAGGGGTCAAGATTTGAATAGTTTAGAATTTACGCTGCCCCAGGATGCTTCTACAAAAGTCTTAGCTTTCCTGACCAAGTGGTTCTTGAGAAGAAGATTTTTTTTTCTATGTATTTCAATATAAAAATTGGATTCCCTTTTGAGGTCGCGCCCTGCCTCCAGGGGTCATGATTTTAACAATTGAGAATCTACACTACCCAAGGATGCTTCCACATAAGTTTCAGCTTTTCTGGCCCAATGGTTCTTGAGAAGAAGATTTTTAAAGATTTTTTCTATGTATTTCAATGTAAAACTTGGATTCCCTATTGTGGCCCCACCCTTCCCCGAGGGGTCATGATTTTAACAATTTAGAATCTACACTACCCCCAGGATGCTTCCACATAAGTTTCAGCTTTTCAGGCCCAGTGGTTCTTGAGAAGAAGATTTTTACTATATATTTCAATGTAAAACTTGGATTCCCTATTGTGGCCCCACCCTTTCCCTAGGGGTCATGATTTTAACAATTTAGAATCAACACTTCCAAGGATGTTTCCACATAAGTTTCAGCTTTTCTGGCCCAATGGTTCTTGAGAAGAAGATTTTTAAAGATTTTTTTTATGTATTTCAATGTAAAACTTGGATTACCTATTGTGGCTCCACCCTTCCCCCGGGGGTCATGATTTTAACAATTTAAAATCTACACTACCCCAGGATGCTTCCACGTAAGTTTCAGCTTTTCAGGCACAGTGGTTCTTGAGAAGAAGATTTTTTAATGACCACACCCTATTTTTGTCTTTTCTTGATTATCTCTCCTTGTAAGGGGGTTTGGCCCTTTATTCTAACAATTTAAACTCCCCTTTACTCAAGGATGCTTTGTACCAAATTTGGCTAAAATTGGCCCAGTGGTTCTTGAGAAGAAGTTGAAAATGTGAAAAGTTTACAGACGGACGGACGGACAGAAGGACGGACGACGGACAACGGGTGATCAGAAAAGCTCACTTGAGCTTTCAGCTCAGATGAGCTAAAAAGGCATTCCCAACAGGATTCGATCCCACGATCCTTTAGATTGGAGGGCGAACGCTTTAACCACTGAGCTATCGAGGCTGTTGAAATTGAAGTGAAATATAAAACCTTTATTTTTAACAAAACTTGTTTGGAATGGTTACTGGTACCTGTACATGTATTTTTTCCCCCTGATGTTTATATATATTAATCAGTAATACGAATAATTATATTTGTACATATTTAAAAAAAAGAAATTTTGATAAAATTTTATATTACGTTAATATTTCTTAACCGTGGACCGGAGTTCGGTGTGATACAACTTCTTGATTTTAAGTAACTGAATTCCTCGTTCTGTTATTCGCAGATTTATAAGCATGAAAAGATTGAAATTCAACAGATATAACAAAATTTTGTTATTAAAAAGGAATATATCATCGAAAGAGAACGTTGGGGGAAAAAACAGATTATAGTTATAAATATGCTGCAGATATTTACGATTTTTGACAATCTTTGCGTAACATTTAAGTTATAAAATATTTTTGTAACATATCATCTTCAGTTTTAATTCTTTTTATATCATTATGGGTATCAAAATAATTGTCTTTTTGTCTACAATCATAATTTCTAATTTGTTATATGCTTGCGTAAATTTTAAGTTTTGTAAAAACAATAGATCATCAAAATCTGTCACTGTACTTTCCCGTGTATTGTTTCCTGTTAATTGACCGGGGACTGGTGGAGACACCTAATTAAGGTCTATTGTTTAACTAGTCGATATACTTTACCCCGCTTCTCAATGTGTATAAATCTGGTCGGATGCCCTGTTTTATCTGATCTGCTGTTCTTCTGAAAATTGATTTTGAAATAACAATCATTGAAGACCGACTATATTTTGATCAATTCTTACCTCTACATTATTTTAAATAAATTGTTACTTCTGCATTATTTTAAAAGAAAGGAAAAAATAATGACACTTAACCACGAATTAATTCAAATTATTCATGAAGTAATTCAATGATTGGCAATATAATACTCTCTCTCTCTCTCTCTCTCTCTCTATATATATATATATCTTAAACATTTCTCTACCCAAAGAAAAATTAAGAGACCTAGAAATATTCCAGAAGAAAATGACTCTAATAATAACATTTCCTATGAATTCCGCAGCGGATTGTGGCTCTCCAAACACGAAAGAAAAATATGTGATTTTTAAAAAAAAATAATATATATTATGTATTTACACATGTATGGATAAATATTATTTTAAAACGAGTATTCAAACAAACTGATTTTCGGTAGCGAAAATTTTAAGGCATTTGGTGAAGCTGTTCTCAGTTCCTGAGTTTATACGCATTGACAAAAATGTTAGAAATAGCGCGAAAAAAAAATTATGAATTGAATAAGTATTTGTGTAAATGATATTGAAAAAACTTCAAACTTAACAAGTTAGTGTAAAGACCTGATACTGGATGCGTTAAGGTGGTTTAATTAACCCCCATGCAGGCTGTCCTTAGATCAGTTTTAGATGGGTCAGATTATGTCTGCCATTCCCCCTATACATTATCAGTTTCAAATGTGTCAGGTTATCATATAAGTTTGTTGCCTAAAATTAATTATTAGGTAGTATGAATTGAATGCATGAAGTTTTGTTCGTGAAGAATTTGTTTAGGTCAGAATAATGTCAGTTATTCAATTAAGTTGTCAGAAAAGTTTCATTTACTCAAATCTTTGCTGTTATTATGTAAATAATGCCAAACCTGGTACTGAAAATTAATGCTCATCATTTATTCAATCTTAATATGGTAGAATTAAGGATGTGTATAGAACTATTTGCCATCATTTCTTAGATACAATATTGTATCAAGAAAATTCCCTGTGATGTAAAGTAGATGTATGTGAGTTGTTTCCCTTGGGTGACGGAAAATCCAATGTAGTTGGATTTTGGTGGCCTATTGTTGGTTGCCACCTTATTTTTCACCATAAATGTTTGATAAAATTGTATTGTACCTTTAAGTTTTGGGTGATCCAAATCCTTGTGTATATACAAATTGTAGAGAAACATAGGATCTCCCAATTTTCATGTCTTACCTTTGTGTCATTAATAAATGACATATTTACAACTACATTCATTCTTAGTTTTGTATTCTGGCTGAAAAATAACAAAGCTGCGTGAAACAATATGTTTAAAAATTTTCATTCTGAGCATATGGAAGGCATAAAAGCTCTTTTTAAGTTCTCTGAAGACAGTATTTTTCTTTGCTTCCTTTACCTGAGTTTAATTACAACTTTTAACTTTTGGGCTTTCATTCTACACCGCATTTGTGTTGTAGTAATAGGTTTCTTTGATATGAATAAATTTAATTCTATTATCTCAAGAGTGTAGAAATGCATGTTATGTAATTAATGAGATTTCAATATTTTTATTTTCTAATAATTATTTAATTTTGAAAAAAAAAAAAAAAAAAATCAGCTGAAACAAGAGGAATTTTTTTTTCATTAAAAGGAACAAAAACATAGAAAATATTGATAATTGACAAGAATATCATGATCAGATTGGTGCAGTGTAATATGAGATGAAATTGCAGAGGCTATTTTGTTACTTTTTTATATGTTTAAGTAAATCTAAATTTAATTTAGTGAAATAAATTTTGTTTGACTAAGAATTATTATTGTAGTTCAGATATGGTATTTTTTTTTAAAGATTACTTTAGTATATATTTTACAAGGTTTTCATGTGTTTATTGCAACATTATCTTTGTGATGAATAACAACAACAACAGCGATAATAATAATTATAAT
The DNA here is from genome assembly GCF_033153115.1 of Saccostrea echinata. NCBI lineage: Eukaryota > Metazoa > Mollusca > Bivalvia > Ostreida > Ostreidae > Saccostrea > Saccostrea echinata. Next base: position 3,891,441 of record NW_026889760.1, read on the forward strand.
AACAATAATAATAATAATAATGCAACAACAAAAATTAATCTCTGGGGGTAAGCCATGGTTTGAGTTTTAAGGATGACGTTTACTCAGGGTTCAGATGACAGAAACGGAATGCTATAAAGTACAATATGTTAAATAAAAAAAATTATGTTGTAAATGAACAAAATAACCAAGTTATAACTCAACATCAATTAAAAAATTTAATATCTTACTATTTGTAGAAAATTTGCAAGAACAAAAGTAAATATGTAGTGATGCAGAGGAAATTCGGACTGAATTTTAGTTTTTCATTTTTATGACAAAATTTTTTTTCTTGCAATATCATTCACAAGTTTAAGATTCTATGTGTTTTAAACATAATTTTGCAAATATTTGAGTGTTAAAGTTCATGTATTATTTAAAATAATTGAATGACATGCAATGAATAATTTCAAAAATATGAACGAAAACCATTCCAGACAATATATTTCAATAATTTGATCATTGACCTCATATACCTTTTGTACCAACAGAATAAGGGCAATAAGAGTAAACTGAGGCTATAAGAAATTTAGAATTCTTATCATTCAGATTTTTGTAATATTGGATTAAAAATGGGTAAAAAGTAGAAAACTGACAGAGGAAATTCGGACTGTAATAAATAACAAGTTTATGGCTCAAACTCTAACTGTTTTATTTATATGTAGCAAAGCTATTCCATTCCTATTATATTTCGTTATTGAAAGAGTTTTTTGTTGCTTTTAATATTTAGTGAGTAAAGAAAATATTGGATAGAGTTTGAAAATTTGAGGTATTTTCCGAGAAATACTCAGGGGCCACTAGTATGAAAAGTAGGTCATTGACCTGGTTATTTGAAAGTGAATGATAACACTACTATCATAGGTCTACAATGTATAATAGTTGGTTTTTTGTTCTTATCAGTGGAATCTTTTTGTCATCTGAGTAAACGTCATCCTTAAGTTCCAAATATGAACAAAGAATTTTTTTAAAACACGAAAATAAGTTAACACATAAAAATTACATGTAGTGTGCTTCATTCAGATCCAGACCCACTGAAGTAAGATTTAGTTGCTATAGAGGGTCAGGATAAAAAGAAATATTCTTTTTGAAGAAGAATTATACATTTTAAAATTACTTTTTGCTCACCTAGCCTGAGCTAAAAGCTCACTTGAGCTTTTCTGATCACTTGGTGTCCGGCGTCCGTTCGTCAATCCGTCCGTCCGTCTGTCTATCCGTCTCTAAACTTTTCATATTTTCATCTTCTTCTTAAGAACCAAAGGGCAAATTTTAAGTTGGTACAAAGCATCTATGGGTAAAGGGAATTCCAAACTTGTAAAATGAAGGATCAAGCCTCCTTTTAAGGGGGAGATTACCAAGAAAATTCAAAAATAGGGTGGGGTCATTAAAATCTTTTTCTCAAGAACCAATGTACCATAAAAACTAAAAACTATTTGGAAGCTTCCTAAGGTAGTGTAGAATATAAATTTTACAAATCATGACCCCTGGGGTAGGGTGGGGCCACAATAGGGAATCAAAGTTTTACATTGAAATATATAGGAAAAATCTGTAAAGAACCACTGGGCCAGGAAAGCTGAAACTTATGAAGAAGCATCCTAGGTTAGTGTAAATTCTAAATTGTTTGAACCATGGTCCCTGGCCTGGAGGTAAGGTGGGGCCATAATAGGGAATTAAAGTTTTACATTGAAATGTATGAGAAAAAAATCTTTAAAAATCTTCTTCTCAAAAACCACTAGCTGGACTAGAAAAGCTGAAATTATAAAGAAGCATCCTTGTGTAGTGTACATTCTAAATTGTATTAATCATGGCCCCTGGGGGTTATGTGGGGCAATAATAGATAAAAAAATTTTAACATTCAAATATATAGGAAAAATTTTTAAAACCTTCTGATGAAGAACCACTGGGTCAGAAAAGCCGAATGTTATGTGGAAGCTTTCTGAGATAGAGAAGAATTTATATCATCTAAATCATGACCCCCAGGGGTAGGATGGGGCAACAAAGGGAATTCAACTTTTACATTGATTGATTGTATGTTGTTTAACGTCCCAGTCGAGAATTTTTCACTCATATAGAGACGTCACCATATACCGGTGAAGGGCTTCAAATTTTGACCTTTACTCGGCACTCAGGGCCATTAAGCAGTGAAGGATCTTTATCATGCCAACGCCCGCCGTGACACTGGACCTCGGTTTTTAAGGTCTCATCCGAAGGACCCGCAACTTTTACTTCAAAATGCCGAGCGCATGGCGAAGGAATAGTTGCTACCCATTTTTTTTTATCGACTTAGGTCAGTCGCGACCGAGATTCGAACTCACGACCTTCCGATCACAGAGCGAGCGCTCTACCGACTCAGCTACCGCGAACGGTAACTTTTACGTTGAAATAAATAAGAAAAAATTGTAAAAATATTTTTCTCTAAGAATCACTGGGCCAGAAAAGCTGAAATTTATGAAGAGGCATCCTAGGGTAGTGTAAATTCTATATTGTTTGAATCTTGACCCCTGGGTAGGGTGGGGTCACAATAGGGAATCAAAGTTTTACATTGAAATATACAGGAAAAATATTTAAAAACCTTCTTCTCAAGAACCACAGGGTCATAAAAGGTGAAACTTATATGGAAGCTTTCTAAGGTAGTGTAAAATCTAAATTTCACAAATGACGACCCCCTTGGGTAGGGTGGGGCCACAATAGGGAATCAAAGTTTTACATTGAAATATATAGGAAAAATCTTTAAAAAGCTTCTTCTCAAAAACCACTGGGCCATAAAATATGGAAGTTACATGGAAGCTTCCTGAGATATTGTTGATTCTAAATTGTTCAAATCATAAACCCCTGGGGAAGGGTTGGACCACTTTAAATATTATATGGGGGAAAATCTGTTGAAGAACAGGTGGTCCAGAGTTACTCAGGTGAGCGTTGTGGCCCATGGGCCTCCTGCTTAACCATAGTGATCATTGATGCATGGAAGATTGGGGCACGGGTTTGCTAATATTTTATAAAGTCATACTTTTGAATTCAGTGACAGTGATAAATATTGTAGACAGTGTATTGACTGGATCTTTGCAAAGGATATACAACACAGTAGTTGCCTTACTTAATAGATTAGTTAATTAGTTCTTTAGAACTATTCTAACCTAATGCTAAATTAACTTATTATATAGTTTATTTTTTTAAAAAAAGACCTTAGACTACGTTTCCATTGAAGTGAGTGTTATTCTCATTTTGACTCTTTGTATTTTATTTGCATTTTAACTTTTAACCGACAAACAAGTTGTATATGTTATATTGTGTATGGACAAGCAAACAAATTTCAAGAAATTTATTTAACCTGAAGATGTCTCTTTTTAATTTTTTAAGGCACTCCACTCGACCTGTGACCGTTGACAGATTGCTTATTGACAACAAAGCATAAATAAGAGACCTAGCAAAGGATGGCACATACAAAGTGATAATAAATAAAAATAACCCCACCCCCCATATACGAGACAAAGAAAAGAAGAGTAGGGTCGCAAGGGTAATGGTAGATTTTTAAAATAGACATACATAATTAACTGTGCTCTGCAGATGAGCATCAAAATACAACTAATCTGCTAAGTTAACCAAGTGTCCTTATCCACCGACTGACATCCATAAAAGTACATATATATGCCAATGTGTGTGGATCCAAAAATCTTCTTTTAAAAACCCTTTTAGAAAGTAAAAGTTTAGAAAGTTCTTTCAAAATGTAAGGAGCATCTAATTTTGAGAAAAATATTACACAATGCAACAATCATTTCTTGATATTATGTAAACTTACTGCGACTTATAGAGTATCTAAAATATATCCAAATCCTCTATTTTGTGTTTGATACGCCCCCTTTTCACTACAATAAAGGCTACCCCACTTTCTTTTCATTTTTTAAATGAAGAATTGATATTGCATAACATATGAGAAAAGCAAAAAAAAAAAAAAAAAAAAAAAACACCATTTAATTTTTGTTAATTTATCCATTCTGTTATTTTCTATATAGTTTTAGCATATCATTGGGTGTAAAGCCACAAAAATTGTTCATATTTTGAAATTACCCTCATTCCACTTCAATCAAGGCAAGGTAACACAATTTCAATCTAATTTTTCTTAGCATGGTACATACAAATATATATATAAAATTCAAAAATATTTGCCGGTCCGTTTTCGTAATTTCCAACTAAATTGTTTCTCGTTAATATGAGTAATTACCTTTCTGCAAGCCATCTTCTAATTTGTTTATACTAAACAATTTTTTTTACTCGATCTCCAATTAAATACATACTTATATAATTACAGATTTGGTGAATCCCCAGGCTCCTCTTTTGAGATTGTGTCAAGACAAAGGTGGTTATGTTGCCTGTAAGACTTTATTACATAAAACTATTTTTCAAAATAAACTATTCTGCAATTCAATTATTTGTATTTTATGTGAAGATAAAAAACAGTATCAAGCTCAAATTCCAATCAAACAATATAAATTGTGAGCAGAGCAACATGGACCTCTGAAAACAGAGGTGGGATCAGGTGCTATGGCGGAGTGAGCATCCCCTGTCGACCCTTCTTACCCGCCGTTCTTTGTCATGATCGGGTAAACAAAAAAATCCGTACACAATACAGTGTGAAAACGATGGCCTAACAATTCGTATGAAAGATGTCAGTTAACATTCGACTTACCGATATTGTCATTGTATCGACCAAAGAATTTACAAAATATTGACCTTAAAGGAGATTATTATATCATTGTGTCATCAACTTGTTTGTCAATAGTCTGCCTCGTTTTAGAAAATGATTGTAAGAAGAACATGCTCTTGCGTATGGAATCAACTGGGAGACATAAACCGCATTTGCAGGTGGTAATGCTATATTGCTACATAAATAAGGGAAGTTGACGATGGAAAAGGTGAGGTCACCACCTTTATCATAAATTTTAGTATTTAGTTTGCCATCAAAGTCTTTTTCTAGTAAAACATCCGAATATATAACAGAAATGCCAGACTTTGTGGTTTCTTTGTTTCTTTTATTTGGAATATATATTTAGTACATGTTTCACACCTCGAACAAAGGGTTTTTGCTGCCACCAAATCACTTGGTACACTCCAAGCCCAAGCTTTATGGCTGGATGACTATGCCATTGTGTGCATAATTATTAAACCTATCATTATTAGTGATAGGTTACAATCATGGACACAGGGCAAGGTCACTAAACAATGAGTGTTGGACCTGATGTGCTAAACAGTCAAAAAATTCTATAGAATTGAAATCTTTTTTCCCTTCCCCTGTCTTTCTTTCTGAATTAATCAACTTTAGCCAAAATTAAAACATTAAAAATTATTTAAATTAAAAAAAATAAAATTAAAACAGAAATTAAAGAAAAGTTTAGTAATTATTTGAATATTTAGGATTTAGCAATTACACCACTATAACTTACAACTAGAATAATATCTCATCATAAAGTGCAAAAAAAAGGTTACTCACCATCTTGCCTTCGATTCTAATTAACAAATTAAGAGCTCGAGGATATAGCAAGAAGTCAAAATTTGATTTTTTGCAAAGTTCAAATACAGGGATATTCCTATATTGCTCAAGTAGTGTGTAAACTTTCCTAGTAATTGTTGTAAGCCGAGACAATCCAACCATATACAAATTTTTTCCCTTTTTTCCTGTTTTCGTTTTCTGTGAAAATCTGTGCTTTTCAAGAGCAATTTATCCATTTTACCTCTAAAAAAAATTTCTTTACTAATGTCCACAAGTCCCCTGACTGAAATCCCATAAAAATGGCATGAATATCTTCATACTGAGATTTTGAATCTATAGAAATGAACCTTATTGTGTTTTAAAAACTACTCACTGTAGACTGTCATCTGACATGTTCCAGACAGGTATATATTACCCTGAGGGGTATAATTATCACATCTGGGCCTGTACAAAATGGCAACAGTCAGGATCATCGTTATCTTGATTAAATAACAAGAAACACACAAAGAATTGTAATGAAATAGATAGAGACACAAAAGGTTTATTTTCTCGTGTGAAACATGTTCTAAGTATGTTGTTAAACTTTTCCCTCGCCATTCGATTTGGTCCCTCGCTTCGCTCGGCCCCAAATCTCATGGTGCTCGGGAAAAGTTTACCAACATATATATAGATTTGTCAAATACAAAGAAAAATAATCGATCATTTCATAATATGAATTGTGAAGATAAGTATTCCATCTTAAACATTTAATTAAACAATACAAATTGAAAGGAGAGCAAACACGGACCACTGAAAACATCAGAGTTTGGATGAGGTTCCAAGGAAGAGTAAAATCCCATGTCATACATTTGTCACATTCGCCGTGGACACTTTAATTTGTCTTGGTCACATAAACAGAGAAATCTGTAGACAACCCTGAATGAAAATAATTGGCCTTATAATTTGTATTAATACATCCAACAGCGGGTGTGACCGTTCAGGAGGAAATTTTTTCTTCCAAGACACCTGATCACATTTGATGCTTTTAGATGTCCGCGTTTGCGCTGCTTTCCACTTGTAATTGAAATTCCGAGCATGATTACTGTTCCTTATCTTACACGTTTCATATATATGTTATTTATTGTATCTATATGTATGTTTTGTATGGTTAAAACTGAAAGGTCTATAAAAAATTATATTGTTTGGACTTATTTTGATATCGCCTGCATTATAACAATTTTTTGATTTCCTTTAAACAATTTTTGATATTTTGTAAAGCCTATCATCGGAAAGTATTTTAGCTGGTGTTTCCTTACAAGTGATGAATGAGATGGCATGTAAACAAATCAAAGAATGAAAACAAGAATAAAATTTATCTACACTGAGTGTAATAACAGCAAGAACTTGATCCGTTATTAAGAAGAAAAGATTTAGACCATATGTACACTTTAATTATTTTTGATACCTTATATATCAAAGTTCTTTATTTTGATAACTTTTAATAAGATGCTTTTGTTGCAACAGGTTGTTTCAAATTCTTTCATGTATAAAGTTATTTGTTACAATAAATCTATTAAAAAGGCATACAGATCTGTTTCACATCGAATATTTTTACTGTGGAAATTACTCATATGTTCACATACTTTCGAAGGAAGAAATTCTTCAAAATCATATGTCACTTTGAATATTTTTAATATTCCAAACAACCAAAATGAATTTGAATTACCATATCTATATTGGATTCCGAAACTTCATAAAAATCCTAACAAACAAAGATACATAGCGGGTTCCAGTAAATGTTCATCCAAGCCTCTTTCTTTACTCCTCACTAAGATATTAACAGTAGTGAAGGAGAAACTTCAAGAGTACTGTGGAACAATATATTCCAGAAGTGGTGTAAATCAGATGTGGATACTTAAAAATTCCAAGGAACTTTTGGAAAATTTGAAATCACAAGATTTTATCAAAATGTACAGCTTAAAAACTTACGACTTTTCAACTTTATACACAACCATTCTCCACGATAAATTAAAGTCCAGGCTTTTTGATATCATTGACAGCTGTTTTTTCAATAAAATGAAACTCGTAAATTTCCTTACCTTGTCATTGGACTTTTGCGAGAAGCACTGACTTTTTCAGTTGACTGTTTACTTTGACATTTAAACCTGTATCATGTATGGAGGTGCAGAATTGATAATAGATGGGGAAATATTTCTAGTGGTCATAGGTATGGTGTTAGGGTCACTAAAATGTGAAGGGCCAGAAGTTAAGGGTAGGGTGGCTGTCGTTTTCTTCAAGGGCAATTTATTTGTGCTTTGAAATAACCCGTTATTTTTCGTTTAATTAAATGTTGACCTAAATATTTATATCGTAGAAGAGCTTCCGTACATTGTCCTAGTGTAAAAGTAAGCCGTCAACTGTAAAAGTCAGCGCTCTTCGCAAAAGTGCATTAGTCATTTGCAAAATTATTTTGTTAAAAACATTCTGATTGTACACACAAGTACTCTGAAGTTGACATTAAAAAGATACTTGAGTTTCTGATTGACAATATCTCTGTGGTGTTTGGAGACCAGGTCTTCCAACAATCTATTGGAATTCCCACGGGTACCAATTGCGCCCCGTTATTAGCAGACCTTTTTTGTATTCATATGAAGCAGAATTTGTCCAAAATCTTATACGTGAAAGGAAGAAATCACTTGCTGTGGCCTTCAACTCGACATTTAGATATATCGACGACGTATTGTCAATTTACAATGGTTATTTACATTCTTATGTCGATACGATATATCCTGGTGAGCTTGGGATACCACAGAGTCTGACACATCTGTTTCATATTTGGATATTTTACTTGAAAAAGTCTCGTTTAACGTCATCATTTCGTACGTTCTACGGTCGATACAATGACCTTGTCAGCAAATACAATTTATCATTGAGTCAAATGCTGACTGACGTTTTTTCATACTAATTGTTAGACCATTATTTACACACTGAAATGTCGACGGATTTTTCCGTTATTTCCCGATCATGACAAGGAGCACACGGCGGGTGTGACCGGTCGGCAGGGGATGCTCACTCCTCCATGGCACCTGATCCCACCTCTTATGATTTGGAGGTCCGTGTTTGCTCTGCTCCTACTTTGTATTGTATAATGGACTTTTGAGCTTGAATACTGTTCGTTATCTCCATATATTTCATTATTTGATAACCGATATTGGGTGTTTACAAAAGCAATATATTGTTAAGCCTTCTGGAAAATGAGATATGTAATTTCATAATGTTTAAAAAATTGCATAAAAATATTAATACAGAAAATTTGCTAATAAATGCTTGTGTACATAAAGCTACCAAGTATTTCACAAGTTAAGGTACATGTATGCAACTCATGGCATGAGTTATATCAAGGATGTTGTGAGAAGTATATTTTAAATAACTACTCATATAGCATGACTCAAAATCGTGAAGAAAATTGGGGGTCAGTGTGCATCTTACTGAGCAATTGTACAATTAACTTGAGTATTCACTTGATTGTAACTTTTAGGGTAAACACTTTATCCTCCATCATTTTCTACCAGATGCAGTACTGGCAATAGATAACCTCACTTTTGCAAAAATAATTTGATATTTATTTATGAAAGATACAAATTAAGATGAGATAATTATTGTATGACCTTTCTGCACCAAAAAAATATCATATTTGGGTTTAAGAAATCTAAACAGGCACTAAAATTTTTTTGTATCAAGTTTTTTTGTGAGCTGAATGCTTATCGGGTGAAAATATCGTGTAATTTCAAAACATGAAATAAAACGTTGAGTTCTAAAAAGTTCGAATTTAAAAAAATGTGTAGATTTTGAAAATTTTCTTTTAATTATCCTTCCATCCTAGTGACATACCTTAAATGTTATTGTTTCTTTTTACAAACATTTATTTTAAATATAGTAATAAAAAAAATTCTAAAGATATTTAAGTATAGAAATAAAAATTTCTATGAAGTGCGCATGTGTGTTAAGGAAGTACTCAATGTTTTTTAATTCATCTTCCTTCTTTTGATATTTCAACTGGATTATAATTTGGAAGTCTGAATTTACACTGCATATATAAAGATGTGAATGCTTTTTTTTTTTTTTTAAATTAATTTATTATTCTTTTTTTTGATTTTCTAGTTTCAAATTTTTTACTAAGAATTAAATAAAGAGAGATAACCGTTTGTACAAGTTCGTTTTATAGTAGGTTAAATAGATAAGTCGTGGATTTGATTGATTGTATATTGTTTTACGTCCCATTCGAGAATTTTCACTCATATAGAGACGTCACCATATACCGGTGAAGGGCCTCAAATTGTGACCTTTACTCGGCACTCAGGGCCATTGAGCAGTGAGGGATCTTTATCGTGCCAACGCCTGCCGTGACACGGGGCCTCGGTTTTTAAGGTCTCACCCGAAGGACCCGCAACTTTCACTTCAAAGTGCCGAGCGCATGGCGAAGGAACAGTTGCTACCCATTTTTTATTGACTTAGGTCTGTCGCGGCCGAGATTCGAACTCACGACCTCCCGATCACGGAGCGAGCGCTCTACCGACTGAGCTACCGTGAACGGTGATAAGCCGTGGAATAAATCAGGTTGTATAGTAGCTATATCTATAGTATAGCTATATCTACTTCTCATCACATTCACTACAGCTCTGTCCTCATTCCGACAAAGTTCTATGCGTAGCATGCATTTGGTGTGTGCTTGGATATATGGGATATATATTTACAGCCACAAATTTTGCTTATTATTAATTTATTAAAATAAGTGACATTAATAACCAACGAATAAAACAAATAACAAGTAATTAATTGTCTTAAATTTACATGTATAATGGCCAGAAATCTATATTTTAAGCTGACTAGTTTCGATGAATCACCATTTTTGACACAGACTATTCATATATGTACAAGATTACTCAGCTAAAATAAACTTCAACAAACTAACTGCATTAATTAAAAAGAATTCTTACAAATCATAACGCGCATACCATGGTGCAGACCATTCTTGTTTCACAATAGCGTATTTTAATTCATCGACCAAGAGGAAAATAATAGGGATACGCTGGATGAAAAGTCCAGTTTCCGCAAAACTGAAACTATGTGGACACCTTGCTGAAATTTGATATTGAAGTTTCCTGTATGTTTTCGGCAATGCGAAAACTATATAATAGTTTCAGCAACTTTCTGTAGGGTTTCCGTATACTGAAACTATTAGGTTTGTTTCCTAATGGTTTCTTATGAATACATGTATGTATGCATCTTCATTAAAGGCACTTATGTATCAATAGTGAAAAAAGAGAAAGTACATGAAATAAATGATAAATTAATTCCTTCTAGATATTTAAAGCCTGCACATGAAATATTTTACATATAGTGCATGAGATCATATTTTGGCATCATCACATAGTTGAAATCAATTTCAATGAAAGTGGTATGCCACTACATAGTCATCATCTACATACATCTGAATGACCTGATTGATATTGTATTCAACAAGCGATAGCATTGATATCCGTCCGTATCTTCGTATTTCTAAAATACTGACCATGATTATCAAAAAAATATAGCAGTATTCCAGAGGATATAATGACAACTCTGTAATTATTGATCAGATAAAAATATTCCGTTAGTAGTTAATCTTCTCGTTTGCGCTCCTCTTACTGCTCACAATCACAGATGTATTGTTTAGAAAAAGGTTTGAACTGTGAAAGATCCAATACACTGTCTTTGAAAAATAATGATAAAGAATCTCTTAATTGAGTTTTTCTATAAGATAAGATATCTAAAGTACAGTAAGATCAATATTGAAATCTGACACATGAATACATGTAATCGGTTCGGATGTCTGGTCAAAAGCAATGTAAATTTACCTAAAAATATGTAAAGAATACTATTTATTTGAAATGCATACATGTACATACAAAAATTATCTTACAGACATCAAGCATTTATTTTGATAAAAGTAGTTTATACCTTAACACGATGCTTCTTTAGCGAAAATCAGAGCCAGTTTCTTTTCAAACCAGTTTTAAACTCACCTCATAAAATAGCTAACAATATTCTTTTATTTGCAAAGAAATCACAGTTTTAAACTATGTATTTCTCTTAATGCAAAATTTTCATATTTATTCTGCAATTATTCAGGCAAATTTGAATCCATTTTAATGACTTGTACAAAAGTTTTTCTTTTTAGTTTTGTGAATAAAAATTATCTACGGAGAATATATGGTAAGTGAGTAGAACAATCAAGGGTTAGGAGTACATGTATAAGAATATTAGATTATAGTTTCATGGTAAGTTCATGCAGAACCCAATGGTGTGACCAATTCTTAATGTGGATAATTGGATAAAAACACAGGGCGGCAAGAACAAAGTAGAGAAGTCAAGAAAGAAATAGTTTCTGCAAGAAGTTTTATTTGCTCCCATTTTCTCCAAAGTTATGGTTAGTTTTTACATAACCCGAATTGCATACGATCAGAAAAAAATTGTAAACATGTCATGATTATAAATCTTGAAAGTACCTGCTGTCCGTGAGCATCCATCTACATGGTGACATTCTGATTGAGAACATGAACAGGTAATTCCACAATTGATTCCGTAAAACGGAAAGGGACACGTTAAGGAACAGTGCAATCCAAAATAACAAATAGGGCATTCTAAGTTAAAATAAAGATAATATCAAAATATTTGTAATTGAAGGCATCAAATAGCTTAGTGTTTGATAGAATACAAAATGTACTCCATTATTTAGAAAGCTAATTTGTAATCGAGTCAAATAATACCGGTATATATTTTTACCTTTACAGATATCATCAGATAACGTATAATGACCTACCCTACAGTACATCCACCTGCTTTGTGAAGAAAGAAAAATAGCATTTGCAAAACAACTTTCCATATCCAGGAAATACATGTACACTAATTATGCAAGCTTTAATTGCTCTATTTCTTGATATACTTGTGACGTCAGTTACGTATTAAACCGGATATAAAACATTGGGTTTTTATAGGCAAGCTTGATTATCTGGTGACAGCCTCAACTTTATAAATCGGATATGAAATCCCAGGTTCAAAAAGATAAGAATGTTTTACCGTAGAACGACCAGAGATTTTGAACAAAATTTTATTTTCAAAAACGTCTTTTGAATTTTAGAAAACATATTTAAAAAATCAAATGATTTCTCGAAAATTTATGTGGGCGTGATGCTTGTTTAAAAAAGTGAAGATATAAACATAGTTTAATTCTATTTTAAAGATATATTAAAAATTGCATAATTAATTGAAACTGCATATTACATAATTCCCAAAATATTATGTGAACAAGCACTAAAAGTATTTTTTTTCCAAATCAAATTTGTTTTGTAACACACTAAGCTAAACTGAACGAATTTAATCTAATGAAACATAACGTTTCATACATTTATTATGTAACAATACATAAAGAGTGAAAATTTCGCAATAATATGGTGCGGTTTTTCTTAAATTTTCTTACAACAAAAGAATCCTGCTTAAATACGCAACACCTTTCATAAGCGTACTGATACATAATATGTCTTGAACACTGCTTGACATGCTATCAATACGTAAGAAAACGTTAGAGAAGATTTCATGACTTCACATGCATGTATCTACTCAAATATAATCATTTAGAAACAAATCTATGACTCTAGAACAACGGTGCTGTATTAATGGGTATACGTATGATAAGTTTATATGAAAGAAAAAAAACTCTTTTTAACGCTGTGGATATAAAATGGGATGGAGTGGTTAGTATCAGTTTAATTACGTTGCAGTGGTCCTCCATGAGATCACCCTTGCTATATGTACCCTGAATTTTATGTACGATTTATTACGTTACGAACGTGCGGCTCTAAAAGTGACTGGACGTCAAAAGGATAAAAATAAAAAAATACATGTATCGTGTCCTTTATCTTGTTCGAGGCAGAAATTGGAATTTTGTGTATCTGTACTTTTTTATGTAATGTCTGAGATGCATAATTTTATGTAAAAAAAATCATAGGAGCATTTCATACAGCTACAATTAAGTTCCTTGGTTAATAAATAATAGTAAATATATAGTTTGGTGTTATAGAATTAAATAGGTATTGACTACTGTTTATCACATTTTAAACAAGAGGTGTGTTTACACGAACATTTTTTATTTCCTCTAAAGGGATACATTTTTACTTCCTATGAAAATCCTTTTATATTCATTTTGATAAGGGATTTATTTTAACAAAGGACTATATTAGGTATTGATATATGGAGATAACGAACTGCATTCAAGTCCAAAGTCCATTAAAACAAAGCAAATCGGGAGCAGAGCAGAAACGGACCTCGTAAAACATCAGAGGTGGGTTTCAGGTGCCATGGAGGAGTAAGCATCCCCTGACCAATATTTGACCCCTAAATCAAACTTTGACAGAGAAATCTAAAATTATGTTCTAATCCAGGGGGATATCTGCAGATTTCCAAGCATTAAAAATATTTTCATCAACCATGACTCCATATGTTAGATATGACGTCAGGAAGCTTCACAAAACAATAAATAACTTCCTCAAAATGAAGTCGTCACGTTTTTAACTAAAAATAAAAACAAATCTACAAGAGTATCATAGTTAATAAGGGAGTACTTTTGCGAGCCCTTTTTGGTATTGCTTCCTTCACTCAGTTTATAAATGTTTAAGGAGCTACATCCCTTGCTATGGCGAGGAAAGAAAGAATTTTCCGTATCCATTCTTTTCTATTTATGTTGTTTCCTTGTACAATTCTTGAAAGAGTCTTTTGATATCCACAATTTTCATTTCTTATAACAGATATTTATTCATCTGTATATATGTATTCAATGTATTGGAAATTCAAAAGTTTTAAAATAAAAATTATGAAGTCTGGGGGAAAGTATTTATTCTCGATGCTCATATGGTACACTGAGAACTCACAATGCACATTAATAATTGCCTAATATCACATCATAACTTATTCCATAATAGTTCTTCGTCTCTGCAGACTGGAATGTACGATAATAAATTCAATCAACAAGATGTAGTATGATAAGGTTAATACATGTAACATGTATTTAACTCACATCCCTGATCATATCATAGAATGTTTCGTTTCTGTATTTCAAGAGACCGTCACCATAGCTCATACGGTACAACGCTCGTTCAAGAACGAAAGGGCATGCGTTGAAGCCCAGGTTGCGAAAAACCGCGCACGCCCCTTTAAAATGAAAGTTGCGTCTTTCGGACAAAACTTTAAAACAAACTTTAAGGCTCCGAGTCTCAAGAGGCACTGGCAAGCTAAAGAATCCCTACTGCTAAATAGCCGTAAGAGCCGAGTAAAGATCTATAAATTTGAAGCCCTTCGTGGAGACGTCTCATATAAGTGAAGTAAATCTGCAAACAGTCAATGAATCAATTCAATTTCTAAGATATGTTGAGGAAGGATTGAGCTCACATGTACCGTGTAGCAAGCATCATTCTGACATCATTAAAAATTCGATAAGTAAAAAATAAATTCTACCGAATGATGATGCGTTATTAAAAGTTTGCATACATTTGTTTTATCCATTATTTATTAAATAATGCAAAATCCCACCACTTAAAAAGAATACTCCGAGTATTTAGAAACAGATCATTTGTCATATGATGAAATATGAAGATAACGAACAGTGATTTCATTCACCTTGACTTGGCGCAGTACAAGTGATCCAGGGAGAGTCAATTGCTTCAATAATTAAAAAAAAAGCTTAATAAAATAATTAAAAAATCATCGTCAATCTTTACGCAAAATCAATAAAGCTCAGAATAATACATTTCTTATAAATAATTGTGTACATAATTAATTTATCAAGACCTTATAAAGCCGCAGAGAGACAGGCAATGTAAGGATAATCGCTAATACGATTTTTAAGCATATTCCCGATAAACTAAACAAGTGCAAGAGCATACACTAGACTGTTTAAGATGTAAATCGGAATATTAATTGCTCATATCATGTATATACTAGATAATGCTGAGAGTTGAGAGTTCAGGTCTGAAGATATTTTTTTCATAATTCAGTCTTTCAATTCTATTTTTATACCAGTCATGTGACACACAGCTGATACACAAAAAGTTACTAGTGCTAATTTTGACTCTAGCCTATTCATTATTGGTATATCACATTTTAAGTGATTATTAAAAAGTATTATATATAAAAAAGGTATTAAGATTACATTTTCCATTGCCTTCCTCAACATAGTTAAGTAAAAACAAAGAGAGAATTTCGTGATACTCTTCTGAAGTAATTTACAAGCACTACTTGAACCCTGAATGCGAAAATAACATCACTAATCTCTGACCATAGATTATATTTTGCCTATCAATGCTTTAGATCGGTTCAAAGACAAATATATTCTATCACAATCTCTCTCTCTCTCTCTCTCTCTCTCTCTCTGTGTGTGTGTGTGTGTGTTTAATTATGAATGTTAACCCCTTGGATTGAATTAAAATCTAGTTGTTCATTTCAGCATTTACGTTCCTGGTTTTGATGTCTGCGATATTTTCAATATTTGGTTCGATTTTATAAATTTTCATTTGAAAATGAAATTGAAATACAGATTTCCTATTAACAGCGTTTCCTACAAAAACGAATTCATTCTGATTCTAAACTCAACTATTCTGAAGATATAAAAACATTATTAAGAGGGGAATTTTTTCATAATAAATTCGGATCTCTTATAAAATTTAAAATGTTTTTAAAACAACTGTTTATCTGATTTTTCTAATTTTCTGTCGGAAAGGTTTTTTTTCTAAGTCACATTAAGGGTACATACATAAACTTACATTAAAACGTCTAATTAGGAATCTCTCCATTTATTTTTCTGTGTCTGTCGTACTTCTAACTTAGGCCTTTAGAATATCTCCAATATTAATGAAATTTAAATTCAAAGATGTCTGATTTTTCATTCATATTTTTTCCTATTCAAATGATTACTGTTCTCTTATAATACTATTGTATCAAACATTCCGGAAAAGCAAAATTTGAAATTTGAAATATATGGTGCTATTAAACGATTTATGCTAAACACATGTATACATATGCAGAAAAAAGAGTGAAGTGTACAAGTCGATATAACTTCATTCAATGGGGATGCTTTATGAGTGAGCTTCTGATATATCCCTGTTGCACTGGACGGACAATCTCATAATTATGAATAGGCAGATTAGATAGATCTCGAATCGTAGCATTATGGATAACTTGCACAATTTCTGCCTAGATTAATTAAGAAATGATCTAAATTTAATCTAGCAACAGTATTTGCTTTTAAACATCATGCAAAATCAAATAATTATACAATATAGCCCGTATTTAAATACTGTATCAAGACCAAACTCAAATTATTGTCTTTTATTATTATTATTATACTCTTTTTATATAATGTGAAGTCAGTTGAGACAAAATCCCTCATGTTCCGTTTTCTGTCGCTTTTTACATTTTGGAACGGAGGATTGTTATGTTTACTGATCAAGTTTTTTTGTCGGGTGAAGCAAATTTTTTTTTTAAAAATGTGTAATACCCAGGAATCCAATCCTTTTGATCTCTCCGTCTGTTTAGAAAGACAACTCTTTGAATTAAGTTATTCCACCATTTTCTGTTGCATTGTCCTCAACATTCACTTCAACAAGATCTGCGTAAACATTTTCGCTGGTATCGTAATTTCTTGAAGATCTTTGAGGCATACAATGACGTAGGTATATTCGGATCTCGTAGACAATGTATAAGATGAGCATACATATTATACTTGTTCCGATTGAAATGATGACTGTTGTTTTTGAATGATACACATTTGCGGAATGCAAAGTAGTAGCTTTGAAATCGTTTCTGATTTTCAATTTGGCTGTATGATTGAACACTAAAACAAATGTGGATAATTAGAAGTCATGTGTAGATTTGTTATAAGATTAAGTGTCTGAAATACATATGGTCTAATTCACACAAAAAAATTCATCTATATATAAGGATCATTTAGTTAACAAATGAATAATTTGCATAATAAATCTACCTGTACCCATTACAATGAGGAAATATTTTTATGCATGTCAATATTCAACAGATTTTTTCCGTTGCACCTTAACAGTGCTGCTTAATTGTCAATTTAGATTGTCGCAGCAAAACAAAAAATATCTTCGAGTGATGTTTCGGGAATTTGCTTCAAGTGTGATATTCAATACATAAAACAAATATAGAAACATTTTACAGAAAGTGTGAAAATTTTCTGCGATTTTCGGGAAACAGAGATGAAGATATGTTATACAATGTTTGCGATATCTAGCGAATTCCTTCACTTCCGGATTGTCATAGCAAACGTTTTCAGTGTTCAATGTAAAATACGTAGTTTTTTCAGTTGATATAGTTGTTTTCTTCCATTAATTTTCGTTAAAATTTGACTTCGGAAAATGAGATAACAAGTAGTATCTTTGCATACTTTGAGCGACCCTCTTTGTCCAGTTCAATATTCTAATGTAAAAATATGTGTGTGTATGTTTGTTTTTTTTTTTTTGCTGTAAAAATGCTTACCAATATTTGATTTGTCTGTAGTCTGGTTCACTGGTCGAGAAGATTCTAAAACGAATTTTTCTTTTTCAAAAGTAGATTGCTTATTTAATATTTCGCATAGAATAAAATTATACATCTTACCAAATACGGATTACATTTCAGAAATATCGACTCGATTAAAGGAATGAAATATGAAGATAACGAATAGTAATCAAGCTAAAAACTCCTCTGAAAAAAACCCCACAAATTTGAAGCAGGGCAAACACTGACCTCTAAAAACATCAAAGGTGAGAGCGGGTGTCATGGAGAATTAAGCATTCCCTGCTGACCGGTCACACTCGCCGTGTACTCTTTGTCATGGTTGAAAAAATCAGTGGACAATACATTATGAAAAGAATAGCCCAACAATTTGTATGAAAAACGTTTGTCAACATTCGACTTAATAATAGATTGTATTTGCTGACAAGGTCATTGTATCTACAATAGAATTTGCAAAATGTTGACTTGAAACGAATCTGTTGATATTATTGTTTCTTCGACTTATTTGACAAAATCCGCCTCATATGAATACAAAAGTAGGTCTGCTAATAGTTAAAACAATTAAATCTGAAGTTAGAATGCTGTGTCCTTGTATTATTGTTACCCCAAGAAAAGAATAATTTCTAATTGACAAATAAGTTGAGGATACGATGATATAAATAATCTCATTTTAGTCAATATTTACTAAATACTACAATGAACTTTTTTACAACTACTATCTATTGTTCAGTCAAATGTTGACTTACGTCTTTCATACGAATTCTTAGACAATTATTTTCAAACTGAATTTTCTATGGATTTTTCCGTTTACCTGATCATATATAATAAACGGATGTGATCCGTTGACAAGGAATGCTCACTCCTCCAGGGCACCTGATCCCAACTCTGTTTTCAGAGGTCCCTGTTCCCTCTGCTCACGGTATGTATTGTTTGATTGGACTTTGAACATGAGTACTGTTTGTTATCTTCACATACAACATGTAAGTATTTACCGCAACATAACTGTGTTTCATAGTAATATCCTTCTTAATTGTCCTATATTTAATCAATATTTAATCAATGCATAAAAATACGAGCATCATTATAAAAGTAGAAAACTTTGATTATAAATAATTCACATAAATATGTGTAAAATATCTGTGGTAAGAGGACTTCCAGTCACATGATTGCAAGAAGAATCGGAGCAATTACACGTGGCAGCACACAAAGGTCCATATGTTGGAAAGGGACACTGGGAAGAACAATTTGATTCAAAATAACCAGGAGGACATTCTAGTAAAATTAAGAAATGCTCATATCATTGTATCCTTAAAAAATAGGAAACATTTGTAAACTACTACGAACTAAAACTAAATAATCACAATGGCTAATATACGAGTAACCCGAACTTAATAATTTTGGTTTAAAGGTAAAGAGAGTACAATTATAATTAAAATATAGATACCTACTGAAATAAAGGAACGACTACCCTTGTACTTTGCTCTCATTTTCTACCAGATTCATTTATTTTTAATAACGTTTTAATGATGTAAAGGGAACTAGAATTTAAGAATAATCCAATATTACCCTGACA
The DNA here is from genome assembly GCF_033153115.1 of Saccostrea echinata. Lineage (NCBI taxonomy): Eukaryota > Metazoa > Mollusca > Bivalvia > Ostreida > Ostreidae > Saccostrea > Saccostrea echinata. Next base: position 3,911,099 of record NW_026889760.1, read on the forward strand.
CGTGTTGTTCATTTTATGATAGTTATAACAACATCTTTGGTTATTATCCTCAAGAATCCTGTATTGAAACAAGAAAACACCGTTTGAACATTGTCTTTCATGATTTACGTACTTGAACAACTCATAAGCTTGTAAAACAAATCAGAACAGTGTCTTACCCCACATAACAACCTGAAAAATGCAATTAACATTGCAGTTAAATATTTCGTTGTTTAAATCTCTCTTTTTAGAAACATTCGTTCCTAATCAAATAACGTTCAGTTATTTTTAAAAGTCCTACATTTTTAATGCTGTAAACTGATTGACTGCTTTACAGACACCTCTTTCACGTACACTACAGATAAATTTTATTTACGACTACAATTTACCTGGAAGTGTACCTAAAAAATAATAATATTGAAACATGTGCTCGAAATGAAGTTTTTTTCATATAGCTGTTTACCTTTGAGACATCCATACGCAGGGTCACATTCACTGGGTGCACAGTCACACGTCTCTGCACAATATATACCATATGTTGATGGTGGACACCGTTGAATACAACTAAATCCAAAGTATCCGGGTGGGCATTCTGGTTAGAAATACATTTAATATGTCTAGATATTTTAATTTATAGAGAAATCTCCGAAATCTCAAATTGTATTTATATATCGTCTTAAACATGTAATTTTTTAATTCACATGTAGTTACCCTCACATTTGTCCCCAACTTTCTGATAATTTGCAGCACAGTCATCTGCGCCATAGCTAAATAATCAAAATTTATTCAAGAAAACCATAATTATTCAGTCATATAAAACTTATTTATAAAGAAAATCATTCATATAGATACAACGCAGCTATGTTAAGGCTTCCCGAAGCTTTAAAATGCGCTCAAAACATAATATGTCATTGCGAGGTCGGTTTTGGTTTTAATTTATAAGTATTGAACTTTAGTACTTCCAATTTATATAAAGGGTTTCCTCGGCTATATATTAGCATATTTGTTATAATATCACATGACTTTGTTGATCAAGTGACGGTTATTTATAATTTTTTGAAGTGTTTCACATAAATCGCTTCGGCGCAGCTGATTAACACAATAATTGTTAACATTTTGTTATATAAATAAACTCATCGTATCCTTGTGTGTCCGAAATGTGCTTGGGAAAAGTCATAGTATTACTTGGGTACAAAATATTTCCTGAGAAATTCAACTTACCTACAAATTTGAGGGTATTTTCCACACAATATCGTAATCTGTATTAAAACAAAGTCAACACACATTTTTCCCAAGCAAGATTCAGTTAGAGAACAACCTCTTCTTACAGATTTCCACAAAAATTCTCAGATTAATCCTCATTAATCACCTGCGCCAGACTCTTTTATACACACAAAATAAATTCTACCTCCAACCCGGGTATAAAACAGAGTACATTTCAAAAGTATATTTTTCATAAGCATTTTGAACATGATGAATTTCAATCAAGGGTATCTAAGCTGTGTATTTTTTAAATATTCGGACATATAAGACTTAAAAAACCTTTAAAGACCCGTGAATTTTGCAATAGCCATCTAGCATTTTACATGCAGTTTGAAATAAAGTGTAATGTTCATGACACTCTCCCCGTCATAACACCTCAAGTTTGCAGTGACCTGACGTCATTTTCCATTATGACGTCATATTTTGGTAGTTCAGAGATGTGATGGCACAGAGTGCACTGTCATATTCTACGGGAAGCCTTAACCTACCTGCGAATTGAAAGGATTATCAGTTGTTTAAATATTTATGTCTAAGCAAAATATATCCATATATGACCAACTGACAGGATTACAATTAATACAAACAAGAATACAGTTTTCCAAATAAAGAAATCTTACTTACCTAAATTTGTTGCTAAGTTTAGCTATGAATTTTATGAAAAAATAGAAAATGTGATGTTGGATCATCACCATATTATTTGCAAATAAAATGATAAATGAACTGAGAGTTGTGTTCATCAGAATTAAATTTAAAAGAAAAATTTTATATATACATAACTTCCTCATACATGTATTAAGGCTGGGTGAAATGGTTTTATCAAAATATGATGCATTTTATCCACTGACGCCATTAACATACTCACGCTTGTCGCATGTATTTCTCCTAGGCTTACAATGCTTTCTAGCAGTGGTATTATTATAATGCATAGCTACACGGTTTTATTAGTAGAACAGCATCATTTACCACCCTGAAATTATCACTAATGCCAATTAAGTAATTGAAATTTTATTATAACTTTTATAAGCTTCTGATCTCTAGAATTCTAGTCTGAAAAATTTGGAATTGATGAATAGAGAGCTACAGATCAAATTTTTAAATGGTATTTGCATTGTTTTTATTGCGAACAAAAAGGGCGCACTCTTATCGATTTAAATCTACGTATATTTAAGTTGTCGTACAAAAATATATCTGACTGTATGTTATTGACGTATTCTTTTATTACAATCTAAAATTGTATAACTGTCATCAACAGCCCTCGTAGGCCTTAAATTGCTACACAATTTATTTCCGATAACTTTGATAAAATACATTTACAACCCATGTAAAAACTTTATGTTATGAAATATTTGATGTGTTTGAGGTGGACTCACAGAGTAACCATCAGGGAGCCCAATCCCTAGAGCGCGCGCTCTTTGATCTGAAGGTCGTCGGTTCAAGTCCAGAACGCAACAAACCTAAGTCGATAAAAGATAGGTTGCAGCTGTTTCTTCTCCGAACCATTCGCACTTTACAGTCGTTCTGGGATGAAACCTTAAAAACCGAGGAGCCGTGTCACACTGAAGAGCTCAGTCACTGACTCTGAATGCCGAGTAATAAAAGGTCTAAATTTAAAGCCTCTATCTAGGGACGTCTCATATAAATTGATTACGCAAAGACGTTACAGTACGTATGTCTGTTTAACTTTCAACATATTTTACCTATGGTTAGCAATTCCATAAAGCTAATCTGATCAATTCTGCTTTTTTAATTTTGTTTTATATTTACGGAAATAAAAATGTGCCTCCCTATTACAATATGTACCTCGTCCAAAGATTTCTCGCATTTCATGTATAAATATTTTACTTATATAAAAAATGAATACTCCGATTGCAATGCCTTAATTTTGATTTTTGTTTTGCTTTGCTAAAAAGAATATTTCACTAGGTACAGATCTGCTAATTAAGTTTAATATTTCAATGTACATTGTACACAGTATACTTAATTATCCAATATACAAAACAATAACATTCAATATACAAATTTGGAATGAAAAGAGCAAACAATAATGCAGCAAAAATCGTATAGGAGGGAAAATAAATTCGAAAATCAGATTAATGAAATCAAAAAAAGTATTTAGACATTATACCAGTCACGGTTATTATGCATTGACTGATCTTTTAATATTTCAACAGATTATGCACATATGTTAGTGATTTAACACCTTTTAAATGTGAAAAAATCCGTATTTTGTGCTTCGTATTATTATATACAGTATGCCTTGCAAGATATTCGAACACGTATATCGTGTCATTAATATTTTGATGACAAGTAAATAGATTCGATAGGAATGCTCACCTAAAGCAAAACAAGACAGTCTTACCTGAGTCTTTCAAACCCTTTCTTCTTCTTTGTCTTTCTCAAATAGATGCTTGCAAATTAATTGTGCCTAGCATCTTACCTTTTTAAACTAAAGTCTGCATGAACGTACTCATAAATCTAGTAAACAAAACGTATTGTGACCAGTGCAAAACATGGACCTCTGATAATATATAGGGTGAGATTAGGTGCCTTGGAGTTGTAAGCAATTCCTTGACTGGACACACCCGCCGTGAACCCTACATGTATGTATTGGTCTGATAGACAGAGTATTCTGTAGTCAAATTTAGTATGAAAGCAGGGACACCACAAATGGTGAAAAACATACCATACAAAATACAATCCATCGAGAGGTTGTATCCACAAAAAGGTCACTATAACGATAGATTTTGCGAAAAGCTGAATTTATAAGGGGTTGTTGAAATCTACACAGAATTGTTATGTTTACTGATTATATTTTCTGTCGGTTGAAGCAAATAATTTCAAGAAAGTTTGATGCCCAGGAACCCAAACCTTTATCATCATTACGCCTGTTTAAAAAGACATTTTCGAATAAAGTTGTTCAACTATTTTCTGTTACCTTATCCTCAACAATTCAACAAGGTCTGCGTAAATATTTTCACTGATATAATAATTTCCTGGAGATAGTTTAGGCATAAAATGATGTAAATAAATTTGGATCTCGTAGATAATGTATAAGATGAACACGCACATTATACTTGTTCCAAATGAAACGATGGCTGTTGTATTTGAATGATACACATTTGAGGAATGCAAAGTAGCAGCTTTGAAACGATTTCTGATTTTCAATTTAGCTATATAATTGAACATTAAAATAAATGTGGATAATTAAAAGTCAAGTGTAGACTTGTTTTAAGATTAAGTGCCTGAAATACCCATGGTCTAATTCACAAATTACATCTACATATAAAGGTCATTTAGTTAACAAATAAATAATTTGCATATTAAATCCATCTGTACCGATTACAATGAAGGAATAATAGATTTATTTAACAAGGCTAGATCTACTTCAGTCTTTTGCGCATACGTTTTGACGCAGCGTTGTTACTGACGCGCCACAGTATCCTTGATTGCCCTCACAATTGAATACAATAACGGCACAGTTAAAATGACATAAAATTGCGCTAAAATATTTCGCTATTCTTGCATTCCTGGTAAGCCTTGACTGTGCGTTTTTTTGAAAGGTCACTGTTTCTGGCATTTCTGTCAGTTCTTGTGTTTTAAAAAATAAATGTTTTTATTAAAACAACTTTGTAACATAATTGATTTTTATATATAGTGAATTTCTAAGGAGATATTTATATCATTTTTGTCTTATTTTATTTGAATTTTTGAATTTAAAAAGACTGCAGCCTAAGGTAAACACATGTAGTCATGAACAAATGTTTATTTGCCAATTTTGTTGATATTTTAAATATGCGTTCAGTAGATTAACTTAAAAAAAAACCCAGTTCTACAATTCATTTAAATGCAACCAAGAGGAAATACTTTAGTTTTCTACATATTAACAAACTTTGCAATTTTATTGCTTTTTTACCTCCCACCCGTCTTTCCTCTTTTTTTTTTTTATACGTAAAGTAACCTTTTGTGTTAGACGAAATACCGATTGGAGAGAAAATTCTTTCATAATGGAAGGAGCATTTAATTTTGAGAAATATGTACAATATAACAACAATTTCTTGATATTATGTAAACCTACTGCAACGAATGAAGTATAAAGTCATATTTTTGTAATTTGATATGCCCCCTTTTCACTACAATAAAGGATATTTCAAATTCTCTTTTCATTTTCAAAATGAGGAATGGATATTGCATAATATATGTGAAAAGCAAAACATTTCTCCATTTAGTTTATTTTTAATTTATTAATTCCATTGTGTTTTATGTAGTTTTAGCATAGAATTGTGTGTAAAACCATGAAAAGTTTTCATATTTTGAAATTACACTTATTCCACTACAATCAAGGCAAGGTAACAAAATTTCAGTCTAATTTTTCTAAGCATGTTACATACAAATATATATCAAAAATTCAAAAAAATATTTGCCGATCCGTTTTCGTAATTTCCAACTAGATTGGGCCTCGTTAAACAAGCTGATTTATATATATAAAGGTAAATCATTAGAGTAACAAAACACAAAGAGTAGGATACACTGTTTATTTTTTTTTTCAATTTATTTTACATTTATAAAATTAAACGATAAGGTTACAACAAATCAGTTCTGCATAAATGTAATCTTTGAGTGGAGTTTCCTGAAATTGCTTCAAGTTTGACATTCAATTATAAAACAAATATAGAAACATTTTATAAAAAGTGTGGAATTTTTCAGCGAATTCAGGAAACAGAGATGAACATATAGTGATACAATGTTTGCGATATCTAGCGAATTCCTCCACTTCCGGGTTGTCATAACAAACGTTTTAAGTTTTCAATGTAAACTACGTACTAGTATTTTTAGTTGATATAGTTGTTTTCTTTCTTTAATTTTTGTTGAAATTTGACTTCGGAAAATGAAATAACGAGTAGTATCTTTGTATACTTTGAGTGACCCTCTTAGTCCCTTTTTATGTAATGTAAAATCTTTGATAAAATTTATGTAATGTAAAAATATTAAAGTGGTTTGTTGCTGTAAAAATGCTTACCAATATCTGCTATGTCTGTAGCATTGTTCACTGGTCGAGAAGATTCTTAAATGAATGAGTATTTTTTTTTTTTCAAATGAAAAATACTATTGGAATATTCAGCGTAGATTAAAATTATACATTTTACCAACAACAGGTTACATTTCAGAAATATCGACTTAATAAAACGAATGAAATATTGTAAATGTATTATATTTAGCGTGCATGATATTTGGCGGAAATCGTTTATTGAAGAAATTAGCGCAGATTTGATTTAGAACATTTCGTTATGTTCTTATCAATGTGCATATGTGCAGGACATTTAGCGTTGTTCTTAAATTAGCGGAATTTGCCTCCCCCCAAAAGCGCTAAAAAGAATACACAGCCAAATGTACAAATTAACAGTATGAAGATAACGAACTGTTATCAAGCTCAAAAGTCCAATGAGATCTCTAAATGAAACAACACACGGACCTCTAAAACATCAGAGGTGGGATCAGGTGCCGTGGAGAAGTTAGTATTCCCTGTCGACTGGTCACACTCGCCATGAACTCTTTGCCATGGTTGAGCAAATTGAAAAATCAGTGGACAATTCATTGTTAAAAGAATAAGCCAACAATTTGCATGAAAAACGTTAGTCAACATTCGCCTTACTAATAAATTGTATTTGCTGACAAAGTCATTGTATCTATCCTAAAATTTCCGAAATGTTGACTTTAAACGAGTCTGTTGATAGTCTTGTTTCTTCGACTTATTTGACAAAAACTTATCTGTTTTAGTAATTGTTCGTACGTAGAACATGCTTTTACATTTCGAGTCAACTGGGAGACATAACCTCCATCTGAAGGTAATAATGTTGCACTGATCACGTTTATCATTAAGTTTTCTTCTCAGGTTACCATTAATGTGTTTTTTTAGTAGATTTTCCAGATATGATATTAATATGTCAGACTCTGTGGTATCTTTTGTTTCGAGTTCAAAGAGAATATTGCATCAAGGTAGGAAAGAAAATGAACATTATTTAATAAAACGTCGTCTATATATCCAAATGATTAATTGAAAGCCAGAGCAAGATGTTTTTGAATAAATTCCCCTTCATATGAATACAAAAATAGGTTTTCTAATTGTTAAAGCAATTAAATCTGAAGTTATAATGCCGCGTCCTTGCTTTATTGTTGACCCTAGAGAAAAGTAATTTCTAATTGACAAATAAGTTGATGATACAAAGATATCAATAATCTCGTTTAAGGTCAACATTTAGTAAATAATATGGACGAAACAAGTACCTTGTTTACGACTACAATCTATTTAATGTTGACTAACGTCTTTTATAGAAATTGTTAGCCAATTATTTTCAAACTGAATTCTCTATGGATTTTTCTGTTCACCCGATCATGATAAAGAGCACAGTGCGGATGTGACCGATTGACAGGAAATGTTCACTCCTCCAGGGCACCTGATCCCAACTCTGTTTTCAGAGGTCCGTGTTCGCTCTGCTCATTATTTATATCGTTTGATTGGACTTTGAGCATGATTACTATTTGTTATCTTCACATACAAAAATATAAGTATTCACCTCAACATAACTTTGTTTCATATTAATAATCTCATTAATTGTTTTACATTTGATCAATGTATAAAATTTCGAGCATCATTATAAAAGTAGAAAACTCCCATTATAAATAATTCACATAAATATGTGTAAAATACCTGTGGTAAGAAGACATCCAGTCACATGACTGCAATAAGAATCGGAGCAATTACACGTGGCAGTACACATAAATCCATATGTTGGATAGGGACATGGAGAAGAACAGTTTGATTTGAAATAACCAGGAGGACACTCTAGTAAAATAAAGAAATACACATATCATTGTATTAGTATCCTATAAAAGTACAAACATTCTGTAATTTACTACGAACTAAAACTAATTAATCACAATGGCTAATATACGAGTAATCCAAACTTGATATTGTTGGTTAAAAAGTAAAGAGAGTAAATTACTATTAAGATATTATATATATATTGAAATAAAGGAACGATTTTGACTACCCTTTGTACTTTGCTCTTATTTTCTACCAGGTTCATTTATTTTAATAACGTTTTAAAGATGTAAATGAAAATAGAATTTCAGAGTAATCCAACATTACCTTGACAAGTGTTGTTCACTTTATAATAGTTATAACAGCATCTTTGGTAATCATTCTGAAGGATCCTGTGTTGAAACAAGAAAACTTCGTCGGAACATTGTCTTTCATGATTTATTTACTTGAACAACTCATAAGCATGTGAAAACAAATCAGAACAGTGACTTACCCCACCGAACAACCTGAAAAATGTAATTAACATTGCAATTAAATATTTCGTTGTTTAAGACTCTCTTTTTATAAACATTTGTTCCTAATCAAATAATGTTCAGTTATTTTTCAAAGTCCTATATGTAATCATAAACTGATTGAATGATTTGCAGATACATCTTACGCGTATACACCGGATAAATTTAATTTTACGACAACTTTAAAATAATAATGTTGAAACATGTGCATGAAATGAAGTTTTTCCCATTACTTATTTACCTTTGAGACATCTATACCTAGGGTCACATTTACTGGGTGCACAGTCACACGTCTTTGCACAAAATGCACCATATGTTGGCGGTGGACACCGTTGAGCACACTTTAGTCCAAAGTATCCAGGTGGGCATTCTGGTTAGATATACAATAAATATGCCTAGAGTTTTTTTTTAATTTATAGAGAATTCTCCGAAATATCCAATCGTATTTACAAATCGTCTTTAACATGTACTATGTTTTTAATTCACGTGTAGTTACCATCACATTTGTCCCCAACTTTCTGATAATTTGTAGCACAGTTATCAGCACCATAGCTAAATAATCAAATGTTAATCAAGAAAACCAGAATTATTCAGTTATATAAAAATCTTATGAATAAAGATTAACATTCATGTAAAAACGAGTGAAAGGATTATCAGTTGTTTAAATATTCACGTCTAAGAAAAAACAAGTATATCCATGTATGACCAACTGATAGGATTACAATTTATACAAACAACAAAACTGTTTTCTCAATAAAAAAAATCATACTTACCTAAATTTGTTGCTAAGTATAGCTATGGATTTTATGAAATAATAGAAAATGTGGTGTTGGATAATCACCATCTTATTTGCAAATAAAGTGATAAATGAACTGAGAGTTGCATTCATCAGAATTAAAATTAAAAGAAAAACAAGGAAATTCATGTATACATTACTTCCTCATACATGTATTAAGGCTGGGTGAAATGATTTTTATCAAAATATGATGCATTTTATCCACTGACGCCATAAACATACTCACGCCTGTCGTATATATTTCTTCTAGGCTTACAATGCATTTCTAGCAGTGGCATTATTATAATGCATAGATACACGAGTCTTCAGTAGAAGCTTTTTCCAAAACGTAAACTCTGATTATCTTGATTACAATTATTTAAAATAATGTACCAGTAAGGAATTGGATTTCTCTTTCCATTACAATGAAAAAGGTGAAGATAACGAACAACGATCCTTCTGAAGAAAAACATACAAACAATACAAATCTGTGATGAGGGCATAGAAGACGGACCTCGGAAATTCCAGAGGTGGGATCAGGTACCAAGGTGGAGTATGCATTCCCTGTTGACCGGTCACACCCTCCGTAGGTCCTATGCATTGATCAGGTAGACGGAATGTTCCGTAGTGAAATTTACCATAAAAATAAATATCTATAAATGAGTATGAAATAAATTTAGTCAAAACACGACCCCACGACTTTTAAAGATATAACTTTTTGTGGTTATACAGCATCATTTACTATCCTGAAATTATCACTAATGCCAATTAAATTATTGAAATTTTATTATAACTTTTTGTAAAGCTGCAGATCTCTAGAACTCTTGTCTGAAAAATTTAGAATTTATGAAAAGAGAGCTACAGATCTACTCTTTAAAGGTATTTGCATTGTTTTTATTGCGAACAAAAAGTGCGCACTCTTCTCGATTTAAATCTACGTATATTTAAGTTGTCGTATTAAAATATATCTGGCTGTATGTTATTATCGTATTCTTTTACTATATCCGAAAAATGTATAACTGTCATCAGCAGCCCTAGTAGGCCTTAAATTGCTACACAATTTATTTTCGATAACTTTGATAAAATGCATTTACAACCCATGTAAAAAACTTTATTATGAAATATTTGATGTCTTTGAGGTGGACTCACAGATATTGTTACCATCAGGGTAGCTCAATCCCTAGAGCGCGCGCTCTTTGATCTGAAGGTCGTCGGTTCAAGTCCAGAGTGCAACAAACCGAAGTCGATAAAAAATAGGTTGCAGATGTTTCTTCTCTGAGCCCTCCGCACTTTAAAGTCGTTCTGGGATGAAACCTTAAAAACCGAGGATCTGTGTCACACTTAAGAACTCAGTCACTGCGCTATGGCCCTGAATGCCGAGTAATTAAAGGTCTAAATTTAAAGCCTCTATCTAGGGACGTCTCATTTAAATTAATTACGCAAAAGACGTCACAGTACGTATGTCTGTTAAACTTTCAACAACTTTTACTTTTGGTTAGCAATTCCATAAAGCTAATCTGATCAATTCTGTCGTTTTAATTTTGTTTATATGTACGGAAATGGAATTGTACCCCACTCCTACAATATGTACCTCACCCAAAGATTTCTTGTATTTCATGTATAAATGTTTTACTTTTATCGAGATGTATACTTCGATTGTAATGCCTTATTTTGATTTTTGTTTTGCTTTACTAAATAGAATACTTTACTAGGAAAAGATCTGCTAATTAAGTTTAATATTCCATTGTACATTGTACATGCTATACTTAACTACCTGGTATAATATGTTGACAAAACAATAACATTCAATATACAAATTTGGAATGTACAGAGCAAATAATAATGCAGAAAAAATCGTATAGGACGGAATGTTAATTCGAAAATTATTAAAGGAAATAAAAAAACCTAAGTATTTAGACATTATACCAGCCAAAATCATTAATCATTGGCTGATCTTTAGATATTTCATCAGATTATACATATATGTTAGTGATTTAACACCTTTTTTAATGTGAAAAAATTCATATATTGTGTTCCGTATTGTTTTATACAGTATGCATCGCAAGATATTCAAACGTGTACTTTCTTTTCCTTGATTATTTGGGGAAAAGTAAATAGATTCAATAGAAATGCTAACATAAAGCGAAATAACACTGTCTTACCCGAGTCTTTCAAACCCTTTCTTCTTCAAATAGATGCTTGCAAATCTGTTGTGTCTAGCATCTTTCTTTTATTAACTTAAGTCTGCATGAACGTACATGTAGTCTACGGCATGGTCAATTTTTGGAATGTTTTAGACATACGATATCGTTCACATTATATCATATATATAATAAATAAATTGAAGATAAACATGCGTATTATAACTTTTCACAATTATTTGAGTACTGTTGTATGTGAATACCAACATTTGGAAATGTAAAGCTGTGTCAAGTAATGGGCACTTGTCAACTTATCTACAATAGCGCTTTTTATTTTAGCGAGTTCCTGACAGAATACCATAACAACACTCTGCTACGTTACGGTACTGTTACGACAATAATTGTTGCAGGATTATGTAATAAAAACCTATATGCGTATTTACTTAATAGTTCTGATGTACGACATTTTATGCAAAATTGCTCTCTTATTTAGTATTATAAAGTGTTTAAAGGAAGTTCAACCTCGGCAACATCCGTGCGGATGGGGCATTCACCCGGTACACAGTCAGATTCACATATAGTTCAACATATTGTACCATATGTTGATGGTGGACACTATTTCGAACAGTTGTGTCCAAATTTCTCAGGGGCTTTCTACATATACCTAGGGTTTTCAACGTTTTAGAGAATTCCTCAAGTCATTATTTTCTACAGCGTTATAAGTATTTGCATGTAATATAATTCTTGTCAATTCATATTACCCATACGAGTCGCAACCATGTGATATTTTGCTGTACATCATAGCTAAATAACCCCCCCCCCCCCCGGATTAAAAGCAAAACAAAACAGAATAAAGCTTAGGAAACTCAAAATCGACAGTTACATTAAAATCCATTTATGTCTTAGCAAAGTTGTGAAAAAAAGAAAACAATTAACAATTATATAAGTTGTAGATTTTCGTTAACAAAATAAAATGCCTATGTAAATCTGTATATCGACGCTCGACGCTTTAACAATTAACAGTAGTTAAAACATGTGACAGAAATATAGAAAGCGTATTGGCATTATCAACATCCCAATTTAAAGCAAAAAGGATTAGGAACTAAAAGTTGAATTTATCAGATTTACCTGCATCAAACAAGGAAATTAATGCTTAAGTCAATTTACAATTTTAGGTGTTGTTTATTAATCATTAAGTGTTATGAAACACTTTAATCTCAAGCTAATATACTTGCACCACGGATTATACATGTACATTTAGTAATAATTCTACTGGAAACTAGCTTGCTACTAAGAGTTCTTAGAAATTGTGGTTAGTGTGGCCTGACGGCATCGTCGGTAACCCACGGTTGATTCAGTAGCTTGTGGACTCAAAACCGTGGTTTGCGTCGATGGCCTGATGGGCACTTATTTTGCTCCTTTCTTAGCCCATCTTTTTCATATTCATCAGAAGCAGAATTTATTCAAATACCTCTACATGAGAAGGAAACACTTGCTGTGGCTTTCAACTCCACATTCAGATTCGACGCTTTATCAATTAACAATAGTTAAATATGAATTCCTAGATAACGATGAAAGTTAAATGATCCAAATTCACATGACTGATAACATAATAAGAAAATGCCACTTTGCACTTAAACGTTTTTGAAAAGTTTTTCTGCCCCTGTTGAAAAGAAGAAAATATCAATTTTGTCAAAATGTTCGTGGTAAATAAACCGTTTATTTCTTATTTTAATAAAGAAAGAGTTTATTCATTTTTCCATCAAGAAATTTGTATAAAGTTCAAATTACATTTTACAATATCTAAATAACACATGCGCTGCCCATAGACTTCAATGTAAAATTCAAGGTGCAAATAGTTGCACAAAAATCAAAATTTTTTGAATTCCTTTGGTGGAGTATTTATTTTTTGATAACACCTTTAAAATGCTACCATGATTAAAAATATTCATTCATTTATTAATACCTTAACGTCAGCATTTCGAAAATTCTATAGTCATAATCATGACCTTGTAAACAAATATATCTTATAATTTCGGCTGATGTGTTTTATATTAGTTCTAAGACCTTTGATTTTATACTAGATATTGCCTACAGAAAGTTCTGTCCACCTGCTCGATGCATTGGTTCACATGCGTGACAAGTCCATAGGGGATGCTTCCTCCACCATGGCACATGATCCCACCTCCGATGATGCTTTGAGGGGTCAATGTTTTCTCTGCTCTCGATTTGTGTTGTTTCAATGGACTTTAGAGCTTGAATACTGTTCGTAATGTCCAAATTCCATTGCAAAACATGGGAAATTTAATGTTGGATAGGGATAAAGAGAAGAACTTTCTGAATCAAAGTACCCAGGAGAACAAGTTGAAAAAGAGAAAACAAATAAAACATATAATTGTTATAATAACCAAAAATGTACGGTCATTTTGTAATGTAAAAGGAGAAGATAATGAACAGTGATCAATCTCATAAATCCAGGAAACAAAGCGTTTTGTGAACAGGGCAGAACACGGACCTCTGGAAATATATAGGGTGAGATCAGGTGCCTTAGAGTTGTAAGCAATTCCTGTCAACTGGACACACCCTCCGTGAGCCCTACATGTATGTATTGATCTGGTAGACAGGGTACTCTGCTGTCAAATTTAGTATGAAAGCAGGGACTCCATAAAAGGTGTAAAACATACCATACAAAATACAATCCAAAAGGAAAGGTTGTATCCACAAAAAAGGTCATTATGACGATGATAAATTTTGCGATAGGCTGAATTTATTAGGGGTTGTTGAAATCTTTGTTTCTTTTTCTGCCGCTCTCTATATTCTGGGATGCAGGATTGTTATGTTTACTGATCAAATTTTCTGTTGAGTGAAGCAAATAATTTTAAGAATGTTTGATACCCAGGAATTCAAACTTTTATCATCCTCACGCCTGTTTAGAAAGGCAACTCTTTGAATTAAGTATTTCCACCATTTTCTGTTACATTATCCTCAACATTCACTTCAACAAGGTCCGCGTAAACATTTTCGCTGGTATTATAATTTCTTGAAGATCTTCTAGGCATACAATGACATAGGTATATTCGGATCTCGTAGATAATGTATAAGATGAGCATACATATTATACTTGTTCCAATTGAAATGATGACTGCTGTTTTTGAATGATACACATTTGCGGAATGCAAAGTAGTAGCTTTGAAATCGTTTCTGATTTTCAATTTGGCTGTATGATTGAACACTAGAACAAATGTGGATAATTAAAAGTCATGTGTAGATTTGTTGTAAGATTAAGTGTCTGAAATACCCGTGGTCTAATTCACACCAAAAATTTCATCTACATATAAGGATCATTTAGTTAACAAATAAATAATTTGCATAATAAATCTATCTGTACCCATTACAATGAGGAATAATAGAATTATTGTAAACAAGCTGATTTTATATGTTAAGGACATACGCAACATAGTTTGAACTTTATTGTCTTTTTCCTTGGAGTTGAAGAGTTCCAATTCTTAAAGGAACTGTTTGCTACATTTTAATGTCTATATATGCTGTAGTACACTTCTTCTAAAACAAGTTTGGATAAACAAAACATCTAGAATATATGTTTAGTAATTTTTGTATATTTTTCTTTGAATTAAACAAGAATTTTAATTAATTGATATCTTTTCAAAACCCCTGGTAATGCATGCTGATTTTTTGTCTATGAACATCTGATGGCACTATAATCTTAAAGTAAGAATATCTTGAAAAATTATCAGTAGGTGAGGTACGTTGCGTATGTCCTTAAGGTAAATCAACTTCATTAGATAAAGAGTAGGATGTACTACTTATATGTTATTTCAATTTATATTAAATTTATAAAATAGAATAATAAAGTAACAAAAAATCAGTTCTGCATAAATATTTTATGCATGTCAATATTAAAGGATTTTTCCTGTTACACCTTAACAGTGCTGCTTGATTGTCGATTTAGACTGTCGCAGCAAAACACAAAACACAAAAAATATCTTTGAGTGATGTTTCGGGAAATTGGATCAAGTGTGATATTCAATAAATAAAACAAATATAGAAACATTTTACAAAAAGTGTGAAATTTTTCAGCGATTTTCAGGAAACAGAGATAAAGATATGTTATACAATGTTTGCGATATCTAGCGAATTTCGTCACTTCCGGGTTGTCATAACAAACGTTTTCAGTGTTCAATGTAAAGTATGTAGTTTTTATCAGTTGATTAAGTTGTTTTCTTCCATTAATTTTCGTTGAAATTTGATTTCGGAAAATGAGATAACGAGTAGCATCTTTTCATACTTTGAGCGACCCTCTTTGTCCAGTTTTATATTCTAATGTAAAAATATAAGTGTGTTTTTTTTTGCTGTAGAAAATACTAACCAATATTTGTTTTGCCTGTAGTCTGGTTTACTGGTCGAGAAGATTCTAAAAGGAAAGATTTTTTTTTTTCAATAGTAGACTGCTAATGGAATAGTCCACATAGAATAAAATTAAACATTTTACCAAATATATTTTATATTTTCCCAAATAAAGATTACATTTCAGAAAGATCGACTTAATAAAAGGAATAAAATATGAAGATAACGAATAGTAATCAAGCTAAAAACTCCATTGAAACAGCACAAATTTGAAGCAGGGCAAATACTGACCTCTGAAAACATCATAGGTTAGATCAGGTGCCATGGAGAATTTAGCATTCCCTGTTGACTGGTCACACTCACCGTGTACTCTTTGTCATGGTCGGGCAAACGGAAAAATCAGTGGACAATACATTGTGAAAAGAATAGCCCAACAATTTGTTTGAAAAATGTTTGTCAACATTTGACTAAATAATAGACTGTATTTGCTTAAAAGGTCATTGTATCTACCCTAGAATTCGTAAAATGTTGACTTGAAACGAGTCTATTGAGTCTATTGTTTCTTCGACTTATTTGACAAAAACTTGCCTTGTTTTAGTAAGTGTTCGTAGTTCACGATTTTGCGTTTCGAATCAGCTGGGAGACAAAAACTCTATATGTAGGTAATAATGTTGAACTCATCACGTTTATCATCAAGTTTTCTTGTCAGGTTACCATTAATGTGTTTTTCTCGTAAATTATCCAAATTTGAAACAGATGTGTCCTACTCTGTGATATCTTTTGTATGGAGTTCAAAGAGATACATTAAATCAACGAAGGAATGATAATGAACATTGCTATAATAATTGATAAAACGTCGTCTATATACCTAAGTGTTGATTTGAAGGACACAGCAAGAGGCTTCTTCTTTTCATGTAGATGTTTTTTTTTTTTTTAATAAATTCCGCTTTATATGAATACAAAAATAGGTCTGCTAATAGTTAAAACAATTAAATCTGAAGTTAGAATGCTGCGTCCTTGTTTTATTGTTATCCCAAGAGAAGAATAATTTCTAATTGACAAATAAGTTGATGATACAAGGATATCAATGATCTCGTTTAAGTCAAGATTTTGTAAATTCTACAATGAACTTTTTTACAACTACTATCTATTGTTCAGTCGAATATTGACTTACGTCTTTCATACGAATTGTTAGATAATTATTTTCAAACGGAATTTTCTATGGATTTTTCCGATTACCTGATCATAATAAAGCGCACAGGACGGATATGACCTACCGACAGGGAATGCTCACTCCTTCTGGGCACCTGATCCTAACTCTGTTTTCAGAGGTCCGTGTTCTCTCTGTTCACGGTTTGTATTATTTGATTGGACTTTGAGTATGAGTACTGTTTGTTATCTTCACATACAAATATGTAAGTATTTACCGCAACATATCTGTTTCATAGTAATAAACTTCTTAATCGTTCTACATTTTTTAATCAATGAATAAAATTACGAGCATCTTTATAATAGTAAAAAACTTTCATTATAAATAATTCACATAAATATGTGCAAAATACCTGTGGTCAGAAGACATCCAGTCACATGACTGCAATAAGAATCGGAGCAATTACACGTGGCAGTACACAAAAATCCATATGTTGGATAGGGACATGGAGAAGAACAGTTTGATTTGAAATAACCAGGAGGACACTCTAGTAAAATAAAGAAATACACATATCATTGTATTAGTATCCTATAAAAGTACAAACATTCTGTAATTTACTACGAACTAAAACTAATTAATCACAATGGCTAATATACGAGTAATCCAAACTTGATATTGTTGGTTAAAAAGTAAAGAGAGTACAATTACTATTAAGATATATATATCTACTGAAATAAAGGAACGATTTTGACTACCCTTTGTACTTTGCTCTTATTTTCTACCAGGTTCATTTATTTTGATAACGTTTTAAAGATGTAAATGAAACTAGAATTTCAGAATAATCCAACATTACCTTGACAAGTGTTGTTCACTTTATAATAGTTATAACAGCATCTTTGGTTATTATTCTGAAGGATCCTGTATTGAAATAAGAAAACCTCGTCGGAATATTGTCTTTCATGATTTATTTACTCGAACAACTCAAAAGCATGTGAAAACAAATCTGAACAGTGACTTACCCCACCGAACAACCTGAAAAATGTAATTAACATTGCAATTAAATATTTCGTTGTTTCAGACTCTCTTTTTATAAACATTTGTTCCTAATCAAATAATGTTCAGTTTTTTTCAAAGTCCTATATTTTTTTAATGCTGTAAACTGATTGAATGCTTTGCAGACACATCTTACGCGTATACACCGGATAAATTTCATTTTACGACAACGATTTACCTGGAAGTGTACTTTAAAATAATAATATTGAAACATGTGCATGAAATGAAGTTTTTTCCGTTGCTTTTTACCTTTGAGACATCCATACCTAGGGTCACATTTACTGGGTGCACAGTCACATGTCTTTGCACAATGTGTTCCATATGTTGACGGTGGACACTGTTGAGCACACTTTAGTCCAAAGTATCCAGGTGGGCATTCTGGTTAGAAATACAATAAATATGCCTAGAGTTTTTTTTTTTATTTATAGAGAATTCTCCGAAATATCCAATCGTATTTACAAATCGTCTTTAACATGTACTATGTTTTTAATTCACGTGTAGTTACCATCACATTTGTCCCCAACTTTCTGATAATTTGTAGCACAGTTATCAGCACCATAGCTAAATAATCAAATGTTAATCAAGAAAACCAGAATTATTCAGTTATATAAAAATCTTATGAATAAAGATTAACATTCATGTAAAAACGAGTGAAAGGATTATCAGTTGTTTAAATATTTACGTCTAAGAAAAAACAAGTATATCCATGTATGACCAACTGATATGATTACAGTTTATACAAACAACAAAACTGTTTTCAAAAAAAAATCATACTTACCTAAATTTGTTGCTAAGTATAGCAATGAATTTTATGAAATAATAGAAAATGTGGTGTTGGATAATCACCATCTTATTTGCAAATAAAGTGATAAATGGACTGAGAGTTGCATTCATCAGAATTAAAAGAAAAACAAGGAAATTTATGTATACATTACTTCCTCATACATGTATTAAGGCTGGGTAAAAATGGTTTTATCAAAATATGATGCATTTTATCCACTGACGCCATAAACATACTCACGCCTGTCGCATGTATTTATTCTAGACTTACAATTCAGTTCTAGCAGTGTTATTATTATAATACATAGATACACGAATCTTCAATAGAAGCTATTTCCAAAGTGTAAACTCTGATTATCTTGATTGCAATTATTTAAAATAATGCATCAGTAAGGAAATGGATTTCTCTTTCCATTACAATGAAAAAGGTGAAGATAACAAACAACAATCCTTCTGAAGAAAAACATACAAACAATACAAATCTGTGATGAGGGCATAGAAGACGGACCCCTGGAAATTCTAGAGGTGGGATCAGGTACCAAGGTGGAGTATGCATTCCCTGTTGACCGGCCACACCCTCCGTAGGTCCTATGCATTGATCAGGTAGACGGAATGTTCCGTAGTGAAATTTAGTATAATAAAAATATCTATCAATGGGTATGAAATATGTCATTCAAACCACGACCCGATGAAATGATGTATTTGCTTACAAGGTTATTATAATGGCAATAAAAATTACGAAATTCTGACTTTTAAAGATACAACTTTCAGTGGTAGAACAACATCCTTTACCACCCTGAAATTATCACTAATACCAATTAAGTTATTGAAATTTTATTATCACTTTTATGTAATATTGGTGATCTGACAAAGTTCCATATCCTACAGATCAGCCATCCAAATAAAACATAACACATGTCTTGTGTGAATATTGTCATTTATTAGATGACAATACATCAAATATTATCATTCTATATAATGATAACAAAAACAATCTAAGGGGAGATCCAGACAATACTGACATCACAAGTTGCTTTTATAAAATCCCTGAATATGACAAAGTGATCTCCCCTGTTACATAACTTTACAAAACTTTGACAAAATAAAATACAACATAAAACTTTTCACCAAACTATCCAAAAATGATATTTTAATATATACAAAACAAAAAAGAGCAGAAACAAAAAAGAACAGCAATGATAATAAATACAAGACAAAAACAGCAGTCCTTGTACGTAATCCATACTTTACTTATCTATATTTACATTCATATAAATTTTAGCAATGCTGCTAACAGTTATACAGGTGAAAGATGGGGAAGGAGGGTGGGTAAGTCAACAAAATTCCTCCTTGTTTACACTAAAATTCGTTGAACCGACGCTATCTAAATATCACGTGATACTGCCTTGCAATATGATTGGATAATTGCTCTTTAACTTTAGGATCTAGCTAAAAACACCAAAGGCATGAAAAACCTAGCATTACATTAATAACCAAGGCAAGAAAATGGGCATACATATCACAAATTACATAAATGTCATTATTTACAATAATGTTGTATTATGTAATATTGGTGATCTGACAAAGTTCCATATCCTACAGATCAGCCATCCAAATAAAACATAACACATGTCTTGTGTGAATATTGTCATTTATTAGATGACAATACATCAAATATTATCATTCTATATAATGATAACAAAAACAATCTAAGGGGAGATCCAGACAATACTGACATCACAAGTTGCTTTTATAAAATCCCTGAATATGACAAAGTGATCTCCCCTGTTACATAACTTTACAAAACTTTGACAAAATAAAATACAACATAAAACTTTTCACCAAACTATCCAAAAATGATATTTTAATATATACAAAACAAAAAAGAGCAGCCACCAAAGGCAAACAGAATGTTTGCAACCCCCACACAAGGAAGTAGCAACACGTTTTCTAATTTCATAGAACAAAAATGTCTTAAGAACATTGCACATGACCATGTGAAATGAAGAACCAGTAGGCACATTATTATGCAAAATAAGTAATACATAACAATAAAATTAAACGGTGACATTAAATACATGTTAGGTAAGACTTTTTGGTCAAGACCTGTATTCAAAATTAAAGCATTAACAGTAATTCTATGTACACAACTACATGTAAAGGTGTAGTGAGCAATACTGCACACAGCAGTTGACTGCTGACCTGTGTGCAGTTTATAATGGAAAAGGACTAGAATATACACAGCAGTTAACTTCTGACCTGTGTTTTGGCCAAGTAAAAAAGGGGACTAGGGAATACACAGCAGTTAACTTCTGACCTGTGTTGTTTTGCAACAAGGGACTAATAAAAATACTCAGAGACACAGCAGTCGACTTCTGACCTGTGTATGAGCACTAGACTATGGCACAGTTGATTGAACACGGTATTTTATAAGGATCTAACCAGAGGTTGGAATTCAAACTGTAAAGCCTTGCAAGCGTATATATCTACGAACAGCATCAGATTTCCATCTGCCCATTTTCTGAATGCAGTTTTCAGAATAGCCTAAATGTGCTGCGTGTGTAGCTGCCCCTATTCTGAAACTATGCCCTTTATAAAGAGCTGGGTTAAGGCCAATAAAGCGAATTGTATTTTGTAAGTTTTTGGTTACAAATGCATATGTGACTGGTTCACCCCCCACAAATTGAAATAAGGGACCCGATTCGTGAGAAAATGTTTTTAGGTAGAGACACAGTGCTTGAACTGGGCACATATCTTCGTTGCCTGAAGCCTGAAGGTTAATTTGAAAAAAGATCATTTGTTTTATTTGTTTTGAAGTTCTTCAATACTATTGTGACTGCACAAGGTGTTTCATGTTGAAATTGAAAAGTCACATCGTCTCGCTGAATGACTTTGGATTGGTCATCTTTTGATTTGATAACAAGTTCCCCTAAACGCAAGAATGCATTAAACGCTAAAAGGAAAATGGACTTGAGTAGGATCCTGGAATATAAATTCTGTACTGATGAACTGAGACCTCTTACTAATTTTGACAATATGGGGGCAGTAATTGGCAATCTTGAATCTTTGTTTGGTGCAGAATGATAGCACCCTTGGAGAATTTTTCTGACTAAAAATGCCTCAGCAGGATCTGGGAGAGACAGTATCTTGTGCACATAGCTAATTGCTGATACATGTGAGGATATACTGCTAGGGGAATACCCCTTTGAAAAAAGTTGTGCTATAAAATTTGATAAAACTGTAGCAGTAATCGGAAGGGAATCGATTGTAGGATATTCTAAGGCAAACATGTCCCATGTTCTTTTGTAAGAGGCCTTTGTACTATTCGATAAAGCAGCTGCTAGAAGTTGGCATGCTTGTGGATTCAGATTTTCAAACAGGCCTGTGGAATGTGTGTTGGCTGTCGATTTAACTGAGGCATGAACTGGAAGGCTGCCTGAAATTGGAATCGAGATAAGCGGTCAGCTGCAACATTGTGTTTTCCTGGTATATGTTTTGCCCTAAAGTGTATGTTCCATTTTAAGGTTGCCAACACAAGGCGGCGTATCAATTTCATGAGGATTTTTTCTTTGGCAGTTTGCTTATTTATAACTTGTACCACCGCCATGTTATCCGACATAAAGAGTACCCTTTTATTTTCCATCTCTTTGCCCCAAATTTCAATGGCCAAAACTATTGGGAAAAGTTCTTTAATTGCAATTTGATATTCCCCCATATTGTCTTGCCAATGAGAAACAAACCACTGGGTGTCTAAAATGGCTGCAAACCCCATGGACCCAGAAGCGTCTGTGTATAATGTGAGGTGGTCAGAGGAAAACCATTTTTCTGACAAGAAAACAGATTTTCCATTAAAAGTGGCTAGAAATGTTAGCCATGTTTCTATGTCAGCTTTTGTTTCATGAGGGAGTTCAATCAAGTCATTGGGATGTTTTACACCACAGGTCAAATCGATCAAACGTCTCAAGAAAGCACGCCCAGGAACAATTACAGAACATGCAAAGTTCAGTAACCCGATTAGGGCTTGAAGATCACATAGATTTGTTCGGGTTTTTCCCAGCATATCTAAAAGCTTTTGCTTTACTTTCCTAATTTTGTCAAAGGGAAGACGAGCTTCCATTCTAGTAGAATCTATCTCAATGCCATAGATTGTAATAATTGTGGTCGGAGTTTGTGTTTTTGACATTTTGATAGGAACCCCAATTTTCCTGCATAAGTAGAGGAAGTTTGTTAGATCTTTTT
Organism: Saccostrea echinata; assembly: GCF_033153115.1. Lineage (NCBI taxonomy): Eukaryota > Metazoa > Mollusca > Bivalvia > Ostreida > Ostreidae > Saccostrea > Saccostrea echinata. The sequence continues at coordinate 3,934,176 of NW_026889760.1, forward strand.
CGCAGTTAGGAGAATCAGCTGGGCCAATAAAGAAAAAATCATCTAGTATGTGAGACATACCCCCTGCCATGTACCTTGACTGCATAATCCACTGCAAGGCTACACTTAACTGTTCAAAAATCTGACATGAACTGCTTGCTCCCATCGGTAGACATCTGTCGAAATAAAACTTATTCTTCCAAGAAAAACCTAATAAATGATAGTCAGATGGATTAACTGGGATTATTCTAAAAGCATCGTCTATATCAGTTTTTGCCATCAAGCAGTTCTTGCCATTCTTCTGAACTAGCTGAATTAAGTCAACAAAATTCCTCCTTGTTTACACTAAAATTCGTTGAACCGACGCTATCTAAATATCACGTGATACTGCCTTGCAATATGATTGGATAATTGCTCTTTAACTTTAGGATCTAGCTAAAAACACCAAAGGCATGAAAAACCTAGCATTACATTAATAACCAAGGCAAGAAAATGGGCATACATATCACAAATTACATAAATGTCATTATTTACAATAATGTTGTATTATAAGCTGCAGATTTCTAGAACTCTAGTCTGAAAAATTTAGAATTGATGAAAATAGAGCTACAGATTCACTCTTTAAAAGGTATTTGCATTGTTTTTATTGCGAACAAAAAGTGCGCACGCTTCTCGATTTAAATTTGTGTATATTTAAGTTGTCGTATTAAGATATATCTAACTGTATGTTATTAACGTAATCTTTTACTATATCCTAAAAATGTATAACTGTCATTAACAGCCCTCGTAGGCCTTAAATTGCTACACAATTTATTTTCGATAACTTTGATAAAATGCATTTACAACCCATGTAAAAAACTTTATGTTATGAAATATTCAATGTGTTTGAGGTTGACTCACAGGTATTGTTACCATCAGGGAAGCCCAATCTCTAGAGCGAGCGCTCTGTGATCTGAAGGTCGTCGGTTCAAGTCCAGAATGCAACAAACCTAAGTCGATAAAAAATAGGTTGCATTTTTTTCTTTTCGGAGCCCTCTGCACTTTAAAGTCGTTCTGAGATGAAACCTTAAAAACCGAGGAACTCACTCACTGTGCTATGGTCCTGAATGCCGAGTAATTAAAGGTCTAAATTTAAAGTCTCTATCTAGGAAGGTCTCATATAAATTAATTTTGCAAGAGACGTCACACTGTGTCTCCTAAACTTTCAACAACTTTTTACTTTTGGTTAGCAATTCCATAAAGCTAATCTGATCAATTCTGTCATTTTAATTTTGTTTTATATGTACGGAAATGAAATTGTACCCCACTCCTTCATTATGTACCTCACCCAAAGATTTCTTGTATTTCATGTATAAATGTTTTACTTTTATAAAAATGTATACTTCGATTGCAATGCCTTATTTTGATTTTTGTTTTGCTTTGCTAAATAGTATATTTTACTAGGTAAAGATCTGCTAATTAAGTTTAATATTCCATTGTACATTGTACATGGTATACTTAACAATAATATGTTGACAAAACAATAACATTCAATATACAAATTTGGAATGTACAGAGCAAATAATAACGCAGAAAAAATCGTATAGGAGGGAAAGTTAATTCGAAAATTATTTAAGGAAATAAAAAAAGCCTAAGTATTTAGACATTATACAAGCCAAAATTATTATTCATTGGCTGATCTTTAAATATTTCATCAGATTACATGTATACATATATGTTAGTGATTTAACACCTTTTCTAATGTGAAAAAATCCATATATTGTGTTCCGTATTAATATATACAGTATGCATTGCAAGATATTCAAACGTGTACTTTTTTCCTTGCTTATCTTGGGGGAAAGTAAATAGATTCAATAGAAATGCTCACATAAAGCAAAAAAACACTGTCTTACCCGAGTCTTTCAAACCCTTTCTTCTTCAAATAGATGCTTGCAAATTAGTTGCGTCCAGCATCTTTCTTTTTTTAACTAAAGTCTGCATGAACGTACACGCAGTCTACAGCATGGTTAATTTTCGAATGTTTTAGACATAAGATAACGTTCACATTATATCTCACATATAATAAGTAAATGAAAGATAAGCATATGTATTATAACTTTTCACAATTATTTGAATACTGTTGCATGTGAACGCCGCCAACATTTGGAAATGTAAAGCTGTGTCAAGTAATGGGCACTTGTCAACTTATCTACAATAGCGCTTTTTATTTTAGCGAGTTCCTGACAGAATACCATAACAACACTCTGCTACGTTACGGTACTGTTACGACAATAATTGTTGCAGGATTATGTAATAAAAACCTATATGCGTATTTACTTAATAGTTCTGATGTACGACATTTTATGCAAAATTGCTCTCTTATTTAGTATTATAAAGTGTTTAAAGGAAGTTCAACCTCGGCAACATCCGTGTGGATGGGGGGAGGGGGAGGGCATTCACCCGCTACACAGTCATAGTCATATATAGTTTAACATAATGTACCATATGTTGATGGTGGACACTATTTCGATTAGTTCTCTCCGAAATTACAAGGCGCTTTCTGCATATACCTAGGTTTTCAACGTTTTAGAGAATTCCTCGAGTCATCATTTTCTACAGCGTTATAAGTATTTACATGTAATATGATTCTTTTTGATTTCTCAATTCATTTTACCCATGTGATATTTTGCTGTACACTCCTCTGCACCATAGTTAAATTGACAGTTCTCTACCCCCCCCCCCCCGCCCGAATTAAAAACAAAACAGAAAACTAATTAGAAAACAGAAAATAAAACAGAAAAGAAGTTTAGGAATCTCAAACTCACAGTTACATAAAAATCCATTGATGTCTTAGCAAAGTAGGGAAAAAAACACAATTAATAATATTATATGATTAAGTAGTACATTTTTGTTAAGAAAATAAAATACCTAGGTAAATCTGTATCAAGATATTTATCAAAGCATTAAAACATGTGACAAAAATATAGAAAGGGTATTGTCATTATCAACATCCCAATTTGTAGCAAAAAGGATTAGGAACTAAAAGTTGAATTTATCAGATTTACCTGCATCAAACGAGGAAATTAATGCTTGAATCAATTTACAATCTTTATGTGTCGTTTATTAATCATTAAGTGTTATGAACACTTTAATCTCACATACTTGCACCAAGAATTATACATGTACATTTAGTTATAATTCTACTGGAAACTAGCTTGATGCTAAGAGTTCTTAGAAATTGTGTTTAGTGTGGCCTGATGGGCACTTATTTTGCTCTGTTCTTAACCGATCTTTTTAATATTCAAGTGAAGCAGAATTTATTCAAAACTTCTACATAAGAAGGAAACACATTGCTGTGGCTTTCAACTCGACATTCAGATTTGACGTTTTATCAATTAACAATAGTTTAATATGCACTCCTAAATAACGATTAAGGTGAAATGATCCAAATTCATATGAATGATAACACAATAATAAAACGGCCATTTTGCACTTAAACGTTTTTTGAAGAGTTTTCTGCCCCAGTTGAAAAGAAGAAAATTTTAACTTTGTCAAAATATCTGTGGTAAATGAATCATTTATTTCATATTTTAATAAAGAAAACGTTTATGCATTTTTCCACCAAGAGATTTATATGAAGTTCAAATTACGTCTTGCATTATCTAAATGCACTGCCCATAGACTTAAATTTAAAATTCAAGGTGCAAATAATTGGACAAAAATCACCATTTTGCGAATTCCTTTGGTGTGGTATTTTTTTATATAACACCTTTAAAATGCTACCATGATTAAAAATATCGGGCCATTCATTTATTAGGTACAAAATACGGCCGTTATACATTGAATATCTTAACGCCAGCATTTCGAAAATTCTATAGTCGTTATAATGACCTTGTTAACAAATATATCATTTTGGCTGACGTGTTTTATATTAATTCTAATACCTTTGATTTTACACTAGATATTGCCTACGGAAAGTTCCGTCCACCTGTTCAATACACAGGATTCAGAACAGGTGATGCTTACATGTACTCCTTCATGGCACCTGTTCCCATGGCCATCTCCGATGATGCTTTGAGGTGTCCGTGTTTGCCCTGCTCTCTATCTGTGTCGTTTCAATGGACTTTAGAGCTTGCTTACTGTTTGTAATGTCCAGATTTCATTACAGCACATTGAAAATTTTATGTTGGATAGGGATAAAGAGAAGAACTGTCTGAATCAAAGTAGCCAGGAGAACAAATTAAAAAAGAGAAAAAAGAAAACAAATAAACATATTATTGTTATAATAACCTACAATGTATGGTCATTTTGAAATGTAAAGGGTGAAGATAACGAACTGTGATCAATCTCATAAATCCAGTGAACAAAACGTATTGTGAACAGTGCAAAACACGGACCTCTAGAAATATTTAGGGTGAGATCCTGTGCCTTAGAGTTGTAAGCAATTCCTGTCAACTGGACACACCCGCCGTGAGCCCTACATATGTATATTGATCTGTTAGACAGGGCACTCTGTAGTCAAATTAAGTATGAAAACAGGGACCTCACAAATGGTGTAACACATACTAAAACAAAATACAATCCGAAGAAACCTTGTATCCACAAACAAAGTCATTATAACGATGATAGATTTTGCAAAAAGCTGAATTTATAAGGGGTTGTTGAAATCTGTTCTCTTCTCTGTCGCTTTCTATATTCTGGAACGCAGAATTGTTATGTTTACTGATCAATTTTTCTGTCGGGTGAAGCAAATGTTTTCAAGAATGTTTAATACCCAGGAATCCAATCCTTTATCATCTTACAGTCTGTTTAGAAAGGCAACTCTTTGAATTAAGTTATGCCACCATGTTCTGTTACATTATCCTCAACACTCACTTCAACAAGGTCTGCATAAACATTTTCGCTGATATCGTAAGATCTTCTCGGCATACATTCGGATCTCGTAGACAATGTATAAGATGAGCATACATATTATACTTGTTCCAATTGAAATGATGACTGTTGTTTTTGATTGATACACATATGCGGAATGCAAAGTAGTAGCTTTGAAACTGTTTCTGATTTTTAATTTAGTTGTATGATTCATATGTGAATAATAAGTCATGTGTAGATTTGTTGTAAGATTAAGTGTCTGAAATACCCATGGTCTAATTCACACAAAAAATTTCATCTACATATAAGGATCATTTAGATAACAAATAATTTGCATAATAAATCTATCTGTACCAAATGCAATTGAGGAATAATAGATTTATTGTAAACAAGCTGATTTTATATGTTAAGGTAAATCATGAGAGTAACAAAAGCATCATTAAATAAAGAGTAGGATGCACTACTTATATGTTATTTCAATTTATGTTAAATTTATAATGTATAATAATAATGTAATAAAAAAATCAGTTCTGCATAGATATTTTTATGCATGTCAATATTCAGCGGAATATTCCTGTTACACATTAACAGTGCTGCTTGGTTGTCGATTTAGATTTTCGCAGCAAAAAACAAAAGGTAATCTTCGAGTGATGGTTTTCGAAATCGCTTCAAGTTTGATATTCAATACATAAAACAGATATAGAACTTTTTTAGAAAAAGTGTGAAATTTTTCAGCGAATTTCAGGAAACAAAGATGATAGAATGTTATACAATGTTTGCGAAATCTAGCAAATTCCTTCACTTCCGGATTGTAAAAACAAACGTTTTCAATGTAAACTACGGAGTTTTTCCAGTTGATATACATGTAGTTGTTTTCTTCCATTAATTTGCGTTGAAATTTGACTTCGGAAAATGAGATAATGAGTAGAATCTTTGTATACTTTGAGCGACCCTCTTTGTCTTGTTTTATATTCTAATGTGAAAAATATTAGTGTGGTTTTGCTGGTTAATAAAATGCTTACCAATTCTTGTTATGTCTGTAGTATGGTTCACTGGTCGAGAAGATTCTAAAACGAAAGAGTATTTTTTTTTCAAAATTAAATGCTAATGGAATATTCCGCATAAAAAAATTATACATTTATATTACTTTATATTTATTTTATATGTTCCCAACATGTGCATTGTAATTGCGAATAATAATTAAAAAAAACCAATGGTAATAAATTTCAATATTTTTTCAGCATTTTTCCTGCAGTCCGGATTTTGTCTAATCCGGCCAAATTTTATGGAGCTAGTCGTATCCGATTTGGACAAATTATATTGTACATCATGTTGCTTATAGATATTATATAAGCCAAGATTATTATTTATTGGCTGATCTTGAAATGTTTCATCGGATTAAACAAATATGTTAGTGATCTGATAACGCTCTTAATGAGAAAAATCCCTCTGTTGTGTTCTGTATCTTTTATGCAGTACGCTTTGAAAGGCATTCCAACAGGTACTTTCTTTTTCCTCGATTTGTTAGACACCAGTAAATAAGCTCGTTAAAAATGCTCTTATAAAGCGAAATAAAATTGCCTTCCAAATCCCTTCCCTATCTTCTTCTTCTTCATCTTCAAGTACATGCTTTCAAATTAGTTGAAATTAGTCTAGCATTTTTACTTTTTTATACTTAAGTCTGCATGTAAGTACATGTAACCTACGGTATGATTAACTATCGATTTTTTTAGACATACGATAATGTCGACATATATTGCATATGTATAACAAATAAATGGAAGATAGGCATACATATTATGACTCTTCACATTTATTTGAACACTGTTGTCTATGAAGACCAACATTTAGAAATTAAAGTAAAGTTGTATCAAGTTATACGCAATTGTCAATCTAAGCTAGAATAGCAATTGACAATTTCATAGGGAAATAAATATAATGTATCCTAATTCATTAAATGGTTCTTTTGATGAGGTTTTGTAAAATCTAAAAACAATAGAGAATTAAGTTACAAATTACCCTGACACGAATCATTGTCATTCTAAAAGTTGTAACATCTTTGGTTGATATGCTAGAGGTACTCTCTTCTTAAACAATAACTTTTATATATATTGATTAATTTTCTTTGAGATTCCAGAATATGAAAGTTGATTTGGAATTTTTTCTCAAATCAATCTCTGTTTAATCCGTTGTATGAATTTTATCATTACTGAAGACGGAGACATTTTCATAAGAAAAAGTAAAAAGAAAACATGGAATGGCGAAATGTTCGTCGAAAATCCATAGATAAAGAAATTTGGAGAACTTAAAAATTATATTTAAGTGATGCACGCAGGTGTTATATTGAAGGAAATTCAATGAAGCACAACATTATAATTCATTAAATGAAATATGTGGAGATAACGAACAGTATTCAAGCTCAAAAGTCCATTGAACATTACAAAATAGGAGGAGAGGAAACGCAGACCTCTAAGACATCAGAGGTGGGATCAGGTGCCATGAAGGAGTGAGCATCCCATGCCGACCGGTCACACCCGCCGTGTGCTCCTTGTCATGATCGGGAAATAACGAAAAAATCCGTCGACAATTCAGTGTGTAAATAATGGCCTAACAATTAGTAATTAGATTGTATTTGCTGACAAAGTCATTGCATCGACGATAGAACTTACGAAATGATGACTTTAAATGAGATTGCTGATATTCTTATTTCATGAACTTGTTTGTCAACAACTTCCTTTTAGAAATTTACTCATACGTAGAGCCTGCTCTTGCGTGTTGAATCAACTGAGAGATATAAACCCCGTATGCATGTGATAAGGGTATATTGCTGCATAAGTAAGGGAAGTTGACGATTGAAAAGTTAAATTTATCACGTCATCATAAAACAACGATTCAATAGATAAACTGCAATCACCTTTGTGATAATTTACAATAAAATCCTTTAAACCTACTGCGAAAATCACAAAAAGGAAATGAATTGCATTTTCTAGCTTCTTCTGACCAACTAATGATGTACATTTTACACGTATGCTTTTCGTTGTTTATTTGAATCAATGACGTTTCTCATTTTCAATGCTGCAGTTATTTTTGTCTTACTCCATCAAAAGATCATGTCTCAGCAGACCTGCGCTCGATATTTTCTAATAAAAATCTAATAAAAGACTATTTTCTTTCAATATCCTTGAAAATTCAAATTTAAGTCATTTTCTTGACGTCATATCTCACTTTCCACGTCATAGTTGACGAAATATATAATGCTTTGAAGTATCCAAATATTGTCCATTGTATATATTCAAATATAGGTTTAGAACGTAATTAAATTTTTCTCCATCGCAGTTAGATTTTGGGGGCAGATATTGGCCATTTCTAAAATTTAGTCCTTCATAACCAATCAGATTGGATTATTCCAGACTTTTAACCATTATTGCTTTATTTACTAGAAGAGAAAACCAAACTGAATTGTGAGGGAAATTTTCGTTGAAAAATCCTCCATCTACCCTTTTCTCTCACCTTTCTTTTCATTGTTTATATATTAGGTGTTATATTTTCCGTTCATTTTAGTTTATCCCAAACAAAGTGTTTATATCTTGCGCGTTTATTTTGCTTTATCCCAACCGTTTTGATAGCAGGCATACATTGTACCAGAGCTTGATTTATGGAATGTTTAATTTTAGGTGTAATTTTGCATAATATGATGCCAAAGATTTTATGTGTTATGTAATGTTTTTTTATTCTCTTCAAGTTATAATGTGTATATTTCCTTTTTGCCCTTCACTTGGATAAATGACACTTTTCATACTCAGTGATGTTATTTTTGTCTTACTCCATCAAAATATCTAACTTAGTCGCCTTGTCTTCGCACTGATAAAAATATAAAAAGGGGTATAAAATAACTTTCATTACAAAGAATAAAAATAATTCTAAGTATGAACAACCTATTTTTTTTAAATACTACTTAAGCACATAAAACTTCAACAAGCATCAATATCAAACATGGTAATTATAGGAAACATTTTCTGATGCAGTTGATATTGATCTCATGATGGGATCTACGGGTCGTGTGACTATATGATCAATTAATTCCATTCTAAATATTAAAGTCCACATTGTTTAATTGTAGAGATACATTTAAAGGACTTATTGCATGTTTCTTAATTACTTGAAATTAAAAGCGTATTACGATCCTTACATTAATTGTTTATAAAATTTGTGTTTTAAGTGTGGATACACCGCGTTTATTAAACATTATTTGACCCAAATAAAAATCCCTGAATTAAAAATCCGAGATAATTAGAGAGTGATGACGTGACCTTGATACGTCATAGGCGACAATGGCTGATTAGTTGTTTACGTTAATCTTACTAAAATGTACGCGATATAAACTAGATTTTCTATTATAAACGACCAAATCCCTGATTTTATCAATATGAGGTTGGAGACCAGACCTTATATGTTTAAAATGTTATCAGTAGAAAATCCGTAAATTCTGTTAATACGATAAAATAACGGCGATGATAGGAAAGGGTACGCGGCCTTCAAAGTACAGTGATTTGTCATTAAACCTTTATTATTCACACACTCGACATTGTAGAATCTTCGGTATTGTTTATTTATAATAAGATATCAATTTATGCAAATGTATCTACACATATTTTGCAAAGAATGGCGGTCTTGAATAATGAATTCCCTTTCACAAAACATTACCCCCAAAATTACATATACAAATGTTTAACTAACAAACAGAAGAACCAGATTAATTTTCAAATAGCAGTAGATTTGGTAAGATAAAATAATGAAAAACTTAGCTTTTACAAAACATTAATTTTAATCAAGTTAAATTGCAAATAAGCGACTGAATTATATTTGATTTCAGAAAAGCGCTGGTGTATAATTAGAATACATAACAGCGTGTAATACTCGTAGAAGAAACTCAGTCGGTAGAGCGCTCGCTCAGTGATCGGAAGGTGGTGTGTTCGATTGACGGCCGCGACTGACCTAAGTCGATAAAATGTATCAACTGTTCCTTCACCATGCGCTCGGCACTTTGAAGTAAAAATTGCTGGTCTTTTGGATGAGACCTTAAAAACCGAGGCCTCGTGTCACGGTAATTAAGCGTTGGCACAATAAAGAACCCTCGCTGCTCAATGGTCCTGAGTGTCGAGTAAAGGTCTAAATTTGAAGCCCTTCACCGGTATATGGTGAGGTCTCTATATGAGTGAAAAATTTTCGAAGGGGACGTAAAACAACACTCGGCTATGTTAAGGAAGGAAATGGAAAATGCGATCTTACGTACATGCTTAATACGTATTATTTTTAAAAATCTTTGTAACAAAGTAACTGTAAAAATGTAGGACAGGTAATATAGATATCCATAATGGATAGGTTTGTGGCTTACTCAGTACCAGTTACATCGCATGTATCAGCTGTGTGTCACGTGACTTGTATAAAAATAGAATTGTTCAGCTGAATGTAGAAAATGGGGCTAGTGCAAGGGCATACGCATGTTTTTAGAGAAAAAAATTGATACATATTAAAAAAGATTAACATCGGCTTCCCGAAAAGTGCTGGGAGCTAGTTTGAGCTGTTTCGGAAATACTCGTAATTTTGCCGAAAATGCGTTTAATAGCCCAGAATTTCCACTTCGCTTAAATTCTGTCATTAATAAAAATAATGTTATGCCGACCAGAATCAGCTCCCAGCACTTTTCAAAATATACAAGAAATAAGCAATTGATATTCCATATTTCAGCTCAAACAGTCTAGTCTATGCCCTTGCACTTTTGAGCTTAATCAGGTATACAATCTTCGTGTTAGCGATAATCTTGACATACTTTGTCTTTGTGCAGCTCCATAGCACCTGGATATATTAATAATCTACATTATTGTTTTCAAGAAATCATTTCCTTTTAATTTTATTGATAAGATTTAAACATTAGCAATGGTTTAATATTTATTTAAGCATTTTTGTAATTACTAAACCAATGGATCCACGCCTCTTGATCACTTGTACTGCGTCAAGTCAAGGCTAGTGACGTCATTTATGAAGCAAGATTTGCTTCTAATAACTCGGCAGTATAGTTATCAGATGTTGTGATTTTACATGCTTTTATAAATAATTGATAAAATAAATGAATGCAAGATGTTATTTACGCATTATCATGTGGTTAAATAGATTTCTGTCGCTTGTTAAATTTTCAATGACGTCACAATGAAACTTCACATACGGTGCATCACAGATGTGAACTCAGGCCTTCCTTAACATAGCTGAGCATACAATCAATCAATCAATCGTAGAAGAGAAGGTGGTAAGACGTGATATTTACTAAATACCTTTTTTATAATCATAGTCTACAATTAAAATTCGAGAAGCCCCACAGTAATTTTGCAACTTTGTTCATGCATTACACTGTACCATCACTTTCTTTTTATTTTCTTACACGTGAACCACTATGTACATCCACTGTATTCCTGAGGCTGTAATTGTGCATATACTCATATTTTTATCTTTTTTTTCAATGACAATACTTATAATTAAAATCAGTTGAAATTTCTATTGTAATTGAAAACACATAAATTCTTTGAACATTTTTCGTATTTTATATTGCATTTGTCGTTGATAACTCCGTTAATAGTCTGCATATTCTCATCTTTCTATCACTAAATTGTCGCAGAATGGCGCCGAAATCCGATTGAAATATGCAAATCTCCGGTTTGAATGTCAACTCATAATATCGCTTAAAATATGATTGCAACACTACTTATTATGTTCAGTATTTTAATAAACAAGGTCGTAGATAATATATTTCATAAAATTACCATTTTATTTTAAAGACAATATTAGTGATTAATGTCTTTTGATATATAAAATTATAACATTGAAATAACAAATGTTAAAGAACTATCTGAGATCAGTTTGAAGCGCAAAAGCTACATGTACAAAAATTGCATGGCTTATGATATTTGATTAAAAATGGGTATTTTAAAAGAGTAAAATGAGTCGCAACTATAACTTCTCTACTTAAATGTTTCCTTTGAAAGTAACCTGAACATCCTAAATTGCTATTTATGGTGAACATTTTTACTTCAAAAATAATGGTAGAACAGAACATAACTTTTTCAGATACAAAATTTATTCATTAAAAATCTCTTTAGATGTTAAAATAATTATCAAATTGAAAGATTTTCTTTTCTAAAGGTAGCGGGGCATATCTAATTGAAATAATTATCTCCATTGGCTTTGTCTTCTAAATCATGGAATGAATACCTCTTTAGAGGGGTTGATTTGTTTTGATTGCAATTTACAGCTGTGATTTGGAGGGCAATTATCTCTTTCCAACAAGAGAGAACTCAATTAATGGCACACGCAATCTTTTTTCTTTATTATTGACCAACAACAAAGATTGAAATATAATAAATGTGTGTTTCATGACTGAAAAGTTGGCCTAAGAAGGGTGGTACAAAATTTTGATAAACATAAAATAAAAACTTCAATTTTACATAATGATTAGAAAGAAACTAGATTACTATTATGAAGTCCATCATTTATTTGCTCGTAAACATTAACTTAAGATTTTGTATAATTGAAGGATTGAGAATATGTTTTACAGAAAAATAAAAGACAGTAAAATGGGGAGGTAGTGGTGACAATACATCATGAATGTGTATTATATAAAGTAATTGAATGTAATTGAAAAAAATAATTGAAATTACATGGTATTTTTTCAGTGTTATTAATTAAATTACAAGTAATTGAAAAAATGTTCAATTACAAATGACTTCCAATTACTTCAAAAAATGTAATTCATTACGGTCAATTACAATTACTTTTTTCAATTACCCCATCCCTGGTTGGCTCTGTACCTTTTATCAGTTGACAAGATAACAAAATCCTTTTTAAATACACACAAATTTTTTGTAACAAATTGTCAACGTATATGAAACGAACAGGTAACTTCCTGGCCAGCAGCTGGCGCGGTTGATCAAAGGGATAATACATTCGTCAGGAATAAGGTATGGAATAAATATAGAAAAATAGACATAGGTTATAGGGAAATATTCTTCAGTTGGTTTCTGGTAAAGGTGCAAGTGTTTGTGCCTTATATTTAATACAAGGGAAATGATCGGACTGGAGAAGGTGCGGAGTCCAATATATACACCTTTATACATCTTCACCTTCGCTGGGTCGTGCAGTAATTACTGTTGTGACATACATATACTGGTGGATTTAGAAACTTTACCTTCTAATCAGAGATCGGCTTAGTAAAGAGGTAGCACGCGATAGACTCAATCCAAAGTATGGAGGGAAAAAGGACACACACATGGTTCCTTTCTTAAAAATAAAGACAAAATAAAATCAAAAATCTATATAAGAAGCAAAGGTAAGCGTATTTATATGCTGTCGCGTTTTTATTAACATGGCTGGTTGCAAACGGTGATGATCTCCAGATTGAATGTAAACAAACTACACCCGGTGTTTGCATCTTCCAACACGTGGTAATAAAGTTGTTGTATTGCAACATTCGGTAAATCATATTCTAAATGGAATAGCAAGTAGCTAGATATCACGACAGTTTTACATGTCGTAACGATTATCTTATGATAATATGGTAAAATGGATCTATGTTAGGTTTAATACGAAATTTCTCTTGTATTAGGTACAGATCCACATATATATTTCATAACAATATTTTCTTTCAAAGAATAATGCATGTTTATGATATAATTATTTTGAAATTTTTAGCATCAACAGATAGGTATATGTAAATGTAAGTTTCTTTTTCTCAACTCTTTACATTTCTCATATACGGATTAATTTGTGATTTTTAAATTTGATTTTTTTACTAACTCCTTAAGATGTTCCAAAACACACCTACCTAAAACACAGAATGTATTTTATACATAAGTTTTTCAAAACAGTAAGCTTCTTCAAAACTTTTGAAGCTTATTTCGATTTATTTATTAATTTGTATATATTCTGCTTCTTGCGGTACATTTATATCATTGGAAAGTTATGTTATATTTTCTGGTATGAAGTTTAGATTAATTGTCTCTTATGCAATATAAATCGCATAAGCCTAAATAAAATTTAGTATTTTGAGAAAAAGATCTATGAAAGGTTCATATTCAACTTTACATTTATCTCTTTACAGTATTTTTTTCTTGACATGATACAGGCACATATAATTATGCAACAGCACAAACAGAAATAACTTTATAAGTGTAATAAAACACAAATAACTGATGTAAAAACACAATTTCAAATAAGTATGCAACAACACAAACACGGAGTATTATGTAACAACACAAACACAAATGATTTTGTAACAGCACAAGCATTATTGAATAGAGGCGTTCTTTCTGTAAACACTGATTCTGAACAAACGCATTATTTTTGTTGTACAGGGATATATATTTTAAAGAAAGTCACTCTGTCACTTAAATGTAGTACTTCCTTCATTCCTTCTTTGCATCTTTTTTTGAAAGACAATGATGTTTTATTTGCCTCATGAAACTTCTCCTCTATTTTCTTCTACGTTTTCTTCAACATTTACTTCAATAATGTCAGCGTAAACGCTTTCAATGTTACGGTTATTTTTCAATGATTCCTTAGGCATACAAATACGTCGATTTATTTGTATCTCATAGATTATATAGAAAATGATCAGACATATTAAAATTGTTCCAACTGAAATGATGGTTGTTGACTTTGAATGGTACACATTTATTAGATGTGAAGTAGTTGAATAAAAGTCGGTGTTGGTATACATATCTGCTGTAAATGTAATACATATTGTTTACAAGTGCCAAAAAGAGCTAAAACGGAACAAACATAATGAAGAGCACAGATATTTGTTTCTTTAATATTTTTTACCACATAATATAATAAAAACACAAGGTATATAACTCCGATTAACATAGAGTACACCCCCTCCCCCATAAAAATAGTTTGAAACGATTGATTGATTGTATGTTGTTTAACCTCCCATTCGACAATTTTTCACTCATATAGAGTTTTGACCTTTACTCGGCACTCAGGGCCATTGAGCAGTGAGGGTTCTTTATCGTCCCAACGCCTGTCGTGACACGGGGCCTCGCGTTTTAAGGTCTCATCCGAAGTACCCGCAACTTTCACTTCAAAGTGCCGAGCGCATGGCGAAGGAACAGTTGCTACCCATTTTTTATCGACTTAGGTCAGTCGAGGCCGAGATTCGAACTCACGACCTCCCGATCACGGAGCGAGCACTCTACCGACTAAGCTACCGTGAACGGTTAGTTTGAAACGAGTTTTATAGAAAGAAAGTAGAGTTTGGAAGTTGTTAACAGTGATATAGAAGAGGAAGTCAAATATGCCATATGTGGTTTTTGCAGATAAATTATTGTACAAGAGAATGGTAACAAGCATTTTGCCAATGTATTTTTTCTTTGAGAGTGGGAAATGGTTATTCCCTGTAATTTGGAATTAGATACCTTGTTTTACATGTATTATTTTGTGGGGTAAAATAATCATTATAGAAACGAACACCCGTGGTGAACAGACATTATTATATTACCGTCATTTTTTTTTGAAACATGGACATTTTATTCAGACATTGATGATTTTGATAATTGTGGCTCTTAATGTTGTAACATGAAGCAGTCACCCATCCAAGGGCTTTACAGGTCTAACCGTAGCTTAACTTGCTTGAAACTAAGGGAGATGCTACCGAATTAATAGAAAACTTATCTTACTATCGAGGCAGTATAAGTTCCATATACTCGTATATTGTCCATTACAATGTAATATCTGAACAATCTTCTGAATGTGAAAAAATATCATGCTTAAACGTTATCA
This sequence comes from Saccostrea echinata, assembly GCF_033153115.1. Taxonomy (NCBI): domain Eukaryota; kingdom Metazoa; phylum Mollusca; class Bivalvia; order Ostreida; family Ostreidae; genus Saccostrea; species Saccostrea echinata. The sequence goes on from NW_026889760.1 coordinate 3,949,836, forward strand.
ACATTTCTAACCCCCTCCCTCCAAAGAAAAATAAATGAATTTTATCATTTGTAAAAAGAAAATCTAAATTAAAGATTTATTTTCAAAGATTCAGCATAGATAAAACTAACATTTACCTCCTGAAGCGTAGATCAATTTATGAGAAAAAAAATAGTTCCTGTTTTACATAAATTATATTTTCACTAAGTGGATTAAAAATTTAGGAAAACAGGATAAACTTATATTGCAAAATATTTTTGTAATAATTCCTCATGTTGCGTACTTGAAATTCTTACATCACAAAGTATCTAATACATAATATCATATAACAGAGTGCATGTATGTTTCTCATTTCTTTAAAAATATATTCTAGCATGGTTTTTGATGCTGTAAAATTTACTTAGTACTTCTTATCATTTCTAATGTATGATAGATAGGTTGTATTGATTCATTCCAGAAAGAAGTTATCATTTTGTCAAACCGTTTTTATGGAAAAGAAAGTGACCAAACTACACCCATTTAGCGAAATTTTTATTCATTCCGTTTAAAATAAGAACAAAATTAATTTGGTATAATACAAAATGAACTTCAGATAAATCAAAGCAGTCAACTCTCGTCTGGAGACAAGTACATTCATTTACATTGGACTTCTGTTTTTAAATATAGATTCATTCTTTGTAGTCAAAACCACAACTGTGCGACAGATTATCAATATATAGATAAGCTTAACTTTAGCTATAAATATTACAATCATATAACATCAACTTAAAAAAGATGAATGGTTAAAAAAATGTACAACACCTGTTGTGACACGACATCCAGTAACATGACTGCAAGAAGAATTGGAACAATGACAAACACCAGCACATTTTGATCCATATGATGGATAGGGACATAGAGCAGAACAGTCTGAGTCAAAATATCCAGGAGGACATGCTTAAAAAAGAAAGGAAAAAGGATTTTTTTTTATTAATTAGCAAAGATTTCAGTAAAGCTAATACATACCTCATAATTACCGTCAAAAAATAGTCACATGTACATATGCTTAAACATTTTTTTTAAAATCATACACCAACCAAAGTAAAATGAACATAAGATTTATGGATATAAAGAAACAATTTTGACTACACTACTAGATTGCATAATCTGATATTTCAATAGATTTTACTTCTTTTGTGAAGGTTTTGAAAATATAAATAGCATAGAATACGCAAATTGTCTTCATACCTTGGCAAGTGTTATTTACTTTGTAATAATTATAACAACACGTTTGGTTAATATCCTCCAGGACTCTGTAATAAACAATGAATTAAATGTCCAATACTTTGATTGATTAATCAATTTGAACAACTAATAAGCTCACAAGTTATCAAAGTTTCTTACCCAGCGGAACAGCCACTTCTTCCTGAAAATAAAATTATATTATTATGTTAAAACACATGTCTTTGCTGTAAATTTACTTTTTAATTGATTTGATTTGACTGTGAGTCCATTTATTTGTCGGAATCTTACATCTTTACTAAACTTGAATTAATGCTTCAAACTGCTCTTTTCGATTTGCATATACTTTTATGCACAATACTATAATTATATACAGTGTAGTTCTTTTTTGTCTTGCACAAACCATTGAATTATACTTTTTAAGTACATCACATGCATGTACACTTTGAAAATGCAATTCTTTTATGTCTACCTTCTAGACATCCATTCTTGGGGTCACACTCTGTAGGAGAACAGTTACATTTTCCACCACATAAAGTACCATATGTTGGTGGTGGACACCGTTTAGAACAATTCAGTCCGTAATTCCCTGGTGAGCATACTGCAATACATGTAATAAGATAGAAAATTATAATTTTAGAAAATTCCTTATAAATCCTCTGTAAATCTTTACTCCCGATTTTCTGAAGCATCAATATCATGCAATATCTTTTGAATTCTAAATTAAGTTGTAATTACCTACACATCTATCCCCAACCTTCTTAAAATCTGGGACACACTTCTCTGAACTAAATAGAAATGTTTTGATAAAGAAATCTAAAATCTTTGTCTAGGCAAAGAAAAATCTTTGCCCAGGCAAAGAAAAAAAAGATTTGAATTATATATTAATCGAAGGTTTTCTCAGAACACAAACAATATAACATGTATCAATTACTTACGTACAACTGTTGGACAATATATCTAACAAAATATAAACAATTGTCACAGAATTATAGAAATAGTGATATGGCATCATTTCTGTCCAAATCCCTCGCAGAAAACAATGTATGAAGAGGAAGTGAAATGTATCAGATTGAAAGCAATCAAACAAAGAAATCTATGCTTTAAATCACTTCATTTCATTAGGTCTAGGACAGCTGCAGACTGTTTCATGATAAATTATATCTTGTCTATTGCCGTCACAATCAATTGATAATATTTTTTTTCATTTATTTAAGAATCCTTTATGTTAAGAAGAGCTTGCTTTCAAAAACAAAAGTACTGTAGTAAGTTTTTAGTTAACTATACTTTATTGATAACTATGACACAATAGAAACAACATATAAAATTAAATATATTAATAATAAATATACTTTGATTTTCTATAGTTATAACTTTGAAACTGAAAATGTACTCTATAGAGTTGTATATAAGAAGATAATCCTACAAATCAAGTACCTTATGGTATTTGCACACTTTCATTAGATTTAAAATTAATCATATCACATTTTCGTTACTTTTAATTGCTCTTTAATTTTGAAATGGGAAATATTTATCAATTTGGAGAAATCTACAAAATTGGATAATGTTTTAGTATGAGAATTAAATGAGACTTCTAACACAAAAAATATTTACTATAGTCATAACTTTGACACTTCTACTAACTATATTGATCACTTAAAAAACTTCGTTTTATTATTCTTATAACTTTGACTTATACACTTAAGTGATAACTTTGATACTTGGATTTTTTTATAGTGATCACTACAACACTAATGTGATGTTTGAAAGTTTGATTACTTAACTGAAAACTTTAAAACTTTGTTTATTTTAATTTACTATAGTTACAATTGTTAAATGATGTAAACTATTGTAAGCTTTAAGTAATTGTAGTAAACTGTAGTTAACTATCCTTCACTATACGAAACAATATTTAAGGTAGGTCGCAGCTTTACTGCATAAAAAAATCTTACAATCTATCTAATGATCTATCAAGGTTGACCAAGCACACTTGCAGCATATCCAGACAGTTTACAACACCTGTCGCAAGCGCATCTTCAACATCCAATGACCTGAGAGGATCACAGATGAAGAACTTTGGAAGAGAGCAGGACAGAAAGGAATGGACGTACAAATTAGACCTAAGAAATGGAGCTGGATTGGACACACGCTAAGGAAGTCACCATCCAGCATCACAAGCTAGAACCTGACTTGGAACCCACAGGGCAAAAGAAAGAGGGGAGGTCCAAGAAAAATACCTGGAGGCGTAATTCGGAGTCAAAACTAAAGGCACAGGACATGGCCTGGCAGGATGCAGTGAAAGCAACCCAGAGTCGAATTCGTGGAGTTCGTTGGAGGACTGTCGTCGATGGCCTATGTATCTCACGACAGGCCTAAGTAAGTAAGTAATGATTTATCAATGGGTCGGAAAAGTATACAATACACAGTGCTCAAAGCAGGAATGACCGATGAACACGGGATGCTTTCTCCTCCTAGGCACCTGATCCACTTCTGGAATTTCTAGAGGTCCAGGTTTTATATCCTTTTCCCAGATTTGTATTGTTTGCATGTTTTTAAAAAGACGATCAATGTTCGTTATCGTTACTTTTTTTATAATCAATTTTATTCACAATGTCAAACTCCGTTATGTTTTCAATTTAGGTATACTCAGTATCAATGATCAGATAAAACTATAGCATCGGCATATAAAGAGGAACTGGCAAACTAATTTAATCCTTTCAATTCTCATACTTCTGAAATGTATTTCATATCTGCTGATTATGTTTGTAAAGCTAATAAAATAAAAATGATTTACATATTAGGAGATATTTACACTTTAATGTGTAAAATGAACATGCAAATAGAGAGACATTTTTTTCCGAACAATGGGTAGCACAGTTATTATTTTAAAAGCAGGACATGTCTGTTAAACGATATTCAATATTTTCATTGGAAGCTTAATGTATGTTAATAGGACAATTTTGTTCTGCTTTTTTTTTGGTATGAATAAAAAGGTACACGTAATTGTAAGTTTTATGTTTTCAACTTTTTACTTTACTGTATACTTATTGGATATCACGCAATCCTTCTGTAAAAAGAAAAAAAAGCCACTTTATCACAGGTTTGAACATAATTTATAATTTATATATCAATAGTATAAACAGTTTATTTTAGGAACTCAGTTCAACAATTTTTAAAAGACAAATGATACAGAAATAAAAAGAATCTATGCAACTCAAAATGTATTAATATATTTTCATGACAGGTTATTTCAATTGTATTTACATTGTAAATATCTGTAAAATACTAGGCATGATTGTATTCAAGTATATAACTGAATCAAGTTGAAGTTGATTATCTATTTGCCTTATTTACGATTTGGCACAAATCATTTTCTTCTCATGATTATTAGAAAGAATTGTATTTAGATTAAACAATAATTAATTGAGGCCAATAGGAATTCTACTTTTATATACAACATGTGATCAGTAATGTGGAAATAGAAAATTTGAATTAACAAAATGGAAAAGCATTATTCTGTAACAGAGATTTGGTGAGAGCATGACTTTCCTAAACATAAATAAACATGTTTTTAAAATTATATTATCTTGTTAAATGTGTGATGCTGACTCTTCCTTGATACTGATATATGCATGTACAAAAAGCAGAGGATATGAAGACTTAACATTTGCTATCATTCTGAGTATATCTGCATTCATTACTACTTGAACTGTTGCCAATAGTTCCTTAAAAATGACAGGAAGAAGACTGCACTAATAATATAAAAAAGAGATGTAAAAAATCTAGAAAATGACTTATCTTCGAATTCATTAAATCATGTATGTCAAACAAAAGAATGATAAAATAAATTCTACATTATAAAAAAACCTTTTGTAGAAATAAATCTGCTGTTTATATTTAAGAGGGTCACAGTCTCTAAAACTAATATAGATACATTTTTTAGTCTCTCCTTCCTGAATGAACAATTTTTACATTCACCTGACACAATCTATCGAAAATATGTGAAATATCGTATTTAAATGTTTACTTCTGCCATACTTTTACTATTACATTTTTGGTTCACTTTGTTCTTTGTTCTCTGCTTCAGAGTGTTTGTATATCGGTTGGTGATACTTTTCTCTCTTTTATTTCAGCCTCAATAATGACATCTTCAGTCCTCTGCAGATGTGCATTATACTTACAACAATACTGATATTTACGGACTTCGTAAATTATATAGACGATAAGCAAACAGCATACCACTGTACCGATTAAAATAGTGACAGTACGTTTGTGCATTTTAACATCTGTTGATCTACGCCGTGGGCAATTATCGTCTATAATAGTAATAAGTCTATATAGCTATCAAATAAATACATTTGCTAGAATCAATCTTTATATGATATGATATACATGTACATAAATGCTTAACAATTTTTTAGTTCAGAAAAATATAAGTATGAATCTAGATAAACAACTTAAACAGCACCTACCCTGCGGTTTTCGACATCCATCCTTAAAATCACATTCTTCAGGCAGACAATCACAACGTCTAGCACAAAATTTACCAAAATAGTTTTCCGGACACGGATGGCGGCAGTTCTGCCCAAAATATCCTGGGGGACAGTCTGCAAAAGAAATGCTCAATGCATGCAAGAGATGACATATGTTTAATATCTTTCACATGAAATATTTTTCAATAATTTCAACATAAAACATACAAGAATTTGAAATAATAATAAATTTAAAAAAAAAAAAACAAAAAAAAAAAACAAAAAAAAAAAACAAATATCATCCCTATGAATTTTCTATTTTCTTAGAAAAACAAGCAAGGTACTTTTTACAAAGTTAATCATTTTACTGACTAAATATTGATAGATGAGATACCTATGCAACTGTTACCAACTTTGTATTGATTCACATAGCACTCTTTCAAACCAACGCTAAATTGTACAAAACAAGAATAAAAGATAAGATAATCATCTAAATTGTATAAATTTATGCTATGCATGTTTTTCTGTGTAAAAAATACAAATCAGACACTTACACCAGTCCGAGGAAAAATATATCACTTGTAATGTATATGAATACTAATGTACCGGTTGTCCATAAGTGACGAAATAGCATTGTTATAGATTAACAAAACATCTTTGAAATCACAGCAAATTCACAATACAAAAATATTAAACATACCGATCAAGAAAATATTTTTTTTCCTTGTTCAATTGGTTTCAATTTAAATATTTGCGAGGGATTATATTAATACAAACTATTAATTTATGTTTTAAAGTTCATCCTGTTTAACTTCAGAAAATTTCATCAATAAGTATGTGAAAAGTTTTCAGGAAGGAAATTAATCCCAATTTTGTAGAATCTCTAAATCGTCACACATTGTTATTATTAATCAATATTGAAGAACATTTCATTTTATCCCTAAAACACTGCTGATCACCAGAAATTTATACATTTATTGCTAAAACAAATATTGAAAGATAAAGAAACAACGTTTTCGATTTCCACGTCTATTTTCTGAATGTTACTCTTTGATTTTATAAAATAGTTAACGGGATGTAAATATTGATAGCAATAAGTTTTACCTTGAAATATCTATAATTAGCAATGATCAGGTTTATTTGCTATTGATTTCTTTCTTTACTGAAATCTAACATCAACATTTTCTCCAATATCTTGTTTTTCTCTACCTTTTACGTAAGAATTAATGTAGAAATCTGTTTACATTTTGTTTTACCCGCACCTTCTAAAGAAAGTTGTGGTATATGTTTGTATCCAAGTCCATCAATTCTTTTCTGTCTGACACAGCATCTTTTTCCCCAGACACTTCCATCATTATCAATAGAAAAGTTTTCTTGCTTTTGTTTGTTCATCTCCCTGGTTGTTTTTTTCCTTAGTTTTTTTTTCTTATTTTTATTCTCAGAATCAATTGGTGTGCAATAACTGTATTGGTTTTTTTATTCTTTATTTTTAATTTTCCTTGTTTAAAAAAGTTTATTTGAACAATTGTTTGAAATGAGTTTTGTTTTAATTATTTGAACACCTGCTTAATTTCAATATCTTAGTTTCTGATTTCCTGATAACGTTCTTTTTACATTTGTTAGACAGTTTTATCGCAACCAGCAGTAGTGATAAATAGTCTCTAAATATGAGCAACTTCTGTAGATGTTGAAGTTGTCCAGACGGATTTCTATATTCTATCACCAATTCTAAAGAAGAAATTGTGATAAAAAATCACGAATTTAATGTATTTCTACATGTATATGAATTTGAGTAATATGCATTTCTTATAGATGAGATGTGATTTTTTTGGCTCAAAATATGACGCATTCTCTAGACTCATAAAAGGTTGCAAAAACAAACAAAAAATATAAAAAGAAAGAAATAACTTTTGTAGATAAATATAAAATAAAACAATGCAATGTCTTTTCGATATTGTAACAGTCATGTTTTACTTAGCAGTTTAAGAGAAAACTGTTATTGAATATAGAAGCATTACCATTTGGCAATGTATTACGTATCTCCATGGATATAATGTAATACGATCAGCGCGCAATCTATGTATAATAAGCTTGACGTACATTTGCATATAGCAAGCACATATCACAATATCGACAGAAAACATCGGCATACATAGAAAACTTGTAGAATTTCTTTTGTCCGAGGACAACCAGCTACATTATTGCAATAAGAATTGTAATAATTACAATTACGCCCTAAACTCGACATGCAGATATATCGACGACGTTTAAGCATTAAAAATAGCTACTTCCGAATCGATAAATATCAATGAAGTTGGAAGAAAAGACACCACTGTGTCTGCCCTATATCTGTTTCATATTTGGATGTTTTACTGACTACAGAAGATAATAAACAACTAACACTTAAAATGTATATAAAAGAGATAACCGCAGTTTTTCTATCGTCAACCTTTCTTTTTGATTTAGTAAAATTCTACTATCACCTATATATGTGGTGATTATGTCTCCTAACATAAATTCAAGACCATGATTATGTCTCCTAACATCTATTCAAGTCCATGCTATAGGTACAGTCGAATTAGTTGATATTATAGGGGGATTTCAACAACTTCGTTTTAAGTCAGTATTTTGTTAATTCTATGATCGTTATAAGCACCTTGCTAGAAATTACAACCTAACATTAAGTCGTATTTTGGCTGACATACTTCATACCAATTGTTAGGCATTTGTTTTAGACTCAATTTGACTACCGATTATTCCGTCTACCTGATCAATACACAGGGCTTAAGCCGTGTGTAAGAGGTCGACACTGGTTGTTTACTCCTTCTTGGCACCTGATTCCACTTTTGATATTCAAAGGGTTCCGTGTTTTATGCTATGTTCACAGATTTGTATTGTTTTTAGATTTTTTAATGATCGATCAATGTTCGTTATTTGCCCTCTTTTTACACAACAAAATAAATTTGAGGGAATTCTGTGAACTTTGATTGAATTTTATGACTTTGTTTGAAATTCGAATTCTGTGAATTTTGAATTATGATTAAATGTGATGTTGTTTGTTTTGGGTGCGTGTTCTTTTTTCATTTTTGATGGTTTATTACCCAGCATTTATCCTACCTAATTATATTGCCAGAATCAATTGGATAATATCCAAACATTTCAATTGTGTTCGTACCGTTTACGGTGGCTCAGTGGGTAGAGCGCTCGCTTCATGATCGGGAGGTCGTCAGTTCGAATCTCGGCCGCGACTGACCTACAGTCCCTGAAACGTTCTACTTTCCCACTTGAACGGTGAGCGAACGCTGAACGAACGGTGAACGAACGCTGAACGAACGCAGAGCGAACGGTGAGTGAACGCGTGTGAACGCTGAACGCAACTGGTGAACGATGTGTGAACGGTGAACGGTGAGCGAACGCAGAACGCGAACGGAGCGCAAACGCGAGCGCAAAGTGAACGGTGAAAGCAAGATGAACGATTTATTCGGAATGCCTCTGATCTTTTCCTTGAATTGAAACTATTCTATTGTATTCTAATACCTTGTGCTAAAAAATAAATAAATAATAAATAAATAAATGAAAATTGTCCAAGAAAGAAGATACATGCACATTAAGTAAAATTAATTTAAGTTTCTTACAATATTTTCTGCACATATGTACGATGTTTAAATTCAACTTTTTAATAACACGATTTTAATCGCTGTAAAACATTGTAATTATTACCGAACGCTGTAGTATAACAGAAATTAATCTAGTTGTAAAATAAAAATGTTTAATCTTATTTGATATATAAAACCATTATAAATAATGTGGATTATAGAATGAATTACAACGGTTGTAACAACCATACAAGGCGATTCCGTGTAAAATAATGAGAAATTTTTTTTTCAAAAGTATGTTGACGTATTGCATTAATACACTCGTATTTTAAAATTTTAATGCAATAATATATTTATGTGTCGTTTTATTTTTTTTGATGATTAATTGAGCAGACTTCTACATGTATCTATAGACATTTCCCGGCCGTTATTATACTCGGACAAGATGATACAAAGAGGCAATTAATCATATTATTTGTTGTATATTAAATTTTCATAACTTGATATTTAAGTAATATGCTGTCGTAGTTTTTATTAAACAGACAAATGAGAGAGAGAGAGAGAGAGAGAGAGCGAGAGAGAGAGAGAGAGAGAGAGAGATTCAGTCTTAGCCCCCCTTCCTCAAATGTTTGTACCTATATCAAACAAAAATTCTATTTTTTTCTAAATATATCAGGCAGTGAAAGTAATCATTTTTATCAACAAATCCATTTGTTTTGCAGTCATAATCGGTTTTTATTGCCCTGCTTCAAGTTCACACGAAGTCCACGTGCTTGATCTGTCAATCAAAATCATTCGACACTGTGCAGGTGTGAAAGTCTCGTCACATTGAAGGCAAAATGTTAGTATTTCTAAGAAGTTTTAACATTTTTTCTTATCATTTCTAGATCTGATTCCAACATTTCTAATAAATAAATAAATGAATAAAATACATTGGGAATAAACACTTGGAATGATTAAGCCGCCTGAATTTGAAACATACTCCCTGCCAATTTAAAATATCACCGCCGGCACATGTATATTTTGAACTACTATTGTTTAATGACTTTGTTAGATGCATGTTTGTTTTGAGACTGAATTTTTTGTGCTACAGAACACATTAACTTCTTTTTAAATGTTAATTAAAATGTACTTGAAATACTAACTAAGTAACCGATTTAGGGGAAAGGTGGGGGGGGGGCTCTTAATAATATCGAATGACAAACATATAAAGTTACGGTGAAAAATATCATTACTGGAGAATCACCTTGGTTATATAAATGATAGTCATGTTATAAAGGCATTTCTCTCTATCTAATTAAAGACTATATATATGTAAAGTAGAAAAAAAACTTTAATGTATTACATTTTAAACAAATATTTTTTTTAAACCACACTATCAATTTAATTCGCTTTAAAGAAATTTAATTAACTGGATATCCGCAGTACTGTTTATCATTCTCAGAACAAGATCTAACATGCATTTCTGTATTATTTGAAAAAAAAAAAAATGTGATAGAAATTAATACTTTCGTATTTTTGCTGCATTTGTAAATTAATTGACTTCGATTATTATCTATCCATAAACGATTTGTCGTCTTTAACATAACAACAAAATGTTGCAGTGCTTGAAGTATCAGTATTTTGCAAGTATTTAAATTTAATTTTTCAGTATCGTTCCACATAGGTACATACATGTACCTGTAACAACATTTATTTCCAGATAAATTTTATAAAAAAAAAAAAAATAATAATAATCTTACAGCTAAGTTAGAATAATAAAAATAAATATTGTAGATAATTTTTTTCCCATGAAATAATGATTCTTTAAACACGGTATGTTATTTATTAAATTCAAAACCTGTAAATCCTTACTTAAAAAAGGTAAGTCCTTTCACTTCGGAGTTCCGAATGACACTGAAGACTGAACGATAAGTGAACGCTGAACGCAAGGTGAACGCAAAGTGAACGAACGAAGAGCGAACGGTAAACGCTTTGTGAACGGTGAACGCGAGCGCACGGTGAACGCTGAACGCAAAACTGTGAACGGAGAGAGAACGGTGAACGCACGCTGAACGAACGGTGAACGCACGCTGAACGAACGGTGAGCAAACGGAAAAATGGGAAAGTAGAACGTTTCAGGGACTGTAAGTCGATAAAAATGGGTAGCAAATGTTCCTTCGCCATGCGCTCGGCACTTTGAAGTGAAAGTTGCGGGTCCTTCGGATGGGATCTCAAAAACCGAGGCCTCATGTCACGGCAGGCGTTGGCACGATAAAGATCAATCACAACTCAATGGCTCTGAGTGTCGAGTACGGGTCAAAATTTGAAGCCCTTCACCCGTATATGGTGACTTCTCTGTATGAGTGAAAAATTCTCAAATGGGACCTTAAACAACATACAATCAATAGGTCAATCAATTGTGTTCTGTTATGCACTTTTCTGAGAAAAATAATGTTTGTTTTTCTGTTCCATTACCTTATGCTTGTATTTCATTTGTTATACACTAATACTTTTCAGAACATTTTTGCTTCATACACCAACATTTAATCTACTACAAGTAATAGCTTTTCAAAAAGCTTGCCTGACTAATCAATCAATATCTTATATCAAGATGTACAATTGACTTTCTTAAATCTCATAACCAAATACTGCAGATTAACGAATATCTAAGACATGCCACTATTCAATCATTTATTAGTTAGCCCACGGGCTGACAAGTTACGTTGGGATGAAACTCTAACTTTAAGTGTGATAACGTAGATTATAATTTTGGGGGAAATAGTTAGATGATTCTAAAGAAATTCATATTTCATTTACTCTCTTACTAGAGGGCGCACTTCTCTGGTCAGTGATAGATTGATGAGACGGCCTCTTTTTATAGACTGGTCTGTTTTCCGTCGTTCTCGACATCGAAGTAAATTATGAACAGTTTTAACTGCCTTTTCTTGAAGTGTTTGAGACAAAAATGCTTCAATGCTGCTCTAGAACTGAAAATAAATGGACTGTACACTTTATAGCTAGAGCAAAACAAGATACTAATAACACCCCCTCCCCCCCCCCCCCTGGACGAAACTCACACGCTGTGATAGTCTTACCATATACATGTACATGTATTATAAATGAGTTTAAAAATACATCTTTATGTGCAGTTTTAAAATTTTTTAGTTTTTCTTTTCAATGGATTTCAGGACCTTTCTCATAATTATAATAACGTGCTTTTATATGAAATGAAAACTAGTACAGATTATGATGTCTTCTTCATTTTGCCGATTCTTTGCTTAGAACCTTACGGGAGTTAAGCCCGTTCCTCTATGGGTACTGACCTACTATTGTCACTTTCTTTGTTCATCACAAAGCATGAAATAATATGCTACTGGCTGACTTTCTAAGCTTTTTTAAAAACCTAACCTTGTAACGTACATTGTTAATAAATGTAATATTGAAAGTAAAGGTGGGAAACAGACTGAATCAAGAAGGGATGTCCCATTTACTAGGTCGAGGGAGTTTGCTTATGATTGGACTAGTTCACTTATGGGATAAATAGAAAGAATAATCAGCAAATCCATTGCTTTAGTGTTGCCTGCCCATATACAATGTGTTCTTTTAAAAATGAGATAAAATTTACGGTTAATAAAAAATCTGAAGTTTAAGAATCAGGTTAAAAGAATAAATGTTATTTATTTCCACAGAAGCTATCACACCCATTCAATAGAACAATCCAAGAAAAAGGCGCGAAGATAATTTATGTGACAATTGAGGCGAAATGATTGTGTCACCCCTTTTGTAGAAGGCAAATGGACTGATCCAGTAGTTTAGAAACGCAGAAAAAATGTTACACGGACATGCCCGTACAAAGAATCGCAAAGAATAAACATGTGCATGCCAAAAAAACTGAAGGAATTAAACACATCATTATTTTGCATCAGTAATACGATTATTTCTTCAGCAAACTGTATTTGTTTAAATGCAGGTAACAAATTCCAGTGTAAATCAGCTTCCAGAAAATCTAGTTTATTAAGAATGATCGCTTAGTTTCGGATCTTGAAAATTTTAATCCTTATACTGCCTGACGCACGTGGCGTCAGGCAATAAATTTGATAAATGTTACATCTCCATTTGGATATTAACCATGTTTAAATCTGGTCAAATTCTAAAAACTAAGAACTGCAATCATCAGGTATATACAATTTATTACATTAAATCTGTTTTGCAATTAAAAATAAATATGGAATCAACATGAACGTTTTTTCCCCAATTAAGGCAGATTAATTTGCCCTTATACCAAATTAATCTCATTTAATTGACGGAAGCACATTACAATATCGTTAAAACTAATAGTGGAACGAATTGGTTATAATCCAAAAGGAAAAAGACTCATATTGGTACGAGTTGATTAATTACGTAGCACTTCCTTTTCCCGCCATCCAGCAACAGGGTGAGGCAGGTGATCCACATCAAAATTATTATCGCAATCATCCGAAGGAAGTCAAACCAATTTCACACGCTACCTGGTCTCAACTATGCCGCCAGTTAGACAGACGATCACCTCACGCTCCAGAAAGGAGCGCGATCGTAATTTTGTTTCGCCGGGCAGAGGGCGAGGAAGGAGATCCAAGCGGACCACACACGAGGCGGGACATCCCACCAGCACAAGACCACGACCTAGGGGAAACCGGACCAGTACTGCAACATCAACGTCCCCAGCCACAGTAACGGTGGCGGAATCAACCCATGAGGCTTACGAATACGAACCCAAAGGACGTCTGGAGGGCCAAGACGAGGAAACGTCGAGCAACATCTCGGGTGAGTGTGACATTTTGCTCCCCACAGTAGATGCCTTAACACACCATACACACAATAGCGAATTCGGTGGCCCCCCATTTAACATTTCGGACTACCAACCTGCTCAAACCCCCAGTTCTATAGATCCCATTAGCGCCCATGTTCCACTAAAAATCAAACAAAAAATTTGGGAGGGAAAATTTGTCGATCTATCCATACTATTAAAATCGGCGCGGGAAATCTCGGATCACTTAGATACACAAGGCCAAATACAAATACGCAACGGCACAATGTGCCTTGTGAAGCATAAACCCCGGACCTTTTTGTCAATCGACAAATGGACTTCAGCCTTCATCATCTTCACAAGTATTATGTTAGAAAAATATAGATCTAGAGCCCAAGAATTTTTAAAATATATGAGGGATGTAAGAATGGCAGCTGACAGATCTGGGAATGGTTGGTTCACATATGATGAACAATTTAGGCTTCGCAAAGTGTCAGACCCACACTCATCTTGGGGAATCATAAACTCTGAACTGTGGTTGATCCATGTCACCAACAATTACACCATGCAGGCCCAAGAAAAGCCCATATCTCCCACACAAAATTTTTTCCCCCAATATAAACAGCCCAATATACCAGCAGCTAAGAAAAAGGTAAATTCAGCACCCAATCGTTACTGTTACGATTTTAATTCAGGCAAGTCATGCAAATTCTACCCAAATTGCAGGTTTGTCCACTCGTGCAATTCATGTGGCAGATCACACCCCTCGATCAAATGCAGGAATAGAAATACCCAATTCTAACGAGGATATCAACAGTTTAGGAAAAACTCCAATTGATGTCTACAATTTGTCTGCTTATCTACAAGGTTACAGTGCTAAATCCTTTCTCATAAACGGTTTCCTACATGGTTTTCAACTCCAGTACAATGGCCCAAGAATTTACAGGGAATCAAAAAATTTAAAAAGTGCTATAGTAAACCCCAGTATAGTGGAACACAAAATACATAAAGAACTCCTGCTCCAGAGGGTAGGGGGACCATTTGAATACCCACCATTCCCATCCCTTCAAATCTCACCATCAGGACTTGTCCCCAAAAAAGATGGAGATTTTAGACTCATCCATCACCTGTCCTTCCCAGAACATCAATCAATCAATTCCTTTATAGATCCAACTGCATGTTCAGTACACTACGCATCAGTAGATGACGCAGCAGCCATCATCGCGACACTGGGGGCAGGTACTTTATTAGCTAAATCCGATATAAAGTCTGCATTCCGGCTCATTCCTGTGTCCAAAATGATTTTGATCTATTGGGGTTTAAATTCCAGGGTAAATACTTTTTTGACAAAATGATGCCATTTGGTGCATCCATCAGCTGTGCAATCTGGGAGAAGTTCGCAACTGCATTACATTGGATCATTCAATCTAGCTCACGTAACCCCCATATTCTACACTATTTAGATGATTTTCTCTTCGCGGGACCACCAAATTCTAATCGGTGCCAATCTACCCTCGACCTTTTCAAAAATATCTGTAGCCATATTGGAATACCAATAGCTCTTGACAAAACCACTGAGCCCAGCACAACAATAATTTTTCTAGGAATTGAATTTGACACTATCCACATGGTAATGCGACTACCGCAAGACAAGTTAGTTTCTCTCCGACAAAGCATTCAAACAGTCATGATAAGTAAAAAGATCTCCTTAAAGGCCTTACAATCACTGATTGGTCTCCTCAATTTTGCCTGCAAAACAGTAGCACCTGGCAGAGCCTTTTGCAGGCGACTAGTTGATGCTACTATGGGCATCAAAAAACCATATCACATGATAAGAGTTAATCAAGGTATGAAAGCAGACCTTGCAGTATTGCAGCAATTTTTGAAACACTTTAATGGGGTCACAGTCATATGCTCTGGTATTTGGTCATCAGATAACAGTCTACAACTATTCACAGATAGTGCAGGGGGGTTTAATGGGGGGTTTGGAATCTTTTTTGCTGGCCGCTGGGCTCACTCAAAGTGGCCTACCCACTGGGTGTTTTCTGATGTTATTCGTGACATGACATTCTTAGAACTATTTCCAGTATATGTTTCACTCCTGTTATGGCACCCATGGTTATCAAACAAACGCATACTTTTCCACATTGACAACATGGCAGTTGTTCAAGTCCTTAACACATTGACATCTAAGTCAACAAGGGTAATGAACATTGTCAGAAAACTTGTTCTCCTCACTTTGCAACATAACATCACAATTAAAGCCCAACACATCCCAACAAAACAGAACAAAATAGCTGACAGTATTTCTCGTTCACAGTGGGGAAAGTTTCGCAACCTGGCTCCAGAGGCAGAGATGTGGCCCACACAGCTCCCCAAGCAGATATGGGAAATTTAATTGCCGAGTCCAAACGCCTTATTCATAGCTCCTTATCACAAAACACCTACAAAGCTTACCGGGCTGCACTGAATAAATTCCAATCATTTTTAAACATTTATGGCTTACAGCAAACCTGGCCCCTGCACAGCAACATATTACTATATTTTATAGCCTACCTATCCATCCAAAAAATGTCACCCAATTCAGTGTCCCTTTACATTAGTGCATTGTCATACTTCCACAAAATAAACCATCTTCCTGACCCTACCAAGTCCTTCCAAATCAACAAAGCACTTCAAGGCTTAAAGCGCAACAACAGAGTTGTTCCAGACAACCGCCTCCCAATAACCCTACCAATTTTGGAAAAGCTTGTTATATCGCTACAGTCAGTGTGTTGCTCTACTTACGAGGTCAAACTGTTCACATGTGCCTTTTCACTAGCATACTTTGCATTACTTCGTGTAGGGGAATTCACTTTAGTCAACTCAAACACACAAAATTCATCCCATTGCATACAACTCAAACACATTCAAGCACATCCACACAAGCCCTATTTAAGATTAACCATACCACACTCCAAAACTGACCAGGTTGGTAAGAATACCACCTTTATTATCCATAGCCAGCCACCTGCTACCCTGTGCCCAGTTAAAGCTACCTTGGATTTTATCGAGTGTAGGCCCCATACCCCTGTTAACCACAGTTTTCTATTTCATCTTAATACAAAACCATTGACGAGATACCAATTCAACGCAGTCCTTCAAAAGGCTATTGAAAACATATTACCAACACCAGGCCATTTTGGCACACACAGCTTTCGAATTGGGAGGGCAACAGACCTTGCATTACAGGGCACGTCCGATTCTGAAATTCAGAAGTTTGGTAGATGGAAATCAGTAGCTTTTCTTAAATACATAAGGATCATGTAGCTTGGTTCACAACAACATTCCCATACCTACTAGGACTACAGACATCTACCCATTGATGCGGGGGGGGGATATTTGGACATGTGTATAGTCAATTTAAAATCCAAAACTAACCAACCCAAAGCATTGCAGGTCTAAAAAAAAAATATGGATCATTGGATCATCCATCCCTTTTTGGGCAGGGGAAGCAGCCAAACACTACCCAGGGGGACAAAGCCTGAACCTCCCTGCCACACTGCTATGGAGATCACGCAGGGGGATGCAATGGCAGGAATTAGACCCACAAATCCTTCAGCTCATCAAACATGAAGTACCCCCAAATTACTTAGTAATCCATCTAGGATCCAACGATTTGGTAACTCCAAACTTAACTAGCAAAAAATTCATACAAGAGATTCAGTGCAGCTTCCTGCGATATAATGCTCTTCTCCCAAATACTAAACTGGTGTGGTCACACATTCTACCACGCCGTTATTGGCACGGAGCTCCATTGAACAGTGGAAAAAAGATAGACAAGAAACGTAAAAGAATTAACAAAAATATCTCAAAATTTGTCACAGAAATAGTTGGGGGTGTAATTTCACATGCAAACATATCCGTTGCCAATCCGGACTTGTTTAGATTTGATGGTACCCACCTCTCCGAGCTTGGCAACAGAACTTTCTTAAATAACGTAAAAGGTGGATTGTGGTCCCTCATTCAAGGGAAGGGAAATGTATCCCCTGAAGAAAAGTAATGGAGGAACATCATATCGATGTCTGTGGCGGGTCCGGAGGGATGAGTGGGAGGGTTGTGAACACATCTGGCTCGTTGTTTCCCTGCCCAGCCATCAGACAAGTTGGTGGGCACATTGTTGGGTAGACAGGTTGTCTACAAAGTATCCAACCTATGGCAATGTGTAATAAAAGTCAAGTAAAAAGACAAGTAAAAAGTTTTCGATTGGGGTCGTAGCCAAGTCTGCAGGCCTGGGGCTCCCTCCACCTCTTGTAACAGGAGGGGAGGCTTAGTACTGGAGTACTTGGGTGTAAAAGTACTGCTGACCAGAAGCAATCACCGGAAGCAGGGTATACAGATGTGCTCGCAAATCTCTCGGTCCCTAATGTCTAGTACCTAAATTTGGGATCTCGGGCATCTGTGACCAACACAGGGCCACTGGTTTTGCCCGGTACTTATTAGTCGGTATGCCAGCTATCCCTCCTGGACCCTATTTTTTGATTGTACATTTATGCAATGCGGCCATTTAATGCCAATTCCCTGATGTCCATCACAGTTATGAGTAATGCAACATTGTATATGTTTTTGTTCAAGTCTTTAATAAATGTAATGAAAATCATACAGCTGTTGTCTATTGTAAAGCTGGCACCAAGGAAAGGTCATGATGACCCTATGTGTAAAAAGAATCAAGTAACAATGCATGTCAGGTCCTGCGGGGCAGTGATTACCTGACTGTTCAATTAATGATAGCATATATCAATAAATAATGAAAATACATGTAAAACAAGAGATAGAAAGGATTTGAACATTTTTTTTCTTTATGAATTTAATCTTGTTCTAGTATTTGCTTTCAACATTATGCAAGGAAAAATAATTATCCAATATAGTCCTTATTTATACATGTATGTTGTATCAAGATCAAAATGAAACTGTTGCGCTAACATGTGATATCATTTCAAACAGAATTCTGGAAGGTGGAAATATCTACTGATAAATTTTCAGTCAGATGAAGCGACTGTTTTTAAAATTGTTAAACGCTGAAGAATCCGATTTTGAATCATCCTACTGTCTGCTTAAAAAGCATTAAGTTTTTTCATTTTCGTCTGTTGCATTATCTTAAACATTCTCTTCAGCAAAGTCTGCGTAGACATTTTCACCGATATCGCAATCTCTTGGAGATTTTTCAGGCACACGGTGACGTCGATTTTTTCCTATCTCGTAGATAATATATAAGATGAGCATACATATTAGAGTTGTTCCAACTGAAATTATAACTGTTGTCTTTGAATGGTACACATTTGCGGAGTGCAAAGTAATACGCTACTGGAATTCAATTCAGCTGTATGATTTAACACTTAAGATAGTACGAAACACCCATGAAATTTATTTATCTATTTAACTCATTTCTTAAAAATCACATGAGAAAAAAGAATAATATCCCTACATTGTAAATAATCAATGATCTTTGTGAGAAAATGATAAGCTGTGACACGTTTTCATCATATTTTATTTAAAAATTAGAGACACCTTATATTGGTCACTTGGGAGCTTACATTTTAGTATATGTTTATGTTGTATATAAATGCTATATAACAGTCTGTTATTAAATGCATTGTAACGTTTGATCCATAAATAGTACAGGACTGATATTTGGACATATAGATAAAAAGTCTCCATTCTTTATTTACAATAAAGGTCAAGGTCATATTAGGAGAACAAAGGTCAAATATTGTGACGTCATCTACTGTATCTTTTACTTTTTGCCATCGATTTATTTTTTTAAATCGCCAAAATACCAGAAACCATCGGTTCAAATTTCTGTATTTTGACAAATTTTAATTTGTCATTCATTTCAATTAATCTGCTGATTTTTTGTAAAAATTGAACCATACGTTTTTTTTCTGAAGAGAACTTAAAGTGAAGCATATTTATATGTGAATTTTTAATTCAGGGGCTACGTATGTTCTAGTTTTACATTATATTTTACTAAAATTTAGCAGTATCAATATATTTTACTGAATTTAAGTAACAAAAAGGTTGTCTTTATAAAAAACATCACACAAGTTTGCAATGGATCAATAGATAATTTTTAAATAAGGCACATTCTCAAGTCGAATGTCTGATTTCACAATCTTCTTACAGGGGTTTGATAGGCTATATTTCAAGCTATTTCTTTCATATTACATATAAAAAGAGATTTTGTATCCTAGAACAAAATTTCAAAGACTGAGGAAAATTTTGGCCTTGAACAAATATAAACAATCAGAAAATAACGTTGATGGCAATGTACTTTTACTGGAAAGAATTGTTTTAAGATTGTGTTTTGAATTATGTTGTAATTCTAGATGATTTGCATCTTAACAATAGGATCATTTTGTTATCAAATAATTAATTTGCATATTGAAATTATCCGTACTCATTGCAATGGAGGAACAATGAAATTATCACAAATAAAATGATTATTTTATGATAAGAAAAGTTAGTAAGTAACAAAACTTCTTTAAACATAGAGTAAGCTATACTATATTGTTTGAATTCAAATCAAATTTATATGATAATATGAAACAGGTGATAATAACGAACGGTGATCGATCTCAAATCCAATAATCAGTACAAAATTGTTAACACGGACCTCTGCAAACTCTAGAGATGGGATCATTTGCTTAGGAGGAGTAAGCATCCCTTATCGACCAGTCCCAAAAACTTTCAAAAAAATCAGTTTAACAATAATATGGTTTTATGCATCAACTGATTTCTCTTGAAAATCCTTAACAGTGCTGCATAGTTTTTAGTTTAATATTTTCCCACCACAACCCAAATAGAATCCTACAGTGGTGTTTCGGGAAATCACTTGAAGCTTGATAATCAAAAAACGTAACAAACATAAAAAAGTCATTAAAGTGTATGAGTTTTCAGTAAATTAAGGGAAAACAGATGTTGAATTGTTATATAATGCGATTTCTAGAAATAATCCTTTATTTCCAGGTTGTCATAGCAAGTGTTTTCAGTTTTAAATGCGAATTATCCTTAACAATATATTACCTAGTAAATTCAAGTTAAAAGTCAAATTCTTTGTTTAATTTTGGTTGAAATCTGACGATGGAATATTGAAAAAAATGAGTAATTTCTGTTTTGGTTTTGAATCGCCCTCTTGGTATGTTTTCCGTATTCTTACGAAGGATATTTTTTTGTTTTGATGCTGTAAAATATGCTTACCAATTTCTGTTATTCCTGTAGTATGATTAACAGGTTGAGAAGATTCTAAAACACAAAGTGTAATTTTTACAAACATGGGATGCTAAAAGGACACTCCCCGCAATAGTGTATTACTTTTTATTAAAGAGACACTGCAGTGGGTTATCAAAAAAATCGTGAACTAGCCGCATTAAATTTAATGCGCTTACAGCAATATGAGCTGCAAATTTGTTGTCAGAAATTTGTGTTGCTATATATTGTAATTAACCATTTCATCGACAGAAAAATAAATGTTTATAAACTTCTGTTGTTCATATTTGCGATGGAAGAACTATTTATAAGCATTGATTGAAGCAAAATTGCATTAGTGCCGTCCTTTACAATATTGATTTCTTATATTATATTTTACATTCCAAAGTAAAGAAATCTTTCTTTTGGAAAAAAAAAAATTATTACTTTATTTTAGTCTAATTGGTTATATTTTTTTTTACTTACATACAGATTTATCATAATAGTTCATTTTAACAACAAAATAAAATGCTCAAAAATGCAGCTCATATTACTTTAAGGTATATCAATGAATTTTTACACATTAAGTTTGCATTATCTCTTCCATATATAAAATAAACTTTTAAACTTTTGAACGGCCGTCTAGGTATTTTTTTTTTTTACATGTTCTAATGAGTAAAATGTAAAGGGATTTTTTTTCTTTGCTGCTGTAAAAAAAGCTTTCCCATTTCTATTATCTCTGTATTAGATCAATAGTTCAAGAAGATTCTACCGCCGAAATATGGCTGAAATATTTCCGATTCTACGTAAAACAATAACAATCAATCAATCAAGAAGATTCTAGAACACACAATGTATATTTCACAGACATAAAATGCTAATAGCAAAACCCCACAGCAGCATATACTTTTTTTTTTTACCAAATACAAAAATACTAATTTCTAGGGTTATCAAAAAGTTCGTGGACTAGAGCCATTAAATTAAAATCGCTTAAGGTATATCAATGAGCATTTGTCATCTAATAATCACAGTAATTTACATATGTTGTATAACACAGTTGTTCGGTAAAATTTTTAACCTTATTCCTTTAGTTCTTTGAAATCTTATCGAATATTTTATATGGAATGACCGAATAATTAAGGGCTTAAAATGACGCCAGAAGGGAGAATTTCTATTCCAACGTTATATAAAGTTTCACTTCTGGAAAAACTGGCATAAACGTGAAGGAAATGGTTAAACAGGCTACAGAACTCGCATCTGGTCACGAACTTTTTGAAAACCCCGCGTACATGTAAGAAATATCGACTTAATTAATAAGAAGAACTATAGAATGCAAGAAAAATTGCTACATACACATTTATAAGTATTCATCGCAATTTTACAATTTTTTTTCATGAAAAATTCATTTCAATTGTTCAACCAATATAATTAAAATTAGATGTTCCGAATCCGCTACCGCTTCTCAAACATCTAACAACATCCCATTTGGGGTAACGTCAGAGCGACCTATCGATTAGCCAAAGAAATCGCCGCCTTCGAAATCTTGGCTTATAGTTCGGATGCCTTTCTTTTTCACTGCCAAACTTAAACGCCCGAGGAGTTTCGTAGTAAACGAAATGTACATGCCAGAAGGCCTTGCCATGTATGAATGTGTCGTGCAGGATATCTTGTCTAGTTTGTGCATTTTTGTTTGTGTTATTCAGGTAAGAATGCCAGATTGGCGTACTATACATTCAATTTATACCAAAATTACTTTAATTCAACGTAAAACGGACTACTGAGCATCAATATTGTTAAGATGTAGCTGTGGAACTAATTTTAGAATCTTATACAGAAGCTTGAATCTAATTGGCCAAATTTTCATGTTTATTCATAATCGAAAGGTCGCTTAGACGTGACCCCGAATGGGATATCGATGTTGTTAGATGTCTGAGAAGCGGTAGCGGATTCGGAACATCTAATTTTAATTAGATTGTTGTTCAACAGTTATTGTATTACATTACTCTCAAAAAAAAAAAAAACAAAAAAACAAAAAAAAAAAAAACAAAAAACAAAAAACCTTGGACGCATCTTAAAAGGATACAAAATATAAAAAAAATGAATGTAATATACCTGTAGTGAGAAGACATCCAGTCGCATGACTGCAATAAGAATCGGAACAATACACAGAGCAGCACATTTAAATCCATATGTTGGATAAGAACATGTAAACGAACAGTTTGATACAAAGTAAACAGAAGGACATGATAAGAAAAAATCTTAACTGCAATAATATCCTTAGAAAGTACAAACATTTTGTAAATGCAACAAAGTAAAACTAATCTATCACAAATGCTAATATTTCGGTAACTGGTAATTGTTTAACAAAGCTCATTAAAACTACACAGATTAAAAAGATATAATCTTCACATTTTCAGATACATGTATATTGAAGCAACTTACAAATTTTTCTCGCACTTTGCGCTATCTTATATTTTATTGGATCTGTTACTTTGATAAGCATTTGTAAAATTTATTTACATTGTAAATCTAGAAAAACCAAAAATATCTTGAAAAGAGTGATTTACTTTGTGATAGTTTTAACAACATTTCTGGTTAGTATCCCAAAGATTTCTGTAGTAAAACAGTAAAAACTCGACAGAGTATTGTCTAATCATATTATTGATTAAATTACATATTTATCTAAACTAATCAGGTTGCAGATCGGAACAGTATCTAACCCTACAGAACAACCCTTTGCTCCTGAAAATATAATCATAATATTGAAATTACAAAAAAGGTATACCGTTATTTTAAATTTTCTTTTAAGAAGAATCTTTTCCAAATTTCATAGGGGATTATGTTTCATGTTCTTAACTTTTTCAGTGCATGGTTTGCTGACATCCTCAGACACCAGTAGCATGTGTACCGAACACATTTTATTTACAAAAGCAGAAGTGAACGTGTAATTTGAATTGAAATGTGTTTGAAATGTAGTGTTTTGCATTGATTCTTCCCATTCTTCCGTAGGTGCACATTCACATTTTTCTCCACAAAATGTACCATATGCTGGTGGTGGACACCTTTGCATACACTTTAATCCCAAATAATCAGGTGGGCATTTTGCATGATATAAATTTTATATGCCTAGAGATTTCATTTTTCAGAGAATTTTCTGAAATCCTACATCCAATAAAGTGTTTTAGTATCACCTGCAGTTACCCTCACATATGTCTCCAACTTTTGATAATTTGCATAACAGTCTGTATTAAAGCTACATGTAAATGAAATTTTTAAAGATATCATAAAATTATTAGTTATATTAATATATATGTTTGAATAAAACAATGCATGAACAATGAAAGGATCAGAATGAATATTAACATCAACCAAGGTTTTCTCGATCAAAAGGCATAATTACTAAATCTGTTGATGACTATATTTATGAATGTTATAAAAATATAGAAATTTTGCATCTTTTTCGGTGATACATTTGGTCTATAAAGAATAAAAACTGAAATTGATGTTTTATACTACATATTAAGAAAATAAGTAAAAATGCGCAAGTTCATGGTCTCACAAATGAAATGTAGAGGTCAAATAGGAAAAAAAGGATTGTTTGATCTTCTTACATGAATTTTTACAATTCAGAAAGCACGTGTTTTATTTCTGATAGTATGTTCAGTAATTTCATAATGAAAAAAAAATGCATGCCAGATTTGTATTAAAAACGTACCTTTTTCTTTTCCATATCTGTTTTGTATTTGTAGCTATAGGTCCTCTTACGTATAGATTTAGAGGTAAATAATTAAACTTTGCGAATGACCAGCTTTCTCATCGTCAAATGTGCACATTTATGTAACATTATTAAAACCAAGGCATTGTACTTACAGATAGGGTGATGTAACAGGGTTTTCAACACTTTCGTTTTAAAATCTGAATAATATAATGTTTCAAATCAAACATGAGGTCATTTGTTATATCCTGAATATGGCATACTCTGTATGTTTTATCAATATCAAAGGTTAACAGAGATCGGTCGGCACAGATTGCTTGATTGTTAATTGGTGTAAACCCAAAAAACAATCTAATTGGAAACGAGATCCACCAATGCAATTCTAATAAAAGTTTCAGTTCTTTGCTCTTTTAAAGTACTAGGTCTGATCTCATTAAAATGTATTCAAATTTTAAGGCAGCTGATGGTGATATTCTCTTTTTCGTTTCAAATGGACAACATATCCATTTGTTTTAAATCATAGTTCGATAGAATCACATATATATTTAGACTTCATTGCAAGAATTAATCGGCTATTGATATTTTAAAAGTTAAAAGTATCTTTTTACTTTACTCTTTCTTTTTGAATAAACCGTTTTCACATTTACATTAAAATCTTTTTTTTTTATTTCTCGTAACTTAAACTTAATCTTATAGATTACATTCTATCAAATCATAAATAAAAAAATGTAACTTATTTGGATACTTACATGTATAATAAAGAAGAGTGCATCTTTTAAAATTGTGAATTTCATGGCCCCTGACTTAGCGGTTCTGGTGTGAAGGCGGGACTCTATTGATTAAATACTGAAAATTCATTAATTCTTTGAAGATCTTCTCCTCTGCTCCTGGGTATTGAGCCGATGAACTAAGTACATAGTTCTGATGAAGAAAAGTGTCTCTTCCAAAATTGTGAATTTCATAGCCCCGAAGGTCAAGGGTATTGGTGTAAAGCCGAGGCTCTAATGATTATATAGTGAAAAAGCATTAACTCCTTGACAATCTTCTCCTTTGCCCCTGGGTATTAAGCCGATGAATTAAGAACGTAGTTAAGTACATAGTAATGATGACGAAGAGTGCCTCTTCCAAAATTGTGAATTACACGGCCCCTGGGTCAGGGGTTCTGGTATAAGGGCGGGGCTCTAATGATTATATAGTGAAAATGCATTAATTCTTTGAAAATCTTCTCCACTGCCCCTGGGTCAGGGATCCATTGAGAGGGGAGGTAGGGTTATTTATTATATACTGAAAATAAATAAATGCTTTAAAAATCTTCCCCTCTGCCCCTTGGTATTATGCAAACAAACTAAATCAATAGTTATAAAAAGAAAGGGTGCCTCTTCCAAAATTGTGAATTTCATGGCCCTGGGTCAGAGGTTCTTGTGCATGGGTGGGGCTTTATTGATTAGTTAGCAAAAATGCATTAATACTTTTATAT
This sequence comes from Saccostrea echinata, assembly GCF_033153115.1. Classification (NCBI taxonomy): domain Eukaryota; kingdom Metazoa; phylum Mollusca; class Bivalvia; order Ostreida; family Ostreidae; genus Saccostrea; species Saccostrea echinata. The sequence continues at coordinate 3,976,288 of NW_026889760.1, forward strand.
TTCCTCCTCTGTCCCTGAGTACTAAGCAAACAAACTAAATGCAATAATATCAATGAAAACGTATTAAATATAATTATACGTGAATGTGCCTTTTCTTTGCTTCTGGGTATCTAGGAGGCAAACAGAGTACAAAGTTGTAATACGTAAAGCAAATGAGAGTTACTCCCCTTTGCTAGATGCTGTTAATCAAGAAATCTTTGAATTTTATTTTAATTAACATGTTTTTGATTGAATGAAAATGTGCTGCAAAATGAACAAGATTATGGAGATTTACGAACAAAAGGAACATGCTGCCTGGATAGTTTTCATTGGTTTTGGAATTAAATACATGTAGCAAAAATGAGTAAAAATTCCAGTAGTGATTTTCAAATAGTACATTAGCATTTTTTATTTTTACTAGCCCACGGGGCTACCTACATGCAAAAAAATCACTAGCCCGACCCCCAAAAATTGTAGCCCCGGGCGTCGGGCGATGCTAATTGCACACCCCTGACTTGGGAAAACCAGGTATGATCCCAAAGGAGATCACTATGGTCAAGTACGTTACATTAAGCAAGGGTACTTGCACCACATTTTTGAAATTCTTGGGCAACATTGCTTCGTCTTTCAGTTAAATCCGTTTATACTTCTATAGATCATTTACAGTGCTGTATTTTGCATGGCATTGACTTGATGTGACATCTTATGTACGATAAGGTTTTAAATATTTTTTAAAGTATTTGTATAATTCTTAAACAGTCACGGTATTTGTTTTGTCTTTGCTAAAGTCTTCTTCAAATCGTTGTTATATTTGTTGATGATACACCTTCCTCTTTCACTTCAGAAGCTTCATTAATCAGATCTCTTCAAACTTTTCGTACGCACCTTCTTCAACCTCTCTCTTGTTCATACGTGATTTGCATGTATAACAAAACTTGTATTTACGTATATCGTAAAGTATGTACATAATAAGCATACAGCATACTACTGTACCGACCGAAATTGTGACAGTGTGTTTGCAAATTTTAGCATCGGTTGAACTAGACCTTTCGCACTTGTTTCATGCAATAATCATATATCTAATCGGTAAGTGAATTTGTTTAAAAAAAATCCTATATCCCATGACAAGCATATTCAAAATTAATACTAATTTGGTAAGTATTTTTTATTTTAAAACTTTCCTTGATGAATGTCAAATCAGGGCCTACCTTGCGGTTTTTGACATCCGTCCTTAAAGTCACATTCTTCTGGCAAACAATCACAAGTTCCACGACATAATTTTCCATATTTGTTTTCCGGACAACGAAGGAGACAATTCTTCCCAAAATAACCCGGGGGACATTCTGCATAAAAGCATTTCAATGTCCAAGAGATACAATTTATTTCTTAAATTTAACGTGGAGTATTTCATAATAACTCAACATAATGAAATTATTGGAAAAAAATTTCATAACATTGGAGATTTTTTCCCTAATACAATTTCATTTTTTGTTAAAAAGGTTTATTTTACGAAGTAATTCAATATTGATATATTAGCTACCTAGACAGTTGTTACCAACTCTGTGATAATTTGCAGGACAATCTTTCAAACCAACTCTAAATTTCACAAAAAGTAGATATAAAATGATAATTCAAAGTAACTCATCGACATTTTCGACTAAATATTCTTTTTGTTTTTAATTTGTCAAAGTAACAAATCAGAAACTCACACCAGTCCTAAGAAAAATACGTCATTGGATATAAATGCCAACACAGTCCAGATGTGATAATAAGGCATTGTTTTTAAATGAAAAAAAAAAAAAATCCGAGAAAACACAACGAAGCCAACAATTATCAATGTCGAACACAAGGATCAAGGAAATACTTGAATTTTATCTAATGCAATTTGTATTGATTTCATGAATTGCATGTAATTATGCAACCACTTACTTACAATTTAAATTTTGAAGTACAGAATATTTTAACTTCAAAATTTAGCTCTTGCCTTTTATTTATAATTCTATTAAAATTTCTACAAAACGAGCAAAATCTTTTTGGACCTCTTAATCGTCACAATTCACACAAACTGTTAACAATATCAAAGAACCTTCACATATATTTTTTTATTTCAATATATCCCTAAATTTTTGTACTGATGACAGAAGATTTACATCTTAGATAAAGAAAGACTCCGCTTTCTGTGTGTCCATTAAAAAATGCACAATGATCATATGTTTTTGGTGGCCGTATAAATAGAATAAACTCATATGATTCTTTTAACTTGATATTTTCATAAATATTATTGATTAGATTTTATGTTTTCTATATTTTTATATGTCATATTTTATATTTTTCTATTTTTGAAATTGAAAACTAATTTTGTTCCATCACGTATTTAATACACAGTAACTTATTACATACGAATCCATTTAGAGATCTATTAAGATGTGTTTAATATTTTGTAATATGCCATATTATAACAAGGAAGATAAAATCTCTAGCGAATATACTTTCACATATATCAGTTTGTCTGTAAATATGCGCTGTTATAAAAACTTTTCCTCTTATTAAGATGTTATTAAGCTAAAATTGATGTGTCAGTTTGGATTTTATGCATTGCCTAATCTAAAATTTGGCTTATTTTATTGATAATTTTGCATATAATCTTGTGGCGTAATCCGGACATTTGTTCCAAAAATTGATAGGCATATCATGCATTACTCTGATATTACAGCAACCAGAAAACTCTTTAACCAAACGATGGTAAAAAATCAGTGCTTTTTTTTTTTTACTTTTTTTAAGCCGAAGATAAAGAAAAAATTACTTTAAAAAATCATTAAAGTTAATTAGAGGAATCCTGATAAGCCATGTAGTTTACCATCGCACCGTCGAGGTTTAGGTCGATAGTGCGAGGACGCAATGACGATGGAGCGATGGTGCGATAACGATGTAGCGATGGCACGATGACGAAATGGTGCGATAGTGATGACAAAATGGTGCGATGTTAATGGCGCGAATGTACGATGACGATCAAACGATATTCACTATCGCTCCATGGTGCTATCGCTCCATCGTCATCGCATTGTCATGCCATCGCATTATCGTCATCGCACTTTCGCATCATCGTGTCATCGTCATCGCACTATCGCTACATTGTCATCGTATTATCGCAATATCACGCCATCGACACCTTAGTTGATTCTGGATGATGCGATAATGAACTATGATTCCATGGTAAAATGGATATTTAAATCCTTTGAGGGATTCTTATTTTTAGAATATTCGGAGACTTTTCAACAACAATTTGACAACAAGCTGCTTGCTCTAGTGTAAAATCTAATACATGTACAACTGTCTTTCATATCTTTCTTGAAATTACAATATTAAAAAAATGTATAAGCATGCCACTGATAAAGATGAGGTAGAGGGAAGAGAAAAGAAAAAACATATGGATACATGGTGTAAAGCTTATTCATGAGATGATTCCATGTGATTTACTCATTCATATTCATAAGATCGTGCATTAACTCGAAATTCCATTTTCTTAAATTTTTGTATTAATAACTGCAATCCCGTTACATTTTCTTTTTTCTCAAGCCTCAGTCATAGATATATAAATAGAATTTTGTGTGACACACAGTTGATGACTAATGATACCGTTTTTTTAAAACAATAAATGGGCCACACTGAAAAAAAATCGTCTTTTTTAAAATTGAAAAGGCGGTCGGACCTATTCATGAAATGATCAATTCATCTGTATTTCTTGAAAATAAGCATAAGACGAATTCAACTGGCTATAAACACATACATTTCATTATCAAAAATGATAAATACGCCAGTTCTATATTTTCCTTCAATAAAACAATAAAATAAAAGATTCTCTCTTCAAATTTTCAAATAAAAAAGGTGGTCGCAACTTTTACTTCGGGATAAACAAACTTGTGAATTCCAGTAGGAGGTATTTAAAAAAAAAAAAATCAATAATCGGTGGAAGAAAATTATTAAAATTGTATATAACAAGTTTCGAATTTCTGTATTTTCTCTTTGTGAACCTTTATAAAATCTGCCGTCATTATGGATCCAATATAGCAGATATGTAAAAGTATAGAACAAAAACACCATTCACAATTTGACGAGACGGGAGGAGTCCCAGCCCCAGGTGCAACGGAATCGGCTGTTACACAACAGGCGCCGACGAGCGATTGAAGGGGTGGGGGTCCCAAAACCAACAGGTACAAATAATTTCCTGTCACAGGACGGGGGTTCTATCCCCATACATTGTACCTCTAAAATCAGTTGAATTTTTATTAGAATATAATGTAAATGAAATTTTTAAACAAAAACATTGTCGAGGGAACATATGTTGACTTGTCTCTGCTGCAAATAAATTCGAAAATTAAGGACACTGCTAGAAAGTGAATTTTTATACTGGGATATGATGGCCAAATTCAGAGTAAACCCAAAAACACTCAAAAATTCACTTTCGAGAAATAGACAGATGGCTTTTTGATCAATTTGAGCATATATACATCTGTCCATGTAAGTAAATATCTGGATTTGATTAAATAAATGAATGGTGTTCGTACCGGGGTGAGTAGGTCTTCTGGGTGGAAACTTTATAACGAACAGTTTGTGGCCAAAATTGATTATGAATCCCCGCAAGTCTTGGTCATCTGTAGACACAGAATTGGGTGTCATGTACATGTATATGGCTGGGGGTTAAAGTTGTCACTTACGTAAGGTCAGTGGGAAAACAAATGCTATACATTTTGTTGGAAGGGGGGTGCTTATGTGCAATTTGTATAAAGTGTGGTCAAGATTATTAGATGGTAACTTGTCATTTGTCTGTGAATGTGTTAAATAGGCTGGCTTTTCCTTTCATCCCCATCGCCGAAATATGGCTGAAATATTACCGATTCGGCGTTAAACAATAATAATCAATCAATCAATCAACCTTTCATCCCCAGACAGCCTTCCAGCCAGTGGTCATCAAACAGTCGAGACTTAGCAGCAGCTTCATCATCTCAGCTTACCCCTAGGCTCTCTCGATTTTCGATCCAGAACATATGGGAACTAGGTTCAACACTAATTAAGGCATCTGCTTTGGCACCATATGTGCATCAATACTCAATAAGGAATGTAGCAAAAGAAATATTTCAAGGTTTTACTTATATGGGTTTATGTCCAAAAATTTTTATTTCGTCTGAAAATTTTCTGTTGGCTGATCAATTTCCAAGTCAGTTGCAGGGGAAAATGTCGAAGAAATACAAAAGGGAAAGAAAAAGACTCCCTTTTCAGACCTACCTTCATATGATATGCACATTTCTTTAATATTGCTTGTTCCAAAGTTAGTGGTGGTTTGAGGATGCTAACATTTCAATCTTACCCTCCATACGTTGGCAATAACTCATTTAATGAAATATGAAGAAAACGAAGAGTATTCAAGCTCATAGTCCATTCATTAATAAACAGTAAATATCGGGGACAGAGCAAACACGGACCTACCAAAAAAAGTATGAAATATACATCTTTTGATACAGTCGATTTTATGATAAATCATTTAATGTATACAAATGACCAAAACTGTACAACAAAAACAATGCAAATTGGTATATTTAGGAATCTACAGTATATGTTTTGAATATTTTTCAGTCAGCTTTGTCGGTTGCAGGCCCCTCCTGCAAATTTGTGGGGCTTGTTTGGTTTCAAGCCAAGAATATAACAGACAACGGGTGAAATTGTCAGACAGTCATGTTTTCATACCTATTTTCATTTTTGCATTTAATTGGCTGATTATATTATAACATAGCTATTAAGTACAAAAACGGAGGGAAAAAGTAAAAAAAAATCAAATACAGGCGAAAGTACAGAAAATAATATTTTACGAAAACACATTATATAACTCATTCCACAATAAAAAAATATCAATATTGATGTTGTCAGTCTGTATCTGCACATCCACCAAACTCAGCATTCTGCACTTGTCAAATACTTAGCATACATATAAACTTCAATTTAATTTATTTTTTGATAGGATGAAAAGTAATATACATATGCAATTGTAAATGAGTGAGGACATTAGAATGGTTGAAGCACGATAATTAATAAAATACTCGTATCCTAGTGTAGAAGAAATCAGGGTGGACCTAAGTCGAAATATATTTGATATGATGCAAGCATCTAAAGTTAAAGTAGGATTGCACAATTGAGAATTTCAAAATGAAATGAGATATCTTCAAAAGAATTACTAATATCAAAGAAAAAAATAAGCTTAGAAATTTAAACTGCATATTTGATTCAATTTTCCACAGTAAACCACGGTATCCACAATACAACGCAAAAACATGTAGACTGTTTTTCCCTAAGTACGGTTTTGCTTTCTTCAGCTTGCTCAAACTCTTGTGACAACCAATAAGAACTCACAAATCACCGACAGATAGCAGATCAAACGTCGAAGAGGTGGAACAAAGTTGAAAATGAACAGGTTTTCGATAATGAATAATAAACAACTGCGCTGGATCGAACGATTGCACTGTCAACATATTGGTTTTATGTAAGGAAAATAACTTGTTCGTTCTTACACTATGAAATAGATTTTCGATTTTAGTCATTTTAGAAGTGTGTAGATGTAGAGAGGGTTTACATGTACTTTGCACCATGCTTGCGTATTGCTGATCATTCATGTCTCCTTTATTAGCCCCTTCACGATAACTGCGGTACTACTCTTTTGCAGGGCAAATTAATAACATTTGGCGAAGTTTTTGTTGACAGATAATTAAATGACGTATATTAAACAATTGCTTTTACGTCATATTTCACCAAAACATATCATTTTGCCCTGCAAAAGAGCAGTACAGCAGTTATCGTGAAACAGTCTATTGTGAGAAAAGGTGCAAGTGATGCTTAAATATTTTTGCGAAATCAAAAAAAAAAAAAAAAAAAAAAAAAAAAAAAAAAACAACAACAACAACAACAACAACAACTAAAGTTGTATATAGCGTTCTAACACATTCAATGATCTCAATAAGTATAAACATCCTCATCTTGAATTCAAATTAAAGAACATTTCAGTGGAACTAACTGAGTATACGTATTTCTTTGCATTACTTTCTTTTTTAAACTGGGTCCAGGAATACGCTTTTTTGAATAAGAAGATAACAGTACTAGAAAAACATTAGACACAGTTAAATTCTCTAGTGTTATTTTCCCTGAAAGAAAGATCGCTGAATGACAAGGTTCTGCCAATCAACCACCTCCGGTAAACGATCGGTCATGCACCTTTCAATTACAGAATTGGCAAAAATTCATTCTGTGTCTTTTTCAGGACAATACACGAAGGTCATTTAATGAATAATGCGACATACAGTTTATCATAAAAAAGTATTTAATTTTATTTTGTAACATTCGAAAAATTTTATTGAAGAACACTTAGTCACAGAAATCCCCATGCTTTTTCCTATTGTCCTAGCAGGGAAATTCACTTTCAAAGTAGGCATGGTTACTACACTGAGCTGAAAACTATATAAAAACGATCTCTGCCAAGAATATGAAGATGGGGGAGTATGTGTAAACTGTCTATCATTACATAAATAGCTGGAGAACCCATATTAAAGATTTGATTTTGATATGTGGTAAACCCAAACTTTAACGCTGTATAGTTTTCAGATGGATTCAGAAGTTCAAAGGTAAAAGGGGAGAGTTAAAAAATCACAGTCAAATTAATTGATCGAAATCTATAGGTACATCCAAAAATATGGATGCTGTGAGCAACATGCTATCTAAAATGGCCGGATTAACATTGACAGACATCACTACAGTCCCTGAAACGTTCTACTTTCCCACTTGAACGGTGAGCGAACGCTGAACGAACGCAGAGCGAACGGTGAGTGAACGATGTGTGAACGCTGAACGCAACTTGGTGAACGACGTGTGAACGGTGAACGGTGAGCGAACGCAGAACGCGAACGGAGCGCAAACGAACGCAAAGTGAACGGTGAACGAACGGTGAACGCAAAATGAACGATTTATTCGGAATGCCTCTGGTCTTTTTCTTGCATTGAAACTATTCTATTGTATGTATGCCTGGTGCTAAAACAAATAATAAATAATAAATAAATAAACAAATCAATGAAAAGTGTCCTAAGAAAGACGATACATGCACAATAAGTAAAATTATTAATTTAAGTTTCTTACAATATTTTCTGCACATACGATGTTTAAATTAAACTTTTTAATAAGACGATTTTTTTCGCTGTAAAACATTGTAATTGTTACCGAACGCTGTAGTATTAAGGATAAAATCAATCTAGTTAAATATGTTTATTCTTATTTGATATGTAAAATCATTACAAATAATATGGATTTTAGAAGAGCAAACTACGGACTTATAGAATGAATTACAACGGTTGTAACAACCATACATATATTTCCGTGCCAAGACGATTCCGTGTAAAATAATGTGAAAAAATTAAAATATTTTACAAAGGTATGTGGACGTATTGCATAAATACACTCGTATTTTAAAACTTTAATGCAATAATATATTTATGAGTCAGTTTTATTTTTTATGATGATTTATTGAGCAGACTTCTACATGTATCTGTAGTCATTTCCCGGCCGTGATTATACTCGGATATGGTATAAAGAGGCATTCATATTATTTGTAATATATTAACTTTTCACAACTTGATATATAAGTAATATGCTGTCATAGTTTTTATTAAACAGACAAATGAGAGAGAGAGAGAGAGAGAGAGAGAGAGAGAGAGAGAGAGAGAGAGATTCAGTTTTAGCCCCCCTTCTCAAATGTTTGTACCTACATGTATATCAAATAAAAATTCTTTTTTTTTCTAAATATACCAGGCAATGAAAGAAACTATTTTTATCAACAAATCCATTTGTTTTACAGTCGTAATCGGTTTTTATTTTCCTGCTTCAAGTTCACACGAAGTCCACATGCTTGACCTGTCAATCAAAATCATTCAACACTGTGCAGGTGTGAAAGTCTCGTCACACCGAAGGCAAAGTGTTAAGTATTTCTAAGAAGTTTTAACATAATTTCTTATCATTTCTAGATCTAATTCCAACATTTCTGAAAAATAATAATAATAATAAATGAATAAAATACATTGGAAATAAACACTTCGAATGATTAAGCTACTACCTGCCAATTTAAAATATCACCGCCGGCACACGTATATTTTGAACTACTATTGTTTAATGACTTTTATTTAGATGCATGTTTGTTTTGAGACTTTTTTGTGCTACAAAACACATTAACTTCTATTTAAATGTTAATTAAAATATACCGAAAATGCTAACTAAGTAACCGATTTACGGGAAGGGGGGGGACTCTTAATTATATCGAATGGCAAATATATAAATATCATTACTGGAGAATCACTTTGGTTATATTAACGATTATCATGTAATAAAGGCATTTCTCTCTCTCTAATTAAGTACTTTATATATGTAAAGTAGGAAACAATTCTATAATATATTACATTTTAATTATTTTTTTTCAAACCACATTATCAATTTAATTCGCACTAAAGATACATGTATCTAATCAACTGGATATCTGCAGTACTGTTTATAATCCCCAGAATTAGTTCTAACATGTATTTCTGTATTATTTGAAAAAAAAAACGTGTTAGAAATAAATATTTTTAATATAACAACAAAATGTTGCACTACTTGAAGCATCTGTATATTGCCCGTATTTAAATTTAATTTTTCAGCATCGTTCTACATAGGTACATACATGTATTTATAACAACATTTATTTTCCAGATAAATTTAATAAATAACCTAACAGCTAAGTTAGAATAATAAAAATAAATATTGTTAATAATTTTTTCTTGAAACACGATGTTATTATTAATTTTGTAGATCCTTACTTAAATAAAGATAAGTCCATTCATTTCGGAGTTCCGAATGACACTGAAGACTAAACGATAAGTGAACGCTGAACGCAAGGTGAACGCAAAGTGAACGAATGAAGAGCGAACGGTGAACGCTTTGTGAACGGTGAACGCTTTGTGAACGGTGAACGCGAGCGCACGGTGAACGCTGAACGCAAAATTGTGAACGGAGAGTGAACGGTGAACGCACGGTAAACGAACGGTGAACGAACGGTGAGCGAACGGAAAAATGGGAAAGTAAAACGTTTCAGGGACTGTAAGACACTAAGCATTTCATCATCACAACATTTTACAGAGTTCTGACAAAGGAAATGAATCTAACGATAATTCTATCAGGTAGGTGCTTTATTTTCTTACAATTGCCTAAGAGAAAACACGCGCTAAATGTGCCTATGGTCTAGCTAAAAATAGACATTTTTACAAAAAAAAGACGATTTGATAAAGTTAGGTGATGAATGACAATACATGGGAGCACTTTTTTAGCCGAAAAGATCAATGATAAAATGTGGAATGATTATCCTTTATTTACATTTTCCCATTTTATTTAGGTGTTTTTATTGTTCTTGATTGATTAAAGTCTATGATAGATTTGAAAATTTAAACACTATAAATTAAAATGTCAATGATTAGGTCGACAATATCTTGCTGAAATAGTTACTTGTTTGAATTACTTTCCGACTAAAAGAATTCATCTACTAGTAATTCGTACTGAGAATGCCAAAAAAGAACAATTATTTTACTGAGTTAATCACCAATAGATTTATTACAGTTATATGCACAACCATTCTCCTGTGTATGGGAGGATAGAATTTTGATGATAAATACAATACCGGTGAGATAGTGAGGGATAAAATGTTCCCACAAGAATTCTGGGTTATGAGCAAGTCAAAAAGCTCAATATGTAAAATAATTGATTCCTAGATTCTCAAGGAAAAATGCAAATGCAACTCTGTTTACTTAATTTAATATTCTCTGATTACATCTAACATTTCTTCTTTTTCTTATAAATTTTTCAATTGTGGTTAACTTTACATTAAAATTTCAATCTAATAAGAACATACTCTTATGCAAAACGGAACAAACATGAAAAATAAGGTTTTAGGCTAAGTACATACTTTCAGGAAATAATTTCCTTGTGCTATGCGCTAGATGATCATGTTTTTATTAAGTATTTTTATGTTCAAAATGTCTGGCCAAAGCTTCTTACATCTATTTGCTGTGTTTTGCATTGCCAGTGTGTTTGACATATTTTCCACTCACTTTCGATTTCTTTACATGTAAGTATCCGATTTTTAAGAATAAAACTTATATTTACAATTATTCTATGTATGAAAATATTTCGAAAGCATTTTACCATAATTTGAATAACAAGGTTAGCTATACAAGAAGCATTTCGCCTATTTTCAGAGCTGGTTTGGACCTTTGTCCTGTCAATCATTACAGGATTAATAAAACATGTGAAGGTAATAAAAAGGTTTTTCTGTCTCCTTTCGTACCTTTTAAGCGTTTCAATCAAGTCATATTTTTCCATATGTATATAAGGATTAATCAACTTTCACAGAATGTCCAGAGGGATACCATGGAGACAATTGTACTGTAGTGTGTCCAAAGAAGACTTTCGGAATACGATGTGGAGGAAGGTGTGATTGTTCACCTGAAGACTGTGACCATAAGGTCGGGTGTCCTACACCTCAAGGTAGATGCTTATTTTATTGTTTAAGTAAAAAAAAAAAAAGGTGATTGCAGACTGATGAAAATAATTAAAACACTGTGTCATAATTGCCCATGCGATGAAATAAAACAGGAAAGATGCTAACTGTTGGTTCCGATGTTTTTTTTTTTTAACACATATATATATTTATTGATTGTTTTCTATCATAAATGACCGTCACTGTAGCTCAGTTGATGGAGCACTTTCTCGGAGAGGTTGAAAAGTCAAGGGTTCAAACCTAGGTCGATATAAAAATTGGTAGTGACTTTACCTTCGCCGAACGCTCGACAGATTAAAATGCGTTTTGGATTTCTGGACGAAATCTTAAACATCGAGGTCCAGCGTCACGGTTGGTCCTTGCACGATGAAGATCCCTCACTGCTCAGTGACCCTGGGTGCCGAGTAAATCTTTAAATTTAAGCCCTTCAGCGGTATTTGTTGATGTCTCTATATGAAAGAAAAATTCTAGAATGGGAAGTAAAACAACATACAGTCAATCAATTAATCAATCTATCTATCTATCATTAATGCTTTACAAAAAAATGACAAATCTAAATAGACATATATTTTCGATCATTGCAGGGTCACTACACCATTTTTGTATGAAAGTGTTGGACGAAAAGTACAGATAAATAAACACATAAATAAGTTATCGCATGGTTAATGGGGTAAACATAAGTGCAAATTTCAAGACCTTCGGGATAAAACTGTTTACGTATTTTGAAATGCAGATTTATTCTAATTTAGACAATTCAACAAAGGATGAAGGCTCGGAGACATGTAAGAAAAACAAAAGCAAATCTACAACACCAAGAAAGAGAGAAGTCATCATAACGATTGGAACAACTGTTTGCTGTTTTCTGATTTTCTACATATCCTACGAAATCCGTTGCTTAATTCGTAAAAGAACGCTGCGTGATTGCAAATTCGTTCAGAATATTTAAAAGTACAATTTTCTGAGTAATGTAAGATACAGTGACTATCATTTGGAAAAAGTCGAATTGCTGGATAAGACCGAGGGTATATTTAGAGAAGAGACCTGCTCTGGAAAAAATAAGGAAATTATTCTTTGTTTTTAAATTCTCATCTCATAATGTACATTATTACATGAAATATACATAACATATAGAACATTCAAAAGCCTATGATGAAAAATCCAAAAAATTTTAGCACATTTCAGACGAGTATAGCAAACGTCTTACATGTACAACGAAAAAAAAATCAAACAGAATAAAGAAAAATGCTATGAGTGCAATAGTTTGATATTGTAGTCACAAAATGAAGGTAAGAGATGAAGGGGGGCCGGGGTGGGGGAGAAATCGCTGATGTTCTTGTTGCCAAAATTGTTAGCTTTGTTGTATCTATAGATTACTTGAAGAAACACTTTTGAAAGTAAGGAAAAAAAATCAAGAAATAGATATCTGCTACAGTAATATTCTGCCAACCTAAAACGTTTTAGTTTAAAGAATTGATATCGGTTTGTGGTTTTATGAACTTTTTAAGCCTGTAAATCTAGCACTAAAATAGATCAATTAATGCATTTCTTTTAGCATTTGATAATTGCTAGTTATTTCATACATGAAGAAACTTCAAATGTTACATGTATGACCTCCAAAAAATGCTTTATGTTGTCCTGAGTTCTATTTTGAAATGCAATGATATGTAATGGTGTCCTTTCTCAGCAGATGGTTTATACTGTTGCAGGATGTTATTTATTTTTATTTTGTACGATCGAAATCTAACATTTTTGGTAGAAGTAACGATAAAAGTAGTAGATAATAATCTTCCGACTACATTTTGAGCTAAAATAAGCTACAACTTGGGCTAATATTTATGATCAAGAATACATCTAAACTGCTTTTATATGCGTTAGTATATCAGAATAAAAATAATGCTGCTTACTTTTCATTTTAATAACATTTCCTATGAATCCTACATGTAAATCCATGCATATTATAAAACACAACAAATTTAATAATAAATTGTCATGACTTTTAACACCATATAGATAAATTTGTATTAGGTATCTTTTTGAACCTCCAATCAATATCAAAGGACGTCGTCTCCAAGTTTGCAACATTAAAGTTCCTTACTTATTTTAAAAGTTAAGCAACTAGATAAAATCTTAAAGTATCAAAGTAAAAAAAAAAATACTTAAAAGCCCTTTCTATTTCTGAATCAGATAAAAAAAATAAACAGAGCCAAGAAATGTCACAGGTTTAGGGAATTGTGTAATTTTTTAATTCTATTTTGGGTTTTTCGACTTGCCTAGATGGCCGAGCTGTCTAGCGCGCTGTTCCTGTACTGCTAGGAGAAGGATTCCGTAGTTTAACCTCGGGCTGGGGCGGAAGTGGATATCCTTATAAAAGTGAATTTTTTTGTTCTTTATATATATATATATATATATATATATATATATATATATATATATATATATATATATATATATATATATATATATATATATATATATATTCTTAATGACCTTAATGTGCACATTCAATATTAATTTGAATCAATCAGGACATTAAAGAAAATAAGATGTACTTCCTTCTTCACAAGTGTTTGACAAGTTGATGTATATTATTGCCAGATTGTTTTGGACATTGATAAGATTGTCACAATGAATTATTACTTGACAATTTTGTTAAACTTGTAACTCTTCTCAGTATTATAGTGTAAAATGTTTTCTAGGTGTCTATTTTTTTTATATTTAAAGAATAGCAATGCTTCATATTTTTTTTTAAAATCTTTACTCTTTTTTTTTACCTTCTTTACAAAGAGGATATATTTTCTTTTCTTTTTAACTGTTGTTTACATATATAAACACAATTAAAAGAGAATTTGTTGAATTATGTTTTATCAAAGCATCATTATGCTTGTTAACTCAGCCTGATTAAATGATAGACATTGATGCTTGAAATACAAAAAGAATTAGATATGATAATGTGTGAAACAAAGTAGATATATCATATATTAGTGATAGAGCTTTTTCATCATTTTTAAGCTCAACATTAACGATTATATTAGTTAAGTGTAACGTGATTATGAAATAAAATTTCCTTATTCCGACACCATATTAAAATATACGCCCTTTTTGTAATGAAATTATTTATTCTGTATCTTAAAAAAATCACTGGTCGATTTTTCGAAAATTTTTTTTGAAGATACAGTCCCTGAAACGTTCTACTTTACCATTTTTCCGTTCGCTCACCGTTCATTCAGCGTGCGTTCACCGTTCGTTCACCGTGCGTTCATCGTTCGCTCTCCGTTCACAGTTTTGCGTTCACCGTTCACCGTGCGCTCGCGTTCACCGTTCACAAAGCGTTCAGCGTTCGCTCTTCGTTCCGTTCACTTTGCGTTCACTTTGCGTTCAGCGTTTACCTATCGTTCAGTTTTCATTGTCATTCGGAACTCCGAAGTGAAAGGACTTATCTTTTTGTAGGTTAGGAGTTACAGGTTTTTTAATTTAATAACTTACATATCGTGTTTGAAGAATCAATATTTTATGGGGGAAAATATCTACGATATATATTTTTATTATTCTAACTTAGCTGTTAGGTTATTAATTAAATTACTCTGGAAAATAAATGTTGTTATAAGCACATTCTGTACCTATGTAGAACGATGCTGAAATATTAAATTCAACTAAGGGCAATGTGCAAATACTTCAAGCACTGCAACATTTTGTTGTTTTGTTAAAGACAACAAATCGTTAATGGAGATATAATTATCCAAGTCAAATAATCACGCAGCAAAATTACAAAAATATTTATTTATAACACTTTTTTCAATTACTACAGAAAATATGATAGAACTAGTTCTGAGAGTTATACATAGTACTGCGGATATCGTATTAATTTATTATCTTTGGAGCGAATCAAATTGATGGTGTGGTTAAAGCAAATATTTATTTAAAAGGTAATGCACTACAGAATTTTCTCTACTATAATATGTAAAGTCTATAGTTATAGAGAGAAAAAAAATTTTTTTCATCGTAACTTTATATGTTTGCCATTCGATATGATTAATACCCCCCTTTCCCCCCTAAATCGGTTACTTAGTCAGTATTGTATTTCCAGAATATTTTAATTAACATTTAAAAAAAGTAAAGGTCTTTTTTACAACAAAAATTTCAGTCTCAAAACAAACAGGCATCTAAAAAAGTCACAAAACAATAGTAGTTCAAAATGTACACGTGTCGGCGGTGGTATTTGGAATTGGCAGAGAGTATGTTTCAAATTCAAGTGTTAATGCACTATGTATTTTATTCATTTATTATTCAAATGTTGGAATCAAATCTAGAAATGATAAAAATAAATGTTATAACTTGTTGGAAATACTCGCACTTCGTCTTCGATCTGACGAAACTTTCACACCTGCAAAGCGTCGAATGATTTTGATTGACAGGACAAGCACGTGGACATAGTGTGAACTTGAAGCAGGAAAATAAAAACGAGTATGACTGTCAGACAAAATTAATGGATATGATTTGTTGATAAAAAAAGAAGTTACTTTCACTGTCCGATATATTTAGAAAAAATTTCAGAGTTTTTGTTTGATATAGGTACAAACATGTAGTGAAGCCTGAAATGGGGGGGGGGGCTAAAACGGAATATTTCTCTCTCTCTCTCTCTTTCTCTCTCTCTCTCGTTTATCTGTTTAATAAAAACTATAACAGGATATTACTTGAATATCAAGTTCTGAAAATTGAATTTATAACAAATAATATGAATATGTATCTTTGTATTATCTTGTCCGAGTATAATCACGGCTATCTACAGATAAATGTAGAAGTCTGCTCAGTAAACATGGCCGTAGGAACCGGGGGGGGGGGAGGCAAGGGGGGGGGGCGTGCCCCCCTCCCCAATATTTTTGCCGATATATAGATTACTATAGTAAACATAGATACAATATGCTTGTGCCCCCGCAATAAAAAGTCTGATGACCCTTTTTTTTTTGCTTGTCAGGAAATTTTTTGTAGTGCCCCCTCAACTATCAACTGAAAATGTATCGCTGTGCCCCCCCCCCCCCCCCCAACCGAATTTGCTTCCTACGGGCCTGATAAATCATCGTGAAAAATAGAAATGATACATAATATTTTATTGTATTAAAAATCTAAAATACGAGCGTATAAATGCAAAACGTCCACTGACCTTTGTAATTATTTTTTTTTCATTACTTTACCCGAAATATATATGAGATATATGAATGGATGTTACAACCACTTTAATTCACTCTATAAGTCAGAAGTTTTCTCTGATTTGTTATCAAATAAGAATAAACATTTTTATTTTCCAACTAAAAAAAATATCTCTTATACTTCAGCGTTCGGCAACAATTGCAATGTTTTAATGCGATAAAAATTGTGTGATTAAAATTTAATGTGCAAGCATCGTCCTTCTCAGGACAATTTTGGAGAATTTATTTTATTGACTTATTTATTCATTCATTTATTGGTTTACTTATTTATTATTGATTTATTTTTTTTTTGGCTTCTGACATTATAAAACAATAAAATAGTTTCAATGCAAGGAAAAGATCAGAAACATTCCGAATATATCGTTCATCTTGCGTTCACCGTTCGTTCACCGTTCACTTTGCGCTCGCGTTTGCGCTCCGTTCGCGTTCTGCGTTCGCTCACCGTTCACCCATCACACATTGTTCACCAAGTTGCGTTCAGCGTTCACACATCGTTCACTCACCGTTCGCTTTGCGTTCGTTCAGTGTTCGTTCACCGTTCGTTCAGCGTTCGCTCACCGTTCAAGTGGGAAAGTAGAACGTTTCAGGGACTGTAATAGCTACATGTATGTCTGCGCTCTGGTAATGTGAGATATGATTTTTGTTAGATTTGTTTTTTGATGCCGACATCTACTGAGAAAAATAAGGCTGACTAGAAAATATATAGTTCATTTCCATATTTATAAATAAATATTTGATTTTATAACAATTCATATTGGCCCTGGAGTCCGTTGAGAGTACGCCTGTCGAAAAAATCTGTGTTATTTATCAAATATCTGTTTATTTTATCTTCATATGCTACTTTAGTAAACATTTTCGTCCATGTTATGCAAAAATGAATTAAAAAAAAATACTTAGATAAATATTTGATTTTACAATCTTTAAAAATCTACAGTGCAGCCTGTCTACAAAATCTTTACCTTTTCTTTTCTTCCTTCCTTTCTTTCTTTATATATTTATTCAGTCGTTTACGTATTTATTCATTCTTTTTAATTTTTTTTATATGCAAGTAATATTTTTAAGGTCATATGCTTGACATTTGACGAAAAATGAATAAATCTAACCTACCCGAGAATCATGATCTGAGCAATTTACAATCTACACTGTTTCAGGGTACTCTTTTATATATATTTATTTATTTTGTGGTCCAGTGGTTACTAAGAAGAAGTTATTTAGAAAAAATTCTTATATATTTCAAAGTAAAACTTTGATTTTCTACTGTGGCCCCATCATACTCCGCTTACCATGATCTGAATAATTTACAATATAATCTACCTCAGCAAGTTTTCAACTAAGTTTCATCTTATAAATCATCTTTACAACATTAGTTACAGGTATTTGTGACTTCAAATGTAATGTATCTGATATCATATAGAATGGAAAGGCATGACAATATATAGTGACGTCACAATTGCAAACACAAAAGTAGTCCCTGGGCATTATACAATGTAAGTGGGGGTTAATTTGACTCCATAAAAGCCCGGGTTCTCTCCAACTATTTTATTGAGAATATATCGAAATATGTTATAAATGATGATTCATGTATGTAAGAATCGCTAAAGAGAGAGAGAGAGAGAGAGAGAGAGAGAGAGAGAGAGAGAGGATAGGGTGATCAAGGATTAAATTCCCTTCCTTGCTTGTACATGCAAATTCTGATTATATCTCTATTATCTAACAACACAAAATCACTTCAGTGTGAAGCAAAGAGTAACCCTTAAACATTTTCTATCAACTGTCCTCTCCTGGTTTTTAAATACAAAAATATGAGGCACTTTTGTTTCTCTTTTAACATGCAGTGTATTTATCATTTACAAGTATAACTGACAATCAAAAAAAGAACTGTTTGCTTTAAACATTAAATATGGAGAAGACATATCCCTGCATTGACTTTTATCAGGATGGGAAGCTAATAAAGCTTTATACTTAAGAAGGCTTAAACTGTCCTATTTCAGGTAAAACTTGTAAAACTTGGAAATATTAAATTCAGCCTGATATAAAACAATTAACGTGTTGAGTAAATAAAAATGACTTCTGCTTGCATTGATTTACGCATTAGAGTACATGTAGATTTTGCACACGATATCATTTAAAATTATTTTAAATTTCAAAGCCACTCTTGATCGCAACAATGGACATGAAGAAAATCAAACCTTCCTTTCCATTGGGTGCTTTGATTTTGCTGACTCTGCATGTCACGTGACATTCTTCTATCATGGAGGAGTTGACTCTCAGAAAGGTGGCGTCAGGGCCACAGAGAGATCCATGCTGAACAGTGTTACATTTCAGACATTTTAATCCGTCCACTGTTTTATGAAAAGATGTCAACAATTTATTTGTTATAAAGAATAACAATATTCCAATATTACTGATATTAAGGTTGAAAAATTAAATATAAATAGGTAACTCTTGATGGCTCGAACTTTGATCTCTCGAAGTTCTTGATCGCTCGAAGTGAGTCTCCGGTCCCGAATTTTTCCACTATATAACTAAGCAAATTTACTCTTGATTTCTCGAACTCTTGATCTCTCAAAACCCTTGATCCTTCGAAGTCAAAATGCAGTCCCTCTATGCATATTCTATTAGAATTTACCCTCGATACCTCGAAGTGGCTATGTGTATACAAGATTATATAATTAGCACCTTTACCTGGACATTTAAATGGCCCCAGGCAGAAGACGCCGGTATCGAGGAACAGGATGTTTATTCAGGTGCCACTTATGCTGCAAGGTGATTTATAATGAATCATATTTTGCCATATGCTATTAAAATAATTATCATCGACTGTCTTACGATAATTTAGAGACGCGGTGTAATTGAAAAGTAGTAATTTATTAAAAGGCAAAACACTAATTTAGTTTTTATTTCCGAGTCAGTGACAAAGTTAAACGAAATATGTAAAAAGCAGAATCAGCCTCAATGTCAATATGACGACTATTATTGGACAAATACTTACAGAACTGCGTATCATGTTTGGAATAGTCAATGCTATGTACGACGCTGGTAAAATGTCGTTTTCATGTAACGAACTGACGAATGCGTAGTATGATGTCCGTATTACAAAGAATAAATAAATATACATGATATGACGATATACATTTTTTGCTTTACTCAGTTTAATGAAATATTCATCTGAATTACGAAAAAATATCGTTGTTTTAAAAAAAACCACGTGTAAAAGGTTAGCACTGCATGAAAATCATTACATCCGGTAAGACTAATTTTAAAACCTGTCAACAAACCCGGAAAATTCCGGACTCTTGAAAACTCGAACTCTTGATCTCTCGAAGATTTTCCTCGGTCCCGCGGACTTCGAGGTTTCGAGAGTTACCTGTACATCCAAAGTAAATATTTTCACCAAAAAAAGTCGTGTATAGATTTTTTTCATGAGTGTACACTTAATCACTTAATCACTAAATTCCACACAATACGCTTACAAATATTAAAAAAAAACATTTATGCATGCTATATTTATTCAAATTTATATAAAAGCATGTAGGGATAATCTTTACTAAAGATATATAAACGATATACCTGAAACATATTCTATCATCAAAATTAAGGCGAGAAGATCCAGGTTAATGCCCATGTATATAAGAGATGAAAACAAACTTAAAATGTTTATTTTAAGTGCATTCATGACATCCTTCCGGTCTCCGACACTTGTGTTTATGTTTATTGGCGTTATAAAGCATGTGCCCGATAAAGTTTATTGTTCCCTAAAGATTATATAGTATAACAACCCTGAGTGTACATACACGAACCCTTTAAAGATGCTGTTTATATTCATTTTCACGTTTCTATATATTTCATCAGGATACAAACATCAATTTCATGACAAATATATGTCACAGGTGGTGAAAAATCAAGTCTCAACCGGGACTCGAACCCAGGGCCTCTGGCGTACCGTGCCAGCGCTCTAACCACTGAGCTACTGAGACCCGATATATTGCTTGACTTTCACGCACCTGTGAACCCGGTGATATATACTTTAACATTAAATTGCTTATTTTTACAACTGAGACCAATTGCAGCAAGTTTTAATATCTTTTGGACCCGAATGTGATATAAGTTTTTGATAGAAATCAAATTGTCATTAAATTATATTAACCTTTATGTAAAGATATTTAACCTTCAATTACCTATACTTATATTATGAGGAAAAAAAATGGCACCTACGCCTTCAAACCCGTTCAGCACACCAAACACATCATGATAATATTCTATAACTAACAAATTCTGTGATACATCAATAAAATTCAGACCAGCTAGTCTAAAATTCGTAGATTCAAAATGTAACTTTTTGAAATCTTTAGAAAAATTAGAAAATAGAGTCACTTTATCAACAGGTTCTTCACAGAAAAAAGGATAATTAAGGAACTAAAACGAAAACCCAAACGGGTACAAATGGCAAGTACAATGACTGCCTGAAACTTGTACTTAGGCCTTGCCTAGAGTACTGTAAAATTAAACAGTTTTAGTAATCAACTAATACCGTAACAAACAAATTGGAAGACATTTCTCCAACGATTTTCTTTCACAGAAAAAGGATAAATCCGGAACGCATTAATTAAAATACATTCCTAGATAAATCAAATAAAATCGATAGAAAAATCGCCAGGGTAAAAGCTGAAACTAAAACGAAAAAACCCAAGCGGGTACAAATGGCAAGTAAAAAAGACTGCCTGAAACTTGTACTTAGGCCTTGCCTAGAGTACCGTAAAATTAAACAGTTTTAGTAATCAACTAATACCGTAACAAACAAATTGGCAGACATTTCTCCAACGATTTTCCTTCACAGAAAAAAGGATAAATCCGGAACGTATTAATTAAAATACATTCCTAGATAAATCAAATAAAATCGATGAAAAAATCGCCAGGGTAAAAGCTGAAACTAAAACGAAAAAACCCAAGCGGGTACAAAATGGCAAGTACAAAAGACTGCCTGAAACTTGTACTTAGGCTTTGCCTAGAGTACTGTAAAAATTCACAATATTTTAGTAGTCAACTAATACCGTAACAAACAAATATTGGCAGACATTTCTCCAACGATTTTCTTTCACAGAAAAAGGATAAATCCGGAACGTATTAATTAAAATACATTCCTAGACAAATCAAATAAAATCGATGGAAAAATCGCCAGGGTACAAGTTGAAACTAAAATGAAAAAACCCAAACGGGTTTAAACTGGCAAGCACCTTAAATGCCTGAAACACATACCTAGGTCATGCCTATAGTACTATAAAAGCCACAAATTTTTTAATACTGAATTTCACACAAAAAGGTTGAAATTAAAATGAAAAAGGACAATGATTGGCAAGCCAATATCTGGTAAGCAGAGTTAATTTTTTTTTTTCATTTTTTTTTTATTTATTCTTCTTATTATTACTATTTTTAAAATATATAATTAATTTACAAAAACTGAAAAATTTAAGCATGTTACATATACCCTATCCAAATGATTTTGAACAAAGGAAAAAGTGACAATCCTGTTCCATTTTCTAGAAAATCTATTTTCTCGCTGAAATTAACGCTCCCCTTATACTCCTATATAAATGTACATTCCCTTGTTTGTTCAGATGAACTCCGTCGCATACAAATTTCCGACTACAATCTCCTTCACTGGGAGAAACAAAATAATTCCCGTGTTCCCAAAACACACAATAACCTAGTGATGGCAATGCACCTCTCAATATTGCATTCACTCTGTCTGCTATATCATTGTACCCAAAATTAACCTTAAATCTTGGCAATAATTTGCAAACAATTATTTTCGCAACATTATAGCGGCGATGCATCACCGATACCACAGTTTCAATTTCTGCGGCCAACAATGTAGGATCTGTATTGGGAACGATGTCGTTCTCCCCGATCATTAAAACAACTACCTCGGGACCTAAAGCAAATACACTCTCCATATCCTTAGATATTATATCGCGAATCTTCCTTCCACCCACACCCTTGTACAAAACGGAATGCGTTTTTCCCAGACCAAGATTTGCAGAATATCTAATGTCATCACCATGTGTCAAGAATTCGTGAAAACGACGCACAATTGAATGACCAAGAATGACAACCGAAGTTTTGCACATTGAAGACATGATAAAATAATTTTACTCACCAAGTACTTGATAAAATAAATAACAAACTTGAAAAAACGTCCGTCCTCCAAGGCTGTAGGTGGGAGAAGAGGCAGAGTGACGCACCGCGTGGCCGAAATGTTAAATGTTTGATTTTGATTGGTCAATCTCTGCCTCTCCTAAGACATGAAACAAAATAACCATTATAATACATCACGATACAATATATCAGACTTGAACATTCAAGGAGGACACTTATTGATTACAATAAAAAATTTTAAGTAAACTTAAATTTATTTACACAAAAATGCTATATAGATAAGAAACCTTTGGATAAAGAAGAGTAACTAAAATATTTGAGATGAATATCATATGAGCAGAACTTTTATTTTCGTTTTGATTTTTACTTTAATATTTAAACTCAACATTACAGGTACATGAATTTAGATCCAACATTGCTAAAAAGAATGTATCGATTGACCCATACATACATTCGTTTTAAAGATAGTTTTAAAAAGTCTTTGAACCCATGACCAGAACACCTCAGCATACACATCTTTATAGATTCCCAAAAGACACTTATGAATGCATTTCCAATGACCTATCTGAAATTGTAGTCTTTCTTTGATTGTTTTTGTGCTTTTTTGAAATAAAAAGATCTCATTATGGCCGAGATCTAGCAAATATGGAGGGTGGCAAAGCTCTTTGTCTTTCCTTTCTTCAGAATTTTATTTATTTCTCTATTCTTATTTTGCAGCAGTGTTGTTGGGAATAGGAAAAGTATTTGGACTACCTTTGCAGGAAATCTGCTTAACTTTCCCTAGTGCCATTTAAACATACAAGAAACTATTGACCGTCCTTCTTTTGAGTATATGTAAATGTTTTACTGGCTCTTGAATAAAAAGAAAATAAATAAAACATTTTTCGAACCTTTGCTTCTCTTTGAAATTATACTTGGACAACAGCTTTCTCTCTGATTCCACATTTTGTTATTGATTTCCTTTTCGGCTAAAAACGTGTTCCCATGTATTGTCATCCATCACCCAACTTTATCAAATCATCTTTTGTTGTAAAATGATTATTTTAGCTAGACAAATGGCACATTTAACGCTTTTTTTCTCTTAGGCAATTGTAAGAAAATAAAGCACCTACCTGATAGAATTATCGTTAGATTCATTTCCTTTGTCAAAACTCTTTAAAATGTTGTGATGATGAAATGTTTAGTGTCTTAGCAATGTCTGTCAATGTAAATCCGGCATTTTTAGATATGTTGCTCACAACATCGATATTTTTAGATGTCCCTATAGATTTCGATCATTCAATTTGACTGTGGTATTTTAACTCTCTCCTTTTACTTTTGAACTTCTGAATCCATCTGAAAACTATACAGCGTTAAAGATTGGGTTTACCACATATCAAAATCAAATTTTTTAATATGGGTTCTCCAGCTTTTTATGTAATGATGGAAAGTTTACACATACTCCTCCATCTTCACCTTCTTGGTAGAGATCGTTTTATACAGTTTTCAGCTCAGTGTAGTAACCATGCTTACTTTCAAAGTAAATTTACTTGCTAGGACAATAGGAAAAAGCATGGAAATTTCTGTGATTAGGAGTTCTTCAATAGAACTTTTCGAAAATTATAAAATTCAAATTAAATAATTATACATTTTTTATGATAAACTGTATTTTGCATTATTCATTAAATGGCCTTCGTATATTGTCCTGAAAAACACACAGGATGAATTTTTGCCAATTCGGTAATTGAAAGGTGAATGACCCATCGTCTACTGAAGGTGATTGAATGGCAAAACCCTGTCATTCAGCGATTTTTCCTAAAGCGAAAATAACACTAGAGTATTTAACTGTACCTAATTTGTATAAAAATTCACTTGCTAGCCGTGTCCTTTATATTTGAATTTTTTTGCAACAGAGACAAGTCAACAAATGTTCCCTCAACAATGTTTTTGTATAAAAATTTAATTTACATTATATTCTAATAAAAATTCAACTGAATTTAGAGGTACAATGTATGGGGATAGAACCCTCGTCCTGTGACAGGAAATTATTTGTACCTGTTGGTTTTGGGACCCCCACCCCTTCAGTCGCTCGTCGGCGCCTGTTGTGTAACAGCCGATTCCGTTGCACCTGGGGCTGGGACTCTCCCCCGTCTCGTCAAATTGTGAATGGTGTTTTGTTCTATACTTTTGCATATCTGCTATATTAGAGCCATAATGGCGGCAGATTTCATAAAGGTTTACAAAGAGAAAATACAGAAATTCGCATTTTGTTATATACAATTTTAATAATTTTCTTCCACCAATTATTAATTTTTTCTGAATACCTCCTACTGGAATTCACAAGTTTGTTTATCCCGAAGTAAAAGTTGCGACCACCTTTTTTATTTGAAAATTTGAAAAGAGAATTTTTTATTTTATTGTTTTTTTGAAGGAAAGTATAGAACTGGCGTATTTATCATTTTTGATAATGAAATGTACGTGTTTATAGCCAGTTGAATTCGTCTTATGCTTATTTTCAAGAAATACAGATGAATTGATCATTTCATGAATAGGTGCGACCGCCTTTTCAATTTTAAAAAAGGCGATTTTGTTTTTCAGTGTGGCCTATTTATTGTTTTAAAAAAACGGTATCATTAGTCGTCAACTGTGTGTCACACAAAATTCTATTTATATATCTATGACTGAGGATTGAAGAAAAAAGAAAATGTAACGGGATTGTAGGTCTTAATACAAAAATTTAAGAAAATGGAATTTCGAGTTAATGCACGATCTTATGAATATGAATGAGTAAATCACATGGAATCATCTCATGAATAACCATTACACCATGTATCCATATGTTTTTGCTCTTCTCTCCCCTCTACCTCGTCTTTATCAGTGGCATGCTTATACATTTTTTAATATTGTAATTTCAAGAAAGATATGAAAGACAGTTTCATTAGATTTTACACTAGAGCAAGCAGCTTGTTGTCAAATTGTTGTTGAAAAGTCTCCGAATATTCTAAAAATAAGAATCCCTTAAAGGATTTCAATATCCAATTAACCATGGAATCATAGTTCATTATCGCATCATCCAGAATCAACTAAGGTGTCGATGGCGCAATATTGCGATAATACGATGACAATGTAGCGATAGTGCGATGACGATGACACGATAGTGCGAAAGTGCGATGACGATATTGCGATGGCATGACAATGCGATGACGATGGAGCGATAGTGAATATCGTTTGATCGTCATCGTACATTCGCGCCATTAACATTGCACCATTTTGTCATCACTATCGCACCATTTCGTCATCGTGCCATCGCTTCATCGTTATCGCACCATCGCTCCATCGTCATCGCGTCCTCGCACTATCGACCTAAACCTCGACGGTGCGATGGTAAACTACATGGCTTATCAGGATTCCTCTAATTAACTTTAATGATTTTTAAAGTAACTTTTTCTTTATCTTCTGCTTTAAAAAAGTAAATAAAAAAGCACTGATTTTTTACCATCGTTTGGTTAAAGAGTTTTCTGGTTGCTGTAATATCAGAGTAATGCATGATATGCCTATCAATTTTCGGAACAAATGTCTGGATTACGCCACAAGATTATATGCAAAATTATCAATAAAATAAGCCAAATTTTAGATTAGGCAATGCATAAAATCCAAACTGACACATCAATTTTAGCTTAATAACATCTTAATAAGAGGAAAAGTTTTTATAACAGCGCATATTTACAGACAAACTGATATATGTGAAAGTATATTCGCTAGAGATTTTATCTTCCTTGTTATAATATGGCATATTACAAAATATTAAATACATCTTAATAGATCTCTAAATGGATTCGTATGTAATAAGTTACTGTGTATTATATACTTGATGGAACAAAATTAGTTTTCAATTTCAAAAATAGAAAAATATAAAATATGACACATTAAAATATAGAAAACATAAAATCTAATCAATAATATTTATGAAAATTTCAAGTTAAAAGAGTCATATAAGTTTATTCTATTTATTCGGCCACCAAAAACATATGATCATTGTGCATTTTTTAAATGGACACACAGATAGCGGAGTCTTTCTTTATCTAAGATGTAAATCTTCTGTCATCAGTACAAAATTTTAGGGATACATTGAAATAAAAGATTATATGTGAAGGTCCTTTGATAATGTTAACAGTTTGTGTGAATTGTGACGATTAAGAGGTCCAGAAAGAATTTGCTCGTTTTGTAGAAATTTTAATAGAATAATAAATAAAAGGCAAGAGCTAAATTTTGAAGTTAAAATATTCTGTACTTCAAAATTTAAATTGTAAGTAAGTGGTTACATAATTACATGCAATTCATGAAATCAATACAAATTGCATTAAATAAAATTCAAGTACTTCCTTGATCCTTGTGTTCGACATTGATATTTATTGGCTTCGTTGTGTTTTCTCGGATGTTTTTTTTTTTTTTCATTTAAAAACAATGCCTTATTATCACATCTGGACTGTGTTGGCATTTATATCCAATGACGTATTTTTTTAGGACTGGTGTGAGTTTCTGATTTGTTACTTTGACAAATTAAAAACAACAAGAATATTTCGTCGATAATGTCGATGAGTTACTTGAATTATCATTTTATATCTACTTTTTTGTGAAATTTAGAATTGGTTTGAAAGATTGTCCTGCAAATTATCACAGAGTTGGTAACAACTGTCTAGGTAGCTAATATATCAATATTGAATTACTTCGTAAAATAAACTTTTTTAACAAAAAATGAAATTGTATTAGGGAAAAAATCTCCAATGTTATGAAATTATTTTCAAATAATTTCATTATGTTGAGTTATTATGAAATATTCCATTTTAAATTTAAGAAATTAATTGTATCTCTTTTACATTGAAATGCGTTTATGCAGAATGCCCCCTGGGTTATTTTGGGAAGAATTGTCACATTCGTTGTCCGGAAAACAAATATGGAAAATTATGTAATGGAACTTGTGATTGTTTGCCCAATGAATGTGATTTTAAGGTTGGATGTCAAGAACCGCAAGGTAGGCCCTGTTTGATATTGATTAAGGAACATTTCTCTTGTTTTAAAATAAAAAAAAAAATACTTATCTGATTAGTATTCATTTTAAATATGCATGTCATGGGATATAGGATTTTTTAAAGCAAATTCATTTACTGATTAGATATATGGTCTATACAGGCAACAACAAGTGCAAAGGCTACAGGCAAAGGCAACAGATGCTAAAATTCGCAAACGTACTGTCACTATTTCAATTGGTACAGTAGTATGTTCTGTGCTTATTATGTACATACTTTATGAGATACGTAAATACAAGTATTTTTGCATACGCAAATCACGTATGAACAAGAGAGAGGATGAAGAAGGTGTGTATGAAAACTTTGAAGAAGATCTGATTAATGAAGCGTCTGAAGTGAATGAGGAAGGTGTAGCATCAACAAATATACAATGATTTGAAGGAGACTTAAAGGTCAGAAAACAGAAACCGTAAGTGTATAGAAATTATATAATGTTTTTTAAAAACGATATTAGAAACATAATTGTAAATATGATAGTGTTTCAAAAGATGTCACATCAAGTCAATGTCATTTTTATCATTTTTTTTGAAATTATCAAATGTAACGATGGATGCTTTAGCATGATTGCTTTGATACTGATCTAATATAATATTGATAATACTTAAATTGCTTAACGTTTTAGACAAAACAAGAAATAATGAAATATTGAAATAATTTTCATTAATTGATGGAGTTTGTTTATCAAATATTAGTTTGATTTTTTTTTTGTTTTGTTTTGTTTGTTTGTTTGTTTATTTGTTAGTGTATTTAATATTCATCCCGCACTTGAATTCTTGCATATTCATTTAAAAGATACATAATCTCCAACAACGTCTTCGCAAAACCACTCTTTTCTGCAATGACACTGTTATTAGTTAATTAAGACATCTAGATCACGCTTTAAACATGAAGATTCATAATTGTACTCATAAAAGATATATATTTATTGAAGGAACAAGATAGATTATATGGAAGTTTCATTAATAGTTTCATATTGTATCAAATTTAATACAATACACAGAGTATATAAAACAACCAAGATATTCATAAAATTAAAGAAAAAATAAGTTCCAAACTTTTTTTCGTATTTGACCTCCTTATGTCATTTTTGACGCCAGGAAGTTGTTCATTTTTACTTATTTCTTAAAATGTAGCAGAAAACATCAATTTCCGTTTTCATTCTTTATAGACCAAATGCATTGCCGACAAAGATTTAAAGAAAAGTGATTTTTCAAAGGTTTCTATGCAGAATTTCCGAAAATCTTATGGTTGTGGGTACCATTCTCTCTCTCTCTCTCTCTCAAAAAAAAAAAAAAAAAAACTAAAAAAAAAAAAAAAAAACTTAACGTAGAACCTACGTCGTATGACATCATATCTAGTAAATGAGTTTAGATTGTCTTTTTGGTGCTAGATCCATTATGACGTCATAATTAATTTAGTGTTACATTTTCCCGTATTTTCTCCAAGACTGTCTCATGTAATGAAGAACTTTACACAACTGTGATAATGTGAATGGCATACAACTATTTTAAAGGAAATCAAAATTCCTAAGAAATCTAAATAGTACAATATCTTGATGAAATGTGTCTGAGTCAAAGATCTGTTAAAAACTGTGGGTAAATTTTGTAATGTCTATCATGAAATGACATGCATTCCCTTTCATAATTATTTGTCAATTATTCATAATGGTTGGTGTATAATAATAATGTTTCCTAAAATATTACTAGTATCTTTTTAAATAAAAAAATGCATTTTCAAAAATAAATATTCACATTGTAAATCTGAACGTAGCCCCAAAACAGTCATTTAATAATTAAATCCTGTGTAAGTGCAAAAAGGTCAACAAAGGAAGTATAGATAAATAGAGTGTTCTCATTCGATTGCGGGGAAAGGTGTATATTTTAGTCACTTTTTGTATTATTTGGGTATGTTCTTCATCATATTAAAGATTGAAAACATTCTGACATAAACTTTTGAAAAATATATACAAATTTATGTTGTAAATCGACTCAAGAAATATTGAGCACATTTTCCTATATTCGTTGAAATGTAGACTTAATCTTTTATGTCAATTGAATAAAAAAGAATTTATTCTTGAATAATATTGCTTAATACGGTTCAGTTATTAAAGTCTATAAACGACAATGTTTAAAGAAGTATTTTTGTGATTTTCTGTATTCTCTTTATGACCAGTGCCCCTAAAATGGCTGAAAATATGTAGTCGCAGTGTAAAATTATCATTCCAAGTTGCACAGGCTGCACTACATTTAATAAGAAGGAAACATACCACATATTTTTAACTGATTGATAAGCGAGTGCTTATTTATCATTTTGAAAAGTTTGAAAATCTTGTGACAAAGACTTTTCCAACATAGGTTATACCTTAAATGAGTCGATTTGAGACTGCCTCAAACTTAGAATTGTAACAAAATAATGACGTCATATTTCTAGAACGATCCTTCTTACTGCAATAAAAATTCATGGTTTATCACTTTCATATATTAAACTCATTTTTAAGCAAACTGTTTGAAAAAAAAATCACTTTTTATAGCTTTATAAAGCCAAAACCTTACCCACTTCTTTCATGGTTTCTTTTATTTAGTGTTCTCTTGGGTGTGTCGAATAGAAATAAAGTTTCTAACGTCTTTAATTTACTTTTTTACCAAATCAGGTTACAATCAATGTAAATCATATACGGTACCAATTTTGATGCACCAGATGCGCATTTCGACAAATTATGTCTCTTCAGTGATGCTCAAGCCGAAAGGTTGGGAATCCAAAATTTAAATAAAAAGAATTGGAAGAGCTGAAAAAAGTGCCAAAGACTGGAGCCAAATACGTCGAAGGATCAGAGCTATGCATGAGGGAGATAATCCTTAATTTTGAAATAAATGTATGAATATTACTACAGCGATTAAATTATATCCGTATTTTCAAGCTAGTAGCGAAGTACTAGGTTACTGGGCTGTAGAGACCCTCGGGGACTAACAGTCCACCAGCAGAGGCCTCGACCCAGGAGTCAAAATGTAAATCATATACGGTAACAATTTTGATGCACCAGATGCGCATTTCGACAAATTATGTCTCTTCAGTGATGCTCAAGCCGAAAGGTTGGGAATCCAAAATTTAAATAAAAAGAATTGGAAGAGCTGAAAAAAGTGCCAAAGACTGGAGCCAAATACGTCGAAGGATCAGAGCTATGCATGAGGGAGATAATCCTTAATTTTGAAATAAATGTATGAATATTACTACAGCGATTAAATTATATCCGTATTTTCAAGCTAGTAGCGAAGTACTAGGTTACTGGGCTGTAGAGACCCTCGGGGACTAACAGTCCACCAGCAGAGGCCTCGACCCAGGAGTCATAATGTAAATCATATACGGTACCAATTTTGATGCACCAGATGCGCAATCAAATAAGATTTTTTCTCAATAATATTTCACCGGTCTTATGGGTAGTATCAAAAGTAACATGTGCATAGAAATGGAAATAAAATTTTAATAAATATTTTTGCAATTGCGTCTATTTCAGGGAGGTACAGTATGTTTTTCTGTAGTTGAAAATTATTTGTAAAGGAAAGAGCAAATCATTTGTTTATTCATCTGGCACATTTATATTAGGTAAAAGTAAGAAATAATTGGAAAGAAGACTGACAGGCTTTTTGAAGGACATCAGCTGCTTCTAATTTAGACTCAAGTACAATGCATAATAATGATCTGCTAATTACCAGTAGATTGATATGTAAGGTCAGAGGCATGTACATGATTTTTAGACAAGAGTGTTAAAGATGACAATTGATAAAATGCAGCACGTTATGAGAAATACATTTAACCTAGCCTTAACATTATAAAATAGTTGAATATGAATTTCCTTGTTGTAAATTTAGTCAATAAAGCTGACAAATTCAACGTTCAGTTTATTAATCATTGTATATGCGATTTGGATGGAGATTATGCAACACACCATGCAAAATTTCTATATTTCTTGTAATATTTCTAAAATCCTTATGAAAAGATTTACGTAAATATGCTTTTTGATCGAGAAAAACCTTGGTTGATGTTAATATTCATTCTGATCCTTTTATTGTTCATACAAATGTTTTATAAATGTATATCTACAAGACTAATGGTTTTATGATACCTTTGAAAAAATGTTTATTTACATGTAGCTATGGTTTAGATGACTGTGCTGCAAATTATCTAAAGGTTGTAGACATATCTGAGGGTATTTACACGTGATTCTGAAACATATTGTATCGTTATGACACAAATAAATTGGTTGGAAGATTTCAGAAAATGCTCTAAAAAATGAAACTTCTAGGCATATAAACTTTATATCACGCAGAATGCCCACCTGGATATTTTGGATTAAAGTGTATGCAAAGATGTCCACCAGCAACATACGGTACATTATGTAGGGAGAAATGTGAATATGCACTTTGTGAGTGTGACCCTACTTACGGATGTCTAAATCGGAAAAATGGGAAGAATCAATGTAAAGAACTGCATTTCAAACACATATTTCAATTCAAATTACACGTTAACTTCTGTTTTTTGTAAATAAAATTTGTTCGGCACACATGCTAGCTGTGTCCTAGGGTGTCTGTAAACCAGTCAAAAAGTTAAGAACATGAAACAATGCATACGAGGGGGTATCAAAAAGTTCCTGGACTAGCGCCATAAAATTAAAACCGCTTTAGGTACATTAATGAATTTTATAAAATATTTAGTTAGCATCATCTTTTCTATCTAAAGAATAAACCATAAATCATAAATTTTATTTTTGAATAAATTATTAATGTTTTTGTAAGCAATGGTATGTCCAGGCGGCGCAACCTCGAATATGACGTTTTTTAGACCTAAGTATTACTGACCAAAACTATTGTGTTATGAACATTTGACATCCAAAAATCCCGTTAATTCATGTGTGTGATGGGACACTACGAGGGTTGTCCCAGAAAAACGCGAACATTTTCAATATTTTTCGTTTCACTTATGTTATAAAGTCAAAAATTGGCATGCAACATAATCAACATTTTTACATAATTCACAGAAATTTCAATAAAATATCTCTATAAATAACATTTTTCTTTCTGATAAACGAATCATTCAAAATACCTCACGGCGCAACACCGACGACGTCAAAACGTAGTTCGTGGAGTTTTTGAATTTGTTCAGGAATTGGTCGTCTTTAAAAATTCGTTTGAAGCAGACATTCGATACAGCATTTGATTTTCTTTTAGTTACCGAGTTATCCCTTTCACACGTACTACAGTTAAGAATAAATCAAGGAATTATTTCTTTTATTAGACAATTTTCCAACCCCGATCATAAACTTAACTGCTCGCATAGTTAACGGCGGTCTCCACGTATGACATCCAGCTTTTCAGTTTGTCGTAATTTTTGTTGGTCTACCAAACGCTTCTTCCATCGGATAACCAGTCCATCCATCTTTGAACCTCTTTTACTATGCATAAAACAGTGTTCGATACAAATATTTGTGTCGTTCCTTCGTTCCAGCTCTATACCCGTATTAACAGGAGTCATACCCCGCTCCACACAGTACTGAGTGATAATTTGGTGCGCCGCATTATCGCAGGACGTCGCCGTTTTTGACAATATCTAACTAATAGTGTTTGGTCATATAACGTCATATTTTTTTCATTTATGAAGTCAAAGTATTCATTTTTTTTTTACACACGAGTACTCTAGAGTACTACAGTTTCTATGGATGTAATTTTTGTCACATTATATTTCCATATAGCCGTGTAATAAAGAAAAACATAGATGGCAATGCTAAATTTGAAAGTCAGGAAATTGCCGTGCGCCGACCACCGATATTTAACACCCTTTAAATGCTGTTTCTAAATGCATATGACATTTCAACCTTATAGCATTTGGTCAAAATGACGAAAATATCATTTCCCAACATTGTGCCAAAAATGAATAATTTTGGTCAGTTAGTTTATGAAATATTTAAAAAGTTCGCGTTTTTCTGGGACAACCCTCGTATTGTTCCGTGAAATATGCAATTTTTACCTTATTCTGTAAATTCTATGAAATTTTATCGTAAATTTTGTTTGGAGTGTCCAAACAATTAAGGGCTTGAAAATGACGTCAGAAAGGGAGATGGGGTTCCTTTTTCCAACATTCTACAAAGTTTTGTCCCTAAAAAAAACTGGTCTAGGCCTATGAAATCTCTAAACTGGCTACAGAGAAATAAAATGCATCTAGAGTACTTGTTTTTTTAATGCCAAAATGGATTCAGCGAGAAAAGGGATGCACAGTTAATGGCGATTTGTAGTCAATGTGTGAAAAGTCAATCACGTCAAAAAATGAAGTTGATCATGTGTGATAAATTATGAACTTCAAAAAGCAAAATATGCTGGCATAATCAAACGAGGATCTCTCCTTATGTATAAATCCATTTGCAATATTATATGCTATGAAAGCAGCTGTTCATGACATTGTAAAGTCATATACATGTAAACAGGACGGGTTTAAGTCCTTACTCAACTCCAGGGAATCTCATCAAGGTAAGTGTATGAGGTAGAAGAATCGGACATTGAATAACAACGACATTGTCGGACGTCATGAAACTAAACGGAGACAGCACCGGGTGATCATATAATGTCGTTTTCATTTTTTAATAATTTGGCAAATAATGAACGTATCAAGCTAAAATTTTCAAAATTTCTTTATTTTTTGTTGTTTTATGTTCCTTATAAATTTTGAAAGCACAGACTACATAGTACTAATTTTGTCGACTCAGTCCACGAACTTTTTGATAACCCCTAGTATAAATATGTATAACTTTGACAAGTAATCCTCAAATGAAATTAGGAACAAATTCTTCCTTTAAAAATTTAAAATAACGATGTAACTATATGTAATTTCAATATTATGATTATATTTTCAAAACGTTAAAGAAAATAAAACAATGCTCATGAAATTTATTTGACTCTGACTAGTAATGCCCCATGAAATTAGGAACGAATATTTCTTAAAAGAAAATTCAAAATAACGATATAACTCTATGTAATTTCAATATTATAATTACATGTATTTTTTCAAGAGCAAAAGGTAGTTCTCTGGGTTAAGATGCTGTCCCGATCTGGTACCGGATGAGTAGTTTAAATAAATGTATTATTTATAATCAATAATATAATTAAACAATATTCTTTCGAGTTTACTGTTTTACTACAAAAATCATGGGGATACTAACCAGAAATGTCGTTACAACTGACACAAAATAAATCACACTTGTCAAGGTATCGTTGGCTTATTCAAGTATTATTTACATCTAACAAATTAAAGCTTATGAAAATAACAGATCCGGTAAAATAACATGGTAGAGCGCAAAGTGCGAGCAAAATAGCTCTGTTGTTTCAATATGTCTCTATATGTAAAGAATATTTCTTTTTAGTTTTTGTAGTTCTAATAAGCATTGTGAAACAAGTGCCAGTGACTGAAATATTTACATTTGTAATAGATTAGTTTTACTTTGTTGCAGTTTCTAATTGTTTGTACTTTCTAAGGATATTAATGCAATATTATGATCTTTTCCCTGCATGTCCTCTTGGTTATTTTGATTCAAACTGTTCTTTTCCATGTCCCTCTCCAACATAAGGATTTAAATGTGCTGCTCTGTGTAATTGTTCTTATTGCAATCATGCGACTGGGTATTCTACATTCTTTTTTTTTTTTTTACTATTTTGAATAAATTTAAGATGCGTTCTAAATTATTTGTTGGAAAGTAATGTTATGCAATAACTGATGTTGAACAATTGAATTGAATTTTCCAGGAAAAAAATGTAATTGCGATAGATGCCAAGTAATGTGGATGTAGCAACTTTTCTTGCATTCTATAGTTCTTTATATTAAGTCGATATTTCTTACATGTACGCGGGGTTATAAAAAAGTTCGAGGCCTGATGCGATAAAATTTATATTATGTAGTTGGTGCTTACAAAATTTATATGAAGCATATAAAACAACAAAAGTTAAAGAAGTATTAAACATTTTAGCTTGATAAATTGGCGATTTGCCAAATTAATATTAAAAAAAACAAACAAACAAAAAGTTAAATCAGCACCCGGCGTTGTCAGCATTGAGTTTCATGACGACAACGTCATTCTTTCTCAATGACCGGTCACTCTGCCCCGGTACACTTCTTGAAGAAATCCCCTGAAATTAAGTAAAGACTGAAACCCGTCTTGTTTATATGACTTTACAATGTTAAGAACAGCTGATTTCGATGCATTTCCTCCATGGCACCTGATCCCACCTCTGATGTTTTGGAGGTCCATGTTTGCTCTGCTCTCATTTTGTATTGATTAATGGACTTTTGAGCTTGAATACTGTTCGTTATCTCCATATATTTCATTATATAGTATAGATCTATGAATAACTAAAGATCCTCTCTTGGTTATGCCAGCATAATTTGCTTGTCGGAGTTCAGTGGCTAACCACTCATGAGCAACGTCACTCTTCTAAGTGATCGACTTTGTAGATCCAGACAACAAATCGACATTAAATGTGCACCTCTCCTCACTCTGAATCTCTTAAGGTCGGTGAATGGACGACTTAAACAGTGGAAGTTTTTGCAAAATGTTGTCCTGAATACCCAGATACCCTTCATCAGGGATTATGTGTGCTTGGTTGCAGCTCTCTGTAATAAGTACAGACAACCCTTAAATGCTGGAAACCCAGAAAATGATGTGATTTTAGCCGCTAAAATGAAGGTAAGGACATGCCAGTATTTGTTTCATTCCTTTTTTGTGAATTTATTAATATCTACATTGTAATTATTAATTTAAAATCTCTATTAAATTATACGTGTAAGAAATACTGTGTCAATTAATTTTTATTATCTTCATTTTAACTTTCCATTATTTTATTCAATAAAATCATAAAAACAGTAGAAACCCTCAAGAGGTAATTTTTAATTCAATTTCAATACAAGTTATTGACAGTGATAAATAAATTTATCGTAAATTTATTATGGAATGCCTGGACAATTAAGGGCTTAAAATGACGCCAGAAGACAGAACATCTTTATTCTACGTACTGTAAAGTTTCAGCCCTGGAAAAACTGGCATAAACATAGGAAATGGTTAAACAGGCTACAGAAAAATAAATATGAAATACATGGTTACTGTATTAAAATATAAAGATATTTGGGTGGTTCATAATCTTGCTCTGTTTCTTTTGAAGTTTTCTTTATGGACTTGTAGAATTTCGTATAACAGTTCAGGCATGTAACATATACATAGTTTTCACAATTAACAGAAAGTCCCAAATGTTGAAGGTATAGTTTGTACGATTCAGAAGATCCAGGCTTTATGAAACGTCTTTGATCAGCTTTGGTTCTTTTCCCACAAGATATACAAGGATATTGTTTTGGACCATCTCCAGGCATTCTACAATTTAAAATATAAATATCAAAATTAAATTACTATATATATTATGTATGCACATTTTGTCTTTAATTATGGAAGGAGGGGGGTTTACTTGTACAGTGTATATACATTTGCATAAGATTTTCTTTACATATGAAAAAAGGAAATAATTTATTAATGTAAAAAGAAAGAAACAAGCATGTGATTTTGAAAAATATTTTTTGAGTAATATCAAAATTATCATTTTCAATGTAATTAAGATTTTAGTAAGAAAATAAATACCAATATTACAAATAAAACTTAAGCGATAACTAATCTATTCACATATTAATGTATAACGCATGGATGCTTGTAACCAATATTTAAGTAATAAATAAAGGTTAATGATACCAGGTATAATATATAATTATTTCATTCATGAAATCAATTTAAATAGCAGTTTTATTGATTTACCTATTTGAGTTTAATGAATAAAAATCAGAGGCAAAGACATTATCGGGTACTTTAAATTAAAACAAAAAAGATGAAGCTTGTAATTACAAACATTTTTTTTTAATTTAAGGAGGCTTGGGGGTCAACAAATTAACCACAAATTAACCACCAGATTTAACTTAATATTTTAGATATGATATCTTAAGCTGTCAACTATCATTTGGCAAAGAAAAATTTCAAAAATTCTAGTTTTAAAATTTGATCATTTTCTATATCTTCATATGGAGCTCTTCTTCTAAAGGAGGTCAATATAGTCTAAAAATGGCCACAACCCCCCAGCCTCTTTAAATGGTGATTTAAATTAATTTATAATATTCCTAGGTAATCTAATTATTTTTTTATTACTTACAAAAGGTTAATTTTACATTAATAATATTTTAATTAATTGGTTAAAAAAAAACACAAAAAAGACATTGTCCCCACCAGAAAAATAGAAAGAATTTATATTATTTATTCTGCAAAGAACATTAATGAGATTTAATTAGTGGTGTTAGCTAATTTTAAAGAAACTAACTTTTTTTATTTCGTTTTACAAAAAAAACAAAAAAAAACAAAAAAAAAAAAAAAAAAAAAAAACAAAAAAAAAAAAAAAACAAACAAACAAACAAACAAAACAACCTTGTACCAAATTTTTGATTTTTGACTGTTATAGCACACCATACATTTGCACAGGTACAGTGTACCAGAGTAAGGTCCTTTGAATACACAAACGCTAGACTCGGTTGTATTTGTACTCAGACAGAAAAATATGTTAGCATTTTATAAACACCAACATAGAGAGGTAGTATATTTATATTTTAATGTCAAATCGATTAAAAGTGTTATATAAAAACTTTCTTGCCCGATTACCTAACGTTTTGTATACAGTATCATCTCAGCTTACCATAACTCAGACAATATAAGATCCTGGCATACTACATGCCCCTACCACTACCTACAGCTTGTGTGTACATTTAACCAGAATAATTTTTAAACAAAATGGCAAGTTACATGGATGCTATACATACTATATGCACTTATATATTTTCCGTATATGTAAACATGGTAAAGATTTTCACAACTGATAAAACGCGGCTAATCATGCAGATCAACCGGCCGATCGAGGGTTCATGAATCATGAATATTATAGGCCCTAAATCAAAGAGAATCGATGATTAAGTCAACTTTTTATAATCTATTTTTTTCTTTGAAAGAAGATAGCATGTTGTGTTCCTGTTTAATATATTTTAGATATACATTTTCTATTTTCAACTTTTTGACATGATTACCGTCCCCCCGAGTTCATGGAGTTAGCGGAGTCTGTCATTTTAAATCTTTTATCAATAATATGTTTGGGAGGGGATTTAATTTTGAACAATGCATGTAAATAGTGCATGCAAAAATGAAAATTGCTCTGATTTTCAATTCATCCCTACCTGCTAAATGGTTAGAACTTCGATAAGTCTACTGTCACAATTGTCTGTTTTTGACTCATCCAACTTTGTTTGATTTGAATATAAAAACCGAAACCGGAAGCGATCAAAATCGCGCATCGAAAAACATCGTTTTATATATTTTTTATGGTGGCCGCATGCAAACAACAGAATGATATTTTGGGATATAATTTATTGTGTCATTTTAAACAATCTATTAAATTTTTACTGTGTTGTTTGCGTGCGGCCGTATCTAAATCTTGTTTGGAATGTGAGAATTTGATGGAAATTTCACAATTCCGGAAAAATCACACAACTTCACATAGTGATAACTCAACTACAAATCAAATGTTGAAAATTTTATTGCTATTTACATCAAACTGGACATCTCGTTATATGAAAAATAAACCATCTTAACGATTACACTGGTATAAAAATGTTTAAAAATTATTGGGCAGCTCATATATGCTTACTGCCTCTGATTCTTTGATTTGAATCAAAATAACTTAGTATATTCTATATTCAATGAAGATTGTTTTGTTAGTGAATTACTTTTCTTATCACAAAAATAATCATTTATTTATGATTATTTGAATTTATTATTCCTCCATTGCGATGAGTACAGACAATTTCAATATGCAAATTAATTATTTGATAACGAAATAGTATCAATATTAAGATACAAATTACTGTGAATAAGGTCCGCCAAGAAGAGTTATCTCCCCCAGGTGGCGCTCGTGTACTATGAGGTATAGATACGTCGCCATATTTGTCTACTTTATAATAGTTAAAAACCGCGTTAAGGATAAATCGTCGATATGCCAGTGTATTGTTGTGTACCTCCGTGTAAAATTAAGAAAGGTGGACATCTGTTCCCTTCGAATCCCGATCTAAAATTGAAATGGCGAGTCGCGATTCGAAGATTGGATGTAAAATCAAGAAAGTTATAGGAGCCGGCTGCTCACGACCGGGTGTGTGGAGATCACTTCACACACGATGATTACATTCAATCAACACTACTTGGTTAGTTCGTTATGGTAAACTAGTTGTTGATCTAATTAACTACGTTTTTAAATAATTGGTTCTTAGCTCAAAATCATCGTAACGTGAATTAAATCTACTGTATACATGCTATGCGCAGTAAACACGGCTAACGTTAGCCTACAGTTTTCATACTCTGGCGATTCATCATACTCGAATTATCAATTATTTAATTAGCGTGTATTTAATTATAATCACACCCAAATGTTTCCTTATTTTTCGAAATAAAGAGAAAACACATGAAAGTGAAAGTAGGTTACAATAGAGTTTGTTTTATTTTAAGGGGAGAGAAAGAGACTAAAACCAGAGGCTGTTCCTTCTGTCTTTTCCTTTGCATGTAAGAATGAGTCATCCAGCGCAAGAGAACAAAGATACAGTAAAAGAGTCAAGTGTGATAGAAATCATAGTGAAAATGTGTCTAGTAGTGAATGTATTAGAGATCATAGTGAAAATGGGTCTAGTAGTGAATGTGTTGTAAATGAAGTGGTGGTGGAGTCTGTACAAGAAGTTAATGCTGATTGTGAATGTTATGAAAGTGATGAAAAGAAGCTGCATGATCAGTCAGTCCAATGTGATATTGGAAAAAGCAACAGGTTTTCCATTGAAAAATTGCAAAGTAATGATAAAATGGTGAAATATTACACTGGTTTTGAAAATTATGACCATTTCATGATGTTTTTTCAAGTACTTGGTCCTGCAGCACATGATTTGAATCTAAAAAGCAACTTACTTTCCCCTGAAGACCAGTTCTTTTTAGTTATGATAAAACTGAGACAAGCTAAAGAAGACATTGAGTTGAGTTATTTGTTTCAAGT
Organism: Saccostrea echinata; assembly: GCF_033153115.1. Classification (NCBI taxonomy): domain Eukaryota; kingdom Metazoa; phylum Mollusca; class Bivalvia; order Ostreida; family Ostreidae; genus Saccostrea; species Saccostrea echinata. Next base: position 4,017,443 of record NW_026889760.1, read on the forward strand.
CAGTGAAAGTACTGTTTCAAATATTATTGTTACATGGATCAATTTTATGTACTTCCAACTTAAAGAGATTAACATTTGGCCCTCGAGATCTGTAATTGATGAATATATGCCTGATGACTTCTTTGCAAATTTCTGCAAAACTAGAGTGATAATTGATGCCACTGAGGTACCAATAAATAAGCCCCAGAATGTAAATGCCCAGAGTGCTACATTTTCGAATTACAAGAATAAAAATACACTAAAGGTGATGATTGGTTGTACACCACGTGGAACTGTCAGTTATATTTCCGATGCATACTGTGGTGGTACAAGTGACAGACAAATTATTGAACGTTCTGACTTACTTAGAGACCAGGACAAATTCCAAGACCATGACAGTATAATGGCTGACAGGGGTATCATGGTCCAGGATTTGTTTGCCCCTCGTAACATTCAGGTCAACACTCCAACAATGTTGAAAGGAAAAAGCCAACTTGAGGCACAAGATGTTGTTAAAGACCGAAGAATCGCATCAAAGCGAATTCATGTTGAAAGAATCATTGGACTGGCCAAGACTTTCAAAATTCTCAAGAAAGAGCTACCACAGGGCAAAGCCATTTTAGGCTCTAGAATCATTTTTATTTGTTTTTCAATATTGAATTTTAGACCTTGCATCGTTGACAAATATTCATAATAATGTACTACCATTCAAATGAATATTATTTAATACATGTTGTAGAATAAAAACAATGATTTCAGTTACACTTGCATTATTCAATCTAACATTTTCACATTGTACTCAATTAACTGTTGTTTCTTAAATAATTTTGTCTTAAAGCAGCAAGTGGATACATCTTTATAATTATCTCTATACACCTCTTCACCTCTTTACAAACCATTAATAACTTCATAAACATTTCTCTTGGATTATTCTAAATTCCAGGTTGACTACTGAAAATCTACATTTTGTAATATAGAACCATAGTGTCAATGGTAAAAAAATGTTATCCATTACAACAGTGCACTATAATGACCATGTTAAGTTTTGATAAACAATCAAAATACTGTGCTGATCTTAACAGATGTAAAAGGCTTTTCTTAAAAGAAAACCTGCAAATATCATCATATTATCCATATAGAAATGAACAATTTATGTACAAGTCTTCACAGAAAAAGCTTAAACTGCAGATTTATGACATCAATTTACAATTTTTCATCAAGAAATTTTCTGTTGTGTTTTTTATAAAACAACTCTAACTTTGGTAGCATGCAACCAGAGAAGTAATCTCTATCAACATTGATTTCTTCCACAAAAATATCTACAAATGTGTAAACAACAAAGAAACACTTCTCTTTTTTTACAAACATTAAGCTGCCCTTGCACCTGCATATAATAATTATGATTCTGTTTTAAATGCAATACACCATCATCATCCTCTAGCAAGAATTGGAAAAACTTGTCTGCAGCAATCTTACGATCTCTATCCTTATATGGACATTTAATTTCAGCAATAGCATTTTCTCCAATAATGCCATCGGGCGAAGCAGCCAAATAATTGTTCTCCGAGTCTATGAAAAGACCACAAGTCTTTACTTTGAAACCCATATTTCTTGAAATGTTTGTCTTGCTACAGCTTCATACTGTTGGCCATGTAAGACAGCTGGTGTTTTCAGTTTAAGAGGTTTAAAGATGCTAGAACACAGCTTCAGTGTGTTACGTCGATCAGTAGCTTTGCAAATATCCCCTAACCTGGAAGCTGTCAAACGCCATTCTCTTTCTTGGTGCCAAACTTTCGACAGATTCTGTTTCCTAGTACTGTGTTCGATACGGGCAATGTCCCTATCTGAAACCTAGATACGAAAAATTAAAATTTGTTCATACCAAAGAAACACTTCAAGTATATCAAAATTCATTATAAACCAGTTCTTATATTTCAAGAATTTATAATGTAACCTTATAAGAATAGTTCAGTAGCACTTTAAATTATCAATACATGTATCTTCAACTTTCACCATTGCCAGAAGCTGCCATATTGAGGCATCAGTGTTTTACAAACACATCTTGTTTTTTTTTCTTTTCCAAAAGACATATAAATCATAACTCTTACAAAAGATTACAATTAACAAAATATTTCATTAATATCATACATTCTGAGCTGCATCTATCCAATATTCAGTGAATGGCAGGTCCAAGTAATCATGGTCCAGTACTGCAAAGTTGATAAATGCCTTTGGCTTCATGTACTTGAAAGATAAATCTGCTAACGTTAAAGCACAGTAATTGGTTACAATGTTGCTCACATAATCGTTGTATCCAGCAATTCCTCTGTATTTCTGAGGTCTTGGGTCACTAAGATCTGGGTTGTACCGACAAGGCATGTCTTCTGCTTTTATGGGGGAGCCTGTAAAATTCAAAGGTTTAAAATAAGTCGGACATTAACCAAAAAAAAAAAAAAAAAAAAAAAAAAAAAAAAAAAAAAAAAACATTAGTTTACGTGTAATTTAACTTCTATTACAATTTGCCAAATATATATTTCAGTATTGTATTCCTGTACAAAGAAATCACATTTCCATCACTTTTAATTAAGTAATATATTGAATATATCAGTATTTGTAATCAATATCTGCATTAATTTAAAGCTTTCTTATTTCATGGTTTACTTATAATATACATGTATATGACTTGTAAATTTGTGGATCATATGTATTCATCTTTAGTGTATATTCAACAAAGACTGAACATAAAAGCTAAATTTTGCATGCATGAGAAGAACTACCTAAAACAACTTCTCAAACTGTAGTTTTGTATACCTGTCTGTAGATCACGCAACTTTTATATTTTAACAATATTGTGACACGGGTCACAGAATTAAAGTTGTTATATGTTACAGGACATTATTATCTTAGCTAGCCACCCTTAGCCAATGGTGCTATCAAAAGTTGGGATTGTTTATGTCACCTGATTTCGAATCTTACCACATACATGTTCCCACAACTAGCATCATCAACAAACATAAAGAGTGTTTTTAAAAAAAATAATAATAATTAAGAAGTAGCTATTGAGCGATGTTTATTTGTTCTTAAGGGTGCAAGTCTGTCTCTCCAATACAGATTCCTTACATAAATAATTAGTCGACAAATGTACACGACATGATTGTCGGGGTTACTTTTTATCCCTGATACTTATTATTATTTTAATTTCTGCAGATGAATGAATTTAAAAAAAAAATGCTGATTTTTGAATTCATAGATGGAAAGATGAATATAAGTATTCATTCATTATTTAGGCCACTTTTAAAATTTTTTTACCCCCATACTGCATATTATAAAATCCAATAGAATCAAAACTCACAGTCAACCTATATCATATGATAGAACATGCTGCATTCGATCATAAATTACATTTTTATGTATCAAAAAGATAAAAAAAAATTCTTAGTCGGAGAATTACATTAATAATTATTTGTTATCTTAAATACCTATTAAACCTTATTTACATGTAGTTTCAAAAATATTTTTTTCTATAATTTTTTTGTCACTTATCCAAAGTCGATTAATTGCAGCAGTAAATATTTTTAATCTAAGATATCTATTAATAAGTTTTTTGTTGTTTTTTTTAAATATCCACTCCTAAATATTTTTAACTATTTTGTGTAAAACGTGATCGTTCGTGTATGTTGTCAACAATAACATTGCAGCCACTGCACATGCACTTGTATCGATCGCCACAAAAACAACAATGATCGATTTCACTGCTGTATTTGGAATAAACAAGGGGCGGAGCTTACTGGCGGCAAGATTAAAGCGGGGTCCGCTTCGCGCATGAGTGCGTAAAGCGAACCCAGAAAGCGAACGCCGGGTTCGCTCTAGCGGACCCAGAGCTGACCCCGAGCGAACGCAGAGCGAACCCGAAGCGAACCCAGAGCGCACCCAAAATTTCTGAAAGCGGACCCGTAGCGGACCCCGAGCGAACCCAGAAAGCGAACCCGGGGTGCGCTTTGGGTTCGCTCTGGTGTTAGGTTGTGTCTGGTCAGTACTGTATATAAACAACAACAAATATTCAAAATTAAAATAGTCAAATTAAAAAAAAAAAAACATGAATAGGAAACATTTTTAAACAGCTCAACTTGGAAAGACTTCTTTGGCTTATGAAAAGTCTGGAGATTATCTGTACATCCCCTAGGAATGGCTATAATGTGTGTTTCCCGAAATTTCACCAAGAGCAAAACAACAGCGGCTACATGTTTACAAGTTCCATTAGGGCCCTTCCCAGCAGGGCATTCACAATCTGAATTTTTAATTTCACCCGTTTTTCTGTGAATTCTTACACGATAATTGTAAGACACCTGTTAAATACAGTCAACAATATAATACTCATTACTCAGACAATCTTGATTCACTCTACATTCATACTACACACACATGTACATTGATTTTTTTTTTTAAATCTGTTTTTAATTAGTTGTTGTTCATTTATTTTGAAACACTACCTTTTTCTTCATTGCTGCTCTGACAAATCCTGTGAGAAAAAAGTCCTCATGTTGACAGTTAATACTCAGAGCTTCAACTCTCTCTGACTCCAAGAGCAATTTTCCTTTCACAATCGCTTTTGTATTGCCCATCATTTGCCTGTCAACTGCTTGTCTGTATTGAAAATATCCTAAGAATTCCAAAAGAAAATATATACAAGTTTTACACCTGCACATTGACATATTTATATTTGATATCCTCAAAACTGTTAAATTTCATGTGTGGCATACACCAAATTTTTTAACATACTTAAGCGATTTTCCCCCATATTACTGTACCTTCGATATGGGCTTCTGATATATGTGGCATTGAGTCATAATGCTCTGATGTAATTTGTTTATATCCAGTAGTGGGCCAGTCTACCTTCCTTTCCGCTGGCAGCTCTATTACGGGACCGCTAAAGTTAAAATTTCGTTCGTATGCTTCCAACCTACACAGTAATATGAAATTTGTTTAACAGTTTTTGTAGGCATATTGTCAGTACAATCACTGACTCGTGTGACTTGACTCTGATAACCCTAATTATTTTAATCATATTACGATTACTTCAATGAAAATCATTTATTTTAACAGTATTAATGCTATAAAGTACATTTGAGTGATATTTATTGTAAATCAAAGTTTCAAAGTTATCACTATAGAAAATTATAATATAAAAGTTATCACTATAGTTAATTTTATATGAAGTGTTTATTGTGTCGTAGTTATCGCTATAGTCATTGTAGTCTCTGTAGTTAACTATAATTTACTAAATTATTTTTGCTTCGGAAGACATGTCATTCATAACATTATTCCTAAAGATTCTTTAATAAATACAAAATTATAATCAATTGATTGTGACGGTAACAGAGGAGATATAAAATATCATGAGACAGTCTGTACCTATCTTAGACCTAATGAAATGAACCGATTTAAAACATAGGTTTCCTTGTTTTGTTGCTTTTAGTCTGATTCATTAAACTTCCTCTTCATACATTGTTTTTGCGAGGGATTTGGATGTAAATGATGTCATATCACTATTTCTATAATTCTGTGACAATTGTTTATATTGTTTTGGATATATTGTCCAGCAGTTGTACGTAAGTAATCAATATATGTTATCTTGTTTGTGTTTTGAGAAAACCTTCTATTAATAAAAAAATTCATTTTTTCCCCTAGTCATATTTATTTCTACTACTAAAAAACTTGAGATTTTTTTTTATCAAAATGTTTTTGTTGATTTAGTTCAGAAAAGTGTGCTATAAATTTTAAGAAGGTTGGGAATAGATGTGTTGGTAATTACAGCTTTATTTAGAATTCAAAAAAAAAAATTTGCATGATATTGATAATTCAGTAAATCAGGAGTAAAAATTTACAGAGAATTTATAAGGAATTTTCTAAAAAGATAATTTTCCTTTATTGAGGAATATTTTCTATTTTATCATATGTATTGCAGTATGTTCACCAGGGAATTACGGACTGAATTGTACTAAACGGTGTCCACCACTAACATACGGTACTTTATGTGGTGGAAAATGTAACTGTTCCCCTACAGAGTGTGACCCCAAGAATGGATGTCTAGAAGGTAGACATAAAAGAATTGCATTTTCAAAGTATACATGTATTAGATGTACTTAAAATGTATATCTCAAAGGTTTGTGCAAAACTAAGACGAACTACACTGTATATGTAGCATTATGCATAAAAGTATATGCAAATCGAAAAGACCAGTTTTAAGGACTAATTCAAGGTATGTAAAGATGTAAGATTCCGACAAATAAAGGAATTCACAGTCAAATCAAATCAATTTATAGCAAGTTTATAGCAAAAACATGCTGTTTTAATATAGTAATACAATTTAATTTTGTTTGTATTTTATTTTACGCTGTTTTATAATCCGCTTCGCGAATTATAAAGCGTAAACTGACCCAAATCAGGTTATACTCGAATAATTTGGCCAAGAATTAAAGTCATTCCTAAAATAATTTTGTTTTCAGGAAAAAGTGGTTGTTCCACTGGGTAAGAAACTTTGGTGATTTGAGAGCTTATGAGTTGTTCAAATTAATCAATCAAAGAATTAGACAAAATTTATCTTAATTCATTGTTTACTACAGAACCCTTGAAGATATTAACCAAACGTGTTGTTATAATTATTACAAAGTAAATGACACTTGTCAAGGTATGAAGACTTATTTTGCATTTCAATGGTATTTATATTTTCACAACCGTATCAAAAGAAGTAAAATCTATTGAAATATCAGATAACGCAAACTAGTAGTGAGGTCGAAATTGTTTCGTTATATTCATAAATCTTATGTTCAGTTTACTTTGGTAAGTGCATGATTTAAAAAAAAATGTTTAAGCATATGTACATGTGACTATCTTTTCACGTTTATTATGAGGTATATATTTGTTTTACTGAAATTTTTAGCTAATAAATAAAATAATAATTATCCTTTTTTTTCTTTCTTTTATAAGTTTGTCCTCCTGGATATTTTGACTCAACCTGTTCTTCTCTGTCCCTATCCAACATATGGGTCAAAATGTGCCGGTGTTTGTCATTGTTCCAATTATTCTTGCAGTCATGTAACTAGATGTCGTGTCACAACAGGTGTTGTACAGTTTTTTTGGAAAATATACCTCTTTTTTAAGTTGATATAATACCATTGTAATATTTATTAAAGTTTAGTAAAGTATCTAAAGTTAAGCCTATCTTTTTATTGATAGCTTGTTAACAGTTGTTGTTTTGACGGTACAAAGTTATATTAAGTTAATAAAAAATAGTAATGAATCTACGCAGCTATTTTAAGGCTTCCTAAAGCTTTAAAATACGTAGGATACAGATCATTGCACTTCGAGGTGTTTATTGATTTTAGTTTGTTAGTCAAAACTTAATTACAGCCAATTTATATACAGGGTTCTCTCAGCCATATATTAACATATTTATTATGATATAGCATGATTCTGTTGATCACGTAAAGGTCATCTATCATTTTTTGAAGAGTTCCATATAAATCGCGTCGGCGCACTGATTAAAATGATTATTAACTTTTTGTTATATAAATAAACTTATTGTTTCCTTGTGTATCTATGCTTGAAAAAAGTTATAATTTTACTTCGGTACTTCGAAATTCAACTTTATGACATATTTGTGGATATTTTTTTTTTTTTACACAACATCGTTATCTGTGTTAAAACAAAGCCATCCAAGATTTCCCAAAGCAAGATTCAGTGAGCGAATAAAGTCATCTTCCAGATTTCCACAAAAGATCTAAAATTAATCCATATTAATCACCTGCGCCTGATTTTTCTTATACACACATTATAAATTCTATCTCTAACCACGGGTAGAAAGCAGCAAATTATTTCAAAAGTACATTTATTCTATGCATTTTGAACTTGCTGAATTTCAGTCAACGGTAATTAAACGACGTATTTTTTTTTTAATATTCCGACGAATCGGATTTAAAAATACATTTTAGACTAGTCAATATAACATTTAGAACTCTGACATTTTACATGCAATTTGAAATAAGGAGAAAAGTTTTTGAAACATTAACCGTCAAATCAGCTCAGTGACTTAACGTCATTTTCCATTATGACGTATATTAGTGGAGGCACAGATTGCAATGTTATATTTTATGGGATTCCTTAACATAACTGCGTATACTTAACAACAAATTTCTAACAAAAAATTGAGTGTAAATGACTGATCTAGTCTTCGGACGAGCTTGGACTGCTATGATTTATCTATAATTCATTATTTTTTATACAAATCCATTATTTTTTTGATTTATATTGAATGCAAAAAAATCGTTTAATGGATGTGTTTGTTCTATCAAAATATCTTTTCTTTAAAACCATCTTGACAAAATAATCCCTTCTTTTTAGAATCATCACAAACTACTTATCATACAGCAGAAATAATTAAAAGTAGTAAGTAAAATTTACAGCATCAAAAACATGACAAATTACATCTATTCTCTTAAAAGACATGAGAAACATATATGCACTACCTTGTGTATATGTATTAGAAATTAAGATATGTAAGAATTTCAAGTACGCAAAATGAGTAAGCAGTACACAAAAGTTTTGCAATATGAATTTATCTTATTTTCCGAGTTTAAAATCCAGTATGCGAAAGTAAAGTTCATGTAAAGCAGGAATTTGTTTTTCTCTCATAAATTTATAGGTCTCAGAAGGTAGATGTTAGACTTATCTACGCAGCTTTTTTTTAAAATATGAAACTATTTTTTATAATTTTTTATATGACTGACAAAATTCATCTTTGCTAGAAACATTGATTACATTTTAGCTTGTTATTTTTTCACATTCATAAGACTGTTCAGAAGCAAAAACGCAATATAGCATTGTAATGAACAACATATTTAGGAATTTTACACTGCCTTGAGAGTTACTTTGGTTTCCTATTGATTAGGTAGCGTCTCCCTCAGTTTCAACCAAGTTAAGTCCTATGGTAGATTAGCGGTTCACATTACAACATTAAGAGCCAAAATTATCAAAATTACTAATATCTGTAAAAAAGTTCTTCAGTTTCAAATAAATGACGGTGAAACAATAAAGACTCTTCACCACAGCTTATTTCAATAGATTTATTTTAACCTATAGTATAAATATTATATAAGGTATCTAACTCCGATTTACAGAGATTACCTCAACCCGGTCATTTACGCTTTTATGGAAAAAGTACTGACAAAATGTTTATTACCATTTTTTTTACGATAATTTATCTACAAAATTGCACATGCCATGTTTGTCTTTATTTCCTTTTAACATCGTAAACATCGTTCAATCTCTGGTCGCTGATTGAGAAAATTCGTCTCGCAACATTCAGGGGAGGAGGGTATGCCACGAAATTCGGAGTTAGAAACATTGTGAAAATATTATACTCTGAGGTAATTTAAAAAAAAAAACAACAAGTGTCTGTGTTCCTCTCCATGTTTGACCTGTCTTTGATCTGTCACAGCTCTTTTTGTCACTTGTAATCAATATATATATATATATATATATATATATATATATATATATATATATATATATATATATATATATATATATATATATATATATATATATATATATATATATATATATATATATATATATATATACAGAGAGAGAGAGAGAGAGAGAGCAGATATGTATACCAGTACTGAAACTAATTCAACATGAACACAGAAAACAAATATGTACCATTCAAACACAACAATCATCGTTTCAATGGGAATAGTTTAAATATATGTTTGATAATCTCTTCTTCTGTACATGTATAATCTATGAATTCCAAATATATCGATTTTTTGTATGCCTAAAGAATCATTGAAAGAAAACCGTATCATTGATAGCGTTTATGCTGACCTTAATGAAGTAAACGTTGAAGAAAACATAGAAGATATTTTTAATATAGGAGAAACTTCATGAGGCTAATAAAATACCACGGTTTTTTTTAAGAAAAAAAGACGCAGAGAAGGAATGAGGGAAGTATTACATTCAAGTATCAGAGTGGCTTTATTTAACTTGAATGAAAATATATTTGTATAACAAAAATTGTATTGTATTGCCACAATCAATATTTAATCCTGATTATTATTTTATTTATGTTCATGAATTTTACTTATTTTTCCTTTACGGGACCTATTTATTTTGTTACTTGTAATAAACCTCAAATTTAGAAATTGCAGGCATTGGTCAGTTACGACCTATTGTATTAGGATTATTAAATTGCTGCATTGCTGACCACGTATCCGGAGTCCACATTTTCATACTTTTTACATGCTTGACGTACAGTCCAAGATGTGTAGATAGATAGTTTTTACAACGGTAACCATTTTGCCATGACAGTGAGGTAAATTTCCTTATGATTTAGAATTTTGATATTGCATTAAGATTTGTTAACATAGTAAGAAAACGGGTTGAGTAATGTTTTTGTTACTGTTTACGTATACAAGTTTTGCTGAGTAGAGTTACTCATGCGCATAATGTTCTGGTTTTGTACATGTACTAAGTTATGTACGCACGCAGTGTATTTTGTTTTTACTGCTTATACAGTCGGTGTTGTGGGTTTATTTGTTAAAACCACTTGTGTTAAGGAATTGAGTATTCTTAACGCTGTCTACATACAGTATGATGCAATATATATTCGGACAAGATGGCGGCGTGTTTATATTTTCGCCTTGTAACTTACTTATTATGATGTAAATAAATAGGTTTAAAAATATCGTTGGTATTTTGGGTAGTTATTTTTAACATCCGATGGTCATGTGACATTTGATATGTCACGTGATTTTGTTTTCGTCTGCTTTGTTAACGAAATTTGACAGCTGAAAGTAATATGGGTAGAAAAGGAAAAGAACTCAGTAGTGAGGTTAAAGAAGTCGCCAAGAAATTACTTGATGAGGGAAAAACTGTCAGGTATGTGGCGGATGTTCTTGGTGTGTCCCACTCTACTATTGGATCTCTGAAAAAACGTTTTGAAGAGAGGGGTTCAACAGAAAACATCCCGCGAAGTGGTCGACGGCCAACTGTGACAGATCGGGACTATAGATACTTAGAAAGGTTAGTAAAAAATAACAGGAGGGACAGTCTAGCAGAAATTACCAGCAAATTCAATGAAAACAGGAACATTGCAGTATCTAAACGTACCTTGCAGCTACATTTACACAAACATGGGTTTACAAGGCGTGTATCGAAGAAGAAACTGGTGATAAGGGAGGTAAATCGAAGAAAAAGATTGTCATGGTGCCGGGAAAAACGAAAGTTAACTGTTGAAGGATTTTGGAAGAAAGTAATTTTTTCGGATGAATCTAAAATTGTCATTGGACGTGATTCAAGGGTATATGTTTGGCGCAAGAGGGGTGAAGGATGGAGGCCTGATTTGGTGACTCAGCGCCGTTCAAAACCATGCTTTGAGATCATGATCTGGGGGTGTATTACTTGGAATGGAATTGGTACCATCACGGCAGTAAATGGAAATATTAACGCTGAAAAATACCAAGACATTCTTGATAACAATCTGTGGCCAGTTATAGCCCGCCATTTTCCATCCGGTGACTATATATTCCAGGACGATAATGCCCCAGTACATCGTGCGAGATCTACCCAGGAATTTATGCACAGAAATAGAATAACTGGAATGAGCTGGCCTGCCCAAAGTCCAGATATAAATATCATTGAAAATCTGTGGTTGTTGATCAAGAGAAAGCTACAGGGACGAGTTTGGAGGATTGCGAGTAAAGATGATCTTTTTCGCGAAATCCAGTGTATTTGGAGAGAGATCAGCCCAGACTTCATTAAATGTCTCTACCGCTCTATTCCCCGGAGATTAATGAACGTAATTATACTTAAAGGACATCTCACAAAGTACTAGGTAAGTTTCATTATTTATTTCATGTTTTTAAATGAAATATCTCTAACCAAGAATTGACCTAGTTTCGTATCGAATGTAAACACGCCGCCATCTTGTCCGAATATATATTGCATCATACTGTATATAACAGTGTTTGGTTAGATTTATTGTTTGTATGGTGTGCCATTAATGCAATGATAGTCAATGGTGACTAGTTTTATGTTAGGTATACGTAACCTGTGACTTAAAAATTGTATTTAATTTAAAGGTTCGTGATACAATCCTGATAATATCTAGTCATGTGTGTGTTGGCAATGACGTTCAACACACCGTAGATCCACTGAGGGCCAGTTGGTGGGAGTCCGTCGTGAAACGGGGCTTGTCTGGACGTGGTTGTGAGCGAACACCAGGATGATGTGGATTGATAGAGACTTTAAAGATATACTTATTGTAAATTATATCTGCATAAATATGTTATGAATATTGTTCATACTGATTTTATTTATAGATAAAAAAAAATGTAAATAAAAAAAAAATCTTGCTGTGTCTGACTGAACAGAACACGATGGCTGTCGTGACATGTATTTCTTGTTCCAAATCAGGATGTAACAAGTGAAAAAAAGTGAAGGTTCAAGATTTAAAAAAATTCTTGATACCAAATAGCGGAAATAGCGTTTACAGAAAGAACGCCTTTAATTAATTGTGCTCGTGCTGTTACAAAAATTATTTGCTTGTGTTGTTGCATATACAGACCCTGAAACGTGCTACTACGCCAAAAAAGCGTGTGACTTTCGTGCGCTTTTCGTTTCGTGCAAACCGTGTAGCGTTTCGTGTAAACCGTGCAGCGTTTCGTGCAAACCGTGTAGCGTTTCGTGTAAACCGTGCAGCGTTTCGTGTAAGCTCTAAAGCGTTTCGTGCAAACCGTGTAGCGAGCGTGCGAGAAGCGTGTGAGAAACGTGCGACTTTCGTGTAAGAACCGTGTGAGAAACGTGCGACTTTCTTGCAAGAATCGTGTGATAAACCTGTAGGATTCATTCGGAAGTCCTTTTATTTTAAATATGACTATTGTTGGATCAACATGTCATTCTGTGTTGTTTGTAACTAATATTATTCGGATATATCATACCGGTGGTATTTTAAGAGTGAAAAAAATACGGACACAACAAAATAAAATTATTCGGTAATGTATTACATATTTGTTTGATTTTATTTATTTATTTATTTAAATAAAGATGGACAGAAAATGTGTTAAAAATAATTAATTATATGCACATCAATTTTAAGGTAATTGATTCAATACATTTTTTAAAGGGAGCAATACTTAATATTTTTTTAAAAAGAAATTTCACTAGGAATCCGGTCTTGTCCTTTTCACTCATTTATTTGAATATCTTCACCATTGTACATGGGATACAGAGATTACAAGAACATGTCCGTGATTAATACAAAATAACAGATAGATACATGTATCGCAGGCGTAATAAAAAATAAAATGCAAAATTTAGTGCGTTGCTATAAATGTGAAGTACAGGAATTCTAGGCCGGGGAGCACAGTTGATTGATTTTCTTTATAAAAGAACATATTTTTCTTATATTACAAGATTGTGATACAAATAATTTTGAAAACGATGAGTCATTTTTTGTCTTTTTATGCATAAAATCGGTTGATTAATAAAAGTCATAAAAATGAATTATAATTCACATGCATCGGCAAATACAAGGTTAAATATTTTTGAGGGGGGGGGGGGGTGATCAAATGAATACTCAAACTGAGATTTTATTGTAAACAAGTGTCTTATTGATAATTTTCTTTTGTAAGAAAATTATTGCTTTTTTCGATGGGGTGCGCCCGATGCACCCTTAAAAATATATTGGAATCTTCATTACACTTTCAACACTCTTCTTAGGACTGTGATCAAGGTCATTTACAACAGCGATCACGGACACCGCGTGCCGGGACTGAAAACTTGTTCTGCTATTATCTCTTGTCAATCATAGCTAAGATGACATCCGACAATAACGATCGATTAATTAAACGGTCATACCCGTTGATTTGATTTCTTAAATTTATCCGATTGTCTGTAAACAGTGAATTAATTTGCCAGTGTTTTCGTGAATAAAATAATATATATTGAATGTATTGTCAAGAGCCGCGACTATTGATTACATACAATGTAATTATTGATTTTTTTTTCTAGACGGGGTTTGAAATCAAGGATTTTAAAAGGTGGTGGGTATATTGATATTTGATTAACACAATACCGGAAAAGAGAACGAAAGAATTACAATTCATACCCCCCCCCCCCCCGGCTTCTCTACCATATAAGATTTTAATGATAAATTAAAGTTTAACTCTGTAATGAAACGATATATTTACCATTCTGAATAATGTGCATATTTATGAATTACATGTATCGGGTCCCGCTGGAGACATGAATGTCTTTTTTTTTCTTAGAACGGGCACTTGTTTCTATAATATTTTTTTCCCCGATTGTTTACTTACTGAAACAAGTTCCTGTTGTTATTCTACCCCCCCCCCCTTCCCTTCCTACACAATGTTCCTGTTTCATGCAGTGTACATATTACATTTGCAAATTATAATCAGAGCCTAATTTAATCAAATGAAATTATTTTCCTACTAAATCAAAAAAATGTATAAATCAATCAGTAATTAAAAAAGGAAAAGAAAATTAATCCGTTTTTTTTTTAAATATAACTGTGAAACTGAGTTTATTTGTCAATAATGAAGTCATTAATTGAACGACTTTTTAATATCAAACTATAATTGTAAAAACATTAAATGCTGTAAAAGATTATGAATTACAAATATAATTATTTTTTAGTGCGTAATTTAGAGTCTAGTGAAAAAAAGTTTGACGATGATAAGCATTTTACCGGGCGGGTCACATATTCAATGACAACAATTAATTAATTACAACTGAACATTGAGTATTTTATCTGTTAATATAGTACTGGTGTAGCGAAATTTAATCTTATCTTAATCTGAATGATTGTAGTTCTTAACTACTCGTTGATAAATCCGTAAAAATTAAAATAAAGTCCGAGAGATTCCGAATAGAAAATCCAAATCGAGGCCAAAGCGTGCGAGAATCGTGTATAAAGCGTGTGAGAAACGTGTACAAAGCGTTTCGTGCAGACTTTCGTGTAAACCGTGCAGCCTTTCGTGCAAAGCGTTTCGTGTAAACCGTGTAGCGTTTCGTGCAAACCGTGTAGCTTTTCGTGTAAACCGTGCAGCGTTTCGTGCAAACCGTGTAGCGAGCGTGTACCGTTCGTGCAGCGTGCGTGTGGGGTAGTAGCACGTTTCAGGGTCTGAATAATTGCTATTGTGTTTTTACACAGGTTTTTTTGTGTTTTATTATAACATTTTCAAACAAAGTGATTTCCTTTTGTACTGTTTTATATGTGCCTGTAAAATGTCGGAAAACAAATACTTTAAAAAAGATAAATGTCATCTTGAAGTTAAATTTGAACTTTTCATGAAATATGAATATAACGAGAAGTAATCAAGCTCAAAAGTCCATTGAAGTAAACAGGGATTTTTAAAAACAACAGAGGTGATATCTGGTGCCATAGAGGAGAAAGCATTTGCGGTTCCTTTTCTCAAAATAACTAATTTCTTTTTCAGCTCATTCTCATTATCTCTCCTTATCCTCATTTCAAGGACAATGCTAAAGCATTATATATTGCATGAGATACAATGACTAACCTTTCTATTAGAAAATAGACCGAATCTTTATTTGTAGTCTTTTAACGATAAAAATGTACTTTAAGAAGCAGATATATACAGAAATTATTAAGTAAAACAAAATAAACTAAAAACATTCTGAACAAGCATACTATTTTGAACACTGTTATATAGGATACATTTTTTTTTCTAATTTGTGTGGGCTTTGGAATATTTTGGGAGTTAGTAAAAGATTCAAACTTTTACAAAAAAGATATATTTATTGGTCCGTACATAAAAAAAGTAAAAAGTTGAAAACATAAAACTTACAGTTACATGTGCCTTTTTATTGATACTAAAAAAATTAGAAAAATTGTCCTATTAACATACATTAAGCCTCGAAAGAAAATATTGAATATCGTTTAACAGACATTTCTTGCTTTTAAAATAATAACTGTGCTACCCATTGTTCGGAAAAAAAACTGATTCTCTATATGCATTGTTTATTTTACACATTAAAGTGTAAATATCCCCTAATATGTAAATCACTTTTATTTTATTAGCTTGACAAACATAACCAGCAGATATGAAATACATTTCAGAAGTATGAGGATTGAAAGGATTAAATTAGTTTGCCAGTTCCTCTTTATATGCCGATGCTATAGTTTTATCTGATCATTGATACTGAGTATACCTAAATTGAAAACATAACGGAGTTTGACATTGCGAATAAAATTGATTATAAAA
This sequence comes from Saccostrea echinata, assembly GCF_033153115.1. Lineage (NCBI taxonomy): Eukaryota > Metazoa > Mollusca > Bivalvia > Ostreida > Ostreidae > Saccostrea > Saccostrea echinata. Next base: position 4,033,729 of record NW_026889760.1, read on the forward strand.
AAAGTAACGATAACGAACATTGATCGTCTTTTTAAAAACATGCAAACAATACAAATCTGGGAAAAGGATATAAAACCTGGACCTCTAGAAATTCCAGAAGTGGATCAGGTGCCTAGGAGGAGAAAGCATCCCGTGTTGATCGGTCACTCCTGCTTTGAGCCCTGTGTATTGTATAATTTTCCGACCCATTAATAAATCATTACTTAATTACTTACTTACTTAGGCCTGTCGTGAGGAACATAGACCATCGACGAACTCCACGAATTCGACTCTGGATTGCTTTCACTGCATCCTGCCAGGTCATTTCCTGTGCTTTTAGTTTTGACTCCGAACCACGCCTCCAGGTGTTTTTCTTGGACGTCCCCTCTTTCTTTTGCCCCGTAGGTTCCAAGTCAGGGTCTAGCTTGTGATGCTGGATGGTGACTTCCTTAGTGTGTGTCTAATCCAGCTCCATTTCTTAGGTCTGATTTGTACGTCCATTGCTTTTTGTCCTGCTCTCTTCCATAGTTCTTCATCTGTGATCTTCTCAGGTCATTGGATGCGACAGGTGTTGTAAAGTGTCTGGATCTTCTGCAGGTGTGCTTTGGTCAACCTTGATAGATCATTAGATAGACTGTAAGATTTTTTTTTATGCAGTAAAGCTGCGACCTATTTAAATATTGTTTCGTATAGTGAAGGATAGTTTTTTTTTTTTGTTTTTTTTTAAATATACATGTATTTATTTTCAATATCATACAACAAAATATCGAGGCAAAACTTCCGCAGAAGCCCTCTGTATATACCTCACCTGGGGTGCCAGGAGCTCCCTGGATCGGTATTTTTTCAATATTTAATATACAAAATTATAAACATCAGATCAAGAAAAATACATGTATATATATCATTATTAACATTTCATTTCTATACATATGCTTTTGTAAATAAAATAAATATTGTAGATGAAATATCTATATTGTACAAAACACAAAGAAAATCATATTTGGTCAGCTAACTTTTTTTTTTTAAAGAAGGTAATTTGATTTAACCTTTGCTAATAAATAATACTGATATAATGATGATTTAAAAAAACAAAAATGACAATGCATATACATTTACCCTTTCATTTTGTAATCTACATTTCATTTTATACTTGTGTATTTTGTAACCTACAATTAATATGAAATTATTATTATTATTTTTTTTATGGTGACATAATATTTATATAGATAGATAATTATACATGTATGTTGCAAGGGGAACATATAAAGTATTGTCCAACACACCCCTTAGCAACATGTATATATAGAGGGCCAGGTCACCCTCTTATACTTCATACAAAGATTATATTATAATGTATAAAAATATAAATACATATGTATATATCAAAAATGGGAAAAAAGAAAGGCAATTATTACAAGCTTAATGCTAAGGATTGCATAATATGAAAATTATATGTGATACTTCGAGATCGTTTGGTCACTAGAAAAAATTTCATAAGAGCATTTTTCAAAAAAATAAGCATGTCTTCATTTGTAATGTTATTTTGCAGAATTCTACATTTCATTTTATATTTAAACATTTTACAAGCAATAAAGGATATGACATTATTCAAAACGAAAGTATTTTGGTTAATCCCATGACTGAAACTCACAACAATATTTCTCCAACTAATATCTATACCTATGACTTCAGAGACTCTGTTCCATATTGATTTAACTTTTCTGCAAAAAAAGATCAAGTGCTTAGAATTCTCTTCACAACGACATACAGAACAGTATTTATCAATATCTTTATTCCATTTACTAAGATAGAGATTATTTGGTAACAAGTTATGTAATAATTTGTAATTAAACTCGGCAACGTTTTTATCAAGAATTTTTTTTTAGTTTTTTCATCATATACTTTTTGCCATTGATTTGAAAAATTAATATCAAATTCTTTTGACAGATATTTTCCATAAATGGCTTTTGGGACTTTTGTTGTAATAAAATTTTGTAGAAGAATTTTGATGTTTTATCTTCAATATTTTCTTTTTTATTATGAAATTTAAAGGAAAATGAATTCCATGCGTTGTTAATATTGATATATGGAATATTACACGAATTAATATCATGCCATTTACTAAAGATTGTTTTAATAACTAAGTATTCACAAAGATAGTTTTGCGTTTTATTAAGTTTTTTCTGAATTTCTGTGAGAGATTTGAGACCGTTTTCATCAAAAAGATCTTTTACATATTTGTATCCACTTTCGATCCAATTCTTAAAAAAAATCATTTTACCTTTATATTTAAAGTCCTTGTTAAACCATATATTTTCACGTAAGAATTGGTCTGATACATTTATTTCATTTCGTGCTTTACACTGATTAAACGCACAAAGAACTTCCTTGTAAAAGTGAGGTAACTTATAAAGTATATTAAAGTCTGCAATATCAGTAATATTTGATCGCACTAAGTAGGGTATATCAAGTCCTTGTTGCGCTAAACATGCATTTAAAAGTTCTTTCAAGCTACTTTCATTATTTATAATTTTGGAAACCCATGCCGCTTTTAATGCCTTTACTTTCGTTTCAAAGTCAATAATTCCTATTCCTCCATTATTAACTTCGCGAATGAGTGTATTTCGTTCAATACGTTCACGATTTCCCCAAAGAAATGAAAATATCAATCTGTTTAATTTTTTAAGAAAATTTCCATCAGGTTAATCTAAAACAGTAGATGTGTATATGAGTTTTGATAAAATTAATGAATATCTGACATTTTCCAAAAATAGTAAGTTTCCGGTTTCTCCAAGAGTCTAGTATTTTTTTCAAACTCTTTAACTTTACTCAGCCAATTCTTTTCATTACATGCAATTTGATCGTTTCCAATATATATGCCTAAGCATCTAATTGTTTGACTGTTAATTTTGGTTTTACAAATGTATGATTCCTGTTTAAATCTTTCTTTCAGTCGTCCTAAAACGATGCATTCAGTTTTTGATATGTTCAGTTTTGTACCAGAAACTTTACCAAAGTTTTCTATTATTTTTAATGCATTTTCTAGCGACGCTTTATCTCGTAGAGGAAATGTGCTGTCGTCAGCATGTTGAATACATTTGATTTCATTTTCAAGTGAGTCGATACTAAAACCTTTTACTTCTTCCGTAGAGTTAATTTTCAAAGAGAGCACTTCCATAACAAAGAGGAATAGCAGTGCTGAAACAGGACAGCCCTGTCTAATTCCTCTTTTCATTGAACATTGTCTGGAGAGCCATCCATTGTTTTTTATGTAAAAGTATGGGTTTTTATATAATATTTTAATCCATGTTATGAAATTGTGTCCAAAGTAATATTTTTTAAGAGTATTAAATAAAAAATCCCATTCCACTGAATCAAATGCCTTTTGAAAGTCTGCAAAAAGTGGAATTCCTTCCTTATTATTATTTTCACAATATTCTAAAATGTCTAATATCAGTCTAGCATTAGCGCCGATGAACCGACCTTTAATGTATCCTGTCTGATTTTTGTTTATCAAGTTATCTATAACAAGTTTTAATCTTTCCGCAAACACAAAAGCTATAATTTTGTAATCGGTATTAGTAAGACTAATTGGTCGATAATTTTCAAGTTTATCTAAAGCATGTTTTTTTATGTATTAGAGAAAGTACGGAGCATTTTTGTGTCTTTGATAGTTCACCTTTTTCGAAAGATGCTATTAAAGCATTATAAAAATACTTATTAACGTGTTTCCAAAACATTTTGTAAAATTCTACTGGTAAACCGTCGATTTCGGGAGATTTATTTTGTTTCATTCGATATACTGCTTCTGCGCATTCTTTTAGAGATGGAAATTGATCGCAATTAATTTTTTCCTCCTCTGTAATTCTGTTTACAAAGTCAATATTATTTAAGTAACTATCAATGTCTTCATTTGAAATATCCACACTTGAGTAAAAATTTTCATAAAATAAACAAAGTTGATTTAATATGTCATCAAGGAGGATGTCACGTGACAGAGACGAATGGACGCTTTCGTTTGGGCTCCGTTAATTTTTGGCTTTTTTTGCATCTTGAGGTGCTTTTGAGGCAAAATTTCTGCATCAAATTGTGTATATACGTTTATAGCAGTGTTTGACATTTGCTTTTTGTATCTTCTTTGTGTTTGCATGGATTAATATATGGATCCTGACTACTGTGAATATCTGATCAGTGAGTACCTATTCACTTAGCTTCACTAAGCATTCGGGGTATTGTAGCGGTAATATCTTATGCAGCACCCTGGGTTAGAAAAAAATGGCACAACTACTGAAACCTGTATATCTTAAAGACAGTGAATTGCCAAAATTATCCAATGAAAGAATTGCAAATTTTGATTTATTAGAAGCGGTCATGCATTGTGTAGGCGACATGGTCAAATGCGTACAATTAGACCGTGACCTATGGAGAATTTATGTCAGTGATAAGGAAAGCAGAGACAAAGTACTCATAAAAGGCTTTGATTTAAATAATCAGCACATTCAAGTTTATGACTCAAACCCATATTCCGCGGGGCTAGAGGATCCAGAAAGCGAAACATTAAAAATTACTATTTACGGTGTTCCGCTATCTGTAGATGACACTGCCATCTATGAAATGCTTCATAAGCTTGGGGCCCATCCTAAAAGTGATCTTAAATATGAAAAAATTAGGAACTCTAAAAATAACAAAATGACAAGCGTCCTCAATGGCAACAGATTTGTATATATAGAACCTCTGGGACCCAACAAAGCTCTTCCACGCTTCAGCTATTGTGCAGGTCTCAAGTGCAAGATTTTCCACCGTGGGCAATTCGTAGAAAAACCGCCCCCTACTTGTACAAACTGTTGGGAAACCGGTCATTTTTTCAAGGCGTGCCAAAATGGACCCCGGTGCTCAGTCTGTAAAAATGAAGGCCACAAACCAGGCGATGAGGTTTGCCCTCAGTTCATTGAAAACAACTCAAAAGTAGCAGCCTTCGATGGGGAACAAAATATCCTTTCTAACTTCTACCCCTGTGACCTGAAAGTATTTGGAGAGCATTTCAAATCAGCTGAGCAGGCTTTCCAACTCACTAAGGCAATGCGCTCCGGTGATCTTGTGGCAGCGGAACGTATTCGCCAGGCTAAGTTTCCACTAGAGTGCAAGTTGATTGGAAAAGCTATTCGTACAACTGATTTTTGGCAGAAGGATGCCCCCTCCGTCATGGAGGAAATTATTGTAGAAAAATTGCAACAATGTAATGAAATGAAGGATCTTCTCACTTCCTCCACTGCAGATACTATATATGCCCATTCTGTGTACGATCAATTCTGGGGAACCGGTTTAAACGCCACTCAGACCCTTCACACTAAACCAGAGGCATGGCCAGGTCAAAATAATATGGGTAAGTTCATGCTTAAAGTTGCTGAAAAGCTACGTAAAGCTCCAGGACGCACATGGTCTCGCCCAAGGAGAGCAGGCTCCACCAATAAATCAAGTCAACAAGGTCTAGACAGCTACCTTAAGAGGTAACTATCCAGATAATGGCAAACATTAAGCTCCTATCATTTAACTGTAGAGGTTTGAATAATTATGATAAAAGATTAATATTATATGAATGGCTTAATGATATTAAATGTGATATTATTTTTTTTACAAGAAACCCATTTTGTTAAAGATCGAATTAATATATATGACTCAAGGTGGCATGGCTCCTCTTATCATAATTTTTCAGATTCGTCACATAGTAAAGGTGTCTCAATATTATTTAGTAAAAATTTTTCGTTAATATTCTTAATGTTCATAGATCTGCTGATAGCAGAATTTTACTGTTGAATATTAGAAAAGAGTTATCTCTCTTATTAATGTATATGCTCCAAACTCAGAAAATCAAAGAGAAGAATTTTTCAAAAAAGTTATGAAGTGGGTTTCCCAATACACATTAAATGATGAAAATATCATACTTGTTGAAGACCTTAACTGTAAAGTTTGTAATGAAAAAGATAGAAGTGTGAAAGTCGTTAAAGATTTAATACAGAGATTCAATATGTATGATTTGTGGTCAGACTTGAAATCAGATAAAGCAGGTTTAACGTGGTGTGACGGTAGCGACTTGCCTAAAAGTAGAATAGATTATGTCTTTATTAGTAAAAAATTTTTGTTTTACTCCTAAGAATATATATTTACGTATAGCACCAAGTGTATCTAAATGTAGAATGAGCGATCATCTTTCATTAATTTTTAAATGTCCCGTATCATCTAACGAGAGGGGAAAGGGCTTTTGGAAATTAAATACCTCTGTTCTACAAGACCCTGATTACTGTTCTTTGATAAATGACTTTTTTACCCAACTTCCCAAAGATATAGAAAATGAGAATAACGCCCACACTAAATGGCATGACAGCATATAAATACGCATACCTTTCCTTCTTATATAGATTTTCGATTTTATTTTGCCTTTATTTTTATGAAAGGAACTATGTGTGTGTCCTTTTTCCCTCCATACTTTGGATTGAGTCTACCGCGTGCTACCTCTTTACTAAGCCGATCTTTGATTAGAAGGTAAAGTTTCTAAATCCACCAGTACATGTATGTCACAACAGTAAATACTGCACGACCCAGCGTAGGTGAAGAAGATGTATAAAGGTGTATATATTGGACTCCGCACCTTCTCCAGTACCGATCCTTTCCCTTGTATTAAATATAAGGCACATACATGTACACTTGCAACTTTACCAGAAACCAACTGAAGAATATTTCCCTATAACCTAGGTCTATTTTTTTAAATATTTATTCTATACCTTATTTCTGACGAATGTATTATCCCTTTGATCTACCGCACCAGCTGCTGGCCAGGAAGTTACCTGTTCGTTTCATATATGTTGTCAATTTGTTACAAAAAATTTGTGTGTATTTAAAAAGAACTTTGTTGTCTTGTCAACTGATAAAAGGTATAGAGCCAACATATTATTTATAACGAAATGCTATAGACTATAGAAAAAGTAACCATTATAATACAAAAATTTAATCTCGGCATTTTTCGTTACAATATTGATTTTTTTTTCACAGACATATCCTGCTTTTAAAACCGTAAAATAATAACTGTGAAAACAATTATCCGGGAACAAAAACTGTTTCTCTATTATTTATTTCATAAATTGAAGAGTAGATTTCCCTGACATATAGTTTTTATATTATTAGTATGACGAACATAAACAACAGATAAAAAAATGAATTTCAGAAGTATGGGGATTGAAGGGAATAAATTAGTTTGTCGGTTGTGGTTTTATTTGATCGCTAATACTGAGTATTCCTTAATTTAACACTGAAATGGAGTTTGACATTGAGAATGAAATTGAATATGAAAAAGGTGAGAATAAAAGTGATCAATCTAAATAAAACTCTACAACCAATACAAATTTTTGAATAGGGCATGAAACAAGAACCCCTCGGAAAACGATATCTTTTTATATTAGATCTTATTTACAATAAAAGGGACTGTGCATGTGAAATCAGTTTAGAAGCGTGAGTAAAGATAGTTTAATGCCGCTTTGTTATTTCAATGTTATAATTTTATATATCAAAAGACATTAAGGACTAATCACATTGTCTTAAAAAAAAAATGGTAATTTTATGAAAAATATTATCTATGACCTTGTTTATTAAAATACTGAACATAAGAAGTAGTGTTCAATCATATTGTAAGAGATATTATGAGTTGACATTCAAATCGGAGATTTGCATATTTCAATCGGATTTCAGCGCCATTCTGCGACAATTCAGTGATAGAAAGATGGGAATATGCACACTATTAACGGAGTTATCAACGACAAATGCAATATGAAATACGAAAAAATGTTCAAAGAAAAGTATTTATGTGCTTTTCAATTACAATAGAAATTTCAACTGATTTTAATTATAAGTATTGTCATTGAAAAAAAAAAGATAAGAATATGAGTATATGCACAATTACAGCCTCAGGAATACAGTGGATGTACATAGTGGTTCACGTGTAAGAAAATAAAAAGAACGTGATGGTACAGTGTAATGCATGAACAAAGTTGCAAAATTACTGTGGGGCTTCTCGAATTTTAATTGAAGACTATGATTATAAAAAAGGGTATTTAGTAAATATCACGTCTGACCACCTTCTCTTCTACGATTGATTGATTGATTGTTTGTATGTTGTTTTACGTCCCCTTCGAAAATTTTTCACTCATATAGAGACCTCACCATATACAGGTGAAGGGCTTCAAATTTAGTCCTTTATTCGACACTCAGAGCCATTGAGCAGTGAGGATTCTTTATTGTGCCAACGCTGACCGTGACACGAGGCCTCGGTTTTTAAGGTCTCATCCAAAAGACCAGCAATTTTTACTTCAAAGTGCCGAGCGCATGGTGAAGGAACAGTTGCTACATTTTATCGACTTAGGTCAGTCGCGGCCGTCAATCGAACACACCACCTTCCGATCACTGAGCGAGCGCTCTACCGACTGAGTCTCTTGTACGAGTATTACAAGCTGTTATGTATTCTAATTATACACCGGCGCTTTTCTGAAATCAAATATAATTCAGTCGCTTATTTGCAATTTAACTTGATTAAAATTAATGTTTTGTAAAAGCTAAGTTTTTCATTATTTCATCTTACCAAATCTACTGCTATTTGAAAAATTAATCTGGTTTTTCTGTTTGTTAGTTAAACATTTGTATATGTAATTTTGGGGGTAATGTTTTGTGAAAGGGAATTCATTATTCAAGACCGCCATTCTTTGCAAAATATGTGTAGATACTTTTGCATAAATTGATATTTTATTATAAATAAACAATACCGAAGATTCTACAATATCGAGTGTGTGAATAATAAAGGTTTAATGACAAATCACTGTATTCTGAAGGCAAGTTTTTTGGTCTTCGCCGCGTACCCTTTCCTATCATCGCCGTTATTTTATCGTACTAACAGAATTTACGGATTTTCTACTGATAACATTTTAAATATATAAGGTCTGGTCTTCAACCTCATATTGATAAAATCAGGGATTTGGTCTTTTAAACTAGAAAATCTAGTTTATATTGTGTACATTTTAGTAAGATTAACGTAAACAACTAATCAGCCATTGTCGCCTATGACGTATCAAGGTCACGTCATCACTCTCTAATTATCTCGGATTTTTCATTCGGGGATTTTTATTTGGGTCAAATAATGTTTAATAAATGCGGTGTATCCACACTTAAAACACAATTTATAAACAATTAATGTAAGGATCGTAATACGCTTTTAATTTTAAGTAATTAAGAAACATGCAATTAGTCCTTTAAATGTATCTCTACAATTAAGTACAGGTCTGTGTAAAAATCATGCAAAAGGTGATATATGAGGGTTCTCAGAATTTGATGATTTTCCACACATAGTTTTCTTTTGCCCTATAAACCATGTATGCAAAGGGAAAAATGTTTTGATTCACGGTTACCATGGAAACATGGGTAAAGAAATTTCCCTAGCAACCAGCCAATTTTCAGCTTCGATTGACTAAAAAATCTCTTATCTTTCAGGCTCAAATTAAATGTAAATGCTAAAAGAATTTCTTTTTCATTGCTGTTATTCTCAAGATAATGATCTTCACAGTTTTCACAATCAAAAATATAGAAATAAGATTTAAAGATATATTTGTGATAGATGTGGGAATATATGCATGTTTTTCATTTTTTGCTGACTCAGCATTTTCCTTGATTTTGGAATTATTCAATGCCTAATTACTCCAGTGATGGACCTCATACAGACATCCTGTGTATATAATATAAAAGCAGATGATTTTGTCTTTTAGACTTTGAATTCAGAAGCGTATAATTTTTAAACATTCCTATCCGTTGCCTTGCAACAAAAATGGATGTTTTGATGAATAAAAAGAGAAAAAATGTAAAATGCTAAAGTCATAAATCACATGACTTGTTATCTCTGAATACTCAAAACAAATTTTACAATAAATTGAAATTTTTGAGACCTCTCTGCAAACTATGGAATGTTTTAAAATTTGTAATCTCCATGGTAACAGCGATTTCCCCTTAGCAACGCATCATAGAATAATAATTTTAGCATGTTCACGTACCTGTTGTTAAGGATTCTTCAAATCGTGCTGTAAAATTGTGATTAGGCAAATTTTACAATGCAATTAGCATCTTAAAAAATTCTATTTTTCACTTGATTTTCCCATGGCAACGATTCTGAGCACTTAGCAACCAGTGTAACCTGTGTAGAGTTAAGAGTCATTCTCTGTAGGAATTTCAATTGTTTTGATACTCAGAATCGTGATTACAGGACATTGACATGTAAAATCATTGCTGGTACAAAATATACATAAATATATACATTTGCAATCAAGATTTAAAAATTCAAACTAAGAATGGTACCATGGTAATGGGTATAAACATTTTTTTGTATATCATTTCAGCTTTATTTCTTCATTTTCATTCACAGCTTTCTAAATTAATATGAAAAAAAGAAATATGCAAGCACGGGTTTTCATGTTTTGAAAAAAAAAAAAAATTAATGCATTCTTTAATTATTATTTCATGAATGTAATAAATTCATTTTTTTTCATTAAAGTATCTTATAAAATGAATGTTTGCATTTTGGCATAGTTAATTTTCCGTACATTTTTCCTATGCTTATACCAGAAAATTGAATCTGATGTGGGATTTCTGTGGGGCAAATCCTACTGTAGAGTCATTTTTCGGGGGGTGGGGGGTGTTCCTACTCTAGAGCTAGTTTTCCGGGTGGGGGGGGGGGTATTAAAGATTCTTCAGGATGCTGTAAATTTGTGATTAGGCAAATTTTACAACACAGTATCTTATTAAAGTTTTTTTTACTTGATTAACCCATGGCAACAATTCTGTGAACATAACAACCAATGTAATCTATGAAGAGTTGAGAGTCATACTCTTAAGCACTTCAACGGTTTTGTTACACAGAATCAAGATTACGGAACATTGACAATTAAAATGATTGCTGGTAGAAATTATATGTAAATGTTATACATTCTGCAATCAAGTCTTAAAACCAAAACTAAGAAGGAAACTGGTGTTAATATTTTTGCATATATAGCATTTTCCTCTAATGCGCCATTTGATTCGTTAAATTTTACTTTAAATCATAAAACCTATGTTGCATTCGTACAATATGACCAATATCGAAAAATCTATCAATCATCTTGACGTTGCTATCAAAAATTTTACATTTTAACCTTAATTGTGATGATGGGGAATCATTTTCGATTTTATTCTCCTCTCCCTTAGATATATCTGTTTTGTTAGAATACACTAGTTTGCGACAGTTTGGTTAAATTTGACCAACGGGTTTTGTAGAAAAAAGTTGAAAATATAAGAAATGAACAACAGGCACACGGACAGATAGAGAGAAGACAGGTGATCAGAAAAGGTCACTTCGTAATGTTCCAGTATCACTTGCTTATGGTGTTTATGCGGTATTCAAGAGCTTTCTCTGAGTACAATCAATGTTTAAAGCGAGGCATTTTACTCACTGACAAGTTGATGTTACAGGGATTTCAACAACCTCGTTTAAAGTTGGCATTTCGTAAATTTTATGGTCGTTATAATGACCTTGTTAGTAAATATAACCTATCATTGGGTCGTATTTGGATGACTTGTTTCATACCAATTGTAAGGCCTTTGTTTTTATACTGAATTGACTACAGAAAGTTCATCCTGATAAATACATAGGGCTCACGCGGGTGTGACTGGTCAACTGGGGATGCTTAAACCTCCTAGGCACCTGGTCCAACCTCTGGAATTTCCAGGGGCCCGTGTTTTATGCCTTCTTTACATATTTGTAATGTTTAAAGACTTTATGAAATCGATCACTGTTCGTTATCTTCACCTTTTACAATGAAACTTCTGTACAGGTGAACTTATTGAAATGGTTCAATCAATGCCAAACTAGAAAATAAAATATGAAGAGACAAAACAAAAGACCATCTGTGAATTTTTAAAGTCTGAGGGCTATACATTTCTATCTTCATCATGATTGTCAAACCTAATTTTGGTCATTGATATAAAGAAACAAAATAAACTTCAGCTAATTATCTGCAGGTATAGCAGAAAAAAAAAGTTTTGATTTTTTTAATTATTGAACTGAGCAGTGAATAAAAGGATTTTTTACATTTAAGGTACTAATACAAGTACTTTCATAAAAGTGGGTCAGTCAGCAATAAACTTGAATTGATTTGTCAGTCATCAATATTATAAGAAAAACTAAAAATCAGCTCTACAGCCAAATATTTAAAGAAGTAAATTATTAGAATTTTTTCACATTTGAGCAAATTTTAATATGATCTACATAAATATATTAGGCAGCAGGCATTGCCTATAATTATAGCCTTGTCTATGACAATTAGAAACTAAGTCTAATGGCTATAACTTTTGTATCAAGAGGCCCATTGGCTACACTACTCACCTAAGCACTTGGGCTTAAAAAAACAGACTACAGTTTAGTATTGAAAACTTTAAATAAAATATTGGTCCAAAATTATTTGACTAAGCAAAGGCCTAACTATCTTAAGTTGCTTCCATATCTTTTTACCTAATCATAACATTACAAGATTTCACCTATACATTTGATCTTTTATCGTGGTCCTCACCCTAAGCCCGGGGACATTTGATTTGGTCGAACTTAAAATTTGCACTTAGGATGCTTCTGAATTATAATCATGGTTTTGCTGTTTTTAACTTTTTTCTATATATAGTCAAAAATGCTTGTATCGAAGTACCAGAGATAGACAATTTTAATACATTATAAGTGTATCTTATGGGTAGTATCCACCACACGTGTGAGATTAAACTAATTAGGGCCCCGCTCTGCGGGTGCCCTATAGTGATCACAGTCTGTCCGTCCGAGATCTATTGTCAGGAGCATATCTTCTCTCTCCTTGGCCCAATCTGGCTCATACTTCACCCACAGAGTGTCTTTGGGTAAAGGGTGTGCAGTGACCTTGAACCATGTTTCTAGGTCTAAGGTCAAGGTCATAGCAGAATTATATGAAGAATCCTTGTCCGGAGAATATCTTCTCTCCTCTTGGTCCAATGTGGCTCATACTTCATTCACAGAGTGCCACTGGTCATTGAATGTGCAGTGACCTTGAACGAAGTTTTTAGGTCAAGGGTTAAGGTCAAAAATAGCCTCTCTGTTAAAATTCTTGTCCGGAGCATATTTTCTATCTCCTTGGCCCAATCTGGCTCATACTTCACCCACAGAGTGCCTTTGGGTAAAGGGTGTGCAGAGACCTTGAACCGTGTTTCTAGGTCTAAGGTCAAGGTCATAGCAGAATTATATGAAAAATCCTTGTCCGGAGCATATCTTCTCTCCCCTTGGTCCAATGTGGCTTATACTTCACTCACATAGTGCCAATAGTCCATGGATGTGCAGTGACCTTGAACGAAGTTTCTGGGTCAAGGGTCAAAAATAGCCTCTTTGTTTAAAATCTTTGTTCAATGCATGATTTCTTTCCCTTAAGTCCAGTCAGCCTCAAACTTTACCAATTGATTTATGGTACATAACATTTGTGATTTTCCTTCCATATTTCTAATAGAGGATATGCAACAATTTTCATAGAGGATATGCAGCATTCATGATTTTTGTGCCGTTTTTGTTTGATAGAGGGTATGGAGCACTCGTGATTTTCGTGCCATTTTTATTATAACAAGGATAACATAGAAGCCCTTTAGACTCAAACAACATATCCCTTTATAGTACACAAATGTTCCTCTTCAAAATGAACCCTTTTCAGCTACCTTACGTTTTCATGTTCGTTGCTGAAAGCGGGGCCCTTTGAGATGGCCACCATCTCAATGATTTCTAGTTACGTTTAATCTCATACTTGTGGTGGATACTTCCCATAAGAAAAAGTTATGTTTTATCCTTGCGTATGCTTTATAAATAGCACTTCTGGTTTTGCTTCAAGACATAAAATTTTCGAAACTTTTTCTTTTGAAAGTTCTTGCATTTTAACATAAATGATAATGAGCAAACATTTTGTTAAAAACAAGAAAGCTCTCGTTTTACCTCAACGAAATTTCATTTTTTTTAACTGGCTACCATAAATGTAGGAAACATTAGGCCTATCAGTGAAGATGGTGTTGCATGAATCATTTTACCATTCAGGAAAGTCTAGCCACTTTCATCAATACTTTCTTACAATACACTATATAACTTACCATGATTCTACAAATAGTTGGCCTAGCACTGTCACCATACAGAGAGTGATTTCAGGGTAGGATTACATTTAATGATTCCTCGGTCTTTACAAAATGTACTTTAAAATCAAAAGTTTGTATAAAATAAATCTTCAACAAATTGTCACATATGTTTTAAAAGACGCAGCAAATATCATTCCAAGATTTCATATTTTGTATAGATTTACAAAAAAACTTTCTTTCAGCATTTCAACGTAAACAGTGCGACGTAATCAATTTACTCGTCGTCAATTTGGATAGAAATCAATTAACATCATTTTACAGGGATTATCTAATTTTTTTTGTGAAAAAAGAAAATCTTATGAGATAACTAAAATATCTTTAATTGTGCGATTAATAAAACATCTCTAATTGTGTGACGTGGTATTTGCCTTATCTATGTCGTTTAAATTTAGTATATTTGCTCAGAAAACATCGGGAATATACACCATTTTAACTCATTTGATAAAGTACACTACCAAATATTTTATTATAAGCTCCTTATCTATAAGCATGTTTTTCTGTATTCCTTTGTATAACTTTGATCATTGTTGTGGCTCCACACTACCCCTAAGTGTTCTGATTTGAACGATAAAAAGATGCTTGAGCCATCTGCTCCAGTGAGTAAAAAAATGGACCAAAGAAACTCGAAACCTGATTTGTAAGTCAACAATATTAAGAGATACCAAAAATCAGCTCATTATCTACCGGTCTTGTAGAGTACGATTTCCTCTCTAAAATCCCCCCCCCCCTGAAAACAGGCTCAAGAGTAGGATTTTTCCCCGGAAAATAGACTCTAGAGTAGGATTTGCCCCACGGAAAAATGACTCTAGAGTAGGATTCCCCCCCCACCCCCCACCCCCCCCCCCCGAAATCCCACATCAGATTCAATATCCGGTACAAGCATAAGAAAAAGTACGGAAAATTTACTATCCCAAAATGCTAACATTCATTTTATAAAATACTTTAACTTAAAGAAAATGCATGTATTTCTTACATGAAATAATAATTAACAAAGTGCATTAATATTTTTTTTTCAAAACTTGAAAACCCCTGCTTGTAAATTTCTTTTTTTTTTTTTAAGTCAGAAAGATCAATGAGCTCTGAATAAAAATGAGAAATAAAACTGAAATGATATAAACATTAGGCCATATTAACCGCTAACCTGAGCACCGTGGCTAGGAAAAAAGCAAAAATCAGATCAGTATTGAAAAGCTTTAATGCATAAGTGGTCCCAATTAACCTACCCCTAAAAAAAGGGGGGGGCTATGATTTGAAGAAAATTGAATCTACACTAACTAAAGATGCTTTCATATTTCTTTGACTAATTGTGACTCTTTTCACTACAAGTTTGAACTTTCATTATGGTCCCACCCTACCCCAGGGGGCCATCATTTGAACAAACCTGAATCTACACTATCTGAGGATGCTTCCATATAAATATGACTAATCATAGCTTTGCTCTTGAGAACAAGATTTAAAAAAAAAAAAAAAACAGTCCTATGTATTCCTATGCATAACTTTAATCATCAATTGTGACCACTACATATCCCCAGGGGATGTTTATATATACCAGGGGGTCATGACTTTTATCAAATATGAATCTACACTACCCAAGAATTCTTCCTAATAGTTAATAACCAATCATAGCTTTGCTGTTCTTGAGAAGATTTTTCCTAATATATATTTCTATGTAAAACTTTGATCGTCCATTGTGGCCCCATCCTACCCTCGGGGGTCATGACTTGAAACTACACCACCTGAGGATGCTTTCATATAAATATGACCAATTATGATTTTGCTATTCTTGAGAAGAAGATGTTTAAAGATTTTTCTTATATATTCCTATGTAAAACTTTAATTCCATTTCTTTTGTGCCCCCACCCTACTCCCTGGGGTCATGATTTTAACAAGTTGAATCTACACTACCTGATGATGATTTCACATGAATTTTATTTTTTCTTTTCTTTTCTAAAAGATGTCATTAATTTTTCACTAATTTGTAATTATCTCCCCTTGGAAGAGAGTGTGGCCCTTCATTTGAACAAACTTGACTCCCCTTTATCCATAGATACTCTGTGACAAGTTTAGTTAAAATTGGTCCAGTAGTTCAGGAAAAGAAGATGAAATTGTGAAAAGTTTACAACGACAACGACGACAGACAACGGACAAATTTCGATCAGAAAACCTCACTTGTGCCTTCGGCTCAGGTGAGCTAGAAATGTTTATACCCGTTACCATGGTAACATTCTTAGTTTGAATTTTTAAATCTTGATTGCAAATGTATATATTTATGTATATTTTGTACCAGCAATGATTTTACATGTCAATGTCCTGTAATCTTGATTCTGAGTATCAAAACAATTGAAATTCCTACAGAGAATGACTCTTAACTCTACACAGGTTACACTGGTTGCTAAGTGCTCAGAATCGTTGCCATGGGAAAATCAAGTGAAAAATAGAATTTTTTAAGATGCTAATTGCATTGTAAAATTTGCCTAATCACAATTTTACAGCACGATTTGAAGAATCCTTAACAACAGGTACGTGGACATGCTAAAATTATTATTCTATGATGCGTTGCTAAGGGGAAATCGCTGTTACCATGGAGATTACAAATTTTAAAACATTCCATAGTTTGCAGAGAGGTCTCAAAAATTTCAATTTATTGTAAAATTTGTTTTGAGTATTCAGAGATAACAAGTCATGTGATTTATGACTTTAGCATTTTACATTTTTTCTCTTTTTATTCATCAAAACATCCATTTTTGTTGCAAGGCAACGGATAGGAATGTTTAAAAATTATACGCTTCTGAATTCAAAGTCTAAAAGACAAAATCATCTGCTTTTATATTATATACACAGGATGTCTGTATGAGGTCCATCACTGGAGTAATTAGGCATTAAATAAATCCAAAATCATAAAAATGCTGAGTCAGCAAAAAATGAAAAACATGCATATATTCCCACATCTATCACAAATATGTCTTTAAATCTTATTTCTATATTTTTGATTGTGAAAACTGTGAAGATCATTATCTTGAGAATAACAGCAATGAAAAAGAAATTCTTTTAGCATTTACATTTAATTTGAGCCTGAAAGATAAGAGATTTTTTAGTCAATCGAAGCTGAAAATTGGCTGGTTGCTAGGGAAATTTCTTTACCCATGTTTCCATGGTAACCGTGAATCAAAACATTTTTCCCTTTGCATACATGGTTTATAGGGCAAAAGAAAACTATGTGTGGAAAATCATCAAATTCTGAGAACCCTCATATATCACCTACATGCCTATTTTGCATGATTTTCACAAAGAACTGTACTTAAACAATTTGAACTTTAATATTTAGAATGGAATTAATTGATCATATAGTCACACGACCCGTAGATCCCATCATGAGATCAATATCAACTGCATCAGAAAATGTTTCCTATAATTACCATGTTTGATATTGATGCTTGTTGAAGTTTTATGTGCTTAAGTAGTATTTAAAAAAATAGGTTGTTCATACTTATAATTATTTTTATTCTTTGTAATGAAAGTTATTTTATACCTCTTTTTATATTTTTATCAGTGCGAAGACAAGGCGACTAAGTTAGATATTTTGATGGAGTAAGACAAAAATAACATCACTGAATATGAAAAGTGTCATTTATCCATATGAAGGGCAAAAAGGAATGTACACATTATAACTTGAAGAGAATAAAAAAATCACATAACACATAAAATCTTTGGCATCATATTATGCAAAATTACACCTAAAATTAAACATTCCATAAATCAAGCTCTGGTACAGTGTATGCCTGCTATCAAAACGGTTGGGATAAAGCAAAATAAACTCGCAAGATATAAACACTTTGTTTGGGATAAACCAAAATGAACGGAAAATATAACACCTAATATATAAACAATGAAAAGAAAGGTGAGAGAAAAGGGTAGATGGAGGATTTTTCAACGAATACTTCCCTCACAATTCAGTTTGGTTTTCTCTTCTGGTAAATAAAGCAATAATGGTTACAAGTCTGGAATAATCCAATTTGATTGGTGATGAAGGACTAAATTTTAGTAATGGCCAATATCTGCCCCCAAAATCTAACTGCGATGGAGAAATATTTAATTACGTTCTAAACCTATATTTAAATATATACAATGGACAATATTTAGATACTTCAAAGCATTATATATTTCGTCAACTATGACGTGGAAAGTGAGATATGACGTCAAGAAAATGACTAAAATTTGAATTTTTAAGGATATTGAAAGAAAATAGCCTTTTATTAGATTTTTATTAGAAAGTATCGAGCGCAGGTCTGCTGAGACATGATCTTTTCATGGAGTAAGACAAAAATAACTGCAGCATTGAAAATGAGAAACGTCATTGATTCAAATAAACAACGAAAAGCTTACATGTAAAATGTACATCATTAGTTGGTCAGAAGAAGCTAGAAAATGCAATTCATTTCCTTTTTGTGATTTTCGCAGTAGGTTTAACGTAGCTACGGATAGCGATCACGTGACATTACATGTGAATTCTAAATTAAAAATTTTTCGGTCCGCTTATTCCGGAAATGCGCCTATTTTCAATATGCCCGACTGCAGTTGTAAACAATGTTCTCCGAGAAAAGTTCACAGGAATAGTTACAGGAAAGCTCAGCAGTAAAGGTAGATCAAGTTAATAAGAGTGAATGAGAGATATAACATGTCAACAAACAGGACTACAATTATAAATCTTTTTTTATGAAATGGTATATTCGTATATACACATGTCGCAAACGACTTACACCCCTAATGGCCCTATTCCAAGCAGACGACACGGCTGATGTAGATCATAAAATGACATCAAAATGGAACGAAGGACGAAGAGTTGTTGAGCTGAAGAACTTGGTAGTCCAGTTTGTATGCTTACAGCCACAAGATGAGGGCATTCATTTGCATTTTTTACAACTTTAAAAACGTTGTTGACTCGGTACTTTATTGTATCAATACATTGGGCCTAAATGATGGGGACTGATGGTACTGTACTGTTTGTGGATTTACCAACACCTTTTCCACGGGAAAGGAATACGATAGAGAGGCCTTTGATATCAACTCAAAATTAGCTCTTGGTAAGTCAAATAAATATTGACATGATGTACATTCCATTCCAAACTTCTGTCAGAATTGTAATTCAGCATGAATATAAAACTTCTCCTTAGTAAACTTAGTGCATGTAAGGAACTGCCATTTGATTTGGGGAGGGGGATTTTATGGGTGTCAGATTATTTATTAACATTTCAGTGAAGGACAGATTTTTTATTTTTATTTCCAAGATGATTGGGGACAGATTTGTTTTTCTTCACTGGAAAAAAGTTTGACAAGGTGGTACATATTGAAACTGTTTGCATGTTGTTTGCTGGTCTGATAAAATTCAATCCTTTATTTTACTACTGCTGTATAGTTAGAATATCGGTCAGGCAGCATGGGCATTTCTCTTGATAAGTCCAGTTTCTGTGTAAGATTTTTCGGTTAAAAACTTATTTTCCAATCAACTATAATTAAATTTTGTTTATGCCTGTATATATTTATTTGATCTATTTTTTTTTCAGCCAACTTGATGGTACATTCTGGTATGGGACCATCCCATGTAGTAAATTTTCTCAGTACCTTTAACACCACATGGTGTCACCACATTGAAGAAAAAGAGAAGTCGGCCTCTATTGTGGAACCAGGCCAAGGAATCTTGTCGGATAGATAGAGACGAAGAATGCTAAACCGGACCAGTTGGAATGTAGTTCTGATGCTGGATAGCAGACCAAGGGGTCTTGCTGTTAGTATAAAAGAGATACTGGTAAAGTCATCATTTGAATTTTCTTATGCCAAATTTGATAAGTGTAGAAAATTGGCAATTTATGGGGAGTAAACTTCTGCAAGTTATACATGTATATATACATGTTCACTGAAATTCTATATATAGGATACAGACATTTTGGGGAATATATTTTGATGTGGACTCCAGATAATAATGTTAAATTTTATATTTCAGATAATTTTAACAAGAAAGGTGTATAAGATATATGAATGTGAGGTCCAGACCATTCATGCTGATAATGATTCAACTACTGCAGCTCTACTAAAGAATGACTTTCCATCTCTTCCAAAAAAGCAGGACAAGAATCACTTGATGAAACTGAACTAACATATACTACTTTTCTTGTCAATTTCATATTATCTCTTGTTTGAGTGTTACATCTGAAGTGGTAACAGACACTCCACATATAGACTTTTATTAGCTCACCTGAGCCAAAGGCTCAAGTGAGCTTTTCTGATCACATTTTGTCCGGCGTCCGTCTGTCTGTCTGTCTGTAAGCTTTTCACATTTTCGACTTCTTCTCAAGAACCACTGGACCACTTTCAACCAAACTTGCCACAAAGTATCCTTGGGTGAAGGGGGTTCAAGTTTATCAAATGAAGGGCCATGCCCTCTTTCAAGGAGAGATAAATAAGAATTAGTGAAATGAATAGCATCTTTAAAAAATCTTCTTCTCAAGAACCACAGGGCCAGGAAAGATGAAACTCATTTGGAAACATCCTCAGGTAGTGTAGATTCAAGTTTGTTCAAATCATGACCCCCGGGGTAGGGCGGGGCCACAATGGAGGATCAAAGTTATACATAGAAACATATAGGAAAAATCTTCTTCTCAAGAATAGCAAACCCATGACAAGTCATATTTATATTGAAGCATCCTCAGGTAGTGTAGATTCAAGTATGTTCAAATCATGACCCCCGGGGGTAGGGAGGGACCACAATGGAGAATCAAAGTTTTACATAGAAATATATAGGAAAAATCTTTAAAAATTTTCTTCTCAAGAACAGCAAAGTTATATTTATATGGAAGCATCCTCAGGTAGTGTAGATTCAAGTTTGTTCAAATGATGACCCCTGGAATAGGGAGGAGCCACAATGAGGGATCAAATTTTTACAAAGGAATACATGGCAATTTTTTTTTAAAAATCTTGTCATGTAAAACAGAGCAATTTGTTATATTGACATGGAAGCATCATCAGGTAGTTTAAAATTCAAGCCCCCCCCCAATCTTTTCAATACTGAACTGATTTGTGCTTTTGCCTAGCAATTGTGCTCAGGTGAGCGTTGTGGCCCATGGGCCTCTTGTTCATGTATAATCTACTCTGTGAGTATTATGGCTGGTGTGGTAATAGACTGCTCCACTTGTAGACTTTTTTTTAATTTTTCATATATAATGTACTATGTGAGTGTTATATGTATGTCAGATGTGGTAATAGGCTGCTGCAAACTATTCTTTTTCAAAAAAAATTATATTTTATTATATTATCTTATAGCCAAGATGTTTTTTTCCCAACAAAGGTGCATATATTTGTCATGTTAATGCATTCAATTAGGGTGTTTTTCACAATGCAATGAAACAAAAAATTAAATGCATATAATATGGGTGTTTTAAGTTCATTAAAATGGTCATATTTGTTTGATTGGGAGAAGTGAAATACTTTTATTCAATCCCTACTTCTATTCAAGTGGAATATAATTTAAAATTGACATACATGTAAAATAAGGTTTTTGTAGAACCACTTAAATATCTTATTGAGTCCCATTCTTGTTTTGCATTTTTTTTTAGAAGCACACCAAATTTGATTCTTATTTTCAATTCTGGAAAATGGGAGGGGTTGGATTTGGACCATTTGGTAGCTCTAGTTAATTAGCCCTGTGCCAAGATTTTTGAGTGGGGAATAGTATTGGACAAATTTTTCACATAATATTATCAAACAAATCTAATTGAGCAGATTAATTTAAAGATTTTACATAAGAAAATATAGAATTTGTGTGCATGAAAGTAATGAAAATTGTTAAGGTTGAAGAGTTTTTGTATGTGTTTTCTTTTAACATTATATTTCCATTCAATTAATCTATTGTTGAAATATAAATTCATATTTTAATTTTGTTTAAGAATTATTTTGAAAATAAAGCACATATCTAACAATTAATTTTTCATGGACTATTTCAAAATTGGATAAATTATGAGTTTTATAGTGAGGGGAGAGGGGAGGTAACTCATCATGTCATTACTCTATGATTTCTCCTAATGTCATATAAATATTTTCATTAATTATTTATTAGTAATTGTTTTGTACTTCTGATTTATTTCTTCAATTGTTTTTTTTTTCTAATTTACTTTGCAATTTTTTTAATAGCACTTCAATCATTATTCTTATTTTCATGATGGGAAAACAAAGGAGGGGGGGGGGTAGTTGTGGACCATTTGGTACCTTTATTAGCCCTCAATGTGACCAAGATTTTTTGAGTGAAGAATGGTAATGGAAAAATCTTTCATATAATGATAAAGAATAAAAATTCTATTGGACAGAATTTTTTTTTTGAATTTAAAAAGTGTCAAATTTGTATGCATGAAAATAGTCAAATTTGTTGAATTTAAAATGTTTTATAAGCACTATTCTCTTAATTTATCTCTGTTCAGACAATCCATTGTTAAAATAAGTTTACAGTATCAAAATTGTTTCAAAATAATTTTAAATATTAAATGCATATTGCATAATAAATTTTTTATGGGTAATTTATATGTTGTATTATGATTTTTGGAGTGACTGGAAAGGGGAGGTAACTCATTACCCCCTGGTTCCATAATTTACCCTCAATGCCATGTTCATATTTCCACTAAAGGTTCATTACACATTCCTTTGCACCATGTGAAAATTTCAGCAAAATCTATTGGGAGGTTTTTTTGGGGTCAGGTGTCCTTAGCTACCTTAAAGGATTTTCCTGTAAATTATCACAAAGGTGATTGCAATTTATCTACTAAATCGTTGCTTTATGATGAACGTGATAAATTTAACTTTTCAATCGTCAGCTTCCCTTACTTATGCAGCAATATACCCTTATCACATGCATACGGGGTTTATATCTCTCAGTTGATTCGATACGCAAGAGCATGCTCTACGTATGAATAAATTTCTAAAAGGAAGTTGTTGACGAACAAGTTCATGAAATAAGAATATCAGCAATCTCGTTTAAAGTCATCATTTCGTAAGTTCTATGGTCGATGCAATGACTTTGTCAGCAAATACAATCTAATTACTAATTGTTAGGCCATTATTTACACACTGAATTGTCGACGGATTGTTTTCGTTATTTCCCGATCATGACAAGGGGCACACGGCGGGTGTGACCTGTCGGCAGGGGGTGCTCACTCCTTCATGGCACCTGATCCCACCTCTGATGTCTTAGAGGTCCGCGTTCCTCCTATTCTGTAATGTTTAATGGACTTCTGAGCTTGAAAATGTTCGTTATCTCCACATATTTCATTTAATGAATTATATGTTGTGCTTCATTGAATTTCCTTCAACAAAACACCTGCGTGCATCACTTAAATATAATTTTTAAGTTCTCCAAATTTCTTTATCTATGGATTTTCTATTGATTTGAGAAAAAATTCCAAATCAACTTTCATATTCTGGAATCTCAAAGAAAATTAATAAATATATATAAAAATTATTGTTTAAGAAGAGAGTACCTCCAGCATATCAACCAAATATGTTACAACTTTTAGAATGACAATGATTCGTGTCAAGGTAATTTGTAACTTAATTCTCTATTGTTTTTAGATTTTACAAAACCTCATCAAAAGAACCATGAATTAGGATACACCAAATTTATTTCCCTATGAAATTGTCAATTGCTATTCTAGCTTAGATTGACAATTGCGTATAACTTGATACAACTTTACTTTAATTTCTAAATGTTGGTCTTTATAGACAACAGTGTTCAAATAAATGTGAAGAGTCATAATATGTATGCCTATCTTCCATTTATTTGTTATACATATGCAATATATGTCGACATTATCGTATGTCTAAAAAAAAATCGATAGTTAATCATACCGTAGATTACATGTACGTACATGCAGACTAAAGTATAAAAAAGTAAAAATGCTAGACAAATTTCAACTAATTTGAAAGCATGTACTTGAAGATGAAGAAGAAGAAAATAGGGAAGGGATTTGGAAGGCAATTTTATTTCGCTTTATAAGAGCATTTTTAACGAGCTTATTTACTGGTGTCTAACAAATCAAGAGGAAAGAAAGTACCTGTTGGAATGCCTTCCAATGCGTACTGCATAAAAGATACAGAGCAAAACAGAGGGATTTTTCTCATTAAGAGCGTTATCAGATCACTAACATATTTGTTTAATCCGATGAAACATTTAAAGATCAGCCAATAAATAATAATCTTGGCTTATATAATATCTATAAGAAACATTATGTACAATATAATTTGTCCAAATCGGATACGATTAGCTTCATAAAATTTGGCCGGATTAGACAAAATCAGGAGTGCAGGAAAAATGCAGAAAAAATATTTGAAATTTATTACCATTGTTTTTTTTTTATTCGCAATTACAATGTACATGTTGGGAACATATAAAATAAATATAAAGTATAAAGTAATATAAATATATAAATCATAAGTAAATATAAAGTAAATGATAAAATCATTCGACTTTTTTTGGAGTCTTAAAATTATTCAAAAGTATTGCATGACTTACTTTCAATTTTTTTTTTCTTTTTCGTTCACAAAGTTCGAGACTTTCAACTTGAAATGAAAACGGAGTCAAAATCTACTGACACGTATATATCAAGCGCAGGTTTTGTAAGTCAAAAAGCGCATTCAACATAACAATAAACACAGTTTTTTACGATTTTGTAATTATTGAATTGACATTATAATTTTTATGAAAACATTTCAACTACAATGTTATGGCTACATTTTGAAATGAGACGATTGAGTTTCGATCCCGATTTATATTTTGATTTTTAAATCAATAAAAAAATTTATAGCCGAAATGGACAGTTCCGGATCGGAGTACTCAGAGTCCGAGAAATTTTACTGTACTCATATTTTTTCCTCTTATACTGGTTTTAGAATTTACTTTAACTTCTATATGATTTTTGTAGCATTACTGTTTGAACTGTGCCTTCCAATTTTGTATTTTGAGAGTTATTGTTTTGCAGACTGGATAGTTGCGTATGCTATGTACAATGTACACTGGAATATTAAACTTAATTAGTAAATCTTGCACCTAGTTAGATATTTTTTTTTAGCAAAGCAAACATATAGAAATGATCAGATCTATTATTTGAATCTCTAAGCAAATTTACATCCTGTCATTGGGTCGTATTTTGACTGGCATTATTTCATACCAATTGCTAGGCTTTTATTTTCTATACTAATTTTGACTTCGGAATTACCCGTCTACCTAATCAATGCATAGGGCTCTGTAGATTGTGACCCGTCGACAAGTAATGCTTATTCCTCCTTGGTATCTGATCCTACCTCTGGAATTATTGGGCGTCCTCCTTTCATGCCCTCCTCACAGATTCGTATTATTCGAAGGTTTTTCTTGAGACTGATTGCTTTTTTCACTTTTTTTATTGTTATAGAAAGAGAAATTCATTTGTTTACTGGTACATTATTTCAAATAATTACAAACAAGATAATCATATTATTCACTTAAACAGCTGCTATCGAAGAATCGTGTATCTATGCATTATATTGATACCACTGCTAGACATGAATTCTGAGCCTAGAGGAAATACATGTAACAGGCGTGAGCATGTTTGTGGCGTCAGTGGATAAAATGCATCATAATTTGATAAAACCATTTCACACAGCCTTAATACATCTATGAGGAAGCGATGTATATATAAATTTTCTTGTTTTTCTTTTAAATCTAATCTAATAATACGAGTACAACTCTCATTTATCACTTTCTTTGTAAATAAGATGGTGATGATGCAACTCCACAATTTCTATTTTTTCATTAAATCCATAGATATACTTAGCAACAAATTTAGGTAAGTATGATTTTTTTTTTATTTCGAAAACTGTTTTGTTGTTTGTATAAATTGTTATCCTGTCAGTTGGTCTTACATGGATATGTTTTGCTTAGACATAAATATTTAAACAACTGAAAATCTAAACTTTTTATATATGAATGTTTTTTTTTATAAATATGATTTTACATGACTGAATAATTATGGTTTTCTTGAATAAATTTTGATTATTTAGCTTTTGCACAGATGACTGTGCTGCAAATAATCAGAAAAGTGGGGACAAATGTGAGGGTAATTACATGTGAATTAAAATATATTACATGTTAAAGATGATTTGTAAATATGATTAGAGATTTCGGAGTTTTCTCTATGAATAAAAAACTCTAGACATATTAAATGTATTTCTAACCAGAATGCATACCTGGATACGTTGGACTAAAGTGTAGTCAACGGTGTCCACCTTTAACATACTGTGCAGAGACGTGTGACTGTGCACCCAGTAAATGTGACCCTACGTATGGATGTCTCAAAGGTAAACAGCTATGTAAAAAAACTTCATTTCGAGCACATGTTTCAATATTATTTTCAAGTACACTTCCAGGTAAATTGTTGTCGTAAATAAAATTTATCCGATGTATAAGCGAAAAATGTGTCTGCAAAGCAGTCAATCAGTTTACAACATTAAAAAAATGTAGGACTTTGAAAAATAAATGAACATTATTTGATTAGGAACAAATGTTTATGAAAAGAAAATCTTAAACAATGAAATACTTAATTGCAATGCTAATTACTTCTTTCAGGTTATTCTGTGGGGTAAGGCACTGTTCTGATTTGTTTTTACAAGCTTATGACAAGACAATGTTCCGACGAGGTTTTTTTTTTGTTTCAATACAGGATCCTTCAGGATAATAACCAAAGATGCTGTTATAAATATTATAAATTGAACAACACTTGTCAAGGTAATGGTGGATTTTTCTGAAAGTCTAGTTTCATTTACATCTTTAAAACGTTAACAAAAATAAATGAATCTGGTAGAAAATGAGAGTAGTACAAGGGGGTTGTCAAAATCGTTCCTTTACTTCAGTAGATATCTCTATCTTAATAATAATTGTACTCTACCTTTTAACCAACAATATCA
This sequence comes from Saccostrea echinata, assembly GCF_033153115.1. Classification (NCBI taxonomy): domain Eukaryota; kingdom Metazoa; phylum Mollusca; class Bivalvia; order Ostreida; family Ostreidae; genus Saccostrea; species Saccostrea echinata. Next base: position 4,060,927 of record NW_026889760.1, read on the forward strand.
AGTTCTGTTTATTCGTTTGTTGGCCATTATGATTAATTAGTTTCAGTTCGTTGTAGATTACAGAATGTTCGTACTTTTTAAGGATATAATCACAATGATATATGCATTTCTATGTTTTACTAGCATGTCCTCCTGGTTATTTCAAATCAAACTGTTCTTCCCAATGTCCCTATCCAACATATGGACATATGTGTGCTAGCACGTGTATTTGCTCCGATTTTTATTGCAGTCTCGGGTTGGATGTCTTCTTACCACCGGTATTTTACACATATTTATGTGAATTTTTTATAATGAAAGTCTTCTACTATTATAATGATGCTCCTAATTTTATCCCTTGATTAAATGTAGAACAATTAAGAAGGTTATTAAAATAAACTACATTTATGTTGCGGTAAATACTTACATATTTGTATGTGATGATAACAAACAGTAATCATGCCCAAAGTCAAGTCAAACAATGCACACCGTGAGCAGAGGGAACACGGACCTCTAAAAACAGTATTGGGATCAGGTGCCCTGGAGGAGTGGAGAATTTCCTGTAGACCGGTCACATCCATCCTGTGCCCTTTCTCATGATCGGGTAAACGGAAAAAAATCATTGAAAATTCAGTTTGAAATTGAAGTGGTAAACAAGGTCATTGTATCGACCGTAGTTTTTACTAAATGTTGATTTTAACGACATTATTGATATCCTTGTAATATCAACTAATTTGTCAATTAGAAATTATTCTTCTCTTCGGATAACAATAAAACAAGGACACAGCATTCTAACTCCAGATTTATTGGCTTTAACTATTAGTAGACCAAGTTTTGTATTCATATAAAGCGGAATTTATTCAAAAGCAATTCCTTTAAAAGAAAAAGCCTCTTGCAGTTCAATAATTAGGTATATAGACGACCTCTTATCAGTAAATAATGTTCATTTTCATTCCTACGTTGATTCGATGTATCTATATGAACTCGAAACAAAAGGACTAACAGAATCTGACACATATGTTTCATAGTTGGAAAATGTACTAGAAAAACACATTAATGGTAAAATAAACTTTATGATCAACGTGATGAGATCAACATTATAACCCATATGGAGTTTATGTTTCCTAGTTGATTCAAAACGCAAAAGCATGATCTACATACGAACAATTACTAAAATGAGGCACGTTTTTGTCAAATAATTTGAAGAAACAATGATATCAACAGTCTCGTTTAAAGTCAACATTTCGCAAATTCTAGGGTAGATTCATTGACCTTGTCAGCAAGCAAAATTTCAACGCAAATTAATGGAAGAAAGCAACTACATGTATATCAACTGAAAAAACTACGTAGTTAACATTGAAAACGTTTGTTTTTACAACCCGGAAGTGAAGGAATTTGCTGGATTTCGCAAACATTGTATAACATTCTATCATCTTTGTTTCCTGAAATTCGCTGAAAAATTTCACACTTTTTGTAAAAAGTTCCTATATCTGTTTTATGTATTGAATATTAAACTTGAAGCGATTTCGAAAACCATCACTCGAAGATTACCTTTTGTGTTTTGCAGCGAAAATCTAAATCGACAACCAAGCAGCACTGTTAATGTATAACAGGAAAATTCCGCTGAATATTGACATGCATAAAAATATCTTTGCAGAATGATGTTTTTGTTACTCTCATGATTTACCTTAACATATAAAATCAGCTTGTTTACAATAAATCTATTATTCCTCAATTGCATTTGGTACAGATAGATTTATTATGCAAATTATTTGTTATCTAAATGATCCTTATATGTAGATGAAATTTTTTGTGTGAATTAGACCATGGGTATTTCAGACACTTAATCTTACAACAAATCTACACATGACTCCTAATTATTCACATATATATGTTTAGTGTTGAATCATACAGCTAAATTGAAAATCAGAAACAGTTTCAAAGCTACTACTCTGCATTCCGCAAATGTGTATCATTCAAAAACAACAGTCATCATTTCAATTGGAACAAGTATAACATGTATGCTCATCTTATACATTGTCTACGAGATCCGGCTAAGAACAGAGCAAAATAAGTGTCCATCAGGCCACACTAACCACAATTTCTAAGAACTCTTAGCATCAAGCTAGTTTCCAGTAGAATTATAACTAAATGTACATGTATAATCCTTAGTGAAAGTATATTAGCGTGAGATAAAAGTGTTCATAACACTTAATGATTAATAAATAACACCTAGAGATTGTAAATTGATTCAAGCATTAATTTCCTCGTTTGATGCAGGTACATGTAAATCTGATAAATTCAACTTTTAGTTTCTAATCCTTTTTGCTTCGAATTGTGATGCTGATAATGACAATATCCTTTCTATATTCTTGTCACATGTTTAATGCTTTGATGAATATCTTGATGTACAGATTTACCTAGTTATTTTATTTTGTTAACGAAAATGTACAACTTAGTTATATGATTGTTAACTGTGTTCTTTTTCCCTACTTTGCTAAGACATAAATGGAATTTTATGTAACTGTCGATTTTGAGTTTCCTAAACTTTTTTCTGTTTTATTTTCTGTTTTCTAATTTGTATTCTGTTTTGTTTTAAATTCGGGAGGGGGGAGAACTGTCACTTTAGTTATGGTGCAGAGGATTGTACAGCAAAATATCACATGGGTAAAATGAATTGAGAAATGAAAAAGAATTATATTACATGTAAATACTTATAACGCTATAGAAAATGATGACTCGAGGAATTCTATAAAACGTTGAAAACCTAGGTATATGCAGAAAACCCCTGGGAATTTCGGACAGAACTATTCGAAATAGTCTCCACCATCAACATATGGTACATTATGTTAAACTATATATGACTATTACTGTGTACCGGGTGAATGCCCCCTCACCCCATCCACACAGATATTGCCGAGGTTTAACTTCCTTTAAACACTCCATAATACCTACTAAGAGAGCAATTGTCGTATCAGTACCGTAACGTAGCAGAGTGTTGTTATAGTATTCTGTCTGGAACTCGCTAAAATAAAAAACGCTGTTGTAGATAAGTTGACAAGTGCGCATTACTTGACACAGCTTTACATTTGCAAATGTTGGCGTTCACATGCAACAGTATTCAAATAATTGTGAAAAGTTATAATATGCATGTTAATCTTCCATTTACTTACTATATATGAGATATAATGTGAACGATATCGTATGTCTAAGACATTCGAAAATTAACCATGCCGTAGACTACATGTACGTTCATGCAGACTTTAGTTTAAAAAAGAAAGATGCTATACAACTAAATATAATTTGCAAGCATCTATTTGAAGAAGAAAGGGTTTGAAAGACTCGGGTAAGACAGTCTTATTTTTCTTAATGCGAGTATTTATATTGCATCTATTTACTTTTCCCTAAATTATCAAGGAAAAGAAAGTACACGTTTGAATATCTTGCAATGCATACTGTATATAACAATACGGAACACAACATATGGATTTTTTCACAAAAAAGTGTTAAATCACTAACACATGTGTATAAACTGTTGAAATATTTAAAGATCAGTCACTTCATAATTATTTTGGCTGGTATAATGTCTAAATACTCAGAATTTTAAGATTTCCTCAAACTAATTTTTGAATTTACTTTCCCTTCTATACGATTTTTGCTACATTATTGTTCGCTCTTTTCATTACAAAGAACTAAGTGCAGTAATGCAGCTTTTCTGCACCCCCTGTTTTCTCAAATTTGAACTGAATAATATATTCTATTTTTGTACAGCACTGAATAAAAGATAGTCCAGGTTGACTATTTCTGGGCTTTTTTCATTTTTTATGTGTCGTTATATAACGGTATACAGTCTCAGAAGTAGCAATGTTTTGGGAAATTTTCAAAATTCAGTGCAATTCTCGGTAATTTTTCATTAAATTAAATATGAGCGCATGCTTGCTCAGGATTCATACTTGGAAGGAGGAGAGATTTTTACATAAGAACTGACAGCAAAAAGATCTTTCCTGAGCAAGACTGCGCTCATTGTTTTTATCAAGAAAAATCTTTGATTTAATGGTGTGATGCGCGTAGTCCAAAATATCTGACGTTTTCCAGGCTTTTTTTTACGATTTTGATATTTTATGTGCCAGGAAAACGTCAGAACCGGCGCCATTTCGAAAACTGGAAATTTCGCCGTCTCCAACCGGAGCTGATTTTCGATACTTGCGAAGTTAATTAATTGCCAAACTTACAATTTATCAGTGGCACAATGCTTTTAGTACTCACCAATATCGATGAAAAGAAAATATCACTCTACATTTCGATACAGCTCTTGCAAGATTTTAAAATGCAGTAATTAAAAACAAAACTCGAAGGTCTGTTAAAATGTTTTCACCGGACTCTATATTATATAAAAAAAACATAAAAACGATGTTGATGAGTACTAAAGGCATTGTTCTGTTGATAAACTGTGAATTCAGCATTTAATTCGGTTCGCAAGTATCGAAAATCAACCCGAGAATGCCGCCTCCAGTTGGAGGCGGCACATTTCCAGTTTTCGTAATGGCGCCGGTTCTGATTTTTTCTTGGCACGTAAAATATCAAAATCGTAAAAAAGCAAAGAAAACGTAAGATATTTCGGACTATGATGCGCGGTGCTTGTTCACGCGAGGAAATTCGGTCGTGATTGACAACTTTTGTTTATTAATGTACTTTACCTATTTAGCGCTCTAGCTATAGTTAAAGTAAATTAAAACTTTTCTTGTAATAATTAAATGTGCGATCCAAAATCAGTGTCGGCTGCTGCATCTAAAGTAAAACTTGGTTGAATTAACAAAAATTAATCGAATATATCGTCTGATTTCTTTGAGTTTGAAACCTGCTTTCCGTGAAATACAAGATATATCCTTGACGATACAAAAATTCAGAAAATTACAAGCCTTCAGCATGCCATAATTACTGCAACATTAGGTAAAGTGTTCAATAGGTGAAAAAATGAGATGTATATAAAAAGACAAATTATTATGGCAAATCTACACTTTGTTACATAGTTTGCATAGGTAAAAGAGCACCTTTCTTTTATATCGTTTTTTTTCTCGAATAGATAAGACCATTTCATATCACTGCCTGTGTGTGTGTATGTATGTGTGTATGTGTGTGAAATGTTCATATGTCCTGCAGTACATATTTACATGGTAACAGAGATCTATCAAAAATGAATATCTCTTACTTGTCTGCTAGGTATTTTAGAAAACAAACTTAAGCTACTGTGCAATAGAATAGTTAGGAATGCCAAATCGAAATAACTGAAGAATTAATGGTAACAATTAGAGTCCAAGAATTAATGTACAAACTCCAGACATAATCAATTTATATATCGCTGGATTTGTTTACAGTTTCCTAGCCATGCTCAAGGGAAATAACCCGCATTGAGGCCCCAACGGGATATTTCCATGATATATGAATCAAGAATATATTGTTATAGGTTGTTTATATTTCATATTATTTATATTTGATAGAATAAATAACAAAAAATAGATAGATGGAAAGATAGACAGAATTGATAATTTGAAAATTGTAAAGAAATACATGTTTATATTAGTTATAAAATATTTTTTTTAAAAATAAATCAATGATTTTTTTTTTTTTCAAAATTGAAGAAGAAGGATTATTTCATTAATCTCTGAAGATGAGTTGTAAACCACTGAAAATATTAACAAACTTATTTTCAAGAAATTCATTTTAATTTTACTAAAAAATAATTCCAAAAGTTATACAGTGTATAATTAAGAACCCTCCATACATTTATAAAACAATTTGGACATTAAAAAAATTGATGTAGCATAAAGGTGTAATTACAGAATTCTTTATCTTATTTTCAACATAGATTACATTAGGAATTTATCAAGTAAAACATGCAAAAAATTAAACACGAGAACATTTGAAAGATGAAGGAAGCTATGAAGTAATGGTATGCCATGATTTTCCAAATCTTTTGAGGGTTAAACTTCAGTTTAGGCATTCTAAAAATGTACTTCGCACCTTTTGGATAAACTATGAAGGTAAAGAGGAGATTGGGAGGCCATTTGTGGTTGGTACTGTACTTGCAAAATTGGAGCAAGACTGGTTGGTTGCTGTGCCCATGTGTCCAGTGTACTGTGGTTCCTTGGATGGAAAAGGCATCAGGGTGAAGAACTAATGTCATCTGGACCTGGACCTAACTGCCACTTTCTGAATGCAGCGTATCAAGAAGATTCAGATAGTGACACTGTGGAGGAGTGAATTCCAGGATTTATGGATTACATAGGTCTTTCATAGGAAATTCATCTTAAACGATAAATGTATTACATATAGAGCATCAGTGTTTACTTCAGTATAGACTTGACTTTATAGTTTGCTTTTTGGTGTTTTTTTTACATTAAATGAACTTGCTGCTATGCTAAAGGTGGAAACATGGGGTTACAATGATAAACTGAGGGGAATCATATGCTAAGAAATAAAATCAAGGTATAAATGACGAAATATACAATAATACGTATTAATGATATTTTCATGTAAAATGTGTTGATGATTTTTAACGGTGGGAGACATGCCAGTCTCTAACTGTGAAATTATCTCACATTGATAGTAAACTTTAACCTTAAACCCCTTCATGCTATTATGTTTGAGATAAAAGATTTCGTTTATACCGTATAACATAAGTTGCCTACGTCACAATGAGTTAAGTCTAAAACGTATTACTCTGCTTGACGTTACTTCAAAAAATATGCTCAATTTGAAGCCATATTTGGAGGAAAAAACTGCCTTATTGTCTACACTAAAATTAAATTATAAGAAAAGAAGCTTCGCGGTTTATAAAGCGTAAACTACCCCAAGTTATGTTATATCGTATAACTTAGGTCAAAATAAGCTTCATTCCTTAATTGTTAAGAATCAGCTAGTCTATACGTGCATGTAAATGACTTTATACATGTACATGTATGCAGAAGTCACAAGTCTTCGCTGTTTAAGACAATTGGGAATTTTACATGATATATGCATTGAAAAGTATTAAGTATCTCTCAAATTCTATGAAATCGAAGATTTTCAGACTTTCTGTAATTGATATGATTAGACGTATATTGAGTTGTGTAACGCAGAAGTATAAAATTAATATGTTTGAAAAAGATTGTTTCGATATGCGTTACAATGGAGATAATATTTCAATGATACAGAAGAACTATGCAGTTTTTCTGTTTAAAATTACTGATTAAAACTATATTTTGTTTTTGATTTTTATTCTAAATGTAAATAAACTACTCCCAATTATCAGATTTTATCTTAAAATTCAATATTTTATTGAATGTTGTTGAGAATACCGCTTGGTATCCCTGGTTGTAGTAAGCAGTAAAAGTGGAAACGATGAAGAACATTTCAACATTTGTTAGCATCATGTAACTCATTCTTCCATTTAGATTGAAACTCATTCCAATGTGGAAATAACAGGTAGTTTACTGATTTATAAATTACAAATTAAATGTGTATGGGAAATTCTCCTTACATGCATGTATCCTAGGAAACAAATGTGCCTACAATAACAGATTTTTCATCTTATTTTCAAAGCAAGGCTACATGTATGCATGTATATGTTTTAATTACCTCTTTCTCAGTTTTTTTTTTACTTTAATTATCAGGCACATATAAGAACCCTTTTAGACCTAGAAATAATTTTCAGGCAATCATATGATTAAGTTTAATGCTAGCCACAAAACAACTACAATTCTTCTTTTTTTGGTTCCATTTGCATAGTAACTACAATAAATGTCATTGTTATGATTACTTAACATCCAAAAGTTCTAAAATTACATTTTCTTTCATTTATGTCCTATCATCTGTAATTGTTCGATAGATTTGAAAAAAAAATCAGAAAAAAGCCATAATGTAAAATTGCAATTTTTGCTTTTTTTTGTTTTGTTTCCATGGTAACACCAGAAAATGGTATATACCCCATTGGCTTCTCCATAAATATGAAACATGAAGCCTTAAACTTCGTGTTTCAGCAAAGATCATTGTTCCATATAACCACAGAAATGTGCGGTAAGATTTCAAAATTGTCAAAAATTAGTTTTTTTTCCCAAATTTGAGACTTGATGCCATGGTAACCGTTCATCCATAACATCCTAAAATCCTTGCTAGGGAATATTTTGTTTTACATTTCCAGTGAAGTAAGAAGCTTATAGATATACATGTACTTCAGTTAACTTAATGCTAATGAATATATTGGTGATTTCTTCACTACATGCTCATATTCGTTGCTATAGTATATAAATTGGTAGCTAAGATATGCTGGAGTCGTTGCTATTGTGTTCTCTCATAAAATTAGACTTGTTCATACAATGCTAAGGAACTTTCAAACATATATATGATCATTAAAGTTAAAATGAAAATATTGTTGTTTGTTATTAATTCCCAAAACTGATAAATAATAAATCCAAGAGCTTTCAACAACATTATTACATGGGTGGTTGCTAAGCAACGGGGACATCAGAACAATAAAATAAAGTTTTAATTGTAAACTTGGACCCAAGTCCATTTTTTATTATAAATATTGTTGAAATCTGAAAGGGGTCAAAAAATGGCCCATACTGCACGTTGTTCTTTGTATATTAAATGTTATTGTTTCGTAAACTGGATAATTAAGTATACCATGTACAATGTATATTTGAATATTAAGCTTGATTAGCAGATCTGCACCTAGTGAAATATTATATAAAGCAAAGCAAAACAAAAAAAAAAAAAAAAAAAAAAAAAAAAAAATCAAAATTAAGGCACTGCAATCGAAGTATACATCTTGATATAAGTAAAACATTTATACATGAAATGCAAGAAATCTTTGGGTGGTGTAAATATTGCAGGAGGGAGGCTCATTTTTATTGCCGTACATATAAAACAAATTTTAAAGACCAGAATTGATCAGATCAGCTTTATTGAATTGCTAACCAAAAGTAAAAGTTGCTGAAAGTTTAACAGACATACGTACTGTGACGTCTCTTGCATAATTAATTTATATGAAACGTCCCTAGGTAGAGGCTTTTAATTTAGACCTTTAATTACTCGGCATTCAGGGCCATAGCGCAGTGGATGAGTTCTTCAGTGTGACACAGATACTAGGTTTTTAAGGTTTCATCCCAGAACGACTTTAAAGAGGGCTTGGAGAAGAAATAACTGCAACCTTATTTTATTGACTTAGGTTTGTTGCGTTCTGGACTTGAACCGACGATCGACCTGCAGATCACAGAGCGCGCGCTCTAGGGATTGGGCTACCCTGATGGTAACACTATCTGTGAGTCCACCTCAAACACATCAAATATTTCATAATAAAGTTTTAAACATGGGTTTTAAATGCATATTTTCAATGTTATCGAAAAAGAAATTGTGTATCAATTTAAGGCCCACGAGGGCTGTTGATGACAGTTATACATGTTCAGGATATAGTAAAAGAATACGTTAATAACATACAGTCAGATATATTTTGATACGACAACATAAATATACTTAGATTCAAATCGAAAAGCGTGCGCACTTTTTGTTCGCAACAAAACAATGCAAATACCCTTTAAAGAGTGGATCTGTAGCTCTCTTTTGATCGGTTCTAAATTTTTCAGACCAGAGTTCTAGAGATCTGCAGCTTATAAAAGTGATAATTTATATCTTCAAAAGTAGGAATTTCGTAATTTTTATGGCAATTATAATAAGTTGTTGGCAAATACATCCTTTCATCGGGTCATGTCATGACTGACATATTCCATACCCATTGATAGATATTTGTTTTCATGCTAAATTTCACTACGGAACATTCCGTCTACCTGCAGAGGATGTGACCGGTCATCAGGGAATGTATACTCCACCTAGGTACCTGATCTCATCTCTAGAATTTCCGGGGTCCGTCTTCTATGCCCTCATCACAGATTTGTATTGTTTGTATGTTTTTCTTCAGAAGGATTGTTGTTCGTAATCTTCACGTTTTTCATTGTAATGGAAAGAGAAATCCAATTCCTTACTGGTACACTATTTAAATAATTGCAATCAAGATAATCAGAGTTTACATTTTGGAAACAGCTGTTTTCAGTGCATATGATATTGTAAATGGATCAATACATATGGAAAGATCCTCACTTGATTATGCCAAATACTTAGCTTTGTTGAGTTCAATTTTTGACGTGGCTGACTTTTGACACCCTTACTACAAATCGACATTTACTGTTCAACTTTCATCTCCTTGATTTTTTTTTGGCGGGGGGGGGGGGGTATTAAAAACGAGTACTCTGGATGCATTTGTTTTTTTGTAGCAAGTTTAAACATTCCCAAGGTGCAAAACTTTATAGAATGTTAGAAAAAGAAACCCCCTCCCCTTTTTGACGTCATTTTCAAGCCCTTTATTGTTTGGATACCCTATAAATTGTACGATAAATTTCATAGAACTTACAGAATGGGGTAAAAAATGCACATTTTACGGAATGATTGTGTTCTACCACATGCCTGAATTAACGGGAATTTTGAACGACAAATGCTCATATCAAGAGTTTTACACAGTTACACTCAGGTAAAAAAAACGTTATATTTGAGGTTGCACCGCCTTGAAACACCATTGCTTACAAATACATTAAAAAATTATTAAAAAATAAAACTTATGATTCATGTTTTATTCTAAAGATAGAAAAGATGATGCTAACTAAATCTGTTAAAATTCATTGATGTACCTAAAACGGTTTTAACCGATGGCGTTAGTCCACGAACTTTTTGATAACCCCACGTACATGTTAAAGACGATTTGTACATACGATTGGAGATTTCGGAGAATTCTTTGTATATAAAAAAACTCAAGATATAGTAAATGTATTTCTAACCAGTATGCCCATCTGGATACTTTGGTCTAAAGTGTACTCTACGGTGTCCACCACCAACATATGGTGCATTTTGTGCAGAGACGTGTGACTGTGAAACAAGTAAATGTGACCCTAGAGATGGGTGTCTCAAGGGTAAAAAGCAATGCAAAAAAAAGCTTCATTTCAAACACGTTTTAATATTATTTCAAAGTACTCTTCCACATAAATTGATGCCGTAAATAAAATTTATCCGGTGTATACGCGTAAAAGGTGTCTGCAAAGCATTCACTCAGTTTAACAGCAATAAAATAATGAAGGACTTTGAAAAATAAATGAGCACTTTTTGATTAGGGACAAATGTTTCTGAAAAGAGAATCTCAAATAACAAAATAATTAATTGCATTGTAAATTACAGTTTCAGGTTGTTCTGTGGGGTAAGACACTGTTCTGATTTGTTTCTACATGCTTATGAGTAAATAAATCAAGAAAGACAATATTGCGACGAGGTTTTCTTGTTTCAATACAGGATCCTTGAAGATAACAACGAAAGATGCTGTTATAACTATTATGAAGTGAACAACACTTGTCAAAGTAATGGTGGATTTTTCTGAAATTCTACTCTCATTTACATATTAAAAACGTTAACAAAAATATATGAACCTGATAGAAAATGAGTACAAGGGTAGTGAAAATCGTTCCTTTATTTCAGTAGATATCTTTCTCTTAATAATTATTGTACTCTCTTGACCTTTTAACCAACTAGATTGTAGTTGTCAATTAGAAATTATTCTTCTCTTGAGATAACAATAAAACAAGGACAAGGCATTCTAACTTCAGATTTATGGGCTCTAACTATTAGAAGACCAATTTTTGTATTCATATAAAGCGGGATTTATTCAAAAGCATCTACCTGAAAAGAAGAAGCCTCTTGCTGTGATCTTCAATTCAACAATTAGGTATATAGATTGTCTTTTATCTGTTAACAATATTCATTTTCATTCCTTGAATGTTGATTCGATGTATCTATATGGACTCGAAACAAAAGGACCAACAGAGTCTGACACATATGTTTCATATCTGGATATTTTACTAGAACAATACATTAATGGTAACCTGACGAAAACCTTTATGAACAATGTGATGAGTTTAAATTATTTTATGTCTTCTAATGCTAGGCAAACTCACCGCAGCTAGTTTTTGCTAAATATAAAAATCAAATAAAACACAATCATAGAGATGAATTATGTCATTTATTTAAATGACGTTATAAATGTAAGCAATTCAACACACAAGAAGGGGATCAGACTCACAAGCTCTGATTGTAAGTTACGTAAAATATGATAATGTCTGATCCCCCGAACAACGAGTAGAAAAAAGTACATATAAAACAAGACAAACGAAACATCACAAGAAAAAGTTAGCAAAAAGATGGCACATCAAAACAAAATGGGCCACAAGATGTGATATGCAAGTCACAACAATGCAAGACATGCAGATCGCATCCGTGCCATCCAAGGTGAGCTTGCGCACAATGAAATTACATTATTCATATTCAATAACAATTCTGTATGGAAGCAGTTAATCACTGGCCTATCCATTTAATACATCCGAAAATAATTTCTGAACACAATCCAAAAGAACAAAAAGAAAAACTGTATACTAAAATCTTCCTTCTGTTATTCCATGGACAAAAGTTATATATACGACTATGAGCCATAAATATCAATAAGAATACTTAATTAACAGTAGCTAGACTAAGTATATATAAAAAAAATGTTAAATGAGCTTGCAAGCAAGCTAAGTAAGGAGATGCTAACAATCTTCGACAGCAGCTGTTCACTGACCTGTCTCAACCACTATAGGTCTTACTGGGAGTAGAACAAATATATCAGTTAAACACTGGTCTGTATTTGAATTGGGAATAAAACAAAACAGCAGTTAAACACTGACCTGTATTTGAACTACCTACTAGTACTGACTATTTATTGGGAGTAAAACAAAACAGCAGTTGAACACTGACCTGTATTTGAACTACCTACTAGTACTGACTATTTATTGGGAGTAGAACAAAACAGCAGTTAAACACTGACCTGTATTTGAACTACCTACTAGTGCTGACTATTTATTGGGAGTAGAACAAAACAGCAGTTAAACACTGACCTGTATTTGAACTACCTACTAATACTGACTATTTATTGGGAGTAGAACAAAACAGCAGTTAAACACTGGCCTGTATTTGACCTGGGAATAGAACAGTTACATGTAAACACTAGTCTGTATTTCCACTACCTACTAGCAATTGACTGTTCATAGCGAGCACAACAAATCAGCTGTTGAACACTGACCTGCATTAAAAACTACTATAGTACCTACTAGCACTTGCCTGTCATTGGGAATAGAACAAACAGCAGTTAAACACTGACCAGCATTGAAGTAACTACTAGCACCTGACTGTTCATTGGGAGTAGAACAAAAGAACAGTTGAACACTGATCCGCATTTAAACTACACTTCAATTACCTAATATATGTATATATATATATATATATATATATATATATGAAAAAAAAAAACACGAAATCATAGTTAAAGTGATGAAAACCCAACAGATCTATGCAACACATTAGAACTGGAGCACCTAAAATGATTGATACAGATTTAAGATTTACTATGAGTGGCCGGGCCTAAACAAAATGTGCTTGGGAACCAACCTTGCAAGTTATATACTGTATAGGGGGAAAATAACTCGCGGTGTAAATATTCGCTATATTCACGGTGTTAATAAATCCGTGAATTCAAGAAACAGTGAATAAGTTTTCAATAAACTTTTTTCTGAAATTTGAGTATAGACTACGACAAGTAGATACGTACAGTAGATAGTGACTCAGTAATTACGATTGGTACTTGTCATTCAATTATTTAATTATCACGCTCTACTTAAATTCAAGTCAGCAGATAATGACCAGCATTTTTTGTTAAAAAGCTGTTTTAATAGCCAACGCTACATGTTTGATCAATCAAAACACATGGGTCGTGGGTTTTTATTACCCTTGCGTAACTAATATCACCACGTGTATTTGTTATCTGATCATGCGTATTAGTTTTTATCGATATTTGGGTTAAAAAAAAATTATTCAAATAACTCTCGCAATTGATAAAGATATGGAAGGATATTATTTCGTCGATGTATATTGACACATTTATTATCGTCCACTAATGAATGTCGTTCTGGCTATATATATACTGGATACAGACAAGGGAGGTAACTTTTGTCATATACGTATACAAATTCCGCGAATTTATCAAACCGCGATCGTGTCAGAGGAGAGAAAAACGTGAAAATTACAACCCGTGAAATTAATCCCCTATACAGTAGTCTTAGAAATATGAGAAATGATATGCGAGTGACATTGAGGCTGTCTATGCATCGAAGGTATTACTAAAATTTCATGAATTTAAGAACGCTTTATACCAGGTATCATTGTCCTAGTGATTGGTAATGGCATAGTTTTGAGAAAGTCATATTTCGGGGAATATGAGAGAGATGCAATGCTTATAGCATGTATGATTTTCCAAATATATATTTGTTAAAACGAGGACAATTTCATGCGGGAAAATTTATTTAAAAATAAGAAATAAAATAATAAATAGATAAATAAAATAAAATTAAAATAAATAAATAAATAAATAACCACTAAATAAGAAATACCAGAATTGTCCAACTCATGAAGTTACTTGTAATTTAAAGATATAAACCCGAAACTAAAACAATATAAACCATTTCAAGTTTCTACAGACCAACTTGTTCCAAATGGTAGGTAACCTCCATAATGCCTGCATAACTACTCTTTCAATGTAGAACCGAGAAGGTATTAATCATAAATTTAACAGCATGCTATGAAATGCACTGTCCTGTAGAATCTTGCCATAAGGAATCCATTCCTTCAATTACAAATATGTGTTACGATGCTGTTAATATGTTGTTAAATAGAATCACCGTGATTTTCAGCAATTAAAGAAAATGGTATGAAAGACTCTAATTATTATATTATTTGAATTCTGTAAACAACGCCCTTGTGAAACACTGAAATCATGGAAATGGGGATGACAAAATTACATTAGTAAATCCCTTAGCAGAAAAATTGGCATTAAAATACACGTTCATATCCTGAGGATGTTCATAAGTCTTTATATCATTACCATAGACATTATGAGAGCGTAGTTAATTAATAGGGATTTAAGAATCTAAAATTGTTTAAGCTATCGACTGAGATAATTTAAATTGCAAGTTACATAACCCTTAGGTTCATCATCAAATGTTCTGTAGTCGCCCGCGTGGCGCAGTGGTTAGAGCGTCTGCTCTAGAGTCGCGAAGTAAGGAGCTGATCCTTACGTTGCGGGTTCGAATCCCACTGCGGGACGCGGAGACCGGTCCCTCGTATGAGACCGCATAAACCGAGGTCCCTTGTCGCAGTAGGTGCCGGCACGGAAAAGATCCCTCACTGCTCAATGGGCCCCAGTGCCAAGTATAGGTCAAAATTTGTAGTCCTCCACCGGCAAGTGGTGGCGTCTCCATACGAGTGAAAAATTCTCGAGAGAGACGTTAAACAACAATCAATCAAATGTTCTTTATGGTGATTTATTGCTTAAGGGATAGGGACCTTTGTTTAACGATACGATTCAAAACTGGCAATTCCGGAGATACATGTACTAGGACCGAATTTCATTTTCCTAATTTGTAACTTCTTGAGGCAATATCAAAATTAGAATACTTGTTTTTCTTTCTTACTGAATAAGCTTACACAAGTAAATTTTATCTGTTGGAAGATATTGTCCCTTTTCAAAATATACATCATTAAGATGTAAAAGCAATTTAATTACATTGAAGTCTTGATTGCTGATGTCTAATGAAATTAAGTTAACTTGTTCTTACTAAATATGCTAGGGGTCGTTTGTGAGAGAACAAAGTAGGTGCAGATCCACATAGTTTTACTCCTTCGGTCACCGTTGAACCGAGAGATAATTGGACCTGCGTGTGCTTGCTGACTCACCTATAAGAAATTGACTCTAGTGATCAGACTGGTATGGATGTTCTGACAGCCAACAGTGGTGGGGCACCTTCTTTATTCGCTGGTTTAGGACATTATCCAACGGTGGCAACACTGCTGCAATTTAGCTTGTAGATGCGGATCTTATGCTGTTTATTGGATAAAAGCTGTTGCTGAGTCAATATTTGTTAAACAGTGCAGTAAAACAATAAACATATGATTTATTGCCATTAAATTCATGGCACACAACTCTGCTAGACTCTCTGGGCTATGAATAATATAGCCATGTTACCTCTACACTGGGGCTGCTAGCATGTGGCAAAGTTGCTCATTGGTAAGGATGGTTAGACTCTTTCTTATGTTTGTGTGTTCTCGCAAGTTCTTCAGAAGGTATCTGCAACTTGAAAATTAAAATTTTATGAATATTTTTCCAAGTCTAAGGTGTCATATAAAAAGAGGACGCCACAAACCAACAACTGAGTAGTAAACGAAAATCTCCATCATCATGATCATCAAACTAAATGCAACAGCATTGAACAGAAAGAGTAAACTTCCTATCCTAGACTTATTTGTTAGCAAATGTATTACAAACATATTGATAATAATAAATTATTAAAACAATGAGAGGATCTGCTTTGACTAAATTGGCAGAACTCTACCCATTTGACCAACAGAAAAATTAAATAAATATTGATAAATCAGAGGTAATCTATTTACTCCATTACAAAAGAATAGAATGTGACCCGTGTTAGAGTAACCCACAATTTGAAACACATACTTTGTAGCAAATGGGGGAAATATCATTATACTCTACTTAATATAAACTGTAATCAACATGAAATGAATTGTTACCACATAAAGAGGTAATAGAGCATATAAACTTTATACCAAACCAGTAAAAATATGGATAGCTTCGACCCATATGCCCACATATAAACTCCGTACAAAACCATGAAAAATACGGGTAACTCTGACCCATAGGTACGTAAAAACTCTAAACTAAATAAAATCATGCTACATAAGACGCAAATGACGTCGTTATGTGCAAAAACAATAGATAACTATGACTCCTTGGTATTAGATAAATTTACAAATATAGCACCGAGAAACTCTTTTAACGTTAGTACGCCAATGCATCACCTATTAAAACCATTGATCATGGTAAATCCCATTCATCTGACCACAGTTCAAACAAGTTTGGCTTTCCAGAAAGCCTGAAATATCATCTCTTTGGCTTCATTAATGTCACAGAATAAACAATGGAATGTAATATTTTTTTCCCTCAGCTATTACAGACAGAAGAACTTTTTTTCAAAAGGGGGGGGGGGCACAGAATAAACAGTGGAATGTAACATTTTTTCCTCAGCGATTACAAGCAGAAGAACTTTTTTTCAAAAGGGGGGGGGGCACAGAATAAACAGTGGAATGTAACATTTTTTTCTCAGCTATTACATGTACAGACAGAAGAACTTTTTTTCAAAAGGGGGGGGGGGGGGCATAGAATAAACAGTGGAATGTAACATTTTTTCCACAGCGATTACAAACAGAACTTTTTTTTCAAAAAAAGGGGGGGGTAGTCAGAAAAAAAATTACAACTTACCTGAATAATCTTTCACTAGGAAAAAAAGGGGGTGTTCAAACTCGAAATTCTTATTTCGTGGATGGGAGGGAAGATTTAAACCTTCTGACTCTCTCGAAAACACATGGGGGGGGGGGGTTATGAATATGCTGCAACAAAAAAAATGTGGCGAAGGTAGAACATTTGCAACAGTAATTTCAAATATATTTTGTCCATGTGTTTAAAAAATGTAACCACTGAGCAGTATTCGTAAAATTTGTATACAATTGTTATACAAGAGGATGGGTAAAATCTTAGCGTTCCTATTGACTTTACATCACAGCAGCTTACTCGGACAACAGCCAAGAAGTTTAAAGCGCTAACTTTTAGTCCGGTGTCATATAGTGAGACTCCCACCCCCATAGTGAGACTCCCCCCCCCCCCCCGGAAATACGGCTATATATAGCGGTAAGACTCCCCGGTAGGGTGGGGGGGGGGAGAATTACTATATAGTGAGTCTTCCCCCCTAAACAACCATAGTGAGGCTTCCCCCTTCCATGTTCAGTAGTATTTTATTTACATCGACGATGTATATTTAATTGCATTTTGATAATGATCTTATAAAATAGATACATGTATGAATAAATATAGAAGTGCGCATTAAAAATTTATCGTGCACAGTAAATAATTGAATTGTTCCAAAATTATTCTTATCAAAAGAAATACATTTAACATTTAATAGATTATTGCTCGTGGACTCTTGGAATTTGCTTATGTTAACCTTCATGGGGAATGCAATAAATACAAAGATGTATACTTGTAACAATAACGTACATTTTTCATTCAGTAATCTCACATCAATATACATGTACATGTCATCCCATAATTATTTTTGGCTAACAAACTGTTAAAAGGCTATTAAGATGTTTTAATTATTAATTAACGGAGATCTTTTATTCATATACTGAAAAATATTGTTTTACAATGAAATAAAATATTCCGGAAACTACATTTGAGGGGAAGTCTCAGTATGAAAGGGGGAAAGACTGGCTATATATTGAGACTTCCCCGGGAGAAGTCTCACTCTATTGCCAGTCGATCTTCCGGGGGAATATAGACAGTCTTCCGGGAAAATCTCACTATGGGGAAGTTTCACTATAGGACACTGATCCTCAATTGATTTCGAAAGATTTGCCACTTTTAAATATATGGTTTATCCAAAGAAATAACCCTCACATGCATTTAAATATAGGTCAGTAATAAAATTTACACGGTATAAGCTAAAATTAGGCATTTACAAATTATCTGAAAGACTACCAATTTACCAACCCTGATATTTAGGCTGTTCAAGGAAACAATCATTTTATATAATAATATTTCAAGAATAAGAGAAGTGATTTGATAGCTTTTTTGCCACTAACCAATAATGCAATTTAAAATTACACAAAGAAAATGATTGCAGATGCTATAATTATAAATTCTCAAAATACGAGTCGGGTAAAGAAATTGCGTCTTTTATACAAAGGTAACAACATTGTATTTCTGACATTTATTTTTCATATAACAAAAAACAAAGAATAGTGCAGACATGCGTAAAAATTCACAATGATTATATAATCTTTCTTCCAATGCCTGTATAGTTTTAACATTAACTATTTGTTTAAAAAAAAAAAAAAAATAAAAATGGCATCAGGTTATTGAATGACTAAGATACACATAAAGGTAAAATTTTCGACATCAATTCACATATCAGTCGTGTTTAAACTTTTAATGCGAGTATTTATACTTTGATTTTGTTTTTCTGTAAATTCTTAGATCCACGCCTTGGCTGATCTAATCGATGCCATGTAAAGTGTACTTTGATACACACGCACTGGCCATCATTTACGTAACAGCCTAGATAACTGCCTGTTATTTGTAGACCCGCCACTTTGTTTTTCTGCAAATACTTTGATCCTCGCCTTGGCCGTTCTAATCGATGCCATGTTTAGTGCATTCTGATACACACGCGCTGACCATGATTAGATAACTGCATGTATTTTGAAGACCCACCACTACCCAAGCGATATTGTCTCTGTGACTCTCTATGATTTATGTGTAGTTTTTCTTTTTTAAGATTGCCTGTTTGACAGATCGCCCAAGCAGTTTTGTTTACATTTCTATATTTAGAAATCGTTTCATTTGCCAGACCACCAGCTTATCAATGGCAGCTTACACTAGGGCTTCATATCCGGGGTTACAAACTTAATGTGTCATCTCTCGAGAGAGATGACAATAACTTGATAAACAAACTACAACTCAAAAAGTCCACGAACGACCTAAACTCCGTTACTGGTACAAAGAAACACTAAGCCCTGTAATTATCTTAAACATGTGGATAGATACATAAAAACAATGAAACCAGATTCCCACACAATAAGTACAATTCAGGCCTAAACTCTGTACTATTGCTAAACAACGTGGGTAGGTACAGATATACTTTGTACCCAGACTCCCACACATTAAGTACATATATACGGCTTAAACTCTGTACTATTGCTAAACAACGTGGGTAGGTACAGATATACGTTGTACCCAGACTCCCACACAATAAGTACATATATACGGCCTAAACTCTGTACTATTGCTTAACAACGTGGGTAGGTACAGATATACGTTGTACCCAGACTCCCACACAATAAGTACATATATATACGGCCTACTCTGTTCTATTGCTAAACAATGTGGGTAGGTACAGATATACTTTGTACCCAGACTCCCACACAATAAGTACAAATAAGGCCTAAACTGTATTATTGTTAAACAACGCGGGTAGGTTCATATATACACTTTGGACCTCTACTTCCACACGATAAGTACATAAGGCCTAATCTCTATATCACGTATCAATAATAAACAAACTGGTGGAATAAAAACTCTCTACCATAGTTCTCTACAAATTCTGTACCAAGATTAAACACTATGAGAAACTTTGATTCATATGGTACATATAGATCTGTATAACCATGTCTTAATGAATAATTACAACATAAGACGGAAACCATTGTCATTATGATAACCGAACAATAGGGCAAAATCTGTTTTATAAAACACTTTCCACAAAACTGCCTGCGTAATTATTAATATTTGGAAAATATTAAATGCTTGACACAGAAATTCATATCCTTGCCTTTACTCGATAGCATTGGCTGACAAACTTTATCTATATGACCTTAATATTCATAGCTTAACCCAAGCATAAGCACCCCACTGTGCAATAAAATGGAATATTATACTGGCCTTAATATTTAAGACGACTGCATTCCTTGTACATCGAAGAAACTTCCGCAAGGGCTGGTCGTGCGAGGGGGTGCAGCACAGATGTCCACCGTCTGGACCTGATAGCTCAAGTTCTTCCCGAAACCTTAGTGGCACCAAAACTGAATCCATGATAAAGACTTGGTCAAGGTCTCCAGCTGCGTATTCGTTTTCACATCAACGCCATCCCGCAGACACTGGCAATTATTATCACAACTCCTCGCCAAACAACTCCGTGTCGTCATTGATATAAATGTGTCCGGTTAAAGTCGTTCAATTATCAAATTCACTTATATTATTTCAAAATCTGGAGCAAAACTAAGTTTGCCGAAAAAAATAAAATTACCACAGAAAACTATCACGCGCCCTATGTGGGAATCTCCGTGCATCAAATTTATGGAAGAGTGCCAGTCCGAAACACAACACAATATTAATCAAGTCCAATCATCAGAAAAATATACCCATTATGGGTATTGAAATATCTGTATATACATGTATGTATGATCCGCGCACATCTACAACCAACACTATCGGTCAAATAAACAATAAAATACACTCAAACAGCACAAACTGTGCCAGTACTCGACAGTATTTGGATTTTTTTTCTTTTCTTTTAACGTCAGGTACTCGACAGAATGAGAAAGCACGCCTAACAATAAGGAACACAATATATGCTTTTTTCACATTAAAAAAAGGTGTCAAATTAGTAACATATATGTATTATCTGATGAATAATAATTTTGGCTGGTACATGTATAATTTCTAAATACGTAGTTTTTTTTTAATTTATAAAGAAAAACATTCATATAAATACAATTGAAAGGATTATCAGTTGTTTAAATATTTATGGCTAAGCAAAATATATCTATGTATGACCAACTGATCTGACAGGATTACAATTTATACAAACAACAAAACAGTTTTCCAAATAAAGAAATCTGACTTACCTAATTTTGTTGCTAAGTATAGCTCTGAATTTAATGAAAAAATAGAAAATATGATGTTGGATCATCATCATCTTATTTGCAAATAAAGTGATAAATGAACTGAGAGTTGCGTTAATCATAATTAAATTTAAAAGAAAAACAAGGAAATTTATATACACATCACTTCCTCATACATGTAATAAGGCTGGGTGAAATGGTTTTATCAAAATATGATGCATTTTATCCATTGACGCCATAAACATACTCATGCCTGTCGCATGTATTTCTTCTAGGCTTACAATGCATTTCTAGCAGTGGTATTAATATAATGCATAGATACACGAGTCTTCAATAGAAGCTGTTTGCAAAATGTAAACTCTGATTATCTTGATTACAATTATTTAAAATAATGTACCAGTAAGGAATTGGATTTCTCTTTCCATTACAATGAAAAAGGTGAAGATAACGAACAACGATCCTTCTGAAGAAAAACATACAAACAATACAAATCTGTGATGAGGGCATAGAAGACGGACCCCGGAAATTCCAGAGGTGGGATCAGGTGGAGTATGCATTCCTTGTTGACCGATCACACCCTCCATAGGCCCTATGCATTGATCGGGTAGACGGAATGTTCTGTAATGAAATTTAGCATAAAAACAAATGTCTATCAATGGGTATGAAATATTTCACTCATAACACGACCCGATGAAAGGTTGTATTTGCTAACAAGGTCATTATAACGGCCATAAAAATTATGAAATTCTGACTTTTAATGATAGAACTTTCTTTAGTAGAACAACATCATTTACCACCTTGAAATTATTACAATTGCCAATAAAGTTATTGAAATTTATATTTTATTATCACTTGTAAAAGGTGCAGATCTCTAGAAAACTGGTCTGAAAAATTTGGAATCGATGAAAATGGAGCTACAGATCCAGCCTTTAAAAGGTGTATGCATTGTTTTTATTGCGAACAAAAGGAGCGCACGCTTCCTGATTTATATCTGCGTATATCTAAGTTGTCGTATTAAAATATTACTATCTGGATGTTATGAACCTATTCTTCTACTATATCCTAAAAATGCATAACCGTCATCAACGGCCCTCCTAGGCCTTAAATTGATTCACAATTTATTTTCGATAATTTTAATAAAATGTCTTTACAACCCATGTTAAAAATTTTATGTAATGAAATATTTCATGTGTTTGAGTTGGACTCACAGATATTGTTACCATCAGGGTAGCCCAATCCCTAGAGCGCGCGCTCTGTGATCTGAAGGTCGTCAGTTCAAGTCCCGAACGCAACATACCTAAGTCGGTGAAAAATAGGTTGCAGTTGTTTCTTTGCCGAGCCCTCCGCACTTTAAAATCGTAACAGTTCTTTCGGATGAAACCTTAAAAACCGAGGATCCGTGTCACAATGAAGAAATCAGTCACTGCGCAATGACCCTGAATGCAGAGTATTTAAAGGTCTAAATTCAAAGCCTCTATCTAGGGACGTCTCATATAAAATAATCATGCAAGAGATGTCATACTTAAAATAACCAACCCATCCTAGAGATTGTGATCAACTTTTTCAAGAATGCAAACTTTCAATATTTGACAATGAAAACAAGTAAAGTTAATTAAGTGTGATGATGGATACCACTGTTCTGCTCATTTTGACTGTTTCATCACAAAGATATTCTCAGTCCTCCCTTCTCTTTATCCGCCTTCTCTCTCTCCTATATAGTATTTGAATTATTATTCAATTGGAGTCAAAATCCTGAAATATGATTTTGTTCCCGCCATTTTTGCATTCATCCTGCTATTCATAGGAATCATTAATGTACCAATATCTGTTTAACTCTCTACAACTTTTACTTTTGGTTAGAAATTCAATAAAGCTGATCTGGCCACCAACGCTGAGATTTTTCTCATACATGCGTGCCACCAACGTTTTTTTCGACTCAGCTGAGAAAAAAATCTGAGATTTCTCAGAAAATCTTGAGATTGGTAAATACTTGTCTCAAAAAAAAATCTCACAGAATTATAATATGGTAAAACAGTTGCAAATGTTATGACAATGCATACTTTTATCCATGAATAAACGAAATTAACATGCAATCACAGAAAGCATGTTAATTTTTACACAACAAGAAAACAAGAAACCATATTTAAGAAGGGGGGGAGGTGTCTTGCGCACATGTAAAAAAAAATCTTATAATATTGTCCACGCATTGAAACGATGCATTTAAAACTTTACCAAAAGAAAAAAAAGAAAGAAAATAAGGAAAAAATAAAGAATAAAAGCAACATTTTTGTGGCACCTTATACATAACATGTATATCTTCATTCATACAGGAATTAATTTTTAAAAAATGAATTCATAATTTAGTGTGCTATTTATGGTTAGGAAATTTGTTAATTCACAATATACATGTATATCGGAAAGGGAAATATACATGTAAATAGATAAAATATCAAATCTCTACGGCCTCTTCTTTGTTCTTTCTCCCGTAGTTATTTTTTTACTCGTACAATATACGTACTTATTCGCCGTTGTAAATTTTACGCAAATATTAAAAGAATGCTGTTTAAAATTATGTGTACAAATATTGCTATGCTTTCGAAATAATTTTCAAATAACAATTTATTAATCACTGATGATAGCAGTCTGTCTTATTTGGTTCTTAACTAAATCTATAAAATTCTTAATTGATCTACTTTACATTCAGAATGCATCGCACACAAAAATCCTTGATCGTTCATATTATTTGTAAGAATAAGCCTGGCTTAGGACCATTCTAAAGTACATGTATAAATCATGACAAGATCTTACAGCATTTTTTTAAATACGACCAGTTACATTTTGAAAAAAAAAAAAAAAAAAAAAAAAAAACAAGTATGGTCCTAAGTTTCAAATATTAAATGAACACTTTTATTTAGGATATGATAATAGGAATTTAAAATCAATTAACTGTCAGTTGACAAGCGTATATGAGATTGATATGGGTTTCCAGTGTAACGACGTAAATTGTTCTCTATATTCGTTGTTATTATATCTAAAAAAAGAAGAATATTTTTCTGTTACATTTTCTCACAGGGTTGTAGCCTCTTCTCTATTTCTCTTATATTTTCTCTGACACCTTCAATTTGCTTCCGACGCCTATGACAAAACACTCAAGAAAATCATGTGAGAAAATTAGCTATATATCAATCATTTGATCGGGTAAAAAAAATATTACACAGTGTTTATTTCTTAACGCAGTATTTAAATCATTATTTCGGTTTTAAAATTTATTTCCTTTGATCGCTTAAAATAAACGTCCCTATACCTAAAATATTTTTTTTTGCGGAGAATAAAATGTTATAGATATATCTGACATTTTACAAAACAAAATTAAAGAAAGAAACATGTGTAATCGGCCTGCAAATATATTCTTGGTCCGCCTATCTACTTTTTATTAATCTTTCGGCAGGTAACGTCACAATGTCAAAAGTGACGACTCAGTGTAAATTTTTGTGTGTTATTGTCAACAGACGAGCCAAGACTATAAAATTTGGATATGTTTTTATGTTATTCTTCTGTAGGGAATATTTTACGGGGACTCGGTGAATATTCATTGTCGCAAAGATCGTAATGGAATCCTTTCCGTTGAATGACTCGAAACAGCAAATAAATGAGGAAGACAGTGGAGAATGTGTATTTTCGTGATTATACGCCAAAATATTGCATTAACAACTAACTGAAAGGTAAATTCAATCATTGATTCAAACAGCTTCATGCATTATAAGAAATAAGGTCGCATATAACAACGAGAATAAGTCTAAGATCTTTCTCAAATCTCAGCTTACGTGAGACGAATTTCAGATATGTTGGTGGCACGGTGTTTTAGGAAAATCTCAAGTGAGGCAGAAATCAAAGATTTGAGGCTGAGATTTGAGCTGAGATTTTTATAAGCTGGTGGCCCCAAAGCATGATCAATTTCTGCTCTTTTAATCTGTTTTATTTGTACAGAAATGAAAATGTGCATCACTCCTACAATATGTACCCCACCCAAAGAATTCTTGCTTTTCATGTAAATGTTTTACTTATATGAAAATGTATACTTCGATTTCAATGCCTTAATTTTGATTTTTTTTGCTTTGCTAAATGAAATATTTTCGCATGTGAGTTAAGGCTAGGTATAGGCGTTTCTATGCAAATGAGCTAATAAAAGCGCATAAGAGGTATATTTATTATTCAGAGAAAATGTTGATTTATTTTTTTATGCATACTTAGTACCCACGATATGTTATAGCCAGTACACATTATGACGTCATATTATGACGTCACTGATCTTACCTACTGGAGGTAATAAAACACATAAAAAAAACAGCTTCGGCGCAAGGGATTACCATATTTATTTTTACATAAAAATTGTATAATGCTAAGAAGAATATTCTAAAAGATTACTTAAACTGCTGCACAAATCCTAGGCATTTTCTCATTTGATCGGAATTTGAGGAAACTTAAACTGGACTGTACATTTTTACCCTCATCCAACTTAAAACTTTACAAATAGAAATTATACAACTGAGCTGTTAATATTTGTGCAGCAATACCAGCAAACTTTGGAATATTTTGCTTCTAAATATACCTTGTTTCAGTTAAATAAAATAGAGCATGCCCTTGTGCCAAAGCATTTTTGTTGATATCCATTATAATCTTATATAGTAAAGAACAATGACGTCATAATATGAGGTCATAATGTGTACTGGCTATTTCATGTCGTGCGTACCAAGTATGTATTAGACAATAAGTTTTAACTTTCTCTGTATAATAGATATCGTCCTTAGGCATTTTAATTAGATTATTTGCATAGAAATGCCTATACTTAGCCTTAACTCACCTGCGTTATTAGGTACAGATCTGCTACATGTAATTAAGTTTAATATTCCAATGTACATTGTACAGGGTATACTAAACTATCCAGTCTAAAAAACAATAACACTCAATGTGCAAATTAGTATTTAGACACTATACCAGCCGAAAGTATTATGCATTGGCTGATCTTTAAATATTTCATCAGATTATACACATCTGTGAGTAATTGAGCAGCTTTTTAATGTGAAAAAAAATCCGTCTATTGTGCTCCGTACTGTTATGTACAGTATGCAAGCAATACGTACTTTCTTTTTCTTCGATTTTTTGATTACAAGCAAATAGATTCGATAGGAATGCTCATTTAAAGCAAAATAAGACTGTCTTACCCGAATCTTTCAATCCCTTTCTTCGTCTTTTTCTTCTTCAAATAGATGCTTGCAAATTAGTTGTGTCTAGCATTTTACCATTTTTTTTTGGTAAAGTCTGCATGAACGTACATGTAGTCTACGGCATGGTTAATTTTCGAATGTCTTAGACATACGATATCGTTCACATTATTTCTCATATATAATAAGTAAATGGAAGATTAACATGCATATTATAACTTTTCACAATTATTTGAATACTGTTGCATGTGAACGCCAACATTTGCAAATGTAAAGCTGTGTCAAGTAATGCGCACTTGTCAACTTATCTACAATAGCGTTTTTTTTTATTTTAGCGAGTTTCCGACAATATACCATAATAACAGTCTGCTACATTACGGTACTGTAACGACAATTATAATTGTTGCAGGATTATGTAGTAAGAACCTATATGCGTATTTACTTAATAGATCTGATGTACAACATTTTATGAAAAATTGCTCTCTTAGTTAGCATTATAAAGCGTTTAAAGGATGTTCAACCTCGGCAACATCCGAGCGTATTGGGGGGGGGGGGGGGGTACACAGTCATAGTCATACAGTTCAACACAATGTACCATATGTTGATGGTGGTCACTGTTTTGAACAGTTATGTCCAAAATTCTCAAGGGCTTTCTGCTTATACTTATGGTTTTCAAGGATTTTGAGAATTTATCGAGTCATCATTTTCTATAGCCGTTATAAGTATGTACATGTTATATATGCTTTTTGATTTCTCAATTCATATTACCCACACATGATTGGCCAACCATGTGATATTTTGCTATACACTCCCCTGCACCATAGGTAAAGTGACACCACCTCCACCTCCTCCCCCCGAATGTAAAATAAAACAGAAAAAAGCTAAAACTCAAAATCCACAACTATATAAAAATTAATTTATATTTTAGCAAAGTAGGAAAAAAAGAATAAGATTAACAATTATATAAGATGTAGATTTTCTTTACCAAATAAAAAAAAAAATACCAAGGTAAATCTGTACATCAAGATATTTATCAAAGCAATAAAACATGTGACAAAAATATAGAAAGAGTATTGTCATTATCAACATCCCGAGGCAAAGCAAAAGAGATAATGAAGAAAAATTAAATTATTCAGATTTACCTGCATCAAATCAGAGGAAATTTATGCTCAAATCAATTCAAGGTGTAGTTTATTAATCATTAAGGGTTATGAAAATTTTAATCTCAAGCTAAATAAATATACTTGCACCAAGGATAATACATGCACAATTAGTACATTAGTACAATTACAACTACTGGAAACTAGATGATTCTGTGTTGATGTTAAGAGTTCTTAAGAATATTGGTTAGTGTGGCCTAATGGGTACTTATTTTGCTCCTTTCTGATCCGATATGGGTTTTTTTTTTATATTTCTATGAAGCAGAATTTATTCAAAAACTTCTACATGGGAATAAAACACTTGATGTGGATTTTAACTCGGCATTCAGATTCGACGTTTTATGAATTAATAATAGTTAAATATGCATTTCTAGATAACGATGAAATTGAAATGATCGAAATTCACATGACTAATAACATAATTAGAAAACGGCCATTTTGCACCTAAACGTTTCTGAAGAGTTTTCTGCCTCTATTGAAAAGAAGAAAAGAAGAAAAAAAATAATTTTGTAAGCTGTAAATATTTGGGTAGGTTGTTCCAGAATTGCTAATGTAAATTAACGGTAAAGTTTACACTAGGGAGAATGAACTTGTTTGTTACAATCCGGGATTGGGTCTAGTTCACGTTCATCCTGGTGAAGTCATTTAGTTTGTTAATACCATTGGGGCGGAATGACTTCAGCCTGTGCATCCAGAACTTTTCCTTGCCTTTTCTCTGAGCGTCTGTCCATCTTGGATTAGGGTCAATAACCACTACTGTTATGTCCTCCAATTTGTGACCTTCAAGGTTGAAATGTTCCCAAACGGGTGCATTGAATTTTTTGGTCCTAATGGTAGAACGGTGATTATTGAATCTCCTGCGGAGATCTCCTGTTTCACCAACATACTGTTTGGAGCGAACTTTGCAACTGATGAGATAAATGCAGTTGTCTGTTTGACAGGACAAATTCCCTAGTATTTTGTAGCTGCGGCCTGTAACGGGGCTGTTAAAGCTGTCTGTGTCAGAGCTGTGCTTACAGAGAAGACATCTTCTGTCAGAGCAAGTTTTAAAGCCCCCGTTAAGTAATGGATTGTCCAATCTGGTTCTTACTACCATGTCCTTTAGGTTCCTCGGGCGTCTGTATGCAGCAAATGGGGGCTCCTTAAAGACCTCTGCCATTCGTTTATTTGAGTGGAGAATTGGCAGATTCTTTTGAAGGATACCGCTGAGGTTCTTAAGGACGGGATGGTATGTGGTTAAATTGAATTAAATGGGTGCAAAAATGTAGACAGTAATCAAGAGTTAGCGTGAGTGGTTTTTTGCAAACTCCTTTGGTGGAGTATTTTTTAAAACACCTTTAAAATGCTACCATGATTAAAAATATCGGACCATTCATTTATTAGGTATAAAAAATGGTTGTTATACATTGAATACCTTAACGTCAGCATTTCGAAAATTCTATGGTCGTTATACATGTAATGACCTTGTTAGCAAATATAACCTATCATTTTGGCTGACGTGTTTTATATTAATTCTAAAACCTTTGATTTTATACTAGATTTTGCCTACGAAAAGTTCCGTCCACCTGTTCAATTCATAAGGTTCACATCAGGCGTGACAGATCAACAAGGGATGCTTACTCCACCATGGAACCTGATCCCAAATCCGATGCTTTGAGGGGTCCGTATTTGCTCTGCTCTCGACCTGTGTTTTTTTCAATGGACTTCAAATCTTGATTTCTGTTCGTTATGTCTATGTTTCATTGCAGCACATTGAAAATTTTATGTTGGATGGGGATAAAGAGAAGAACAGTCTGAAATAAAGTAACCAGGAGAACAAGCTAAAAAAGAGAGAAAAAAAATAAAACAAATTATTGTTATAATAACCTAAAATGTACGGTCATTTTGTAATGTAAATGGTGAAGATAACAAACAGTGATCAATCTTATACATCCATAAAACGTATTGTGAACAGTGGAAAACACGAACTTCTGGAAACATATAGGGTGAGATCAGGTGCTTTGGAGTTGTATGCAATTCCCGTCGACTTAGCACACCAACCGTGAGCTCTACATGTATGCATTGATCTGGTAGACAGAGTTCTCTGTAGTCAAATTTAGTATGAAAGCAGTGACCTCACAAATGGTGTAAAACATACCATGCAAAATACTATCCAAAAAAGGTTGATTCCACAAACAAGGTCATTACAACGATGATAGATTTTTGTGAAAAGCTGAATTTATAAGGGGTTGTTGAAATCTATGTTCCGTTTTCTGTCGCTTTCTATATTCTGAAACGTAGAGTTGCTATGTTTACTGATCAAATTTTCTGTCAGGTGAAGCAAATAATTTCAAGAATGTTTGATGCCCAGGAATCCAACTCTTTATCATCCTCCCGTCTGTTTAGAAAGGCAAATTTTTGAATAAGAAGTTGTTCAACTATTTCTGTTACATTATCCTCAACATTCACTTCAACAATACTTTCACTGATATCATAATTTCTTTGAGATATTTTAGGCATACATTGACGTAGACATATTCGGTTCTCGTAGATAATGTATAAGATGAGCATACATATTATACTTATTGAAATGATGACTGTTGTTTTTGAATGATACACATTTGCGGAATGCAAAGTAATAGCTTTGAAATCGTTTCTGATTTTCAATTTAGCTGTATGATTGAACACTGAAACAAATGGGGATACTTAGAAGTCATGTGTAGATTTGTTATAAGATCAAGTGTCTGAAATACCCATGCTTTAATTCACACAAAAAATTTCATCTACATATAAGGATCATTTAGTGAACAAACAAATAATTTACATAAAAAATCTATTTGTACCCATTACAGTGGAGGAATAATAAATTAGTTGTAAACAAGCTGATTTTATATGTTAAGGTAAATCATTAGGGTAACAAAAACTTCATTAAATAAAGTGTAGGATGCACTACTTATATGGTATTTCAATTTCTATTAAAATTATAAAATAAAATAATATGGTTACAAAAAATCAGTACTGCATATTAAATATTTTTATACATGTCAATATTCAACGGATTTTTCCTGTTACACCTTAACAGTGCTACTTGAATCTCAATTTAGATTTTCGGAACAAAACACAAAAAGTATCTTCGAGTGATGTTTCGGGAAATCGCTTCAAGTGTGATATTCAATACATAAGACAAATATAGAAACATTTTAGAAAAAGTGTGACATCTTTCAGCGAATTTCAGGAACAGAGATCAAGATATGTAATACAATGTTGACGATATCTAGCAAATTCCTTCACTTTCGGGTTATCATTACAAACGTTTTCAGTGTTCTAAGTAAACTACGTAGTTTTTTCAGTTAAAATAGTTGTTTTCTTCCATTAGTTTTTGTTGAAATTTAACTTTGGAAAATGAGATAACTAGTAGTATCTTTGCATACTTTGAGCGACCCTCTTTGTCCGGTTTTATATTCTAATACAAAATTATTAGAGTGGTTTTGCTGCTGTAAAAAATGCTTACCAATATTTGTTATGTCTTTAGTATGGTTCACTAGTCGAGTAGATTCTAAAACGAAAGAGTATTTTTTTTTTTCTCAAAAGTAGAGTGCTAATGGAATATTCCGTATCGTATGAAATTATACATTTTACCAAATGCAGATTACATTTCAAAAATATCGACTTAATAAAAGAAATGAAATAGAAAGATAACGAACAGTAATCAAGCTAAAAATCCAGTGAAACAACACAAACTTGAAGCAGAGCAAACACTGACCTCTAAAAACATCAGAGGTGTGATCAGGTGCCATGGAGAATTTAGCATTCTCTGTCGACCGGTCACACTCTCTGTGTAATCTTTGCCATGGTCGGTCAAACAGAAAAATCAGTGGACAATACATTGAGAAAAAGAATAGCCCAACAATTTGTATGAAAAACGTTAGTCAACATTCGCCTTAATAATAGATTGTATTTGCTGGTAAGGTCATTGTATCTACCCTAGAATTTGCGAAATGGTGACTTGGAACGAGTCTGTTGATGTTAATATTTATTCGACTAATTTGACAAAAATTTGCCTTGTTTGAGTAATTGTTCGTAGATCATGCTTTTCCGCCCGAATCAGCTGGGAGACATAAACTCCATATGTAGATAATAATGTTGAACCCATCACGTTTATCATAAAGTTTTCTTGTCAGTTTACCATTAATGTGTTTTTCTAGTAAATTATCCAAATATGAAATAGATGTGTCAGACTCTGTGGTATCGTTTGTTTCGAGTTCAAAGAGATACATTGAATCAACGAAGAAATGAAAATGACATTGTTAATTGATAAAACGTCGTCTATATACCTAAGTGTTGAATTGAAGGCCACGGCAAGAGTCTTCTTTTCATGTAGATATTTTTTTTTTAATATATTCCCTTCATATGAATACAAAAATAGGTCTGCTAATAGTTAAAGCAATTAAATCTGAAGTTAGAATACTGCGTCCTTGTTTTATTGTTATCCCAAGAGAAGAATAATTTCTAATTGAGAAATAAGTTGATGATACGAGGATATCAAAAATCTCGTTTAAAGTCAACATTTCGTAAATACTACGGACGATACAATGGACTTGTTTACAACTACAATCTATTGTTCAATCGAATGTTGATTAACGTCTTTCAAACAAGGAATTGTTAGACATTTATTTTCAAACTGAATTTTCTATGGATTTTTCCGTTTACCTGATCATGATAAAGAGCACAGGATGGATGTGACCCGTCGACAGGGAATGCTCACTTCTCAAGGGCACCTGATCCCAACTCTGTTTTCAGAGGTCCCTGTTCCCTCTGCTCACGGTTTGTATTGTTTGACTTGACTTTGGGCATGATTACTGTTTGTTATCTTCACATACAAATATGTAAGTATTTACCGCAATATTGCTGTGTTTCATAGTAATATCCTTCTTAATTGTCCTACATTGAATCAAGGCATAAAATTACGAGCATCATTATAATAGTAGAAAATTTCATTATAAATAATTCACATAAATATGTGTAAAATACCTGTGGTCAGAAGACATCCAGTCACATGACTGCAAGAAGAATCAGAACAATTACACGTGGCAGTACACATAGATCCATATGTTGGATAGGGACACGGGGAAGAACAGTTGGATTTGAAATAACCAGGAGGACATGCTAGTAAATAAAGAAATGCACAAATCATTGTATTAGTATCTTATAAAAGTACGAACATTCTGTAAACTACTATTTAATCACAATGGCTAATATACGAGTAAATCGAACTTGATATTGTTGGTTAAAAAGTAAAGAGAGTACAATTACTATTAAGATACAGATATCTACTGAAATAAAGGAACGATTTTGACTATCCTTTGTACTTAGCTCTTAATTTCTACCAGGTTCATTTATTTTGATAACGTTTTAAAGATGTAAATGAAACTAGAATTTCAGAATAATCCAACATTACCTTGAAAAGTGTTGTTCACTTTATAATAGTTAAAACAGCATCTTTGGTTATTATTCTAAAGGATCCTGTATTAAAACTAGAAAACCTCGTCGGAACATTGTCTTTCATGATTTATTTACTTGAACAACTCATAAGCATGTGAAAACAATTTAAATCAGAACAGTGTCTTACCCCACCGAACAACCTGAAAAATGTAATGAACATTGCAATTAAATATTTCGTTGTTTAAGAATTTCTTTTTATAAACATTTGTTCCTAATAAAATAAAGTTCAGCTATTCTTCAAAGTCCTACATTTTTTAATGCTGTACACAGATTGACTTCCTTACAGACACCTTTTACGCGTATACACCGGATTAATTTTATTTACGACAACAATTTATGTGGAACTGTACTTTGAAATAATATTGAAACATGTGCTCGAAATGAAGTTTTTCCATAGCTTTTGTACCTTTGAGACATCCATACGTAGGGTCACATTTACTGGGTGCACAGTGACACGTTTTTGCACAAAGTGTACCATATGTTGATGATGGACACCGTTGAACACACTTTAGTCCAAAGTATCCAGGTGGGCATTCTGGTTAGAAATACATTTAATATGCCTAGATTTTTCATTCATAGAGAATTCTACAAAAATTACAATCGTATTTACAAATCGTCTTTAACGTGTGATATGCTTTTAATTCACATAGTTACCCTCGCATTTGTCCCCGACTTTCTGATAATTCATAGGACAGTTATCTGCACAATAGCTAAATAATCAAAATTTATTCTAGAAAACAATAATTATTCCGTCATGTGAAAATCTTATGTATAAAGAAAAACATTCATATATATATATATATATATATATAGAAAGCACAAAGAAATTCACTTTTACATGGATACCCACTTCCGCCCCAACCCGGGGTTGAACTCTCGACCTACGGAATCTGTCTCCTAGCAGTACAGGAACAGCGTGCTAGACCGCTCGGTCATCTAGGCAAGTTAAAAAAAACTTGCTTTCGATGCCGATGGAATTCTCGCGGCGCTGTTCTATACTACACGGTCATTGAGAATGGAAGTGAGATACAGTTATTTGAACATAGTTTTATTAGAGGATCGTTACCGATACACTTTGTAATGAATTAATTTTTATTTATAAAGCACATTTTACAACAACTCTTAAACTAACATAACTGCCCTAAGTGAAGAAATATTAATTAAGTGGGTATCCATGTAAAAGTGAATTTCTTTGTGCTTTCTATATTAATATTTCTTCACTTAGGGCAGTTATGTTAGTTTAAGAGTTGTTGTAAAATGTGCTTTATATAATTATATATATATATATATATATATATATATATATATATATATATATATATATATATATATATATATATATATATATATATATATATACGAGGGTTGTTAGAAAAGTTCGCGGACACATTGATTTAAGGAAAATCTATTGTGTACTATGAGGTATGACCTATGCCTGATTAAATCTGATTAAATTACTATCTTTTGTTTATTAGTATGTAAAAAAAATCAGGTCCATTTACTAAAATTTCGAAAATTTACAACGATTTTACAATGTGGTCATAGGATTCATGGAGCAATCACTTGACGTTAAGTGACGTGACAACCAGATTTCAAACCCGTTAAGCTTTTAAAATTTCTAAATATCTTTCATTTCTTTCGACTTTTCTTGTCTTTTTCTTCTTAAAAATTAAAAATTCTGTATCAAGACATGTTACTTTTCTTCAATAATGTCTTTTGTGCTGTTTCGGTTATTAGAGAGATCTTAAAATAAATGTATACGCAGTTAAGCGATCAGGTATGGAAACAATGCAAAATCCATAGGCGCAACGTCCATGCGATAAGTGGGGTATTGAGGTATCGATGGAGTTGATCATTAAAAATGTTAATCCTTCCATTTTTATAAAACTAGCTACCATTTGAATACTTTTGTCCTTTGTACGTGAAGAGAATTTCCAGCAGCATCTAGAAGCATTTTAGTCTATTTTTAGACATTTTCCTGTCTGTACACATACTTTTTTTTTTAGTAGCTCGGTGCTCCATGACGTTCAATGACGTTCCCATTCTTGGCTTTGTTTTTACGCGTTGATTATTTATAAATGGCTATAAAACAGTCATACATCCTCCAATTTAATTCAAAATTTCGGCAAGTGACGTTTCATGAATACTGTAGCGACAGGTAAAATATCATAATTCTTTCTGCGCTACAACTGTGCAATTTTTAATTTCAATAAAAAGTCTATGCAGTGTAAACGTACGAAAAAGTAGCATGCTCCGTGAAGCATGTTTTATCAAAATAATATAGCTGTATATTTTTTAAGGATTACCGGAAAACATCAAACCTTTGTATATTTACTGGAAAATAGGTGAAGTTTTTATCTGGAGAGTTAAACCGGTTTCGTGGAAATAGTGCGTTCACAATGGAACATGTCCGCGAACTTTTCTAACAGCCCTCGTATATATATATATATATATATATATATATATATATATATATATATATATATATATATATATATATATATATAATTGAAAGGATCATCAATTGTTTAAATTTTTATGTCTAAGCAAAACACATGTACATCCATGTATGACCAACTGACAGGGTTACAATTACATGTATTACAAACAACAAAACATTTTTTTTTTTAATTAAAAAAAAAATCATACTTACCTAAATTTGTTGCTAAGTATAGCTATGAATTTTCTGAAAAAATAAGAATTGTGGTGTTGCATCATCACCAGTTTATTTGGAAAAAAGTGATAAATGAACTGAGATTTCAATTCATCAGAATGAAATTTAAAAGAAAAACAAGGAAATTTATATATACATCACTTCCTGATATAAAGGCTGAGTGAAATGTTTTTATCAAAATAAGATGCATTTTATCCACTGACGCCATTGATAAACTCACGCCTGTCACATTCCTTGTCGACGGGTCACAATCAACGGAGGCCCTATGCATTGATCAAGTAGACGGAATATTCCGCAGTCAAATTTAGTATAAAAAATAAATGCCTAGCAATTGATATAAAATAATGTCAATCAAAACACTGCCCAATGACAGGTTGAACATGTACATGTATTTGAGAACAAGGTCATTTAAATGACCATAACTTTTAGGAAATGCTGAATTTGAAACGATATAACTTTCTTTAGTAGAACAATATATTTTTCCACCCTGAAATTATCACAATTGCAACTTGATTAATGGAAAAATTATTATAACTAGGGATGTCAACGAATATTCGAGTACTCGACTATCGTTCGATCACACCGACTATCGATTAAAATTTTTTTAGTCGGTTATTCGTAAAAAAAATTGCTACTTAATAGTAATCTTAAATTCAAGGTTAAAAAATTGGATCTGTTCAGTTCATTTATTAATGTATCAGTGTTCAGTGTTCTCGTGAGTAAAAGTCAGGGAAATGTCTAAGCGGTCTTCGTTAATTGTTCAAAGGAATTTTTTGTTTGGCAGGCATGCATTTGCATACTTTAAACGATGTCAGATCCAAATTGTAAAGTTTCAACCTGCAAGATCTCGTATAATGCAACTAAGAATTAATGTAGAATAATTTAACAGATGTTCAATATTTGTAAATACATGTATATGAACGTAATTTAAAGGTTATTCTTTTTGATATTTATCTGATATTAATTCTGATATTAATGTCAATCATTTTAAAATTGTATTGATTGTTTGCATGCATTCTCATAATTAAAATTTATTGCAAGCTCTCTTTGTTTTTATAAGAGTTACGCTTTAATTGTTTAACAATTACGGGTCAATGACAAGACACATTCAAATGGCTTCAGGTAAGAAATCAATAGCGGGTACATATACAACCAGCATGAAAAGAAAGGATAAATGTGAGAGTTTCATGTTCTGTATATAGTTAAAATGTGCAATAAATATATTTGAAATCAAATACATCGGATACACATATTTATTACTACGTAAATGTTAACGATTAAATAATTCGTTGTATAATGTTGATAGTGTAAATTAAATGCTGTTCAGGCTTGCAGTCTGTTAAAGACAAATAGGAAAAATGAAATGAAAAATTAAATTTCAACGAGTACTCAACTATCGTTCGAGTAAAGCCTCCGACTATTTGACTAAGCTGTCCGAGTAAAATTGACATCCCTAATTATAACGTTAATAAATTTTGGACCTCTAACAAACTGCTCTTAACAAATTAGAATCGATGACTAGAGAGCTTCAGATCCACACTTTAAGGTATATGTATTTTAATTATAGCGAACAAAATATGTGCAAACTTCTCTAGATATATATCTGCGTATATCTAAAGTGTTGTATAAAAATGTTGCCAACGGTGTGTTATTAACATATTCTACAAAAATTGCAGAAACGTTAACAGCTCTCTAGGCCTGAAAATAAATCCATAAAACATAAACTGCCAATCCCTTATTGCATATCGTCCTAGCATACACCCTCCTCCTTCCATATGGATTCCCGAGTAATTATAAGTTGAAACAGTTAACAAGATTTATTTTTTATAATGTTAATAATACTCGTTTGAAACCAATGTTAAAGATTTTATATCATGAAATATTTCATGTGTTTGAGGTGAAATATCATCACGGTATCCCTAGAGCACAGGCTCTATGATCTGAAAGTTGTGGGTTCAAGCCCAAACAAACCTAAGTCGATGAAAAATAGATAGCAGTTGTTTCTTTGCCTAGTGCTCTGCACTTTAAAGTGAATGTGAAACGGGTCTCTTGGATGAACCTTAAAAACCAAACATGCGTCACTTTGAAGAACCGAGTCACTGCTCAATCGACCCTAGTGCAGGTTTACCAAAAATATAAATTTTAAGCCCTTCTCCGGTATCCAGGGAGTCACATACAAATAAACCATGCAAGAGACGTAATACTAAATATTAACCAACCCATCCCAAAAACTGTGCTCAACTTTTTGCAAGAAATTAAAGTTTCAATATTTAAATTCTGAAAACAAGTAAAGTTAATCCATGTGTGATGTTGGATACCTTATGTTTTACTCACTTAGACTGTTTCATCCAAAAACAAAAATCCCAGTCCTCTCCCTCTTTTTACCCCTTCTCTCTCTTCTATATTCTTTGAATTTTCTAGTCTCTTCTGGCCAACTAATGATGTACTTGTTACTTGTTATATTTTCGTCGTTTACTTGAATCAATGACATTTCTCATTTTCAATACTGCAGTTATTTTTGTCTTACTCCATCAAAAGATCAGGTCTCAATAGACCTGCGCTAGATATTTTCTAATAAAAATTTAATAAAAGACTATTTTCTTTCAATGTCCTTAAAAATTCAAATTTAAGTCATTTTCTTGACGTCATATCCTATTTTCGAGGTCATAGTTGGCGAAATATTTAATGCTTCAAAGTATCCAAATATTGTCCCTTGTGTATATCCAAATATAAAATTAGAACGTAATTAAAGATTTCTCCATCGAAGTTTGATTTTTGGGGCAGATATTGGCCGTTACTAAAATTTAGTCCTTCATAATCAATCAGCGTGGCTTCTCCCAGACATGTAACCATTATTGCTTTATTTATCAGAGGAGAAAGCCAAACTGAATTGTAAGGGATATTTTCTTTGAAAAATCCTATATCTACCCCTTTCTTTCACCGTTCTTTTCATTGTTTATACATTAGGTTTTCTATTTTCAGTTCATTTTGGTTTATCCTTTATAAGGTGTTCATATCTTCCGTTGATTTATTTTGGTTTAACCCATGCTTTTTGATAGAAGGCATACCATAGCCTGATTTATGGAATGTTTAATTTTAGGTGCATGTTTGCTGATATGATGCCAAAGATTATATGTGTAAAATAATGTATTTTTTTTCTTTTTTTAAATCTCAAGTTACGATGTATATATTTCCTTTTCGCCTTTTATTTGACTGAATGACATTTTTCATGACGTTTTCAATGACGTTGTTATTTTTGTCTTACTCCATCTAAATATCTAGCTAAGTCGCCTTGGCTTCGTACTAATAATAATATAATAAAGGAATATAAAATAACTTGCATTACAAAGAATAGAAAATAAATTCTAAGTATGAAACCTATTTTCAATTTGTTATACTATTTAAGCACATAAAACAAGCATCAAACATATCAAACATGGTACATGAAATCAAAGGATATATTTCCTGATGCAGTTGATATTGATCTCATGGTGGGTCAACGGATCGTGTGATTATATGATCAAATAATTCCATTCTAAATATTTAAGTCCAAATTGTTTAATTGTAGAGATGCATTTAAAGGAAATATCACATGTTTCTTAATTGCTTGAAATTAAAAACGTATTACGTTCCTTACGATCATTGTTTATAAAATTTGTGTTTTAAGTGCGGATATACCGCGTTTATTTAACATTATTTGACTCAAATAAAACCCCTGAATTAAAATCCGAGTTAATTAGAGAGCGATCACGTGACCTTGATACGTCATAGGCGACAATGGCTGATCAGTTGTTTACGTTAATCTTACTAAAATATACGCGATATAAACTAGATTTTCTGCGTTATAAACGACCAAATCCCTGATTTTATCAATATGAGGTTGGAGACCAGACCTTATAATTATGTTTAAAATGTTATCAGTAGAAAACCTGTAAATTCTGTAAACACGATAAAATAACAGCGATGATTGGAGACCTCGAAGATACTCGCCTTCAAAAGACAAAGTGATTTTCATCAAATCTTTATTATTCACACAAGCAGCTCGCTCCGTGATCGGGAGGTCGTGAGTTCGAATCTCGGACGCGACAGACCTAAGTCGATAAAAAATAGGTAGCAACTGTTCCTTCGCCATGCGCTCGGCACTTTGAAGTGAAAGTTGCGGGTCCTTCGGATGAGACCTTAAAAACCGAGGCCCCGTGTCACGGCAGACGTTGGCACGATAAAGATCCCTCACTGCTCAATGGCCCTGAGTTCCGAGTAAAGGTCAAAATTTGAAGCCCTTCACCGGTATATGGTGACGTCTCTATATGAGTGAAAAATTCTCGAATGGGACGTAAATCAACATACAATCAATCAATCAATCAATCAATCAATCAATCAATCAATCAATCAATCACACAAGCAGCATTGTAGAATCTTTGGTATTGTTAATTTATAAAAAAAAATCAGTTTATGCAAATCTGCACATATTTTGCAATGAATGGCGGTCTTAAATAATGAATTCCCTATCACAAAACGTTACCCCCCCCCCCCCAAAAAAAAAAAAAAAAAAAAAAAAAAACAACAACAACAACAAACAAACTAACAAACAAAAAAAAAAACAACAAACAAAAAAAAAAACAAAAAAAAAAACAAAAAAACAAACAAACAAACAAACAAACAAACAAACAAAAAAAAACGAAGAAATGTATATCCAAATGTTTAACTAATAAACAGAAGAACCAGATTAATTTTTCAAATAGTAGTAGATTTGGTAAGATAAAATAATCTAATATCTAGATTTTACAAAACATTAATTTCAATCAAGTTAAAATGTAGCTAAGCGACTGAATTATATTCGATTTCAGAAGGGCAAAAATGTCGATAAAAAATAGGTACATGTAGCAACTGTTCCTTCGCCAAGCGTTTGGCACTTTGAAGTGAAAGTTGTGGGTCTTTCTGATGAGACCTTAAAAACCGAGGCCCCGTGTCACGGAAGGCATTGGCATGAAAAAGAAACCTCACTGCTTAATTTCCCTGAGTGCCGATGAAGGTCTAAATTTGAAGCCCATCATCGGTATATGGTGACGTCTCTATATGAGTGAAAAATTCTCGAACGGGACGTAAAACAACATACAAACAATCAATCAATCAATCGTAGAAGAGATGGTGATCAGACGAGACAGATATTTACTAATTACCTTTTTATACATGTAATCATAGATTACAATTAAAATTCGAGAAGCCCGCAGTAATTTTGTAACTTTGTTCATGCATTACCATGACTCTCTTTTTATTTTCTTACACATGAAGCCACGATGTATATCCACTTTATTAATGAGGCTGTAATTGTGCATATACTCATATTTTTATCTTTTATTCAAGGATAATACTTAAAATGAAAACTAGTTCAAATTTCTATAATAATTGAAAAGCACATAAATAATTATTCTTTGAGCATTTTTCGTGTATAATGCATTTGCCGTTGATAACTCTGTTAATAGAGTGGATATTCCTTTCTCTCTATAATGAATTGTCACACATGACTTTACAGCAGTCATGGTAGCTCAGTCGGTAGAGCGCTCGCTCCGTGATCGGAAGGTCGTGTGTTCGAATCACGGCCGCAACTGACCTAAGTCGATAAAAATAGGTAGCAACTGTTCCTTCGCCATGCGCTCGGCACTTTGAAGTGAAAGTTGCGGGTCCTTCAAATGAGACTTTAAAAACCGAGGCCCCGTGTCACGGAAGGCGTTGGCACGATAAAGAAACCTCACTGCTCAATGGCCCTAAGTGCCGAGTAAAGGTATAAATTTGAAGTCTTTCACTGGTACATGGTGAGGTCTCTATATGAATGAAACATTCTCGAATGGGACGTAAAACAGCAATCAATCAATCAATCAAATCTTCACAGCAGTATGGCGCCGAAATCCAATTGAAATATGCAAATCGCCGTATTTGAATTGCCGCTCATAATATCGCTTAAAATATGATTTCAACACTATTTATTATGTTTAGTATTTCAATGAAAAAGGTCGTAGATCATTTTCTTCATAAAATTACGAATTTTCTAAAAGAGAATGCGATAAGTTCTTTAATGTCTTTTTATATATTAAATTATAACTATTAAATAAAAAACGGCATAAAACTCTGTTTCCACACGCTTCTAAACTGATTTCACATGCACTGCTGATGTTTCCAGTCCCTTATATTCTAAATAAGATCTATTGCAATAATATAATTTGATATCAAACATGGTAAGGATATGATATGAACATTTTTGTCTGATGCAATTAATGTGAATCTTATGATTTGTCGATGAGTCAGATAAGTATACAATACTAAGGACTCATGGCTGGTGTGACCGATCGACAGGGGATGCATTCTCCTCCTAGGCACCTGACCCAACCTCTGGAATTTCCGAGAAGTCCTTATTTTATTCCCTGTACATAGATTGGTATTGGTTTCAGAGTTTTATTTAGCTGTTACCCTCACCTTTTTCACATTCAATTTCATTCTCAATGTCAAACTCCATTCTGTTTTAAATAAACGAATACTCAGTATTAATGATCAAATAAAACCATGGCAATGGCAAAATGAGGAACTGACAAACTAATTTTTTCCTTTGAGTCCCCATACCTTGAAATGTATTTTTAATATCTTCTTTTAATGTTTGTCATGCTAATAATATAAAAACGAACTAAATGTCAGGACACATTTAAACAATGCAAATAGAGAAACAGTTCTTGTTTTCCGGAAAATGGGTATCACAGTTATTATTTACAGTTTTAAAGTCAGGGCAAGTCTGTGAAAAAATATTCAATATTTTCTTTCAAAGAATAATGTACTAGGGGTAACCAAAAAGGTCATGGACTGATGAGATAAAATTAATACTATATGTAGTCTGTGCTTACAAAATTTATAAGGAACATAAACAACAAAAGTTTAGGTAATGTTGAAAATTTGAGCTTGATAGGTTGATAATTTGCCAAATTATTATAAAATAAATAAGCCATTATATGATCAACCGGCGCTTTCGCCGTTAAAGTATCATGACGTCCAACAACGCCATTATATCTCAATGTCCGCTCCGTCTACCTTATACAGTTATCTTAATGAGGTTCCTTAGAGTTAAGTAAGGAAATAAACCCGTCTTGTTTATATGATTTTACAATGTAATGAACAGCTGTTTTCAATGCAATATAATATTGTAAATGGATCTATACATAGGGAAAGATCCTTACTTGATTAACACAGGATATTTTGCTTGATGGTGTTCAATATCTACATGTACCACACATGATCAACGTCACTTTTCGACGTGACTGACCTTAGACACCCTGACTATAAATCGACATTTAGTGTGTATCTCTCATCTTTCTGGTTCTTTTTTGGCATTTAAAAACAAGTACTTTGGATGCATTATTTCTCTGTAGCCTGTATAAAGATTTCCTAGGTCTATACCAGTTTTTTTTTCAGGGACGAAACTTCATAATGTTGGAAAAAGAATCTTCTCCCCCTTTTTGATGTCATTT
This sequence comes from Saccostrea echinata, assembly GCF_033153115.1. Classification (NCBI taxonomy): domain Eukaryota; kingdom Metazoa; phylum Mollusca; class Bivalvia; order Ostreida; family Ostreidae; genus Saccostrea; species Saccostrea echinata. The sequence continues at coordinate 4,104,641 of NW_026889760.1, forward strand.
TCAAGCCCTTAATTGTTTGGACACTCCATATAAAATTTCTTATAAAATTTCATAAAACTTACAGAATGAGGTAAAATTTGTAACTTTTACGGAACAATTGTGTCATACCACATGCTCGGATTAATGGGAATTTTCGATGACAAATGCTCAAATCAACAGTTTTTCCTACTTAGTCTCAGCTAGAAAAAACGTCATGTTGAAGTGCTCCGCCTGGGCATACCTTTGCTTACAAAAACATTAACAACTTATTTAAAAAAAACAACAAAAACTTATGATGAATGGTTTATTCTATAGATAGAAAAGATGATGCTAAAAAAATGTATTAAAATTCATTGATATACCTAAAGCGGTTTTAATTTTATGGCGCTATTTCACGAACTTTTTGATAACCCCTCGTATGTTTGTATTATTATTTTGAAATTTTTAACATAATCACATAGGTATTTGTAAATGTAAGTTTAATCTTCTCAACTCTTTACTTTCTTATATACGGACCAATTTATTGTTTTAACTTTGAATCTTTTACTACATGTAACTCCCTAAGATATTCCAAAGCACACCAAATTAAAATAAAGAATGTATTTTATACATAAGTTTTTCAAAACAGTAACCTTCTTCAGAAAGTTTGAAGCTAATTGATTTACTTATTAATTTGTATACATTCTGGTTCATATGGTACATTTATATCACTGACAAGTTACAGAAAAGGTTCTGTTTTTTTTATATAAAGATTAGATTCATCTTTTTTTATTGTCTCTTACGCAATATATAACGCATAAGATTTGTCCTTGAAATGATGATAAAGAATGACCTGAAATTAAAATTAGTTATTTTGAGAAAAAGATGTATGAAAAAAATTATATTCAACTTGACTTTTATCGGTTTACAGTGTTTCTTTCTCGACATGATACAGGCACATATAATTATGCAACAGCACAAAAAGAAATACCTGTGTAACTGTTCGTAGCTATGATAATAAAAAAAAAACACACACAAATTACTATGTAAAACACAATTACAAATAAATATGCAGCAACACAAACCGACGTATTATGTAAAAGCACAAACACGAATAATTTAGGAATAACACAAGCATTACTGAATCAAGATGTTTTTTTTCTGTAAACGCTGTTTCTGAAAAAAAAAAAAACGCATATAAGGTTTAAATCTCTTTCCGTTTGGTATCAGGAGTAAGATTGTTTTTCAATCTTCACTTCAATTTCACTAGTTACGCCCTGATTTGGAACAGGAAATAAAATATTATTTTTGTTGTATTTTCATTCAAGTTAAATAAAGCCACTCTGTCACTTAATTGTTATACTTCCTTCATTCCTTCTCTGCGTAATGATGTTTTGTTTGCCTCATCAAACGTCTCCTCTATTTTCTTCTACGTTTTCTTCTACATTTACTTCAATAATGTCAACATAAACGCTTTCAATGATACGGTTATTTTTCAATGATTCTTTAGGCATACAAAAACGTCGATATATTTGTATCTCAGAGATTATACAGAAGATGACCAAACATATTAAAACTGTTCCAACTGAAATGATGATTGTTGACTTTGAATGGTACACATTTGTTTGATATGAAGTAGTTGGATTAGAATTGGTGCTGGTATACATGTCTGCTGTAAATATTTTATATATTGTTTACAAGTGACAAAAAGATCTAAGAGGGATCAAACACAGTGAAGAGCACAGATTCTTTTTTGTAATATTTTCTACCCCACGATACAATAACACAAGGCATAGAACTCCAAATAACAAAGAGTAACACCCCCCTCCCCAAGCAAAATTATCGTAAAAGAGAATGGTAATAAGCATTTTGCCAATTTCGTTTTTGTTTGACAGTATAAATGACTGGGGGAGAAGGCTATTCTCTGTAATTTGTAGTTAGATACACATACCTTGTGTTACACGTATTGTTATTGGGGTAAAAAATTATCATAGAAACGAGCACCTGCAGTTACGAGACATTATTATAAAACCGTCATTTATTGAAACTTGGACATTTTTTCAGACATTGGTAATTCTGATAATTGTGGCTCTGAGTGTTGTAAAGTGAAGCGGTAATCCATTCAAAGGCTATACAGCCTAACCGTAGCTTAAAGCTGAACACGTTTCGTAAAATAATTTGTCCGCCATATTCGATTGGACTCTAGCTATATCTGAGGACTCCTATACAGAGAGCCGCTCACTTGGTCACTGTTCAGTGTATTCAATTGTCACCGGTGTAGACGGACGTATGCTATACAGCACTTGGTAGCGACAAAAATAACTGTGTGCTTTTTCTAATGCAGGAGAGTAAGATACCAAAGAGATTTTCAACAGTTGCACAGGTCAGTGCAGTATACAAACAAACAGAAATATACGTAACTGCAATAAAATGTAAACAAAAGGAATGCAAGATAAGCAGGACGAACACGGGTCGCCATTCCACGCCGATACCCGTGACAATAAAGCAGTCAGGTGTAACGAATGCGAGGAGTATACCTCGGTGCTGATATCTTAGATAGTAATATCGAAAATGGCGTATGCCTATTTACGAGTCGTGTTCAGCTTTAACTTGCCTGTAACTGAGGGAGACGCTACCATATAATCAATAGAAAACCTATCTCACTATATAAGTAGTATAAGTACTATGATAATCATAAGTTCGAGATATATTTCCCATTACAATGTTAAACTGTGCTGATGCGTCTGAACAGTCCTCTGAATGTGAAAAAATATCATACTAAACATTATCAATAATTCTAACAAAAAATAAATTTTGTCAGTCGTAGAGAAGAAATTCTAAATTATAGTTCAACATTTTTAAAGAATCAGCGGAGATGAAACTAACATTTACCTCTTGAAGCGTGAATTAATTTATGAGAAAGAAAATAATTCCTCTTTTATAAAAATTCTATTTTCACAAAGTAGATTTTAAACTTGGAAAACAGGAAAAACTTATATATTGCAAAATATTTGTGTAATAAATCCTCATGTTGCATACTTGAAAATCGAAATTCTTAAATCATAACGCATCTAATGCATAATATTTTATACAAGGTAGTGTATGTATGTTTCTCGTGTCTTTATAAAGAAAATATTCTATCATTGTTTTTGATGCCATAAAATTTAGTTACTTTTTCTAATCATTTTTGATGTTTGATAGGTAGGTTGTGAAGATTCTAAAAAGAAAAGATTATTTTATCAAAGTGGTTTTAAAGAAAAGAAAATTTGATAGACGAAGCCACATCCATTAAGCGAAATTTTTATTTATTCTATATAAAATAAGAAAAAAAAATTAATTTGGTATGATATATAATAAACAGCAGATAAATCAAAGCAGCCAACGGTCGTCTGTTGACTAGTACAGTCATGACACTCGATTTCTGTTGTTAAATATAGATTCATTGCAGTGTAAAATTTTCATGAATATAACTTTGGACCATCAAAAACAACAACTGTTTGAAAGGCTTTCAATGCGTAGATAAGCTTATCTTTAGCTATAGGTATTACATTCATATCACATAAACTTAAAAAAGAGGAATAATGTACAACCTGTTGTGACACGACATCCATTAACATGACTGCAAGAAGAATTGGAACAATGACAAACACCGGCACATTTTGACCCATATGTTGGATAGGGACATAGAGTAGAACAGTCTGAGCCAAAATAACCAGAAGGACATGCTTATAAAATAGAGGGAAAAAGGATAATCATTATTTTATTAATAGCAAAGAATTTCAGTAAAGCAAATACATGTATATACCTCATAATAACCGTCAAAAGACAGTCACATGTACATATGCTTAAACAATTTTTTTTAAATCATGCACCAGCCAGATAAAAATGAACATAAGATTTATGGATATAACAAAACAATTTTGACTACACTACTAGTTTGCGTTATCTGATATTTCAATAAATTTAACTTTTTTTGATAAGATTTTGAAAATATAAATAGCATTGAAAACGCAAAATAGGTCTTCATACCTTGGCAAGTGTGATTTACTTTGTAATGATTATAACAACACGATTGGTTAACATCTTCAAGGATTCTATAGTAAACAATGAATTAAGATAAATTTTGTCTAAGTCTTTGATTCATTAATTAATTTGAACAAGTTATAAGCTCACAAATCACCAAAGTTTCTTACCCAACGGAACAGCCACTTCTTCCTGAAAATAAAATTATATTATTATATCAAAACAGCACGTCTTTGCTATAAATTTGCTTTTAAATTGATTTGATTTGACTGTGAGTTTATTTAATTGTCGGAATCTTACATCTTTACCTACCTTGAATTAAGGTTAAAAACTACTCTTTAAAATTTGCATATACTTTTTTGCATAATACGATATATATACAGTGTAGTTCTTTTTTGTTTCGCATAGACCCTTGAATTATACATTTTAAGTACATCACATACATGTATATTTTGAAACTCTTTTATGTCTACCTTCAGGACATCCATTCTTGGGGTTACACTCTGTGGGGGAACAGTTACATTTTCCACCACATAAAGCACCATATGTTAGTGGCGGACACCGTTTAGAACAATTCAGTCCGTAATTTCCTGGTGAACATACTGCAATACATGTGATAACAAAGAAAATGTTCTTCAACAAAGGAAAGTTATCTTTTTAGGAAATTCCTTATAAATTATCTGTAAATCTTCACTCTTGATTTACTGAATTATTGATATCATGCAATATCTTTTTGAATTCTAAATTAACCTGTGATTACCAACACATCTATCCCCATCCTTCTTGAAATTTACAGCACACTTTTCTGAACTAAATAAAAAATGTTTTGATAAAGAAATCTAATTATTTTTAGTCGAAGATACAATTATGCCTATGGAAAGAAGAAAAAAAAATGATTTAATATATATTTATAGAAGGTTTAACAAGAAACAAGATAACATTTATCGATTACTTACGTACAACTGCTGGACAATATATCTAACAAAATATAAACAATTGTCACAGAATTACAGAAATAGTGATATGGCATCATTTATATCCAAATCCCTCGCAAAAAATGTATGAAGAGGAAGTTAAATGAATCAGATAGAAAGCAATAAAACAAGGAAATCTATGCTTTCAATCACTTGTCTCATGATATATTGTATCTTGTCTTTTGCTGTCACAATTAAAATCAACTATAGTGATAACATTTATACTTTGATTTTCTATAGAAATAACTTTGAAAATTTGATTTACTATAAATATCACTCAAATGTACTTTATAGCGTTGTATATAAGAAGTGAAATATATGGAGATAACGAACAGTATTCAAGCTCAAAAGTCCAATAAACAATACAAAATAGAAGCAGAACAAACACGGACCTCCAAAACATCACAGGTGGGATCAGCTGCCATGGAGGAGTGAGCATCCCCTGCCGACCGGTCACAACCGCCGTGTGCTCCTTGTCATGATCGGGGAATAACGGAAAATCCGTCGACAATTCAGTATGTAAATAATGGTCTAACAATTAGTATGAAAAACGTCAGTCAGCATTTGACTCAATGATAAATTGTATTTGCTAACAAGGTCATTGTTTCGACCATAGAACTTACGAAAGGATGACTTTAAACGAGACTGCTGAAATTCTTGTTTCTTTATCTCCCCTTGTAAGTAGGCTTAGCCCTTCAATTTAACAATTTATCTTTCCCTTCACCCAGGAATGCTTTGTTCCAACTTTGGTTAAAATTGGCCCAGTGGTTCTTGTTGAAAGTGTGAAAAAATTACAGACGTACGGACGGACAGACGGACGGACGACGGACAACAGGTGATCAGAAAAGCTTACTTGAGCTTTCAGATCAGGTGGGCTTAAAAGGAAAGCATTTTTCTGTAACAGAAACTTGGTAAGAGCATGACTATCCAGCATTAACTCGAGCATAAATAAATTTATATAAAATGTTGTTTAAATGTTTTCTCTTCTTTGATACTACCGTTCACGGTAGCTCAGTCGGTAGAGCGCTCGCTCCGTGATCGGGAGGTCGTGAGTTCGTATCTCGGCCGCGACAGACCTAAGTCGATAAAAAATAGGTAGCAACTGTTCCTTCGCCATGCGCTCGGCACTCAGAAGTGAAAGTTGCGGGTCCTTCGGATGAGACCTTAAAAACCGAGGCCCCGTGTCACGGCAGGCGTTGGCACGATAAAGATCCCTCACTGCTCAATGGCCCTGAGTGCCGAGTAAAGGTCAAAATTTGAAGCCCTTCACCGGTATATGGTGACGTCTCTATATGAGTGAAAAATTCTCGAATGGGACGTAAAACAATATACAATCAATCAATCAACTTCTTTGATACTGATTTATGAATGTAAAAATAAGCAGAGGATATGAAGATCTAACATTTGCTATCATTCTGAATATATCTGCATTCGAAACTACTTGAACTGTTGCCAATAGTTCCTTAACAATAATAGGAAGAGCACTTCATTAATAGAATAAAGAGATGGAAAGAATCTAGAACATGAATTATCTTTTAATTCATTTACTCATGTCTTTCAAATAACAGAATGATAGGAAACATATTCTACATTTTGAAAATCCCATTGTAGAAATTAATTTGCTGTTTATATTTTAGGGGAAGACAGCCTAAAAAAATCTATACATTTGAGTTTTACTCTCTCTCTATCTGTTTGAACAAATTTCACATTCACGTCTCATTAATGAATTTTTATAACTTGTAGTTTTTAAAGATTGTCTATATTTAATGAACTGAAATGCATAAAATTATAATAGCGTAATTAAACATCTTTTAAAAACACAGCATCAATCGGAAATGTGTGAAATACATGTATTGTATTAAAAAGTCTACTTTTGTCATACTTTTACAGCTACACATTTGGTTCAATGTGTTCTTAGTCTGCTTCAAAGTGTTGTTATATTGGTTGGTGATACTCCTAATTCTTTCATTTCAGCCTCAATAATGACATCTTCGGCATTTCTGTAGATACCTTCTCTAACCTCAGTCCTTTGCAGATGTGCTTTATACTTACAACAATACTGATATTTATGTATTTCGTGAATTATATAGTCAATAAGCAAAAAAGCACACCACTGTACCGATTAAAATAGTTACAGTACTTTTGTGCGTTTTAGCATCACTGCATGATGCATGGGCAATTATTGTCTGTAATAGAAATGTGTCTAATGGGCAAACCCATGAGCTTAAATCACTCTTTATATGACATGTTATGCATCAATGTTAACCTTCAAAGTATTTTTTCTAGAAAAAAATAAATATGAATCTAGATGAATGACTAAAACAGTACCTACCCTGCCGTTCTCGACACCCATCCTTAAGGTCACATTCTTCAGGCAGACAATCACAAAATGTAGCACAGAATTTACCGAAATAGTTTCTCGGACACGGATAAATGCAGTTATGCCCAAAATATCCTGGGGACAATCTAAAAAAGAAAAGTTCAATGTGTGCAAGAGATGACATTTGTTTAATATCTTTAACATGATATTTTCTATAATTATTTAGAAATAATAGCATTATTGCAAAGGAAGTTGAAATAAAAAAAAAATAAACAGAGCTATATCACGTCTTAGTACCCTTTTATTTTCTTAGGAAAAAAAAACAAGCGAAGTACTTTTTACAACTTCATTTAACTGACTAAATATTGATAGATGAGATACCTTTGCAACTGTTACCAACTTTGTATTGATTAACATGACACTCTTCCAACCCAACAATAAATTGTACAAAAAGAATGAAAAAAAAGTTAATCATTCAAATTGTAAGCATATTTTAATGTACGTTTTTCTATGTAAAAAATACGAATCAGACACTTACACTCGTCCTAAGAAAAATATGTTCAAAGCAATGTATATGAATACCAATATAGCCCACAGGTGATGATAATGCATTGTTTTGAGTTAACCAAACATCAGTGAAATCACAGCAAATTCACAATACATAAATATCAAGCATAACCATTAAGGAAAAGTTTGTTTTTTCCGTATGCAACTGTTTCAATTACGGTATTTGCCAGAGATTATATGATTGCTTACTATTAATTTATTTTTGAAGTTCAGCCCCCCCCCTTTTTTTTTTTTTTTTTTTTTTTGCTTCAGAAACTTTTATTTATAAGTATTTGAAACGTTTTCAGGAAGGGAATTATGCTCAATTTTTCAGGATTTCTAAATCGTCACACTTCCTAAGAATTATTAAACAATATTGAAGAACAACCGCCTATCAGTTCCTTTTATTCTTAAAACACTTAAGGTCACGAGAAAATACATTTATTGCTGAATCAAATATTGAAAAGAAGGAAACAAGTTTTTTTTATATCCACGTAAATTTTCTGAAAGTCACTCTGTAATTTGAAAAAATATCAGGATGAAAAAAATGATGTTAATGATTGTTTTACCTTGAAATATTTTTGCTGATCATGGTCAGATTTACTTTCTATTGAATTTTTTTATTTGTGAAATCTAGCATCAACATGTAATATTTACTTTTAAACTCTATTTTTCTTAACTTTTATCGTACAGATCAATTTAAAAATCTATTTGCATTTGTTTTACACGCACTTTATTAAGAAAGTTGTAGTACATTGTTTATATCTCAGTCGTTCAATTTTCCCTTTGCCTCTGTCTAACACAGAATATTTCTTCCTCAAACACTTCATTATGATCAGTAGCAAAGTTTTCTTTTGGCATATGATCGGTTGTGTCCTATAATTGTTCAACAAGGTTAAAGTTTTTTTTATTCTTATCCACCGGGGGGGGGGGGGGGGGCAACTGGGGCAAACCTTCTTCAAAAACCATGTTTTCAGAATCTCTCCTACATTTTAAGCAGCGACTTTTTCAGGTTTTTGAATATGATTGATGGTGTCTCGTAGATCCAAATTTTTTATTTTCATCCTAGAGTCTAATTAGGGGTCAAAAATGACGTTTTTCAAAAATGAACCTGCAATCTGAAAAAATTGAGACTTTATTGCACATCTTTTTGACACCACCAATCATATTCTAAAAGATGTGTTTGCTACTACAAACCATTAGAATCGTCCTCATTCAAGTGTTAAAGTTGCTGTGCTTATTTAATTCAAAATATCTGTTGAAGGTCTATTACAATTTTCTGAATAACTGCTACCTAATTGTGAAAAAAATTGAAGAGATAAATGTTTTATTAACTAAGAGACAAGCTAATTCCAGAACCTTATGCAAACAAGGAAACTAAAGTAATAGATTAAAAGTTTTGAATTTCAATAGCTATCACGTCTAAAACTTTGCTTGACCATTGATGACTTTAATATTTGAAACTTTGATTAACTTTAGTGATAACTTTTAAACTTTGATTAACTATAGTGATAACTTTGACACTTTGTTTTACTATAGTAGTAACTAAATCAATAAAGACACTATTGCGATCACTATGACACTGTAGTGATGCCTTTGAAAACGTTGATTTACTAGAGTTAACTATAGTAAACTATAGTTAAATATATTACTTTTGATTAGAGTTGGAGCACTTTATGCTTTTTATAATCCGCTTTGCTGTTTATAATTCGTAGACTGCCCCAACCAAGGTTCAGTATAACTTGGGTAGCAATCAAATTTGGCAATTGATTAAATAATTTATATTCCATAAACATGTTATTCCTACTGGAAAAAAACCGTCAATGTTGCTCAGTCGCTAGAGCACTCGCTCCATGATCGGAAGGTCGTGTGTTCGAATCACGACCTAGACTGACCTAAGTCTATAAAAAATAGTTAGCAACTGTTCCTTATTATTATAGTATTATTCCTTCTCCAAGCGCTCGGCACTTTGAAGTGAAAGTTGCAGTTCCTTCTAATGAGACCTTAAAAACCTAGGCCCCCTGTCACGGTAGGTGTTGGCACGATAAAGAACCCTCACTGCTCAATGGCCATGATTGCCGATTAATTAATTAAATAATTAAATCGAAAGTGACATTTTGCGCAAAAATATGTATGTATAAAACTGGTATAAGGTGACGTCTCTCAAATGGGACGTAAAACAACATACAATCAATCGATCAATTCTGTTGAAAAAACCTATCAATTCTATTCGAAAACATACAATTTTTATTCGATAATCTTGTTATTTTTATTCGATAAATTGTTCATTCTTATGCGACTTTTTTTCTTATTTTATTTTTTTCCGTATTCTAATTCTTTTTCAATAATTGTATTTTGGGTAATGTGAACTGTTCCATTATCTTTGGATAATGAAAACGAAAGTAGTTTCGCTCGATTGATCGTAACTATTGAACCACAGGTAAATAATTTTTATAAAGATGTTGTTAACATTTTATATAAAATGATGACTATGTACGGCTTGTTCTATATACGGCGAATTTTTTCCACAAAAATTCATTTATGTTCCATACAAAAACGATAACCTATTTCAATAAATGATAATAAAAAAGATAGAAAAGATTTGAGCGTATATTTGTCCATGAATAAATCTAGTAACAGCTTTTGCTTTCAAAATTATACATGTACAAGAACAACTATATAAGGGATATGAGACGAAGATGATCTATTATGTCAGATATTCAGTCCAATATCTGACATAATAGATCATCTGAGTCTTAAATCTTTTTTTAAAATATTACTCTTTTAAAACATTTATATCTAGATAGTTAAAAATATCGTGTACATTGGTACACAGAAAAATATTAATGTATTTTCATTCTCACTTCTAATTTGCATTTAGTATATTTGAATTTGATAAATTATATTACTTTAGTTGTTATAATATGATACTCGTCTTAACAGATTTTTCTCTCCATGCAAAAACTAGTCGAGCACTTCTATTATTCTAAGACCGTACTCTAAAATCTGGTTTTCATTTGAATAAATGAGGCTACGTAAAGGGTGCTCGGAGAGAATCTTTTTAATGTTACAAAGTATTGGTGCTATAGGTACCTTTATGGGGACTTCAATAATATTGTAATGACACGTAGGGCCAAAAACTGGAATAAATATATGCGTGCTCCTTGTAAGGAATTCAGTCCGGGTTGCCTTGAAGCGTAAGATGGATTCAGATTATGAGTTCCCTCTGAAACAAAGTAAATTTTGCGATGCCAGTATCAAATCAGCGGACGAAATTCTGATGTTATTTTGAACGACATTCTAGATTTAGAAGAAGAAACAAGGAACAAACCCAATTTTGAAATGATCTTTGATTTGAAAAGTGGCCGTTTTTCTGATATATCGGATTTTGATGCAGACAATGAACTCTAAATTCAGGCCTCACAGGATATCAAGAAAACGGACAGTTCCGAGCGATTTCCGTTGCCTTCACAGGAACAGGACTTAGAAGACCTTGGTTCGAATTCCTAGCCTATAAGTGCTATCAACAAGACGCGTTGTGCAGTGAATGTTTTCAATTCTTGGAAAAACGCTAGAGATTTGGAATGCGAACTTCTCACTATGTCTTATGAGAGTTTGAATTCAGCATTGAAATTCTTCATACTTAAAATCAGAAATAAGGCAGGAAAAGAATACTACCCGAACACAATTTACAGAATAATTATATCGATACAGCATCATCTGAGATCAAATAAACGATTCGTGAGTTTCCTGGATGACACAGAGTTCCACACAACAAGGGACGTTTTAGATGCAAAAATGAAAATAAAAACAAGGCGTCGGACTTTAAAAACGACAAACAGACATTATCACATTTGACCACGAAAACATACTGTGGCAAAAGGGTATCTTAGGAACGGACTCGCAAGGGTCTCCTGGAGACATTATTATATAGCCTCGGACTTAACTTTGCTCTCCGTGCAGCTCAAGAACATAGGAGTTTGAGAGTTGGTGACATTCTCAGCTGGCCATCAAAACATCTCCGAACAACATCAGATACTTAGAGTACAGAGAAGATATCTCGAAGTGTAACTCAGGAGATCTTAATCATCGGAAGGTTGAACCCAAAATAACAAGAGCCTACGAAAATCCTACACAGTCTGAGAGATGTGTAGTGCAAATTTTTGAAAAGTACATGAGTTTACGGTAAGTTGAATGACCATTTTTTTGGACAAATTCTATTTAATATGTAAACATTTTTTTTCAAATTGTTTGATTTATCTGATTTTTTACTTTTTGTACATGATTTTTAATTTCTTTTGTAGCCCCAACAATGGAAAGTGCGATGCATTGTATCTTAGACCAAAAACCGCGCCAAAGGAGAATGTATGGTACGATAGTATCCCAGAAGGCATACAGAACCTGCAACACACTGTGGCCAGAATGTGCAAAGAAGCAGGCTTTGATGGGTATTTTACTGACCTCTCTCTTCGGGCTACTGCTGCCACACGTCTATTTGCTTGCGGTGTTAAGAACAACTTATACCTGAAAAAACTGGGCACAGGTCATCCGTGATTCGTGCAGACAAGCGCACAACTGAGGAACAATTACAGTGTGTAAGTGATTTGATTCAGAAATCGTCTATAGCGTCCTCTTCGGAACCAAAGAAAGTAAAGTGTAATGAAAGTGATTCTTTTGGATCGGGCAAAGAAATAAATATCACTGCTGGGGATGTATCAATGAACTTGTGACTTAAGTGTCTTAAAATTGAGCGATAGTGGCATGGATTTTTAAGTATCTATATGATTTCGATATGGATTTGTTACTCATGAAGAATTAATACGTTATTTTTTTCTGGAGCATTTCAATAATTGAAAACTCAACAAATAAATATGTAATATTAGTATTTTTCAAACAATTTAGTGTTTGTTTGTTTTATCAGACGTTTACTATCAGTACTATTACTTTTAATATTGGCCTCCTCTCAATACTGTAGATTCCTTATTTTACGCGAGTACTTAATATCGCGAAATGGCCCTAAGACGACAAATCGCGAGAAGAATAATTCGCGAGTGGACGCTTGATCAAGAGTTTTTAAATGGATTTCAGAACCATAAAAATTAAAGCGAGTAATTTTATTTCGCGAGTGGTTCTTCTCGCGTAATTACGCGATAATTAATTCCTCGCGTATATTTAGGAATCTACAGTAATATTTTACTATTTTCAGTTCATTCTGAAAAATAAAGTATTTTTAAGACATTTAAATGACGTCTCAGTAATGTTTTAATTATCCAATATAGTCCTTATTTAAATGTTGTACTTCAAGATCAAAATTACACCTCTTTATAAGATGTGATATCAGTTGAAACACAATCCTTGATTGGTTTTATCTCACTTTCTACACTGTGGATGGTAGAAATTCAAAATTTATTTATCAATTTTTCAGTCGGGTGAAGCACCTATTTTGAAACATTTTAAACGCTAAGGAATCCTCTTTTTATCACTCTTCCGTCTGCTTAAAAAGGAAATTTATTGCATTAATTTGTTCAACTTTTTTTCTTTAACATTATCCTAAACATTTACCTCAATGTAAAAAAAAAAAATTCATCGGTAGCGCGATCTCATGGAGATTTTTAGGCACACTGACGTTCATATATTCGTATGTCGTAGATAATATATATATATTACCTACGACATACGAATATATGAACGTATATATACATTTTTTATTAACGTATATATATATATATATATATATATATGATGAACCTACATATTAGACTAGGTCAAGCTGAAACAATAGCTGTATGGTTTAACACATACAAAATATAAAAGCTAGAAAATAACGTTAATCATGATGTACATGTACTATTACTGGAATGAATTGTTTTAAGATTGAGTTTTGTATTATATTTCACATGTTGCAATTCACAGTAATTTGCATCTTTATATTGAGACCATTTCGTTATCAAATAATTAAATTGCATATTGAAATAGTCTGTTCTCATCGCAATGGAGGAATAATAAATTGAAATTATCATAAATAAAATTATTTTTATGATAAGAAAAGTATGTCACTAACAAAATTTCACTGAATATAGAGTAAGATATACTAAGTTATTTCAATTCAAATCAAATTTATATGATAGTATAAAAAAATGTGATGATAACGAACAGTGATCGGTCTCATAAATCCAATAATTAGTACATAACTGTTCACAGGCCTTAAAAACGGTCCACTGCAATATATATACCTAGAGGTGGAATCCTTTGCTTAGGAGGAGTTAGCATCCCTTATCGACCGGTCCCAATAGCTTTACAAAAAATTAGTTTAACACAAATATCGTTTTATGCATGTTAGTATTCAAATGATTTGTCTTGAAAAACCTTGACAGTGCTGTAGTTTTTTTTTTAATAAATATTTTCACACCACAACACAAAAATAATCCTTGAATGGTGTTCCGGGAAACAACTTGAATAAAAAAAGTAACAAACAGAAAACTCTCATAAAAATATGCGAGCTTTCAGCGAATTAAGGGAAACAGAGATGTTGAAGTATTATATAATGAGATTTCTAGAAAAAATCCTTCATTTCCGGGTTGTCATAACAACTGTTACAGGGTCAAATGACAGTCATTCTTAAGACTATATCAAGTAATAAATTTCAGCTATGTAGTCAAATTTTACGTTTAATATCGTTTCATTTAATATCAATTGAAATCTGACATTGTAAAATTGAAAAAAAGAGTAGTTCCTGCGTAGCGTAGATTTTGAATGGCCCTCTTGGTATTTTATCCATGTTCTTACGAGTGAAAAATAAATTGTTTTTTTCTGGTGTAAAATATGCTTACATACAGTGCAGGAAACTAATTTTGTTACAGCATCAATGCTGATTTGAATGTTTCCTTTGCTTGCTGATTTGAATGCTTCTTTTGCTTGCTGATTTAATGCTAGTAATCCTTATCCTGATGCTGTTTTAAATTAGGTCAATGCTACCGGAAGTAGCATCATGCTACCGGAAGTAGATAATGAATTTCAGCATTGCCGTTTAAAGCAATAAAAGTGCCTTTTACAATTATTTGATCATAATATCTCACTATGTATCAATAATGTGAATACTTTAACCAATATTCTTTCTTTCTTTTTTAATTTTTTACTGAATTAAAACTCATTGATTTTCTGATGCTAGTAGGATAATGCTGATTTTATGAAGGTCAATGCTTGTTTTATCCTTTGCTTGCTGATGCTGATCCTGGTAATGCTGTTTTTTAAATGCTGATGCTGATGCTAGCTCGATCCTGATGCTACTAATGCTTATGCTGATGCTGGTTTATGTAACAAAATTAGTTCCCTGCACTGTATAACAATTTCTATTATCTTTGTAGTAAGATTAACAGGTCGAAAAGACTCTAGAACAAAAAGTGTATTTTTTACAAACATAAAATTCTTAAATGTTTATAGAAAATCATCAGTGTACTACTTTTTACTAAATAAACACTACGAGGGGTTATCAAAAAGTTTATGGACTAGCGCCAATGAATTCAAACTGTTTTAAGTATATCAATTAATTTTTACATATTTAGTTTTGCATCATCTCTTCTATCTATAGAATAAACTTTCAACTTGTTTTGAACGACCGTCTTGGTATGTTTTCCATGTTTTTATGAGTAAAATATAAAGGGTTTTTTCTTTGCTGCTGTAAAATATGCTTACCTATTCCTATTATATCTCAAGTATGATTAATAGGTCGAGAAGATTCTATAACAATGTATTTTTTACAGTCATTATATGCTAATGGAAAACCCCCGCAACTGTATCGGAACTTTTACCAAAAACAGAAATGCAAACTACGAGAAGTTATCAAAAGGTTCCTGGACAGCGCCATTAAATCAAAACCGCTTAGCTTACATCAATGAGCATTTGTCATCAAATAATCAAGCTAATTTACGTTAATCTACATATGTGGTATAACACAATTGTTACCTTATTCTGTAAGTTCTATTAAATTAATCGTAAATTTAATATGGAATGCCCGAACAACTAAGGGCTTAAAATGACGGCAGAAGACAGAATGTCTTTTTACTACGTACTGTAAAATTTCAGCCCTGGAAAAGCTGGCATTAACGTAGGAAATGATTAAACAGGCCACAGAAAAATAAAATGCATCCAGAGTACCTTTCCTTAATAGTACTTAAAGAGATTCAGAGTGAGGAGAGATGCACACTTCATGGCGATTTGTTGTTTGGATCAGATTCAAAGTCAGTCACGTAGAAAGTGACGTTGCTCATGAGTGGTAGACACTGAACTCCGTCAAGCAAATTATGCTGGCATAATCAAGAGAGGATCTTAAGTTATTTATAGAGATATATATATATATATATATATACTATATTATGAAATATATGGAGATAACGAACAGTATTCAAGCTCAAAAGTCCACTAAACAATACAAAATAAGAGGAGAGCAAAACACGGACCTCCAAAACATCAGAGGTGGGATCAGGTGCCATGGAGGAAATGCATCGAAATCAGCTGTTCTTGACATTGTAAAGTCATATAAACAAGACGGGTTTTAGTCTTTACTTAACTTCAGGGAATCTCATCAAGAAGTGTACGAGGGCAGAGTGACCGGTCATTGAGAAAGAATGACGTTGTCGTTACGAAATTCAATGCTGACAACGCCGGGTGCTAATTTAATTTTTTTTTGTTTTTTTAATGATAATTTGGCAAATCACCAATTTATCAAGCTGAAATGTTCAATAATTCTTTAACTTTTGTTGTTTTATATGCTCCATATAAATTTTGTAAGCACCAACTACATAGTATTAATTTTATTTTATCATGATCAGGCCTCGAACTTTTTTATAACTTCGCATACATGTAAGAAATATCGACTTAATATAAAGAACTATAGATTGCAAGAAAAGTTGCTATATACACGTTACTTAGTGTCTATCGCAATTACATTTTTTCCTGGAAAATTCAATTCAATTGTTCCAAATCAGTTATTGCATAACATTACTTTCCAAAAAATACTATAGAACGCATCTTAAAATGATTCAAAATATAAAAAAAAGAATGTAGAATATCTGTCGTACACCCAGTCGCGTGATTGCAATAAGAACAATTACACAGAGCAACACATTTAAATCCTAATGTTGGAGAGGGACATAGAGAAGAACAGTTTGAATCAAAATAACCAGGAGGACATGCTAGAAAAAGATCATAATATTGCATTAATATCCTTAGAAAGTACAAACAATTTGGAAACTGCAACAAATTAAAACTAATCTATAACAAATGTAAATATTTCAGTCACTGGTACGTGTTTCACAATGCTTATTAAAACTACAAAAACTAAAAAGAAATATTCTTTACATATAGAGACATATTGAAACAACAGAGCTATTTTGCGCGCACTTTGCGCTCTACCGTGTTATATATTTTACCAGATCTGTTATTTTTATAATCTTTAATTTGTTAAATGTAAATAATACTTGAATAAGCCAACAATACCTTGACAAGTGTGATTTACTTTATGTCAGTTGTAACGACATTTCTGGTTAGTATCCCCATGATTTTTGTAGTAAAACAGTAAAATCTCGACAGAATATTGTTTAATTATATTATTGATTATAAATAATACATTTATTTAAACTACTCATCCGGTAGCAGATCGGGACAGCATCTTAACCCAGAGAACTACCTTTTGCTCCTGAAAAAATACATGTAATTATTATATTGAAATTACATAGAATTATATCGTTATTTTGAATTTTCTTTTAAGAAAAATGCTTTCCTAATTTCATGGGGCATTAATGGTCAGAGTCAAATAAATTTCATGTGCATTGTTTTATTTTCTTGAACGTTTTGAAAATGTAATCATAATATTGAAATTACATATAGTTATTTTAAATTTTTAAAGGAAGAATATGTTCCTCATTTCATCTGAGGATTACTTGTCAAAGTTATACATATTTATATGCATTGTTTCATGTTCTTAACTTTTTTGACTGGTTTACAGACACCCTAAGACACCGCTAGCATGTGTACCGAACAAATTTTATTTACAAAAAACAGAAGTGAACGTGTAATTTGAATTGAAATATGTGTTTGAAATGCAGTTTTTTGCATTGATTCTTCCCATTTTTCCCATTGAGACATCCGTAAGTAGGGTCACACTCACAAAGTGCATATTCACATTTCTCCCTACCTAATGTACCATATGTTGGTGCTGGACATCTTTGCATACACTTAAATCCAAAATATCCAGGTGGACATTCTGCATGTTGCAAAGTTTATATGCCTAGAAGTTTCATTTTTTAGAGCATTTTCTGAAATCTTCCAACCAATTTATTTGTGTCATAACGATACAATATGTTTCAGAATCACGTGTAAATACCCTCAGATATGTCTACAACCTTTTGATAATTTGCAGCACAGTCATCTAAACCATAGCTACATGTAAATAAACATTTTTTTCAAAGGTATCATAAAATTATTAGTCATATAGATATACATTTATAAAACATTTGTATGAACAATAAAAGGATCAGAATGAATATTAACATCAACCAAGGTTTTTCTCAATCAAAAAGCATATTTACGTAAATCTTTTCATGAGGATTTCAGAAATATTACAAAAAATATAGAAATTTTGCATGGTGTGTTGCATAATCTCCATCCAAATCGCATATACAATGATTAATAAATTGAACGTTGAATTTGTCAGCTTTATTGACTAAATTTACAACAAGGAAATTCATATTCAACTATTTCATAATATTAAGACTAGGTTAAATGTATTTCTCATAACGTGCTGCATTTTATCAATTGTCATCTTTAACACTCTTGTCTAAAAATCATGTATTTGCCTCTGGCCTTATATATCAATCTACTGGTAACTAGCGGATCATTATTATGCATTGTACTTGAGTCTAAATTAGAAGCAGCTGCTGTCCTTCAAAAAGCCAGTCAGTCTAATTTCCAATTATTTCTTACTTTTCTAATTTAAATGTGCCAGATGAGTAAACAAATGATTTGCTCTTTCCTTTACAAATAATTTTCAACTACAGAAAAACATACTGTACCTCCCTGAAATAGACACAATTGCAAAAATATTTATCAAAATTTTATTTCCATTTCTATGCACATGTTACATTTGATACCACCCATAAGACCAGTGAAATATTATTGAGAAAAAAATCTTATTTGATTGTAACCTGATTTAGAAAAAAAGTAAATTAAAGACGTTAGAAACTTTATTTCTATTCGACACACCCAAGAGAACACTAAATAAAAGAAACCATGAAAGAAGTAGGTAAGGTTTTGGCTTTATAAAGCTATAAAAAGTGATTTTTTTCAAACCGTTTGCTTAAAAATGAGTTCAATATATGAAAGTGATAAACCATGAATTTTTATTGCAGTAAGAAGAATCGTTCTAGAAATATGACGTCATTATTTTGTTACAATTCTAAGTTTGAGGCAGTCTCAAATCGACTCATTTAAGTTTTTTTTTTTTTTTTTTTTTTTTTTTTTTTTTTTTGAGAGAGAGAGAGAGAATGGTACCCACAACCATAAGATTTTCGGAAATTCTGCATAGAAACCTTTGAAAAATCACTTTTCCTTAAATAATTGTCGGCGATGCATTTGGTCTATAAAGAATGAAAACGGAAATTGATGTTTTCTGCTACATTTTAAGAAATAAGTGAAAATGAACAACTTCCTGGCGTCAAAAATGACATAAGGAGGTCAAATACGAAAAAAAAGTTTGGAACTTATTTTTTCTTTACTTTATGAATATCTTGGTTGTTTTATATACTCTGTGTATTGTATTAAATTTGATACAATATGAAACTCTTAATGAAACTACCATAGAATTTATCTTGTTCCTTCAATAAATATCTATATTTTATGACTACAATTATGAATCTTCATGTTTGAAGCGTGATCTAGATGTCTTAATTAACTAATAATAGTGTCATTGCAGAAAAGAGTGGTTTTGCGAAGACGTTGTTGGAGAATATGTTTCTTTTAAATGAGTATGCAAGATTTCAAGTGCGGGATGAATATTAAATAAACTAACAAATAAACAAAAAAAAAAAAAAAAATCAAATTAATGTTTGATAAACAAACTCCATCAATTAATGAAAATTATTTCAATATTTCATTATTTCTTGTTTTGTCTAAAACGTTAATCAATTTAAGCATTATCAATATTAAATTAGATCAGTATCAAAGCAATCATGCTAAAGCATCCATACAGTACATTTGATAATTTAAAAAAAATGATAAAAATGACATTGACTTGATGTGATATCTTTTGAAACACTATCATATTTACAATTATGTTTCTAATATCGTTTTTAAAAAGCACTATATAATTTCTATACAGTTACGGTTTTTGTTTTCTGACCTTTTAGTCTCCTTCAAATCATTGTATATTTGTTGATGCTACACCTTCCTCATTCACTTCAGACGCTTCATTAATCAGATCTTCTTCAAAGTTTTCATACACACCTTCTTCATCCTCTCTCTTGTTCATACGTGATTTGCGTGTACAAAAATACTTGTATTTACGTATCTCATAAAGTATGTACATAATAAGTACAGAACATACTACTGTACCGATTGAAATAGTGACAGTACGTTTGCGAATTTTAGCATCTGTTGAACTAGACTCTTTGCACTTGTTGTTGCCTGTATAAACCATATATCTAATCAGTAAATGAATTTGCTTTAAAAATCCTATATCCCATGACATTCATATTTAAAATGAATACTAATCAGATAAGTATTTTTCATTTTAAAACAAGAGAAATGTTCCTTAATCAATATCAAATCAGGGCCTACCTTGCGGTTCTTGACATCCAACCTTAAAATCACATTCATTGGGCAAACAATCACAGGTTCCGCTACATAATTTTCCATAGTTGTTTTTCGGACAACGAATGTGACAATTCTTCCCAAAATAACCCAAGGGGCATTCTGCATAAAAGCATTTCAACGTCCAAGACATACAGATTATTTCTTAAATTTAACGTGGAATATTTCATAATAACTCAACATAATGAAAATAATTTCATAACATTGGAGATTTTTTCCCTAATACAATTTCATTTTTTGTTAAAAAGGTTTATTTTACGAAGTAATTCAATATTGATATATTAGCTACCTAGACAGTTGTTGCCAACTCTGTGATAATTTGCAGGACAATCTTTCAAACCAACTCTAAATTTCACAAAAAATTAGATATAAAATGATAATTTAAAGTAACTCATCGACATTTTCGACGAAATATTCTTTTTGTTTTTAATTTGTCAAAGTAACAAATCAGAAACTCACACCAGTCCTAAGAAAAATACGTCATTGGATATAAATGCCAACACAGTCCAGATGTGATAATAAGGCATCGTTTTTAAATGAAAAAAAAAAACATCCGAGAAAACACACCGAAGCTAAAAAATATCAATGTCGAACACAAGGATCAAGGAAATACTTGAATTTTATCTAATGCAATTTGTATCGATTTCATGAATTGCATGTATTTATGCAACCACTTACTTACAATTTAAATTTTGAAGTACATAATATTTTAACTTCAAAATTTAGCTCTTGCCTTTCATTTATAATTCTATTAAAATTTCTACAAAATGAGCAAATTCTTTTTTGACCTCTTAATCGTCACAATTCACATAAACTGTTAACAATATCAAAGAACCTTCACATATAATTTTTTTATTTCAATATATCACTAAAATTTTGTACTGATGACAGAAGATTTACATCTTAGATAAAGAAAGACTCCGCTATCTGTGTGTCCATTTAAAAAATGCACAATGATCATATGTTTTGGTGGCCGAATAAATAGAATAAACTTATATGATTCTTTTATCTTGAAATTTTCATAAAGATTATTGATTAGATTTTATGTTTTTTATGTTTTTATATGTCATATTTTATATTTTTCTATTTTTGAAATTGAAAACTAATTTTGTTCTATCACGTATTTAATACACAGTAACTTATTACATACGAATCCATTTAGAGATCTATTAAGATGTATTTAATATTTTGTAATATGTCATATTATAACAAGGAAGATAAAATCTCAAGCGAGTATACTTTCACATATATCAGTTTGTCTGTGAATATGTGCTGTTATCAAAACTTTTCCTCTTATTAAGATTGATTGATTGATTGTATGTTGTTTTACGTCCCATTTGAGAATTTTTCACTCATATAGAGACGTCACCATATACCGGTGAAGGGCTTCAAATTTTGACCTTTACTCGGCACTCAGGGCCATTGAGCAGTGAGGGATCTTTATCGTGCCAACGCCTGCCGTGACACGGGGCCTCGGTTTTTAAGGTCTCATCCGAAGGACCCGCAACTTTCACTTCAAAGTGCCGAGCGCATGGCGAAGGAACAGTTGCTACCCATTTTTTATCGACTTAGGTCAGTCGCGGCCGAGATTCGAACTCACGACCTCCCGTTCACGAAGCGAACGCTCTACCGACTGAGCTACCGTGAACGGTTCCTCTTATTAAGATGTTATTAAGCTAAAATTGATGTTGTGCCAGTTGGGATTTTATGCATTGCCTAATCTAAAATTTGGCTTATTTTATTGATAATTTTGTATATAATCTTGTGGCGTAATCCGGACATTTGTTCCGAAAATTGATAGGCATAGCATGCATTACTCTGCTACTACAGCAACCAGAAAACTCTTTAACCAAACGATGGTAAAAAATCAGTGCTTTTTTATTTACTTTTTTAAAGCAGAAGATAAAGAAAAAGTTACTTTAAAAAATCATTTAAGTTAATTAGAGGAATCCTGATAAGCCATCGACGAGGTTTAGGTCGATAGTGCGAGGATGCAATGACGATGGAGCGATGGTGCGATAACGATGTAGCGATGGCACGATGACGAAATGGTGCGATAGTGATGACAAAATGGTGCGATGTTAATGGCGCGAATGTACGATGACGATCAAACGATATTCACTATCGCTCCGTGGTGCTATCGCTCCATCGTCATCGCGTTGTCATGCCATCGCATTATCGCCATCGCGCTTTCGCACCATCGTGTCATCGTCATCGCACTATCGCTACATCGTCATCGTATTATCGCAATATCACGCCATTGACATCTTAGTTGATTCTGGATGATGCGATAATGAACTATGATTCCATGGTTAATTGGATATTGAAATCCTTTGAGGGCTTCTTATTTTTAGAATATTCGGAGACTTTTCAACAACAATTTGACAACAAGCTGCTTGCTCTAGTGTAAAATCTAATACAACTGTCTTTTATATCTTTCTTGAAATTACAATATTAAAAAAATGTATAAGCATGCCACTGATAAAGATGAGGTAGAGGGGAGAGAAGAGAAAAAACATAGTGATACATGGTGTTAAGGTTATTCATGAGATGATTCCACGTGATTTACTCATTCATATTCATAAGATCGTGCATAAACTCGAAATTCCATTTTCTTAAATTTTTGTATTAAGACCTGCAATCCCGTTACATTTTCTTTTTTCTTCAAGCCTCAGTCATAGATATATAGATAGAATTTTGTGTGACACATAGTTGACGACTAATAATACCATTTTTTTAAACAATAAATAGGCAACACTGAAAAATAAAATCGCCTTTTTTAAAATTGAAAAGGCGGTCGCACCTATTCATGAAATGACCAATTCATCTGTATTTCTTGAAAATAAGACGAATTCAACTGGCTATAAAAACATACATTTCATTATCAAAAATGATAAATACGCCAGTTCTATACTTTTCTTCAATAAAACAATAAAATAAAAAATTCTCTCTTCAAATTCTCAAATAAAAAAGGTGGTCGCAACTTTTACTTCGGGATAAACAAACTTGTGAATTCCAGTTGGAGGTATTTAGAAAAAAATCAATAATCGGTGGAAGAAAATTATTAAAATTGTATATAACAAATTGCGAATTTCTGTATTTTCTCTTTGTAAACCTTTATAAAATCTGCCGCCATTATGGCTTCAATATAGCAGATATGCAAAAGAATAGAACAGAACACCATTCACAATTTGACGAGACGGGGGAGAGTCCCAGCCCCAGGTGCAACGGAATCGGCTGTTACACAACAGGCGCCGACGGGCTATTGAAGGGGTGGGGGTCCCAAAACCAACAGGTACAAATAATTTCCTGTCACAGTACGGGGGTTCTATCCCCAAACATTGTACCTCTAAATTCAGTTGAGTTTTTATTAGAATATAATATAAATGAGATTTTTACACAAAAATATTGTCGAGGGAACAAATGTTGACTTGTCTCTGCTGCAAATAAATTCAAATATTAAGGACACTGCTAGCAAGTGAATTTTTATACTGGGTTATGATGGCTAAATTCAACCCAAAAATACTCAAAAATTCACTTCTTTCGAGAAATAGACAGATGGCTTTTTGATCAATTTGAGCATATATACATCTGTCCGTGTAAGTAAATATCTGGATTTGATAAATTAAATGAATGGTGTTCGTACCGGGGTGAGTAGGTCATCTGGGTGGAAACTTTATAACGAACAGTTTGGCCAAAATTGATTAAGAATCCCCGCAAGGCTTGGTCATCTGTAGACACAGAATTGGGTGTCATGTATATGGCTGGGGGAAGTTGTCACTTACGTGAGGTCAGTGGGAAAACAAATGCTATACATTTTGTTGGAAGGGGGTGCTTATGTGCACATTTGTATAAAGTGTGGTCAAGATTATTAGATGGGAAATTGTCTTTTGTCTGTGAATGTGTTAAATAAGCTGGCTTTTCCTTTCATCCCCATCGCCGAAGTATGGCTGAAATATTGCTGACTCGGCGTTCAACATTTCATCCCCAGACAGCCTTCAAGCCAGTGGTCATCAAACAGTCCAGACTTAGCAGCAGCTTCATCATCCCAGCTTACCCCTATAGGCTCTCTCGATTTTCGATCCAGAACATATAGGAACTAGGCATCTGCTTTGGCACCATATGTGCATCACTACTCAATAAGGAATGTAGCAGAAGAAGTATTTCAAGGTTTTACTTACATGGGTTTATGTCCCAAAAATTTTATTTCGTCTGAAAATTTTCTGTCGGCTCATCAATTTCCAAGTCAGTTGCAGGAAAAAATGTTGAAGAAATACAAAACGGAAAGAAAAAGACCCCCTTTTCAGACCCAACTACATATGATATGCACCTTTCTCCAATATTGCTTGTTCCAAAGTAAATGGTGGTTGGAGAATGCTAACATATCAATCATACCCTCCACCCGTTGGCAATAACTCATTTAATGAAATATGGAGATAACGAACAGTATTCAAGCTCAAAGTCCATTTATTGATAAACATTACAGATGGGGGACAGAGCAAACACGGACTTACCAAAAATTTAAGTCACCCGGACCGGTGCAGTGTTGAATATACATCTTTTGATACAGTCGATTTCATGATAAATCATTTAATGTATGCAAATGACCAAAACTGTACAACAAAAACAATGCAAATTGGTATATTTAGGAATCTATAGTATATGTTTTGAATATTTTTCAGTCAGCTTTGTCGGTTGCAGGTCCCTCCAGCAAATTTGTGGGGCTGGTTTGGTTTCAAGCCAGGAATATAATTTGTGGGGCTGGTTTGGTTTCAAGCCATGCAGGAATGTAACAGACAACGAATGATATTGTCAGACAGTCATGTTTTCATACCCATTTTTCATTTTTTGCATTTAATTGGCAGGCTAAATCATAACATTGCTTTTAAGTACAAGAACGGGGGGAAAGTAAGGAAAATAATATTTTACGAAAACACATTATATAACTCATTCCACAATCAAAAAATTATCAATAATGATGTTGTTAGTCTGTAACTGCACATCCACCAAACACAACATTCTGGACTTGTCAAATACTTGGTATAAACTTCAATTTACTTTATTTTTTGACTGGATAAAAAGTAATAAAGATATTCACATGTAAATGAGTGAGGACATTAGAATGGTTGTGACACGATAATTAATAAAATACTCGTATCCTAGTGTAGAAGAAATTCAGGGTGGACTTAATTCGAAATATCTTTGATATGATGCAAGCATCTAAAGTTAAAGTAGGATTGCACAATTAAGAATTTCGAAATGAAATGAACTATCTTCAAAAGAATTACTAATATCAAAGAAAAAACATAAGCTTAGAAAGTTAAACTGCATATTTGATTCGATTTTCCGCAGTAAACCACGCTATCCACAATGCACCGCAAATACATGTAGACTGTTTTTCTGTAAGTACGGTATTGTTTTCTTCAGCTTGCTCAAACTTTTGTGACAACCAAACAAGAGTTCACAAATCACCGACAGATAGAAGATTAAACTTTGAAGGAGGTAGAGCAAAGTTGAAAATGAACAGGTTTTCAATAATGAATAATATACAACTGCGCTGGATCGAATGATTACACTGTCAACATATTAGTTTTATGTAAGGAGAATAACTTGTTTGTGCTTACACTATGAAATAGATTTTCGATTTTAGTTATTTTAGAAGTGTGTACATGTAGAGAGGGTTTACATGTACTTTGCACCATGCTTGCTTATTGCTGATCATTCATGTCTCCTTTATTGTGTGAAAAGGTGCAAGTGATTAATTTTTTTTTTTGCGAAATCAAAAATATACATATATACATATATATATATATATATATATATATATATATATATATATATATATATATATATATATATATATATATATATGTATATGTATATAGCGTTCTAACAAATAGAATGATCTCAGTAAGTATAAACATCCGCATCTTGAATTCAAACTGAGGAATATTACAGTGGACCTTACTGAGTAAACGCATTTCTTTGCAATACTTTCATTTTTAGACTGGGTCCAGGAAAACACTTTTTTGAATAACAAGATAACAGTACAAGAAACAAATTAGGTACAGTTAAATTCTCTAGTGTTATTTTCGCTTAAGGAAAAATCGCTGAATGACAGGGCTTTGCCATTCAATCACCTTCAGTAGACGATCGGTCATCTCACCTTTAGTAGACGATCGGTCATCCACCTTTTAATTACCGAATTGGCAGAAATTCATCCTGTGTCTTTTTCAGGACAATATACGAAGGTCATTTAATAATAATGTAAAATACAGTTTTTCATAAAAAAATGTATAATTATTTAACTTGAATTTTATAATTTTCGAAAAGATCTGTTGAAGAACTCCTACATGTAATTACAGAAATCCCCATGCTTTTTCCTATTGTCCTAGCAAGTAAATTTACTTTGAAAGTAAGCATGGTTACTACACTTAGCTGAAAACTGTATAAAAACGATCTCTACCAAGAAGATGAAGATGGGGGAGTATGTGTAAACTGTCCATCATTACATAAAAAGCTGGAGAACCCATATTAAAAATTTGATTTTGATATGTGGTAAACCCAATCTTTAACGCTGTAAAGTTTTCAGATGGATTCAGAAGTTCAAAAGTAAAAGGGGAGAGTTAAAATTTCACAGTCAAATTGATTGATGGAAATCTATAGGGACATCTAAAAATATCCATGTTATGAGCAACTTGATATTTAAAAATGCCGGATTTACATTGACAGACATTGCGAAGACACTAAACATTCCATCATCACAACATTTTATAGAGTTCTGACAAAGGAAATGAATCTAACGATAATTCTATCAGGTAGGTGCTTTATTTTTTTTACAATTGCTTAAGAGAAAAAACGCGTTAAATGTGCTAATTGTCTAGCTAAAATAATCAATTTACAACAAAAGATGATTAGATAAAGTTGGGTGATTGATGACAATACATGGGAGCACGTTTTTAGCCGAAAAGGAAATCAATATCAAAATGTGGAATCAGAGAGAAAGCTGTTGTACAATTATAATTGCAAAGAGAAGCAAAGGTTCCAAACATGTTTTATTTATTTTCTTTTTATTCAAGAGCCATGCAGTAAAACATTTACATATACTCAAAAGAAGGACGGTCAATAGTTTCTTGTATGTTTAAATGGCACTAAGGAAAGTTAGGTAGATTTCCTGCAAAGGAAGTCCAAATACTTTTCCAGTTCCCAACAACGCCGCTGCAAGATAAGAATGGAGAAATAAATGAAATTCTGAAGAAAGGAAAGATAACAGAGCTTTGCCATCCCCCATATTCGATAGATCTCGGCCATAATGAGAACTTTTTATTCCAAAAAGGCACAAAAACACTCAAAGAAAGACTACAATTTCAGATAGGTCATTAGAAATGCATTCACGAGTGTCTTTTTGGAATCTATAAAGATGTGTATGCTGAGGTGTTCTGGTCATGGGTTCTCAGACTTTTTAAAACTATCTTTAAAACGAATGTATGTATGGGTCAATCGATACATTATTTTTAGCAATGGTGAATCTAAATTCATGTACCTGTAATGTTGAGTTTAAATATCAAAGTAAAAATCAAAACGAAAATAAAAGTTCTGCTCATATTCATGATATGATATTCATCTCGAATATTTTAATTACTCTTCTTTATCCAAAGGTTTCTTATCTATATATCATTTTTTGTCTAAATTATGTTTATGATTTTAAGATTTAGTACCCCATATCTCTTTTGTTTCTTGTAAAGTGCCTAAGTTACTCGGGAAGATGTACTTAATCCCCATCAGCGATCGGAAGTCCGGAAATATTTGTCCTATCATGATAAGCGCTACTATTTAGCGTGTTAATTTCTATCTCTGTCATCAAAAGAATCACTTCAAATCTGCGACAAACCTCTTAACTCTTGCATCTAAGTGAACTTTTAAAAACAAAGACATAAAAAGGGTTACCTGTGATATAAATTACATCATATTATCAAATGGGAGTAATTAAATTCGGGTTATTTATCCACGTTATTATTGGCTAGATTAAATGAAAATACAAATTTGTTTAATTTTAGTGTCAATGTAATTATTATCATAGTGTTTCATGTGATTTTATTGATACCACAGAACAATTCTTATTATGGATAAAATATCATGAAATGTATAAAGGTGAGGAACCTTTAGGGTGGGATAGGTTTCATTTTTTTTTCTTCTGCGAAATTGAAATTATTGATATGTTTATAAATAAAGGGATATAAATTCTACAGTATAAATACCTGTTGATAAAGTGACTCTATTTTCTAACCTTTCTAAAGATTTCAAAAAGTTACATTTTGAATCTACGAATTTTAGACTAGCTGGTCTGAATTTTATTGATGTATCACAGAATTTGTTAGTTATAGAATATTATCATGATGTGTTTGGTGTGCTGAACGGGTTTGAAGGCGTAGGTGCCATTTTTTTCTTCCTCATAATATAAGTAAAGGTAATTGAAGGTTAAATATCTTTACATAAAGGTGAATATAATTTAGTGACAATTTGATTTCTATCAAAAACTTATATCACATTCGGGTCCAAAAGATATTAAAACTTGCTGCAATTGGTCTCAGTTGTAAAAATAAGCAATTTAATGTTAAAGTATATTTGTCATGAAATTGATGTTTGTATCCTGATGAAATATATAGAAACATGAAAATGAATATAAACAGCATCTTTAAAGGGTACGTGTATGTACACTCAGGGTTGTTATACTATATAATCTTTAGGGAACAATAAACTTTATCGGGCACATGCTTTATAACGCCAATAAACATAAACACAAGTGTCGGAGACCGGAAGGATGTCATGAATGCACTTAAAATAAACATTTTAAGTCTGTTTTCATCTCTTATAAACATGGGCATTAACCTGGATCTTCTCGCCTTTATTTTGATGATAGAATATGTTTCAGGTATATCGTTTATATATCTTTAGTAAAGATTATACCTACATGCTTTTATATAAATTTTAATAAATATGGAACAAATGATTTTTTTTTATTATTTTTTTTAAATATTTGTAAGCGTATTGTGTGGAATTTAGTGATTAAGCGTATACTCATGAAGAAAAAAAAATCTATGCGCGCCTTTTTTGTGTGAAAATATTTACTTTGGATGTATCTATTTATATTTAATTTTTCAACCTTAATATCAGTAATATTGAAATATTGTTATTCTTTATAACAAATAAATTGTTGACATCTTTTCATAATACAGTGGACGGATTAAAATGTCTGAAATGTAACACTGTTCAGCATGGATCTCTCTGTGGCCCTGACGCCACCTTTCTGAGAGTCAACTCTTCCATGATAGAAGAATGTCACGTGACATGTAGAGTCAGCAAAATCAAAGCACCCAATGGAAAGGAAGGTTTGATTTTCTTCATGTCCATTGTTGTGATCAAGAGTGGCTTTGAAATTAGAAACAATTTTAAATGATATCTTGTGCAAAATCTACATGTATTCTAATGCGTAAATCAATACAAGCAGAAGTCATTTTTATTTACTCAACACGTTAATTGTTTTATATCAGGATGAATTTAATATTTCCAAGTTTTACAAGTTTTACCTGAAATGGGACAGTTTAAGCCGTCTTAAGTATATAGCTTTATTAGCTTCCCATCCTGATAAAAGTCAATGCAGGGATATGTTTTCTCCATATAAAATATTTTTTTACTCCTAGAATTAAACAGTCGGAACGTTAAAAATTACATTACAGCTATTTTTTAGTCTAGAAAGTCTGTTTAATAAGGTTTGAATTCATTTATTTACCATATGTAAGGTCTTTCTTGTTTTATATGAGATTGAATATTAGTAATAATTTAAGGCTTTAAGTAGTGGGTTTGAATTTGATTTGCTCTTCCTACCACATTGTTGTGTCACAACCTTCTTATATGGTTTCCCTGATCACCCCGTGACCTATTGCTTTATGTTTGAGTCCATCGTCGTGCATCGTGTTCATTTGTCTTCTGTTTGTCGTTGCCTGTTAGTCGTAAACTTTAAATTTTTTCAGCTCTTCTCCTAATCACTGAGTCAACGGCGCATTGAGTCATTTTGAGATAAAATATACAGTTACATAAAATATGAATTTCATGGTTTCCTCCTCCGTGGGGTCTGGGGGTGAGGCCAAAACCAATAAAATGAATGCAACCGTCAAAGAAGTCATCTTCTTTACTACTGAACACTAAGCTTCTTGGCTATTGTAATAAGCATTGAGCTCTCTTCTAATTTGTGATAGTTTTGTCCCTGGTTTAGTTTTGGTGTTGGTGCTCTATATATTTTGCAGACAAACTTAATGTGTATTTTGATTATAAGGGAGCCTCTTCGAAAATTGTAAAATTTATTACCCCTACGTTACGGATTCTAATGTTTAGCTATAGCTCTAACGGTCATGTAGAGGAAAATGCATTTTTTTCAATAAATACGACCTTTCCATGTCATACTTAGTAGACAACGTAGGACTATAGATGTGATGAGCAAGCGTGCTTCTCCCCAAACTGTAATTATATGGGCCGTAAGTCAGGAGTTATGTTGTTAGGATCTGTTGATCATCTTGTGAGAATGCATTGTTATTGAACTACATTGAATTATTATTGGAATACTGAGTACTTCTCTACACCTAATATTTAGCAGACAACTAAATACATGGTTATTATGAACAAGGGTGCCTCTACTTTAATTGTGAAATTTAGGGCCCTTGATCAGGGTTTCTAGTGTGCGGGTGAGGTTCTACTGATCATCCAGTAAAATGCATTATTTGTTATTTTTTTTATCAAAGGCATCTACATGTAGCAGGCAACAAGATTTTTAATGTTTAAAGCAAACAGTTCTTTTTTTGATTGTCAGATATACTTGTAAATGGTAAATACACAGTATGTTAAAAGAGAAACAAAATTACCTCATATTTTTGTATTTAAAAACCAGGAGAGGACAGTTGATAGAAAATGTTTTAGGCTTACTCTTTGCTTTACGCTGAAGTGCTTTTGTGTTGTTAGATAATGGAGATATAATCAGAATTTGCATGTACAAGCAAGGAAGGGAATTTAATCCTTGATCTTCTTATCTCTCTCTCTCTCTCTCTCTCTCTCTCTCTCTCTCTCTCTTAGCAATTCTTACATACATGAATCATCATTTGTAACATATTTCGATATATTCTCAATAAAATAGTTGGAGAGAACCCGGGTTTTTATGGAGCCAAATTAACCCGCATTTACACTGTATAATGCCCAGGGACTACTTTTGTGTTTGCAATTGTGACGTCACTATATATTTTCATGCCTTTCCATTCTATATGATATCAGATACCTTACATTTGAAGTCACAAATACCTGTAACTAATGTTGTAAAGATGATTTATAAGATGAAACTTAGTTGAAAGCTTGCTGAGGTAGATTAGATTGTAAATTATTCAGATCATGGTAAGCGGAGTATGATGGGGCCATAGTAGGAAATCAAAGTTTTACTTTGAAATATATAAGAATTTTTTAAAATAAATTCTTCTTAGTAACCACGCGACCACAAAAATAAATAATAAATAAATATAAAAGAATACCCTGAAACAGTGTAGACTGTAAATTGCTCAGATCATGATTCCCGGGGTAGGTTGGAGCCACAATGCGGAATCAAATTTTGATATTGGAATATATATGAAAAAAAAAAATCTTCTAAAGGAAGCAATTTGATTAGTCATATTAATACAGAGGCAAACTCAGGTAGTTTCTTCAAATCATGACCCCTACACCTCCCCAGGGGTAGGATGGGTCTACATTTGACAATCAAAATTTTGCAAAGGAATATATGGGGTAAACTTCAAATCAAGAATATCTACATTAACATGGAAACATCCCAATGTAGTGTAAATTCAGATTTGCCCCCAGGGCAAGGATGGGGACACAATAGGCAATCGAAATGTTACATAAGATTATATAGGGAAATTGTTTTTTTCAAGAACAGCCATAAATCAAATAAATGTGGAAGCATCCTCAGGTGGTGTACATTCAGCAGTTTTAGTTTGAAGGCAACATTTTGCAAACGCGGCTAGGATAAGGCTGTCCGTAAAATGTCAAACTGTTCCAACTGTAGTAACTTCTCTGAACTACCAAGATATGACGTCATAATAGCATATGACGTCAAGTCACTACATACTTGAGCTGACTTGATGGGGAAAGTGTCATAACTTTTACATTCCTTTTACATGATATGTAAAGATTAAACTTTAGCGTTGTTGTTTGATTCAAGCGTCTGGATTGTTCTTTAAGCTTAAGCTGTTATCATGTTGAACATTTGCAATCTGATATCGTTATTCCTTTAACTTGTCCGATATACGTATATTCAAACAATAACAAAAATTGACTGTGAAACGCTCACCCTTACACGTCTGTGGACAGAGTTAGAATTTATAAATACTGTATATATTTGACTGGCACAAGTGATTAATTAGGATAAATTGAAGATATTCTGTGTGAATCTACTAGAGAAGTATGTCCCCTAACTGAATTTTGCTGGGGGATTGTATGTAATTTTTCCCTTTTTTGTATAAATTACGATAAAGAGTGGAAAATGCCCCCTTGTATATGGGAAAGTTGAATTTCTTGTGGAATATTTTCTCAAGAAATAAAATTCAAACTTGCCCCCAGCACTTTATAAGTACCAAAGATCACGATGAATTGACTTATGTGACAAATTTTTCTCAATAATGTTGTTTTGCACTTGTGCCGATGCGATTTTTGGTGCAACATTTAGGAATTTATAAGTGTCTGTCACGTGATCAACAAAGTCATGTGACATCAAACAAGTGCATTATTATAAATCTGATTATACTCTCATCACAAGTTGACTGTAAATTCATACATAGATTACAAATTGAAATTAAAATCTAGCTCAAAATAAAATGTACATTTTAATGCATATTGAGCCTTCGAACAGCCTTAACATAGCTGCGAATTCTATGGTCAATAAAATGAACTTGTCAGCAAATTCAATATATTATAAAGTCGAATGCTGTCTTACGTTTTTCATACTAATTGTCGGGCCATTACTGAATTATTAATGAATTGTCTACAAATTTTTCCGTTTCCGCGATCATGACAAGGAGCACATGGTGGGTCTAATTGGTCGACAGGGGATCTTTACTCCTGCATGGCACCTGATTCCATCTCTAATCCTTTTAAAGGTCCGTGTTTGCTATGCGCCCGATTTGTATTGTTTCAATGGACTTTTGAGCTTGATTAATGTTCCTTATCTCTATATTTCATTGTATATAAAATGGGCTAAATACTACAAATATTGTACCCACGCATGTTCAAATCTTGAACCCCAGGGGTACATTGGGGCCACAATGATGATCATAGTTTAACACAAGAATTAAAAAAAAAATTAAATGCCTTCTTCTAAAGAACAGTTAATCATTATTAGTCACATTTATATAGGAGCATCCTCTTGTAGTGCATATTCAATCAGTTCAAATCATGGTGACCGTCCCTGTTTAAAGGATTGGGCCACAATGAACGATCAATATTTTACAAAGAAATATACGTATATATTGAAAAAATCTGATGAGGAACAGCAGGGCTATATTGAATCAGATGACCATTGTGGTCTATGGGTCTCTTATGTTTTTAAATCATCGGTTAGAAGTACTTTTTTAACCAATATCAGTTAAAATTATAATTATAGTGTTCCTAGAAATTATTGCGATGTTCTTTTTATATTGCATTACTCTTAAATGTTGGATTAATAGCAAACAATATAATTTATACAATTTCATTATTTTATTTAATGTCAATACCCTCCCCCACCTACACACCTACATGTACACCCCCCCCAAGCTTTTTAATAATACATCAAGTTTTCATGGATAGCCTGTCGTTTATTTTATATACTTCTTGTTGACTGCTGATGTTCAAAATTACTGCTATCGAAAACAGAAAACCTATTTAAGCTATATATTAGGAAGGGATTGTTAAATCTGATGATATTTTTGTAACACCAAGTATTTCACTGTCTACTTTACATTGTGTTGTACAAACTATTAACAAAGAGGGATTCAGTTAAGGAAAAGAGTTTGTAGACCTAGTAAACTAACTAGAAAAAACGGTAAATTATTCATGAAAACTACATATAAAATAAGAAAGTAGAAAATATTGTCATTTGATCTAAAAGTTAATTCATACTATAAGTATAAATTTTTAATATTTTGAAAAAATAAATCACAGAAAAATTCTCAATAATTTCTGAAAACACCATATTCATCTTGAAAACAATATAAATCAATTAACGAGTATTGATTTTTTTCCCAACAGTTTTTCTGCGAGGCTGTTCAAATACGAGGAAAACCGGATGCGTATCACGAAACTTCACGTCATCTGGAGATAAGAGACTTCCTGGTCATCTTTGTCAGTGTAACCGTGACCTTTGCAATGCAGACTTTAATTTTGGAAGCAAGAATCATCCGTTAGTAAAGGAGCCTTTGCGAGTTCCTCTCTCAGACCAGACTTCAATCGAAACAACAAGTCTTGGAACAACAGTGTCGACACCATTTTCTTCAATGATTTTATTTTTTATCGCAAATTTGATGGAGTAACATAACATATATAACTATTTTTGCCATATTATTTATGCTGTGTCAAATATCAGTAGTATTAATTTGGTGTCAACATGAAATTACCTATTTCGAATTAAAAAGATACGAATTTCATTTCGTCTAACTTTTTACGAGCAAAAAAATTGCTGTGAAACATTTCTTTATCTCCTTTTGATATCGATATTTGAAGTTATTTAACTTGTGCAATACATGTACATACGAAACTTCTATGGTGAATTATTTTATACTTCATTTTTTTTTTTAAATTATGAGCAGTGTATATTTAATTTTCGGTAAACTGCATCATAATTCTATTGAGGAAGTTGTCTTTTACAAAACAATTGTAAGATTTATTATATTTTGACAAGACACTCATTTAAAAGGCATTCATTTAAAAGGAACATTAATGAACAAATTTATATACCAAACTTGAAAGAAATCTCACTTGTAAATCTTTTAACGTTGTCTATTAGATCGAATGCAATCTTGGAGGCCTCATTTATTTTAGAGAGACGGATGATGCGCTTTAAAAAATCTGAGGGCATCAGTCTGGGGAAAACAATATGGTCATCAATATATTTATATCGTAAAAAATGAAGATGACAAACATGCAGTGATCAATCTCATAAATCCATCACAAAATAAAGAATATATAAATCATACATAAAACGTTTCTCTGAAAACATTAAGGGTGGGATCAGGAAATTTTTGATGACTTACAAGTACACAAAATCAGGCATGATATGCATTTTTGTTTGGTGTGGGGTGGGGTGGGATTGGTGTGTTAATTTTCCATTCATTTTTAAAGCGTAGCACCTCTTTCAAGGTTTTCATACATGAGAATAATAATTATTGTTTACAATGACTATCAAGTCAGTGAAAATAATACATACATACGCAATTATGTTTTTTTTTCTGTTTGCCCTGTAGTTACCTCTTGTGACTATTGCAGGATTTAATGTAAACGAACATAAAATCTTTTCCTTAAAAATATTCATTTTTGGTCAAATATCAAGTGTATGACCTTAAAAATTTTAATTGCATATCAAAATAAAAAAAAATGAATAAAAACGTAAACGAATGAATAAATATATAAAGAGAGAAAGGAAGGTAGAAAGGAAGGAGGAAAGGAAAAGGTAAAGATTTTCTCGACAGGCTGCACTGTAAATTTTTAAAGATTGTAAAATCAAATATTTATCTAAGTATTAATTTTTTTTTTATTTATTTTTGCATAACATGAACGAAAATGTTTACTAAAGTAGCATATGAAGATAAAATAAACAGATATTTGATAAATAACACAGATTTTTTCGGCAGGCGTACTCTCAACGGACTCTAGGGCCAATATGAATTGTTATAAAAAATCAAATATCTACAGTGTATTTATAGATATGGAAATGAACTATATATTTTCTAGTCTGACTTATTTTTCTCAGTAGACGTCGGCATCAAAAAACAAATCTAACAAAAATCATATCTCACATTACCACAGCGCAGACATACATGTGGCTATCATCTTCAAAAAAAAAAATTCGAAAAATCGACCAGTGATTTTTTTAAGATACAGAATAAATAATTTCATTACAAAAAGGGCGTATATTTTAATTTGGTGTCGGAATAAGGAAATTTTATTTCATAATCACGTTACACGTAACTGATATAATCGTTAATATTGAGCTTAAAATTGATGAAATAGCTCATTAAGATATATCTACTTCGTTTCACACATTATCATATCCTATTCCTTTTGTATTTCAAGCATCAATGCCTATCATTCAATCAGGCTGAGTTAACAAGCATAATGATGCTTTGATAAAACATAATTAAACAAATACTCTTTTAATTGTGTTTATATATGTAAACAACAGTTAAAAAGAAAAGAAAATATGTCCTCTTTGTAAAGAAGGTAAAAAAGAGTAAAGATTTAAAAAAAAAAAATATGAAGCATTGCTATTCTTTAAATATAAAGAAAAAATAGACACATAGAAAACATTTTATACTATGATACTGAGAAGGGTTACAAGTTAAACAAAATTGTCAAGTAATAATTCATTGTGACAATGTTATCAATGTCTAAAACGATCAGGCAATATTATACATCAACTTGTCAATCACTTTTGAAGAAGGAAGTACATCTTATTTTCTTTAATGTCCTGATTGATTCAAATTAATATTGAATGTGCACATTAAGTTCATTAAGAATATATATATATATATATATATATATATATATATATATATATATATATATATATATATATATATATATATATATATATATATATATATATATATATATATATATATATATATATATATATATATATAAAGAACAAAGAAATTCACTTTTATAAGGATATCCACTTCCGTCCCAGCCCGAGGTTGAACTACGGAATCCGTCTCCTAGCAGTACAGAAACAGCGCGCTAGACAGCTCGGACATCTAGGCAAGTCGAAAAACTAAAAATAGAATAAAAAATCACAATTCTGCAAACCTGTGACATTTCTTAGGTTTGTTTAATTTTTCATCTGATTTAGAAATAGAAAGAAGCTTATTTTAGTTCAAATATAGTCGGAAGATTATTGTCAACTACCTTGATCGTTACTACCAAAAATGTTAAATTTCGATCGTACAAAACAAAAATAACATTCTGCATCAGAATAAACCATCCGCTGAGAAAGGACATCATTACATATCATTGCATTTCAAAATAGAACCCAGGACAACATAAAACATTTGTTGTAGGTGTCATACATGTAACACTTGAAGTTTCTTCATTTCTGAAATAATTAGCAATGATCAAATGCTAAAAGAAATACATTAAGTGATCTATTTTTATGCTAGATTTACAGCATCAAAAGTTAATAAAACCACAAACCGATATCAATTAATTAAATTAAAACGTTTTAGGTTGACAGAATATTACTGTAGCAGATATATCTATTTCTTGATTTTTCCCTTACTTTCATAAGCGTTTCTTCAAGTAATCTATAGATACACCAAAGCTAAAGATTTTGGCAACAAGAACATCTGCGATTTCTCTCCCCCCCCCCCCCCCTTCTTCACCTCTTACCTTTAATTTGTGTCTACAGTATCAAACTATTGCACTCATAGCACTCTTCTTTATTCTGTTTGATTTTTTTTTCGTTGTACATGTAAGACATGTTTGCTATACTCGTCTGAAATGTGCTAAAATTATTTCACCATAGGCTTTTGAATGTTCTATATGTTATGTATATTTCATGTAATGGTGAACATTATGAGATGAGAAGACCCTCGGTCTTATCCAGGAATTCGACGTTTTCCAAATGATACTCACTGTATTCAATATTACTGACAAAATTGTACTTTTAAATATTCTGAACGAATTTTGCAATCACGCAGCGTTCTTTTACGAATAAAGCAACGGATTTCGTAAGATATGTAGAAGATCAGAAAACAGCAAACAGTTGTTCCAATCGTTATGATGACTACTCTCTTTCTTGATGTTGTAGATTTGCTTTTGTTTTTCTTACATGTCTCCGAGCCTTCATCATTTGTTGAATTGTCTAAATTAGTATAAATCTGCATTTCAAAATACGTAAACAGTATTATCCCAAAGGTCTTGAAATTTGCATTAATGTTTACCCCATTTGCCATGCGACAACTTATCTATGTGTTTATTATCTGCACTTTTCGTCCAACACTTTCATACAAAAATAGTGCAGTGACCTTGCAATCATTGAAAACATATGTCTATTTAGATTTGTCAATTTTTTGTAAAGCAATAATGATAGACAGATTGATTGATTAATTGATTGACTGTATTTTGTTTTACGTCCCATTCTAGAATTTCTCTTTCATACAGAGACGTCAACAAATACGACTAAAGGTCTTTGAATTTAGACATTTACTCTGCACCAAGGGTCACTGAGCCGTGAGGGATCTTCATCGTGCACGGACCAACCGTGACGCTGGACCTCGATATTTAAGATTTCGTCCAGAAACCCGCAACGCATTTCAACCTGCCGAGCGGTCGGCGAAGGTAAATTCACTACCAATTTCCATATCGACATAGATTTGAACCCTTGACCTTTCAACCTCTCGGAGAAAGTGCTCCATCAACTGAGCTACATGACGGTCATTTAAGATAGAAAACAATAAATAGATATATATGTGTTTAAAAAAAAACAAACATCGGAACTAACAAATCTTTTCTGTTTTATTTCATCGCATGGGTAATTATGACAGTGTTTTAATTATTTTCATCACTCTGCAATCACCTTGTCTTTACTTAAACAATATAAAAAGCATCTACAGTCCCTGAAACGTTCTACTTTCCCACTTGAACGGTGAGCGAACGGTGAACGAACGGTGAACGAACGCTGAACGAACGCAGAGCGAACGGTGAGTGAACGATATGTGAACGCTGAACGCAACTTGGTGAACGATGTGTGAACGGTGAACGGTGAGCGAACGCAGAACGCGAACGGAGCGCAAACGCGAACGCAAAGTGAACGGTGAACGAAAGGTGAACGCAAGATGAACGATATATTCGGAATGCCTCTGATCTTTTCCTTGCATTGACACTATTGTCAGGTGCCAAAAAAAAAAAAACAATCAATAATAAATAAGTAAACCAATAAATGAATAAATAAATAAGTCAATAAAATAAATTCTCCAAAATTGTCCTGAGAAAGACGATGCATGCACATTAAGTTTTTAATCACACGATTTTTATCGCATTAAAACATTGCAATTGTTGCCGAACGCTGAAGTATAAGAGATATTTTTTTTATATAGTTGGAAAATAAAAATGTTTATCCTTATTTGATAACAAATCAGAGAAAACTTCTGACTTATAGAATTGATTAAAGTGGTTGTAACATCCATTTATATATCTCTGTGTTAAAGCGATTTTGTGTAAAGTAATGAAAAAAAATTAATTACAAATGTCAGTGGACGTTTTGCATTTATACGCTCGTATTTTAAATTTTTAATACAATAATATATTATGTGTCATATCTTTTTTTCATGATGATTTATTCAGGCCCGTAGGAAGCAAATTCGGTTTTTTTTTTTGGGGGGGGGGGGGGGCAACCATACATTTTCAGTTGATACATGTACATGTAGTTGAGGGGGCACTACCAAAAATTTCCTGACAAGCAAAAAAAAAAATAAATAAATAAAAAAGGTCATCAGACTTTTTATTGCGGGGGCACAAGCATATAGTATCTATGTTTACTATAATAATCTATATATCGGCAAAATTAGGGGGGGGGGCGTGCCCCCCCCCTCCCGGGTTCCTACGGCCATGTTTATTGAGCAGACTTCTACATTTATCTGTAGATGGCCGTGATTATACTCGGACAAGATAATACAAAGATACATATTCAAATTATTTGTTATAAATTCAATTTTCAGAACTTGATATTCAAGTAATATGCTGTTATAGTTTTTATTAAACAGAAATGAGAGAGAGAGAGAGAGAGAGAGAGAGAGAGAGAGAGAGAGAGAGAGAGAGAGAAAGAAATATTCCGGTTTAGCCCCCCCCATTTCAGGCTTCACTAAATGTTTGTACATGTACCTATATCAAACAAAAACTTTTTTTCTAAATATATCAGACAGTGAAAGTAACTTTTTTTTTTTATCAACAAATCATATCCCTTTGTTTGACAGTCATACTCGTTTTTATTTTCCTGCTTCAAGTTCACACGAAGTCCACGTGCTTGTCCTGTCAATCAAAATCATTCGACACTGTGCAGGTGTGAAAGTTTCGTCACGTCGAAGACGAAGTGCGAGTATTTCCAACAAGTTATAACATTTATTTTTATCATTTCTAGATTTGATTCCAACATTTGAATAATAATTGAATAAAATACATTGGGCATTAACACTTGAATTTGAAACATACTCTCTGCCAATTCCAAATACCACTGCCGACACGTGTACATTTTGAACTACTATTGTTTTGTGACTTTTTTAGATGCATGTTTGTTTTGAGACTGAAATTTTTGTTCTAAAAAAGACCTTTTTTTTTTTTTTTTAAATGTTAATTAAAATATTCTGGAAATACAATACTGACTAAGTAACCGATTTAGGGGGGAAGGGGGGGGGGTATTAATCATATCGAATGGCAAACATATAAAGTTACGGTGAAGAAATATTTTTCTCTCTATAACTATAGACTTTACATATTATAGTAGAGAAAATTCTGTAGTGCATTACATTTTAAATAAATATTTCCTTTAACCACACTAACAATTTAATTCGCTCCAAAGATAATAAATTAACACGATATCCGCAGTACTATGTATAACTCTCAGAACTAGTTCTATAATATTTTCTGTAGTAATTGAAAAAAAAGTGTTAGAAATAAATATTTTCGTAATTTTGCTGCGTAATTATTTGACTTGGATAATTATATCTCCATTAACGATTTGTCGTCTTTAACAAAACAACAAAATGTTGCAGTATTTGAAGTATTTGCACATTGCTGTTAGTTAAATTTAATATTTCAGCATCGTTCTACATTGGTACAGAATGTGCATATAACAAGATTTATTTTCCAGAGTAATTTAATAAATAACCTAACAGCTAAGTTCGAATAATAAAAATATATATCGTAGATATTTTTCCCCATGAAATAATGATTCTTCAAACACGATATGTTAGTTATTAAATTAAAAAAACTGTAACTCCTAACCTACAAAAAGATAAGTCCTTTCACTTCGGAGTTCCGAATGACAATGAAAACTGAACGATAGGTGAACGCTGAACGCAAGGTGAACGCAAAGTGAACGGAACGAAGAGCGAACGCTGAACGCTTTGTGAACGGTGAACGCGAGCGCACGGTGAACGGTGAACGCAAGACTGTGAACGGAGAGCGAACGGTGAACGAACGGTGAGCGAACGGAAAAATGGGAAAGTAGAACGTTTTAGGGACTGTACCTTGAGGTGTAGGACACCCGACCCTATAATCAAAGTCTTCAGGTGAACAGTCACACCTTCCACCACATCGTAATCCAAAAGTCTTCTTTGGACACACTACAGTACAATTGTCTCCGTAATATCCATCTGGACATTCTGTGAAAGTCGATTAATCCTTACATACATATGGAAAAATATAACTTTATTGAAACGCTTCAAGGGTAAGAAAGGAGTCAGAAAAACCTTTTTATTACCTTCACATGTTTCATTAATCCTGTAATGATAGACAGGACAAAGGTCCAAACCAGCTCTGAAATTACGCGAAATGCTTCTTGAAATGCCACTCGTGTTATTCAAATTATGGTAAAAAGCTTTTGAAATATTTTCATACATAGAATAATTGTAAATATAAGTTTTAGTCTTAAAAATCTGATACTTACATGTAGAGAAAGTGAGTGGAAAATATGTCAAATACAATAGTAATGCAAAACACAACAAATAGATGTAAGAAGCTTTGATCCGACATTTTGAACATAAGAATACTTAATAAAACAGATCACAACAGGACATGATCATCTAGCGCATAGCACAAGGAAATTATTTCCTGAAAGTATGTACTTAGCCTAAAACCTTATTTTCATGTTCGTTCCGTTCTGCATAAAAGTATGTTCTTATTAGATTCAAATTTTAATGTAAAGTTGACCCCAATTGAAAATTTATAAGAGGAAAATGAAACGTTAGATGTAATCAGAGAATATTAAATAAGTAAACAAAGTTGCATTTGCATTTTTCCTTGAGAATCTAGGAACTAATTATTTTACATATTGAGCTTATGACCTGCTCATAGCCCAGAATTCTTGTGGGAACATTCTAACCATTACTATCTCACCGGTATCGTACTTATCATCAAAAGTCTATCCTCCCAGACACAGGAGAATGGTTGTGCATATCACGGTTATATATCTTATATTGATTAACTCAGTAAAATAATTGTTTTTCTTTCTTTCCTTTTTTTGCATTCTCAGTAGGAGTTAGATGAACTCTTTTAGTCGGAAAGTAATTCAAACAAGTAACTATTTTAACAAGTTATTATCGACCTAATCATTGACGTTTTAATTTATAGTGTTTAAATTTTCGAATCTATCATAGACTTTAATCAATCAAGAACAATAAAAATACATAAATAAAATGGGAAAATATTACTAAAGGATAATTACTTCGCACTCGTGAAAATATTTTTAAAAAATCCTGTCCCAATCGTAAAATAAATTCCATATTCATCTACAAAACATTGTTGATTGATTGATTGATTGTATGTTGTTTTACGTCCCATTCGAGAATTTTTCACTCATATAGAGACGTCACCTTATACCGGTGAAGGGCTTCAAATTTTGACCTTTACTCGGCACTCAGGGCCATTGAGCAGTGAGGGATCTTTATCGTGCCAACGCCTGCCGTGACACGGGGCCTCGGTTTTTAAGGTCTCATCCGAAGGACCCGCAACTTTCACTTCAAAGTGCCGAGCGCATGGCGAAGGAACAGTTGCTACCCATTTTTTATCGACTTGGGTCTGTCGCGGCCGAGATTCGAACTCACGACCTCCCGATCACGGAGCAAGCGCTCTACCGACTGAGCTACCGTGAACGGTACAAAACATTGAATTTTCTGTTTATTACATTTTCTTTGATTTTTCTATTTCCTTTTGACTCTTTCTTTTCGTAACATGGTTTCATAGGCTCCGACTTCATAGTTGAGCAGTTGAGACGTCATAACTAAGCGATTAAGTGATTGAAAAACGTTGTAAACATGGATTTTTAAGAACATATTTGGAGAAACTTTGACATTTCTAATCTCTGTCAGGATGTTTCACTACTCTCTATCTTATGACAGGCCAGGGACATTTTTTTAAACATTCTTCGTGATAGGAAGGAAAATCGAGATTACTTACTCTGAAAATACCATTTTGATACCCTTTCATACGGTGTCAGGATACATGTAACACTTTTATTTAATAAATTTCAGTATTTTACTGTTGAAAATGTAATAAGTGCTAAAACTTCATAGTTTTTAATTTTTTTTATTACAGGTAGGTCTAAAATGATTTTTTTTAAGACAATGTCCGCAATAATGTAAAACATACAAACTGGATACAAATTATATTTCAACCCGTTGGGTTGATGGCGTTTTTTGTGCACCACTTTTGTTTCCAATAAAGTTTGATGGTGTATTATATCGCATTATCGCATCTGTGTGTTGTAACAATATATTGTGGCTGGGAGACCACTGTTGTGTAATATTTTGATGACTTGCATTTCTAGTCAAGAAACAGTTTATATGTCAACAAGCTTTCCTTGATGCTGGTATGTCTCCCAGCCAAATTCTTTTGTAATTGCTTTATGGATTACATTTTTCGTCATTTAAATAAATGACAGTTTTTTTTACACTTAACATAATTATGTTCTGTTATAAATATTGGAAACAAACAGAGCTGCTATGTTGCCTTGGACTACCAATAAGGTTTTAACATAAAATAAGGTTTATTTTCAAATAAAGCAATTTATGTTAAAAATCTTGTGACTTTACTTTTCTTGATGTCAGAATGTGTTTTATCTTTCTAGTAATTGTAAACCTGGAATATAAAGCCCCCCTTTTTTCTAACTGTGATCCGTTTTTATCCGGTTCCTAAATTTTGTCAAAGCCCTTAACTGTCTCAGCCAATCAGATTGCCGCGCAATGCATCTATTTACATAATTCTTTATTAACTCGGAGT
This sequence comes from Saccostrea echinata, assembly GCF_033153115.1. Taxonomy (NCBI): domain Eukaryota; kingdom Metazoa; phylum Mollusca; class Bivalvia; order Ostreida; family Ostreidae; genus Saccostrea; species Saccostrea echinata. The sequence continues at coordinate 4,149,605 of NW_026889760.1, forward strand.
GCTGCCACAGAAAATTTGTCTGACGAAAAAGCACGCAGTACAGTTAAGGCTACACATGAAGATAATATGGTAATCAGGTCATAATGAGGTTTGACGTCATGACAGTTGCTCCGCCTTGATAGTTCCATATAAGGAAATAAAGCTCAAAAAAGCTATTTAATGAAGATTGCGAGAATTTGTAATGAATTTCTGTATTTTCAGGTTTAAATAAATAAACATTAGTGATTTTCTCTTATATAGTAACAACACGTCTTCGAAATAATTATCTTTTTATTGTGTCGTTTGGCTGCATTCGGCTTCAGCCAAGCGCTTGCACTCGGTGACACGGAATGTTGTTTACATCAAAAAACGTGGCGACAGCAGCTGAGATATGCAGTGGATAAATGCAACAATCAGGCAATCTTTAAAAAGAATAGGGATAAAATAAGAGACCTGGGCCTTGTTTATCTTTTTGATGAGAAGATGACGTTATTTCGGGAAATCATGGAAAACTGAGACGATCCGCACTACCTCCCTAGGTCCCTTTCTGTTCATTAAGGTTTGTATGTGCATAGGAAGTAACATGTAGACATACTATTCTTTACATCGATGTCAAATAATCATGAACATGTACAATAAGATGAATTATTACAGTCCGTCACAAACTGCAATGCAGTGCCTGGTGTGTATGCCCCCCCCCCCCCCAACACACACACACATACACAAAAACACACACATTATGAAAGTTGCACACTTTTAAACATGCAATGATGTTGTCCTTTGGCATACATGTACAAACATGTAACATAATATAAACACAGCACGTAATGATATCAAATAGTATAATTTAGATGCAGTCACACTTACAATGTATTTGTGAAGTCAAACTGCACAATGTACACAATGTATGTGCACTGTACATTCAAGAATATAAGACCCTATAAATTTTAATTTATACCTCTGGCAATCAAAAATATGTGAATTTTAAGATTTCAGTTTTTACCAGTGCTTCATATTTTAAATTCATCGTAGAACTTTTACTATCTGTTTCACTAGGCTGTAAATTTGTAGAATTTCTACATTAATGAAGATAAAATGTTTGAATTTTCATTTGTCTGACTAAGTCAGTCTTATATGTATTTATGTACTGTTTATATGTATAATTCTTTTGTCATTGCAGCTGTCACAGAACTGGTTAAAACTGGCATTTACATCAGCTAGAACTATCAAAATAGATGCATCAATTTCTCCACTGGGTATGATCACACTAAAGCATTTCACATTAATTTTATAGTATGCCAGTGTTAATTTTGTTTTTAAATGTTGTATAGGTGAAAGAATTAAATGTTATCTCTAGTACATTGATTTTTTTTATGTAAATTAAGTATAGCTACCAATTCTACTTTTGCAAATGTCATAGGTTTCAATTTCCCAGAAAACTTTTGTATCAAAAGTTTATTTCCATTTAATTTATGAATTTCAGAAAATATAGTATAGCATGGTTTGTTTTGTACAATGCAATGTCATTTCATTCTACAATAGTAATCATTATGTTATTCACTTATTACATACAGTCATGTATATTGTGTTGTAGCTACTCCCAAACAATTTGAACAATTCATTCAGGCAGCAAGTGTTTCCACCAATAAAATAAAAAGGTATGCTCTGTATAAGCTATAAACCATACATATTCCTAGCAAGATTGTTGAAATGTTTTGATAAGAAAAACAGTAGAGTCATGTATATGCTTTCCATGTTACTCAATGCATTGTTTTGAGTATCACGTTTTTAAAACACCAATTAACTTTCCATAATGGTATTTCATTTTGTTTTCAGAATTGATTTCATCCAGAAGAACTGTTTGAACTGTGGACTATTTTTTGTACCTGCTCAGAAATCCCTTCACAGCCTGCCTTTGAATTTGAAAAGCTGTTTGTAATTGAATAAATTTTCTAGATAAATAATACTTTGAATTTTTAACAGTACAATGGTGTGAAAGTTTGAAGGCTGTTAAGATTTGAATATCTTTACTTGAATATATTCTGACAGGCGCGTAGCTGCCTATACGCAGATGTGTACACATCGTTTTCAAATTTAAAAAATGGGAGGGGGGGGGGGGAAGAGAGAGATTTGTGAGAAGAGAAAAAATATCAATACCATCCAGCAAATATTTGTGTTTCAAATTATTTTATCTCATACTGTTTCGATTCAAATTCAAATTTTATATTACCATGTCTTTATAAAAAAAAATTGTAATGTTTTATTATTTAAATCATTGTCACAACCAAATAAAACATTTATTAATTTGTAATTCTTCTACAACACATTGATACTTTTTTTAAAGATCTTTGAGAAAATATCAACCGTTGAATGCTGTGATCCACTAGAATATGATTTGAAATATAACATTATTTTTGTTAATAATTGAAATTAATTATATTTGTTGCTGAAAGTTAAAAAAGAGTAGATGATCCTAATATATCATTTTAAAAAATATTCAGCCTCTACATGTACAATAAATTTGCACGGAAGTATTTAACTGTGTTAAAAGCAATACTAAGTACTGTGTCTTGTATTTTCTGAAGAAAATCGAAATGGCATGATTTTGAATGAAATATTTGGTAAAACCCATGAGCTTCCAGGGACTTCGCCCATGGGTCCTCATCAGGGCTTCGCCCTGGACCAACTGGGGGTCTCAAAGCGGACCCCAGCCGTTCTCTGCGTACATTTCACTTCCATTCTGGCTACGCGCCTATCTGTGTTTTTGGGTACCAACGAGATCTAAATTTCAGCATGTATATTGTGTTCACCTGTTCCTTAAGAGAGTATATGTTTCTTGATTACAAAGTTTTACTTTGATTATCTTGTTTGCACATGGATTGATAATAACTCAAAAAATGAGACTAAAGCCCCCCCCCCCCTCCCCCAATGTGATTTGTGCTACAGTACCCAAATAAGTAAAACCTGATGTAAACACTGTTTAATAATTTGTTTTTTACGTGCAAGTAAGGTATATGGTATCAAAGTAGCCAGAGGCAAACTGGTGATGGGGAGGGTGGGGGGGGGGGAGATCTGTAGAAAGGTAATTAAATACAGGAATAAGCTCCCCAATCCCTTCCTCCTGTTCTTAAAACTTTTAACGTAGTCTAGAATCCCTAAACAGTTGAAGGTTTGCTATCTACAATAATCACATATGTAAAAAAAAAAAAAAAAAAAAGAAAAGAAAAAAAAAAAAACTAAGTTTTGTCGGAGATATTTTTTCTATGTGTCTGCTTGGGGAGAATAAATATTTTATCTTTGATAGCGGCTGTCTATTCTTTATTACATATGATTGAATCTTTCAATATTTTTTATCCATGGGTATTTTCCAATTGATTTACATGATAGATGTTGCGGCAAATTTTAGGCCTATTGTTGACGAACGGAGGAAATGCGGTAGGTGTCAAATACGTCTAGTGTAGAGTATAAAAAATCGAAGATATACAAAATAAAGTAAAGTCAAGGATTTTTTTATGCATACCGATTTGATTTAATGAAATAAAGCCCAGAACAGTCCGTAAGTATTATTTGTTCAAAATTTGCGAGGTACACACACTCTATTAAGTACCACAGAGTTATCTCCCATGCTGGGTCAATGATGCGTTTGAAAACTATATTTAGAATGAATGTGTTAAGATTTCAATTTTTAATCAAAAAGTGCAAGGGCAAGGCGACAATCCAAGAGGTAGGTTTTTATTTTAAATTCTTTACTTTACTGTATAGTTTTTAAAAAGTGATGCTCATTTCTTTGTAATTCATTAGGTAATTTGAAATCTCCGATTAAATGATGAAAAATACCCTATTTTTGAATAGTGGTGTCTGTTTTCAATGAATAACTTAAATATCTCAGAAATCTGACTGAATGAGCATCAGTTTTACGATAGAATAGATACTAAGGGACACAATGAAACATTGTGCAGTTCAAATATTGTTTGCCTTGCCCTTGCACTTTTTGGTTAAATTTGACATTTCATATTTTGACCTAAAATCGGAGCTCACGTGACTGTAGAGGGTCACATGATGACAAAAAATACCGATGTTAAAAGCGATGGACAAACTCTTCATAAAGCCATTAAGATATTTCAGATAGAGTTTCATGCTAAAAAATGAGACGGTTGAACTTTAAGTGTCTCGTTTTTGGTGCCTTTTTATAGAAAATGTTGCCTTAACTGTACTGCGCAACCTCCACCTCCACTCCATCCCTCTTTATCTTTAAGTTAACAATTCACGCATCCACGCTCCGCCCACTGATAGTTACGAAAGTCACGTGGTTGCAGACTCCGACAAACTAACGTTAACAGTATGGATGCGAGTTACAGAAATCTCACGGAAAAACTTTTCAATCGGTTTGTTTGCTCACGAATTTTTAAAGAAACGTTTGTCAAAATGTCAGATATGTTTCAGAGAGATTTCAAACACAAAATTTTAGTAAGTAGAAGAATAATTTTAACCTTTACCGATCTATATCGGTACTGCATCCGACTTGAAGGTCAGTTCAACTGTCTCCGAAATTTACTGTTCTGATACATACTACAGAGTAGATCAGGGAACGTTATTAATTTTTAATGTTTAAAATAAAATTGACATTTTTGTTTGTTGTTTAGTGAGCATTAAAAGCTCAACCGCCGAGAGATTTCCCCCCCCCCCCCCCAATATTCCATGCATTCATCGTCACTGACTAGATCTAATCAAGAAAATGATATGCAATGTATTTGTGTTCATCTGTTTTGAAAGGTTGCTTATCCTATCGCTGATCCGGAAGGGAGTCAGGACTCTCCTACCCTTTGAAATTTTCAGAATTTTCAGATATATATATAATAACCTAAAAATGCATTATTTGGCCCACATCCTGTGTTTGGATATTATTTTTTGTCAAAGAATTCTGAAAGATGAAGTCACTCATTCATCACCACCCCTCCTCCCCGATCCCCAACACGTTTTGATTTGGACAAACTGATCATAATTTATTATTATATTTTCATTTCTTTCTTTCATTTTTTATTGTCCTCTCCGTACAGCACACTTAAGAATTCTGATTCTGTGGTATTTTTATGAAATTAGAACATTCTGTCCCTAGATCTAAAAATAAAAGAATTTGAAAACTACAATTTATAATAAATTTCTTAATATTTTAATAGGCCAAGATAAATTAATTGAATACTTTATGATTCTTCAACTGGATGTGTTTTTCTCAAATGTTATAAATGAAATATATTTAGATAACGAACAGTATTCAGACTCAAAAGTCCATCAAACAATACAAAATAGGAGCAGAGCAAAAACGGACCTCCAAACATCAGAGGTGGGATCAGGTGCCATGGAGGAGTGAGCATCCCCTGCCGACTGGTCACACCCGCCATGTGCTCCTTGTCATAATTGGGAAATAACGGAAAAATCCGTCGATAATTCAGTGTGTAAATAATGACCTAACAATTACAGTACCAACCAGACCCAACCTGACACAAAGCAGTCCCAGAGCAGTCCCGGGGACTGCTTTCTGGGATTGCTCTGGGACTGCTAAAGCAATCCCAGAGCAGTCCCACAGCGGTCCCAGAGCAGTCCCAGCAGTCCCAGCGGTCCCAGAAAGCAGTCCCAGAAAGCAGTCCCAGCAGTCCCAGTGGGCGGAGTTAATTAATTTAATGGGCGGAGCTTACTCTGAAATGAGATTACCGATAAACAATGTAAATATAAAAGGCAGTTGAAATTGATGATCCATTTCTTTCTGAGCAGTATCAATTCTCATGCGACAGTCATTTTTAACTGTTAAGAAAATCACACTACGCGTATAGAAACAAATAATAAATATTGAACAAAGAAGACGTTCACACCTATAAATAACATGAATATTTAAACACAGTTTTGTGGTATATTAATTTTTCACCAAAATAAATCATTTTCTAAATTACTGTGATTGATATTGGTTTCCATATTTATTTATTTTTAATTTTTTTTTAATAGATAATTGAGCTTGAGTTATTTATTTTCTATCAAAACTAGCTTTAAATAGGCCTTATAATTATAAAGCAAGGCCGATTTCCATACTATACTCTGAATGCAGTTTTCTTAAGTACTGGAGCTTTTGAAAAATTCTTTGTGTATTATATTTCAGTCATGATTATTTTCACTGACTTGCCAATCTAATTATCGTTAAATTATCTATGTAACAGAAAACAATAATACTTTTATTATATAAACGTTTGAGAGTACATCTGTAAATCACGCGAATGGAACCCTCAGATTATGTTCAAAATTAATTAATCCCGAAATAAATTTATACACATTTATTGAAACGAAGATTTTTTTTGCAGTACATAGATTGAAATTAGTGTCATTGTTGACCAGCATGTTCAGTGATGTAAAACACTGATACCCAAATAACATGCATTGACTTTCTGCTAATCATGCCCGAAGGCTATTGAAACTTCAGGTATTGACACCATTTTATACATTTGTATTGCTTTTTATTAATCGACCAGGAAAACACAAACAAAACAAATAAGTCACAATTCCCAATATTTTAAAATGTTTATAAATTTACTCTTTTAATTACTTGTTTATAAATCAAAATCAAATTCATAAATAAATCCCCCAATAATTATTCACAAATATAATTTTTTAAATGATTGAAGAATGGTAGAATAATTTTATTTCATGGTCATTTAATAAATTATTACCGGTAGGTTTTATTTGAGGGCGGTAAAAAATAGCATGGAATGCTCTTTTTTAGCATGCATATGGTTTAAGCTTTTTCAATTTAAAAAAAATCCAGTACAGTACGTCCCTCTGAATGTCTTATTGTAATGACAAGTTTGTTTGTTCTTTTTGTTTGTTTTTAAATAGTGCTAATGCAAACTTTCAGTACATTCCGTAACTTGACAGCATTAATTAATTAAATAGGCCTCGATATTTTTTTTTCAAACACCTGTATTAAAGTATGAATTAGCATTAATTAATTAAATAGGCCTAGATATATTTTTTTTCAAACACCTGTATTAAAGTTTAATTTAAAGGATAAAAGTCATCTCCTGACTTCCCTTTTAACTACTTTCATTTTTTAAAATTAATTCTAGACTACAATTGTGTAAATTTACAGCCCCTGAAGACATTTAGTAATTACATGTATATCTATCTCTACTTATTAAAATGTTGTAAAAAATCTTTGTTTTTTTTTATTCTTTATCTTAAGCACCTCTCTGCTGAAAGTAAACAAAACAACAACAGGGAGCCTGCAAATTCAGAATACACAAGGGGCGGAGCTATCATGTCACTCAGAACCTTTTTCATGCATGAGTGAACAAAGCAGTCCCAGAAAGCAGTCCCAGGGACTGCTGGGTCTGCTTTCTAGAGCAGTTCCAGAGCAGTCCAAGAGCAGTCCCACAGCGGTCCCAGAGCAGTCCCACAGCAGTCTCAGAGCGGTCCCAAAGCAGTCCCGGGGACTGCTTTCTGGGACTGCTTAGGTGTCAGGTTGGGTCTGGTTTGTACTGTAGTATGAAAAACGTCAGTCAGCATTTGACTCAATGATAAATTGTATTTGCTGACAAGGTCATTGTATCGACCATAGAACTTACGAAATGATGACTTTAAACAAGACAGCTGATATTCTTGTTTCATCAACTTGTTTGTCAATAATTTACCTGGTTTTAGAAATTGTACATACGTAGAGCATGCTCTTGCGTATCGAATCAACTGAGAGATATATACCCCGTATGCAGGTGATGAAGGTATATTGCTGCATAAGTAAGGGAAGTTGACGATTGAAAAGTTAAAGTCATCACGTTTATCATAAAGCTTGGTTGTAAGATTACCATTAACGTCTTTTTCAAGTAAAATATCTAAATATGAAACAGATGTGTCAGACTCTGTGGTATCTTTTATCTCAAGCTCACAAGGATATATCGTATGGACATAAGAATGGAAATAGCCATTGTGAGCTGACAATACGTCGTCGATATATCTGTTTGTCGAGTTGAAGGCCACAGCAAGTGTTTTCTTCTTTTCATGTACAAGATTTTGGACAAATTCTGCTTCATATGAATACAAAAAAGGTCTGCTAATAACGGGGCGCAATTGGTACCCATGGGAATTCCAATAGATTGTTGGAAGACCTGGTCTCCAAAAACCACATAGATATTGTCAATCAGAAACTGAAGCATCTTTTTAATGTCAACTTCAGAGTACTTGTGTGTACAATCAGAATGTTTTTAACAAAATAATTTTGAAAATGACCAATGACAAGGTAAGTAAATTTACGAGTTCCATTTTTATTGAAAAAGCAGCTGTCAATGATATCAAAAGCCTGGACTTTAATTTATCGTGGGGAATGGTTGTGTATAAAGTTGAAAAGTCGTAAGTTTTAAAGCTGTTGATTTTGGTAAAATCTTGTGATTTCAAATTTTCCAAAAGTTCCTTGGAATTTTTAAGTATCCACATCTGATTTACACCACTTCTCGAATACATTGTTGCACAGTACTCTTGAAGTTTCTCCTTCACTACTGTTAATATCTTAGTGAGGAGTAAAGAAAGAGGCTTGGTTGAACATTTACTGGAACCCGCTATGTATCTTTGTTTGTAAGGATTTTTATGAAGTTTCGGAATCCAATATATAAATATGGTAATTCAAATTCATTTTGGTTGTTTGGAATATCAAAAATATTCAAAACTGACATATGATTTTGAAGAATTTCTTCCTTAGAAAGGGAACTATGAGTATAAGTTGGATTACCACTTGTAGAATTAAATCCAAATGCCTCTAAAATACATTTAATATAATGAGCCTTACAAAGACAATGTTGTTACCTGCTTTGTCAGCAGGGAGCAGTACGTACTGATCATGTAATCTATCTAATTCTTTTTTCACTTCTGGATTATTGAATACAGAAGGATAGCTGGTTCTCATATTGCCCCTCAATCTTTTTATGTGCGATTTTAACATACATCTGATACATTTAATCCATTCGGACAAAGTGTCAAAGTCTTCTTTTTCATATCTGGCCCATCGCCTGGCGTAGTCCTCTACAGAATCCATAATATTTATGAAATTCCGACGCCAGTTGAAGGATCGGGGTTCCCTATATTTAGGACCTTATAAAATTAGTGATCTAAGGTCCTCATTATTAACTATATTTACGTCACCAGTAAAAACGTGTCCAGCAGGACTATAGTTATAGGGTGAAGAAGAACATGAACACGATAGAGGATTATGTTTCAGATATTCGATATCTAGGCCCTGTAAAGTTTTCTTGTAATTAAAAAGTTTGGAAGCAATAGTCGATGTATATTTGTAGGAAATACAAGGTGTAGTCTTTAACTTGAAATATGGTGGAATACAAGACTGGACCCTTTTGTGATTAAGAATATTACTTATATTAACCGCGTCAATTCCTTTGTTGGCATATTGAAGTTTAAGGAAAAAACGGATTGTTTTAGCTGCATTTTCCTCAGTAAAACATGGGGGTTTAAAAAGCCTATGATTTGCAATATCCATAATCACAGATCCGAGCCTATATTCTGGTGTCGAGGAATCAAAAAATGGACTTTCCTTGACCTTTTCAAGAAGACTATTTAAAAGTTTCAAAGGGACAGAGTAAAGTTTGGTGCGAATATGATGTAGACCTAACTGTTGATTTACGTAAGGTAGTAATGAATCAAAAGAGACATCGTGTATTAAAGGTTTATTATAAGACCGATGCCCATGACTACGCTCACGTCTCTGTGTATGGTTAAAAAGTCCCATCACATTTACATTGTTACACTGTGGACTGGAAAGATTTCCAACACTATCGACATTGTCATTGCATCCATAGGGAAAGGCTGTCCCTAGCTTTCTAATCCAAAATTCTTCTCGTTGTCTACAAAGTGAAACGAAGTGTCTATAAAGTGAACAATGAAAGTTTTTGTTCATCAATATTATCTTTTATTTACCATTTCTATGTACCATTTTTCCTGGGGATAAATGCAAGGTACCCTTGTTCAAAATGTATTAGCTCTGCTAAAAATTTACACCTTCATACAATTTAATTTTCTTAATGTCTAAAAAATATCCTGCTTAAGTGTATAAAGGGTCCTTAAAACTGTAAATTGGGTACAAACTTGAGTGAAAAATTCAGATATTTTTTTCACATAAATTTGAAGGAAATAAATCTTTCTGTGTTTGTACTTCAGTACAAACTAAACTTTCAAGATTTTACTCATGTATGTTTAAAATAAACATAAAGATAATCATTCCAAATCCAATGCATGCCCCAGTCTGTTCTAGGCATGGTCTTTGATACATATTTCAGAAATCCTTAATGGTTCTAGGGTATCATAAGTAGAAATTACATTGTAAAAGACTGTTTAATGATCAAAACAGTCAGTGTACTTCATTAGTGACACAAAACTTAAGGGGTTAAGGAAAATGTTCGCATATTGTTGTACAAATAAATTGCATTCAACAGTTCAGATTGCTAGGTTTGAAGAACAAACTTAAGTTTTCTTCAGCATTGCATTTTCCAAGAGGAATCAAATATCAATTTTGTATTGATATCATAGATGTTAATCCAAAGATACCCATAAAAAGATACAAGATGTTCAATGAAATAAGGACAAGTTAAGGGTATACAGAAAAGTTTAGTGATATTGTACATTTCATATAAAAGTAATAATAAAATTGTTTGTCAAATTTAAAAAGTATTATTTTTCTTATATCAAATTTCTCTAGGCAGTGATATAATTTATAGGGTTAGGTGATTGAATATTTAATTTGTATCAGTTGTTTCCCATTGTATGATCACATCACTGTATAAATCATTTACTTACATCAGTATGGAATATATTTTGGGGAATTTCATCTATGACAGTGCTACACATTTCATAATGTTATTCGTGTTATTCATCACCTTTGTGAACTATACACTTGTTTATGCTATTCAGCACATTGTGGATACCATAAGATTACATAAACAAACATGTATTATGCTAATGGAGTTCATTAGATAAGTGAAAATTATGCTTCTCCTGAAATTGATGAAGCCAATGAAAGCCAATCACTCATCTTTAAACTAAACATAATATGCATAAGGTCAACACATGCATATAGTCAATCACTGACACACCAAACATTGATGCTACACCCTTTAATCCAAAATTGTGCCTTAGCCTCATCAGTGTTGATATGCAATTATGGACTATTTACACAAAAAAAGATACCTAAAGTGACTGAGACAATTTTTTTGTCATTTGTATTGTCCCTTTTTTTGTACATATAGTGGAATTGTTTTGATGTAAAAAAAAAATCTAATAAATTTTCAATAATGTTTCATCTTGGTATATATAATACACACATCACTGACATGTTTTTTTTTGTTTTTTTTTTTTTTTTTTTTTGTTTTTTGTTTTGTTTTTTTAGGGTTTTCTTTATGGCAAGTGGGCCTTGTTTTTCTCCTGCTGCTATGTGGAGTCGTAGACGATTACTTAGTCTGTTCAGTAGATTCTCTCTGTTTTTGTTGTAGTTCTTCAACATGGTAAAATTAATCCTAAGATTCCTTAAAATGAAAAATAAAATCCTGAACATCTATGAGTATAACACAAATAAATTAAAGTAAAATATAACAATATTTAAGATGTTCTTTCTGATTAAATTAGAAATAGATTTTACAAGTATTGATTTACTTCAAATATTACTTCAAGTATTGATTTACTTGGTATTTAACGGCATAAAAAACATTGCGGTCAAGAATAAGTGGCTTAAGAGATTTTGATGCATTGTGGAAACAGTTTCTTTTCTTTTGCAGTTCCCTTTCACCATAATCATTTGTAAATTACATAACTAACTGAAAAACTAAGGTATGGTGATGTTCCTATTGTATATACATACATGTAGCCTGTTGACAATTCATTTGGACATTCTGTTATGATACATGGGTGAAGATTCTTTTCTGTTTCCTTGTGTGCTCCATCGTTGATCCTGAGTGCATGCAATATTTTATTAAAATATAAATAATACATTTGACTTAAAAGAATTTTTTAAATGCTTTTAAGATCTGGATCTCATAAACAAATTTGCAGATTTTATTATGTCAAGTTTTCATGGTATAATGATATCTTCACTTGAATAAACATACTGGCTTTGTAACTAAGTTTCTTCTTCACAGATACTTTTCTTAACATAATATCAGTAAGCTTACAACTCGTCTCGATAATTCCAAAGAAGCCTTTGTTGATGACTGTGACCCATCTGCGGGAACTGGATTTTGCTGTATACAGTCAGTATTTTATGACCATAAATGCTACAATTAATTTAGATTCATGAAGCTATATACAATCACAAAATGTTTCAAAGTTAATGCATTGTAAAATTACCCACAAAACATTTTTTGCAACATTCTCATTTAATATCGAGAGTTATATTCAGTTCACAGAGATTAATTAGCTTTGAATGGTTGAGACATAGTCTGAGAACAGAGAGTGCACAGTTTGTAAATCACTATTGTACGTGATATAACATAATCTAAACATTGCTCTCTTTAATTGCCAATAATATTATCACTAACTTTGACATTAACATACCCGATTAACGTATTTTTTAACAGACAGGTGTGCTTCGGTCTTCCATATGACATGCCTTTATCAGCTGTTTATGCAACGTAAACACTTCCTTTTCTGTACTCTTTCCGGGTACCTCGTATCATTATTACATCTATCCCATGCATAGAACCTCACAATATTTCGTTACACAGCGCATATGTTGGACTAAACGATGTCATCTCGCACCTCCTACATCTGTGTTTTTTGTCGGAGATAATGGCGGACAAAGTTTCCGCAATTCTGATTGGCTGTGCGGAGATGGCAACTGCGTCACCCGTGACGACTTGGAAGCGTGAATTATGCATATTTCTCTGACGTTTTCATGCGTTTTTATGCATCACTTTTGTTTCAAATAAGGTTTGATGGTGTATTATATCGCATTATCGCATCTGTGTGTTGTAACAATATATTGTGGCAGGAAAACCACTGTTGTGTAATATTTTGGTGACTAACATTTCTAGTCAAGAAACAGTTTATATGTCAACAAGCTTTCCTTGATGCTGGTTTGTCTCCCAGCCAAATTCTTTTGTAATTGTTTTATGGATTGCATTTTTGTCATTTAAATTAATGACAAGATTCTTTACACTTAACATGTTTTCTGTTATAAATATTGGAAACAAACAGAGCTGCTATGTTGCCTTGGACTACCAGTAAGGTTTTAACATAAATTTATAATCAAAATATAGTTATATCAAAGAATAAAACATACCATTATAGTATTTGCTCTTATTCCTTTGGTCACAGTAAAACCCTGATAATCTGATTCTTCATAGCAATACACGTGCATTATCGAGTGTACCTAAAGTAATCCAACGTTATTGATAAGATTCAGGACTCTTGCTCTTAATCTTCTTTCAACAATAGTACTGTTACACACATCATTACGTGTGATGTACATGTAAAAATAGAAGACGATCTAAAAGCGATCATTTTAAAAAGCACCAAAGTGGGGAACGTCGATTTATCAAATGGTGAAAAAAATTATTTCTGATATGAATTTCCCTAAGGAGTTTGCCAGACGATGGCCGAAATATTAAAAGTGAGTACTTCGACATTTTGGATAAAGATGTCTAAAAGAATATTAAAGAGTCACATTAGACAATTAAACGCCAGAATGTGTACCATTCATTCTTTCGTTTTCAGTTGTTTATAAGTGGTAAAAAAATTCGAATAAGCATATGAATATTATATTATGATAACAGCTGTCAAAGCATGTATCAATATTGTTACTATGGTCTGTCTTTCAGTTTTATTGCAGTTGGCTATAATTCCATATCACTTCCAAGAAAAAAAGATTTATATTTAAATACAGTTAGCACTCCATCAACGGAAGTGAATTTAATTTAAAATAATTCTACTGGCTTCCAAATCGTCCTTAAAACCCTACAAATAGTATATATTGCATTATATGTTAATTCAAGCCCTGTTTCTCACTCCTGAGAAATTAACGAAGGAGAAATTTCAGTTGTGCTTCATTCAACATATACAAGGAATATTTAAATCAAAAGTGGATTTTAAAAATGCCAAAAGAAGAAGAACTTGCCGATATAATGTTTTTTTCTTATGTTAAAATAAACAAAAGATATGACTTAAATCAGGTAAATGAATGACTTCAACTTTTTCTAAAACATTAAATTAGATACCAGACAATTTTGACATCATAGATAACTGATTTTCAACTGCTTCCCTAATAATGAGTTGATAGGACAGGGCTTTCAAAAATCCCGTGGTAAGTCAGAAATTTGTTTTTAGCTTAAGCCCATATAGAAGCATTATTTAGTAAACTTATAAATGAGATAAGTTTAATGACATATGGTGTTATAAATAGGTATATGGGTACCGAAAATATGCTTAAAATTACATTGAGTTTTCTATATAAATGTACCAAAGACCTTTTCAGTGAAGAAAGAGTTTCATTGTGGTGTCAATAAAATAGTCGGATCTGAAGTTGTAGGTTGGAATCCCACCCCAGGACGTGCAGACTATTCATTCGGGGAAATACAAAAATGCATAAACTGAATTCGAATAAAAGTAATTTTTTATCGAAGTGTGAACAATTTTAGAAGAACGGCGAAACGCGATTTTATTTCACATAGATTGTTGTAAAAATATTTCCTAGCCCAAGAGAGAGAGAGAGAGAGAGAGAGAGAGAGAGAGAGAGAGAGAGAGAGAGGGAGAGAGAGAGAGTCTTGACAAAGACTGGCATTCCAAAGTTTACTCAATTGTTATTAAAATCCATGTTTGCGATTTTGAATCTCACGATCTCACAATTAATTAGCTTTGTCGACTCAACCGCTCAACTATGACAACGCAACGTACGAAACTGAGTTAGGAAATGACAAACAAAAGTAAACAAAGAAAATATAACAGCCAGTAAATATAATGGGTTTTTTAAGTATAGAGAATTTATTTCAATCCTAAACGTGCTTTTTTGATCACAGGACGACACTACACCTTTCAGTCAACTGAATGGTCACTGAATAGTCTAGAAAGGTAGCTGAATAGAAGAGCTATACCATTCAGCCACCTTCAGTGAATATTCAGTTACATGTATCTTTCAAATAACTAAATGGCAGAGTTTTATCTTGTGGATGTTTTCACCCGTGTTTCATACTCGTAACAATATCAAAAAATGCTGTTCAACTCGTGAATTCATACAAATATTAAAATCGTATATTTACGTTATTTTACTGATTTCTCTGTGGTAAGTCTTTGAAAGTATAGTGTGTAATTTTCTCGATATCTACAACTGAATGTAAGTTTCCCAAAGTGAAAGATCAGGTTCCCAAATTATGTCAATTTTCCGGACTTACATTGTGTCTGACGTCAATGGGTGGGGACTATGGAAATTAACATGGAATGTTTCGTTATCTCATTTCTATACGGCACCATTTTTGTTTTTAGATGAATATTAACATATAATTCGAAAATGTAAATATGAGGGATAAAGCCAATTATAAACATGTATAGGCATGTTGTAATGCATGAACTATAAAGATAACGAACTGTAATTAAGCTCAGAATTCCTTCAAACAATGCAAATTTTAGAGCAAAGCAAAAACAGACCTCTAAAAATATCAGAAGTGAGATCAGGTGCCATTTTAGACTATGCATCCCTCGACCACCGGTCATACACCGTGTGCTCCTTGTCACGATCGAAAAAAGGAAGAATCCATAGTGGTTTCCAACTGTTATTAATTGCCCTGGCATACCCAACAAACAAGACAGTGATTCCTTTAATATTTATAGACATGTATGTTAATATAAAATGATATAGAATACAAATTCGGTATTAAGTCATTTTTAACAGCATTAACATATGTATCTAATTTCCTTCATATTTTTCATTTTCTCTGTTGTAATTTGTTTGGCATTTCTCTAATTCACAAAATAAATTTATTGTAAATAGTTAAATAATCATAAAATTTATAATAGAATAAGTTATATCTTATTTGTAATCAAAGTGAATTGCTTATATAAATCAAGGAAAGAGTATGTCAAAAGAAATGGTAACACAAACGCAACAGATAAATGTTGATCCAACATTGTGAATATAACGGCTATTTTGAAATAACAGTTATAAACATCAAGCACAGATCATAAGGAAAGTATTTCCCGAAAAAAAAAATGTTCAGAGCACAATTATTTGTAAGTCCGGTTTTTCAAAAACTTAAGAACATTTTCATCAACATTACTGAGAATATAAAGATTGTTATTCGTGTGAGAAGGTTACTCAGGAAGTTAATATTATGTTGACATATAACTAAAATATACGAGGGTTGTCCCAAAATTTCGTAAACTAAGTTCATATCTATTGCAGAAATCAATGTATCTTAATATAATTTTGTGTGTGTATAAAGTGTGTTTTAGCTGATAAAGAAGGAAGTTTTAACATAATGACTTGAAAAACGTACGGGCAATTAAAATTTTAGTGTTACCGTGTCCTATCAACCGGCGCAATCTTTGACGTCAAAAAATACGCAAACGTCACCGAATCAAATGTTTTTAGGGAAATACACTAATTATCAGAATCATTTTTTCTACTTTAAATAACGTAAAGATTTATGAAATGTTATAATTGTTATGATGTGCTTAGCATTATATTATACGCCAATAAAGTTTTAATTGCATGTATATATCAATAATTCATAAAAAAATCTCCTGTATCTCTTAGGGATTCTTCTTTCGTTTTTCTGAATGGAGTTGCACTGTGTAGCTTTGACGACAATATCTTTATTTCTTTCGACTGGTCTCTTTCCTTGCTTCTTTTTCCACATATACCTTGGAAAAAGTGCTTATATCATTCATACACTACGGACTTGAATATATCTATATGTTCCAAACATTTGTGTCTTCTAATGCACCTCTATTGGGGGTGAATTAAAGTTCCGAACTACATTTTATCATATTCCAGTGCGCCGCATGTTTCAATGCGGCGTCATTTTTTAAAATAATCAAGTGTCTAACCAGTTCAAATAAACGTTATAAAATTCTTATTAATGAAGGCATATCCCTTAAAATTGGAATAAAGAGAGTTATTTATTTCATTTTAGAAACTATCATATTTATCACACTAAATTTTGACTAGAAATTTCTTTTTTGCGAGATCTTACATTTTATACACCAATATTCAATAGTAAACTTTGAGATTGTGCCGCCTCTATACACCAGACATTAAATTATTTCATCTAAATAGAATAAATCTGTGTAATTACGCAATGTTTTACAATAAAAATATGAGTTGTTAGCAGTTTTAGTAATTTTGAAAGTTTCATTAATTTATGACACTGGGTTACTAAAAACGACGCTTGTCTATGGAATTTTGGGACAACCCTCGTATTCATTTTTCTAGAACTTTTATTAATTCATATAATTAGGCGGTAAGATAACAGTCTGACGTGTTGATCTAATGTGGAAAATTTCTTCTTTGACTATTACCATATCAGCAACCGCTTGGATCATGATGCTACATGTAGAGTTGTTGCACATTGTTATTGTCAGTTACAGTACCCAGTGTAGGATTGGGCGTGACCGAACCTGTTCAACATTGACAGAAGTTCAGCACTCATTTACTTTTCACATATTCTATAAACAAGTACTCTGAAGTTGATGTGTAAAAGATGCTGGAGTTTCTCATTGACGATAGACGAAACTTTGTATCGCGATTACCTCACAATTGTCTAACTCAATGCCACTCTTTTGCGGCGAGGTCGAGAAAACTCTAAATCTCGCGAGATTTCCGGGGCATGAATTACTTACGCTAGTCAGTAGGCTAGTGGACAATCAAATGATTCGAACAATTCGTATGCCGAAAGTACTATGTATTGCAGAGGGTTGAACTTAAATAGTAGGATGTCTAATTTGGAATGTTTAAAGTTTATTATCAGCTTCAAAAAGTAACAATAATCAGAATGAAATGGTTCAATTTAATTATATAGAAGAGTCGGCCTACTAAAAAAGTATCAATAAAAATGTAACACATGAAGGTTAGGTACTTTTAAAATATTTTAGCGTTGTTCAGCGAATGTTCCGCAAAATAATTCACCAGGACTTCTTTCATATCTGCCCTTTAAAAATCCACAATGCTTGATCTCGCGTTATATGCAACAGCACATTGTCCCCGGCTAACAGAGGTTTCCTACTTTCACCGCAAAAGATTTCCATTAAGTTAAGTAATTGCGATATCAAGTATTCTCACTGCTAAATAACTCTGAGTGGCGGGATTGGTCTTACGTTAAAGCCCTTTATTGTTGTTTGTGATGTTTCATAAGTTAATAATTCTCGCATAAGGCGTAAACAACAAACATGAAATTAGATTGCATGATTCTTTTAAATCACTGATATTTCACAAATAAATAAATTCTGATAATTTTTGCGTTTGTAAGAATTTTATAGATACTGATTTCTTTTCAATGCATAAATCAACATGAAGAGCAATGTATTATACAAACAATTGCCATGTTAATCAAGTAAGCGTTAGGCAATTATTTATATTATTGATTCCATTTTAAGAATCTCAAGACGTTTGAGGTCTTTTGGTCTGTTTATTCATTCAAATAATGGTATTGAACAATAGATAATATATTTTCCTAACTTCCAGGTTTTTGTAAAAGGTAAATATAGTTACAAACTATTTCACACTGATTATTCATCATTTCTAAGAAAATGTTCATTATTTAAAAAAAATTAATTGTCATTAATATTCCTCAGTGGAGGAAATAAGGGGGGGGGGGGCAAACGGCGCCCCCCTGAAATTGCAAAGCTAGAAATCATAGTTTCGACGAGGAAATATAAAAAAATGTCTACTCGGTAGACCTCATTTTTACCTTTAAAAAGAATCCAGGAGCTTCCGGGGGCTTCGCCGCATGGACCACAACTGGATCCAGTGGGGACCTCAAGGCGGCCCCCAGACCCCTGCCTACTTTCTGAGCCCCCCTCTCAACTTCAATTCCTGAATTCGCGCCTGCTCCTACATATTCTTTGACCATTCATAAAGCCACACTTAGGGATTTAAAATATTTTACATAAAAAATGTCATATATTAGGCATGTTGGCAAGGAAACAGAAATCCAAAGCAACCAAATGGTAATCTGCAACATGTACAGGTGATACAAAATGTGCCGTCAAGTGGTACCCTTTCTTGAACATACTATAACTGGTCGTTATTTCACGAGGCTATTTGTATTGCTAGGTACATATGGCACCGTTAAACGCCGATGTAAAGCCCGTTTCTGATGGTGGTTAGTACGGCAATTTAATGTGCCTCTATTTTTGACCCATGCAATATTTAGTGACGTGCTATAAAGTATTCGAAAATTCAATTTAGTGAACACATAGATATATTGAGTAAATTAATCATTTTAATTGTTTTCAAACTGAATGAAGAAATCTTTTTGGTGTAACCATTTGGCTCCAACATATACAGTTGGAATATAAAGACCTGATATTTAGACATAAAGAATGAATACCATCTAATCTTCAACTTCCCCAATTGGTGTCCTTCCTCTTATTTTAAAGCCAATCTGTCGAAAAAAAAAACTATAACCGGTCTAAATCTAAACATTGTAATGAAAATTTGAAAATTCTGATAGTAAAAAAAGTATTGGAAAGCATGCTTTCTGTAAACAACAAGAACAACAATAAAAAAAAGAGATCGATCCAAAATTGGAACTTGATATTTGTTGTCTAGGCAGATACGATATTTTTTTCAATGCGTAGACATTTTGATGAGATGTAAAATTTAAGACATCAAAAATTATCTTATAATAGAATATATGCTTTACAAAGTGCGGGAATAAGTCTTTAGAATGGTTGAGATCCTAACCCTTAAAGCAAATTCTACTGCACAGAAAACAATGAATTGAGTACCAGATTTTTGTGCATTGTTTTTGAACCCCAGGGTGAATATTAAAACCTCATTTTTCGACTTTTTATGGTCCCTGGGTTAAAATTAAAAAAAAAAAAAAAAGCCAAACACATTGCACGTTTACAGGACACATCCTATCATCTTCTTAAAGATGATTAGGCTATGCGTAAAATGTAAGAGGGATTCAGGGAATTTTTTTCTTCGGTAGAAAAAACACCATTTTATCGTTTTTGGGACCTACATTTAGTCCTACAGGGTGAAAATAAAAATAACAAAACTTTTTTTTCCAAATCTACAGGACACCAGCAAACATCTTTCAAAAGATGATTGGCTATTATGTTAAATGTAAGAGAAGTTCTCGGCAGTAGGGTATTTTTAAGAAAAAAAAAATTGACCCCTATAAAGACCAATGGTAAAATGAAAATTCCAAAACCATACTGCCCATCTACAGAAAACCACCAATCACCTTACAGAAGACTATTAGGATACTGCGAAAAATTTAAAAAGGAATTCTGGGAACAAGGTTGTTTTTTTTTGTAGAAAAAAAAATCATTTTTCGACCAACTGGTGGCCCCAGAGGTGAAAATAAAATTCCTGAACCTTAATTCACATATACAGGGCACCAACAATCGCCATTGAAAAGATGATTAGGTTACTGCATAAAATGTAGTAAGAGTTCTGGAAACCGGGTTTTGTGTCGAAAAATTCTTTCTTTGATGCCTACGTGACCCCTAGGGTGAAAATGAAAATTCTTATTTACAGGACACCGCCAATCTTTTCCAAAAGATGATAAGATTACTGCGTAAAATGTAAGAGGAGTTCTGGTTACTAAGTTTTTGTACAAAAGCGATATCTTTAAACTCCGGTTGGATCCTTAGGTAAATTTGAAAATTCCAAAACCTCTTTGCACATCTACAAGACACCATCTATCATATTTCAAAAGATTAAATGATTGTTGCTTAAAATAAAAGATGTTGAGGGAGAAGAGAGTGTGAAAGACGGACGCTGCTAGGATAAGGCTGTCCGTAAAATATCACAGTGTACCAGTTGTAGAAACTTCTCTGAATACCTATACATGACGTCGTAATGGCATACGACTGCAAACTTGAGCCGATGTGACAAGGAAAGTGGCATAAATTTTACATTCTTTCATATCACCTGTAGAATTATTTTTACGTTGATGTTAAATTCAGGGGTCTGGATTGTTGTTTTAAGCTTCAATGAGCTGTTATGCTGGTGAACATGTGTAATATAATATCGTTATTTCTTTCTCTTGTCTGATATGCACGTATTCATTTAATAACAAAAAAAAAATTGAATGTGAAATGCTCCCAATTACACATCCGTAGACAGTGTTAGAATATATAAATCGTGTATATACATGTATTAGATTGGCACAAGTGATTAACAAGGATAAAGTAAGGATATTCTGTATGAATCAATTGGATAGGCATATCTTCTTCTAACTGAATTTTGCTGGGAAATTGTATGTAATATATCCTATTTTGATTAAATTGTGATGAAGAGTGGAAAATACCCTCTTTATTTGGCTAAATTGAATTTCTCCTTATTTATTTCATTAAGTAGTTTAGACTTGCCCCCAGCACATTTTATATACAGAAGAAAACGATTACTTGATTTAAGTTCGAAACTGTTCGCAATAATTTTGTTTCTCATTTGTACTAATGGATTTTTGTGCAATATAGAAAATTATGTGTCCGTCACGTAATCAACAAAGTCATGTGACACATGTAAAAACTCTTTTTTATAATACCTGATTAAATTCTCTTCACAAATTGACTGCACATGTATACATAGATTACAGATTGAAATCAAAACCTAACTCGAAAGAAAATAATATATTTCTAATGCATAATAAGCCAACGGACAGCCTGAACAGTTAGCTGTGGACGGACGGACAAGGGTAACAACAATATACCCGTACTTTCTTAAGAAAGTGCGGGTATAAATATTACAAACTATTGCGAAAGCTATTTCTCATTAACATACATAGCGCGGCATACTCTTCATGAAATTTACAAGCATGAGAGAATGTAAAACATTTTCATAAGATATCACTTTGCTCCC
Organism: Saccostrea echinata; assembly: GCF_033153115.1. NCBI lineage: Eukaryota > Metazoa > Mollusca > Bivalvia > Ostreida > Ostreidae > Saccostrea > Saccostrea echinata. Next base: position 4,171,641 of record NW_026889760.1, read on the forward strand.
CACAATTAATTTGTTCACGGATTCTCAGAATTTTTTTTTTGCTAAAATCTCGTATTTTTATGACGTCTCAAAGTACAGTTTGTTTTGTTTTTATGAAATTGAATTCACCAGTAAGGTTATTAAAGATATTGTTTTTTACATTTATACAAATGCACCCAATTTTTATTTAATTTTTTTTCTTATATATTTCTTGTAAGTAAATATTCAATCATATCAATTTTGCATTTGAGTTACATGTAAATTTTACACCAAATATATAAACATAAAACCTTGTTTCAAATCCTTATGAGGTAAAAAGAAAAGTGGTCACATTAAGTGGGTTTAAAAGTTTCACTAATTGAGATTTATTTTGCATTTTAGGAACTTTATATATATATATATATATATATATATATATATATATATATATATATATATATATATATATATATATATATATATATATATATATATATATATATATATATATATATATATATATATATATATATATATATATATATATATCCAAAATTGAAATAAAGTCTCAGTAATCGGATTACAATATTAAACAAATATAAAAAGAAAACACAAGAATCCTCCGTAAAGCTTTAGCGCTTTCATTAAAAATCTTCAGAAGCTTCTGAAGATTTTTAATGAAAGCGCTAAAGCTTTACGGAGGATTCTTGTGTTTTCTTTTTATATTTGTTTAATATATATATATATATATATATATATATATATATATATATATATATATATATATATATATATATATATATATATATATATATATATATATATATATATATATATATATATAGATTTACGCTGATTTTCCCGTGTATAGTTTAGAATTTCTTCGTTCTAATACATGTATTAAACAGCACGATGAGACAGTGATTCTGCTCATTTCTATCTCTTTTCAGTGATGTCATATTTGAATCCCATATCAAGAAGTTAAGAAACTTATAATTCTAAATTTCTTGTTAAAAATGAATTTCAATTTGTATTGCAAAGCATCCATTACTAAGGTTGGCTACCCCATGAAAGTTCATGTTCATATTTGCCGGGGTTCTTAGTTATACTTGCACTTTCCAATGAATTTATTTGTCCTAGGAACTCTTTCATATTTTGCAGTAAGTATTGACAACTGGGGAGTGGGGTTAAAAATTCACACAAATTGTAGAGTTTATTGAGCAATTATGACCAGAGATAAGTTATGAATTTATATTTTATAGTATGAAATACTTAAGATGCCCATGAGCCATAGGCTCACCTCAGCATTTATGCTGAAATCGATACATACATATTTTGTGTAAATTACAAAACTATTTTTTTCTTTTTCATTGGTAACCCATATATGAATAAGGATATTTAGAAGCAAACACTTATGTGAGGGTATTACTGTTTTATGACTGCATCTAGTTTTATTTATCTATCTATTTATCATTTTTTTTTTGCATTTAAGAAATCATAAATTACTTCTATTTAATCAATAGACAAACAGCTTCTCATTATAAAATCATTTTATAATATTATATATAATCATATAATAATTTGATGAAGAGAGGATGTAGTCATGGTTCAGTTCTTGTAATATGTTAGTTGAATACTTGAACCTGTCCAAAAGACTATCTTTATGTCCGCTCAATTTGATATAAATGATGAATTCATAAACAAATGCAATATCTGAGATAAATTTCTAAAATCTAAAACAAGAATGTTCCCTAAATACTTTAACTCAGCTTTTATATTGAATATATCCATACTTCCCTCCAGCTGTTTTATGTACACGTTCTGCAAGGATATTTTTGTTGTTATAATGTGTGAACAATTGCCCGCTGATTAATTGTACCTATTACTGACCAACTTAAACTCCAAGATCCCTTACGGGGATATCGGTGACCTTGGTTTTACAATTGAACATAAATTGTTCCTATAATCAGATCATAAGCTGATTAATTTATTGATTGACTGGATTATTGATTCTAACAATTACAATTTAAGCAAACTGTATAGTTTTAGTTTCAAAACGTAATAGATACATAGGAATAAGTGTTGACAATAATCAGCTGCATTTCAAAACTCTAGTAATTGCAATACCCGGGTTTTTATAAAAGTACGCAGACAATCTTGTTCGTGAAAGTGCTCTTTGCATGAATTCAATAAAAATGTCAAAGAAAAAAAAATATGTATACGTTTCTTTTATGAATTAACAATGTTGGTGTTTTTCAATGTTATTTAAAAAATGTAGTTATATAATTGAGATTAAATATGCCTCAAAAATGCAAATCACCTTTTTTGCCTCTTTTTTAATTTCAAAAACATTTTTTTAAAAATATGATATGCACAATTCTAAAGCAGTAAGATATATATATATATATATATATATATATATATATATATATATATATATATATATATATATATATATATATATATATATATATCCTAATGATACAAAATTTCCCAGCTATCTTCTTGAAAATGTTTGCCATATAACCCGCTCAAACATTTGCAGTAGCACTGCGTCGAAGACGGGAACCATTTCGAATAATGCGATTACGGATCTCGTGGGATATGTAGAAGATCAGTACACAACAAACTATTGTTCCTATTGTAATGATGACGACTCTCTTTGTGGATGGTGTAGGTTTGGTTAAGCTTTTCTCACATATTTCCAATTCTTCTGTATGGGTTAAGTATTCTAAAAAATATGAATATGTAATAAATCTACATTTCAGTCCACATTGAAATAAATGTGCATGAATTTGGTTTTTATTTGAGATGTTTCTCGAATATTGATTTGCTAGTCGGTTAACTGCAAGACTTACCGCCGAATGAACCGGTTAATAGTATTAAAATACCCCCCCCCCCCAAAAAAAAAAAAAAAATGACATTCGTTTTTTATGTTAACTCTATTCATACACACATGAAAACTAAAAAGGACATTAGTAATATTCTGTTTATGCTTAATCAGTACACTTTATATTATATTTTATTTTAATGTCAAAAGGCGAGAAAAAAATTATGAAAACCGCAAAACATACCTGAGTTATTGATAATTTTTCAGTCCAGATGTTACACAAGGTCATTCTACATTGTCACCATAGACAAAAAATGAGCCCGAAGTACATTTTAGGATTTTATGAGAGGGTGGAGGTGGGGATGGGGTAATAAATTGACTTAAACCTTACTTCTATGATAATATACGCTCATTAGCGACTATTTCACCTCATTCCCCCTTAGGTTGTTAAGAAAGTGTTTTATCTGCTATAATAGCAAGCCTTTGTTTACTTTAAATATACATGTAAACTGTTATTATTGCAAGCAGAATTTCTTACCATGAACAACTGTCCTGTCCGTTGCCGTGGTGGATCCAGGATTCTTGAAATGAGAAGGCCTAATATGCTTTGGGTCTCCAAAAAAAGGGGGAAAAAAGAACTTATACATCTTAACTCAATTTGGGGTCAAAAAAAGGAGGTGAGGCGTGCTTTGATTGAAAAACAAAGTATGCTGATCTACATTTCAACTTACACTTTACTTCAAACACGTGGTTTAATGTCATGCTAGCTCAGTCGATAGAGCGCTTTTACAACCACTATTGAAATAACGTTCACTAATTATTTCAATACTGTAGATTCCTTATATTTCGCGAGTACTTATTATCGCGAAAGGGCTCTTCAACGTTAAATCGCTAGAATAATAATTTGCGAATGGACGGTTGATCAAAAGGATTTTACATAGATTTCAGCACCATAAGAATAAAAGCGAGTAATTTTAATTCGCGAGTGGTGCTTCTCGCGACATTACGCGATAATTAATTCCGCGCGTATATTTAGGAATCTACAGTAGTGGTTGAGAGTGCATTTCAAAACCCAACATAGGTTATATTAGGAAATAATTATTTCAAAAGTGGTTGAAAGTGCATTTCAGAAGCAAACACGGGTTGCAACCACTATTGAAATAATGTTCACTATTGAAATAAAGATTTCAATAGGGATTGAAATGATGCTTTCAATAGGGATTGAAATGATGCTTTCAATAGTGATTGAAATCATTATTTCAATAGTTGCTGACAATGATTTCAATATAAAAACCAAATTGCAAGCCTCATTGAAATTACCCCAATATTGGAAAAAAAATATAAGGAGAAATTCTTCATTATGTTTTCCAACATAATAAATTAATTTATTGAGTTTAAATATTATATGTAATTTTCTGTTTTAATTTCTGTAAAGAAATACTATTAATACACGGAGCCTGCGTGGCGCAGTGGTTAGAGCGTCTACTCTAGAGTCTCGAAGTAAGGAGTTGATCCTTACGTCGTGGGTTCGAATCCCACTGTGGGACGTGGAGACCGGTCCTTTGGATGAGACCGTATAAACCGAGGTCCCGTGTCGCAGTAGGTGCTGGCACGAAAAAGATCCCTCACTGCTCAATGGCCGTAAGTGCCGAGTATAGGTCAAAATTTGTATCGCTCCACCGGCAAATGGTGGCGTCTCCACATGAGTGAAAAATTCTCGAGAGGGACGTTAAACAACATACAAACAAACAAACAAATTAATACACGGATTTTACTGATCTAGTAATTTAAGTAATTTTGTTATATAAGGTTCATCTTTGTTATAAATTGGAGAAAGTAAAAGATTATAAATACGGATAGTTGTAGAAATTAGAATATCTACATTAAAAAGAGGAAAAAAGACATCTATTGATATCTAATATGAGTACAATCTTTCTGATGAAAAAAAGATTATTTTTAATCAAAAGGATATAGAATAGAAGTAAATTCTTGCTTATATTCTAGGGCTTGCCTACACTACTAATATGGATAGTAATTCAAACGTTTCTCGTCAATACATTAAACTTAACTATTTGGGAAAACTAAGTATAAGTGTTATAACATCAGAGGTTGTTATTTCAGTTGTGGTTACACGTATAAAAACCGCTATTGAAATAATTATTCAGTAGTGACCGTTATTTCAATAGTGATTGCAACTTGGTTTTGGCTTTGAAATGCACTCTTAACCACTATTGAAATAATTGTTTCAATAGTGAACGTTATTTCAATAGTGGTTACAAGCTGTGTTTGGTATTGAAATGCACTCGCAGCCACTATTGAAATAATTATTTCAATAGTGAACGTTATTTCAATAGTGGTTACAAGCTGTGTTTGGTTTTGAAATGCACTCTCAACCACTATTGAAATAATTATTTCAATAGTGGTCGTTATTTCAATAGTAGTTGTAACAGCGCTTGCTCCGTAATCGGAAGGTCGTGTGTTCAAATCACGGCCGCGGCTGACCTAAGTCGATAAAAAATAGGTAGCAACTGTTCCTTCGCCAGGCACTCTACACTTTAAAGTTAGAGTTGTGGGTCTTTCGGATGAGAACTTAAAAACCGAGGCCCCGTGTCACGGTAGGCGTTGGCACGATAAATAACCCTCACTGCTCAAGAATTTCCTGCTACAACTTTCATTTCCCACAATTATATCAAAACAAAATTTTAGTTTGATGACAAATTATTAACATTTATATAGCTAAATAATTACGTCCTATCAAAAAGACCATTTATTAGAACCCTATCGCATAGAAGTTGATCAATTACTTGCATATCACAGTGTTGACAGTTTTTCTTTCAGTTTGTAAAAAAAAAAGTCCACGTCATAAAAATATTTTTCTAAATTCTTAATAAAGACAGTTTTAAAGTACAAATCAGTAATACTTAAAGTAGCAAATTTAAAATTCTTTTTAGTTCTTAGGTAATTATTACTTATCAGCACTCATTTCTTTGTTTTGATAATTTAATTTTCTAAACGTTTTAATTACTATGTAGATATCATCAATCCTGCCTTGGAAATTAAAAAAAAAAATAAAAGCACATTTACTAAATCATTATGGTATTTCTTGTTGAAAGTAAAGCTATATGCTCTGTGTTTTAGTCTTCAAAATTGCAACAGTTACTGTTCAATAGATAATCAATAAAATAAATCAGACTGGTGGTAGTACATGATTATTGCAATGCGCACATTTACATATCAATAGAAATATATTATTTATCTGCCTTAACTTTGAAAAACAGAAACTAATAAAAAAAAAATCAATAAAATCAATCAAATTCCGAAAAATAACTTTTTTATGGGTGAGGCCAAATTGAGGCCAAAATTTTTTACAGAGGCCAATTTTGAAGTCAGCGTTTGTGACGTCAAAATTTAATTCATAACTAAATATTCTAACCTTCCCGTCCATGTTATGGTATTATATTTACATTCCATATGTATTTTGCTTATAAAGTGTGTGGAAAGCTACGGCATTCAAAATACTGTAACACAAACAGGAAGGTCAAAAAGATTAAAGTATGATTTTTATATTTTATGTTGACGTCACAAGGTTGAATGCTGTGCAACTGCAACGTCATAAGCAAACGTGAAAAGCAAAAATCAAAAATCACGCTTACATTTGACAGTCTGACAGTAGTGGCTGTTGAAATGGCTCTTACATTTATTGTTACTAACGAGAATTATAATACAGGAATTTTGATTTTTTATCACATTTTCAGACAAAGCAAGGAGTATTATCCTTCTTGTTAGTTACATTAAATGTAAGAGCATTACAAAATGTAAATATAAGCGCTCTACTCAATTTTTTTGCACACAATATTGCAGTTATGAGACTACATCTTTCCAAAAATGATACTTCAGTACTTAATTAAATGCCGAGTTTTTCATACATTTTATGAGCAAAATACATGTGAAATGTAAGTAAATATTAAATGCTGTGAAATTAAGAATGTGAAGTCCTAAGAAAGGTTTTCATGAATAACCGTAGCCTCAAATATGAAAATAAGGAATATAGTGTACTAATATAGTACAGTATCGTGTATAAATAGATATACATGTAGATTAATCGAGTCAAACGTCTCAGTTCAAAGACATGTATAGTTCAAAACTTTACTATTGGGGTAAATATTCAACAGGGTCAACTATCAACGTACCGCGTGTTGAGGTCATCAGAGATTAGAAAAAAAATTCGAAGCTGTTGAAAAATGACCCCGGATATATATTTTACGACTTTTGATCTCAGTTTTCAACGTTAAAAAGCACCCCGGTTTAATATTCAACGTTGAAAAATGATCCCCTATTCAATTTTTTATCCGGGTCGATATTTTACGTTATACTGGCCCTAAGGCTAAGAAATTTGCGTAACAACGAATGTAATATATTTCTAACTTTAAATGGCCAACAAAAATTTTCTAAAACAATACGCGTCAACTGTGTCTTTAGTCTTCGGCAAGGAAATCCGCTGACATTAGTATTCATTAATAGTACAAGAAAGGAATACAGATACAGTCGCCTTATATAATTGCTCTGAGGAAGGTGGAATTTTACGTTTATAGAATATTTCAAAAAAAAAAAAAACAAAACAAAAAAAAAAAAAAAAAAAAAAAAAAACAGATTATGTATTTTGGATGATAAGTCGCAGCTTAAAAAAAATGTTGCAATGCAAAATTTTCTATCATTGGTGCCACACACCTAAATTGGTAACGAGTATTAAGGCTTCTCGTTTTCTAGGGTAATCCATATCAAGGCGCTACTTTTAGATTCCTATGATATCACTTAGTAAGTAAGCAGAATATCAATGTATTTGCCTTCTAGGTGATGCCTCAACGAGGTTACTACCTTTTACCAAATATATAAGCCTGATTTACCGAGAAAGCTTATCACCCGTTATACCGAAAATTATTGTTATACCAAGCAGATCCAAGCTCCTAGTTAGCTGCAATAATTTAGCTCTCTCCGTTATTTTAAATTTGATGTTTTTAGGAGAGGGTTACAATTCCTTAGGATCTCCGTAATGTTTTAAGTACGGGTGTCTTCAGGCAAATCAAATTGATTTAAGATTCGATTTCCTTCAAATAAGATGAATTCTTTTATTCATAATCATTAACAGAGCACTTAATTCGCAAACACAAGTCTTTCTCAGCTGCCATATATGGGTTGCATGTACCGAGACGAGCGAATGAAATTTAGAATAGAATAATAAAGTAAATATTGGTGCAAATAAATGAATTTGCCGTATGATATCACTAAAAGAACAATCCTTTATTTGATGTATTCAATAAAATATGTTCAAAACAAAAGAACTATAAAAGCATTCCATGTGAAAAGTTTCTTCATTTATTATGCGTTATTTATGCTTTAAATGAGAGATTTCTATAATTCCATTCACAACGCGCTCCGATGCTCTCGATTCTCATTGGCTGTCCTAAAATATACTCGATCAAGGTCAGTAAATATGGGGGGCAATTCAAGTTTGATGCTGACTGTTATAAAATTTAGAATAATCATCATAATAATTTCATGATTCAATTAACTCTAGTATTTTATGAAGTATTAATTCGACATTCAATTAAATGAATCAAGCAGTAGTGAATTGCTATGTAAATGATTGTTAAATGTTTGATTGTAAATTTGTTTTGCTTCCCAACTTCTTAAGGCACAGCAGGGTTCTGTCTGGGAGGGGGAGCTTGCGAGCCAGCATCTCTATTAATCTCCAATTTGTAACTGTCATTTTGGGATGACCTGGTATAAAAAGGGGGTCAATTTCTATAGTTAACTGTAGACTTGTTGGTTTTGAAGATGTCAGAGGAGCAATTGAGACGAGCGCGTGGAGATCTGGTAATTAATTAATTGCTTTGGTTTTCTTTGGGATTTAACAATTGACACCAAATATTTCACCGAGTTCTCTGGTAAATTAATTGAAGATCAGTAGTTTTCGGTGAAATTATATTGTGTTAGCTAAAATATTTAAACAGCTACACATCCCAAATTTTATTCTTTCTACTTAGGAAATTATTTTCAAGTTTCACCTAAATTATTTGAGTGGTGTAACTACTTGGTGAATTTGAATCTCGGTGAACCAACACCGAACTCCACCGAAATATTTACCAAGGTGCGAGTTCTGGTGTTCGGTTAAAAATCAATTCTTGAGTATAATAAAATCATTTATTAACCTTAAATTCATCATTATTCATGGGATATTGGTAAGTCATTGGGTTATTAAAGAAGTTGGGATTAAAATGTGTTCACTTTAATTTTGTTTTGTTTTGCATGCTTATATATTCATGTTTACATAAATAAATGGTAGAATAGAATTTGATTTATTTCTTAAAGAAAAGTAATTAAAAGGTTTATTATTTTACCAAGGATTTATTATTACACTGGGATTTATAACTTCGGGATCTCCCAATTCAGTGAAGTGTTGTGTAATAGTGTGTGATTCAGTATGGAGTATTAAATAATTTTCACAATAAAAACCACGTTCCCTATAAAAATTGTGTTGACGAGTTCGCCTCGCGTCACATTGGTGGCAGCGGTGGGATTTGGTGTGTTTGTGAAAATATTTTGTGATCTGAATTGTGTGTGAGAATATCCGTGCGCGTTCGTTTTGATTTATTGTGAACCGTGTAAAAAAAAAAAAAAAATGGATAGTTCTTCAGTTGTGTCATTCAAAGGAAAAAATGATAGTGACTCCGTGTTTGATGAAGAACAGTGGCAGGAGACAGTGGTGATTAGTGATGACAGTGATAAAGTTAATGTGCAAGAAAATATAAAGGGAGGTGGTGTGTCAAGTGAAGAGTTTAAAGAAACGTTGTCGCATTTTCAGGAAAAGGTGTTCGGACAAATGGAGAAACAACAGATATTTATGGAGAAAATGTTTCAATCTGTCCGAGAAGAATTTGATCAATATCACAGAAGATTGAAAATGATAAAGGATGAAGTGTATGGTGAAATTAAACAAGAAATTGATGGAATAAGAAAAGTGTCTGAGGGGGAAATCAAAAAGGAAAATGTAAGTGATGATGTGGTCTCATCAGAGGAGGGAAAATTTCCAGGATTTTTGGCTTCTACTCCAAAGAGTACTCTAGGATTTCAAAAGAATGTAAAATGGGATTTGGATGAGCAAAAACCATTTATTGAGGACATGTCTTTTGGAGGAGTTACTAAAGGCCCATGTCAGTCTGATAGAAAAGATCAGCAATGTAAGGGGCAGAAATCATTAATTTTGGCTGAAGAGAGGGATCAGAAACCGAGTAATTTGGAGGATTCTGATTCATCTAAGAAAGACACCTCCCAGTGTTTAAGTGGTTTAACACCTAGTGCAGTGAAAATGAAACCTCAGCAATATGACGGAAAAGATGATTGGGATGAATATGTGACACAATTCGATATTCTTTCTGATATAAACAAATGGAGTTATGAATCCAAATCTCTTTATTTGGCAGGAAGTCTAAAAGGCCAAGCTAGAGCTATTCTGAATGAATTGTCACCATCAGAAAGGAGGGATTATGATAAACTTGTGAAAGCCTTGTCAAATCGCTTTGGAACAACGAATCGGGCTGAAATGTATAGAGCCCGACTGCAATCAAAAACAAGGAATAGAGATGAAAGTATTCCGGAACTTGCACAAACGATAAGGAAATTGACACGACAAGCATACCCGAATGCTTCTTCGAATTTACTCGATGTTCTCGCTTTGGATCATTTTATTGATGCATTAACAGATCCAGATATGCGTTTTAGACTGCGTGAAGCAAGACCAAAAAATATTTCTGAGGCTGAAATTATTGTCGTTCGTATTGAAACTCACAAACTGACCGACAAAGAGGAAAAGTGTTTGTGAGATCAATGGATGTTTCTGAGTACAATAAAAAGCCACCTAACAAGCTACCACAGAAAAACTGGACTCCGACATCTTCAAAACCTGGCTTTGGAAAGTATTCTCAACACGGAACACAAAGTGCAAATAATTTACAGGGAGAAATGCGGGAACTAAAAAAACACTTTGATGACCTAAGGCGTGAACTTAAAATGTGTCAGGAGGCATTGAGTGATTCGCGTAGGGTTTCAACAGAACAAGAGAAGAAAGCTTTTTATAATGAGGGAAACGTAAAAACACCGAGTTCAGGGGCCAGAATTCGGGAGGAACAAACTGGCCCAAAGTGAAGTTTGTGGGTTCGGCTTGGATGAATGGAGATGGACTGTATATACGTTCTTGTGTACAAGGTGTACCGATTGCATTTCTTGTAGATACAGGTGCAAATATATCTATTATTAGTGTAGAATTTTTCAAGAATATGCCTGAAAGTGTAAGACCTGCATTGGATTCTGTAAATATTGCAATGTTGACAGCAACTGGCGAAGTCTCACCTTTCTTTGGGAAGGGGAAATTTTATTTGAATGTGGGTGAAATAGATTTTTGTCATGAAATGTGGCTTGCCGATATCAAAAGTGACGGGATCCTTGGGATGGATTTTCTTATGGAGCATCATTGTGATGTAGTGTTAAGTGAACAAAGTCTTAAGTTGGAAAAAAAATTTATTCCATGTTTTAAGTCTAGTGCAGAGGCAATGTGTTGTAGATTAGGTATTGCATCGTCAACCTGTGTGCCAGCGAATAGTGAAGCCATTGTACAAGGGAAAGTGATTGGCAATCAGGAAAACTCTGAATTTCTCTTGATTGAACCAAGTGAACAATTTAGTGACCATTACAATCTGCTGATAGCATCAAGTGTGATAAATGCATGTGGAGATAGTGTTCCCGTAAGGCTAATGAATTTGACTGACCGGGACATTAGCCTCAATAAAAACGTATTAGTCGCTAAATGTGTTGAGGTGAATGAAGTTCAGTTAGAATCGGTTTCGTCTGAAGTCCGCAGTTGTCAGACAAGCGAGTCTAATTGTTTACCGAAACATCTGGAGAGGTTATTTGAGGATAGCTCCATAAATCTAAACAGTGATGAGAAAGAAAAAGTGCAAAAGTTATTACTGGCAAATCAAAACGTTTTTTCTAAACATTCAAATGACATAGGGAGAACAAATTTAGTGACACATAAAATAGATACACAAGGTGCAACTCCAATAAAGCAGAGACCTAGGAGAGTTCCTTTAGCTAAACAACAAATTGTGCAAAAATCAGTGAATGATATGCAGGAGGCTGATATAATTGAACCGTCAAGTGGACCTTGGGCTTCACCTGTGGTATTAGTGACAAAGAAAGATGGTACAGCTCGTTTTTGTTTGGATTATAGAAAAATAAATGACGTGACAGTGAAAGATTCGCAACCTCTACCAAGGATTGATGACTCATTAGATGCTTTAAGTGGTTCTAAGTGGTTTTCAACACTGGATTTAAAAAGTGGTTATTGGCAGGTTGAAGTTGACCCAGAGGATAGACCTAAGACTGCATTTGCAACGTTTGATAGTGGGTTTTGGCAGTTTAAAGTTATGCCATTTGGATTGTGTAATAGTGGTGCAACATTTGTGAAACTTATGGAAAAGGTGTTATATGGATTAAATTGGAAAATCTGTATGGCGTACTTGGATGACATAATTGTAATTGGCAATTCTTTTGAGGAACAAGTTTCAAATTTGTCGCAGGTGTTTGAAAGAATCAGGAAAGCCAATTTGAAATTAAATCCAGAAAAATGTGTTTTATTTCAAAAAGAAGTGAAATTTCTAGGACATATAGTGAGTGAGAATGGAGTTTCTACTGATCCAGATAAAAGAAAGGTGATTGAGGAATGGGTTGTTCCTAAAAATGTAAACGAAGTTAGGAGCTTTCTTGGGTTGTGTTCATATTACAGGAAATTTATAAAGAACTTCGCTTCTATTGCCAAACCACTTCATAGACTTACAGAAAAGGGAAGAAAATTTGTGTGGACTGAAGAGTGTGACTTTTCTTTTAAGACTTTGAAGGAGCTACTCGTGTCACCTCCAATATTGGCTTATCCTAATAGAACTGGACTATTTGTGTTGGACACGGATGCATGTGATTCTGGACTTGGGGCCGTTCTATCACAAATACAGGATGATCAGGAAAAAGTGATATGTTATTACAGCCAGTCACTCTCAAAACCAGAAAGGAAGTACTGTGTAACTAGGAAGGAATTATTGGCAGTTGTGAAAGCAGTGAAACAATTTCATCATTATCTTTATGGCAGGCATTTCATTGTGAGAACTGATCATGGTGCATTGCGTTGGTTGCTCAATTTTAAAAATCCTGAAGGTCAAATGGCTAGATGGATTGAAATTCTGTCCACTTATGATATGGAAATTCAACATAGACAGGGAAGGTTGCATTCGAATGCTGACTCGTTGTCCAGACGCCCATGTTCTCATGTTGAATGTTCTTATTGTGATAAAGCTGAGAAAAAGAATATCAGTGCTAGTGTGGAGATTGGCATTCAAACAGATGTCAGTGGCTGTGGAGTTTTGGGTAGCTTGCTGGAAATTGCGTTGAATAATGACGCGGGTGCAAGTCCAAATAGTGACATGCCAGCTGATGTAGCTTCATGTAATAGAGTTGTGTCCGTACCAGAAATGTCGGAAATGCAACAAAATGATAGTGTTCTAAAAAATGTCATGACATGGAAATCATCAGGAATAAAACCTGAATGGAAGGATGTTTCTTCCGAATCCTTAGAAGTGAAACATTACTGGGCCCGGTATGATTCACTAACGCTGAAGGATGATGTGTTGTATTTAAAGTGGGAATCAGATAGTGGAAAAGAAATTTTGTGGTTAATTGTCTTGCCTAAAGAATTACAGAAATATGTGATGAATGAGTTACACAGTTCTCGAACTTCTGGACATTTAGGGGTTAACAAAACTTTGGAAAGAGTGAAATGTAGATTCTATTGGTTTAATATGAGGAAGGATATTCAACACATGTGTAAAATCTGCGATGTGTGTGCTGCAAGAAAAAGACCCGTGAAACATTATCAAGGACCAATGAAGAAATATGTTGTAGGAGCTCCCATGGAAAGAATAGCGATAGACATAATGGGCCCTCTACCTGAAACTGAAAAAGGAAATCGGTACATTCTGGTGATAGCTGATTATTTCACGAAATGGACTGAGGCAGTGCCATTACGTGACCAGGAAGCAGCAACTGTTGCATCTGCTCTAATTGATCGATTCATCAGTGTCTTTGGTGTTCCTAAAGAAATTCATTCTGATCAAGGAACGGATTTTGAATCAGGACTGTTTAAAGAAATTTGTGAATTGTTAAATATGGAGAAGACAAGAACTACGCCATTTCGACCTAAATCAGACGGTATGGTGGAACGTGCAAATCAAACAATTCAAAATATGTTAACGGCTTTCATAGATCCTATGCAAAGAGATTGGGATATGTTTTTATCAGTTGTGATGATGGCTTACAGATCCTATGTGCATGAAGCAACAAAAGTGTCACCTTCATACATGATGCTTGGAAGGGAAATAACTTTACCCATTGATTTAATATTTGGCGAAGTTCAACACGAAAAACAGAAACAATTCAAGTCGGATTATGCATTTCAACTATCTGAACAAATAAGATGTGTGCATGATTATGCCAGGGAAAATCTAAAAATTACTGCAGATACAATGAAAAAGAGATATGACAAAAATATCAATTTTCACGAATATAGTATGGGTGAGGCTGTGTGGTTACATGATCCTACGAAAAAGAAAGGGTTGTCAAAAAAATTGCGAAATCAATGGATTGGACCATTTCTTATTGTGAAGAAAATTAGTGATGTGACATATAGGATACAAGAGTCTCCAAGATCAAAACCGAAAGTTGTGCATTCTGATAGGTTGAAACCATATCTAGGAGAAAACAGACCAAACTGGGAAGTTAGTGAAATTGATAGTGGTAAAGTGAGAAGTAAAACCGTTGCATGTGATGGAGAAACTATTCATTTGGGAGAAAACGGGGGGAATATTAATAGTGATGATGGAATAGTTACTTCAAATGATTGTGGATCCGATGGTGATGTGTTGCACGATGAGGAAAATGTATTGTGGTGTACTGATACAAATGTGCAATGTGAAAGTGACTCTAGAAGTGCGACTAGATTAGAAAATAATGTGAATCGTGGTCAACGTCCTAAGAGAAGTGTCAAGGTCCCCCAGCAATATAGTGATTTCCAGTTATACTAGTGATAGGGATATATGTTATAAATGTAATTTTTTTTTTTTTTTTTTAATTTCAAAAGTATGAAATTTCTTTTTAGGTGACCAGCTTTGTTTGTAATATTTGTGAGAAGTTTAGATCAGAGAGTCTGTATGCTGCAAACAGACACGTACAAGAGCAGCACAGTGGATTTAAATTCAAATGCCAGGACTGTGGAACAACGCTTTCCCGTAAAGATCAAGAGCACGGGAAGTGTAGAAGGGGATTCCCAACAATGATAGTTAACATAAACACCCGCATGTCAGGAAAAGCAGCGAAAGACGAAATGGACAAATGGTACAAGGAGATTCTTCCGTTGCAGATAACGCGCATCTGTAGTCCAAGACCAATGCCGTCAACAAGTTCAAGATCAAGGTCAAGATCACCTGTGGGACACAGAGATTATGACGAAATTTCAATTGACGCGGATGATCAATTTGAGAGAGAAGAGGAGGACATTAAGGTCTTAGATGGATTAGAAAGAATGCAGAAAGACATCATTCAACTGGATATAGGGGGTTACAAGTTCAAAACAACTAGTAGGACTGTGAACCAAATACCATCAAAACTTTCCAAATTAATCAGCTTGAAGTCATCAGGAAACGTGCCGTCATACTTTGTTGACCGAGATCCTAAGCATTTTGGAATAATTTTAAATTATCTTAGAAACAATGGAGAAATAGACGTCAGAACTCTACCCGATGAGAAAAGTGCCCTAGCAGCTATCATGGTGGAATGTAAATTCTATGGACTTGTGGAATTGGAAAGTAAGGTGAAAAAGAGACTTGAAATGTGTAGATGCCAACACATGATGGAGTAAACCATTAAAGAGACACTATAATCTGAAATATTTTTAATTGTACAGTGATTCACTACTGTAGGTATTGCTAGTTTAGGGACTAAACTTTTTTAAAAAAAGGGGGTTATGTTATAAAATTTAGAATAATCATTATAATAATTTCATGATTCAATTAACTCTAGTATTTTATGAAGTATTAATTCGACATTCAATTAAATGAATCAAGCAGTAGTGAATTGCTATGTAAATGATTGTTAAATGTTTGATTGTAAATTTGTTTTGCTTCCCAACTTCTTAAGGCACAGCAGGGTTCTGTCTGGGAGGGGGAGCTTGCGAGCCAGCATCTCTATTAATCTCCAATTTGTAACTGTCATTTTGGGATGACCTGGTATAAAAAGGGGGTCAATTTCTATAATTAACTGTAGACTTGTTGGTTTTGAAGATGTCAGAGGAGCAATTGAGACGAGCGCGTGGAGATCTGGTAATTAATTAATTGCTTTGGTTTTCTTTGGGATTTAACAATTGACACCAAATATTTCACCGAGTTCTCTGGTAAATTAATTGAAGATCAGTAGTTTTCGGTGAAATTATATTGTGTTAGCTAAAATATTTAAACAGCTACACATCCCAAATTTTATTCTTTCTACTTAGGAAATTATTTTCAAGTTTCACCTAAATTATTTGAGTGGTGTAACTACTTGGTGAATTTGAATCTCGGTGAACCAACACCGAACTCCACCGAAATATTTACCAAGGTGCGAGTTCTGGTGTTCGGTTAAAAATCAATTCTTGAGTATAATAAAATCATTTATTAACCTTAAATTCATCATTATTCATGGGATATTGGTAAGTCATTGGGTTATTAAAGAAGTTGGGATTAAAATGTGTTCACTTTAATTTTGTTTTGTTTTGCATGCTTATATATTCATGTTTACATAAATAAATGGTAGAATAGAATTTGATTTATTTCTTAAAGAAAAGTAATTAAAAGGTTTATTATTTTACCAAGGATTTATTATTACACTGGGATTTATAACTTCGGGATCTCCCAATTCAGTGAAGTGTTGTGTAATAGTGTGTGATTCAGTATGGAGTATTAAATAATTTTCACAATAAAAACCACGTTCCCTATAAAAATTGTGTTGACGAGTTCGCCTCGCGTCACATGACTTTCACGAAAAATAGTCGAAATATTGACTATTCATTATTTTTTTGAGTTTAGGTAAGAAAAATGGAGATTTCTACTTTATTGCAGCTAGCTCCTAGTGCAATCTATAGCAAGCTTGTATTGGCTTGTAGGGTAGCCTTAGAGAGCCACCATATGCTCTTTCAACACGTAAAATCCATATTCAAACATTTCCGTGAAGCCGCAAAAACTGCACAAAACCAATAGCTCACAATCTTGTTCACATAAACATGAAAAAATTTCTTAGATTAAAAAAGTCATTTGAAAAAAAGCAGTACATCAAAATTCTCTACATGCGTTTTAAAACAAATCTCAACAGTTAATATATACTACCTTTTAGTGAAAATTGTGGGCGGGAAACAGTTATTACAAGTGCAAAACGCTGGGAGTGGTTACCTGAGTAAGAGAGGCAATTTGCCAGGTGCGTCTCTCTTCTATAACAGGGGGAAAGTGTTTTCGGAAATTAATTAAATGCCTTAAACGATCTTACGAGATATCCATCAAATAAATGTCATCATTAACCCTTTGTAAAGGACTAATGATGAAGAGCATAAAATAATTGCACATCAAACTATCCTAGGAAAATCCACCAAAATGAACTCGTACGTAAATCTTGTTTACCGCATTTTTTTTTAAATTTTACCACAAAACCGAATAAAACAAAATAATGTATCTACCGTGCAGTTTTGAGCAGCCAACCTTTGGATCACATTCGTCAGGTAAACAGTCACAAGTTCCACCACAAAATAGTCCGAAACTCTTCTCTGGACAAGGTACTGTACAGTTTGGTCCAAAATAACCAGCTGGACATTCTGTGTAAATCAATTTATTATGAAAAATATAGTCGTATGTGTTTATGTCAGAGTTTTAAGAGACAGTTAGTGTATTTAATAAAAGTTGACAAAGAATTATTTTTAATTACCTTCACACGTTTCATTAATTCTGTGGTAATTGGTTTCACATGTCTTTAAACCAGATCTAAATTCCATGGTTTAAAAGTTTAATTAATTTTTAAATTATTATTCAACAATATCTTAAATATTTGGAAATTTTGAATATATATTATAAGTAAAATTTTGTCGTTTTTTTTTTTATTATTCTGTTTTTTTTTTAATCAGAAACTTACATTAAGCGAACGGAGAATATGTCAGACACAATGGTAACACAAAACGCAGCAGTTAGGTGTTGGTTCAACATGGTAAACATACTAATATCAACAGATTAGTACACCTAGATAAACATCACCAAAGTTCATGAGGAAATTATTCCCTGAAAGTATATACTTAGCTTACATTTCCTCATTCGTTCTCTTATACCTGATCTAATGTTTGCAAACTGAATGTCCAATATTTGAACAATAAGCATACTTATTTAGTGCGAAATATTACAGCTTTTCAAACCAGAAATCTTTGGACAAATCCATGTCTTTACGACACAAACCAGCCTTTATCTCCGTGAAATCCCCTCCCCCCCCCCCCAATCCTCCCCGGACGTATATATATATATATATATATATATATATATATATATATATATATATATATATATATATATATATATATATATATATATATATATATATAAAGCACTAAATATGACCAACGACACGAACAATAATAATTGTCAGATTTTCGGGACGAGCTGTCCCTTCCTCAGGACAAAGAAAAAAGTTAAGAAGTCATTTAAAAACAAAGGAAATAGAGAAGCAAAAACAACTAGCACTACTACTTAACTACCAAACACTAAAGATTTACAGTGTTACATGTTTAATTTGGAGTTTATAAACAGTTTACTGAAGAAAATGCAGCTAAAACAATCCGTTTTTCCTTAAACTTCAATATGCCAACAAAGGAATTGACGCGGTTAATATAAGTAATATTCTTAATCACAAAAGGGTCCAGTCTTGTATTCCACCATATTTCAAGTTAAAGACTACACCTTGTATTTCCTACAAATATACATCGACTATTGCTTCCAAACTTTTTAATTACAAGAAAACTTTACAGGGCCTGGATATCGAATATCTGAAAAATAATCCTCCATCGTGTTCATGTTCTTCTTCGCCCTATAACTATAGTCCTGCTGGACTCGTTATTACTGGTGACGTAAATATATTTAATAATGAGGACCTTAGATCACTCATTTTAAAAGGTCGTAAATTTAGGGAACCCAGATCCTTCAACTGGCGTAAGAATTTCATAAATATCATGGATTCTGTAGAGGACTACGCCAGGCGATGGGCCAGACATGAAAAAGAAGACCTTGACACTTTGTCAGAATGGATTAAATGTATCAGATGTATGTTAAAATCGCGCATTAAAAAATTGAGAGGCAATATGAAAACCATCTATCCTTCTGTATTTAATAATCCAGAAGTGAAAAAAAGAATTAGATAGATTACATGATCCGTACGTACTGGTCCCTGTTGACAAAGCAGGTAACAACATTGTCTTTGTTTGTAAGGCTCATTATATTAAATGTATTTTTGAGGAACTTGGATTTAATTCTACAAGTGGTAATCCAACTTATACTCATAGTTCCCTTTCTAAGGAAGAAATTCTTAAAAATCATATGTTAGTTTTGAATATTTTTAATATTCTAAACAACCAAAATGAATTCGAATTACCATATTTATATTGGATTCCGAAACTCACTAAGATATTAACAGTGGTGAAGGAGAAACTTCAAGAGTACTGTGCAACAATATATTCGAGAAGTGGTGTAAATCAGATGTGGATACTTAAAAATTCCAAGGGACTTTTGGAAAATTTGAAATCACAAGATTTTACCAAAATCAACAGCTTAAAAACTTACGATTTTTCAACTTTATACACAACCATTCCCCACGATAAATTAAAGTCCAGGCTTGTTGATATTATTGACAGTTGCTTTTTCAATAAAAATGGAACTCGTAAATATACTTACCTTGTCATTGGTCATTTGCAAAATTATTTTGTTAAAAAACATTCTGATTGTACACACAAGTACTCTGAAGTTGACATTAAAAAGATGCTTGAGTTTCTGATTGACCATTATCTATATGGTTTTTGGAGACCAGGTCTTCCAACAATCTATTGGAATTTCTTTGGGTACCAATTGCGCCCCGTTATTAGCAGACCTTTTTTTGTATTCATATGAAGCAGAATTTGTCCAAAATCTTGTACGTGAAAAGAAGAAAACGCTTGCTGTGGCGTTCAACTCGACATTTAGATATATCGACGACGTATTGTCAATCAACAATGGCTATTTTCATTCTTATGTCGATACGATATATCCTGGTGAACCTGAGATAAAAGATACCACAGATTCTGACACATCTGTTTCATATTTGGATATTTTACTTGAAAAAGACGTTAATGGTAATCTAACATCCAAGCTTTATGATAAACGTGATGACTTTAACTTTTCAATCGTCAACTTCCCTTACTTATGCAGCAATATACCTTCATCACCTGCATACGGGGTATATACCTCTCGATTCGATACGCAAGAGCATGCTCTACGTATGTACAATTTCTAAAACCAGGTAAATTATTGACAAATAAGTTGATGAAACAAGAATATCAGCTGTCTCGTTTAAAGTCATCATTTCGTAAGTTCTTTGGTCGATACAATGACCTTGTCAGCGAATACAATTTATCATTGAGTCAAATGCTGACTGACGTTTTTCATACAAATTGTTAGGCCATTATTTACACACTGAATTATCGACGGATTTTTCCGTTATTTCCCGATCATGACAAGGAGCACACAGCGGGTGTGACCGGTCGGCAGGGGATGCTCACTCCTCCATGGCACCTGATCCCACCTCTGATGTTTGGAGGTCCGTGTTTGCTCTGCTCCTATTTTGTATTGTATAATGGACTTTTGAGCTTGAATACTGTTCGTTATCTCCATATATTTCATTTTAACCACCGAACATGTATCTCTGCTGGTGGACAGTCTGTCCCCGAGGATACTTGTCGTTCGGTACCTATTCATTCATGAGTACACAGAATAACGAAATGATACTGGCAGACGCGTCGCCCAGTATAAAAAGGCGTCACTCTTTTGAGTCTATAAGGGACACAGACTCAAGGAGTTCATTCGGTGCCCCTCGGATAATCCTCAGGGATATTAAACATATGTCATATGTACAGTCTTCAGATTCCCAGTTTTGGTATAAAACCAATAGTTCATACAAAAAATTGAAAGAATGTAAAATTTCTATTAGAGACATATTTGAAGATTCTGTTTCCAATCCCATGTCTTCTATTCCAAAATGTTCTGCGAAAAACTGTAAAACCTGTGACATTTTGATAACTAACACTTCTTTCACCAGTAATCTTACTGGACAGAGCTTCTATACCAAAACTTGGGAAAATCTGAACTGCAAATCTACTAATGTTGTCTACGGAATAGAATGTAATCTTTGTGGACTTGTTTATGTTGTTGAAACCAAGGGTTCACTTCATAAAAGAATATCGGGTCACAGATTTCAAATCAACAACGGGGGCCAGCAACTTCTCTACAAGCACTTTAATTTACCTGATCATTCAATTTTGTCAATGAAAGTTAGAATTCTAAAAAAAAAAATTACCACCATACAAACAGTCCATCACTGAGTACACCTTTCTGTAGACAACGAGAAGAATTTTGGATTAGAAAACTAGGGACAGCCTTTCCCTATGGATGTAATGACAATGTCGATAGTGTTGGAAATCTTTCCAGTCCACAGTGTAACAATGCAAATGTGATGGGACTTTTTAACCATACACAGAGACGTCAGCGTAGTCATGGGTATCGGTCTTACAATAAACCTTTAAAACACGATGTCTCTTTTTGATTCATTACTACCTTACGTAAATCAACAGTTAGGTGGTCTACATCATATTCGCACGAAACTTTACTCTGTCCCTTTGAAACTTTTACATAGTCTTCTTGAAAAGGTCAAGGAAAGTCCATTTTTTGATTCCTCGACACCAGAATGTAGGCTCGGATCTGTGATTATGGAGATTGCAAATCATAGGCTTTTCAAACCCTCAGTTTTACTGATGAAGAAGCAGCTAAAACAGTCCGTTTTTCCTTAAACTTCAATATGCCAACAAAGGAATTGACGCGGTTAATATAAGTAATATTCTTAATCACAAAAGGATCCAGTCTTGTATTCCATCATATTTCAAGTTAAAGACTACACCTTGTATTTCCTACAAATATACATCGACTATTGCTTCCAAACTTTTTTAATTACAAGAAAACTTTACAGTGCCTGGATATCGAATATCTGTAACATCGTGTTCATGTTCTTCTTCACCCTATAACTATAGTCCTGCTGGACACGTTATTACTGGTGGCGTTAATATATTTAATAATGAGGACCTTAGATCACTAATTTTGAAAGGTCCTAAATTTCATACATTTCTTAAATATTATGGATTCTGTAGAGAATTACGCCAGGCGATGGGCCAGACATGAAAAAGAAGACCTTGACACTTTGTCAGAATGGATTAAATGTATCAGATGTATGTTAAAATCGCGCATTAAAAGATTGAGGGGCAGTATGAGAACCATCTATCCTTCTGTATTCAGTAATCCAGAAGTGAAGAAAGAATTAGACAGATTACATGATCAGTACGTACTGGTCCCTGCTGAAAAAGCAGGTATCAACATTGTCTTTGTTTGTAAGGCTCATTATATTAAATGTATTTTAGAGGCACTTGGATTTAATTCTACAAGTGGTAATCCAAATTATACTCATCGTTCTCTTTCTAAGGAAGAAATTCTTCAAAATCATATGTCAGTTTTGAATATTTTCAATATTCCAAACAACCAAAATGAATTTGAATTACCATATCTATATGGATTCCGAAGCTTCATAAAAGTCCTTACAAACAAAGATACATAGCGGGTTCCAGTAAATGTTCAACCAAGCCTCTTTCTTTACTCCTCACTAAGATATTAACAGTCACAAGATGAAAAACTTCCCTTACGTTTGGCTTAATGGTGGCTTATAGGTCCTTAATGATGGTTTAATGGTTGTCTTTTTGTCTTTAAGTCACCATTAAGCACCTTTAAGCTACGTTTAAGTAACAAATACACCACCATTAAATTACCATTAAGCCATCTCAAAGTCCTTAATGGGTGCTTAAAGGTAGTTTAATGGTGGCTTAATGGTGGCTTATAGGTGCTTAATGGTAGCTTCTAGACAATCTTTAGGTCACAATTAAGCCACCATTAAGCCAGACTTATAGGTGCTTAATGTCCAAACTCTATTAAGCTACCATTAAACCACACTTAAGCCACCATCAAGTCACCATTACGAAGTCGATAAAACTGCTTTTATGGGTTAAACATTATTTTTATAATGATTTCTTCACAAAAATTATAAATATCGAGATCATACATTTGTTAATTCGGCGAAAATAATGTAAAAGAAAGAAAATTTAAAAAAAAAATAAATGAAAAAAAAGCATTCCTAACAGGATTCGATCCCACGACCTTTAGATTGGAGGGTGGACGCTTTTTTTTTTTAATCTTTTAGAGGGCGGACGCTTTAACCACTGAGCTACCGTTGATGATGAAATTCAAATGAAATATAAAACCTATATTTTTAACAAAACTTGTTTGCATGTATTTTTTTTTCTAATGTTTATATTTATTAATCAATAATACGAATAGTTATATTTATATTAAAAAAGAAATTTTTATTAAGTTTTATATTACGTTAATATTTCTTAACCGTGGACCGGAGTTCGTTGTCATGGTGTGAAACAACTTTTTCATTTTAAAGTTACTGAATTCCTCGTTCTGTTATTCGCAGATTTATAAGCATGAAAAGATTGAAATTCAACAGATATAACAAAATTTTGCTGTTAAAAGGAATATATCATTGAAAGAGAACGAAGAGAGAGAGAAAAAAGCAAAAAACAACAGATTATAGTTCTTATAAATATGCTGCGGATATTTACGAGTTTTTTGCAATTTAATTGACAATATTTGCGTAACATTTAAGTTATATAATATTTTTTTAACATATCATCTTCAGTTTTAATTCTTTTTATATCATTATGGGTATCAAAATAATTGTCTTTTTGTCTACAATCATAAATTCTAATTTGCTATATGCTTGCGTAAATTTTAAGTTTTGTAAAAATAATAGATAATCAAAATCGGTCACTGTACGTTCCCGTGTATAGTTTCCTGATAGCTGACCGGGGACTGGTGGAGACACCTAATTAAGGTCTATTGTCTAACCAGTCGATAAACTGTACACTGTTTATTTTACCCCGCTTCCCAGTGTGTATAAATCTGGTCGGATGTCATGTTTAATCTGATCGACTGTTCATCTGAAAATTGATTTTGAAATAAAAAAATTATTGAAGACCAACTATATTTTGATCAATTCTTACTTCTGCATTATTTAAAATAAATTCTTCCTACTGCATTATTTTAAATAAATTCTTACTTCTGCAGTGATAAGAAGAAAGCACTTGCTGTGGCCTTCAACTCGACATTTAGATATATCGACGACGTATTGTCAATTAACAATTGTTATTTCCAATCTTATGTCAATACGATATATCCTGGTGAGTTTGAGATAATAGAAACTACAGAGTCTGACATATCTGTTTCATATTTGGATATTTTACTTGAAAAAGACGTTAATGGTAATCTAACAACCAAGCTTTATGATAAACGTGATGACTTTAACTTTTCAATCGTCAACTTCCCTTACTTATGCAGCAGTATACCTTCATCACTTGCATACGGGGTTTATATCTCTCAGTTGATTCGATACGCAAGAGCATGCTCTACGTATGTACAATTTCTAAAACCAGGTAAATTATTTACAAACAAGTCTCGTTCAAAGTCATCATTTCGTAAGTTCTTTGGTCGATACAATGACCTTGTCAGCAAATACAATTTATCATTGAGTCAAATACTGACTGACGTTTTTCATGCTAATTGTTAGGCCATTATTTACACACAGAATTGTCGACGGATTTTCCCGTTATTTTCCGATCATGACAAGGAGCACACGGCGGGTGTGACCGGTCGGCAGGGGAAGCTCACTCCTCCATGGCACCTGATCCCACCTCTGATGTTTGGAGGTCCGTGATTGCTCTGCATTTATTTTGTAGCGTTTAATGGACTTCTGAGCTTGAATACTGTACGTTATCTCCATATATTTCACGATACACTACTTCACAGTATGTTATTAAAAAATGGACTAGCGTTTGCTTATGACCATATCCCTGCTTACCCTCTCAGTATATCTGTAACAATAGCGCAAAATTGCCAAAGCTTTCAATTTTTTTCAGTAAAGCATCTTGCGATTCCCGGAACATCTATGCCATCGATATCAGATCGATTTCCTTGGAATAAGTTGTGAAGTTACTAGCCATCTTTAGTTGACAATGAAATCATATTTTATAGAGTAAAAAAAAAGCAGAAGAGAAGAGAAAATGATGTGAATGACTCTGTTTGTAATAAAATCGAAATAAACGTTCATGTTAATATCTTTTTTTTTACTCTGATTAAAAGATAAAGAATTCTGATTATCCCGGAACATCTATGCCATCGATATCAGATCGATTTCCTTGGAATAAGTTGTGAAGTTACTAGCCATCTTTAGTTGACAATGAAATCATAGTTTATAGAGTAAAAAAAAAAGCAGAAGAGAAGAGAAAATGATGTGAATGACTCTGTTTGTAATAAAATCGAAATAAACGTTCATATTAATATCTTCTTTTTTTTTTACTCTGATTAAAAGATAAAGAATTCTGATTATTTTTGTTTAGCATTTTATTTTCACAAATTGCTTTATAAGCATATAAGTTGAACAGTTCATAATAAAGATTTAAACAAGTTTTATTTGGTCGGTTAACCGGTTACTCGGTCGGAAAAAATGCTACTAAAGGGTACTAAAGTTAATCCGATTGTCATTCCTAAATATATTGCTCGTAATTCAGAATATTTACATCATCTGAATTCAGTAATGATGTATGCATTCATACGTAATTTGAACTAAACTCAGTTCTTTCATTACACTCCATTATTTCCCATGGAATCCGATCATTGGTATTGTACATGGTGTATATGTTTTTCATTTCTGCGTAAAAAATTTCCGCATTTTTTTATCAACTATCAATTTTTCATCTTTTTTTAACATTAGTTAAAAAAAGATTCATATGCATTCCAAAAATCCAGAAAAAGGAAAGGAACAAAGAGTGTTTAGAAATGCTTGTTGTCTTTTCTGTTTATTCATATCGTTTTGACATTTTGTCGTTACATGTACATTTTCTGGATCAATATTTTCAGCATTTAATGGTTGGTTAATAAGGAGGCACAATAAATTTAAACAGTTTGTTACAAGATATAGTCTCAAAGAACAATATAAATGTTGTCAGTGAGGAACTGTGACGGTACATATTGTCGTTTTGTTCATATTGTCGTCCATCGGTACATATTGTACCTGGCTGAAAATTTGAACATGTACATGTACATATTGTCGCTGGTGACATTATGTAACCTACCTTCACTGCACATATTGTCTCCCCACAGATATTGATGTTTAAAAAATAAGTTTTTTTGTTAATGTAATTGGTATGTAAAACACAATATTTCGTATGATAAATCATGCAGCGCGATTGTGACGGTATATATTGTCGTCCTGATCATATTGTCGACGACGAAAATATGTTACTTCACTGCACATATTGTCGTCCATTGGTATAAGTCACATTACAATACATGACAATGCTTCCATATAAATATGACTGATTATTTCTTTGCTGTTTTTGAGAAGATTTTAAAGAATTTTCCTATTCATTTCTATGTAAAACTGATCTCCCATCGTGGCCCTACCCTTGACCTGGGGTCATGATTTGAAGAAACTTGAATCTACATTACCTGAGAATGCTTCTATATATCATCACTAATGATGGGCTTGTTCTTGAAATGATTTTCAAATATTTTCTGTGTATATTCATGTGTAAAATTTTGATGACCCACTGTGGCCCATCCCTACCTAATTTGAACAAATTTGAATTTACACCATGTAATGAAGCTATCACATGAGTATCAACTCTTCCGTCCCATTAGCTCTTGAAAGATTTTTTCCTATATATTCCCATGTAAAACTTTGATCATCTATTGTAGCCCCACCCTTCCCCGGGGTTTAGTCTATATCAAATGAATCCTCCACTTTATACATGTGTAATTTTCAAATTCTTTGGCACAGTGGTTCCTGAGAAGATTTTTAAAAGATGTCACTTAATTTTACCAATTCTTAACTATATTCCGTTAATGGAGGGCATGACCCTTAACTTGAAAAAAAAAAAAAAAAATGAATCTCCTTTATCTACGGATGCCCTGTGACAAGTTTTGTTGAAATTGGCCAGTAAGTCATGAGAAGAAGCTGGAAATGTGAAAAATTTACTGACAGACGACATAGAAAATGTGATCAGAAAAACTCATTTGATATTTTAGCTCAGGTGAGCTACAAACTCCAATTATTTTGTATATTGTGTAAAAATATTTTCCAGGTAATCAACACTACTGAACAAATAAAAAAAAATCAATCTCCTAGTATATATAACGAGAATAAAAGAATATGTTGATTTATCAGATATATCAAGAATTATGGTATCTTGGCATATTATAGTGGAGTACATCAATCCTGAACACAATTTTTTGACGAAAACATTTTCTCCCTCAAGTATTGCGAGTCATGCTAAATAAATACAAGTTAATTGCTTTCTTATTTATCTGCCAAACACTTTGTCTATGCTTTTGTCCGTCTGTCTCTCTCCGTATGTTTGTCAATCTCTCTCTCTCTCTCTCTCTCTCTCTCTCTCTCTCTCTCTCTCTCTCTCTCTCTCTTAGGCAAATGTTCACAGTACATATTGCGCCGACAAAATGTGCCGATGCGTGACTGCACATTTTGTCGTCCATTATGCTGGGGGAAAAAGGCTCCTCTCGGTACATATTGTCGCCGGTGAAAATATGTACCGATAAACGACAGTATGTGCAGTGAGGGTAGGTACGTATTGTCGCCGACGACAATATGTCCAGAACGACAATATGTACCGTCACAGGAGCCCTAGCATCCTCTAGATGTTGACGCAGAAAAAAAACATGCTCAGAAATTACACCTTTCTGGGTCGTTCAATTCTTTTTCAACAATATTAATTATGCGTATGACACAGTCAATAATGTCATGCAACCATGTTCTCCACCGCCTCAAGTAAATATAATGTGCATAAACATTTCTGTAGTCTTTTGACATTTTATTTTAAAATCGATCGATTTATTATTGCATATTTCGTTCTAAAACATTTTCTCACCATAGTAACATTATGAAATACTTATGATTATATTATCTTCTTGCAAAATAGTATTAGTTTCACGTATAACGACGCACATAACGTAAGCGTATACTTGATTTTCTTTGTTGTTATTTATTTTTACAATATAGATATCCTTACCCAAGGATGCAAACAGACGATGTTGTACATACATAAAAACAAAACGTTTAAACATAGCTTGAATTGTAAAATTTATGACATTTCGTTAATTTATTTATGTTAATCGTATTACGCTTACCAAATGTCTCAACATTTTGAAAGATGGTTAATATTTCTTTACGCTGTAACTTTCATTTGATAATGAACAAAATTGTGTTTCCTTTCATATCGTGAAAACTCTTTCTCTGCTTATAGCTATTTAAAGTCGAAGTATTTCTGTTTATAATTAAATAAAATTAAATTACTCAATCTTTAAATTGAAATTCAGGTTAAATTAGAATTGCAATGAAAATTGAATAACATTTCAAAGAGAGATTGAAGACAGCATCACTGAAGAGACATAATTTTTCGAAATGCGCATCTGGTGCATCAAAATTGGTACCGTATATGATTTACATTTGATAAAGTTATAAAATAAAATGAACTAATGTTATTCATTTTTGTCGTGCCTTTACCATGTAAATCACATTTATTTTATAAATATTTTGCATGCATTGTTTGAGTTTTGAACAAGATTGCAAGATCGTCTTGTTTTATTGATTACAATCGTCTTAAAGTATCGATGAGAATCTGTTGTATAATGGACATTTACCACGACTCGTCTCTTTTTCAAATTTACCCTTCATTAAGCCCAAATGCATTTGTCCAGTTTTCATTTAAACGTTAACATTTACTTTATTAACGTCTGCATAAAGTGTATCTGTGTCTGGTGGATATTCCTCTCGTATAATAAACCATCGATATCCATATATCTCATAAATCATGAGAAATAGTAAAACACAACATATAACTGTCCCAGCAGTGATGATGATTACTTTCCCTGTGTGCTGACTTTCAGTAGTTTTAATTGTCGTTCCAAAGTATCTATCAACCGTGCTCAGTTTTGTTGATGTTTGATTTGGATATTCTGAATGATGCAGAAAATATAAGTTTAATAAAAGTAACAATTCTAATCCTATAAATTGAAATTAAAAACGTCTCAATTTTTCTCTGAAGTGGAATTTACATGTATACACTTTTTTTGTTCTTTAAAAGTGTGAACAAAATCATTCCTACGAAATTATAAAATGTTAAATTCAATTTATTAAAGCTTGCTGCAAGATGCGTATGGTGTAGATACTCTAAAAGAATTGCAAGTATAATAAACAATGTTGTATTACACTATTGTGAATGATCAGAACCACAGAAAATTTTATGCAAGTATATACATGTGAATAAAAAAAACCCTGAAATATGAAATACCTGTTGTATGTGGGCATCCAAACACGTGGTAACAATCTGTACGAAAACATTGACAAACATTTCGACAGAACAATCCGTATAAAGGGTATGGACATTTAAAATCACAGATACATCCATAATACCCAATAGCGCATGCTAGACAAAAAAAAAAAGAGAATACAAGCAATAAGATTAAATAAAACAATAACTTGAAAGTTCCTTATTTCATTGATCATAATATGATATTTTTTTACCTTGACATCTATTGTTAACCTTTTGAAAATTATAACAACATTCTGTGGTGCCATCCTGTAGACTAATAAACCAATACATAATAAGTAAATAAATTTTAAAAAAAGATCTAGAGAAAAGAATGAATTCTTCGCTTCTTAAACTTTTTAAACAAAAAATAAATTTATAAAGAAAGTAAAGCATCTTACTTTACAGAGCAGGCACTTATCCCTGAAGTACCGAATCAATTTTACATGTAGAATTAACAAATAAGCTGAGAGCATACATGTATTTTGTCATTATGATTTTTAGTTTGGTATGTCGAATTTTATCAGTTTTAGTGAGTCTTTTAGTGAGTCCTTACACTCCTAAACGATAAAAAATAACACGATTTTTAAAACTGAAATACATTATAAATTAAAGAAGGCATCACATGGCAGTCAGAAAGCACTTGAGAGCGAGCAATCAACATTCGTCTCAGTGATATTCAAGTTTACATACGATCAGTATACTAGCTTCAAAGCACACAAAATTTCTGCCGAGGTTCTTTTTAAGATATCAACCTCTCCAGAGTTAATACGGGGAATTTTTTTTAATTCTTCGAGATAAATTGCTTTCATAATCATATTAAATATAATTATCTTACTGTAAATATTTAATGTTATGATGACGATGTAGCTACATTAATGTCTTCATTTACCACTTGAATTATGTTCACTTCGTGCAATATTTCAAGCACCAATGCTTCTTTTCAATAGGATATCTATCACAAAATATAATAATTGATGCTTTTACAGAAAAAAATCCTTCTATTGCCTCTGAACCCCAGCAACATATTTTTAAAATTTGTCGTATATAATTAAGAAAATAATTGTTCTTGATATAAGAAATAAAAATTCAAGAAAATCGATAGATGATGAAGCATTGAAATGATGAAAATTATAAACAGAGACTCACAGAAACCAGGAAACAATATGATGATTAGAAAAGTTATAAATTCCACAAACATCGTCAAGTAATACTTCATTGTAAAATCAAATCGATGTCCATAACGATTAATGCGGTGCTATTTAATTTATCAGTATCATACAGTGTCACACATTGTAAACAAGGAAATATCTTAATTTCCTGATTATCTGAAATTACATGTAACATTGGATCTACTTGGGTCAATGTGCATCTATATAAAAGTTACTTAAAAACAAAAATTCTTTTTTTTCTAGGATGAGATTTGAATGTTTTGAGTCAATCAGGAAATCGAAATAATCTTTGATTTTTAAAAGCGTTTAAAATTGCTCCAGATAAACTTCCTTGAGAAGTGTTTTGTAACTATATATATATATATATATATATATATATATATATATATATATATATATATATATATATATATATATATATATATATATATATATATATATATATATATATATATATATTGAAGAAGAAGAATAAACAGCTAAGGATATTGCATATATCAAACACCCACACTTTTCTAAATATTCTAAACAAAGAAAGAATGTGTGAAATCCGTTTTTCAGTATACAAAAATATCGAATCTATCTTTTAAAATTTCATTTATTTTGTACTTTTTCACTACACCATCTTTCATGAATTTATTTCATCCTGTTCGTGATTTGCGGTATTCATATATACCGGTAGGATTTTTTTTTTAGATTGATCACTTTAAATTATCTTAATATATTCATTAAATACCGACACTTTTCTGTCCAGCCTCTAAATCAAATACAGTACGATATAATGACTCATTATTGAAAATGCATAAATTCCTTATCTCCTTTTTTTGGCGATTTTTTTTTTTTTTTTTTTTTTTTTTTTTTTTTTTTTGTATACGATAAAATATAGGATTTATTATATTGATTGCATCCAAATGCCATAAAATGATCGTCTTCCTGATTTAATATTACATCTCATTATTACCATTAATTAATTTGCACCCCGAAAGCTATTTTGCAAGACTTTAACGATGAAAGTGACCTCTAATCTCTAGGCTTATAATTAAATACCCAACCTTTGGATCACAGTATTGAAAAAAAAAAAAACGATCACAAGTTCCGCCACTAAGTATCCAAAAAATCTTCTCTAGATATATTAGCGCACTGTTTTGCTCATGTTGTCCGTCTGGACATACTGTGAGTATTTATAATGGGCAATGTACTGTATACGTTTATTTAAAAAATATTTTAAGATATAAGTTTACAAGAAAGAGTTTAATGTATTATTGCCAATGCAGATTACAAGAAAAATCCTCTCAAAGCATGTACATATGCACACACTACATCAAATGAAAAGGCAAAGAAAAAACTTAAATACCTTGAGTTTATTGATCTTATCTTTATTGTTTTAAAAGAAGAATATATGTATATATATATATGGTATAAACTGTAATACTAGTAATATATACTTAACTATATAAGTACATATTAAATGGAAACCTAGTCCGGGTGTATTTTGAAAAAAAAAACAACTAAATCTTCGGCATGAAGATTAATTTTTGAGAAAATAAGGATTTTAAAACAATAATACCGTGAAGGTTGTAATGACTTGATGACCATTTAAGCTTGAGGACTTTTTTTGAAAGTTTCTCTCAATATTAAAGAACATTATCGCCACTAAACTATATCTCCATTTAAAAAGTATATAATCATTATAACTTCTGTTAATTATTCATATATAGTATATGTGTTTTACGGGTAGGAATTTGGTATCAAAAGCTAAATAAAATGCAATTAAACAAAAAATTGCACCTTTTTAAAAGTAATGCCACGGGAATTCTATTATTATACATCCATTAAATACGTCGTGCTGTTATATGAACTTAACCAATTATTTCCTATTCCACTTGCTAGTGCTACGGAATCTGATCGTTATTATTGTTGATGTTGTTCATTTCTGCATAAATATTTTCCTCGTTGTAATCAACTCTTATTTTTCCATTAACCTTTATAATTTGGTACAAAACACTCAATTCGTATACAATCCACATAATGAGAAAACTTGATATGATCGTACCTAAAGAAATTAAGAGAGTTCTTGAAATGTTCATTATTTCCTTTTTCTTTTTATGTTCTTTTATATCCGATTCATGGAATGTTGTTACTTGTAAATTTCTTTCATCAGTATCTTCTGCACTGGATTTTATAACTACAAAATATGAGCTGTTTAGAAAACTTGATCTAAATAAATGTTCATTTCACAAAAAAAGAATATTTTACTAGATTTAGATTTAGTATCTGATTTTTAAAAAAATACATGTAAGTAATAGATTGGTATTTACTTTTGTCTTGTGGTTTCTCAGGACAACCTTTTACATTGTGGCAGTGTAAAATGGAACAATCACATTTGAATTCACAAGATTTTCCATACTCAGGAAATATGCATTCCACACTACAATTGTGTCCAAAATATCCCGCTGGGCATTCTTTAGTGAGAAAGAAGATGTTCATAAATAAACGAAATTTTATGCAATAGAATGCATATACATAATTTATAAACGCAGTAGATAGAGGCATTCCAGTAATATGCATATCAAAGTCATCAAGACAATATATCAAAATTTTCATAGGCAGAAAAATGCATAACAAATCATATAGCTTTTCTACATTTACCATATCTGTAAATAAAATCACGTATATGCTGATATATAAATATATATCATTTGAAACCTGTACTGCGTGAAATTGAAAATACATTTTCTTCGTTTGTAGATCACATTTACAATCATTATTATGTAATACTTGCATTCCTTTTTATTTGACAGAAATTTCCACAATTTTCAGAACAAGCATATTATGTTTCGAAAAACTTTGTTTTTAGAATATCACAGACTTTACTAGAATAAAGAAATTAAAAAAAAAATTATCTTCAAAAAAATTATTTTTTCAAAATTCAATCCTGTAGATATTCTTGAGACAATTGTGATATTTTTTTATGGAAATGCTTAATTTAAGGTCATTTGTTCTTACTTAGGTTTATGTGCCCCCCCCCCCATTAATTCATGAAGTTTTGTTAACTTGCTATTGAATTTCCAAAGAATAAGGATTTTTATATTTAAGGGAGCCGACTGGGGTTTTATTGTGTGGAAACTCCTATAGAGAAACTCTTTAATTTTATACCATATGTACCCTTACATTGACCTCAGAATACTTTCCAAGTTTAGTGAAAATCTACCGTTTGGTTATTTTTTAGGGACCATCGCAAAATACAGGTACATTTACTATAGGATTATATAGGGAAATACCATTTTTTCGCACTTGGGAGCAAACTATACAAATGCTACTATAGACTTTTTGCTGAAATTATATTATTTGATGGGTAATACTATATTGTACATTTTGTGTAAGAAACACAAAATTCTACCGTCTGGTTTCTAGAAGGGGCATCTAAAAAATGTATTTTCCTGTTTTTATGGTGTAGAACAAAACATGACAGATACACGTACCACAGATTTACATAAAAAAAACAAAAAACAAAAAAAACAAAAAAAAAAACAAAACAAAAAATGATTGTTAGATTCTCAATTTCCTATGTTCAAATTTTCAAAGGCATGCATTATATATTTTTTATTTTATGGCATAATTAATGATCTCGCTTAAAGAACTTTGGTTATTCATAACGTCAAAAACACACTATTACGACGTCTATCTACCCATCATTTGAGAAATCATTTAAAAAATCAGTAATTTAAAAACAAAATTAGATTTTTTAACCTGAGATTTCCTAAATTTGTTAATTTTTATAAATTATGTAAAAATAGCTGCTTTAAAAGAGTAAATACGGTTTATTTTACTATGCTGCGCATAGTATTGCGCAATGAAAACCCCAGTCGGCCCCCTTAAACAAAAATGCACACAATTTCACCATATCCTGCAGGGCAAGTTTAAAAGAAATGTCTCCTAACCTAACAATTTATAAAAGAAAAATAGTAAATAATCCAATCGAAAGTTGATTCAAATATCAGAAGGTCAATTTACCTATACAGATGTTTCGTACATTGAGTAAATATTTACCCCGAATATTTTTATTTTTTTTTTTAATATCTAGTGATTGTGATATTTTTGAGATTAGAAGAAAATTGTTTGAAAAAGGCTGTCACTTAAGTTATCTACCCATTAGCTTAAAACTTTCAGATTTTTTATGAACAAAAGAGATGCTGCTTCACGGCCAGGAAGACAAAAAAAAAAGCAGTTTTTTTAAAGAAGTATGTAAGGACAATGACATGCTATTGTGGATCAGTTAAACTCAAATCAGGCAAATTTGAATACATAATTATTTACTTCTGAGAGACGCTTTAATATCTTGTTCTCCACTATTAAACATGTGGAACATAAATACACACATAAGATACCATTATTTGAAAAAGTTTTTTTATATTGTAATTTTATAGACATTTTTTCTGATAAATCATCTGTCCCATTGTCAGAGAAGGTAGTAATTTCCCCTCTCAAATGAATATGACGTCGTTTTACTTTACCTTGACATGTATTATTGACTCTGAAGAAATTGTAACAACATTCTAAATCAACTGCACCAGTCCTAAAGTTTAAATTAGAAACATCCTGTTTAAATGTTTACATATAAGCTGTTATTTTCATTTTTGTCATGCTTTTTGACAGGTGTTAAACAGACATGCTTACCCAATCAAACAAGCCTCAGATTCAGCCCATCCAAGAAGGAAAAAGACAAGCTGTAGCGATTTTGTGATGAACAAATTGTGAAACATTCTGTAGACTGTTTTAGCGATTGGTGTATTTTTTTTATTATAAGTCTGCACACTATAGGCGGTAAAGAGTGAAATGAGTTCAATTTACTTGTTTGAAAAACGTTTTCCGTCCGTATGGTATAGGAACTTATTTTGCCTTGTGCAGTATATAAAGCTAAATATTTTGTTCAGTGATGTCTATGAAACTGTTCAAACCATTTAAAATGAATTGCATTATTAAGTTTTTATTTTTTTTTTAATCTAAAGAAGTGAACATTCCTACACATATCTGATGTTTTGTGTCCTTAGAATATATAGTTTACATTCCATTTAATTTATTGTTTTCTCTTTAAAGTATTGTTGAAAAAGAGACTGCATACTGTATTGTTTATAAGAAATGTGTTTATATTAAGATTTGTATTTATTTTGCTAAATTTTGATTGGGGTCTTGACTGATATCATTCAAATCGAGAACGGATATATAGCAATAAAGCTAGTCCCAACAAAAAATGTTTTCCCGATTGGGAATATCATATTACTCCAATGAAACATGTTCCTTTGAATAATTTCAAAATTGATTACTGTAGATCACCAAATTGGCGCGAGATAGTTATTTTGGTATCGGAATCTAAGACTCTTTTCACCGATTTATATATTCTTTAATATATCTGCTATACAGAAATACACACACACACTTAAAATTTGGCAGTAAAAAATCTATTTTTTTAGTAGTTCGCGAAGGAACATATTTAAATTGTCTTCTTTTACATACTTTACACAATGCCATTGCCCTCTGATTGTGCCCGTAAATGAAGTTGAAAATCGGTACGCATTTGCGCCGATAGGAGAAAGATTCATTCATAAAGAGATAAATTATCAGTTCCTTTTATTATTTTTTTTTCTTTGGCGAAAATTTGCATACATATCATTTTTGGGATGTCATTCAACACAACATATTCATGCAAACTCAGACAAAATACTCAAATCAACTTTAATCAAATGCAAAAACATTCGGTACAAAAATATGTAAAAATAACTACACGGGTTATCCGCGGATGGTTACTCATTCGAGTGTTTACAATTATTTGAAATAAAGGGTATCTTGCATAAAATACATATCTGTTAATCAAACATCAATCAGCAAATATTTGCTATACATGCAATGGATTCACATTGCGCACTCAAAGCTCCCGTTTTCGTTCACTGTAATGAAGCAGATTTAAGAACTCCTACTTTGCATCCATTCAGCATCCAGCAAATTGTTGAAAGTAAGCAGAACCCGAGTTTCCCAATTTTTACATATTGTTACTTGTACCAATTCTCGACAGATGAGGGCGACAAGCTAAATGGCAATTACGTAATTTAATGTACTTTCTTTTAAAATGTCTTACTGTTCTCATTACAACAATGCCTAATTCATTTAAAATGTAAAAGCAAAACATTTCTAACTGAACATCGATATGAGTAAATACTTAAGAATGTGTCATTTAACCTGGGAAAGTTTATATTATTATTATTATTAAAAGGAGCACACAGCGGGTATAACCGGTCGGCAGGGGATCCTTAATCCTCCATGGCACCTGATCCAACCTCTGATGTTTTTAGATGTCCTTGTTTGCTCTGCTCCTGCTTTGTATTTTTTCAAAGGACCTTTGAGCTTGATTACTATTCGTTATTTCCATATTTGATTTGATTAGTACCCACATGTTGATCATTATATTATAGACTATCGTAAATGTTATATAAATAATGCGCTATTTTTATCTACAAGTATATTTGCTAGAGAAGTACATCTGTATGAGATGTTAATTGAATTGAATTTGGATGAAAAGAATTATTTCCTTCAATTATTTTCAGAGGGGGCCTTTATCGTAATATCTTCTAGGCCAAATTCAATTGTCCGACGTTTTCTAAATCAAAATCTTTTATATAATCTTCATACTATTGTCCACTCAATCATTCTGAGGGGATTCGCAATCATGAAACAAACGGTAACAGATAAAGCAATTGTAGATCTCACGGTATATGTAGAAGAAGAACAAACAGCAAAGATTAGTCTGATCATAATGATAACTACTTTCTATATTAATATTCTACTTTTGTTTATGTTCTTCCATGTATCAAACTCCCAACCTTTTCCGAATATTAAAAACAAAAGCAAAATGTGTGAAATCTGTTTTTTTTTTTCATATACAAAATATAATAATAATAATAATAATAATAATGTCCTTTATTTATACAGGATAGCACAATTAGTTTAGAAAACTAGTTTATATTGTGGTCCTGAAAACGTTTATACAGACAGCAAGAGTATGTACAGAAACAAATAAATATTAAAAGAATATGAAAAAAAAGCGTGGTCTAATAAAAATAATATTTATACATGATATAATGTAAAACTTCCATTAAACTGAACATAATCAATGAGGTGTTTGGTACATTTTACTTAGTTTGTAGACTGAAAATAATTTCTGATATATGCTGATTTAAAACTTTGTAATGAGGGATTACACTTTAAAAATTCTGGCAATTCATTCCATATTTGCGAGCCGTAAATTGTAAAAGATCTTCTATAATATTCTGTTTTTGCCCTCGGAATGTACAGTGCGTTGCTTTGGTTTAATCTAGTAGATCTGCTGTTTATTTCATATACATATTTAAAAACATCTAAATAATTTGGAGCTAATCCATGCAGAGCTTTAAAAACAAGAATGACAGTTCTATATATAAAATAGTCATTTAGAGGCATCCATTTGAGTTGCAGAAACATTTCTGATGTAGGTGTATAAAAGGTTTTATTTAAAATCACTCTAGCGGCTCGCTTTTGGAGTTTACACAGTTTGTTAAGACCGTCTTTGTTCTTCATATTGCCCCAAACAGTACATCAGTAATTAAAATGAGGAAAAACAATTGTATTGTAAATTTTCAGCAATAACTCCGAGGACATGAATGATCTTAATCTAGATAAAACACCTATTTTGCCTGCAAGTTCTTTTGTTAAAATTTCAACATGTTCAGACCACGTAAGACACCTGTCAATGTAAACACCAAGTAATTTCGCACAAGATACATTTTCAATAACAATACTGCCCACTTGAATAGATGGATTCCTACAATTTCTTAACCTTTGTTCCATACCAATTTTTAAGATTGATTGTTAACTTGTTTTTCTCCATCCATTCTAACGTATTGATAAGATCGCTATGTAATTTATTTTCAATAACATTTATACTCTTATCTGAGACATCCTGAGTTGTATCATCAGCATACATATGAGCTGTTGAGTGTTTTAAGCAGTCTGGGTAGTCATTGACATACAGAATAAAAAAACAATGGCCCAAGTATTGATCCTTGAGGAACGCCTTTAGTAATGTCTAATTTTTCTGACTGAATAACATTCCATCTAACACACTGTGTTCTAATCGATAAATACGATTTGAACCAATTAAAAGAGTCTTTGCATATTCCAAAAGACAATAATTTGTGGAGAAGTACATTATGATTAACCGTATCAAATGCTTTGCTAAGATCAACAAATAAAACACCAGTAAGTTTTCCACTGTCAATGTTTTGTGACCATTTTTCAATTATACTATGAAGTGCTGTTTCGCATGAATGTTTGGGTCTAAAACCAGACTGTTTTTCATTGATAAGATTGTTACGCGTGAGGTATTCATAAAAAGAATTATGAACATGTCTTTCTAAGACTTTGCTTATGATAGGTAAGACCGAAACTGGTCGATAATTGTTAAGCAAAAAATGTTCACCTGCTTTATACAACAAATCGATCTTCTCAAATGTCCTTTATTTTGCACTTTTTCTCCACTCCATCTTTCATGAAGTTATTTTATCCTGTTCATGATCAGTACTGTTTATACATAGGGTTTTTAGATTGATCACTTAAGTTATCTTCATCTATTCATTTATTATCGACCCTTTTCCGTCCAGGTTTTAAATCAGCCAGCGTACGATATAATGACTTATTATTGAAAATGTATGAAATCCTTATCTACTTAAATATATTTCTTCTAACTTTTTTGTATAGGATAAAGTATAGAAAAAATACATGATTGTATATTATAATGATCGCATTCAAATCCCCCAAATGACCGTCTTTCTGATTTAATATCACATATCATTATTATCATTTCATCAATTTTCACTCTGCAAGCAGTTTTGCTAGACTTTAACGATAAAAATAACGTCTATTTTTAGGCTTGGAGCACCCGACCTTTGAATCACATTATGGAGAAAAACAATCACAAGTTACACCATCAAGTATCCCAAAAATCTTCTCTAGATATATAAGCGCACAGTTTTGCCCATGATGTCCGTTTGGACATACTGTGTATGTCAAGAAGAATTTATATATAAAGGAAAATGTACACGTATATATTTATATGGAAAATGTTTTAAGACTGAAATAGAAATTTCTCAAAAGCTTACAAGAATTGGTTTATTAATCTTTAAATGTTCCATTAATTCTAATATAATTGACAGGATATTCCATTTCACAAAATCTAACATCCTCAGTAGAAAGTTTTCAATTAAAAGTCCACTTGGTGGCAAAATTTCAAGTTTAAATGTTTTGTAAATATGTTCTTAAAACGAATTCAATGTAAATTAATAATTCAGAATCACTTGCTATTGATTTAATTAATCAGGATTCGGTTGTATCAACGGTTTATTAACTTTAATGAGTTATTAAGCCTAATGAATCATTAAATTCCTAATGATGCATTAGTTAATGAAGGCATTAAAACGTGTTGTACAAAACCTTTATTAGAGTCTTATTAGTTAATGAATCATTAAACATTTAAGAATTCATTAAAGGTCTATTAACATTAGGAGAATATCCCTCAATGCAATGCGTTTCGACTTCCGGGGGCGTTTCCGTGGGCGTTTCCTTTGTTTAACATATACACGTACCAATTATTTAATAAATGAGCTTATAAGACCAATTAAAAGTCCGCCAAAATGGTCGCAGTTTTTAATTATGACGCAAAAAAATAAATTACGTCATTTTATGAAGTCTGTGAGCGTCTTGAAGGTTATAGCATAAAGAAACGTCATTTCATAAAAAATTGTGCTACAATGACCGAAGGAATTCAATTTGAATGTAATAGAAATCGGGGGAAAAATTTTGATTCTAGCGAAATTCAACTTTTAGCCGAACTGGTTGAGAGAAATATTAACATCATTAATAGCAAACTAACCAATAGTGTTACCAATGAGAAAAAGAAAAAAGTATGGGATAATATAACAGCGCAAATAAATGCGTTAGGAGTTTCAAGTCGCACTACTAAAGAGATTAAAACCAAATGGACCAATATGCATCAGACAGCAAAAAAGGAATTCAGCTACAACAAACTTTCACAGAGACAAACAGGGGGAGGACCCTGCGCAAAACCTCTTTCGACAGTCAGCGAAAAGATCGTTGATATCTACAAAGATTCTCCAACTTTTAATGGATTATCCGGATTCGAGACTCAGGCACCTGGTAAGTGAAAGTTCTCAATTTGCAAGAAATATAAAATACAAATTACTTATATTAAATATTATATGGACCAGATACAAGGATTGATAAATAAGGGTTTGATTTTTTTTAATTTTCGGTGGGGGGGGGGGGGGTATATAATTTTATCGGAATCAAGTTGCAAAATCATCTATACGTCATAAGAAATATTGTGTAAAGTAATAGTAAACATTTACCGGTAATATAATTCTGCGAAGAGGTTCTGAAAGGGTCAGGCAGTATAGACAAACAAATTGGAGTTTTCTTCCTTTGCTTACAGTAGTTTTCACAGGTGTGCAAATGACAACGATTGACTTGATTAGAATTGGTAAGAGCAAAAATTAATTTATGCGGGCATCAAATTCATTTTTACTCTCATTATAACTTATTTAATTTGTTTTGTTGAATTAAAATTTAGAACGCAAAATTAACATGAAGTTGGGGAGGGGGGCTGTTTGAGCGTCTTTTCTTCGCTTCTCAAGCTTCATATATATACATGTATGACTCTTCCAAAGAACTTCAAAGGGGTCTGGACCCCCCCCCCCCCCAGGTCTGCGCATGGCAATGAGGGTGGTTTGAAATGATGTCAATCTAAAACCTTTATGGTATACTGTAGTACTAGTATTATCTCTTTTCTTTTTTTACTTGTAACCAAAGATGAAAGCAACATCAATTTGATTGGCTCGCCAAATACCGTCTCAATTCTTACTGATCTGCTGATTCCACTTGACCACCAGCAAAATGAATTAAAACTTCAGCCAGAACAAGTCACACCAATCCAGGAGACTCATTGCTCGCCCGATCAGATGGTGGAAGAAATAACCAGCATAGAAAATAAAACTAGTACTGCAGCCACAAGCATGGAGACATGTGTGGAGTCAAGCATGTAATAAAACTTAGAAAATTAGTAATTTAAATGAACAGTTCAACCGTAGAAAATACAATAACTTGCTCACCATTTCATGGTTTAATCATAAAATTACCCCAAATTTATTATGTTTTTTTTTTTAATTTTTTTTCTTCAAATGTACATTATAATGCATAGACGTGTATCAATATATGAACTAATACATAATAGATTTATTTAGTTCGGTAAGATCTTCATAAGCTACTCTTAATCATAAAAAGGTAAATTTACATACATACGTTAACGCTGAATTTCAATCCCGCATGCACAATCACAACTGTAAAAGTTTACCCTTGTGCATTGTAGGTCAAAAAAAGTGGGAACTCCAAATGATCGAGGTCAACGTAAGAGAATAAGGCCCGAAGATGTTACAAGAATGCAGTACGAAGTTTTGGTAGAACAAAAGAAAAAGATACAGGAGCAAACAATTTATTACCAATTAATGAATAAAAAATTGCGATTGGAGTTAAATTTATCCAATGAAGATTAATAAATATATGAATCATGTTATCAAATAGTTCTTTTTTTAAAAGAATTCTAAGCATCAATTTCATAAATTAACTGAAGACTTCGTGTTCATGTTCATGTATTTTCCGGATTCAGTGCGCGCTCGACAGTGATTTCTTTCAATCAATACATCGTAGGCTTTGAACATTTTTCCTGGTTGTATATGGCTAGACTACTACCCTGTGTTGAAAATGATATAAAAATAAAACTCAGTATTTACACCTTTATACGATATAATATTCTTGGTGTCCAAAAACATTATTATCAGTGTATAGTCTAGAGGGTCCTTAACTTGTTCTGTAGTGAAGGTTCTTCAAATTTTAAAATCCTGTTTAAAATTCTGTTTAGAGAGATAAAAACACGTCAGTAGAATGGGAGTATTTAGCCAATGAAGTACTGTCCTATCTAGAAATAATGTTGTGTGATGTAATTCCTGATGTTCTTTCCATCCTCGGGTCCATTGTAATTTCCCTGTATATTTCCATTAACAGTTATATCTTCATCCATCGGTGGCTCGTTGTACATTATAGCCAGGTTATGCAAAACTGCACAAGCACCTAAAGTGTAGTTATGGAAACAAATGCATACATAAATTCTAAAGTTTTTAATTTTTTGATTTAAACTTCATTGTCAAGCTATATTTAAACGCATTTCATATAAGATTATGATGTACATGTAATCCTATTCGTCTGTCAATTTTTCTCTCTGTCACAAATACACTTATACTATAACATAATCTTTAATATGCTCAAAACTTTTAAATGAAAGAGGATAAGGTTCAATATTTCACCTGTGCATACTTTGACCTTTGACTTATGATCTTTACCTTGAAATTTGACCTACAACTCTCTGAATTGCTTCCTTCTCTCTGTACCAGGCGCATGGTTAATTATAAATGACAGTATATTAACGAATTATATATTTACCAATAATTGTGCACACTCTCTCTGGCTTCATTCTGATTTCAGAATGAAGGACGTGGAACCGTCGTTTCCACCAGCCAAATGTCCTCTCAATGGCCACGCGTGTTTTAGAATGCGCTGTATTAAAGCGCTCCTCGGCCTGAGAGGAGGGTCGGAGGTATGGTGTCATAAGGTATGGTTTACAGGCATACCCACTATCGCCCAATATGATGCCATCATTGACAGAGCGGAAGTTCCGCTCAATATCTTGCTTTATTCCACTCATGTTAAATATGTGGCTATCATGTGTGCTACCTGGCCATCTTGCCACGATGTTGGTAAATTTACCTGTATCAAAAAGGCACAATAACTACAGTTAACCAGTGCTAGGGCGGATCCATGAATTTCACTGTAAGGGGTAAGGGGTCGTGCTAAAAATGTCGAGTAAAAATAATATTGATCAGACAAAAAAAAAAGACTATCCAAACGCGAAACAGCTAGGAAGGGTTGCATACTTCTTAACAAGGTACTCTCCATCATCTTTATCTGACCAACTCATGAGA
Source organism: Saccostrea echinata (assembly GCF_033153115.1). Lineage (NCBI taxonomy): Eukaryota > Metazoa > Mollusca > Bivalvia > Ostreida > Ostreidae > Saccostrea > Saccostrea echinata. The sequence goes on from NW_026889760.1 coordinate 4,215,687, forward strand.
GGTGCGCGTTTCCCAGGGAGGATTGGGGGGGGGTTATTCCAAGGTTATTTTTGGTTACTTTTACTGTACAAAATGTTTCCGAAAAACTCACAATCATAACTGTATCATAATATGCTTCGGTTCTTAAAAAAGTACTCACTAATATTCAATTTTTATCCTATGTAATGATATTAAAACAATTTTTATATTATTATGTAAATGCAATAACAAAGAATCTCTCTCTAGCTTACGTAAAAAGAAGTATATATTTCATATCAAATCTCATTTTTGCATACCAGCATTATCACAGATAGCTTGAACATTGATTGAGTGGTAGCCTTTCCTATTCACAAATGCTGGTTCATTCTCTGACGGTCCTTGGATCCTCACATGAGTGCCGTCGATACAGCCTATAACACCTGGAAAGCCTGCTAATTTAAAAAATTCACTCTTGATGCTGGTTAGCTCCTCGTCTGCTGGCCATTTAATAAATCTGGGCGCAAGAGATACCAGTGACTGCAACACTTTCAGAACGATTCGAGAGACTGTTGACTTGTCGACCCCAGTTGTGTCACCAAGAACTTGAAGAAAACTTCCACTGGCATAAAATCTCAAGGCAATCAGAATCTAAATTTGAAAAAAAAATTTAAAATTTGTAGACTTATTTATGCGCAATTTATAATCTGCAAACTGGTTTCATGTTTACTTTTCTGCGGAAAAAATACATAGGTCTACACGCATTATGTTAGATAAGTTAAATTAAAATAAGTTAAAATTATTTATAAAATAATATCCAACAAAATTCCAATTTACACTACTTTATTTTGGTGTGGGTCTAAGAAAAAAAATGGATTTACTACTTTATGCTTATGAAAAATAGGGTCGGTTTTAGGCATAAGTTTTTATTTATTTATTTATTTATTTTTCAAATAAAGGCATAACTTTGAAATGTAATTTTTTGAAAATGGTTTGAAGTTCTTTTATTTTACCCACAATATATATTTTTTCTCTCAGTGCGTTGAATTATTGATAATATCAAAACAATGGATATAAATTTTATATAGTGTTCAATCTCTGAAATGATTTTTTTCTCGAGTGTTTCTTGTAAAATGTAAGAAGTATCAGGCATGTAGCATCATTTTTTTTTTCAAAAAGGAGTAGGGGTGGGGACTACAGAAAATTATTTACGAGTAAAAAAAAACTTTAACAATAAAAAAAAGCAATCCACGTAAATATATTGCGTGGTGGTGGGCGGGAAAGGGGGGGGGGGGTTACAGTCTATAGATCTTTAACGTATCATATATATATATATATATATATATATATATATATATATATATATATATATATATATATATATATATATATATATATATTATTTGTGATTTTATTGAGACCTATACATGTAGTCCTAATATTTATTAGGAAACTGTAACCAACTGTATTTATTTATTGATAATACTTATTTAGATCTGTCCCGCTTTGCTGCTTTTATCAACAGTACATGTATACAATATTAGATCCGCCTCATAGATGATGACGAAAGAAATGACGTCACAAATTGAACAAAGTCTATTTTGGATTCAGTGAATGATTATGCATTGACGCAGTGGGAATTTCTAATTTGTTTTTTTATCCATAATTTGATTTTTTACGGAAATAAGCATGTTTATACCTGTAATTCTGTTGACAAAGAGTGCGATCTATTTGTGGAATGCCTTAGTGAAGGTTCCAGTAATGTGACAAGCCGTCCAATATTTTCTTTACGGAAACGGTATCGTTTCCGAATTTCCTCATCGTCCATAGTGTGCAGTGAAAAACGCTCACGAAAGACTCTGTCATTTCTCCGTCTGCCTAGCTGGCAAAACATAAGGCTGGCTGCCATACTTAATGACCACTTAATGAAGCCCCCTTACCTTCATTAAAGTTGAGGAGTTTAATGAAGCTTTAATGCACCGATTCGTTCATTAAAAGATTGATACAACGGAATTTAATGACACATTAAAAATGATCAGTTTAATGAAGCTTTAATCACTCATTAAATATTGATACAACCGGATCCAGATACTTAACTTAAGCGAGTGAAAAATCAGTTTCAATAGAAACACAAAGAGTGTGCTGATCCATCATGAAGATTAAATTACGAAACTACTTTTCAGTTTCTATACATAGATATAAACAACAGTGACTGAACATTAGGACATCAATTAAAAAAAGATGCACCTTTCGCGTATTTTCCTCTTAAAATGTTTTCAATTGACTGTAATTTGATTAATGTCAAAAATTTAGAAAACATTCAGTGTGTAAATAATGGCCTAACGATTAGTATGAAAAACGTCTGTCAGCATTTGACTTAAAGGACTTATCGCATGATTTTTCAGAAATCTTAATTTTATGAAAAATATTATCTACAACCTTGTTTATTAAAATTCTGAATACAATTAACGTTGTTAAAAGTGTATTTTAAGAGATATTGAGAGTTGAAATTCAAATACGGCAATATGCATATTTCAGTCGGATTTCGGCGAAATACTGCTCTGACGTCATAGGCGACAATTCAGTGATAGAGAGATGAGAAGTTGCACACTATTTACGGAGTTATCAACGACAAATACAGCTTAATTATGAAAAATGCTGAAAAAATTAATTCCTAACGTGATTTTCAATTATCATAGAAACATTAACTAGTTCTAACGTATAAGAATTTTGAGATATTTTCGTTTTTTATTCCAAACATTTAGAATCTGTAGCTCTGATTACGGCAATGTTTCGTGATCGGAAAATTATTTTTCAAGACCGCCATCCTTTACAAAGCATATGAAGGCATACTTGCATAAATTAATATTATGTTAAATACGAAGAATAACAAAGTTAAATAATATTAAATTTGTGAATCAAATAAGTTAATACATGTGATAAAATGACAAATGAAATTGTATTGTGATGGCGGGTTTCTTCGTCTTCGCCGTGTCTCCCTCGCTATCGTCACTGCTATTTTTACAATGTTAACGGATTTTTCAGATTATTTCTTGCTGACAATTCTATAATATAAGGTTGGATATTAAATTTCATATCGATAAAATCAGAGATTTGACCGTCCATAACGCAGAAAATTCAGGTTGTATTGCGTATATTTTAGTAAGATTTACGTGAAGAGCTGATCAGCCATTGTCGCCTTTGACGTCACAGGGTCACGTGATCGCTATCTAATTAACTTCGATTTTTAATTCAGGGGTTTTCATTTGAGTCAATAATTGATTAATTACCGCAGTTTATCCGCAGTAAAAACACAAAATTTACAAACTGTGGTCATAAGGAACGTTTTACGCTTTTAATTTCAAATAATTTAGAAACATGCGATAAGTCCTTTAATGATAGATTTTCTTTGCTGACAAAATCATTGAAGACCATAGAACTTAACAAACGATAATTTTAAACCAGACTGTTGATATTCTTGTTCCATCAACTTGTGTGCCATCAACTTACCTTGTTTTAAAACCTAGAGAATGCTCTTGCGTATCAGATCATTTACTGAGAGATATAAACCCCGTATGCAGTAGATAATGGTAAATTGCTGTTTAAGTAAGGGAAGTTGGCGATAGAAAAGTTGAAGTCATCAAATTATTTGAAAGCTTGGTTGTTAGGTTACCATTTACGTCTTTTTCAAGAAAAATAACCAAATAGGAAACAGATGTCACAGAACCTACGTATCGTTTACGTCTATATCAAGTTCACTGGGATATACCGTGCGAACATGTGAATGGAAATACTAGTAACTATTATTAATTGATAATACTTGGTCGATATATTTAAATGTGGAGTTGAAGGCCACAGCAAGTGTTTTCTTCTTCTCATGTGTAAGATTTTGAATAAAATCTGCTTCATATGAATGCAAATATAGATCTGCTAATAACGGGGCGCAATTGGTACCCATGGGAATTAAAACAGATTGTTGGAAGACGTGGTCTCCAAAAAAAACATATTGCTATTGTCAATCAGAAACTAAAGCATCTTTTTCTATATCAACTTTAGTGTGTATAATCAGAATGTTAAACAAAAAAAAGAAATCGCGATCATTTACTATTTTGTGAACCATTGCGTTGAAAAATTAATATAACGCCTTAAGAAGTTATGTCGCAAAGATACCTTCAGGACTATAAACATGCTTCTCTTTAAGAGCAGAAAGAAGAATAAATTAATGCTGAAAACACGAGCGAAAGAGATTAAATATATTTTTTTCCAATTTTTCTTTAAGGAAAATGGTGTAAACTATGTATGTAAAGAATCAACAAGGGCAGCAAGAATCCGTATATCATATATCCATATTTCATATATATATATATATATATATATATATATATATATATATATATAGAGAGAGAGAGAGAGAGAGAGAACATTAACAATGTTACTTGTAAGTAACTTCAAACAATATCTTTCTAAAGTCAAAGCTGTGCTAAAAAAAGAAAGCTGTTTGTTCAATTCATTTTTCTAAATCTGTTAATTGATGGCGGCGATGGCGAAGAGAGGAAATGGGGGATTTAAATGCTCATGTTATCAGTATGAAATTTATAGTCTTTTTTTTAGCAGATAGAAAGTCTCAAAGGTGAGATATGTCTTCTTAAAATGCTGGTTTTCCCTTAATGCGTTGTCTCTTTAAATTTCTAAAACTACCAAGATATACCACAAATTTACCAAAGATGGCATGTCATAAATGAAAGTAGTGAGTACTGCTTAGTTTAGGTATTAGTAAATCTTTTGGTACATGTAGGAATAAGGGTACAAAATACAGGTATAAATTATTTACATTTCTATGTGTTAAGAAAAATTTTTTTTTTTTCAATTTCTGATATTGTTGCTGAAATGGCTCAAAATAGAATAAAATATGTCGTAGCAATTTGATATCTTGTTATGGCACTTTCCATATTTCAATGCATAGGTTTCCTTTTTTTTAAGAAGGTTTCGCAATAAATAATAGATTCGAATAAACTTATTATATAGGAGGGTTGATCCAAAAGTAATGTCGAAGCTGCTATAAAATCTTTAATAATCGATAGTTTTCATCTATACTACATAATTATACTAATACGTCTATCTATGTTCGTTTTTGGCTTAAAATTACATTCGGATATATGGAATACCTTAAAAAATTACTAGAATAAGCACAACTTTGGGTCTCGTCTACCGCTGCACGGCAAGAGTGTTCCGAGGTGGTTACGACGTTTCTCATCAACACTCATTTTGAATCTGATGATATATAAAGTTTACGCAAAAAGGAATGAATCTAAAAATAACATATGGGCAAAGATAAAATAAGTTTGATAATACAACTCAAATCAAGACAGCTTGTAAGGCAAATGGTAGTAAAGATAATTAAAAAAAAAGCATGTGAGAGAAAAATTAACAAGTAGATGAACTGAAAATTAGTGCTAAAAAGTAGCGCGATAACGACGTCGGTATCATTCGTGCCTTGCTGCGGTAGAAAAAATCTAACGTTGCGTTTATCATAACATATTTTTTTTAAAAAGTATTCTATAGAATCGAATAAATATTTATGGCAAAAATAAAAAAAATAAAGAAGCGTATTATTATGTCAAACTTTGTGGAAAACATTTAATTCTGAAGGATTGTAGAGCAGTTGTGATATTACTTTTGCATAAACCCTTGTACAAATCATTTTACAAAAAAGAAAAAAAAAAAAGAAAAAAAAGACAAAAAAAAAAAAAAGACAAAAAAAACAAAACAAAACAAAACAAAACAAAACAAAAAAACAAAAAAAAAAAAAAAAACAAAACAAAAACAAGAAAAAAAAAAAAAAAAAAAAAAAAAAAAAAAAAAAAAAAAGGGTAGTACTAGTAATACTTAATATAAGTACATAAATGAAAACCTAGTTTGGATATATTTTGGAAAATTTTAACAATATCTTCGACATGAAGATTGCTTTTGCGAAAGTAAGGGTTTGAAAAATAATATCGTAAATGTAATAATGATTTGAGGACCATATAGCTTAGGGACTTATTCTAAAAGTTTCTCTCAATATTCAGGAAAATTATCGGCACGAAACCATTTTCCAGCTGAACAGTATGTAATCATTTTATAAATAATGCATGTTTTAGAGGGTAACAGTTGAAATCAACACCCAAAAGAAAGAAATTGTCAACCGACTTATCAGCGTTTGTTGACAATGGTTTTCCTTGGGCTGTCAATTTAAACTGTTACCCTTGGAAACATGCACTATTTAATTTACCATATTGAATGTCTTACTGATCTAGGATGTCGTTACGTTCACATTAAAAGGCTTTCAAACTCCCCCGCTTCTGTTTTTTCTCAATAAGAGAGCTTCGAACAAGATTTACCGCCTCTTTATTGTTTATTTGCAAATGATTCCCAGAAAGTCCTTTATCATCTAAAGTTTCGTACCGGTCACGGTAGCTCAGTCGGTAGAGCGCTCGCTCCGTGATCGGGAGGTCGTGAGTTCGAATCTTGGCCGCGACTGACCTAAGTCGATAAAAAATGGGTAGCAACTGTTCCTTCGCCATGCGCTCGGCACTTTGAAGTGAAAATTGCGGGTCCTTCGGATGAGACCTTAAAAACCGAGGCCCCGTGTCATGGCAGGCGTTGGCACGATAAAGATCCCTCACTGCTCAATGGCCCTGAGTGCCGTGTAAAGGTCAAAATTTGAAGCCCTTCACCGGTATATGATGACGTCTCTATATGAGTGAAAAATTCTCGAATGGGACGTAAAACAACATACAATCAATCAATCTAAAGTTTCGTTATTTCTTCATTTGCAAGCATTTTACGTCTGTCATTTGATATGTTCAATCAAGCTACCTCGGAAGCAAGCTTCTTTCAAATCTACGGCTAACCGTACGCGCATAATTTACACGCATGTGACATTATTGTTGTGTTACTCACCTTCAAGTGTGTTGCTAATGCTGAGGGTAATATTACAAATTGTTAAATGCGTGTCTAAACAAGTCATATTTCAGTATTTAACATGAAAGTATAATAAAATAAATTATATTAATATTATATATGTAATATTACAATTGTTGTTCAGAAAACTCGATGTGATTAATGTTCATTTCACAAAAAAGAATATTTTACTAGATTTTGACTTAATATCTTATTTTAAAAAATACATGTAAGCAATAGACTGGTATTTACTTTTGTCTTGTGGTACCTCAGGACAACCTTTTACATTGTGGCAGTGTAAAATGGAACAATTACATTTGAAATCACAAGATTTTCCATACTCAGGAAATATGCATTCCACACTACAGTTGTGTCCAAAATATCCCGCTGGGCATTCTTTAGTGAGGAAAAAGATGTTCATAAATAAATAAAATTGAAGACATGTACAATAAAATGCGTATAAACAATTTTAAAAAATATTTTCTTTTGCAATCTAAAAGACATCTTCACAGGTCTTAAGGTATACGTTTTTTTCGTTCAAATGAATATAACGTCGGTGTACTTTACCTTGACATGAATTATTAACTCTGTAGTAATTGTAACAACATTCTAAATCAACTGTACCAGTTCTAAAGTAAAAAAAAAACATTTATATTTTCGCATTAAGTGTTGTTTTCTTCATTTTTTGTCATGCTTTTCGACAGTGTGCTTACCCAATCAAACAAGCCTCAGATTCAGCCCATCCAAAAATGAAAATGACAAGCTGTAGCGATTTTATGATGGATAACTTGTGAAACATTTTCAGAGTGTTTCCAGATTCGTATAATATTATTTTTTTATAAGTCTGCTCACAATAGGCGATAGAGAATGAACTGAGTTCAATTTATTTGTTTTAAAAATGTTTTCCGTCCGTATTGTATAGGAATTTATTTTGCCTAAGGAAGTATATAAAGCAAGTAAATTTCATTATTGCATGTTTTTTTATCTTAGGAAGTAAAAAATGTAAACAAATTAAATGTCTTTAGTCCCTAAAATATATCCATGTAATTTTCATACTATTCATTGTTCATGCAAATCAAGCAATTGAAAATGAATGTTACGCTTTAATAAAAGAAGTAATGTCGTAAAAGACTTTCAGGATTACAAATATAATGCTGTTTAATAGCAGAAAGCAGAATAAATTAGTGTTGAAAACACGAGCAAAAGATCTAGAAGTAAATTATATCCTTTCCAATCTAACTAGAAGTAAAATGATGTAAAACATCTACATATGTATGTACAGATTCAACAAGGGCATCATGGCACTTCCGATATCAGTATCTATCTATCATACGTTCTATCATTCAGGAAATTTTATATGGTTAAATGTTAATAAGGGGAAAAACTGCATTTGATTTAAATTCAATAACTGATTTTATTAAAGGGGTAAGCGATAGATTAGTATTTACTTTTGTCTCGTGGTACCTCAAGACAACCCTTGACACTGTGACAGTGTAAGACGGATGTATCCACAGGAGTTTCCATACTCATGATATATACATTCCACACTACATTTGTCTCCAAAATAACCCGCGGGGTGTTCTTTACTGAGGAGAATTATGTTTATTATTAATACACCCGATTAATTAAAAAAATCGCATTTTTAAAATACACAATAGATAAAATCAGTAGAAGGAATTATCCAATATCATGTATATCAGAATTATCAAGATAATAATTATATGAACATGCTGATAGGCAGAAAAGTGTATAACAAATCATATAGTTTTTCAAAATTTACCATTTGATATTTGTAAGTAAATTTACATATATCCTAATATTTTAATACGTATCATTTAAAACCTTTAAAGCGTAAAATTGAAACTTCGTTTTCTTCCTTGGTAGATCAACATTTACAATATTGCTGATAGAATTTACAGACTTTAATAGATTTATGTTTGTTTGTTTGTTTGTTGTTTAACCTCCCTCTCGAGAATTTTTCACTCATATGGAGACATCACCACTTGCCGGTGGAGAGCTGCAAATTTTGTTCTATACTCGGCACTTACATGTACGGCATTAAGTAGTGAGGGATCTTTTTCGTGCCAGCACCTACTGCGACACGGGATCGATCTCGGTTTATACGGTCTCATCCGAAGGACCGGTCTCCACGTCCCACAGTGGGATTGGAACCCGCGGCGTAATGATCAACTCCTTACTTCGCGACTCTAGAACAGACGCTCTAACCACTGCGCCACGCGGGCGACTTAATAGATTTAAGAAACTGAAAAATTCATTATCAGGAACACAGGTACCCTCTCTTTCTTTTAAATGGCATTGTTTAGATATATCAGGAACAGTTTTGATATTGTGTTGGAAATGTTTGATTTAAGTACATTCGTCTTCATTAAGGTTCATGTACCCTTCATTTACTGGTGAAATTTGTTTAATTGCTATTGATTTTCCACAAGAATAAGATCTATGGCACTAGAACTATAACATTTTCATAAAATGCACAGGTGTACTATTTCACCATACTTTGCGGAGAGAAATTTGACAGAAATGGTATTTAAACTTGACAATTATATGAAAGAAAAAATAGCTATTTATTTATTCAAGTGAAAGTTAAATCTGTTATCAGAAGATTGATTTTGAGTACAGTCATTGAACGTTTATTCTGAGTATTTCATTTTAATCTTTTTAATACCTAGTGATTGTTATAATTTTGAGACTGTAGACAATGGTTTGAAAAAGACTGTCTCTTCTGATATCTACCCATTAGCTTCAAATCTTTCAATTTTTTTTATAAATAAAAGTCAGAAGTGCTTCTTTATGGTCAAGAAGACCAAAAAAAAAAAGGCAGTTTTTGAGAAATATGTAAGGACAATTTTATGCTATTGGGGGCAGCTTAAACTCACATTATGCAAGTTTAAATTCATATTTACTTGTGTAAGACACTTGTTCTCCACTATTAACTATGGAATATAGAAACACGCATTATATATCATTAATTAAAAAAATTCTGATAAATCATCTTTCCCATTGCCAGATAGGTATTACATGTAATTTCTCAATGAATATAATATCGGTTTACTTTACCTTGACATGTATTATTGACTCTGTAGTAATTGTAACAACATTCTGAATCGACCCCACCGGTTCTAAAGTAGAAAAGAAACATTTTGTTTAAATATCTACGTATAAGCTGTTATTTTCTTATTTGTCATGCTTTTTGACAGTGTAAAGAAGACATGCTTACCCAGCCAAACAAGCCTCAGATTTAGCCCATCCAAGAAGGAAAATGACAAGCTGTATCGATTTTGTGATGGACAAATTGTGAAACATTCTGTAGACTGTTTCACGATTCGTTTTTTTTATCACACGTATGTCTGCTCACTACAGGCGGTAAAGAGTGAACTGAGTTCAATTTACTTTTTTCAAAAATGTTTTCCGTCCGTATGGTACAGGGACTTATTATTTGTTTGGTGTCAATCCCTCATGGCTTGAGGGCTTGTGGCGCAATTGTTTGGACGCCTCCAAGGATATACTCATTTTTGTTATGTTTTATGCATATGTACATGTACTCTGATATTTTCACTTCATGTAATTTTCTAGTCAGTCTCAGGGGGATCACACTTGTACCTATCACCTATGTACATGTTTTATCTTGTAGTGTTTATTAGGTGATCCCCCTTAATAGTTTGTTATACATTTTACTTTACATTTTACCTTATGTCATTCAAATAAATGACATAATGGACAAAACTGTATATCTGTGTTGGGTTATTCTTTGCTGCCCTATCAGGCAAATTTCTCATAGAAGGCATAAAGTAGCTTGCGAAGGAACATGCTTAAATTTGTCTACTTTAACATACTTTGCAGAATGCTATTGCCCTCTGATTGGACCCGTAAATGAACTTTAAAATCGATACGCATTTACAGCGATAGGAGAAAGATTAATTCATATAGAGAAAAATTATCAGTAAGTTTTATTCATTTTTTATTTAGCGAACATTTACATATCATTTTGTGGGATGTCATCCAACAAAACATATTCATTTATGCAAAGTCACACAAAATACTCAGATCAACATCAATCAAATGCAACAGCATTCGGTACAAAAATAAGTAGGAATGACTACCCGGGGTATCCGCGGATGGTTACTCATTGGAGTTTTTAAAATTATTTGAAATAAAGAGTATCTTGCATAAAATACATATGTGGTAATCAAAAAGCAATTTTTGTTACATACACAATGTATTCACATTTCACATTCAAAGCTCCCATTTTCATTCACAGTTATGAAGCAGATTTAAGTAGACCACAGTAGCTTTGGTTTGCGGAAACGCTCCATCAATTTATGCTACGATGAAGTTTCGGTAAATCGACTAGAAATCCTTGAACATTTTGATGATAAAAAAAAACCCAAGAAAAAACAACCAGTTGAAACCCAGAACATAGATTAAATCCAAAAATGGGTTGAGTTGGTGGTATATTTATGACAGATGCATAAATTAAACAATATTTCCAATATTTGTTTACTCTTATTTTGCATCTATTCTGCATCCAGAAAATTGAACACTGAAGCTTGAATAGTGTTCTTTATCTCCATATTTCATTGAAAGAAAGCAGATCCCGAGCTTCCCCATTTTTATATGCCCGAGGGACGCAGGCCGAAACCAACCTAAATTCAGATCTTTTAATCTCGTAAAATCAAGGCATCGATTTCGATTTTATTTGCATAAAAGAGATAATAATATATTCATTTATGTTTATTAGTAGCACATACACGTACATTTAGATGTAGTTCAATATCATATTGTGCCATTTCTTGACATCTGACGGTAACAACCTTAATGACAATTAAGTAATTTAAAGTTCTTTCTTTTACAAGTTCTTCTCCTACTCATCAAAACAATGCCTAATTCATTTAAATAAACATCGATCTTGGTAAATACTAAAGAATGTGTCATTTAACCTGGAAAAGCTGGGTTCATTTTCCGATATTCTTATCATAATCAGACAAGGAACTCGTTATCGTTACAACACAATGACAATTGATAAAAAGATGGTGAACGACTTTTTTTCAAATGAAACCTTTCTTAATTATATTCATTCCAGTGCATTTCCAAATACTGATATATTTATTGAATATATCCATTAACCCCACTCCACCCCATCCCCCCCCCCAACCCCCCGCTTTCGCAAAAAAAGAGAGAAGAGTTCATGGCTTTGTGTTTCTTGTATGGTCACTCCAAAGAGATTTGTTTTTTATATCACTCAAATAAATGAAACACATTCATCAAACATCACAAAGTCTATAATATTTGATACATACTTAGAAATAACCATTGATGTATTTAACTATTATCTTAGGAAACTATGATTATAATAGCATTTAATATCAGAAAAAAAGAACGATTTTAATTTCAATACATTTTAAAAGAAATTAAACATTAACCATTATGTCTCTGGATTGTTCTGTACACGAAGAAGTAAAACAATACAATATAAATGCAAGTATACTAAGTACGAGTTAAATAAATGCATGATCATTATTATAATCAGGGAATAATTTACCATTAACTCAGAAATCGAAACATATGAAATAGAATGACTAGCTTGCAAGATTTATTTTAATTTCTCATAATCGGAAAATGATTCTTTCAAAATGTCCATTCTTTTAGAGAGCATTTCAGAGGAGTATCACCAGTATGCAAGGTAATGCATGTTTAAAAAAAGATTATTAAAAATGCAATATTTATACAAAATCTCTAGGTTTATAAAATCCTTAGAGTTTCCATTCAAACATCAATATCAACTGTGTATTGATGACACCGAAGGTCTTCACCAGTTGTACGTATAGATCTTGATGACATTCTGCAACATTAAAGTATTTCCCAGGCCACTTTGACTAAAAGTACAGCAGATATCAGAGTTCCAAATATTATAATTACAACAACATATTTAGAAGTTTATTTGTACCATTTAGCGTATCTGTGCTTTCGATGTTTCTTTCCGAAAATGTTGCTGAGGACTGCAAGATGTCTGTTTTAGATTCTGAAATATAATTTTCCTTTTCAAGACTTTGACTTTGCACACTTCCAAAAAAAAAAAAAAAAATAAAAAAAAAAAAATAATAAAAAAAAAAAAAAAATGTTTTCTGGTTTTATGCGAATAATTGTAAAATGAGATACTTAAATTGTCTAAATTTTGAATTCTTTCTTTGTCTGTCTCATTTGACAAACGACAGATCCTGAAAGTTGGGGGAATTGTCTTAAGATACAAACACATAAATCGTATTTTTCTGCTATATATATACCTCTGGTCAATTAAATAAAGTGCATTTGGTATATAGACAAACAAACACTTTCAAACATATATTTTCTTTGAGGTTACGAGTATGTGCTGATAAAAATAATGAGTAAGATTTCATTTTGCAATCTACAGAAATTTAGAAACTTCACGACCGGCACATACAGTCTTTGTAACGGCCAAAATACTTTTGTAATATAGAGAAGATGGTGAAATTATGAACATGACAGGGTAATCAAATATAATACCACAGTCATATCTTTTTACCTTAACAGTCAAGAGGGCATCTGCAAGTTATTACTTTCAAAGCTAAATACATATTCAATCCATCTGTTAAAATGAAATAAACAGCTGTCTGTCCTACCCTGTAGTTTGCGTAGAGCCGTAATTACAGTCTGGAAATACAAATGTTTCATTACATCCACATGCAAACCTCCCACTTAAAAACAATCCCACTCAGAGCACTCAGAAAAGAAACAAATCAATACAATTAACTTTGCCTTAATCGACATTCATTTAAGATGAATTCAAGCTTTTTGAATGGTCATTTATTTTTTCAGTATTTTAACGAATCTTTAAATGTTTGTGATTCACCTTTGCATGTATTATTTACTAAGTAAAAATTTTCACAGCATTTTGTGATCTTGCCATCCTTAATTCTAAAACCAAAATGAAACGTAAATTCAGTAACATTTCATAATATTTTATCAAATATTGAATGTAAGTAATCATTTTAAAATCTTCTAATAATCAAAAGGAAAAAAAGGATCAAATTTCTCTCACTCATTATAGAAAATTTCCTGAAAATCACTACCGAAACATAAAAAAGGCAGATAAATAACGACAATCAGGATACCAAACTGCATACGCACACTGTGCCATATGCCGCAAAATTGTGAAAAAAAAATTTTTGAAACACAGTATTTCTAAAATTAGTGGACTTGACATTGAATGCGGAAGAGTGTTGAAAGAAACATTTTTAAAATTTCCTTTAGCAACACTCGATGAAATTGATATAAACTAATATGAAATAATTTAAAATTTGACGATACATGTACTCTTATTTAGTATTCATCTGATGGAATTGTGTCATTAAGTTAACAGAGTGTTCACTTAAGGTCCTTGAAAGTTGGCTGAATGACAGATATCTGCCATTCAGTACACTTTCAGTCATCGTAGAGATGTCTATACGCAGGTATGTTAAGGCAGTACCCAGATCATATTTCGGCGAATTTAGACTTTTTTCGTAAAATGTAACAATGGTAAATCGGAAAGGCCATAGATTAAACATTTACTATTATTATCCAATGTATAGACGTCGCTGAGTCTTAGGCTAAAAGAAGCACTCCACTACGACGTCATCACGTGACGTCTATAAATAGAAAAAATTGCCTTAATGAAAAGTGAAAAGTTCAACACTACCCCGGGAATAATTTATTTCTTTTTGTGAAAATAATTATGTAAAAACATCACTGGGTCATGAAAAGTGCTGCTAGAATCCTACTCTCTCGACACAGAAAATATTAAGTTTCACATGACACCTTACCAAAATTATTACATTTTGTACAAACGATCAAGGAATTGTCATCAATTCATGTTCATCACACGATTCTAGCAGCACTTTCCAAGTACTATAGAATACAAGCTTTCAATACAAACAAATAATATGTCTCAAAGTATGCGGCGTAGTGTTGAACATTTGCAACTTTGTTGTTATAGAACGACAGAGGAAAGGCTGATCGGGATTTCAAAGTACTGTCTGTGTTCATTATAAGAAAACATGATCTCTGGGTGTAGCCTTAACATACCCGCGTAAATGTTGTTAAATCACACAGGAATTAAACACAAGCACATATAAGAATAAATTGTTTGAATGATTTTATCCATTTTTTTGGTCTTTTTTTAAAAAAAAATTCTTTTATTTTTCCTCTGGACATATTTATAATTAGTTTGTCTATGTTTGCTTGTGAATATGTTTTGATTAATTATTTTAGACCTATTAACCTTAGCCATACAAATTTATCTATAAAACAAAATACTTATATATCTGCATCTCCTTAATATATATATATATATATATATATATATATATATATATATATATATATATATATATATATATATATATATATATATATATATATATATATATATATATTATTAGCAATTCTTCAAATAAAACAAACTTTGCCTGCTCCCGAAATTTCCTCATCTACAAAAATATTCCTTTACTTTCATTGATTTTATGTAAAATTACATTTCATTTCATAAGGTAATGAAAAAAAAAAAACGAGAAAAAAGGAACTATTTTTATGATGATGATACGGAATAACATGGTTTGGTAACTATTTCATTATTTCCATAATAATTAAAAAGATTATAATTGCCAGTGATACATACTAATCATGGGCACAGATTATTAGTCTCTCTCTCTCTCTCTCTCTCTCTCTCTCTCTCTCTCTCTCTCTCGTACATGTAACACAATTATTGTAATTTGGCACAAATTAAAACACATTTGGTGAACAAATCTTTGATTGTTTTACTATTAAGGATTTAACGTCTTAATCCAAAATTATATCACATACAATAATGCTTTGAATACAAACGTACTTGTCATCTTGTCTTCGTGCTTCATTTACAATACGTCAGAAGTCCTCGACAGTTATTATACAAACTTTAAATACACAGGAGCATCTATACATTGCCCAAATGAATGTGAGGAATGTCAGTTTTTCTGTTCCCCCCTCTTTCATCCCATGAAAGCAAACCTTTGAGGCGTGTTTTTTAAGGGGGAGGGGGGGGGTCGCATTTTCTTTAGAATAATTTTTTGATATCTCTGCATTTTGCAAAGTCCTTTCAGAAGAAGCATCAAGAAAAAGCCTGAAATCATTTTCAGTATCTGAAAACGAGACGTCTCAAGTCCCAAAGACATTTGAGGTCTTTACTTAAAGGACTTATCGCATTATCTTTCAAAAATTGTAATTTGATGAAAAATATTATCTACAATCTTGTTAATTGAAATACTGAATACAATAAACGTTATTGAAAGCATATCTTAAGAGATATTGAGAATTGAATTACAAATACGGTAATATACATATTAAAGTCGGATTTTAACGAAAAACGGCTCTGAAGTCATAGGCGACAATTTAGTGATAGAGAGATGAGAATATGCACACTATTAATGGAGTTATCAACGAGAAAATGCAGCTAAATTACAAAAAATGCTGAAAAAATTAATTCCTAACGTGCTTTTCAAATACTATGGAAAAATTACCTAGTTTAAAGGTATAGGGCTTTTGATAGTTTTCGATTTTTATTCCAAACAATTAGAATCTGCAGCTCTAATTACGGCAATGTTTCTTGATCGGGAAATTATTAGACCACCATCCTTTGCAAAGCATTTGAAGGCATACAAGCATAAATTAATATTATGTTAAAAATGAAAACGAAGAATAACTAAGTTATATAATGTTAACTTTGAAAATCAAATAAGTTAGTACGTGTGATAAGATGACGAATCGAATTGTACTGTAGTTGCGGGTTTCTTCGTCTTCGACGCTTCTTCCTCGCTATCGTCGCTGCTATTTTTACAATGTTAACAGATTTTTCAGATTTTCTCTTGCTGATTATTCAACAGATAAGGTTGGCTGTTCAATATCGTATCGATAAAATAAGTGATTTGATCGCTCACAACGCAGACAATTCAGGTTGTTTCGCGTACATGTATATCTTAGTAAGATTAACGTGAAAATCTGATCAGCCATTGTCTCCTTTGACGTCACAGGGTCACGTGATCACTATCTAATTAACCTAGATATTTAATTCAGGGCTTTTCATTTGAGTCAATAATTGGTAAATTACCGTATTTTATCTCCAGTAAAAACATAGAATTTATGAACTGTGGTCATAAGGAACGCAATACGTTTTTAATTTCAAATAATTTAGAAACATGCGATAAGTCCTTTAAGTCCTTTTGAAAAAAAGACTGTCTGCATGATAAATTCAATAAAAAATAAATCGTAAAACCTCCAAGTTTGTACCTTTACCAAACTGTTGAATACAGATAAAGAACACCAGGGGTATAATTATCAAACTATTGGCCAACATTAATTGCCCTATTCAGCATCGATGTCAGTGTTCATGGTTAAATAGAAACACAAACAGGATTTTACTGAACTTTAAAAAAAAACAAAATAACTTCAAGAGTTTAATTTCTCTTGATAACTAAAATGTTTTTGAACTCTTCCCTCGCCACTGTATGTGGTCCCTTACCTACAC
The DNA here is from genome assembly GCF_033153115.1 of Saccostrea echinata. Lineage (NCBI taxonomy): Eukaryota > Metazoa > Mollusca > Bivalvia > Ostreida > Ostreidae > Saccostrea > Saccostrea echinata. Next base: position 4,233,160 of record NW_026889760.1, read on the forward strand.
AGAACCAAATGTTGAGGTTCTTAAAAAGGTTTTCCAAACTTGTTAAAAAAAACAGAAAATTATATTTTTCATCTTAAAAATTTCAATCATCCTGAATTAAATTTGAAGAGAACAAAAAGTGATTAAGCAACAGGATAAGCTGGGAATATAAAGGTTGTCAACTTCTTGAATAAACGTTTTTACTGTTATACCTAGTACTTAGATAGTTATGCACGTAATGTACCCTTGCAATACTAGCTAGACAAAATATTTCAATATGCTTATTTTCGATTCTAGAATAAGCTTCATTATTATATTAAAAGTCGGTCTTTATGTTAAAATATTTCCAATATAAAGTTAAGAAGGTAAAGTAACTATCTTTAATGGTCTGAAAATTTCCACGCATAGCAAAGCTATACTTGGGGTATAGTTTTTGTACCCACCTCTCGGAAAATTCTCATGTAATTTTTGCCGCCAATTTTGATTTCCTGTAATCAGTTTATAGACTTATGATGTCATTCTGACTTCAGTAGCATTGTGACGTCATCAGAATTTCAGCTCATTCTAGCAGTGTTATCTTAAATATTCCAGATACCTGTTCAAATTTTTTATAATTATTTTTTTTTCATGTTTTTTCTATGGAACTGCAGTAGCAGGTAAATCCAACCCACATAAATTATGATACACATCCGTATAATTAACGCTTATCCAATGGTTGTGGGTGGGATAGCTTTTTCATCAAACCCTTGACAGGAACCATTCCCCTCGGGCAAGCCCTCGGGGAATAGTTCCCTGTCGCAGGTTTGATAAAAGAGCTATCCCACTCACAGCCAGTGGATAATTGTATAATGTGTATTCGTTATTATAATACATTGTATTCAATATTAGTCTGATATTGATTAAATTCTTGACATTTTCAGTGATCTTTAATGAATTCTCGACTTGAAAAAAATATTATAATTAATGGAGACGGTCGCAGTCCAGAGTCCGAATGTTGGTCGTCCGTTAATAAAGGGTGTGATACAGTTTTTGATATGTATTTTTTCTAATTATATATTTGAAAGTCCGCAATTAACATATATATGTTAATTATATTTTATTTTTAGTAGTTAAACGTGTACTTTTCTTTTGGTTGAATTTTCTGTTTTCATTCTTTTATCAAAAGGTAATACATTTAGTCATAAGAAAAGAGAGAGAGAAAGAGAGAGAGAGGTGTTATTAAAGGTGTATTAAAGGTGTGATAAAGATGAAATTAAGGGTGTTGTTACAGGGTGTGTGATACATGGTCGGAGGCCACTGGGCTAATTTTGGTATCTCGGGTTGATACGGGGTACGGTATAATAAAGGGTATTATTATTCTCTAAACAATTTACTGATAAGGAATAACTTTTTCGTTTTTTTGATGTAAGAATAAAGATATGTTTTTATTGAAAAGTCTTTGCTTTGTGACAAATGCATTATTCCCCTTATAACTACGAAGTCATACGGTCTGAGGGGCAAGTGTCATCACGGCGCTACTTTTAAGCTATTAATTGTTTTTATTTCAGTGTAGAACGCGTTTGAAAACCAGAATTGTGTATTTATTTCTACTTAAAATCCTTTGAGTTTAAACGCAATGATTATTGCGATTAAATGCAATGTTTTGCGTTTAAACGCAATAATTATTGCGTTTTAACGCAATAAAAAAAATATTTCTTTCTCTGAACTGGCCTCAACGGGCTTCCGTAGTAACACGTGTCCTGTATTTTAATGCAAAGTTACTGGTTAATATAATCGGACGAATTTCTGTTCCAACATTGGTATCATTTCGTATTTTGATAATTTTGTGGGTCAACACTAGTTGTCTGTAGAGATCTTAATGGCATCTTTTCGACATCTCAGCATTTCTCAAACTACTTTTACAAAAAATACAACATATATCAGAGTCCCAAACATAATGATCACAATACCATCATCAGGAGAATTGATAGTACTATTTGATGGATGGGATTTTGCTTATATTTTCTTAGAAATATGCTGCTGATGACTGAAAGGTTGTGAAATGCTCTGATGTGTTCATTTTAGAATCTGAAATATAATAGTTTCACTTTAAGTGTTTAAATATTGACATTGTACCATTCATAAAAAAAATATACTTTTATGTAAAAATGTTCCAATCGCAACATTCATAGAATGAATTTCCTGTTTTAGTATGACAAGAAATATCGTAACACCGGATAATATTGAATTCCTGAATATATATACAATGTAGTTGAAGATCTTTACCTGTACTTTGTTTACAGTTATACATATATAGTCACAGTCTGGATATGTCGAAGCGTCATTACATGCAGATCTGGACTTCAATCCCCCACAAGGATGAAAACAATTACACTCTGAGCATCCGGACTGGCAAACTAAGACGAGTAAACATCTTTTTATACCTTTTCATTTCAGGTGTGTTCTATTATTTTGAAAATAAAGATTGTCTTTGAAGATTTTTCAACGAGTCTTTAAAATAAGAAATATCTCGTTTAAAGTGGGTCTTTATACACAGAAAATGAATAAAAACAAGCAGGTTTAGAAACTTCATATTAACAACGTGCATTTTTCTACAAATATTTCGAAGATATCTCTAACACAGTATCTCTAACCTTATTGTGCGGGTCATTTAAAAGCGGAAGATTTCTGAGGTAAATTTATACATTTGAAAGAGGATTTCCTGCAACATCTCACGATTAGAAAAAATACAAGCTGATTAAATATACATATATACTTTGACAAATCATGTTTGTATATAGTATGTGTATATATTTGTATACAATATTTAGGGACTGCTTCCAAATGCGATTCCCCTAGGTTAATCATCTGGTCAGTCTTTCTGTATGTCTGTCTGTCAACACTTTCATTTGACGGGTAACTTGAATATCTCTCATTCCAACCTAAAGATTTCATGCATCTACATCTATTAGATGAATTGTTTGATTGTATGTTGTTTTACGTCCCATTTGAGAGTTTTTCACACATATAGAGACCTCACCATTTACCAGTGGTAGGACTTCAAATTTAGTTCTTTACTCGGCACAAGTGACATGGAGCCTCGGTTTTTATAGGTCTCATCCGGAAGACCTTCATTCACTTTAAAGTGCCGAGCGCTTAACAAAGAATCAGTTGCTACCTATTTTTTATCGACTAAGACTTGCCCCGGTCGGGACTCGAACCTATGAACTTCTAATCACAGAGCGAGAGCTCTAACTATATAGATCGAAGATGTTAGTGTAAGACAATCTTTAAGGTCAATTTGTCAAAGGTCTAGGTAATCTAAAAAAAAAATTGCTATAAACTTTTTTCTGCAATAAGCAATGTACAAAGGTGATGTGTTGTATTTAGGTGGAACACATAGAAAAAAAAAACATTATATTTTTTCAAGTACCGGTGTCAATGTGTTAATGATCAATGTCAGCAGAAGAGATTATTGATTCATGTTTATATACGCTGTGCTCGATATGTGATCCTTTTGTTCTTCAATGCATATTTTGTTACAAATATGAGAAGAAATTCAAAGATTATTTTGCAATGAATTGTATGAAAAAAAATAATAGGTATAGTGTTTTCTTTTGTCCCCATGCCTGCTTGTCTGCATGTATTCGGTATATCGAGCGACAGGTATCTTCTAGGACAGACTGTCCACCGGCATACATGCTCGGGAGTTAAAATGGAAAAGGTGCAGATAACGATACAATGCAAATCTGTGAACAGGGCGTAAGCACGAGCCCCGGAAATTCCAGAGGTGGGATCGGATGCGAAGGAGGACTGCTTACTCACACCTGGCATGAGCCCTTTATATTGATCAAGTAGACGGAATATTCACTAGTCCAAATTAGTATAAAACAAAAGCCAAACAATCAGTATGAAACACGTCAGCCAAAATACGATCCAATTATATTTGTTAAGAAGGTCATTATATCGACCACAGAATTACAAAATACTGCCTTTAACCGAGATTGTTGAAATCCATGTAACATCAACTTATCTGTCAATAGTTTGTCCCTTTTTATAAATTGATCGAACTCAAAGCAAGCTCTTGTGTATCGAATAAGATTTGAGATGCAAACTCCATATGCAGGTGATAATGGAATAGTACTACATAAATAAGGACAGTTGACGATGATAAAGCTGAAGTCATCTCTCTTGACATACAATTTGTGTCTTAGTTGACCTTATTGTCTATACATGTAGTCAGTAAACATAAAAATATGAAACAGATTTGGTAAACTTTGTAATGTCTTTTAGCTCAAGTTCACTGGGATATATCGAATCGACATATGAGTGGATATAATAATTATTAATCAATAAAATGTCGTCATTTTATCTGAATTCGAGTTGAAATCCACAGCAAGTGTTTTCTTCTTTGCATGTAGAATTTTTTGAATAAATTCTGCATCATACGAAAATGAAAACAAATCGGCTGAAAAGGAGCACAATTAGTCAAGATCGAAATTCCAACAGTTTGTTGAAGACCTTGGTCTTTTAAGACTACATATATTTTGTCAATGAGAAACTTCAGCACCCTTTTAATATCAACTTCAGAAAACTTGTGTGTAGCATCAGAGTGATTTTCAACAAAGTAATTTTGATGATGACCAATTACAAGATACATTTCTAAGTTTCATTTTTACATCAAAAAGCTTATTTTTTTTATTTTGCAGTGAGAAAGTGTTTCATCAAGTGTAGAAAACGCGTATTTTTATGATGTAAACTTTTGAAATATTTGATTTTTCCTGAAAGTTTTTTGGAGTTTTTTTTAGCTTCAACATCTAACTTATACCACTTCTAAGATATGTGGCACAACACGTCTAAAGTTTCTTCATTACAGTGGTTAATATTTTTGAAAGGAGTAAAGATAGAGGATTGGTAGAGAATTTGCTAGACCAGGCAATGTATCTCTGTTTGTATGAATCAAGTTTAGGAATCCAGTATAGATAGGGTGGACCTATGTACCTTGGTTGACGAGAAAGTAAAAGTATTAAATACTGAAATGAGATTTTGATGAATTTCATTCTTAGAAAGTGAACTGTAAGTTGGATTTCCAGACGTAGACTTAAACCAAGTTCCCTTAAAGTACAATTTGATAATGAGTCTTAAAAACAAAGAGGATATTGTTACGAGCTTTGTGTGCTGGAACCATAAAATATTGTTCATGTAGCTTTCCTAATTCTTTAATTATTTCCGGTTTAATGAAAATTGGAGAATAGATGGTTCGCATATTTAGTTTACACTTCATAGTACAGTTTTTTAATATATTTCTTCAACACGTAATCCATTCTGGCAGAGTGTTCAGGTTTTCCTTTTCATATTTTTAGCCCAACGTTTGAAATAATCGAAAAAATTCATAAATTATTAAATATAAATGAAGTTCTTTCGCCAATTGAAAGAACGGTGCTCCCTGTAAGGGTTGAAGGATTATGTAATGAAATCAAACCTTCAGATAGAAATAATTCACTAAGAACAAAGATAGTTAAGTTCATTTAAGTTTTAAATCATATTTTAGATCCAAATCTCTTAATAGAAATGATTAAAACTCAAAATTTTGAGTAAAGAGAATATCGTTTAACTTTTTCGATTTTCGATGGACCCTGTCATTCTCGTATGTTACTGTACCGTTACTGATCATTATCTTTGGAACTCTGATAATTGTTCCTTCCTATGGCTTTACAAAAGGTCTATATATTCCCAATTTAGTTACACTATAAATCATGTATTAATTTATTCAATGACATATGTCAATCTTGGTCAATTCACACTTGTTTCAAATTAATCATAATATTTACAAGCTTTGTTAATAGTTTGATCCATGCTTTTACTACAGAGAAACAAAGTTTAAAACGAGTAGGTGATGTAATCCCAGTCAGTCCATTGAGATCGTGAGCTTTCATTCTATCTTCGATTAATTTGATAATGCCAAGTTAAGTAGCACATTTATTCATATTTACATTTTTCATGAAAACGAATGTATTTGAGTGTTTAGGAAAAAAACATTTATATTTTTCAACCATATTCATTTGTTAATGTTTAACGTGACCTCTTAAGAGTTTTTTTTTTTTCGAACCCTTCATAGCCTGATATAACTATGGGAGTCCTACACCTAGCTGCTTAAGTGACAAAGCTAGTTGACAGTTCTGTCATATAATGAGGAAACGGCTTCATGAAGATATAAAGCAATCTTATTATTTGTAGTTTATGTTGGACAAAGCCATTTGATTGTTTGATTGTATGTTCTTAAACGTCCTATTCGAGATGTTTTTTCTTCATATTTTTTACTTATGCATGGTGTTTACGGCCGTTGCAGGGAAAAAGTGTTATCCTGCTATATCCTACCGACATAGACCTCGGCTTTTAAGATCTCACCCGAGAGGCTCGTGACTTTTACTTCTAGTGCCGGGAGCCTGTCGAAGGAGCAGTCACTACAAATGTTAAACGTCTAAGAACTGACGCGGCGCCGTGAAAGTGATTCTGAATGAGATTCAAACTGATCACGAAGCGAGCGCCCGACCACTAGGCTACCGCGAGCGGTAAAAATCAAGATGAGAAGGTCAAGCTTATAATGCTTTAGATATAAAAAAGATGAATGCATCATGACATGCAAGTTACACGTACATTGTACTTGTAAGTTGCATGTCATGGGGTATTCATTGTATATTGTACTTATAGATTTTTAGGTTCTAATTAAATTTGCATAATGAGTCAAAACCATGTGTTTCTTTTACGAAAAGTATATCACAAAACAAAAGATTTCTGTGAAATGTGAATATAGCGAAGTTTTGACAACTCAACTGCACTGTAAAGCAAGAAAAAAACTGCAAAATATGAGTGCCGGAAAACAAATGTTGTATCTATCGCTTTGTTTTTATCGTCAATGTCAAGGTCACGCGTCTTTTATTTTTAGCGTGAAACTTGTAAACAACTTTGAATTGGGGCAAGCAGAAGTAAGGAATAAGTTATGATAATCATTTTTGAAGATTGTATCAAAATTTTCAGTCATCCAACATTTATATCTATGGAATTGAAACCATGGTAAATTTTTCAACATTTCAGCGCATGCGTACAATAAAGTGGAAGAAGTGAAGCAATATTTTTGTGATGGGTTATACAAAGATATTTTTTTACTTTTATTTATCTCCATTAAATTAGATTATTGAAGGTTCTGAAACCTGTAATTTTTCTGAAACCTAATATCTTCAAGAACTGAACAAAATTTGCATGTGTCATGCAAAAATTCTACTGTTGTTAATTTCCCCGTTTGTCCGTCACAGTGTAACTTTAATTGTTTTTTATCATAAAAAATTGTTAATGGACTTCTGAATTTTGGAAAATTTTGCTATTGTGATAAAAATAAAACCACATATATGAAAACAATATACTTATTTCTTAGACTCAACAATGTACAGATCAGTGATCTTTTAAAGCTACATTTACATGTAACATACTTTTTTGAACAAATGAAATAGACATTTTTGAAGGAAACGTAACACTTCTAAACAAAGCCGAGAACAAAAAGATATGCAAAATTATCATAGTATTTTTTTACTTTGAAGTATTTATTTGCTCCCCGATTAGCAAATAACAGCCTTAATGCGACTAGGCATTCTGTGAGTCAAATTTTCAGAGGTTTGGTGTAAGGGTGGGAGGAAGGATTGAAAACCACTCCCGCTGGTGTATAATCTATGGATCCTTTCCAATCGATAACAAGTTTTAAGTGCTTCAGTTTATTTTTTGACCTTTAATCTCTCAACAATGTACATTTAACACTCTTCACTTATAACATCTGTAGCTCATTTTCTAAATTATCATTGATGTATTAAAATACCAATATTTATTTAATTACTCTCTGGATTTCCTCATCTACAAAATAGTACTTATTATCACTAATATTATAAAGGATCATCTTGAATATTAACTTGAGAAATAAAAAATACAGGTAAAAAATTAGAAAATTTTGCACTAGACTTTTTTTCGTTTGTTGTAGATTCTTTTTATAGCTGATACCAATTGACGTCTTGGTGATTAGTGATGCTGACTAAACATTGAAGGCACGCTCGGAGATGTTCATAATGTTGACTTAAAGACTGTCTAGAAGCCACATTTAAGCACCTATTAACGATCTTAAAGCCACCATTAAGCTACCATTAATCACCCAGCTTGGGGATTGAAATTGCTTAATGGTACCTTAATCAGGGTGTATATATTACTTACAGATAGTTTAAGGGTGCTATATGGTGACTTAAAGACGACTTTTCAATCAATCATTAAGCACTTATAAGCCTTTTTTAAGCTAGGCTCAAAGGAAATATTTCATCTTGTGAAAAAGTCTCTGTATATGAATATGGTTGAGAAGTGTTAAAATGAAATTTTCCTCTTTACGGATAAAAAAGGAGAGGATATATCCATTTTAGATTTTGGCAATTCTTTTTAACAGGAAACGTATATCTTACATGATGTATTTTATTGAAAAGTCCTTGACTTTGTCATAAAAGATATATTACTTCCTCATGATATAATATTAGCAACAAAATAGTTTAAAATAAAGTATGAGATATTCCCTTTATATACATGTACGAAACCATGAAGTCGGAGGGACAAATGTCATCATAACCACCATTTTTGAACCTTTGTATTTTTAACTGCAGTGTAGAAAGCCTTTGGATACTTTACACTTGCAACCAGGGATTCGGAAGGTGATATATCAAGCCCCCCTTTTTTGAGATATGTTCAGATTTACAAATCTGTTGGTTATCAGAGTTGAAACCAAACCTAAGAAGTTAACAACAGTTGTAGGCCCTACTGTTTTCTCATCCGCAACCTTGCTGTAATTATTCCTTGCGCCAGAAGCAGATGGATATAGTGAAAGTTTCCTGGCGAGTTCTTGAACTATATAAACCAGGAAATGGAAGGATTATTCATTTGATTTATCTATTTATTATTTTGATAAAAGCAGGCTCAACCTATTCCTTGCCACTTTTTAGCTTGTGTTTATAATTTTAATTTAATGTTTATTTTCCTTATGTTGAATAAATGTTTTATATAGAAATATCCATCTTTTACATACATTTACGTTAAAGTTTTAAAAGAATGAATATTTGAAACAAATGATGCACACGAAATGTTAGTATTTAAATCATTATATGTTGCGATTTTCCACAGATAATTGAAAGAAAAAATATTTGCGTGTCATGGCATCTTCATTGCTTGAAGTTTATAAAAACAGAAATCAACAAAACAGATCTCAATGTATGCAATGGGAAAGCAAATTCAAGTGACTTACGTAATTCTGCACAGGGCAAGTAGACTTGATTTAATAGTTTCTGTACTATCATCTTACAATTTATCTTTTATTTGTAAAATCAATGGTCAACAATGTGTTTATCTTCATTTAACTGCTGTCCTTGAAATTGATTTTAGAAGGAAAGGGTTCCGAATAGAACATAACAAACAATATTAACATACATAATTGTATGTTAAGTATTAAAAAAAAATAACCCACTCTAATAAATTCTCTAATTTTCATAGCAGCTAAGAGCTTAATTGTCTAGATGTCCTTTTCAACTACGTTGATCTGCAAACTATTGACAGGATTGAGAGTTTGCTGAGCCATACCACAGTCCAGGATCCATTTAAAAAAAAGATGAAGATATAATATTGCGATTAATATTCTTTTTCATATGAATCAAAAATGATTGTTCGTTCACATATCACTTGAAAAAAAAAAAAAACGATGTTATAATGAGCAATCCACATGCCCTCTTTTCTTTTCAATCATGAAATCTGATTTTCCCCCACATTGTGTTTTACTATAAATGTATATTTTCTTGATTAAAATAATTTCTTTGTAAATCATTTTGTTAGAAATATTTTTTTGCATCAATTTATGCAAAATCTACGACATCTTTCCCCCCCCCCCCAAAAAAAAAAATAAATAAATAATTAATAATCGTTGATATTAAGGCGAGTTTATTATAATATTTTGCTATGATATTCGTCAACTGTGTATGCAAGATACAAGGCATATATTACCTGAAAATTATTCAAAATTGTTTTGTCATTCTATTTTTGGAAATTAGGGTTGTCAAATGAGTACTTAGTATCTTCATTTATTTATAAAAATGTTTATTGTACCTTTTCGTTTGTAAAAATCAAGTCATATTATAAAGGACCTTGTCAAAATTTGTCAAAAACTATCAGTAAACCCTCTAAAGCTGGCATTGAATCCATTATGTGCAATGAAATAAAAATATATAGTGTAATATTTATGGAAACTCACTAGTTTTATGAAATCAGAAAAAAATCTATTCAAACACCAGTATCAATTGTATGTTGATGACACTGTGGGTCAACACTTGTTGTATACATTAATCGTGTTAACACTTTGCGATATTTAAGTATTTCCCAGACTACTTTGACTAAAAGTACAACAGAAATCAAAGTTCCAAATATAATGATAACAATGACATGATTAGCAGATTTAAAGGTTACTGTATCATTTGACGGCTTCGTGCTTTCCATATGATTTTCCGGAGATGCTGCTGACGATTCCAAGGCAGTCAAATTCAATGATATATCCGTTTTAGAATCTGAAATATTATTTAGTTATACTTTTAAGTTAAGATATGATCATTGCAAAATTCACAAATTGGTTTATTAATTTTATAATAACAAATATAAGCTTAAAACGAGAAATCTGAATAGTGTAAATCTTGACTTCTGTCGTTGTCTCATGTGACAAACGACAAATCTTGATATATAAAAGTGTTAGGGAAATTACTAACTCTATAAGTACTTAAATCTTATCCGTCTACTTGAATTTTATACCTTTTACCTCTGGTCATTTACATACTGTGTATTTTGTATACAGACAAACAATCAAAGACTGCTGAACTTATATTCTCTTTGAATTCCAGTGCTTATTGAACTTGAGTAGGTTTTTTTTCCCTTTCCATAGAGATTCTAAAACTTCAGGACGGCTACATGAAATTTGTGTAACGACCAAAATCCTATTCTTCTTTTTTAAAGATGTTAAATCATCAGCAATGTATGTTTATAAAATCCAATAAAGTATTTTTCCTCGTTAATATTTAAGTTTATAAGTCGATGAAGGCTCTGCTATATCTTACTCCCAAAACTTCATATGTTCGTTATCATATGAATCAAACATGTGATTTTCTTTACCTGTAGTTTGCGTACAGGCGTACTGTTTACAGTCTGGGCATGTACATGCTTCATTACATCCAGATCTATTCCTCCATCTCTCACAAAGTTGAATACAATCACATCCAGAACATCCGTAAACACAAGCTAAAACAATTAATTATAATATGATTGCCATTCATTTAAGTTGAAGTAATTTTTTTGTAGAAAAATTTATTTTTTAAAGCGTCTTTATGAGATCAGTGACTTACCTTTGCATGTATTCTTTACTAAGTAATAGTTCTCACAGCATTTTGTGATTCTACCATCCTTAATGCTATTAACGAATGAAGTAAATTAAGATTAACATTATTTATCAATTAAATCAAAAAATTTTTCAAAACAAAAGGTAGTTCTAATTTCTCTCACCTTTTATAGCAAGTTTCCATAGCATCACTCATGAAAAGTAGAAGTTGTAAATAAATAAGAGCAATCTGGCTATCAAACTGCATACTAACAAGGTGTCATATGCAGCAAATATTGTGAGGAAAAATTGTTTTTTTACACAGTATATCTCATTTTAATGCACAGGATCATTAAAAAGCGGAAGGGTTTTGATATACATTTTAACTTTTGAAATAAAATTCCTCACATTTCCTTTTACGTCATTCGATAAAATAGATACAAATTAATTATATACACTTTGAAATTTGATGATAAATGTTTTGTATATCTGATTGAATATTCACTTGATTAAATTGCGTCATTCAGTCAACTGAGTGTTCATTGAAGGATTTTGAAAGATGACGGAACGTGAGTTTTTTGTTTGTTTGTTTGTTGAGTTCTGTCTTTCTGTAAACTTTCGATCATCTTTCAGTTCACTGAATGATATAGATGCACTATGTGATTAACTACATACTTGGAACATTCTTATTTCATGTTCACTTGGTCAAAGGTCATAGCAAAATCGAGGTTTTTGATACATGTATGACTTATACCCCGTTCCGTCCCCGTGCCTAAGACACATGCACAATAAAGTCAAATCACAGGCGGATCTTTCGATATTTCGGTCAATAGAAATCAGTTTATCTTTGTCGTAATATGATTAAAATCGATGAATTTAACCATCTAGTTTATTATGTTCATATTATAGCATTAAAATTATAAAATTAAATTGAAAGAATGAGATTTTTAAATCTTAATAAATGAATTTTTGCGTGCTGACTTGGGAAATTGTAAAAGACTAGGGCTAGTATCAAGCACAAATTAAAATATTTTTGCACTCATACTGGGTACTCTGATCATTAATATTTTTAATTGTACCCCATCTCCAGTTGCTTATGAAGGAGAGTATATTCTGGGACCTTTACGATCTACAAATGTTCGGATTACGTTTTAAATACATTTCTGCACTGAACTTGAACATATTCAACCCTCTTGTCATTTCTTTATACATAATTCATACAAAAAATATACAAGTAAATGTATGAATAAATAGATTAATTACTTACTTAATTAAGAACATAAAATACTGACGTTTCGGGAAAGTTATAAATTTTTCAGGAAAAAAAAATGGATACCAAACATTTATGAAATGAAAAACAATACATGTCTTCGGGAAAAAAAATATTTACATAACTTCATGCTGTTTTTTTTTTTTTTTTTTTTTTTTTTTTTTTTTTTTGAAATAGCATCGTACGCAAAAGGAAAATTCCATATATTCTTCTAATTATTATCATTAATTCTTACGATACATTTAACTATATTAATAAAACAATACTGACAATTTTATTCATTGTGATTTCATTTTAAGTGTCAAGATTTTTATAGCCGTATTATAACTGAGGTCATTGTCATAGTTTTTGCTAAAAGCAGTAGATTTTAAGAAAAATGAAAATCTTGTGATAAAAGAATTTAAAAAAAAAAAAACAGAAGAAGTGATTGAAGGGTTTTTTTTTCCCTTGCTCTCAGCTCTATTTTAACCCCTTTTCAGCTCAAGAACAATGACCAAAGTAATTCGCAGCATTGACAACACATCGACAGAAATTATCATGTTTATCAGACTCAACAATAAGGACGGCAGTATTTATCAGAAACAACTAAAATTACCAGCAACAACAGTTACATGTATAATATCAGTTAATATCAGTAATTATCAGCAAGCTTTTAAGGACAGCGCAATATCAGTAACATCAAACATAATAGGTAAAATATGGGATTCTTAGCACTTTTTTCGTCTAGTAATTTAATTTACAATAAAAATTGTCTATGATGTTCAAAATTCTACCTTTCTGACAATCACTCTTATAAATCTATACTATTTCTATCCCTTAGGACATTATTGTGAATTTTTAATAAAATTTACGCGGTTAAATTTACTCAAATTACTTTCATGAACATGACTAAAATTGGTATTTTCATGGTTTTTTGGGAAAAAAAAGTTTGCTTGTATTATCTGTACTCAAAAATGATAATTGAAGAATTTCCCTGCTAGTCCAAGTCATTAAACTTAGTTTATTTTAAAATAAATAGGAAAATTCAAAATTGTAAGGTAACTTTTCACAAGAATGTTTGCAAATTATAATTTACATTAATTTTGAATGTTTTGTTTACTTGATAATGAGAACGACATTAGAAATAAAAATTGAAGGTTATTATTTAGATGCAACAGGAAATTTGAATTCAAACTAATTCTGATAGATTTCAAATTGTATAATTCCATTTCATTCATTTTAGCGCTTCTCATTTAATTCGTAATTTTTTTCAGTACAATTAGCAAGAAGAGGGAACGGTTCGGGCCTTCTTGTGCTCTTAAAATCTAGTGTTTTCGAAAAGTTATGAAACTATCTTAAATATAAGTTAAGAATATGAATGTGATAAATCAGGAAAGAATATGGCATGAAGAAAGACCATTTTGGAAATATGAAGTTATTAATTTGGTACATTTCTAAGTTTCAAACAGAAAAAAAACTCAAAATGACTCATTTCAGGGGTTACAATGTCCTAAGCCGTTGTCTACTTCAATTTTCGGATAAGTTGTGTAAAATTCTTTGAAAAATCACATTTCTCAAAATCTTTGTGGACGATGCATGTACTCTATATTATGTAAAAGAAAATTCCACTGAAAATTGACGTCTTCTGCATTTTTTCTGCACAGGTCCATTACGTCACAATAAGCATTTAGGATCTCATATGAGAAAACCGATTTCTTACTGCTTAAAATTTCAATGATTCAGAGAGGATGAGTTTTGATTTCATACATCACTTCCATATTTTAGAAAAATACAGAGCCAGATTTGTATTGAAACCGTACTTTGTTCTTACTGTAAAATCACATATTTTCGTGAGGTCAAATTTTCTTGATTTGAAGAAAAACTTTGGGTTAGTGAGAATTTGATTTCGTAGATGAAGAATTGTTGATTAGTTGTTATATAACATTTTACATTTCGTGATGGACATGAGTTCGTGGATCTCTTCATACTTCGAAAACAACGAAAATTAAACAACCACGAAAATTTGTGATTTCACAGTATTACAAATGCTGTAAATAAGGTTAATCATGAAATTGTGGTAATTAAGGTTTAAACGGTGTGTTAACTCAGCTTGTTTATTCATCGCATATTTAAAATTGATATACCTATTCAAATCATTGAATTGATCTGTATTTTTAAACTAAAAAGGAAATGGAAACGTAAAAAAATCGCCAGTGCACATGTAGGTCAGTACTTTTAAAATGACATGTAGCAAATAATGATTTGCATTAATTTTGATAATTTTTAAATAATGACTTTAGGGAAGTAAATTGCAAGTAATTATTCCGTTTAGTTTGTTTATTTACATGAATATGAGAATCAACACTAGTATCTGTTTCAGCGTCCTGTTCAAATATTCCATTTTTTTCATCGCCTTCTACATTATTTTGATCAGTAAATACAATGCTCTTTTGAATTCCGTTCTGATTGAAAGATTCCTTTTCCAGGTTGTCAATTATTTTTTGTAGTGTTTCACAGTTGTTTACTTCACTTGACACATATGTAGTTTTATTATTTCTGCTCTTTGTGGACGTTATTTTAGCTTTTGATTCTTTGCTGTAGACACATTCCTTAATAGCTTCTCCTGCAGCTTCTTTAACCGAATCAACATTTTTATTGGAAGAATTGATGTATTCAGCTACACGTAGAGTTACATGATCTCTGTGGTGTGTCTCATTTCAAGCTTCGATTTCTACCTGTAAATTAGCATTAATTTCAATATATATATATCAGAGATGGCATCAGTGTTCTTCTTCGCCTCAGGAATACAATTTAATATACAACGACTGTTTTGATGATTGCGATTAGAATCACAGCAGATATCAAAGATCTAACGTAAGCAATGATAAAAGAAAGAACAGACACTGAATCGTTATATTTTCCACTATTCAGATGCCAAACAGTAAGGATCTCTGTCATTGAAACAAATTCCTTGGAAGAAATAAATTTTTGGTTTGTTTGTTTGTTTGTTGTTTAACGTCCCTCTCAAGAATTTTTTTTACTCATATGGAGAGGACACCACTTGCCAATGGAGGGCTGCAAATTTATACTTATACTCGGCACTCAGGGTCATTCAACAGTAAGGGATCTTTTTCGGCCAACGTCTACTGCGACACACGACCTCGTTTTTTCGGTCTCATCCGAAGGACCGGTTTCGACGTCCCACAGTAGATTCAAAACTGCAACGTAAGGATCAGCCCCTTACTCCACGACTCTAGAGAAGACACTCTAACCACTGCACCACATGGGGGACAAGAATCAAATTTTGATGAAGATAATGGTCTGTCTTGAATGAGAATTAAATTTCATCAGTCAAAATGTCTTTAGTTTCCTTTTCCCAAATGTAAACTTTAACCTCAGCATATACCTCAATGCTCATATTTTTTGATGGAAGATTTTTAATTGCTATTTTTTCTTCAAACCATGTTTTTCAAAAATTGTGCGGAAAAATAAAATAAAAATGAAGTATTGAGAGGATACCTATTGTATCTTTTGAACAGCCATATCAAAATATACAGACTTACATAGAGCAGTTACAATCTTTTTTTCACAAAAGTAACCCGAAAGACACTCTAAAACACAAATATATAGAATCCAAAAATATCCGTATTTTCAGTTATTAAGTCAAAATTCCATGTCATTGTAACAAACTAATGGATTAAAACAAGCCGTTATGGTAATATACATATGTATTTTTCTCTCAATCCTTTTTCGGCCATTATTTTCTTCTGAAACGTATTGGAAATTATCAGACTAATTTTAAAAAATTTAAAACCATTTATGCATTTCCTTTCCTTTTAAAACATCAAATTTAATATCTGTATGAAATTGGGTTCTTTTTTTCATTTTTTAGAAAGTAGTTTTAACAACTAAACAAGAATATACAACTTCCTTTCAATTACCTTGACATGTATCGTTGACTCTGTGATAATTTGTGCAGCATTGGCCACCGTCACTTGCAGCACTTCCGACATTAAAAAAAAAATAAGTTAATAAATCTAGAAAATACCCCATAATATCTACGATACATTTCACATATGAAAATTACTATTTTGCATGCAGGAAATAAACAAAGAGGTTAAAATTTGTATTCAAAACACTTGATTTTACTTGAAATCTAATAATTATATATGTTGACATTGTAAACAACTTCCAGTCAGTTTTGTCCAATGATTTTTTAATCTCACACAAAAGACCTCACAATTAGCAAAGGGGGATTATTCAATTTTTAAATGAATGTCAGTTATTTTAATCATAGATTTCTCATATATATAGATAGAATACCAGCAATGTTTTTGAATGTCTTTTAAAATTAGATGTAATATTTCTTATTTCTGTAAGTAACATGAATTGAAGCAGCCGCATTTCATTAAATAACATTCCCCAAAAAAATTGCATTTTTTTTTTTAAGAAAAATTCAATTTTAGACACCGTTTCCATGAAAACTACTCAACATTCATATGATCTAACAATATTTTGGTTAAATTTATGAGATGGTAATTTCCAGCCAAATTTGAAAAATATCTGACTATGTGTGCCACAAAAGTTTTAGTGGCTACGGAGAATGGCTATTGACTTCCAAGGTATTGTGCCATCAATAAAATGAATAATTGAAATTTTTAGCATAGATATACCTATTTATTAAAGTTTTTGTATACGTCTACAATCCCAACAAATTTGCAGGTACTGGTTACGCTGTTTCAATTATATCTAAGCCTTTTGATGAAAATAAATGATGTTATTTTGACCTGCAAGGAATTGCGCTTATGAAAAAAAAAATGATCCCTTTATCTAGGGAGACGAAATTCAATCGACTAAAACAATTTGATGTTTAAAGGGTAAATAAAGTTAACGTAACCTCGAGTTCATTGCGATATCAACAGAAAAAAAGATGTGTAATTTTCTATACAAAGTCTGCAAATGATTATCACATAACCAGATGTGGATGTAAGCTCCCTCCTAAAAAAAGTATTCTAGTTCTACTTTAAAAATTGAAAATATTTCGGTGGTGTTAAGTTCACTTTATTCGCGATCAAACAATTTTCCGAGAAAACTAAGTTTTTGTCTGTTAATGTCTCTCCTTTTTTAAATATATAGGTGTCTACCGTCGTTAGTCATTTTAGTTGTCACTGAAATGTTTGTCATTATACAAGAAAGAAATTTTGAATGGAAAGATGTTAGTGTGCAGGTGAACATGTTTGCTTTCATTATCATCTTATTTTATATATTCTTTATATGACTAAGGACAGGGTCATTATATTAGCAATGCGAAAGATTTTATATAGTGCATGAATATAAATGCACAAAATACAAAAAAATAAAAGCTTTTATGGATTTCTTTTTTTTTTTTTTCATTTTGATTTGATTGAAAATGTTCTTTCTAATGCAATATAATAATTCTTGAATTCACAGGTTACTTCTGTATAAATAGTGAATGTATATAATCAAAACCCTAACGCAAACGACATGATCAATATTTACATTAGAAAGAACCATCAGATAAGCTGTATGTGATAAAATTTGCACTTTTCATATTTTTTATCAAATGAATCTTCCTTATATCATTTTAGACGGAGCTAGTTTGTCAAACATCAATTGATGTTGGCTTGTATCTCATGAGTATACAGGGACACAACCTTCCGGAAGTTGTTTGAAAGTTCAAAAAATAATCAATATTTCAAAGCCAGATTTTTTTATATTCATTTTACTTACTATAGTTTACTATAGTTAATCAAAGTGTCAAAGTTATTACTAAAGTAAATCAAAGTTTTCAAAGTGATCACTATAGTGTAATAGTGATTACTATAGTAATTCAAAGTTTCAGTGATCACTATAGTATCATAATTATCACTATAGTAAATCAAAGTTTGCAAAGTTATCACTATAGTAAATCAAAGTTTGCAAACTTATCACTAAAGTAAATCAAAGTTTTCATCATATTTCTCTTTAGTAATTTTTTGTTAGGGCTGTACCGATGCATATGCGTGAAAAAATCCTTGCAAGGAGGTTAAACTGCAAAAATCAATCAATTTATTCCTTTCGGAAGTTCAGTTACTTAAAAATGTATGCATTTTAAAATTAGGAGATTGAAATCAAAGGCTTAGATATAATTCAAGAATTGTTTATAATGTGCAACAACGTGGTCGTTAATTTATCATTGGTTATGGTTAAATAAAGTGTTGAAAAGTCGAAGGTTTTAAAACTATTGATTTTGATAAATTTTCGTTATTTCAATTTTCTAATGATAAATGTATCAGAAAAATATAATCAAAATATAGTCTTAAATTAAAAAAGTTATTGAATTACCAGTATATCCACTTATCTTTGTTATATATGATAGTGTTATTATTTGATGTACTATGCGAAATAGTAGTCAGGGTTTGACACATGGCGCACAGGCCGGAGGCTATGTGTCAAACCCTGACTACTATTGACATACTAGTACATAGCACATCCAAATAAAAACACTACTATAATTATTATGCTGACTAATGCATGTATATGACAGTTTAATTAAATGCCCAATCCCAGACCTGTTGCAGATGTTACGTGTATATCTAAAAGATACTTTTCCTGAACATTCTTTAATCAAACGTTATATCGAAAGGCGTTTTATTGTCTCCGAAGTACCAGTTCATGTTGCGTTGTACTTTTGGTTATTGATAAATTCCGTTATTTGTTGAATTTTTTTTCTTCATGATCCTTTTCAATGATATGAGTCTTTGAAAATGATATTCATTTACATGTTTTTCTTGTTTTGTGTCAAATGTTGGCAAAATACGTTTATTTACTTGAAAATACGATCTGTTAAGTATCGGCCTTTGTTGCGTAATCGGTCACGCCTTGGTCAGACAATCTCGGGATCATTAGTTCGATCCCCAGCGTTGGTGCAAACACATTTGTTCTCTAGAAAGACAGCTGGGGACTATTTCGGCATAGTATGCTTTATTTCGGCATAGTATGCTTACGCTGTACAAGTCCTTTGAACACTAAGTGAAAAAAGTTGGCTATTGATTATACAGATACAAATTAACAGGAAACATAATAATTCTTGATATCAGTCTTGATGGTTAAATAGGACTTTTGTAGTGCAAGTGCCTTTATGGATTGACGCTTTCAACAAGTTTTCAATAAAAAGAAATGAAATTTGCCATTAGATAATTAAACATAAAGCTGACTAGCTTTCAAGATTTCTGTTTTGGTCTCTCAGCATTAAATACATGTATATTACTTATAAATGGCACAAATTGCATTTTACATTTTTAGTTGATTGCAAAGTTTTGTATGCAATGAAATTAAAATACAATAAAAATATAAAATATATGCAAAGTCATTAGTTAATCAAGTCCTAAGAATTTCTATTTAAACACGAGCCTCATTTACCGGTACATGTTGTTGACATTATTTGACAGCACTAGTTGATCGTAAAAATCTTGATGACGCTCTGCGATTTTTCAGTATTTTTCTGGCCACTTAGATTAAAAACACAGCTTGTATTAGAGTTCCAAATATGATAACTATAAGACTATCCTGTGCAGCTTTAATGGTACCATTTGATGGTTTTGTGCTCTCAATATTTCTTTTCGAAAATACTGTTGAAGACTGCAAGATATCTGTTTTATACTCTGAAACATAATTTTCACTTTTATGTTACATGTAAGATATAGACATTGTATATTTCATAGAATGGATTTCTGGTTTTAAAATAATAAGTTTATTATCTAAAAAGTCCAAATTTCGTATTCTTTATTTTTCTGTCTCATGAGACAAACGAGAGATCCTAAAACACAAAAGTTGGTGAAATTGCTTACTCCAGAAACACATAAATATATCATTCTGCTTGGAATAGACACCTCTGTTCATTTACATGAAGTGTATTTTGTGCATAGACAAACACTGTTGAACATATATTTTTTTGAAGTCATGTTTCGAACATGAGTAGAATTTTGTTTGCATTACACAGAGAAGTGAAGACTCATGACTGGCTTATACAATGTAGATCTATTTCTCCATCTCTCACAAAGTAAAAAACAATCCCAATAGATCACTCAGGAAAAAATATAATACAGTTAACTATACTGTAATCGCCATTCATTTAAGTTGAAGTCTAGATTTTTACATGTAAATAAAAACATTAAATTTTTGAGGATTTTTAACGAGTATTTAATATTTGAGACTCACCTTTGCATGTATTATTTTCTAAGTAATAATTTTCACAGCATTTTGTGATTTTACCATCCTTTATTCTGAAAACACAAAAAAGCAAACCCAGTTAAATAAAGACCCTAAAATGTGCTAGTACCCAACTTGCACGCTGCATGAACGATGCACGGTTTGCACGAAACCATACATGGTTTACGCGAAACCATACATGGTTTACGCGAAACCATACACAGTTTACACAAAACCATACACGGTTTACACAAAACGCTCTGCAAGAAAGGCTGGATGGCTTTGCACACGATTCTCACACGCTTTGTACACGATTTGGCCTCGATCTGGATTTTTTATTAGGAATCTCTCGGACATTTTTTAAATCATTGCGGATTAATCATAGATTAAATTAGATTCTAGTACAGTTATAGCCGGGATCAAAGAAATGCCGCGGCTATTATTCTCCAATATATTACGAACGTCTTCAAAAGATTATCAGATCAGAAAAAAAACATATAAAACTTGAAAAGTAGAATTAAAAATGTGACTTTAGAATGTAATATATATTAAGTCTATATCGTTGTCTTGTCTTCGGCAATCCACTCATTGTGTATTGCCCAAAACAGCTGATAAATGTATATTTTTACAGTTATATGGGCTGTTCCATGGACTTCCTCACAGCACCGTGAATTGACTGTTAAGGTAATGAATTTGACAATAAATTTTGCTATTATGTTTGCTTTTATAATCATAAAAATTTATTATTTGTGTTGCAAACAAATTTAAGTGATTAAAGGGTATTTGTAATCAAACCAAAGCTCTAATTGTCTGCAAACCTTTGCAATCGATACACAACAAACAAAGAAGTTGACCCTCTGGTGTTACATGTATCAGCAAAATGATGAAATGGTGACCTAATTTGTTTCTCTCTAGTGAAACGATCATCCGTATTTCAGAACTGTTAGAGCATGTTCTACCAAACCCCTTCTTTACTCCTCACAAAAATATTAACAGTAGTGAAAGAGAAACTTCAAGAGTACTGTGCAACAATATATTCGAGAAGTGGTGTTAATCAGATGTGGATACTTGAAAAATTGAAAATCACAAAATTTAACCAAGATCAACAGCATAAAAACTTACGACTTTTCTTCTTTATTTTCAACCATTATCGACGATAAATTAAAGTCCATGCTTTTTGACATCATGGACAGATGCTCAATAAAAATGGAACTGGTAAATTTACTGACCTTGCCATTGGTCATTTGCAAAATTATTTTGTTTAAAAACATTCTGATTGTACACACAAGTACTCTGAAGCTGATATTAAAAAGATGCTTAAGTTTCTGAGTTGCAATATCTATATGGTTTTAGTGACCAGTTCTTTCAAGAATCTATTGGAATTTCCATGGGTACCAATTGCGCCCCGTTATTAGCAGACCTAGTTTTGTATTCATATGAAGCAAAATTTGTTCATTTGTTGTGAAAAGAAGAAAACACTTGTTGTTGCCTTCAACTCGACATTTCGATGTTCCGACGACGTATTGTCAATTAACAATGGCTATTTCCGTTATTATGTCAATACGATATATCCAGGTGAGCTTGAAATAAAAGATACCACAGAGACTGAAATATCTGTTTCATATTTGGCTACTTTACTTGAAAAAGACGTTAATGGTAATCTAACAACAAAGCTTTTTGATAATTGTGATGACTTTAACTTTTCAATCGTCAACTTCCCATACTTACGCACCAAAATACCTTTATCACCTGCATACGGGGTTTATATGTCCCAGTTGATTCGATACGCAAGAGCATGCTTTACGTATGACCAATTTCTAAAACTAGGTAGATTATTGACAAACAAGTTGTTGAAAAAAGAATATCGGCAGTTTCGCTTAAAGCCATCATTTCGTTTTCATACTAATTGTTAGGCTATTATTTACGCAATGAATTGTCGACGGAATTTTCCGTTATTTACTAATCATGACAAGGAGCGCACGGCGGGTGTGACCGGTCGGCAGAGGATGCTTTTTCCTCCATGGCACATGATGCCGCCTCTGATGTTTTAGAAGTCCGTGTTTGCTCTGCTCCAAAATTTGTATTGTTTGATGGATTTTGAGCTTGAATACTGTTCGTTACCTCCATATATTTCATACATAAAATGTAGATCTACATGCCCACTTATAATGTGTATATGAATACAAAAATATCGTAAAAACTATATATCAAAACTGCATGATTAATAAATCAGCTAAGCTATAATTATTTATATTTTATTTCTATTTTTTTAAATTGATATTTATGAAGTACAGACTGGAAAATCAATTCACTGATTACAAAAATTAGGAATGATAATAAAAAGTAAACCCCCTCGTCCTTATTTTTAATTAGTTAATTAATTACTAATGAGACCATTTTTCTTTCACAAATTTAAACTCAAAGCCTTATTTTGGGTGTCGTTTTAGCCCTGAATGACAAGAAAGAAAAGGCTGAACAAGTTTTCAGTTCCCGGCAGGAGGAACCAGTTATCCCTGCTGAAATGACCTTAAACACAGTCGTATGAAGAGTATTGGAGGTTTATATTAATAATATTTTTGTTAAAGAATGCATCCGACGGACCCCCTTAACCAAAAAAAAAAAAAAAAAAAAAAAAAAAAAAAAAAAAAAAAAATTAAAAAAGAAGGGTATAATATTAAACACTGTTATATAACTACAAAAAATAAAAAAAAAAATGTGTTTTCATTTGATCACCCCCTTTCCGGGAAATATCTAACCTTTTATAAATGCATGTGAATTATAGCTCATTATTTGACAATTATCAACAAATTTTATTCATAAAAAGACTATTAATGACATTTTTTTTTCAAAATTGTGTATCACAATCTGGTAATATTTGGACAAGAATTTTTTGTTTGAAAAAATGTTGAATATTGCTTTCTTTGGAAAAAAGAATAAAAATTAAAAAAAAGTAACAAAAACTAGAATTGATTCTATAGTGTATTGAACTCAATGCCCTAAGAATTGCTGTTCGTATAAATAAATATAATCACGATGAACTCATTAAATGTTCATGTTTATTAATAGAAAAAGAAAAAAAAACAAATATACTATGCATAAATTTGTAAATTTATTTTGTTGTTCCCGTCTTTTTTAACTCTTCAAACACCATCTGTATGATGCATCGAAATAAAATTTGTTCGAACAACACAACCTGACATATTGACGCGGGAGGATAAAACGGGTACGCTCAATTAGCACCTCCAGGCCTCTGAGTGAATTCAGCTGGCTCGTTTTCAAAACAATTCAGTCGCCAAAATAATTTTTAAGCTCCACGCATTTTTATTTGGCACCCACTTTAAAAGCTGATATTAAAGAATAAAGGTAACTCTTTGGGCGTAGTCACGGGATGGGTGTTTCTAGTTTGGAAGGAGAGAGACAAGAGTATCTTTATGCCCCTAATTCTGGTTGGAATAGTAAGGTAGAGACATAGAAAATAGGAATTTTTCTAAGAAGAACTGTAAAAAAAATTTTTGCTTTTCAAAAATTTTATTGATTGAACCCCCCCCCCCCCCACCACCACCACCACCACCGCCATCTTTTAACTTTCCACGTGCAGTCAATATCGTAACGAAAAAAATGAGCATGAAATATAAGCCAAGTGGTTTAAATTTAATCGTGTTAATCATGCATGTAAAACTCTAATATTCAAAAAAGTTTTAATCGATCATTGCGTTTTTAAGATATACAATATATAATAAATTATGATTTAAACTATAATAATATTACATGATGAACATTTTATGCTCGTCTATACAATTATGAGCTAAAACGATCTCGTAGACGTTATATTAAATAAGTGAAAATTTACTTGGCAAACAATTGACCACATCATCTGTCCAATATACTGCATTTCGCAATTGTCAATTTTCTGAAGTCAAAAAGTACCTGGGTCAGCTCCTGTATATTGTCTTGTCTGGTCTACCTGAACTCTATGCGCACTGACACGGCGCGAAATTTCTTTCGCGCGTGCACTTTATTTATTTATAACAAAGAGGGTAACCAAACAAGGAACACACACACACACACACACACACAACCACACACAAGATCATTAGTAAAAATGATTTCTCCACTTTTGAATTTCTTTAGGGAAAAAAAAATGTTGAAGATGTTTAGAGTTCCGGAATTTGACGATCATGGTTTACACGAAACCTACCCGGTTTGCACAAAAAGAAACGCGCACAAAAGTTACACCCTTTTTTTTTGGGGGGGGGGGGGTAGTAGCTCATTTGTCAGAGGCTGTATCATTTATCAATTGATTTTAAATATCTATCTTAAAAATCCTCTCAAGATCAAAACAAAGGGGGTTTAATTTCTCTTACCTTTGATAGCACGTTTCCCTAGCATCACTCCCGAAACATAGAAGTAGCAAATCAATAATAACAATTAGGTTACCGAACTGCATACTCACTCTATGTCATATGCGGCAAAACTTCGAAAAAAAATATTTGTTTGAGATACAGTATCTCTCAAATTAGTGCAAAGGTCCTTTAAAAGCGGAAGAATTTTGATATATTCATGTATTTAAACTCTAAAAATTAAAATTTTGAAGTTTCCTGAAATAGGCAATTCGATGAAATTAACTAATATGAAAAACGTTGAAATTTGACGATTTGTTCGTTGTTCTTTTCTTTTATTTGTTATAATAGACTTTTTTCTTTGAATTCTCTGCTTTTGAGGTGTTTTACGAAAAAGCATCACGAAAAAGGTAAAATCCTTTCCTGCATTCAAAAACAAAACATCTCTTATGTCCAAAAGATTTTTTATTCCATGTGGAATAAAAAAAAAACATGAATGACTGCATAGTTAAATAAATGAGAAAAAATCTGTATTAATGTTTGAAAACTAACCAATTTGGATTTAAATCTGACTGTTGAATACAGTTCATTATATGGGGGATAATTATTAAGCAGAGACATACACAAAGGTGCTTTATTTAGCGTTAATGATAACGACCTTGATAAAAATCAAGAAACATTTGAGTTTTGATAAAATAGAATATATTTCCCGTGTGAGACTATCAAGTATACATGTTGTTGAACCCTTCCCTCACAATTCGATCTGGTCCTTCGCATCGCTCGAAACCAAATCTCATAGTACGTGTACTTGAAAAGGTATACCAAATTGTATATAAAACAGTAAAACAGAATTATTATTTTTTTTTTTTTTTTTTGGTTTAAAAAAAATTCAACCTATTGAATTAAATTAGAAAGTTTCGAATATTGATTTAAGGTAAAAAAAAAAAAAAATCTGTGCAGTTAAATCGTTACTATATTTTGACAATTTTTGTTTACAGGAAACGTATTCTAATTGATGTATTTTATTAAAACGTCCTTGGCTTCGTAGCAAAAGCGTTATAATTTCCTTATAATTATGACTTAAAATATTAGCAAAACCGTTCAAAATAAATTAGGAGATATTCCCTTTATGTACCAAGTCATAAATTTGAAGGATAAATGTCATCACGACTAACGTTTTAAAGTTTGTATTTGTACCTGCATTGTAGAAATGGTTTGTAGACCAAAATTATATCTTTATATTTACAATCATATATTGGTATATTAAAATTATCATCTAAATATAAACACACAATATATAAGAAGTACAAGTACATGACAGGTATAATTGTAACTATATATTCAAGAATTGGCGCACTTAGTGAATTGTAGAGGAAAAAGGTATTTTAAGTATCAATTTAAAAATACCTACTAAACTTTAGAGTTTCGAACGTTTTGTGATAATTTGTTCAAAATAAAAGCAAATTTGTACATGTAGCTATATGAACGTCTGCACTTTTCTGTTTTGGCTCGTGGTAAATATAATAGATTTGACATACAATCATTCGACCTAGTTTAACGACAACTGACATCTCTTGTGTATTGAAACACATTAAGTTAATCTGATATGTTCTTGTTTAAAACCTTAAAATGACTTGTCTAAACAAAATAATCCTTGATTTGCATCCAATTTAAAAAAAAAAAAAAACTAGTGGGAGCTAAAATATCTCCAATATATAAAAGAAATCTAGCTGCCCTCTTTAGCTGTTAGAACAACTATTCTAAATATAGTTGGTTTTTATAATTACACCACACAATGTAACAATAAATAAAATGTGGAAATACAATAAATACATGCAGTTAGTAAAAAGCTGAAAGCACAGATCAATGGCATTTTTTTATCACAATATTTTCATTTGCCCACGTTTTATAAACTTCAATAATGCATTTGGTGGCATAAATTAGTTTTCTCTCTTTAGCTAAGCAAGTTTTCTTGACATTATCTTTGAAATTCAATTGACATGGACATATGAGGATTAGTTATTATCAATGCAAAAGTAACTTAGCTTGTAGGACAATTTAGCGTAGTCTCATATGAATGACATGGTCACAACCAGATTTACTTTCAGTTATTCAATTGTTCAGAGATAGATATTCGTAAAAAGAATTGGAAACATGACATTCAATTATTTCTGCTGATAACAGGCAAAATAGCTAAAGGTCTGTAATTGTTTACCAGATGTTCGTCACCCGCTTTGTGCAATGGAACTAATCTTGCTCTTTTCCAGACATCAACAAATGTACACGAAGATATAGATTCATTAAAAATAAAATGTAAAATATCATATATCCAATTAAATGACAATTTTAAAATTTTAAAGACAGATCATCAATACCTGTGGCTTTTGAAGATGCCGTTTTAATAATTTCATTTGCTATAAATTCAATTGTGATTCCTGGAATTTTAGATGAACCCTGTGATTTAGGTTCTTCGACCTCTGGTTCCGTCCTTAACAAAAAAAAAAAAAAAAAAAAAAAAAAAAAAAAAAAAAAAAAACAATAGTTAACTATAGTTTACTATAGTTGACCATAGTTAACTATAGTGATAACTTTGACACTATGAAAACTTTGATTTACTATAGTGATAACTTTGACACTTTGATTTACTAAAGTGATAACTATGAAAACTTTGATTTACTATAGTGATCACTATGAAAACTGATTTACTATGGTGAAAACTTTGAAAACTTTCATTTACTATAGTGATAACTATGACACTATAGTGATCACTTTGAAAACTTAGATTTACTATAGTGATCAATTTGACACTTTGATTCACTATAGTTAACTATAGTAAACTATAGTTAGCTATAGTAATTTTTGTCAGGGGTTAACTAAATTAAATATCATCACCAGGCACGTCTTAATAGCCTATATCAATTAATAATTTATAATCAAGTATACTATTGTTAATTTTACTCTCTGTAACTGCAAACACATCAAGTGAACCATTACCCCCAAAAATTTACTATGGTCTAATTTGCTAAATAAACCACATGCATTCAAGCGCCCAAAAGGAATGTATTTCGGTAATAAATAGAGAGATCGTCAGCTGATTTGCCATGATCGTAATCAATCGATATATTTTAAACTCAGGATCACTGATCCATTTTGAAATACCAGGAGAGTTAGACAGTACAGCGCTCCTGTTGGAAGATACATGACAGGGTCTGTTGGGTCGCTAGACTAAGCCCAGGATTAACGTGTTTTTCACCGGACGGTAGGAGACACGGGGGCTAATGATTTCACTTTTCCGTTATTGCATGACTTGAAATTTTTATTGCTTATTTTTTTCACATGCTAATGTGCAAGTATACGGAGTATCAAACTTATGAAAATGATTGTCATTGTGCGTGAATAACTAAAACGGCTGACTTTCCAGGCCTTATTTGTTAGAAAATTGCCAATGTATTTAGTTATTTAAACATTCACTTAAGCAGATGAGTCAAAGAGACCTTTATGTATTCAGCAGAAATCTCGTTATTAGACCAGTATTTAAATCTTCATAATGGATTGAATTTTCCAAATTTCATCTTATGTACATTCACATAATTATATTTTGAAAAAAAAAAATCATTGTCCGATGAATAGAGCAGATGACATTAAACACTGCAAATTAAGTGTCAATTTATGTTCCAATAAAAATTCAAAAAGCGGTTTTCAGATATGTCATTTTTGAGGATAATCGCAATTAAATTACGCAAGGCCTTTGATTACAATACCTTGGTTTTCTAAATATATAGAAAAAATATGAAGTAAATATAATGTATAATCATACAAAACTGAAACAAATTATAGCATTTATAGTTGTTTAAGCACCGTAAATACTTTAGAAGACAGAAAGAACAATTCTATTATATGTTTAAAATGAACATTAAATTCCAACGTCAAACAGAGGAAACATTATTTAAACGTTTATTGCAATGTTTTAATAGAAGTCAGAGGGGGTTTGGTTGAAGTAAATTTAAGTTGGATAAAATTATAGATTCCATTTATGTGTGAATTCTTTTATATCTGTAGTCTAAGTGTCCTCTTTCTACAATATGGTATTTGCTTCGTTATTATCATGAATTAATATTGTATAGCTCCTTAATGATAAAGTGAAAAACAAGTAAAGTTTTTGCTCATATTTAAATTTAATAAAGAAAACATTTTAAAAAAGTTTCTTTCGCCATTGATATACATATGGTGATTACCACAATTTAGCTGACAAATAATGAATAATCACTTCATCTGGTTCATTAAGAATTGTAAAACCGACTAAAGAACACAGTTCATATAGAGCCTTTTTGGTCCTCTGAAAAATCAAAACTTTCCAGTTTTAGTTGAAAATACATTGAATTTCACTTGGACCTTGGTGACTGCATATCTGTTAAAAATTACATAACTATCTCGCTAGTCCATATATTATGACGTCATGAACTGCGTCATTATCCTCAAATCCTGAAAATTTCTTTAAAAATGCCTACAACTAAGCTGTTTTTCAATATTTTGCATACACCACAACCTCTGATCAAGATGTTCAATTATATATTAATGAAAGAACTGTTTTAGAAGATTATAATCAATGTTTTATTTTTTGGATGGAGGGGTGAGCTCGTATTTCAATTCTTTGCTGAGGGTACTCAAAGTAACCCATTTTCTTCAAAATTCAAGAACTTTGCAATATCACAAAAGCCTGTTTCTCAAATCCTGGACTCTCGGAGGAAACTTTTTTTTTATAGGAAATGAAAACACTAAGTCTCTATTTATTTTGATGTTTGAAATGGGACATTGGAACTTGGTCAGTTAATTGGTATATGGACAGGGCCATTTTATGGATAAAGTAATCCTAGGTCTTTCCCTAAGAGAAAAAGTATAATAGTTGTTCAACCTGGGATCAAGTATTTCTACTCTATTGGAACAAATAGTCACGAGAGACGAGGAGGTTTAGAGGATAACAAATTTATGCATTATGCAAGTCTATTTTTTTTCTCGCAAACATTTTATATATTGATCCATTGTGAACTAGGTAAATATTATTTTACAACCAACTTAAGTCTTGAGCACGCTTATTGGATAATTCTAATCGTTTGCCCTATATTTAAGAAATATTTGTGCTATCAGATGACAAAATGATACACATATGTCAGATAATATTTTAAAATGGAATGGATTGTTATAAATTTAGCAAAATTGATATCTTTTTTACCTCTTTGTAATACTTTCTTTCAACAATCCAGACAATCAATAAAATCTATTGTGACTTTGCTTTCCTCTTTTACAACACGTCTTTATGTTTATATTTCTTTCATACAAGAAAAGCATCCTTCTTCATTCTCATTTTACAGTTAACTACAAGATAAGGAATCATTCAAATCATTTCTCGGGAAATTTAGACGTTTTAAAGACAATTAGGTTTGTCAAATAATCAAAGTTCATAAACAAATAAAATGTAAACTATTACACTGTATTAAATATTGCATAAAGACAACAGAATGTCTAGGGCAAAGAGGTCCACCAGCACAACATCATCACCGGACTGCTATTAATAGAAATATTTCTTAATAAAAAAGTAAATATAACTCCACTTCCCAGGAGTTTAATAATTACTTTGACTAAATAACATAGCCAAAATTGTTTCTTGTGCCTAAGAAGTGCTGCTACAATCTAACTGTCCGGTCGATAAATTAATTATTTAAGACATTCGCACGAAACCTTACCCGATGTTTTGCATTATATACAGATCACCCGATATATTTCTTCAAACTATGTTTGGTCGTCACGAGATCAACAAAGTTATGTGTCATCACAAAATGCTTTATTATAATAGCAGATAAAACTCTCTTCGCATATCGGCTGTACATGCATACACATTTACAAATTAAAATCAAAATCTAGCTCGATATAAAAGATAAATAGCTATAGGTATTCAATGCATATTAAGCCTTCGGACAGCCTTAACATAGTGCACTGCTCAATACATGTGAGCACGGAATGGATATGTACATGTAGTTAAAATTATCATTAAAATGATTTATAGAAGTTGCACATTTATAAGAGAAATAGGACTTGTTTCTGGAATGTGTTTAAAACTTGTCAAAATATTAAATGTTTACCAACACATGTATTTGGGTTAGGTAATAAAGAATACCGTTGTCATTGAATATTAAAATTTCATGCTTGTGACGTCATTGAACTTATATTAATTTTTAAAAATATAAAGACATTGCAATTTTAATGCAATTGGGGCCAACCATCTTTAATATGAAAGTAAGCAATGAGGAATTTGCATTCCTTTTTAGTGTTCTTTTTGCTTGTATAACTATATTGAAGTTAGGGTTGAAAATTGCAAGTGCTTATTCCGGCACAACAGGAGATTTAAATTCGAATCATAAATCTGATGAATTTTAAATTTTACATATCCAGTTTGTCCATTCTTAGCACTTCCCATTTCTTTCGGTAAATTGATAATTTACAATAAGCAATTACTCCGTATTTCAAAAGTTTTGAAATATAAATCATGATGTTGTGTGAGGTATTTGTACTTTAAGAGGTGTGTTATCTCAGTTTGTTTGTTCAAATAGATATAAGAATCAACACTGATATTTGTTCAGCATCTTTCTCGAATATTAATTTTCCTTTATCATCTTCTCTTTCAATTTAATCAGTAAGTACAATGTTCTTTTGAATTCCGTTCACATCATTTTCACCAAAAAATTCCTTTTCCGGATTGTCAATCATATTTGCTAGTAATTCATAGTTGTTTACATGTTTTCCTGTTAATGGACATGCATTGTCTTTATTGCTGGTATTTGTGGGGTACAGTTTGTTTTTTGATTTTTTCCTGTGGATGCATTCCTGATAATTTTCTTCTGCAGAGTCTTTATCTGAATCAACATATAAGTAGGAAGAACTGAGGTATTTAGCAACACGTACTGTCATATGTTCTCTTGAGCTTGTCTCAGCTCCGAGTTCTACATGTAAGTTCTCATCTATGTCGAGATATATATTAGAGGAAGCATCAGTGCGCTTTTTGCCACAGGAACACACCAATATACAAGGATTGTTTTGATGATTTTTTTTAGAATCACAGCAGATATCAAAGATCTAATACAAAAATGATGAAAAAAAGAACAGATACTGCGTTGTTAGATTTCCCACTATTTAGATGCGAAACAGTAATGATCTCTATCTTTGAAGCAAATTCCATGAAAGAATCAAATTGGGTTGAAGGTAGCTGTCTCTCTGGAATTAGAATTAATTTTTTTGAAGTCGAATTATCTAAAGTCTTCTTTTCCTAAATGTAAACTGTAACCTTTAAAATATTGATCAATGCTCATAGAAATTTTGATAGAGGACTTTATATTGTTAGTGAAGGATTTTTTAAAATCAGAATAATTTTAACAACTGTATGGAAATAACAAAAAATATTATGAAGGTACCGGTTGCAGCTTTTGGACAACCATATTGAACGTTACAGTCTGATATAGAGGAATTACATTCTTCTTGACATTTTTGTCCGAAATAAGGATATCTACATTCTGAAGTGCAATTTTCACCAAAGGAACCTGGAAGACACTCTGAAAGAAGCAAAATTATCAATATATACTTTTCACATATTAAGTTAATACTTTCTTTTAATAGTAATATCAATATGTATTTTAGGACAATTCTTTTTGCCCCAAATCAAATTTTTAAATAAAATGAAAACTGAGTTCGAGTTTTTTTTTTTTTTCAATCAGTAGTTTTAACCACTAAAACATGAATACACAATATCCTTTCGAATACCTTGACATGTATTGTTGACTCTTTGATAATTTGTGCAGCATTTGCCATCATTAGCTGCAGCACTTAAAAAAAATGAAATAAATTATCTAGATCGCTGCCCCATAAACTCTACATTATGGTGTTAACCTGATTATTGGCTTTACTTATTCAATATAGCACTCTTTCTGGGTTCGTGTTACAGACTCCACTTAATGGAGACTATGAACATGCACAGTTATTATAATAACTGTTATAATGACTGTTGATATCTTGTTTCATCAACTTGTTTGTCCATAATTTACCTCGTTTTACACCACTTCTCGAATATATTGTAGCACAGTACTCCTGAAGTTTCTTCTTCACTGCTGTTAATTTGCTCTTGCTGAGGAGTAAGGAAAGAAGGCTTGGTAGAACATTTACTGGACCCTCTATGTATCTTTGTTTGTAATGATTTTATGAAATTTCGGAATCCAGTATAGATATGGTGATTCAAACTCATTTTGGTTGTTAGGAATATTAAAAATATTCAAAACTGACATATGATTTTGAAAGAGAGCTATGGGTACATGTATGAATTGGATTGTCACTTGCAGAATTAATTCTCAGTTCTTCTAAAATACAATTAAAATAACGAGCCTTATACAAACAAAGACAATGTTGTTACCTGCTTTGTCAGCTGGAACCAGTACATACTGATCGTGTAGTCTATCTAATTTTTTTTTTCACTTCTGAATTATTGAACACAGAAGGATATATGGTTTTCATATTGCCCTTCAATCGCTTAATGCGAGATTTTAACATACATCTGATACATTTAATCCATTCAGACAAAGTCAACGTCTTCTTTTTTTATGACTGGATCATCGCCTGGCATAATCTTTCACAGAATTCATAATATTTATGAAATTATTATTTCAGTTGAAATATCGGTGTTCCCTAAATTTGATATGAAGTGTTGCATATTATAGCAGTTAGCAACCTCGAAGCATTTTCTATGCTACATGAAACTTAATATATAATTTGGAATGTGCAACCTCGGAAAAAAATTTCTATACTACATGAAACTTAATTTAATATATAATTTGGAATTTAACCTAATAATATGCGTATGTATCATTCATAGTTAAACGCATATTAAATGTGAAATTTCATCTTGAATTGAATTAAATCATATCCAAATATGAAACAGATGGGTCAGTTCCTTTTCCATAACATTTTTTTCCCAGAAAGATAGGCTACTGATCAAATATAAAGGATTATCAGCAAATGTTGTTTCAAAATGTGAAATCGTCCTCTTAAGGAAGAAGCTGCTTTCGTTGAAAGTTTCATTACATTCTACCTTTTTAAATGGAAAATATTAGTTTTAGATCATAACCTAATTATTTCCCTTACTTTTCTTTAAGGAAATCGTCACTATATAGTATATAGCTCAGTCGGTAGAGGAATGCTCATTGTTCATTGAAAGGCCTTGGGTTTGCGCCCCAGGCCCCGACAAAACTAAGTTTATAAAAAATAGGTAATGACTTATCCTTCGCTTCTCCTTCGTGGAGTAAAAGTTGCAGGTCTTTCGGTTGAGACCAGAAAAACGAGGTTCCGTTTTACGGCAAGTACTGGAGCGCTCAAGAACTTTTACTGCTCAAAGGGAGGAATTGCCAAGTAAAGGTATAAAATTGAAAGCCTTCTTCGGCATCTGGTGCCGTCGTATACGCATAAAAAAAATTTGCAAGAGACTCAAAGCTCAACAATCAATGCAATCAAAAAAATCACCCTTTCCGCAAGTTCGGTTCGTTAAAGCATTTGACAGCATGGTATATTGTGATCAACAAACAATGGAAACAATGCTCAGTTTGATTTTACACATTGCAAAAAATGTGAACAAAACTTCGTGAAACAATCTTTGTCAATAAAGGAATTTTGATAATGACATTATTTTTTCATTTAAATTTGGTTTGATAGAAAAGTTATTTTGCCAATTTAATAGGCTTTCAAGACTAAGGTAGGTGAAGCATTTTTTGTGTCACATTGAAGAAATATCAACGTCCAGGAATACCGAGTATGACAAGCTTTTGAAAGTAATTGGCATTTGCGTACTAAATAAATAAATCGGCAGATTTTCAAGACGTTAACTTTTGATAAAAATGTATTCATATCGAATGTATTACATTTAAATTTAAACATTTACTCCGCCAGAAGTGTTAAAGAGACCTTCCTGTATTCAGTATACATCTTGTTATTTAGACCAAATATTTAAATCGTCATAGAGGTTTAGTATTTAAGAGGAGCCTTCAAGTACATTCACATGTTTAAATTTTGAAAAATATAATTGACCGATAAATCTAAAGAGCAGATAGCATTAAACATAGCAACTGAATTGACAATGTACGAACTACTAAAGTCTCAAATAAAGATATCTGATGTCACATTTTCAAAAATTAAGAGCTAGCATGCTTTTAAAAGGAAGTTATGAGGAATAATGTTGAAAATCATCAGTAAGGCATATTCCTAAAGTTAGTTAATACATGTACCCTGATAATATGAGAACTATTTTTCTTAATCATTATATACAAGGGTTGTCGAAAAATTCCATAGGCAAGCGTAGTTTTGTAGGAACCCGGTGTCATAACTTAATGAAACTTTGTACATAGATTAATCCAACTATATCTTATAAATTTATGGACAAATATTGAGGAATTACACATTTGAACCCTATTTAAATAAAGTATTTTATTTTCTCGTGTAAGAAGGTGGCGCAGTACCAAAAAAATGCAATTAAAAATTGGCATATAATATTAAAGTACAGATGTATTTACTACTCAGAATTTCGGGAATAGGAATAAAAATTCTTAATATTATACCTTTAACTATCTTTCTTTATTTTTGTTGTATATACTTTGATAAATATGATTTTTTTAACTTTTTAGGCACCGACTTGAAATCTGAAGAATGGCGGCTTTGTTGAAATAGGAGTTGCGCTGGACAGTGATCAAAAATTCTGATTTTGAATTCTTCTGCAGAAACGCATAAGTCACAAATATCTGGTACACATGGAAATGTTTTCCCGTCCTTAGTATTTGAAAATGACTGAAACGGTTTTTAGAAGTACGCAAAGAATCAAACCTTAAAAAAAGTGAGAGCTGCTAAAGAATCGGACAAGAGAGGAGACACTTCATTAGAGAAGGCAAACGAAAAAAAAAAAAAAAAAAACGTAGAAACATAGGTTTTTAAAATTATCATTATTTGATACATGAACTTGTACATACATTGTTCGTATATTTTAATGTTAAATGGTATCATAATAATTAAGATATTTACATTTATATCGGTAATTTTTATGATGAATAAAAGAATTTAATTCTGGTAATTAGTTTATTTTCCACAAAAATCTACCGGTGATGTTTATCTTTTTTGACGTCGGAGATTGCTACGGGTGTTAGTGAACGATAACAATACGGTTCTTATTATTCGAATTATTTTCAAGTATCCATGTTAAAACTTCGCCATTTATCAACCAACTACATACTTTATCTACAAAAAAAAAAATAAAATAAAATAAAATTAAAAAAACAAACAAACAAACAAACAAACAAACAAAAAAAATGTTAACTTCTGTAAAAGATAGCCTTAGTCTACAGAATTTCGGGAAAACCCTCGTAATTGTTTTTTCTCATAAGTTGAAACATTACACAGAAAAGAAAAAGAAATGTAAAGTACAATATTTATTTAACCTCCCAATTTAGACCGACAGTTGACATACAAACGCACGTAACTTTAAATTTAAATATTTCAAGACGACCTTATTTTGTTAGTTTTACTGAAGAACTTTTTTTACCTGACTTCATTTATATTTTTGTTAAAATGCGTTTTAAAAGGGAACATACACGCTGTTCAACATATCTTTTAAATGATTCAATGAGGATAATAGGCGAACTTTTATTTGATCTGAATACTTAGGCAAATAACTTCCTAACAACATTTTCATTGGTCCAGCTTCATCATATATGTTTAATTACTTAAAAATAATCAAGTCATTGATATGGAAAAGTGGAGTCTAATTTTACTCTGGTTACATTTTAGTCTTTGTCCTCTTCCCGTAGGTGAGTATTTTACTTTGATTTATCATTTTAAAGTTGTTTTTTTTTTTCATATAGGAATCATATATTCTATATATTTATTTTAAAGGCATAATCAATGCTCGAAAATATATCGATTCCTAAAGAAATGTATCTTTTGGGGAATTTTCCTATTTTGGTATCGATTCTGTGAGTGAATATAACAGGTATTCACATGAAATGTTATGGTTGGTTTCTCCTAGTTATATTTGTAACTTACATCATAGAAATCAATGAAAACGCCCATATATTTATCAAATGAATTAAAAAATGAAATGTTTGAAAGCTTCAAATTATTTCTTCTTTCTTTCAGACCTTACATGCACGTTGCCATTCACAGGAACTTGGGTGACTAGTAACCGTGGAACATGGACAGTGACGTCCAGCTCTATTCAAAACTTCAAAATAAATGTGGACACAAGTGGACCTACTTTATGGACAATGGATTGTTATTCATTTGATGGTACCTATTATGTGCTCAAGTAAGTTGAATAGACTTGATAATTCAAAATGGTGAACACAAATGAATTATATCATGATAGAAAAAAATTGAATAAAAGAAAACAAGATATGATTTTAATAAACCGTTAAAAAAACCGATCGCTTTAAATTTACTTTAAGAAAAAATGTCCTGAATTTAAAATTTTAGTTCATTATTTTATTTATATACAATAATGAACTTAAATTTTAATTCATGATTTTAACTCAGTTAGGTCAGTTAACTTATAATGGACGAAAATGACTCTAAAAATCCAAAATGAAACACATAAAATCTTGCTTTGTAATATTCTTGCGACTGTGCATTACAATGTAGTCAGAGGACGCGACCGGGTGTAATTTAAATGAATAAATAAGGGGGAAGATATAAATAAATCAAACATGAATTCTAGTTTTTTTTTTCCTCTTGGATTGAAATGTCGCACATTCCTTGGTTTAAACGCGACACGTGACTGTCGGCTACATTTCTTTGTCCGCCTTGTGAGAATATATATCTGGCAATATGGCCCACGTTTGCGCTTACATATCGATATTAGAAATCATTTCTTTCAGAAACAACTTTCCATAATGTTTTCTTTTTGAAAATAGAGTAGCGACCCATTTAAGAAACGTCTTCAGATTAATTGTAACTGCATCACAAGTGATGGTAGTGTCGAACAAGAAATTAAAAAAACGCTTTAAATTAGAATCTAAGTTAAAGTAAATAAAAGTGCCTCAAAGATTTCTCAAGATATTTTGACGGTAAGAGATTGATAATTTTGAAGAGTTTGACAGTGAGAAATTGGACGAAACACGGCACTGCTGATAGTCGAGATATTGGGACTTTTATGAAATTTAATGAATTTTGAATTAAAAAAATGTTATATTGAGTTATCTTGATCATCACTTCTTGCAAGCCCGTTGTACTAAGGGGGTCGGGGCGGGGTTGGGGAAGGGGTCGGGGGGCTCCCACTTTTTAATAAAAGTGTTTTGCTTGAAATGCCCTTCCCCAACTCTTTGTTTGCAACAGGGTCAAAAGTGTATTATTGCATTAAAATGTCCCAATAATTTAAAGGAAGAATTTATCCTCTCCCAGGTTTTAGCAGTTATTTTTTTTTTCATGTCATTTTTGGACGTTTGCTCTTGGAGCCTCAAATCCTTTGCTAGCGCAATTCTGCGAAATGAGAATTTCTGATCGCCATCTAGCGGCAAATCTATGAAAGGCGCGGTCTAATTGAAAACCTACAGGAGATCTACAAAAATGTACGTTAGATAAAGCAAAACGAATATGATATTCTGATTAATCATGTCTTAAATACATGTACGAGGGGCAATTGAAAAGTTCTGAGAACTGTTTGATAAAATATTAACCTTTTCACGGAAGTTAATAAATTTCATACCACTGAAAAGAGCTGAAAAATTTGCATTTATTTCGATGTCACTTTTTTATTTTTATGACGTAATAACTCCGAAAATGACGTCAAAATCTCGAATGTATAGCTGCTGAAAAGTCACAATTTTTGACCACAGGAGAAGATCGGAAATGTGCTGCCAAAGGCTTCTTTGAAAAGATATTTAAAAGAAAATTTGTATGAAGGTAGAATAAGAAAATAAGAATGGTGTGATAAATTAGCACTTCCATATTTTAATTCATGGTTGGTTTCTAAGCACGGTTTATGTCCGGTTATGCTATCATAGGCATTCATTTAAGATTTTTATTTACACCATACAGCTGGACTTTCGGTCTTTTATATAGCTCTCCATTGTTTTAAACAAAACATGTCCTGTATAAAACTGAAGTGTATCAATGCAGTTTTCCACAAATATATCTTGAGTAACAGGAATCTTACAATTTAGGAATAAATCGTACAAAAGTCTTCCCACAGACTTGTTTTTGTGCGTATTTTTTCATATTAGTTCAACTTCGGCGCTCCAAAACTCACTATTGCTTTTGACTTTCGAATAAAATAAAATAAATTTGAGTTTCACTGCTATGTGCAATCTTATATATTTTCCATGATTTAAAATTTTCGAGTATATCGAGTTACGGTGGGGTTAGAACTACACCGGCGCCATTTTGGTTTTTACGAGAACATATAAGACACCCTTAGCTTAACCTCTCTTAAGCTTTAATCGTTCCGGAAAAATTAGTTAAATCACCTGACGAATTAATGCCAGCAAATTCTGTAACACCATCCACTATTCTCCTGTGATTGTAAACTTTGTGATTTTCTCACAGCAGCGTCTTTTTTACCCAATATTTTGCGCGAGAATCGATAATAACATGCTATGTTTGACACACGCTTAAACCACTTTAGAACTATAGGAGCTCCTGAATATAACCCCATATGATAGACTGTAGTCTATGTAAACATTTTCCAACCGGCAATTGTGTCTTTTAGCGTGTATCCGAGTAATGAACAAAAGTTGACTTTAAAATTTTACTTCACTGAAATTGTGTCTCTTCTTACGTCATTTTTATGGTCAGTATGTTAACATTCAAAATTCTGACGTCAATTTTGGAGTTATTACGTAATAAAAAATACAAAGTAACGTCACAATATGTGCATATTTTTGTGATCTGTCCTATGATATCAAATTCAGTAATTTCCGTTAAACAGTTAAAATTTTATCAAACAGTTCTCAGAACTTTTCAAATGCCACTCGTATATAAAATTCACAAAATTTTTTGTAAAAAGAAATTTTAAAGTGTATTTTTAAAGCTGGGTATTGGAAACTTATTCCTCTCTCAAATGACGAAGCGCAAGAAAGATAACTCCGGTTGACTTCTAAACAACAACACAGGTTCGCATTATTGTGAACTTCAAAGTGAAGTGTGTACGGAAAAAACGATATTCACAAATTGAAAATCCAAGTTATTTTTATTTATTTTTCAATCATGTCAAATCATGTCAATAACAAAAACTTAAGATGGACTATTAAATTTGATGAGATTATACATGAAAATCATTTACAAATCTTTTCGACATACGTAAAAATGCAAATCTTAACAATAGCTATCATAATTACCACTTACAGCATCAGACTCAGTGGGAATCAGTATGAGGTCGTACATTTTAGGCGGGTCGTAAAAATGAGTGATGTAACAACTAATATATACATTTGTGGTATCTCTCTATTATATAAACATGCAGAGAGCAAATATCTTCATACCTGTATGAAGTTTTTCGAAGGTCATAGGTCATTACGTGACCTAATCACACAGCGCAGTAATATCTACATAAAAAGACTTACTCCACTAAGCAATATAGCATGTTTTTCATGCATAAAAATGTACAAAATACGCAAGTAAAATAATAATCATTTTATTTACAATGTAAACGAGTATTTAATACAGTTCTTGATCGATTTTACATAGAGAATAGAAAACTACGTGTTATAATTTTCATGTCTGAGCTGCATAGTCTCAACGTTTACCCTTATTTTTCTCGCAGACCTCTGAATGCTATAAATTTTTTTTCATTAAACTTTACTCACAATAAATTTGAAAATCTGTTGAAAAATATCAATGTAATGCAATCACGCCACAAACAGCTGACAAACACTGCACTTTGGAAGTTCGGTAGGCACACCTCCATCATCGAGATCTTTGTGACGTTGTCTTAACAATGTAAGCTGTCGCCAGTGTCTCCATGTCAACATCATAAATTAATAAATATGCCTTACTGAAATCGTAGGTTTTATGTTTTTGATCAAATTTTTGACTTGATTTCAAGTTATCTGGTCAGGACAAGTGTCTCCATCCATCCCTTTCCGACCGAAATTCCTCCAACTTTTTATTATCAAACATCGGACGTGTTTCTTGCGTTTTTTAACATCGAATATGGGTTCTCATGAATACAAAAATTCCCACACACCAATATGCTCACTATAACTGATCACAAGTAGCCTTTCACAGAATATTCCCTTCAAAACAGAATCCTTTGCCAGATGAATTTGAAGCGTAACCGCTTTTCAAGCCGATTTACACCTAGCGTAATTTGTCAAAATCTACGACGCACAGTTAGTGCAATATTTATATTCGATTACATTCGATTGTTCGTCTCAAATGTATATATAAGTAATAAATAACAAGTTTAAAAACTTCAATGGGAATTGAAGTGGGTCGGTACGTGATCAAATCTTCTGAGAAGGCCTTCGGCCTTCACAGGATTTGATCACGTGACCGACCCACTTCAATTCCCATTGAAGTTTTTAAACTTGTTATTTATTTCTTAAGTAATGACTGCATGTTCATGTGTAATAATTGATGTTTACGAGCATTTAATTATTGAATACAGAACGTTATTATTTGAAATTTTCTTATGCCATCTAATGCTGCTCTAGACATTGAAAATTAGCTATCATAAAGAGTTAGAGTTTTAAACTGACAAAATGTAAAATATGCATGCCACCTTTAACTCTACAAAGTGGGGCTTATATCTCTACATACCAAAAAGCCTGACATCATTTGATTTATTTCGTTAAGTAATTTCTGCTATTTTTTTTAATTTGGTGGCTAAACCGATTTTGCTCCCACGATATAGACAGTATTTTTATTTCAGCTATCCATATTTGACAATAAATATTTCAAATAAATAGAATTACTGACATTATGAAGTAAATCCACATAATAATTTATAATTTGAGAAAGCTATTCTCTATCGAGACCACATTTAAAACACATTCATGTTTTGCTGATCTTAGTTTGAATGAGCTAATTTGTTCTATAAAAAAGACTGAATGACATTGACCAATATACTTAACGAAATAAGTTTTGTTAAGTAATAAACTGTAAAATAGAAGTTCTCTATATTGTCAGAAAAAAAATGAAGGATGGATTTTCAAATTTCGAATAGAAGATCTCGTAATGAGACTCTTAATCTTGATAACAAAAAGTCAGATCACCAGTTGTGTTTGTACAACTCGATCTGTCAGAGGTATAATTTAAATTATTTCAGCACTGGTATGTTTTTCAGTAAGTAACATATATTGAACTTATTAGTTACAGCATAGCTGTTAAATAGAATATTTATTAATTCTTAGTAGATTAAGTTTATTGAACAATCACTTTATTGGTTCACACATCCAGTGTTATTTTGATATTTGTATTTCTATGATACAATCATAGAGATATGAACAATACTCTTTGAAATAAGCCTCATTTTAACGTTTACTTTTAATATTTTTGCACTCATTTTTAGATGCTCTCTTCAGTACAAATAAACAAATCGATCACACGAATTTATAACAAATCAATTAGTATCAATCTTATGTTCGCATAAGGCAACATTTTTTTTGTTTTTTTTACATAAGCGTTTTCTCAAAATAAAGTAATTCCTCCTTAACACTCTACCTACAAAAAAGCACAGCCACGGAATTATCAGTATTTTTGAAGTTATTTCATGCATTCTTCTTCCAGCTCATATGCGGAATTACTGTAAATTACCCATTATTCTAGACAACTTGTATTTGCGATTCATCTTCTTTTTTTTTTTAATTCTCTGCCAATTGCCCTCTTGGTGCCGTGGTTAGAGCGTTTGCTCTAGGACAGTGATTTCATACTTACGTCGCGGGTTCGGTTGTTCGGATGATATCGTATAAACCGAGGTACCGTTTAGCAGTAGCTACTGGTACGAAAAGGATCCCTTACTACCCAGTGGCCCTGAGTGCCAAGTGTAGGTCAAAATATGCAGCTCTCCACCATTAAGTGGTGGCGTCTAAATATGAGTGAAAAATTCTAGAAGGGGCCGTTAAACAACAGCATCAAAAATCTGCAACTATAAATTTTAGCGTCTGAAAAGACAGTTTTATGTAAAGATCGTTCGCAGTGTGAAATATTTACGAGTAAATGAAGATCGCAAAACTTGCTGATATGTTTAGCATGCAAATAAAAGTTTGCTTATGAGTTAGATTATATCTGAAACAGTGTTAAGGAAGCACTAAGATAATCTGACTTGACTAAATCAGTGATACAATATGACGTCAATTCTAGAACACAAGTTTTCTTAATATTGTTATTTAGAGATATAAGTTAACTCCTGAAAATGAATAGAAACTTGCAAATATTTCAAAAATATAATGTTTTTATTTTGTTATGCTGAATCTGTCACTTGAATTAAAATCTCCGATCGATGATGTCATAACTGTTCAACAAGTAACGGCATATAGAAAGAAACGTAAAAGGGGGGGGGGGTTAGAAGCAAATACCGTGAATATTGTGTGATTCATGTGAAGTTAAAGTTTGTTAAACAGGTATGCTAATTTATTTCCATCGATTATATCGTCTATTGCAGACAGTCAGCTATTTACGTATCCTGGTCGGCTTTTACTCTGTCATTCGTTACAACAATAATGCAAAAGAACAACACTAAGATGGATACTTAAAAAAATAAGATTTGTACATATCGAAAGCTTGCGTTCCATAATACTTGGAAAATGCTGCTAGAATCGTGAGGTAAACATGGTTTGAAGAAATATCTCGTGTTATATGTATTTAATGCAAAACATCGAGTAAAGTTTCGTGCGAATATGTAGAAGTAATAATTATTTTCCCGACGGAACAGTGGGATTCTAGCAGCACTTTTTACGCATAAGAGATGTTTTTCAACTATAGTATTTACTCAAAGAAATTATTAAATCCCGGG
Organism: Saccostrea echinata; assembly: GCF_033153115.1. Taxonomy (NCBI): domain Eukaryota; kingdom Metazoa; phylum Mollusca; class Bivalvia; order Ostreida; family Ostreidae; genus Saccostrea; species Saccostrea echinata. The sequence continues at coordinate 4,277,364 of NW_026889760.1, forward strand.
GTAGTGTGTTGTTCCGTTAACCTTCCTATTAAGGAATATTTTGCTATTAACTGTAGTCACGTGATGACGTCGTTCAGGTGCACTTCTTGGCCTCAGACACTCTGTTGTCTTCATGCAATACATGTAGTTAATTAAGGAATGTTAAGAAATACTATTTCCTTACTGATTCATTAAAAGAAATTAATATACACTGAGAATAGATTAAATGATAGGTCCACGTTGGCTCTGCTTAAAATTTGAATTGTTTAAATGGATTTTTGAGTATGATCACTCTTTGTTATCTTGACATTCTATGTGATATTTATTGTTACAGAGGAAGCAAATAACACGTTCTCTTCTCTGTTTTCAAGTTCGTTGCTGTGCTTGACGTGATGTATCCTGAATAGATTATTTTATATAATTTTGAAGTCATTTTTTTCGTAGGACAATTTTTTGTTCTGTGCCAACTTCAAGCACGTATTATAAATTGTGCACACATGTTTACATGGATAAGGATAGATGAGAACTCTTGGAGAATAATAAAGTTACGATAGTTACAATAGTAATCGTAAAAAGTTACAGGTTATTATTAATAAACTATAATTTAATGTAGTATCAAAACACATTATTTGATTTATAATAAAAATACTAAGGATCTTAAATTTACTAAGTAATTTCCTTGATTTGCTATAATAAAAACTAAGCCACGCTTATTCAATAAAGCTACCAATGGTCAAATAAAGTTTACTCACGTAATCTATGATATGCATTTTGGGGGGAGAGGGGTATTAAAAATTTAATTTCTACGTCTGGTAATGTTTTATCGAGCTATATCTAAATAATACAAAACATTGTTGTAAGTTTCTGTCAATTACTAATAATAATTTTCATCTACACAAGAAATTATTTACAATGCCAGTTAACGAAAATTCTTTTAACTGACATGTTGATTGTCGTACAATGCATATGCTGATCAAGTCAACTTTTGGTTTCATAAAGTCAAGTATTAAGACAACATTTGTTCATCGATCCCTCTGCTTTCGATATTTCCGAATAGTCTGTTGTGTGGAGTAGTGAGGTTACAAATGCCTATGAAATTTTGTTTTACAGATCCTAGTTCTTGTTCATCTTCTTCAAATCGTTTTTGTAAAAGCACAGACATATCGCCCTTCTTATCCATATAAAGCTGGCAGAGAGAGAGAGAAAACTTACTGAGTGCACGATCCTTTTTTGACGTAAAAAAGCCACCAGAGTGCCAGAAGTTTCAAGGGCTACCCTAACGTTCTACCCTGTAGAAAATTTTAAAGAATTCCATTGTTGTCATATGCAATTCTTTTAAAGAATCAAACAGAAAATAAAACAGCTGATGCATTGTTTGTCTTTATCAAAGACAAGGTTGTTCAGGCGTTTCCATGGATGAAAAGGAATCATGGTCCAGAAAACTCTGTATCTGAAATTTTGAAAATAGCTGTACTTTTCTCTCAGCGCATATGACTTCTGCCAATTTTCACCACCTTAAATAGATGGCTTAGAGATAAGTTTGTTTGATCTAAATTCAAGGAGAATATAGTCACAAATCCAAAGAATACTGTAACCTTTAGCTGAAGTAAAGTCAACGTTTATCATTGTGGTTCTTTACCTTTCATCTTCTATGAAATACTATAATATTGGCATGTTCTATACCTACTTAGTGGTGCACGATTCAAAGCATTTCACTTCCAGTGTTTTGCTCTACCCTAACAAAAAAAACAAAAACAAAAAACAAAACAAAAAAAAAAAAAAAAACACTTTACTTTACTATAGTTTTCTATAGTTAATAACTATAGTATCAAAATTTTAAATATAGCAAATCAAAGTTTTTTTACAATGGTAAATCAAAGTACGTGTATTTTTACTATGGAATTCAAACTTCTATATTTCATTCACTTACGTGCCTTTTTTTTTTTTTTTTTTAAAAAATATTAATAAGAAATATTACTCTTAGATTTACACCATTGAATTATAATTAAGAGGCTTTAAGGATTTAAATTTCTAGTAAAATAAAGTATGAAAGTTTTTACTATTATAGTTAACTGTATTTGTAGTTAACTATTATAGTAAATTTTAGTGAACTATATTACTGGTTGTTAGGGTATATAGCTCATTTATTTCATACTCAAAGGTAACCAAAAATGAGAACTGGGGTGTAATATTTGTCAGAAAATAATCTAAATTTTTATCTTTAAAATACTAGCATTTTTTTTTTTTGTTCAAAAAATTTTAGATATTTATTCTTTTTTTTTTTTCAAATAAAATACCATATGCTTTGAATTTCTTCCAATATATATTATAAGAAACCACAGCATGTTGCACATAACGTGTCAAATCTGCTTCTTTGAGGACGCATATGAATATATAGAGGTGAATATTTCAGATGGTTTGTTGCAATCTTGTATGATAAATCTGAGTAAACCTTAGTAGTAATGATTGTAAAGTTTCAATAACACATAAGCTATCAAATTCTTATTGTCATCAATGTGAGCAATGTTATCCATTTTTTTTCAATTCTAAAGGAATAAACAAATCTCAAAACCGAAAAAAATCATTAATTCTTCACAATGTTAATAGTTCTAACTCTGGTACAATTTTTTTATCAGCATTTCTACTAATGTTGCAATGTCAGAACATTTTAAATGCGTTTTTTTTTTCAGAAATGTTAATTAAAATTGTAGGTCAACTGGTATTCATAAGCCTTTTACAACTGTTGATACTCATCTTTACGTTTGTTTGAGCTTCAAGCTGCAGAACAACTACATTTGTATAAATATCTATTTAACATGCATACAAGTAGGTATTGTATATCTATCTATCTATCTATCTATCTATCTATCTATCTATCTATCTATATATATATATATATATATATATATATATATATATATATATATATATATATATATATATATATATATATATATATATATATATATATATATATATATATATATTAGGATTAAACGTTCTTTTTTCAGAATTTATCGATGTGTAAACTCATGCCTTAAGCTTTGTACTCACAAACTGAATAAAAGTGCGAAGCACTTTTATGTAAAGTTTGTGAGTACAAATGCATGAGTATACACATCGATTAATTCTGAAAAAAGAACGTTTAATTCTCATAATTCCAATTACGAAGTTTTAAAATTATTTCTCTTTGAAGCCTGCATACAATTTGTTATTTCTGTATAGCGTAGAAATACTTTATGCTGCGATGTGGAAATGAATCACAGTCGAGATGAACGTCGATAAAGTTCAACTTTAATTGTCAAAACATTTAATAAAATAAGCTTATAAAAACTCTTCGAATATTGTTTAAGTCAACAAATATCGTAAATACAAGTAGACTTAAAAAGACTTCGTCGTTGACCATGTTGAAATAACGACAGCCGCTCTAAAACGAAAGTAGCAGACGGTCGACAACCCTGATTTGCTCTGGTTTGTTCAAAGACGGGACAGAATATAGGATGTAGAAAAATGAATTTGATGCTAATAAGGCAAGCGTCTAAGGTACGTTTCTCTTTCCTATCACAGTGCTACCGAGAACTGAGCTGATTTGTTTTGTAGGCCTATTTGGAACGTCGAGAATATGACTTCAGAGATTTTAAAATTCACACTCGTGATCTGACAGTGACATAAACTTTTAAAATATTCCCGTCTGTCAGTCCTGTATGTCGTTAGTTTTGTTTTTTATTTAATTTCAAGTTTCTGTAATTGTTCAGCTAAAACACAGAATAAAAGTAACGATTTGTTTCATTTTCTTTACAATAAAAGCTAGGTCAAGAAAATAGTTCTGATTGAGAATTTATCGATGTGTAAATTTTTTCTTGAATTTTTTCTCTCCCAATCAAAACACAGGAAATCAATAAATGAAATTAAGATATATATATATATATATATATATATATATATATATATATATATATATATATATATATATATATATATATATATATATATATATATATATATATATATATATATATATATATGAAAATAAAATAAAAAGGCAACACTTCTTGTTAAAACGTAAGCGCTTTCATTGTTTTCTTCAGACGTTTTAAACAATTTAAAGTCAAGATCTAGTAAATGACTTTAGACTACCTTTTAGGTGCTAGATCCATTATGACGTCATAATCATTTTCAACTTTCTTTTTCCCGTCCTTTACGGCTCTAATAAAATTATGTAGAAAATAAAGTATTTTCATGGAATCCATTATGAAATCATGTGAAAAATAATCGATACCTATATTCAGTTTAATATTATTTTAAATAAGAGGCCAAGAACATACAAACTACCGTTTTCTGAGAGACTGTAGGCAATCTGGATACATTTCATTTGTCTGATTTGGAAAAAAACTCCCGTATTCATGACAGGGTTTCTTAATTTTTCATTGAAAATGATAGTTAAAAAAAAATGATTTTTGTCTTATTTACCTACAAATTATGCCCCGAAACAACTCCTTTGACCAAGGTAAAATTATAAAGCATCATTAAGGAATTTATTTCTCAAAGTTGAGAAATCTGTAGGCACCTTTCATTTACTAGATCTTGACCTTAAACATATGACGTTATAACGTTATCTGGTAATGACGTCACAATACTCATAAAGGAAACTATTAATTGAGTCAAAGTAAAAAAGCAATGGAATTGCATACAAATGTTTCCGTTATACATTAAATAAGAAAGTGTCTATAGTGAACTATTTAGTGAAGGTTTTATCAGTTTGATCAAGTATTTCTCCTTTTCTCGTCTTTGTACTACATTGTCCGTACCAAGTTGGTAAAACGGAAAAACTGAAAATTGTCCCCGGCCACAAGTTTCAAGATGTCCGCTTAGGTTTATCTTTCTATATTCAGACTTGTTAATGTGTTGTATGTGTATTCGGACACGTGTACGTAGGGTGGTTCCAGTTTCCCCTATATAGAAGTGTCCACATCCAGCGCACGTACATTGTAATGCAGTAAATTACGTTTTTAGATTCACATGTCATGTCTGCTTTGATGGTAAAATATTTATTCCCGAATTTAAAGGTACTTCTAATTTTTATGTACTGGCAGGTTCCACAACGGAGATCGGAACATTTTTTGACTGAATATGAATTCTGCTGATGAAGTGAAGATTTGCATAATATCCTTCGGAGATTTCTGGGTTTTCTTTTACTGTTGATAAACTTATATTTTTCCTCTATGAGTATTGTGACGTCATTACATTGTTGTTGACGTTACCACCAGGTAACGTTATAACGTCATAAGTTTAAATTGTTTAAAACGTCTGAAAAAAAAAACAAACAAACAAACAAACAATGAAAACGTTTACGTTTCAACAAGATGTGTTGCCTTTTTATTTTATTTTCATATTGATTACCGGACACTGTGATATTTCTTTATTTCCTTCGTTTTTTGGATATATATATATATATATATATATATATATATATATATATATATATATATATATATATATATATATATATATATATATATATATATATATATAATGAATTATATTTTTATACCACACTATGGAAAACACTTTTGTGAACAAAATCACCGAAATGTTCCATTACTTTTATGGTATTGCATTCACAGAGAAGTAAAATTAGTTGATAGTGCAAAAAGCGCTTGCTACGAATTATATTTGCAACAGCTATTTACATGCTTTAAATATATTTGCTTTTGAAGATGAAACTGAAGTAACGACATCACCTTCCGTTTTCGAGCGTGCTGAAATCAAGCATATCTCCGTCACATCTGTAAGTCAGAGTGAAGTATGCACTGACATATCCCATTTAGGAATGGAAAGATACCATGTGGCACTTAAAAACGGTATTTATTTACAATGCATATGACATACATGTAGCTTAATTCTTTTATCTTATTCAATACGCAATGTTGGTTCAAAAAAAAATATGAATAAAGTTTAAGTGTTTTATGCTTTTAATATTAGATTTGCTTACATGTAACTGTAACGTTAGATGCAATCATGACCACCTATTTAATGTTTTTAAAACAATATTTTTACTGGTCTTTAGATTCATTTGCATGTAATATATAACAGGATACGAGATTACAGGCACTGTCAGCTGTCCAACAAGTATTCAGGGAACCTTTTCATACACATACACGGGACTACCGTGCACTGATGCTTCTGTGGACATATGTACAAACAAAACAATGTTCATATACAACGATACTTTGTGCACAGATAACCCAATGTTCTCTAGTAAGTATTCTCATTCAATTAATACTTATAGTGATAAATCAAGGTTTTTGCACATGCAGTGCAGCTTACATTACGATAGCAGTGCCAGCTTACTTGGGTGAAATGTATTTCGAAGTGTTGATATGGATCTGCAGAGTTGATAACTATATCATATCTTTTGTGATTCAACTCAGAAAAAAACTTGAATTATAATAGCAGTTTCTACATTTCTATTCTCTGTAAAATTGTTGTGTGAATCTCTCATTCCTGTTATTTGATACGTGTATAATAAACTAATCGGTGAGAATTTAATTGCATATTTGTTCAAGTAGACGTGGTCTGTATATTAATATCAAGTATGCAATGAATATAATAACACATACTCCTTTCCACGACATTTGTCCATACAGATGAATTTGGTGTCTAGGGATGAAACAGGGTATGATATGGAAAAGGAATGTTTTCTGCTTTTACACATTTCAAACTCAAATACAACAATGTGGTCTTATTCAAATTGTAATGTTTACCTTGTTTTTGAAAAAGTATCAAACATACCTAAATCACTTTAAGTAAATCTAAGAAACTAACAAGTTGTCTTTATCGACAACATATACTCATTTATATAATACAATATAGAGGCTTAAGAAGGAAATTGAGGCTCTTAAAGAGGTTCGCTCCTGAGCTTTTGAGTTCATTTTTGTTTTGATCTATATTTTTTTGTTTAAAAAAAATCTGCATATTAGTGTTTTAGTTCTTACAATAAATTTTGATTCTACAATGCCAATTAAACAATATTCAATTAAAACCCCATGAAAAAATTCCACACCAAAACCATTAAGTGAAGAACTATATTTTGTGGCGAAAGGTTTTTTAAAGAAATTGATCATTATTTCTTTTTCGAAGTATTTAAAGTATTGTTAGATTGGATTCGTATTTTTCCATGCAGCCTGCACTGAGAGTTATTTTGTGCCATACATTGTTTTATGCTGGTCCTGAATTATATATAAAATAAACTGTCATAAATTATATTATCATATTTGACAAATATAGCAAATATATTTTGAAAATCCAGAAACAAAAATAGTCCCAATTTACATGTAAGCTTAAAACTAACACTATTTAAGTAATATCTAAAAATTTACATCACAGACCCTCTCTTTTAATTTTCTTTCTTGAATATGTAAGATACATTTGACCATTTTTCTTAAATTCAGTTAAATGTCATTACTTTCAAATGACTTTTTTGCTTTGTTAAATTTTGAATGCCGGAAAAATGACATTTTTTGAGTGCAGAAAGGTCAAATAATTGACCATGCGAAGTAATTTGAAACTTTTTTTGTTGTCACAATTTTTAATAATGTCTATTCAAGATAAAATGGGACTGTGTTTGTTTACATTATTTATTTGAATAAAAAAATATTGGAGGAAAACCCTTAAAGCTTAATTTATGTGTAAGACGTAATTACAGTGCAAAAAGGTCATACTAAATGCTCCGTAGCGCCAAAAGAAGCGCATTGACCCCCGTTTTTTGTTTTGATTTTTAATTTAACTATGTTTGTGGATTCTAAAAATATACTTGATAAAAAATTCTCAATACTTTTGATAATAGGATCCAACCTCCTTAACACGAACTAAATCGTTTATCTTCTATAGGTGGGGGTACGTTGCACTGTGTATTCACAGGGACGAGCGGAAGTTACGCATATGTCACTTTGTACAATGCAGACTCGTCCATCACAAATCCTACCAGTTTCCAATTTTCTTGTATGGTAAGCAAATCTTTTAAAGTAGAAAGTTTCAAAAGAATGACAATTTGAAGTGAGAATGATAATTATTGTCATGAATTTCAAATTAGGAATAGGACCGTACTTGAAGATATACACTCTTCTGTAGATCTTTTGTAGATCTATGCTAGTCTTGTGTAACTTTAATTGGTTTATTCAATTTAAAAAAAATATTAATCTATAATTTCAAACAATTATCATACTTGATTTTAAGCAATGTCATCTAAAGAGTACATGTATTAGTACATGTATTTACTGAAAAATTGAGGTGAATTAAGGATAGAATTTTACATAGTTACCAATGGTGGGTTGAAAATTTTTAGAAAGGAGGGAGACGAGCAGTTCACAATCAAATGGTTTTCTTTGACCCCCCCCCCCCCCAAAAAAAAAAAAAATGAAAATTTTATTTTGTGGGTGTAGATTCATAATCAGCCCTGACACTATGTGTGTAATCGTTATGTGTGGAGAAATTAAAGTGTATACAAGTATAGCAAACATAATTTACGAAAGCCAAAACGAAAAAAAAAAATTAAAATGGGGGATGCATACCGAAGCATGCCATTCAGTACCGGATCCGACTTGGTTTTTATACATTTTTTTCAAACATGAAGGTAATAAATTATATGCCCCCTTTCTTTCAACTGTTCATTTCAGTTTAGAACCAGGAATACTGTATATGACGACATGCTGATAACATTGTCGGATATTTCTCTCAGAATATAATCCCCCGAACAATTTTTGCATGCTTTAATTACATTCACACGTTTCTTATGCATGTATCAAAAGGTTTTGCACGATGCCAGCTCAAATTAAAAAAGAGCTAAAAACAGGGGAAAAAACCTATGCAATCAAATCTAAATTAAAATTTGGGAAAACATTATATACCACGTTTCATAATTAGAATTATTTAAATAGATACCTGCACCTTCACCTCAATCGGCATTTCAGTTGCGACTGCTAAAAATGGGGTACGAAATCAACTTTCTGCAAAATCATCTGATTGGATGACAGATATGTACCCATAAACACATTTAGATAAGTGAGGTCATAAGAAAGGTCATGTCACAAGTCATCTAGAATACTCGTTTCCTACTGTATCGGAGATACAGGACGGGACGCGGCTCGAGCTATCGCTCTCGCCTTAAGCCCCGTCCTGTATCTCCGATACAGTAGGAAACTCGTACTCTAAATATTACTTGGAAATCTTGAGGATAGGGAAAGAAAAGGCAGCTAGACAAACAAAATAAGTATTAACATGAGATTCGAAAAATCTAATGAGATGAAAGGAAAACGTAAACACTAATAAAAGTAAATTGATTAAAAAAGAAAGGAGTAAGAACTGCTGTATAAAACTGCTTGTGTAAACATTTATTTGGTAGGTATATACAGCTAATGCGCGCATAGTTTCCGCAACCATTAATCCAGAGGAGTGTGTAACGGGACAAACACCCGTTTCCTTAACATCTGCATATGGAAAGGTCGTGACATTTACAGCTTTGTCGACATGTAAGTTGAATCATTTTATTTGCAATGCTGTTAGATTTTAAATGAACTTCATTTGTGCAATTTTACTATCCTATATTGAAATATATTGTGATTCTTTTCTGTTCTGTCTAGTTATCACAAAACCAATCATCGGGTCGTGACTAGAGACTGTTCCTTCTATCTGATCAATATATACATATGGCTCATGGCGGGTGTGACCGGTCAACAGGGGTTCCTTACTCCTTCTAGACACCTGATGCCGCCTCTGTAATTTCCAGGGGCCCGTGTTTTATGCCCTCTTCATCATACATGTAGAATTGTATTGTCTATAGATTTCTTCACTGTTCGTTATTTTCATCTTTTTTCATTTTACATCTTCTTTTCATTGGTTTGCTCTTTTAACAATGGAATTTAGAAGTTTCCTTCATTATTGTTTATTATTATATGTCCTTTATACATGTATGTCGAAGCATGTATTAATTGAAACAAGTACTCTAAAATTTAAACACGATTTTATTTAGATATTTTACACTATCAGCAATGGGTGGAGTGACTGCAAAGTTATTGTTGACTTACTAATTGTGCAAAATCGTTCGTGATTAAACGTTCCTGATCGTTCGTGGAACGTGAGAGACCGTGCGTTCTATCGTTCTCGGTTTTGATCATGCGTGATCGTGCAGTAAGAACCTTTAAAATTTGGTTTATTAGTTTTTTATTAGAATTTAAATTATAAAACAAACGTTTTGCTTCAAATTAGGAATAGGACCGTACTTGAAGATATACACTCTTCTGTAGATCTTTTGTAGATCTATGCTAGTCTTGTGTAACTTTAATTGGTTTATTCAATTTAAAAAAAATATTAATCTATAATTTCAAACAATTATCATACTTGATTTTAAGCAATGTCATCTAAAGAGTACATGTATTAGTACATGTATTTACTGAAAAATTGAGGTGAATTAAGGATAGAATTTTACATAGTTACCAATGGTGGGTTGAAAATTTTTAGAAAGGAGGGAGACGAGCAGTTCACAATCAAATGGTTTTCTTTGACCCCCCCCCCAAAAAAAAAAAAATGAAAATTTTATTTTGTGGGTGTAGATTCATAATCAGCCCTGACACTATTAAACACGATTTTATTTAGATATTTTACACTATCAGCAATGGGTGGAGTGACTGCAAAGTTATTGTTGACTTACTAATTGTGCAAAATCGTTCGTGATTAAACGTTCCTGATCGTTCGTGGAACGTGAGAGACCGTGCGTTCTATCGTTCTCGGTTTTGATCATGCGTGATCGTGCAGTAAGAACCTTTAAAATTTGGTTTATTAGTTTTTTATTAGAATTTAAATTATAAAACAAACGTTTTGCTTGCCTTTGCTTTTTTTAGCTCTACTGATCAGAGACCAGAAGAGCTTATGCCATAGTAAGGTGTCCGTCGTCCGTCCGTCTGTCTGTCAGTCCATCTGTAAACAATTTTTCAAAACGCTACTCATCCCACAGTTTTAGTCTGATTTGAATATAACCTGGCACACAAGTAGACTACACTAGGATACATAATTCTGTTTATCGGTTTTTGATTTCAATGAACGGTGTTGCCATGGTTACTAAAAATAGAAATTTCTGTGAAAAACTTTCAAAAGGCTACTCTTCCTACATTTTTGATCAGATTTCAATATAACTTGACACAAAAGTAGACTACACTAAGATACGGGATTCTTTACATCAATTTTTGATTTCGATAAACGGTGTGACTATGGTTACTAAAAATAGAAATTTCTACGAAATTCTTTCAAAACCCTACTCCTCCTACAGTTTTAGTCTGATTTCAGTATAACGTGGCATACAAGTAGACTACACTAAGATACATAATTGTCGTTTGTTTTTCTTTTTTTTTTTCTTTTTGATTTTGTAGAATGACCTTGCCATGGTTACTAAAATCGAAATTTTTGTAAAATTCTTTGAAAAGGCCACTCCTCTTACAGTATTGATGATTACAATAAATCTTGCCACAAAAAGAGACTAAACCAAGGATCATAATTCTATTTATGGCTTTTGCAAAGTTTCAAGTCCAAGTGCTACTTTTATCTTCCTTTGTTTTAAGTACAAACCAGTAGAGCTACAGTCTCATCAGATACTTCTGGTTTTAATAAAGATATATGAAATCCAAGCTTATAGATATTTCTATTATCATTTTTCTAATATTTATTAGGTAAGACATGCAGTCTGTCGGTTGATCCGAAATTGCCGTTTATTTATTTTTTGTTTGATTAATAAAAGTTTCTGTCTGGGCATAAGAGCTCTTATATAATTGTGTATGACAGATGAAATTATTAACTTCCTGTGAATATTTTTTTTTCTGATGATTATTATTTCCACTGCTGATCGTGGTCTAAATATTTTTTTTATAACATTACATCAGAAAGGTATAATAGCTTTACGAAAAATAAAACATAAAACCATTCATAATTTTTTTATTAATATTAGATTGGCGAATATACATAAATGATATCCTGGATTACTATTATCCTGGATTCATTTATTGATTTTACACATTCACAATTGTATAGAAGGATATATGTTATATATACCAGCACTCTATAAAGAAAGTTCGGGTATATTGTTGTTATCCTGGTACGTCCATCCATCTATCACCCTTCTTCTTCTTCTTCAAACTACTCCAGGCTTACAATTTAAGCAGTAGCTAACTCATCTTTTCAACTGTTCAAAAAATGATCAAGCGCGATTTTTTTTCTTGGTGTTTATCATGTTCCCCGCTGATCGTTAGATATTTTTAAATCAATAAATCGGAAAAGTATAGCTTTACAAAAAATGGGATAATTTCTAATTCTTTAATAAGTATTAAGTCGGCGAATATTCTTCACCCGATAACCTGGATTACTGCTATCCTGGATACTAACTTAATTTAGAACGTCTATAAATGAATGAAGTGTTAAAAATATCTGAATTTACAGATGCGCAAATGAAAAAGAGGAAAATACATGACATTAATTTTTTATGCCATAATAAACATTTATTGTTATTTTGAATCATATCCTCCCATTAAATTCTGCATCATAAAATCAAATAGAATCAAACTCACCGTCCACTTTCATTATATGATATAATATGCGGAAATATTAATCGATCATTTATAAAATTATTGCATCTGAACATTTCGAACAATTCAAAAAATATTTCAAGTTGTTAGTAGCTGACCAACTATGACTTAAATGAATAAATATTTGTACTCTAATATTCTATTCAGTCTTATTTCGTTTTGAAAATGTACATTCCTAAATATTTTGTAAGCAATCGTGATCGTTCGTGTAGGAGCGTGTGCGTGAAAGATCGTTCATGTAAAGGGTTGAATCATGCGTTATTCGTGCGGAATCGTTCGTGTAACGTGATCGTTTGTGTATTATGTCGACAATAACGTTGAACCACTGTAATTTAAGAAGAGAAATTAAGAAAAACTAAGTTTGAAGCGAATTAAGTTAGATTGGCAAAGTACTTTGCATTTTTAATGCCTTTATCCTTAAATATACATGTATACAAGAAGTGGCTGATTTTCCTGAACTTTCACATCTCATTTGGAATTGTAATGTTTTTTTTCTCAACCAACAGTGACAAGTACCTCTTTTCTCATGAGTTCATCTAAAAAAAAATATAAGACCAAGAAGGGATATCAAATAACTAAATATAGATACAAGTGACAGGCCATGAGCTTGATTTGCCTATCATATTACTGCATTATCTCAGATAAGTGCATATTAAAACACAAAGCATGTGTTGAAAGAATTTTATTGTGGCGCACATTGGGCAAAGCTGAAAATTATCAATGTTATAAGTGTCTCTGGTTCTACAATAAATGGGCCGCTACAATGTGCAGGATCTACAACGTAACAATGGAAAGGCTACCAAAAATAACGAACCAACTATGCATCACGACATAATCAAAATTCACACAATCATGAAATATATAAATCAAGATTCAGTCTTCATGGTTAAAGTTTCTAAACACAATTTTGAAACATTTTGAATCATGTGGTAGAATGCTTTAAAGTAAGTGCATTTAAAAATATACTCTAATAAAGGATTTTAGATTTTTAAAATTTTAGAAGTGTGCGAAGGGAATATGGTTGCAATGTTTCTTCATTGATGAAATATATGAAGATAACGAACAGTATTCAGGCTCAAATGTCCATCAAACAATACAAAATAGGAGCAGAGCAAACACGGACCTCTAAACATCAGAGGTGGGATCAGGTACCATGGAGGAGTGAGCATCCCCTGCCGACCGGTCACACCCGCCGTGTGCTTCTTGTCATGATCGGGAAATAACGGGAAAATCCGTCGACAGTTCAGTGTGTAAATAATGGCCTAACAATTTGTATGAAAAACGTCAGTCAGCATTTGACTCAATGATAAATTGTATTTGCTGACAAGGTCATTGTATCGACCATAGAACTTACGAAATGATGACTTTAAACGAGACAGCTGATATTCTTGTTTCATCAACTTGTTTGTCAATAATTTACCTCGTTTTAGAAATTGTACATACGTAGAGCATGCCCTTGCGTATCAAATCAACTGAGAGATATTTTCTTTCTTATACTCCTATTGTGAATTTGTTTCCATGATACCCAAAATGAAATATATCTATAAACTTAACATACATTTTTTTTTTTAGAACTTTCAGTACTAAGACAATGTCATTTGAACCAAATTTTAAGTAATTTTGATTACGTGCTGATTAACAAAAATGGGATTTATTTATGCTAAAATACTTCTGTTTATCCATGACTTTCATCATTAAAAAAAATCGCGATCTGTATATTTTGTGATTATTAATTATGTTAAACAATATTCTATGGAAATGAATGCTGTTTTCAATTTTGAATCCATAAACTGTAAGTGAGGAATCGCCTTAAACAGATTCATCATTGTGTAAGATAATTACTCAGTTCTCTTAATTTACGCCAAAAGTTCCCCATTGCAAACATATTGCCGTAGGGAAATTGCCTCTAAAGTAAGTATTTTTGTTCCAAGTTACCTATGATAAATTTATTTGTACAGGTGCTTGCCCCAGACATTTCATTTTCTACTGACCATTGTTATTGCAAGATTGCATTTTTGCCTGCAATGCAACCAGGACGTGTTAGAAAAGATTCAAAATCACTAGTTATAGTAATTTGCACATACAGGCCATAGCGTATTTACAAGTTGCACAGACTTTAAAGTAAACGTTCTTTATCATGATCTGAAACAAAAATTCCTTTTTAAAAAAGCTAAATAATCGTTTTGCTGACATACTGTATTCTCAAAAATGGCTCAATTAATTCATGAAATCAAATTAAATCGTAAGTGAAATGTGATGCAAAGTCCTTTTCCCCACCGTATTTCCTCACTTGAATTCAACTATTTATATTTTGTTCTGACAAAAATAAGGCAATATGGCAAACCATCCTGAATCATTCATCACTCATTTTATATTAAACGAACACAACAATTAACTGAAACATAGGTCATTTCTTGAATTAAATTGTTTTGTGCAAAATGCTTTCACAGTATGACTCCAGATATTTTTGTTTTAGAACGTTTTTATACCTAGTTTCATTAACTTTACACATTAATTTTACATTTCAAACTAGTACAATGTTTTTATCAATTCCAGGTTTTGCATCAAAGGCAGAAGATACAGAGCAGGATTTCACGTGGCTATATATCCTACTTAGCGTCCTCGTATTCATAATCATCATTTCAGTCATTATTGTCCTCATCAAGTGTAGCTTCAAGAAGAGGGAACAAGTGTACCCCAACAAAAACGAAGATATTATCATTTCAAAACCACCCATAAGATATATATTCACGTGATTAGGATTTTTAAGTCTAGAACCCGATGTACTTGCTAATGAAAGTAAGTCGTGTGAAGAAAAGAAGAATGGTTCAAACAATTTATATTGTCTTTCTTCAATGATGAAATAAACACTTAATATTCTGCCTGTATATTGCAGATAGTATAACCTGACACAACAGTCAGTTCATTGATTTATTGTGTAAATGGTAAAGTGCTGAAACAGAACAAAAATAGAATTACTTATCAATAAAAAGATAAATAATATCAAAATATAACTATAGATATAGCATAAACTGTATAAGAAGTTGTAAATGGAAATATTCAAGAGGTACATAGAAATAAAGATTCATTTATCCTGGTTTCCATATATAGAAAAATGTTATGAACGTACTCCAGTTTTATGTTTAAAGGTTATGACAATAATAGTGTTCCATACTTAAGAGTGATAATAATATATTCCTAATACATGTATATTCAAATTACAAATATTTCATTCAAAAACAGTATAAATATAATAAATATACGCATAATAAATAGAAACAGCACAGGTTTACTTACAGTGTGTGGCAGCATAAATCAGAAATTAAACATAGTGGCATGAGTCTCCTAGTGTGGGTTTCACAAAGGAAATTAACACAGGAAGTGAGGAATTTAGGAAAAGTA
Organism: Saccostrea echinata; assembly: GCF_033153115.1. Lineage (NCBI taxonomy): Eukaryota > Metazoa > Mollusca > Bivalvia > Ostreida > Ostreidae > Saccostrea > Saccostrea echinata. The sequence goes on from NW_026889760.1 coordinate 4,293,371, forward strand.
ACTCTGGATTTACAAATAAAAAGATAACTCTAGAAATTATAGGACAGATAACTATTTGATTAAGAAAGATAACTCTTACTCTGTAATAAATAATTTAGGAAAATAAATATAGATATATAAATAGAATGTTCATAAACTTTACACTCCCGTCTGATATCTGAGTATATCACTATGAACCTATTTACATAAGATGTTTCAATATAACAAAGTCAGTTTCTAAGAATCTGGAATATTGTTACGTGCAATTACAGTGCAATCAGGAGCACAATCTCTGTGACCGGACGCGTATAAAACACATTAATACCGTCTCTGTTCACACGGCGCCTTACTTTACGGACTTTCTTGTCAGATTCACTTTGGTACACTTGTTCCACCACTGATATCTTCCAGTCACAACGATGTGCTGAGTTATCTTTCAATAAAAAGACATCACCGATAGATAAATTTCTCTGGTTATGTGTCCACTTCTGTCGACTTTGCAGCGTGACTAAGAATTCTTGACGCCATCGTTTCCAGAATAGGTTTGCGAGTAGCTGAACTCTCTCCCACTGTGACTTGAATGCATCCTTCTCTTCAAAGGGTCCAAGTGGTTCTCTACCTTTGTCCGTCTTCTGGGTCAAAGGAATGCACGGAGTAAGTATGAATGGGTACTCCGGATCCGTTGAAACTGGCACTAGCGGTTTTGAGTTTATGATAGCGCTTGCCTCTGCCAAGATTGTAACAAGGCTTTCATGTGTCATCTTCTTTGCAGTACCATCTATCAACAGGGAGTCTTGGATTCGTCTTGTAAGGCCTATCATCTTTTCCCAGGTTCCACCCATGTGGGAGGAATAGGATAGGGTAGATTGAAGATCCATACTGTTCAATTATCCAAAAGAAACTTCTTGACAGGTCCATCTTCTATATTAACCACTTCGATTCCTAGAATTTCTATTGATCCCACGAAATTTGTTCCACGGTCCGATCTGAACTCTTTAACATGGCCTCTTATAGGTGCCACTTTTTCTTTACCGAGTACAAAACCTTGATGTAAATTGCCATCTAAATCTATCGCTCTAATAAAGGCAACTGCGGCAATTGCATCTTATGACTCATCTGTGAAAACATGAACATCTTTCCTGACGAGACTCTCAGTTGGCACGCTGAATTTAAGGACGACGGATTTCCAGGTTCTCAAGATGCAGTAGTTGTTGTTTCCACTCTTCCCACTCCTCCTGGTATTTTGAGGTAGATGTTGATTCCAGTCTGTAGATTCTAGTGTCAACTTTCTCAACAGCAATTTACCTCTAATAAGAACTGGTGCTATAGATCCTAGTAGATCATAGAAGCTATTCACACAAGACAGGACTCCTCTGCGATTGCATGGCTTCTCGTCTAAGGAGAGTCTGAATGTAAATGAATCAGTTCGTAGATTCCAGCTTATCCCTAAAATACGCTGAATGGGAAGGTTATCTTTCAAAAGATCGAGTGACATCAGGTCTTTTGCAAGGTCTTCAGTAGAAAAATGTTTCATCACATCACTGCTGTTGGATACAAATATGTGAAGCCTAGGACCCCCTTCTTCCAACAAAGCTTGCTCTGTTCTCTTTATCAGGCTGCTGATTTTCTCTGCAGATGACATAGAAATCAAACCATCGTCAACATAAAAATTGCGCTTCACAAAACTGCGGACGTCAATTCCATAGGTAGCTTCAGCATTCTGTGCAGTTCCTTGAAGTTCATATGTAATTACAACAGGTGATGGACTATTGCTAAACACATGAAGGCACATCCGGTATTCTACCAACTGCTTGTGCGGATCGTTGTCTAAGTACCAGAAGAAACGTAGGTAATTTTTGTGATCTTCTCTTTTTATGTTTATGACAATAATAGTTTTCCATACTTTAGAGTGATAACAATAGATATTCCTAATACATGTATATTCAAATTACAAACATTTCATTCAAAAGCAGTATAAATATAATAAATATGCACATAATAAATAACAGATTTACTTACAGTGTGTGGCAGCATAAATCAGAAATTAAACATAATGGCATGAGTCTCCTAGTGTGGGTCACACAAAGAGAGTTAACACAGGAAGTGAGGAATTTAGGAAAAGTAACTCTGGATTTTCAAATAAAAAGATATCTCTAGACATTACAGGACAGATAACTATTTGATTAAGAAAGATAACTCTTACTCAGTAATACTTAATTTAGGAAAATAAATATAGATATATAAATAGAATGTTCATAAACATTACACTTAATATTTGAAATTTGATGACTTTTATGATGGGAGAAAAAAAATTCAATGCAGCATTACACCTGCATACAGAGGATAATGTGGCGACTGCATTGATGCTTAGGGCAAATGTATCCGCAACTCATCATCGATACATCATTGTAAATCGAAAAACAAATTAAAGAATAATCATATTCGTATGCGTACAGATAAGCTTTCAATTTCAAATTATTACATTTAAGGATTAAACGTACAGCTCTTGTTGGAGTGAATCATTAACATTTTTATCATCAATTCAATGACTAGATGTAGAGGTGTATTTTATAAGTATTTCACAATTTTAAATTGAATTTGGATTCTTCTGGTTCTTCCTTGTGAACCATGGACTGTAATTCATTTGACAATAAATATTATATATTCAAATAAGTTGAATAAGATTCGAATGTGCAAAATGGGAATCGTAAATATATCATATCATTTTAAAAAGGCCAAAATAATTTGAAAAAAAAAGATTGACAAATGTGACTTTTATGAACCAGGAAAGACTTGGCTGTCCTAACTTATCATATTTATTTTAAATAAGTAAAATTTAAAAAGTCAAAATAACTTCAGTTTTCTATTCTCAAATGTAAACTAAAATCTTTTACATAAACATCAATATTCATAAATGTTTAATTGAATACTTTTTATCAGTATATTATTTCTTAAAACATTATTATTATTATTATTATTATTATTATTATTATTATATGACCATTTTTTTTTTTAAGTTTAACGGGAGAAATAAATATATGAAGAAGGTAACTGATGTAGATTTTGAACAGCCATATTGAATGTTACAGTCTGATAAAGAGCAATTACATTCTTCTTGACATTTTCTTCCTAAATAAGGATAGCTACATTCTGAAGTGCAGTTCTCACCAAAGTTACCTGGAAGACGCTCTGAAATACGGAAAGAAAGAATTCAAAACTGTCCATAAATTCCTTCAGATATTATGTCAAAACTTTCAATTTATAGTAACGAACTAACGGATTGTATATTGAAACATATTGACATGTAGTTTTCTTGTAATCCTTTTTCTAATTTTTTTTTTTCTGAAAATGATTGGTAAATATCAGATAAAATTTCAAAAAAAATAAAAATAAATAAATAAATAAAAACCATGCATACACTTTTTTTTTGCTTTTAATTTTCTTTTTCAATAAGTAGTTATAACCACTAAAACATGCAAATACAATATCCTTTCAATTACCTTGACATATATCTTTGACTCTGTGATAATTTGTACAGCATTTGCCGACGTCAGTAGCAGCACTATAAATTAATAAATAAAACTAGATCAATGCCCCATACAACCTACAAAGCAATGTTATCATTATTAATGGCTTTACTTAACCAATATTAAACTAATTCTGGTGTCTTGTTACAGACTCCACGTGAGGCAAACTATAAACATACACAGCTACTTTGATGAGCAAACATGCATATATAGAATGCGGCAGATAAATTACAGTCAATATTACAGATAAACTAATGACTGTAATAATCTACAGCATTTTAGAAGGGAAGAACCTTGACTATTGACAATTTGAAAAGCTTTTAAAAATGTTTTTAATTTATTTTAACTAGTCATTTATAATAAGTACCGTTTAAATGAATAATTATATATCATTCACAGACCTCCTTAAAATTATTTGTGAATTAATACGTAAACTTCCTTGTTATTTTGTCCTATCAAGAAAGTTTATTGTTGACATGTCTACATCTCATAGTTTTAAATCGATTATATGTGTAACTATTAAAGTTGTTGTATATATCTACCATCCTCAGAAAATTGCAGGTGCCGATTATGCTGTGTTTTAATTACATATTAGGTTTCTTATTTAACAACCGCATGAAAATTGATGCTATTCTGACCTGCAAAAAACTTGCTCTCATGACACAAAAGTAGAGACTTAATCTAAGGAACAATATTAAATCGACTAAAAACTTTAAGAAAGATAAAGAAAATAAACAGTGTTTTGGAAAAAAGTTTACAGTGTTTAGGGTAAATAAAATTAAATTTCTACGATATACAGATTAAAGAAAATGTGATTTTTTTTAATTAAATGTCTGCATGTCTGCAATGGGCATCAGATTTCCAGACTCTGTAGATGAAAGCTCCCTCCTCCAAATTAGGTTATCTCGTATTCTACATCTATTAGCGTCGTTCCCAATTACCAGATGGAAAAATGGAGCTAACAAAGGCCATGATATGCTAAGAACTTTTTTGGCATCTGGTTTGAGGTGTCTCTAAGAACGATACAATAGTTCCTCATTAAAAACATATGTTCTTCTCTGGTGCAAGATGATTATTGATTTAATCGAGATTATTTGATTTTATATCAAATAGTGAATTTTTAATTTAGGACAGGATTTTATGTTTTGTTAGTCGGTATAAAACGCACGCAATTCATTAAATCATCATAGCAATATAGTAAGGTGTATTACGAGTAAAAGCAGGTACGAATTTACTATTGCTGTGCACCGGAAGTTACCCCCCCCCCCTTTCAAACCAGCAGATTTTGCAGCCAGACGCTTTTTCGAAGACGAGCAAAATATCCAATACCATCGGCATCCCAGAGCAAGAAATAATGTCACCAGTGAAGAGTAAAGCGACGCAAAGAACGTCCAGGAAGCGCAGAGAAAGTTTGGGAGCCCTAGCGAGAGGGAGAGGGCAATCGAAGCGATGCAGACAAAGCACCACTTCACCATCACGCCGGTCCCGGCCGAGTCGTCAGTCGGAAGCCTTCCAGAAGCTCCCCCTCCACCATCTGTGGAAGTTCACCCATCTTCGCTGACGTTCTCACCACCAACACCAAACACAAGCACCCCCGGAAGCGGTGATTTAATTTTTTCAAACCAACCTGCACAAGAAATCAGTTGCCATGATTCTTTGGGTTCACATGTACCTCAAAAAATTAAAAGCCAAAATATTGGAGGGCAAATTTATAGATCTCTTACTGCTAACTAAAACCGCTTGTGAATTGCAAGATTATGAATCACTATTTTCATAAAAAAATTTACATTTAAAGAAGGGTGTCTATGCATTGTTAAACCAAAAAGGAATACCTTTCTCACGATCGATAGGTGGATCTCGGCTTTCATCATATTTACAAGCATAATGTTGGAGAAATTTCCAACACGGGCTCAAGAACTACTTACGTATCTCAGAGATGTAAGAATTTGCTGCTACTAGGTCAAACAATTGGTTTAAGTACGATGAGCAATTTCGTTTAAAAATGGCCAACCAGGCCCAGCTGTCATGGGGGCATATAATTCAAGAATTTTGGTTCTTGTACATATCCAACAAACATGACACGTACAATAGAACCTCGGCTTCTCAAAGTCAAATTTCTTACACAAACAATCCAAACCGTACTTCGGCATTTTATTGTAATCATTTTAACAAGGGAGTAAGTTGCCCTTTCTTCCCTAGGTGCAAGTGCAGACATGCATGCAGCTAATGCGGAGATAATCACCCAAGTAACAGATGTTCAAAATACTAGCTGTATATATTCTTTGGGCACAACACCATTCAAGTTGCAAAACCTTCGTAAACACTTAGTTGGGTACTCAGACTGTGAATTTATATTGCAGGGTTTTAAGTATGGTTTTAATCTCCAATATTTGGGCCCTATGTCACCCCGCGAGTCTTTAAACCTCCCTAGCCTCAAGGCTAATATAGTAATGGCTGAAATGAAAATTCAAAAAGAAATAGCATTAAAACGAGTCGCAGGCCCCTTTCGTTCACCCACCATTTCCAATTCTTCAGGTTTCCCCTTTAGGCCTTGTGTCTAAAAAGGATGGTGGCATGCGACTCATTGGTCATCTCTCTTACCCAGAAAACATGTCCATTAATGATTTTATTGACCCTGAAGCTTGTTCAGTACATTATAGCAACATGATCAAGCGGCAGAAATGATAGCTAAAGTGCGGAAAGGGGCATATTTAGCAAAGACTGACATTAAGTCAGTATTTAGGCTGCTCCCAGTATCTCCGGGCGATTTTGACCTGCTTGGGTTCAGATTTCAGGACAAATACTACTTCGATAAGATGTTACCTTTTGGATCTTTAATTAGCTGTGCATTATTTGACAAGTTTTCCTCATTCTTACATTGGCTTACCCAAAAATACTCCCAAAATGAATAAATAATTCACTACCTTGAAGATTTTCTTTTCTGTGACTCACCAAACACATTCACTTGCCACAACTCCCTCAATGTTTTTAAATCAATCTTTTCAGATATTGGTGTGCCAATTGCCCATGACAAAACAGTGGAACCTACACAAGTCCTAACGTTCTTAGGAATAGAGTTGGACACTGTCAATATGAAATGAAACTCCCCTTGGAAAAATTAAATCAGCTTCATGGTATAATACAATATTTCTTGAAAGCAAAGAAGGTCTCCTTGAGAGAAATGCAGTCACTTATTGGCTTATTAAACTTCGCTTGCAAGGTTGTTGCCCCTGGCCGGGCTTTCTGTCGCCGCCTTATAAATTCAACGATAGGCATTACTAAACAGCATCACAGAATTAGGGTAACAAAGAACATAAAAGCTGACCTTAAAGTATGGAAATTTTTTTTGCAATCTTACAATGGCATATCTGTTATTTCTTTCCAGCCCTGGGTACACAACAACACAATTCAACTATTTACAGACAGCTCTGGGGGACCTCATGGGGGATTTAGCATTTATTTTATGGGCAAATGGGCTTATGGGCCCTGGCCAAACTCTTGGGCCGAACAAGGTGTTACATGTACCAGGGACATGACTTTCTTGGAACTTTTCCCGGTTGTGGTCGCTATTACATTATGGCAGAGCCACTTTGCCAATTCTATGCTTCTTTTCCACATCGACAATATGTCAGTTGTCCACATCATCAACAACTCAACTTACAAAAGCAAGCTCGTGTTAATTTGCCTAAAATCAAATGTCTGTATTAAGGCTTTATATATGCCCACAAAACAAAATTTCATTGCCGACTCCTTATCTCGATTTCAGTGGGGCAGATTCAGGCGACTGGCACCGCAGGCAGACCTATGGCCCACCCCACTACCAAGCCACATCTGGGAAATATAAAGCTTGAAGCTGATAGATTACTACAGTGTTTAATAGCACCATCAACACACCAAGCACACTCAACAGCTCTTAACTAATTTCAAAATTTCCTTTCAGAATTTAATTTCCAAAGTATTTGGCCAGCACCAGTTCAACAGCTGTTGCATTTCATTGGTTTCCTCTCACATAATAATATGTCATACAGAACAGTATCACTGTACCTCAATGCGATCTCCTACATACACAAAATACATGGTTTTCAAAACACAACAAAATGTTTCATAGTTACTAAAACCTTGGAAGGGCTGCGTAGGTCAGTAGGCATCAACAAAGACACAAGAATCCCTATTTCATATGAGCTGTTTCACAAAATCACCCATTCCCTGCCCAATGTTTGCAATTCTGGATACGGGTCTGCCCTAATTTCGGCTGCCTTTACTCTAACATTTTATGACTTGCTAAAAGTAAGTGAAACACTTGCACTTAATTTTTCAGACATCACAATTAAGCATGAAAATCTTTGCCAGATTACTATTCAAAGGTCTAAAACAGACCAAATTGGCCATTCTCTCATTGTAGATATCACCTCTCATATTGAATCCATTATCAACCCAATTACAATCATAAATAATTTCCTCCTCCTAAGGGAGGGTTTGCAAGGAAATGACAAGCTCCTTACACATTTAAACTCTAAGCCTCTTACAAAATATCAGTTCCAAGCCATATTACAAAAAGCATTACAATTTATTGGGGTCACAGGGCATTTTAGATCACATAGTTTTAGAATTGGCATGGCAACAGAGCTAGCCAAACAAGGTCTCTCAGATACTGAAATAAAGACGAAGGGAAGATGGCGATCTACTTCATACTTAAGTTACATTAGAAGACAGTAAAGCTGTTCCCCTTTATCGTAGCGCCTACTAACTTTACCAAAGATTTTTCAGGTACCCCTACCATTTGGATACTGGAATCATCAATTCCTTTCTGGGCAGGCCATCATGTTGCAACCTACCGACCAGGGGGAAGTAACCTTAATTTACTTGCCAAAATCACTTGGTTAGGGCGTAGGGATATGCATTGGGACGAGTTGGTCAAGGCAGTTTCTGATTATTTACTCCAATATTCTACACCCAAATTTTTATTGATACACCTTGGGTCTAATGATTTAACTACACCAGATTTAACAGGCATTAAACTCACTCACAGAATACAGTGCAGCCTGTATCGCTACAATGCACTTCTCCCTAGTATCACTTTAATTTTTTCATCAATGTTACCTAGGCTCTATTGGCATGGTGTCCCTCCCACAGCAGGTGCAAAAATTAACAAAAAACGGCTCAAAGTTCCCAAGTCCATCAAACAGTTTATTACTTAAGAAGTTAATGGCTGTTACATAAACCACGACTCAACCATTAAAATCTCAGAAATACAATTATTCAGGCATGATGGTGCTCATTTGTCAAAAACTAGCCTTGAGGTTTACCTTAATAATCTGTAGTCTGCTCTCCGCATGTTTTTAAACAAAAGAACAAATGGATATCCTCCTAGTTAGCTTAATGATTTATTACAAACTTGTACTCAATTTTTGTAGGGGGACATAGTTTCTATGTCCTGCGGCGGGGACTGGGGGATACTCTAGTGTATGTTGGGATCAAGTGGCCCCATAACCTGGTTGTCTCCCCACCCTACCTCTAAGTAGGAGGGGGGGGGGTGTTTTGATATGTAATACACAAGTACATGTAGCACATAACTTGTCCAAAGTAACATGATATGGTAATATCCGTGGTTCATGGCCTGTTACGGCTGGTTCCACCTCCACCTCGCACAAGCGGGGGAAGGCCACAGTCTGGTAAAGTAAATGTGTAAACCAGGTGGCGCTGGAGACAGGGAGAAGGGCAGTCCTACATACACTGGTCCAGAACGTGGTGACCGTTCGGATCGGGCACTTGTGCTTACACTCGGACCCCCCTATGTGCCCATAGTTAATTTGGTACATTTGTAGGTACCCCAAGTCCCCCACAAAAAATTGCGGCCATTTATCTCCAATTATCTTTATTGTACATGTAACAAATGTGTGTTTGTTGTGTTCAAAGTGTCATTAATAAAGTTATCAAACTTAATCATTGCAGGTGTGGACATGATAGGAAAGGTCTCGATCAGAGTGTCTGTATTTCTGTGATTTTGGTATTAGATGCACTCTAAGCTTGGCGCTCCCAGTGCACTTTCGAGAAGGAAATACAACTAAGAAGTGGAATGTTGTGCAAAGGGATCAAAGCTCCCTGTATTTATAATTAATTTATGGGATATACATCGACCACAGGAAGGTCACAAAATATGCCAATTTCCGATTTTTTTTCACGTATGTGCAAATTTCATCTATTTTAAAGCACATTCTGTTTCAGAAAACACAGATCTAGAGAACAAGCTTGTTCATATGAGCTATTTTTAACATTTTTGTCTTGATTTCACTTCGTACATAAATTTGTGAAACCAACTATAAAATAAGTTTTGTAAAATAGAATATTTTTTACATATTGAATGTTGGATCTACTTGAAAGTGAAAATTATTTTGAAAGCCATTAATTGCGAATTGTTACTTAGATAAAGTATACATGTATGTATCAGAATACTTGTACAGGTATACATGTATTGTGCACGTTAGTATAAGCATAAAACAAGAAGCATCCAAGCCATAATTCAGAGAAAAATTTAAACAGTCTATAAGATTTTTTCCTTAATATACATAAAATGATGTATATCCAATGATCAACCTTATAATCACTAATTTGAAAAAAAAAAATCTGGAAATATGCCAAATATGTCTTTCCCCACTTAAACAACAGGAAGATTGGGAAATCTCACCAAATGACTAAAAATTGTGTTTCTTGTTATACTTCAAGGTTATTGATCTTTTTTAATTCACCATTTATCTTTGATAAGATTTTTAAGAAAAAAGAATTTGTATAATTCACATGATTTCCTCCTTTGAAAGAAGAAAAAAAAATGATATTTTTAGTATCGTTGCTGCAAAACCAAATCTAATTTGAATACATTTTCTTTTTTTCAGCAAAGTATTTGATATTTTTGCATAAAGTAACATACAAAATATAAGGTTGATTAGAGAACATTAGCTTGCTCTAATCCACATTTTAGATGGTTTTCTCGTAGAACCCCACTTAAACATTGTTTACAAAAGCATATGGAATTATTTTTTGATGTCTGTGAATTCATATCTATTGTAATTTAATAATGTATACGCAGAAAGTGAACTATTAATCCATCCTAATTAGCAATTTTAAATTGACATTTAGTGCTTGCATTTTTTTTATGACATCTTTTTTCAAACCAGTAAAAGCCAAATATTTTGTATATTAACGACAGAAATTTCAAGAGAAGCATGAACATACATGTACTTTACAATGACCCAAATTATTGTTTTCGATCAATAACTTCTATCGCCTGTCATCTCGGGGAATGCATTGCAGTAGAAATTAGGAAGGTTAGGACATGAATGAAGAGATTAAAATTTTTTTAGTCATAACTTTTGATTTCTTATATAAGTGTACCTGAAAAATCATCCTAAAAATGTAATGTTGTGAACATTTTTCCTGATTTTCTGATGTTTACAAGATCTACTTTTTTTTTTTTTAAAATACATTTTCAGTTAACAGTTCCTTTTCCTGATTGTCACTCTTTATCTTCTTTATTTCTGGACAATGTTTAAATTTACTGAATTAATTTATTTTAGCTAAAAACTATATTCGAAAATCATAACTTAATTATTATAATCACAGATCTATAATTTATTCTTGTTGCAGCTGTTATGTTGTTATAGTGCATAGATATTTTTCCGATTTCCTGATGAATGTAAGTTCCACTTTCTGACTTTTTTTGCAGTCAATCGTCCCCTTCCCTGTGTGTCATATTATTTTTTTCTTGTTTTTCTGATGTTTCTCAGTATGATTTTTATTTCTGCATTCTATTACAGGAATTTTCAATACCTGTACTCATGGTTATCTGATTATTTTTTTTATTTTACTTTAATTGAATTATTTTGATTGAAATATTCCTTAGATCACGTTAATTACTAAACCCGATAATTTGATCACTGAATTAAAAGGTTTTGATTTCAGATGTACATTTCGATTTGTGAATTCATTTTAATATCAGTGTAAACATATTATAAAAATGTACATCTTCAAATCTGATATTTGATGAACACATTGAAGATTTTAGAAGGAATTTCCGAAAATATTCCTGTTCTACATTCTATTTTTATTTTCAGTAATACATAGCTTTTGTTTGTTTGTTTGTTGTTCAACGTCTCTCTCGAAAATGTTTCAGTCATATGGAGAAACTACCACTTGCCGATGGAGAGCTGCGAATTTTTTACCTATACTCGTCACTAAGGGCCATTGAGCAGTAAAGCATCTTTTTCGTGCAAGCACCTACTGCGACACGGGACGTAGGTTTATATGGTCCCATCCGAAGGACCGGTCTCCACGTCCCACATAGTTACAATGTATCAACGAATGAGCCTCAAAGCAAAATAAATTTATTAATATCATATGGGCAAAAAGAACTATTAAATGAATAGTTCTTAATTTTATACGAGATACTTTTTTGTTTTTATTTTTAATATCCGTTATGCAATCTGATTTAAAGCTTCTGGTTTAGAATTTAGTTAAATAATCTATAGCACGCAACATCCCAACAAATGAATTATTTACAAAAATCACAATATCACATAATTTTATTTTATTAGTCAACTTTTCACGTGGATTCATTTTAATCAAACAATACATAATTGTCATTAATTTAAAAGTAATTTAAAGTTGTGGGTGGCTATTAAAATGCCATAATTTAACACCTAACTATTAATTTGGATGACTCATGTTTACCAAGGAATAGCAAGGCTAGTATGAATTAACCATAAGTTTTATCTCCAATCAAAATAAACGCAACAATCCATATGGAGTCATCGCTAGATGTTTCCCTTTGCAACTTCACATAATGCTGTCGTCTACGGCACATAAAATCGTCCAAAGTCCACCATCTCCATAAGAGAAGAACTTCTGCCAAAGTCATTTCCCCACGTCAATCCACCCCACTAACAATATCTTCTAAAATTTTGTCGTCTACAATGTTCAAAGGTTTTTTTTTTTTAATAAACTATACAAAGCACGTTTGCTTGTTTGATAAAAATACTAAATGCAATATATCAGTTCTAAATCATAGGTATACATATACATATTTTTAGTATATTGTTAACAATTTTGCAAAGGATATAGGTCTTAAGACCAACATAAATGTTGTAAAGTTTAAAAGCTTACCGAGCTGTGGCATATTAAACAATAGAAACTTTCTGACGTCACTCTATGTATTGCAAATAACGCCGACAAGAAAAAAAAACACAGGTAACTGTATTCCAAGATCACCCATCAGGGGAAACAAGACACACCGCAGTTCACAAAGCTTAGGTAAAATAACACAAAGTTCAATAAGCACGGGTAAAAGTTCATCAGGGCGTCCATACATCTTCTGACAAGCGACTGCTAAATAACTGGCCAAACTAACCAAATATGTCTGACGAGTATCCTATTAGCTAAATAAATATTTAGTAAAAAGAAAAAAAGACTAGGGTACAATCCATTGACCAATAGAGTGTAAATGAAATAACAGATAACCCCTGATGCCAAAATAAAGGCAACTCTTCAAAGCACAATCATTAAACTAAAATAAAACATTGACATATCATTGTAATATCAATATTATGGTCGTTCATTTTCAATTCATTGATATGGACTATTTTCATTTTGTTGTTTCAATGAATACAAATATCAGAGTCTTATCTAGTACATATTTTGAATGGCTCTCTCTCTTCTATAGTTTCGTTGATTCAGTAAATTTATCGACATGGAAACAATCCGTATTCATTTTCATATCTTGAGAATTTAGCCCATAAGGATTATTGTATGCGTTTTGCACACATTGATCAATCTTTTCAATGTCATTTTCGACAGTAACTTCCTCTTTCTGATTGTCTCTTACGTTCTCACTCACTTTCCCCAGTTCGACACCTTTGCAGTCACCGTGGATTGTGTTAATCAATTTATTCTTAAAAACTTCGCTGTAAACATATTTTTCACACTCAGGACTGCTAGAATTGGCGGAGGGGTTGCAGTCGTTTACGCTTAAATTAGCCTCGTAGAAATCGCTGTACAAATCTACATGTAAGTGCCTGTTGTTACTGGTTGACTCGACTGAATTGCCGAAAGTTTCTATTGACATGTTATCGGTTATATCCATATAGATATCAGACGAAGCTTCATTTCTACTTTGAACAACATATATTCCTTTACATTTAACCATAAGTCTTAGAGCTTTGAATAATAATACACTTGATATCAGAATTCCATATCCAACAACTAAAGCAAAAATAGAAGACCCTGTATCAACAAAGCTGTTACCATTGTGAAATATAATATTCTCAGTCCAGTTTTCTGAAGAATATTTCTTTGTCGAATTATAGTTTGAGATAGGTGTAGACATCTCTAAAAATGAGAGAAAAATAGAGGCAAATAAAAAAACTAAACTTTTTTCTTTGGTGCTTCTTAAACAGCGTAAAGTAGAGGCTATACATGCATTCATGCAAAATAAAAGCCAACTTTGTTTACCATTATGAGAAGAAATAAGTTCAACTCTAATCTCTGAAATGTATTTTGATCCAAAACTTAAGTTCGGTGAAGTCGCCAGATTCTCTTCTAAAGAATAAAACGAAAACTTTGCCTTTTATACATGAATTTTGCATGTAAAAGTGTTTCCTCAAATAAATAAATAAAATAATAAATACCCATAATGATATCTTTGTTTGAATGGACTTAAAGAAATTATTTATATTTTGATTTATTTTATAACTTGGCCTAAGATTTTTCTTAGCAATCAACGAAGGTAAATTAGTCAAAATAGGTTTTTCAGTTATGAAATTTAACATCAAGTAAACACAATACCTATGGTAACTTCACATCCATATTTGTAATTGCAATATTCTAGTGAACAATTACATTCTTGTTGACATCTTAATCCGAACCAGGGATAGACACATGCAAATTCACATTGATCTCCGAAATATCCTGGAAGGCAAGCTGGAAATTAATATATATATATATATATATATATATATATATATATATATATATATATATATATATATATATATATATATATATATATATATATAATGCGTACAACATTGAAAATTCAGAAAAAAAGAAAGAAACAAACAAACAAAATAAATGAGTAAAAACAAGAACAAAAACAAAGTCTACCTATTTAGAATAAAATACCTTCACAAGTGTTCTTGACTTTGTAAAAGTTTGTGCAGCATTTCTCTCCTTCTCTTGCAGCTCTAGGTAAAGAATAAATTCCTCGACTTTATTGAACCAAGATAAATTTATGCAAGTTATCACCCCATTGCTTTTTAAACCAAAAATAAATAGGGAAAACGTTTGTTAGGAGACTTCTTATTCTTACATTTAACTAAAAACATACCCGATGGAACACAAATTGCAGGTGAGTTTTGTTGAAACAATCATAACTACGATAGTTGCAAAAATTTGAATATTCATGTCGAATTTTAATCTGTCTTCTCTCATTACTAACTACATTATAGTAAAGTCGTGCAGATCATTTATTTATGTGAAAATTGAACACATGAGAAATGATTAAACACTCAAAAAATGCCTGGTCTTAATTGCTTTGTTATTCATAATAACGTTTTGAAAATAACATACGTACATTCCATGACTACATAGATCGTTCGTAGATCTCGGCAATATTTTTAAAAGAAGGAAATACTTTAATATACAAATCCCTGATTAATTGCATCAATAAATGATGGTTGTTTGTAGCCGTATTTTTATAACACATCTTTCTTACCCTCACATATCTCACAAAAAAGAATCGGAAAATGCAGAATTTATTAAACTTAAAATAACATATTGTAATTTTAACAGACCTTGATTGTTTTTACCTTTTTAACACTTTTTTTATAATGTTTCAACAATGATATCCATAGTATCTTTATATTCTTTATCATACGAATGAAATATGAATTTAACAAACAGTATTCAATCTCGAAAGTCCAATGAAACGATACAAATTTTGAGCAGAGAAAACACGGACCTCACAATTAAGAGGTGGGATCAGGTACCATGGAGGAGTGAGCATCCCCTGCCGACTGATTGAACCCGCCGTGTGTTCCTTGTAATGATCGGGAAAAACAGGAAAAATCCGTAGACAGTACTGTTCAGTGTATGAATAATGGCTTAACAAATAGTATGAAAAACATCAGTCAGCATTTGACTCAATCATAGCTTGTATGTGCTGACAAGGTAATGTGAAAAATAGTTAAGCTATATTTGTATATTTTTTTTATAACTAAAGGTTTTCTTTTTAAAAATTCATAATTATATAATATCTACAGGAATATTCAGCTGGTTACTAATATATTTCACCAATAAGAAAAAGAATTTTTTTTTTCAACATACAATCGTATTGTAGATATGCTTTTTTGAAACATATATTGTACGCGGTAAAATGGGGTGCATTATTCTCTGCCCCTAATTTCCGTTCTTTCTTTTCCTTCTTCCCCTTTTTCCTTCTCACACTAGCTCCACCAAAGCCCCAGTTTGAGGCACGTAGCATCAGTTTTTCGAAGTTTGGTTTGGGAGAGGGGCAAGGAAATGATTGGCAAAAAAAAAAAAAAAAAAAAAAAAAAAAAAAAAAAAAAAAAAAAAAAAAGGGTCATCATTACAATTGAAAGGGCAAAGCAACATAAATCAAGCTTTGTTTTTCATTGTACAATATATAATGGCAAATAATTGGGATGTACAACTGTAAATTTTTTCTATTGTCTAGTACATTTTATATACAGGCAGAATTATTGGTTCCTACTGACTTGCTGCAGTAGTAATAGAGTATTGCATTCTTGGAATCTGATTTTTATAACAGAAATTGTGATACATTTACATTTCGCATATTTTGAATGTAAAACTTAAAAAAAAATATGCACGCCGTATGACGTCATTTATCCCTAATTGTCATTTATTTTGGTAAATTAGTTCATATAAGTTTAAATTATCATTTTGTATCCTAGATGTGCACCTTATTTTCGTATGAAAGGCACGTAAAAGAAATGTGGTATCGAAGAATGAAGTATGAAAAGAGGATGAAAATATCAATATTATTATCTTTTGACAATTTATAATAGCACTCGGTGTATAAAACGCAATACGGTGATATTAAAAATGTATCAGTACATGTAAATATATATATATATATAATGAAAGAACATCATTAAAATTACTTTGCTTTAATTTTTTTTTTCGCACTACATATATATTTAATAAAAAGCAAAATTAATGTTAACAGTTCTCTGCATTGTCTAAGGTAGGTATTTTTTGTCCTACCTCTTACGGAAGCCTAATGTGTTGAGCGCTCACTTCGTGATATGGAGGCCCGAGGGTACGATTCTCGTTTCCGTTTGCGTGAAAAACTAACGCGTTTAATATATGTGGTGACTGCTAAGCGTCCTTACATTTAAAGTGAAAGTCATGGTTTTATTACATATTCCTTTTAAAATAGAAGTTCATGGTAGGCGTTAACGCCATGTATATGTCAATTTTTTTAACACTTCACCTAAAATAGATATCCTCTCTACATGCATATGGTTGAAAAAATCCGGAATGGTGCAAAACAACATATTACCAATCAATCATGTGTCCTTAAGGAAGCCCCAATGTTCTCCATCATTTCAAATTTAAGTGTGGCGCAAGACTTACGCGAAATGATAATATTCGCGTTCATTTCACGACCGAATTCGCGAAGGAACCACGAAATAAATTGAAAAACACACAACCCCCATGAATCAATAGTTTAATATACAAATGATATTTATTATTTGGCAAATTGATTATTAAATTTAATAATTAAAGTAATTAAACGATATCGATTAAATATCGTGTAAAACAAAAATTAGGATGTTTCCAAAATATA
Organism: Saccostrea echinata; assembly: GCF_033153115.1. Taxonomy (NCBI): domain Eukaryota; kingdom Metazoa; phylum Mollusca; class Bivalvia; order Ostreida; family Ostreidae; genus Saccostrea; species Saccostrea echinata. The sequence continues at coordinate 4,310,756 of NW_026889760.1, forward strand.
TGCATACTGTGAAAAAGACCCCCCCCCCTCCCAAACACATACGTACATGTACTTATAAATAAACAAATATTAGCTTTTAAAATCTGAAACTAAAAGTACCAGTATCAACAAGTTTTAAGCAATATTAAACCCTCTTTAAAAAAATTACAGAAGGTAAATTATAAAGTGTTCATTAGAGGACGGAGGAAATTCTGGTAAGTCACACAATCACGCTAACATCTATATAAATTTGCAATTTTCGGCCTGAAGACTGAAATATCTAAAAATTTGTGAATTAAAAAAATACTTCAGCAGTTTAGAGTCATAAAATATTATTTTGGTGGATCTGTCGTTTATTTTTCAACATTGCAAAAATACATGATTTCGATATACGTGCGATGTTTGACACGCAGTGCCAAAGCAATTTTGGAGAAGTGGTTATCTGTAGAACTATTAAAACATGAATTAATTAATATTAAAAATTTCATTTGCAATTAACGTGAAATGTGTGGAAAAAATGGCTTGTCTTTTTTCATTCAAGTGTCCAGCGAGGTTTAGAAGATAATTGCTTGTGCAAGTCAAACAATGGGTCCTAATTAGAGTAAATTAACGGGTTGGAATTAGAAACTGAAAAACGGTACATAATTTGGAGGTTCATTTGGTTTAGAAATTTATATATTTATCTTACGGACGACGACGATCTTACTGTGGCGCTAAAATTTTAACTGTGGCGGAACTATGGCGCTGATTTTTTAACTGTGGCGCTAAGGAATTTTACTGTGGCGGGGCCGCCACGTTAAACGGCCCATGGAGAACCCTGAAGCCCCTACCCCTTGGCATCTGATTTTGTTAGATGGAGTCGCTATTCAAGAAGACTGTTTTGCAATCAAAGATAATAATAGATAGAGTCAACTGAACAAAGTCAGTCTTAAGACAAATGGCAAATAAGGACTGAGACCCTGTATCACTCAAATGAAGAAAATAGGAAAGTCCTGAGAGGCTGAGACGGAAAATCCTATTATATAACATTTATTTTTTTTGTCAGTTACTCCCTATCTATCACAGTTACCTGAAATTAACAAATAACATACGTGATTCTTTCCACTAAATCACAGATAGCTTCATAATCTATGCTTTCTATTGCTATACATGTAACTATACTTCGAAATAATATGCAAAAAAGTAGTATAGCTAAGTTAATTAATATAGATTCATAACATATGGAATATGAAGGATATTGTATTTTTAATAGACAGTTCAATAAGTTTTGTCATCGAGTGTGTAACAAGATTTAACTTCCCAGTATTTTCATGCCATCCAGTCTCTCCAGTCCTACCGTCACGGTAGCTCAGTCGGTAGAGCACTCGCTCCGTGATCGGAAGATCGTATGTTCGAATCGCGGCCGCCACTGACCTAAGTTGATAAAAAATAGGTAGCAACTGTTCTTTCGCCAAGCGCTCGGCACTTTGAAGTGAAAGTTGCGGGTCCTTCGGATGAGACCATAAAAATCTTAGCCCCGTGTCACGGTAGGCTTTGGCACGATAAAGAACCCTCACTGCTCAATGCCCTGAGTGCCGAGTAAAGGTCTAAATTTGAGGCCCTTCACCGGTATATGGTGACGTCTCTATATGAGTGAAAAATTCTCAAACGAGACGTAAAACAACATACAATCAATCTATCAATCAATTTCTCCAGTCCTTTGATTTCAGAATTTGCAGCGAAAAAGTCAACATTTTAATTTTTGAGTGAAAAATGCAAGTCGTACACTGATTCTTGCTATATTAACAAGAAATTTTACCCTAAATAAAAGTTATTAATATATGAAATAATCAACTAAAAGCTGATAGCCGTCATTTTGAGCAGGAAGCTTTTTCTGCAATTATTGTTAATTAAAGCTAATATTTTTTATATAGTTGTCATAACCACCTTTAACCAAGTTCATAAGTTGGCAGTCGCTTTAATTTTTATGTTATCAAGAAGTTTGCATGCAAATTTTGGTGTTGGTTAAAGGTTGTTATGACGTGTGTAGGAGTTGTCAAACACAGTTTGGCAGTTTCACTTTATTAAGTATTTGAAATTGAATATTCACATAAATTCTCTATATCCGTTTGAAGATTAGGTACTAGAATTTTCTCTTGTTCATTGGCGATATCACGAATTTCATGCTAGATTCAATGTGATGTTTTTTAATAAATGCCTATTTATTTATTTATTTATTTTACAAAATATTGATTTCTTACAAATACTTAAATTTGTGAATGATGGTTCTTAATGGCGTTATGGAGATAAAGCAAAAAAAACCTTTATTTATGTTCTTTTCAGCAATGCAGCTTAAGGAAAAATGTAAAACAAAATTTTCCGATATGTAAATTGTTTCTTTTGTATATCTCTGCATCCAAACGCCGCAAATTACACCATACTTACTGTCAAAAACCCCTTTATCACATTTTTTATCTAACAGGTTTAATAGACGCAATAATTGATTCTTTCTTATAAACACAATAACTACTTCGCTTGACCAGGATTGACACTTTTATTGACATTTTGTGAAAAAATTTTGAGTCGTGAAAATAAATCTTTTAAGAATATGCATTTGGAAGTTCTAATTTTCTATGTCTTCCACAAATTGTGTGTTTCTGTGATTGGTTACCAAGGAAACATTTAAATTTATTTTTAGAATTTGCTATAATATATTTACATAAGGACAAACACTTTTATTTTTTTTTTTTAGTTTGGTCATGTACATGTTTTTCAGCAATTGAAATTATGCCATGATTATTACCTATTTACTGATATATATCTATATTGTACTTTCTTCTAAGCACAAGCAATAATGTTCTAAGTAAGTAGTCCGAGTGTATTTTTTTTTCAGTCTATATTAAGGGTCAATAAGGATTCAAACTATCTTGAAAACTCTTTTTAAGTTTCTTTTAGAGGCTGTCATCTCTTACACACTTGTTTATTAACAGGTGTTTCAATGAAAATAATAAATTTTATAATTCATTAGAAACAATGCATAAAAGAATCCCCAAGATACTCTTTTTTAACAAATTATCCTCTGTAAAAAATAAATTATACACAAAATTACTGATGGATATTTTTTTTTATCAGAGTGGAAAACTTTTAAGTAGATTAAGTTTTTCAGTTTCAAAATATATTCGTAGACTTTACAAAATATAACAACAGATCCTTAATTAATATAACTTTTACCTTTTTCCGTAATAACATGTATATTAAACTTATACTTCAAACTGTCATGAATATTCTTGCCCATTTCCTGATGAATTTTAGATCCACTTTTTTACATTTTCTAATCAGGAGTTCCTGTTATCGGGTGTGAAATTTCTTCCCTAACGCTTCATTGTTGTTTATCGGTTTCCATTGTATTTAATCCACATTTTTATTTTCGTTGATGCTTTATACTTATCATCCGTTGATCAATCGACTATTTACATAAGTTTGTTTGTTTATTACCATGTGTTCCTAAAATTGTTCATTATATCTTTGTTTTATTTTTTTGCAATTTCGTGCTGGACGTGAATTCGTGGGTCTCTTCCTACTTAGGAAACAATGAAAATTAAACCCCCCGATTTCCAAGTGTATATGCTTTTTGTTACAAATCCTAATTTCTCATAATTTTTCTGTTTGACAAATTCTAATTTGAATTCTCTTAATTTGCGATCTACAGTCAATTTCAAGTGGTTAAATTAGAATTTATTTAAGAAATTAAAAAAACATATAAATTCATTTGTCCTCTCTTTGATTTCAGACATATTTTGATTATACGGAAAAACTTCTACCCAAACTTTGTCAAATCTACATGCATTGTTTTCACTAACAACTTATTCATGTTCCACTAAATGACGTCAAGCAAAAACGATTTTAGAAAGTAGATTATAAAAAGTAATGCATTGGCAGTAATCCATATATTGTTATTGTTTTACTTATCAAATCATGGCAGATTCGAAAGGAAACAGAACTCTTCGTATTCCATAAATCTAAGATATAAAATCAAACTCCTGGCTAAAGTTTTTGATTTATTTCTGTATAGTTATGTATTCAAAGAAGAGTAATCACTTCTTGAAAGAAATAAATAACACAATGTCATATACATTCATATAGAATCTCAATGATCACACAGTACTCTTTATATGTCTATACATATAAAAGGTCTGTCTCTACATTTATATATATATATATATATATATATATATATATATATATATATTATCAGTTACATTTACTTTATTTTGATGTTCCACAGCTTCATTTGAGACTTAAAAATTACTCACAGAACCAATAAATAAAGAACAAATTCACTTAAAAACGTATATCTCAATTAAAGAATTTTTTCTCATTGATATTCATTGCATGTATTTTTCAAATTTGCCTTCATTTCTTTTTAAATTTCTACTGATATTCTTGAAGAGAAATACTCATGCAAAAGCGTGAAAACTTACAAAAAAATATGTATATATATATATATATATATATATATATATATATATATATATATATATATATATATATATATATATATATATATATATATATATATATATATATATATATATATATATATATATACAGTACCCGCATCGTTATTCTTTACAGGATACACGATACGATAGGATACACGCACGATACGATAGGATAAACGCACGATACGATAGGATACACGCACGATAAGACCGGATACACGCACGATAGGATAAACGCAAAACACGATAAACGCAAAACACGATAAACGCAAAATACGATAAACGCAAAACACGATAGACCTGATAAACGATCTTCACGATAGGATAAACGCAAAACCTGATAGGATTGTTTCAAAATGCGAAACGTATTTTGACAAGACGAATTATTTCCTTTTTAGATACACTGTAGTATGATGATTTTAATTATTTACAAAGCCGCAAATCTAAATGCTTAAATATATTAAATGTATTATGATTAAACATTTGAGGTAACTATGCTTTGTACAAGAAACATTTTTTTTTTTTGTTGTCAATAATGGTTCGTCACAAAATTAAAACTGTAATTATTTTAGGTAAATTGCACTCTTTGGTGGGAATTATGCGATTGCTTGTATAATAATTCAAATGTCGAAATTCCCTCGAATCGTTAAATTTGAATTTTAGTCGTTTAGAAACAGAGATTTTAATGATGGTGGCTCAAAAATTCCGTAGTCAATCGAAGTTTAAAACCAGGTGCAATAATTCATGAAACGCTATAAATATATTCAGATTTTAACAAATGAAACCTTATAAATTTATTATCAAATATTGAGTATATATCCGGAAGAACTCTGTTATAAATGAAATATTTGGATTCAATATCTTCTGCAAGAAATCTGTGATGTATCCAAAATCGCATTAATTTAAATTATCGGTATTTAATAATTCAAATCTTACGAAAATAATTTACTAGTCAGTTTAAGGGGGGGGGGGATATTTTATGATTTTGTTTTTATTTATATATATATATATATATATATATATATATATATATATATATATATATATATATATATATATATATATATATATATATATATATATATATTTTACGTTTTAAACACGTTACTTGCTGAAATAAGCTAGTTGCGTTGACACAGGCTGTGCACTGGACTGTGATTATATAATCTCTCCTCTTTAAATATACATGTATATGTCACAAATATATAACCGGTACGAAAATTAATCATTTACATATTCCAAGTACATACATTGTATATGTATATATATGAAGAAGGATAACGGCCGAAAGAAATCGAATTTAACAAAATTAATAAACGTCACTAGATCATCTAGTATCCGAAAAGAATATCGCATTTCCATTCTTTTGTAATCATTCTCTGGTATTTCCAATGTCATACATGTAGGCCTGTATAGGACCCAGAAGGGAGAACGCAGTCGTGTACCTAAAAATGTTACAGTGTACCAACATGTTTAGTATAGAGTAAAATATAATGCTTATATAATATCGTCCGTCAACAATAATGTCTTTAGTCTCTTTTGTTTTCTTGTCAAAACATTTCTTTTTAGACCCCCCCCCCCGCCCCTAAAGAAATGAAAATTCTTTCTACACAAGCCTCGCCCACCTGCTTTTCCGCGATTTTATTTTTGCAACATGTCTGCGTTTTCGCGACTACCCTATACTGCTTTTCCGCGATTGAATTTTACTATAAGTTGTCTGTTTTCTCCTTTTTTCGATACTTCCTTTTCACGATTTTTAAATTGTCACGGTAAGTACTTTACATCAAACTGATATTTACCGGATTATCATGTATCTCCCTGTAAAGTTCTACTCGATAGTACCACACTGTGATAAAAATTGAATGAATCACATACTACACTGGTCGGTGATGCTTTAGGTGCCATGGAAATTGTTCATAACGAACCAACTCGTGGTAACAAATATATATTTCAAACGATGGATTTACGTATAGAAAGGTCAATATTTTAAATAATGGCGATGTGTCTTACCGATAAAGATAAAATATGCAAAGCCGCAATTACAGATTGCCGAGATAGAAACACAAAGAATACTGACAAAAATCTCAGTAAAGACCAAAAAAAAAAAAAAAAATTGAAGCCGGTTGATAGCAGGGAGAAAGAGTATTTACCTGACTAGCGGAAAGGATAAGTGCTAAATTAAATCCCAGAAAAGCAAAAAATAAAATCGCGGAAAAGCAATGTAATTTGTCGCGGAAAAGCAGGATTCTTTTCGCGGAAAAGCAGGATTCTTTTCGCGGAAAAGCTAGTTATAAATATTCACATTAACAGAATTTATATCTAACATAGCTAACCGTATGCTAAGCTGATTCACACACAAATAAATAATAATGTAAAATAAATTTCCACAATATGACAAGCAGATTTTCGGACTGAATACCTGTAAATAATTTCTATTAGACTTTGTATTATTTGTTACTAAACTTATCTTATTTATGGCTATATCGGCAAAATAAAACAAAACTTTGTAAATTATGAAAGTCTTAATCCCACCTGAGGCACAGTCAGCGGGGGGGGGGGGGGGGGAGGGGGGGTGCACTAACCACTAAAATAAAAAAAAAAGATCCGATTTAAAAAAAAAATTAAAATATATATTGACTTCTTGAATATAGTCAAGTATTATATGTAATTGATAAACACTTATGAAATTAAATTCAAGGCATTTACATGTCTTGTGTATGGAAGCAAAACCGGGCGATTTCATATAAATTTTTGCATATATTGATACCCAGAAGGGTTCAAGGTAAATATTTGACACCAGGTGAAAGAGCAGTTCAGGTATGTTGATGTTGAATACACACGGGCTAAGGTGTCATGTAGGGGTAGGGGGTTGGGTCTTGACCTGACAGGAAGAGTGTACTGATTAGGCAGGTACATATAGGTGTCAGTTCTTTAAGTACTGGAGCGCTTCCGTCTGTCAGTGTACAGTATATACTCAGTTCATTTCCACGCCGAAATAGGTAAGATGTATACTGATTTTTTTTTCCCGATTTTCTAAAGGTAGTAGTAAGTAAAAATGGTTAAACATCTACATTATAATATATAATTATAATTATGGTGAATTGAATAGAACATGGACATGCATTATAAATTGTAATTTATTTTTTAGTTAGACACATAAGAGAAACAAATAAATAGAAAAAATAAATAAATATGAACTACATGTACATACTTGCACGTACAGACAAAATTTGTAAATGTTATCAAGATCATGCATTACATTGTATATGCCTTTATGAATCATTTGGAAACAATCCTTTAGGTAATTGATTGTGCATACATTTAGAATAGAGGCATAAAAATTTAACTACATGTACATGTGTGTTACCAAACGATACTTTTCAAATATTAATAAAAAAGTGCTTCTACTAGTGTTTCTGAAAAATGAATAACTTGTTATTGATTAATTCCATTATTGATAAAAAAAAGATAGGCCTTATATAGATGCTGATATTTTTTCAATTTATTTATTTTTGCACACATACCCACTGTTTTATGTTTCTATAATTATCAAAAGAAAGTTAATAATGGTCTACCTTTTGGTGACTCTGACTATTTAAAGAAATTATCATATTTCTATTTTTGACAAATAGTATTTCTTACAAATCGACAATCTGAATTAAAAAAAAAAAAACAAAAAAAAAAAAACAAAGAAAAAAAACGATTGACTTGTACACCGATTATTTTTTGTGCTAAATAGACTTAAATTTCGATTTACGCTCTCTGCTTGGTTACGGCCGGTACTTGACGTTTTCTGTTATTTATTATGTATTTATTTATTTAGTAATTTATTTATTTATTTTCTTAAATTTATATACCAGAGAATCAGATAAGTTATTAATTTCTCTCTCTCTCTCTTCAACAATTAAATGGATCGTAAATAAAATAACAAAACGAAAAATGAACTCGGGATATCTCGGGTGTTTCTTCTCAAGATAAAGATAAAAAGCGAGGGTTTCCGAATGCACACGATAAACGCAAAACACGATACACGATAGAACCTGATAAACGATCTTCACGATAAACGCAAAACCTGATAAACGGAAAACACGATAGAAAACGCAAAACCTGATAAACGGAAAACACGATACGATAGGATATGATAGGATACACGCACGATACGACAGGATACACGCACGATACGATAGGATAAACGCACGATAGGACACGATAGAATTGTAAAGAATAACGATGCGGGTACTGTATATATATATATATATATATATATATATTTTTTTTTTTTTTTTTTTTTTTTTTTTTTTTTTGCATGCTTCATGCAAATTGTGCTTTATTTAAAAATATTTAGATCCAAACAAGAGACCCATTGCCACAAGGCTCACCTAAGTAATTATGGCTCTTCTTTTTTTCATCAACAGAATCCTTTTCCTAGATATTCCTATGTAAAAATTTTATAATATATAATGGTCCCACCCTTCCCTAGGGAGCTATGATTTTTTTTTTTTTTTTTTTACAAACTTCAATATTCACTAAATGAGGAAGCTTTCATACTAATTACTTATCATGGCCTTCCTGTTCTTAATAAGATTTTTTAAGATTTTACCTATATATTCTTATGTATAACTTTGATCCCTTTTGTGGCCCTACTCCACCCCAGGGGTCATGATTTGAACAAACTTGAATCTATATTTTGTATAACTTTGATCCACTGCTGCGGCAAATCATATATACATGTATCCGTGTGTATAACATTGTTCATCAGTTGAGATCCCCGCCCTATCCCCTGGGGTCATGATTTGAACAAGTCTACACTACCTGAGGATGCTTCTGTATTAATATGACTAATAATGGCATAGATTGATTGATTGTATGTTGTTTAACGTCCCTCTCGAGAATTTTTCACTCATATGGAGACGCCACCACTTGCCGATGGAGAGCTGCTAATTTTGTCCTATGCTCGGCATTTACGGCCATTGAGCAGTGAGGGGTCTCTTTCGTGCCAGCACCTACTGCGACACGGGACCTCGGTTTGTACAGTTTATTCCGAAGGACCGGTCTCCACGTCCCACAGTGGGATTCGAACCCGCGACGTAAGGATCAACTCCTTACTTCGCGACTCTACAGCAGACGCTCTAACCACTGCGCCACGCGGACGACAATAATGGCATAGAAGAAGATTTTCAAAGATATTTCTTTGATTTTGCTCTGTAAACCTTTGATCCCCTGTTGAGACTCCGCCCTACCCCCGTGGATCCGGATTTGAAGAAAAAAAACTTAAATCCATACCATCTTTAGATGTTTTTTTGTATTAATATGACTAGTAATGGTTTTGCTGTTCTTGAGAAGATTTTTAAAGATATTTCCTATGTATTTCTATGTATAACCTTGACCCCTTGTTATGTTCTGCCTCATCCAAAGGGTCATGATATAAATAATAAGATATCTATAATATGTAATAAAGCTTAATCATATAAGTTTCATCTATTCTGGCCTAGTGGTTCTTGAAAAGAATGCTTTTAAAAGATGCCAGCAAATTTTCACGAATTCTTAATTATCTCCCCCTTGAAAGAGAGCATGGCACTTGGTGTGAATAAACTTGCATTTCCCTTCTCCTAAGGATGCTTTATGGCAAGTTTGGTTTGAATTGGACCAGTGGTTCCTGAGAAGAAGTCGAAAATCTGAAAAAAATTACAGAACAGATACTAGACGACAGACGACACACAAAAACGGAGGCGTACACCCTTTGATCAGATAAGCTATCTTGAGCCTTCGGCCCAGGTGAGTCAAAAACTACAGGTTTCAGGTGTTTTAAAAAATTTTGTTCAATGCAAAAAATTGCAAGACGAATCCTATTAGACGCGTGCACAGAAAAGTTGAATAAGTAATCATACATGGTCTGAATTTGCAAAAAGTAGAATATCAGAAGACCGCTGATTACAATATATATATATATATATATATATATATATATATATATATATATATATATATATATATATATATATATATATATATATATATATATATATATATATATATATATATAAATGAATAAATAATCAGAACGTATTTCCTACCTCTGCATGCTCCAATGCAATATTGTTTAGGATTTTTTTTAATTCTGTTAAATATTGATAAAGAATTTTAAGTTTTCTCTTTCCTGACCTTTCCGTAGCGGAAAAAACTTAGATCTAAGAATACTTCCCGAGTTATCATCTGCATTAAAGTTCTTCCTTTTTTTCTCCTGCCCACCCCCCCCCCCTCCCCCCAAAAAAACTCATAAATATCTGTAACTAGTAAGATTTGCGTAAAATTGAATCCATAGTATTTCCCCCTGAAATTCACACGCATCCTTTCTTTTGATTACATTTGATCAGGGGCAGATAGGTTTACATTGCCTATAAATCTATCAGCCCAAAATAATCGCCAAACAATTTGAATTTATTAGTCTTAAGCAGATAATTTGCAGAAATTATCCAGAAAGGCTTGTAGCAGGCAAAAAAAAAAAGAAGAAGATTCTATGAGCGGAGCGGTGTCAGTAATTTTTATTATTAACTTGTTTTTAAAAACAAAAGACTTTAGAATTATTATGTTTTTGGATTTGGATTTTTTTCTGTGAGTAATGTATGTACGCAGATGCTCAAATTAGAAAAAAAATATAACTTTTTTTCATCATCTCTTTGATAAGAGAAAAACATATTTATCGCATTTAAAATATTTATTCAAAAGAACATTTTTGCTATTGTTGTAATTGTCACTGTTGGAGATGAAAATCCAATTTAACGATTTTAATGGGGTCCATGTTAGAGTTTAGTTGATTCAGTGAATGCAATGACATTTAAACACGTCTTAACCGAGGTATCTTGAGAGATTGATTCATGGGGTTTATGATGTTTATTTTGCATGCATTCTTCAATGATTTCAATATCAGTTTTGACAGGCACTTCCTTTTCCTCATTGCTGCTAACAACCTCTCTCATTTCACCAATATGACTTACATTGATCGTTTTATTTTTAATCACTTCGCTGTAAATATATTTTTCACACTCATTATCAGGGTATTTGACTGACGGGAAGTCGTGCTTGCAATAACTGGTGGTCAGTTCGTTTTCATCTAATGTTATGTCAATTTCACGTAAATTTACCGGATTTGAATCGTCTTAAATATCTAAATGCATGTCGTGACTCATTGAATCCTCGAACGTTTCTACTAACATGTTGTCTATAATATCCATATAAATATCAGACGAAGCTTCCTTACTACTTTGAACAACATTTATTCTTTTGCATTTAATCATTGATCTAAGAAATACGAATAATATTAAACTCAATATATCACAATTCCAGAGGAAAGAACTAAAACAAATATAGAAGATTCTGTATCAATAAAGCTGTTACTTTTGTCATCAGTCCAATACTCTGAGAGGGTTTTCGTTGTCAAACTGTTCTTTGATAATGGTGTGGACATCTCTTAAATTAAAGGAAAATTATAGGCAATGCATTTTTTTCTTTGGTATCTTAACAATTGCTTCACATACATAATATACATAAACGATGCTATAATAAAAATGTATTTACCATTGTTGGGTGTAAAAAGCTCAATCCCGATCTCTGAGATAGACTTTGTTTCAACGATAAAGTTTGATGAAGTTGTCCGGTTTTCTTTATAAGAAGAAAGAAAGAAAACTTGATCGTCTAGGAAATAACATGGTTCCATGTTCATGTTATTTGTTTCCACAAATTAATAATTATAGTTTTCAAGAAATTGCCTTGTTTGGATGATTTAAGAAAAATCATAACTTCTTTATCTGATTGACTTTTCTTTACAATTAATTTTCTGAACAAATTATTTTGTAAGGTACGTATTAAGTTAAAATGACCAAAACATGTTTTTATTTTAAAAATGTTAACACACAACATGTACCTGAGATATCTATACATCCATCTATGTAATTGCAATATTCCATTGAGTAATTGCATTTTTCGAGGCATTTTGATCCAAACAAAGGATAACTACATGCAAATCTACATTGGTCACCGAAATACCCGGGAAGGCAAGCTAGAAAAAAAAATCAGATGACAAAAAACTGCTTCAGAATAAATGTATATTCTATTGCAATCAATTTATTTCACAGCTATGTTAAGGCTTCAGAAAACTTTTAAATGCATTTGAAACAAAATATTCAATTTTGAACACGGTTTTTATTTTTAAATTTTTAAGGTATGTATGTTAATTCTGCAGATTTATGTAAAAGGTTCTCTTAGCTATATGTTAACACATTTTTGTGATATCACATGACTTCAATGATTACATGACGGTCCATTTTAATTTTTTTCAAGTTTTGTAGGAAAATCATAACAGCGAGGGTGATTATCACAATTATAACTGACTTTTGTTATCTTAAATAAATGAACTAATGGTATCTTAGTGTACTTGAAATTTGTTTTGAAATAATCATAGTGTTACTTGTACACAAAATATTTTTAAAATACTATCAAGTTACAGACCCATTTTAGGGTATTTTCACTCTGTTTCGTAGTCTACATTAAGAGTAAATCATAGCACATTTTTCCCAAGCAATATTCAATGTAAGAAAAAAAATTCTCTAAAGATTTTAAATCTTTCCATATTAATCACCTGCGTCATACTCTTTTATATACATCTATTGTAATAATATTAAATTCTTCCTTCAACACCAAAGGCATGGTAGAGTTTTTTTTTTTTTTTTTTTTTTTTTTTTTTTAATTATATTCTTCGTAATCTTGTTTATATTATATGCTGAAATTCAATCAAAGGAAATTAAACGATTTATTTGTAAAATATTCGTTTATGTAACAACCTCTCATATCAAAGACTACAATTAAAACACAGGAATTGTGCAACAGCGTTATAATATTTTACATGCAGCCTGAAGTACAGTAATATACAAAATATATGACATTCTCCCCGTCATGAAACCTCGGAGTTGCAGTGACCTTACATCATTTTCTATCATGATGTCATATGTTGATAGTTCACAGAGTGCATTATTACCTAACCTATTATATTAATATGTATATAAATTGTAATTAGGATTTTGACCTGCCTCTTGTTTTATTTGAGTTCATTTGCCTATAGCTATCGTTTAGCTGTCAAACTGTTACCCGGTCACAGAATAAACTGTTACATGGCTAAACGAATCCATTATGATGTCAAAAATAATTTCCAGAATTTAATATTGGTTTACGTACAAAAAAAAAGCATTTTTAAAGCATTCAATTTGAAATTGTCATATGTGAACAGTAATCCAGATATCCATGTATATTCAATTTAACATCATTTCACGAAAGAGCTCAGGAACAACTAAATTGGCGTTTTCTGAGAGCAACATGTGTAAAAAGTATCCCCTTTCATTTCTACCTAGATTTCTACGTTTTAGGTTAAGCGTCAGCGAGTTGCTTCCAAACCTCCAAGTCATCATGACCTTGTTTACAAAACAATACACACATTCATCAATGTAAGTGAAAATTACACCATTAATATCTCTGATTTAACACGATCAGTGTGATAATAAATAGCTATTTTGTTCATATTTGTTTCAAGAAATGCTTAGAACTGTTGTCGATGAATTTCAAAATCCATTAATTATCATGTCTATATCAGTACTTGAAGAAATTATATATAGTAGGTTAGACACTAAACACTTATTTCATGACAACTCGGGAAACAGTCAAACTGTTGTCCTTCGACAGTGAGGAAGACCAGGGAAACTGTTGCCCTTGGCCTTTGGCATCGGACCACAGTTTCTCAAGTCTTCTCCACTACCTCTGGACAACAGTTTGACTGAAATTGTCATGATATAAGTGTATTCTGTGATATTCTATGGGAAACCTTATCATAACTGCGTTATAAGTCGAAATTAACCTGTTGTCAGCATCATGTTCTACCCATTTGTCACGAAAACTGTTATTCCAAACAATTATACCATTTAGCGAAAAACCAAATTCAAACACAGAATGGAATTTGCTCTTCAGTTACTGAAATGTGACTAAAAGTTACTGAAAGGTGACTGAACGACAGAGCTTGACCATTCAGTGACTTTTTCCAGACTTTCAGTGATCATTCCTTTGACCGATGGGAGTAGGTTTATCCTGTGAAAGAAATTTGAGCTTTACAATACAAGACAGTAAGATGATATTAATATAACTGTATGAAAATTTTACTCCTTGGTTTAAAAAAAAATATAGCGTCAATTTTCGATGAGACTCTGGTATCAAACGTACATGATTGTACTCTTCCTTCATAAAAAAGTTTCTATGAATGGAATATGAATGATTAAAATAGGTCAATGTAAGCTTTAAAAAAATGTATAATATTTTTTTCTGATTTGAACATACTTTATTATATATCAAATATGAAAGGAATAGGCAGAAGGCATTGCCTATATTAGCCTTTTCCATGTAGTACCTTGACAAGTATTGTTGACTTTGTAAAAATGCGTGCAGCATTTCTCTCCTTCAGCTGCATCTCTAAATTAAAAGCAAATCCATATTAAAGTTTTTAAACATTCTAAAGTCGTAATGATACTACATTAAATTACTAACAAATACAGTTTTTCCATAGTTACCTACCTGATTGAACACGCATTGATGGCAGGATTTAGAAGCATCATTATAACAAGTGAATAAAGGCTTACATACATTGTGCATTCACGTTTGACTTCCGACACTATCAAATCACTGTAAAACGTTTTAACGTTATAAATGTTCTGGTGGTTATAAACTACAGGAAATAAAGTTGACCACCTATGACGTCAATTACATCTCTGAATAGAATTGTTTCTATAATAACTACTTTAATAATATTGTAAACAATTACTTATTTTTCCTCAGAGTTTTAAGGAAGATGTTGAATTTTCCGTTTTTATCATACTGTGCCTTGCTTCTAACTGACATGTTTAAATTATGTTTACATTTTCCACAGAAAACACTTATAATGAAAAAATGCCTAATAAATTAAATTAATGATCAATCTCATTTTAAATGCTTCATTTAATGCTTATTGTTTTGGTAAAGAGAACAGGAAAAAAAAAAAAAAAAAAAAAAGGGAATAATAAAATAATTGTTGACATAAACAAAAGAAACAAAAAGATGATAAAATGCAAAACAAAATCCTGCTACACGTGTCTAATTTTTTTTAATCTATAAAATACCTTTCCTTCATTTGTTGCAAAAATCAATGAATAGGAATACAGAAAAAAAATTATAAAGTAAAATAATTCATGTATCAAACTAGATTATCTTGTCGAGTCCAGCTTTTCACAATTTTTTAGTAGTCCGTAAAATAGATTTAATGAGGCCGAGTCTAATTATTTCTACCCTAAAGATTTTGATAAATTTTCTTGAATTAATTTTTACTGTAAAATTTTATGCTTTAAGATTTAAAATTCGAATGTTTACCGTCCCGATTTCTTGGGGAACCATCTCAAAAGTGGTCAAATTTTACTGTTGGACCCTATGGGAATTTGATGGAAAAGCGCAAAATTATCACATTCTTTCATATTTTTGTTGTATTTCTGCCCTAGAGATTCCTTTTTCAGTCAAAAACATGAAAGATATTGTAAAACGTCACCAAATTGTGAAATTTCAAAAAAGTTGACCATCTAGGTTGGTCTAAAAATTATTACAAAGTTTATTTTTTCAATGCCCAGTACTTCTAAAATTGCCATATTGCGGTATATATATCTATCGATGCAGAGGAAGTATCGGCGCAGATGAATTATTTTGGTAAAAAATAACAATGTTTAGATTTATTGTCCGTTTGTTTTGGTGGTCTGTCAAAAGTTTTTAACAAAATGTCCATGGACGTCTTGAATATACTCAAGCGAGTCATGCGTTATTCTTCACCGCATGCTTTGCTAACAAAATCAGAAAACAGTGACGTTAGAGCCATTTCATCGTGTTGTTTTTCGTAATTATCGTCGGAAAAGTACATAATCAAACCCATAGGTAATGTTAATGTTGTCTTAAATCAAAATAATTGGGAAAGGTGTAATGTCGCATATACGGCTGCATGAAATTAAAAAGCTGGGCAAAGTCATGCAACCTCGAATTAGACTCGGACTCGTTAAAAGAAAAATGAAAAGAAGAAATAACTGACATAAATCA
Source organism: Saccostrea echinata (assembly GCF_033153115.1). Classification (NCBI taxonomy): domain Eukaryota; kingdom Metazoa; phylum Mollusca; class Bivalvia; order Ostreida; family Ostreidae; genus Saccostrea; species Saccostrea echinata. Next base: position 4,327,360 of record NW_026889760.1, read on the forward strand.
TTTAGTTTTGGTTCTTTAAAATAAATTGATCAAGTGTGGCTGGCGCCATGTATAACAAATGTTGGATATGAAATTTGAAAGATTTTAGAATGTTTAGAGAAAATTTGAAAGATTTGGTGTAAAGTTTTATTAAACTAATATGTTTTACGGTGTGACCGTTGGGGCGAGCGCAGTTGTACCATCAAAAGCTATATAGCAGCTTACACTTGTAACGTTGATCCGCCTCTTCAAACGTCAAACCTCACGAGACACAGTCTAGACTGTGACGTCAATGACGTCGGAATTTACGGAGACAGCCGAGCGTCTGGTTGAACAAGACTAAAGTTCTTGTGCAATAATAAATGAAATACGTTGTAGAGTAGATTTAATTATTTTTTGTTTCTTTTAAGCTCTCTACAAAGAAAGAAAAGTAAAGATATCTCTCGGTAATGAATGATTATCCTGGTCTTTTTTATGTTCTGTAAGAATTTCGCATGGAACCTGGTAGCGAAGGAATTCTGGGAATGTTGCACCAGAAAATTTGCCTGACGTATGTTCAGATTTCATTCCGAATTTTCTCTGTTCTTACACGTTAGTCTATTAAGCTCGCTGCACTCGCTATCATTATCACTATTATTCACTATTATTAAACTTTCATTATGTATTTCTGTATTTCTACTTTATTTCTTTCTGTTTGTTATGCGGTTGATATGCTCTATTGTATTTGCAAGTTGGTCATTCTGAAAAATCATTTGATTCATTTATTGATTATAAAAATTATTTGCATTTTTTTTGAAAAAAAAATCAATTTTTTGTGAGGGAATTCAATTATTGACAGCCTAGTCTATGCTAACTTATGTTTTTTTTTTGTCCAATTTTAACCATATCTCTATCCAAAAAATTGATCCAACTGAAAGAAATAACAGTGCGTTTATATCGAAACAAAGCACGCATAATTTAATGTTCAAATTCGGTTTATTTGATTTATGGAATATTCAAAATCTTATTTTAATTTTAGAAGACTGTTTTACAATATGAATTATGAATTCAGCATCGGAACAAGGTTGTCAACACAAGAAAGAAAAATACAACGTGATTTTTTTTAATTACAAAGAATGTATGAATGGATAAAAAAAATTTTAAAAAAGTATGTTAAAAAATGGGGATGGGGTTTCGGGGGGAGGACATTTGCAGGAGTAGTTCTAATTGCCCGAGATTATATGCATTAACAGAAACGTTAGAATTAGCGAGACAAAATTGTGAATTAAATAAGATTTCACTTGCGTAATTATACTCAAATATGATTTAAACTTAAAATATAATTTAAACCTAAAGTTAGTTTAAAGACCGGATAAAGGTTGTGTGAAGGTGGCTTAGAGATCGACATTAAGCAGAAAGATGACTTAATGGTGGCTTAAAGAAATTTGGACGTTTAACAACTGGAAGCTGCAGCTTAAAGGTGGCTTAATGCATATGGTGGCTTAAAAAATCAAATTCTTCAAGCTACCATTAATTCACCTTAAAGCCTTCTTAAAGCGATTGCTTATAGATGGGTTTTATTTTTTCTTTTTGTGATACTGACTTGATTGGGCAACTCTCGTATTGTGTTAAAATAGGATCTTACAGGGTTCCTTGTATACCATTTGACACCTTGGCCTTATTTTTGGCATTTTGTAAATATATGTGGTTCACTACAACCAAGTAAGTATCATTTTTTTTCTTGAAATTTGTGCAAACGCAAGTATTTGTTTATAACATTCTATTTTGTGTCGAAAATAAGCGTAATTTCCATGGTTTATACATTTAAATAATTGCAAAGAAACGGAATTCCATATTTGCAGTACCATTGGTGAATATATTAGTACACGATGTTTTACACTATTTGGAAACCTTCGAACAGATTCATATAGCCTAAACGTTATGAGAGAACTGCTTTCCTGATCACGGCCTGTGGATTCCGGTGATGATTTATTTCTGGCGCTTCTTTGAACTTCAAGCAAACACGTGGTAGTATATATGGGACTTCGTTTCTGAAGATGCTGCAGGGAATATACTTGACACTGTGCCTGTGTACTGAATTGTTGTGTCGTTTATCAGATTCTACTGTGCACCATTCTTCTGATATCTCCTATACCTCTACACCACCAGTGCCGAAGTTCCATTTTAATTTTGATGAACATTTGTAAACTGTTATTGTAGTTCAGTCTTGTTATCCTTGATTTTCTAAAGTCATGCGTTTACTGGATTGGTAAATTTTCATTTTCAAAGAATTCAACACATTTAAAGACAATTGTTACATTTTTGGTGGCAGTGGTGGGATAACTTTTTGATCAATCAAGTGATATGTATTGTTTCAATGTTACATTTTATATCCTGTAACATATATAACATTTTTGCGACAGAATAGTTGCATTGTTTACTTTATAGTCTTTTTCTTAATTCCATTTCTTTTCATGTTTTGTTACATATGTTGTACATTTCTGTTCATGTTTTGTTTCATGTGTTTGTGTTTTGTCACATGTGTTAAAAAGGGAAAAGGTGGGGATGTGTAGCGGTTGGAGATAGGGTTGGTGTGATGATGTTAGTCCTCGTGCTATTATTTATCACAAAGTTTGTTGAGTTGGGGGAAAATCGATAAAAAAGTTGACATCGTTCATCATAATGTTTTGTTCTTAGCCTTCCATTAATGACTATTTTCTAGTAAAATATCTATATATGAAACAAATGTGTCAGACCCTGAATTGTCTTTTTTTTCGAATTCACCGGGATATATCCAATCAACGTAGGAATGAAATGAATACTGTTAATTAAAGTTGTTGATGAAATATATGGAGATAACGAACAGTATTCAAGCTCAAAAGTCCAATATACAATACAAAATAGGAGCAGAGCAAACACGGACCTCCAAACATCAGAGGCGGGATCAGGTGCCATGGAGGAGTGAGCATCCCCTGCCGACCGGTCACACCCGCCGTGTGCTCCTTGTCATGATCGGGAAATAACGGAGAAATCCGTCGACAATTCAGTGTGTAAATAATGGCCTAACAATTAGTATGAAAAACGTCAGTCAGCATTTGACTCAATGATAAATTGTATTTGCTGACGAGGTCATTGTATCGACCATAGAACTTACGAAATGATGACTTTAAACGAAACAGCTGATATTCTTGTTTCATCAACTTATTTGTCAATAATTTACCTCGTTTTAGAAATTGTACATACGTAGAGCATGCTCTTGCGTATCGAATCAACTGAGAGATATATACCCCGTATGCAGGTGATGGAGGTATATTGCTGCATAAGTAAGGGAAGTTGACGATTGAAAAGTTAAAGTCATCACGTTTATTAAATCTAAATGTCGGATTGAAGGCCACAGCCAGAGATTTGTTTAAGCGTCCCTAATATGTAGCTTTAAAAGTGTTGCATGGATGTGATCGGACGAAGCCGGATACTTACTCCTCCTCGGACTCTGATCCCTCTTTTCAAATTCTAGGGGCACATATTCTATGCCATGTTCAAAAAACTGTACTGTTTAAGAGACTTTAACTTTTTAACAGAATTTCGCGATTGATTTTTTTTTAATATTCACCTTTTTTCACAAAAGTGTCCTCCTATCTTTAATCGTTCCTGACTTTTTTATGACAGTGTAACATATCTAAGAACTTCGTGTTTACTTCTTGTATCATACAGAAATAAGCCTTCATCAGCATATAATACAACGATTCTTCTAATCGAACCGTTTAACATCGCTTATGTACGAAAGCCCAGAAGGCTCATTCGAGATTCGAGTTTCGAAATACGAGATTCGAGATTCGAAATTCGAGTTTCGAGATTCAAGATCCAAACTAACCAATCAAAAGGCGGATTAATTAATTGATTACTCCCCTTTATTAAGTTTTTACTATCAAGAAATCACTGAATTTATTTATAACAAATGGGTCATTTGCTCAAATAATAATGCAAGAAAAAATGTTATATGTATCAAAACAAAATAAAAATGAATTTTGGCTAACGTTTTGAAAAATATATATGAAATCTTATTTTCCTCAATAAACAAATATATAGAATATTATATGGTCTTATCTTTGAATTGCGAAATAAGTAACTCGATAAATTATTTAATAAGCACATTGATGAGTGATAAAATTATTATTGATATGGAATACTAAGGATCGTCTTTACACTGAACAGTAATTTAATTAAGGATACATTTCATTACATTTAAGGGTGCATTTGTGCAGTTAGACTGATCTACTATTTGATATGGAATAGAATAAATTCCAGTCTGTATTATATATATAATTTTTAATTAATTCACGTTTTGAAAGCCTTAGACCAAAATAAGTAATTGAAAACTCCTATTGGTAAACAGTGGTGTATATTCCCTTCTGCTAATATGTAGGCTAATGTGAAGTCACAAATTTTATCTAAAGCGCATCATTACCGAATTGCGGATAGGCAAGGAGGGAGACGCCCCCTCTCAATAGAGGGAGGGGGTGGGGGGTTCGGTGGACCACGTTCTGCGATCTTGGAGACATCTATCATTGTCATTTTCCAGTGAATATTATTATAAATCATTTAAACATATTTTTATGATACAGAAATTAAAATCTTCATGACCACTCTTAATAAAATTGAGAAATTTTAAAATCCTTACACATGCAGTGTTTGGAAATTATGGAAACTTCTTCATTGAATAATCTAAATATGATTTTTAAAATGTTTTATATTTGACTAATCCAAACATATTTCCTAATTTCTATTCCCTGTCCCAATCGTAGACTCCTGTTGCTGTCATTTTTTACTAGTCTGACATCGACTTCAATGTATAACATTTCAATTTTAGATTTAACCAGCTATAAAAATCAAAAGTTTTGGATACTGTAAAAATTGGATAGGCACAAAAGTGTGGATTGCTAAAAATACTTTTATTGCATTTGATGAAAAATATTCTAGTAACTGGTAAATCAATAAGATTTATGATCAACTTTCCCCCATTTTTCAACCAAATACATGTATAAATAAATATTTATTTTTAACATTAAGAAAATGATGTGCAGGCTACAGCCTTTTTGCTTATATGGAATATACACAATTGGGAAATCGAACGCGATTTTTCTTTATCACTACTACGATGTCTTTCAAGTTTTCCTGTGTACACTAAAGAGGCATACATGAACTTAGTAAGTAAGAAGTAATTTGAATACGTACTCCTTTAAGCTATACGATTTTTTCAAAGTCATAAAGGTGTATAGAGGGTCCATTGTTTTGTTAAAATAACTCATTTTTTATTATTAAATACTTTTCTACGTTTTTTCTCTATGGCGTTTACAACATGTATTGAAACTTGTGTATTGATTGATTATGTATCTTGCGAGACCCAAGCGGTTTCCTCATAAATAATTATCCAATAAATAATTATTTTGCCCATGCATCGCAAGATTGACACTGAGTATTGATAACCGAACATTTGTCTACCGTTGTAATAAAATAAACAACATAGCCATAGGACCGTGGGCACGTGACTCTCCCTCCACCCCCCCCCCCACATTCCCCATATATTTTTTATCGATATAATATACTACAGAAAAAATAGCAACTTTATGCTCGTGTCCTTTCAAAAATAACGTCTAATAACTGTGATAACCCCCAGTTGTTTTTTTTTTTTTTTTTTTTCGGAGGGGGGGGGGCTTTTACAGTGATTTTTTTTTATTATTTCCTACGGGCAAAGAGAAATCATTATCTTTATTAAGCATGTATATTTCAGACATCCGTATTTTAGGGGCTATCTCTTGGTTTCACATACTTGGTCACTGGTCACTTTCTTATACCTTGTCACAAACTATATCCACTTTGAAACCCGTATTACTTATTATTATTCATCGCTAGTCACTTTTTTTTATTGCACACTTAACGTTGAAACTCGTATTAGTCACTGGTCACTTTCAAATACCTTGTCACAAACTATATCCACTTTGAAACCCGTATTACTATTTATAATTAATCTCTAGTCACTTGTTTGATTGCACACTAATAATTCTCATCGACTACAAAACGCACCTCCCCCCCCCCCCCTTGCTCTTTGAATCTGCTAAACAATATTTATTATCATGACCATGACATCAAACCTGTAAACAAAATAGATAATACGATAGATATTCTTGATATAAATCTATTATAATGTTTAAGAAGTTTTACTATAAACTTAAGCATATTTTGCAGACCAAACCCATTTTTTTCCTAATTTTGTTCTGATATATATAACACTCTTTCTTGCATTATAATATAATCAAATGACCTCTTCGGTTCGAATATATTCAACGATTTCTTGAAGGTCAAAACTTAGCAAAGGGGAGTAATTGAATCTTTAACCGCCTTTTGATTGGTTAGTTTGGATCTTGAATCTCGAAACTCGAATTTCGAATCTCGAATTTCGAATCTCGTATTTCGAAAGTCGAATCTCGAATGAGCCCTCTGGGCTTTCGTACGTATGACTATAAAATGATTCTTCGGTTGATTTTTTTTTTATAAAAACACCTGGAAGCTTAAGGGTTAAGGGTTTTCAAACCAGCAAATGGAACAGTGACTAAAATTTATAGAAGTTGTGATATTAAAAAAAACATTTTCAATGGAAAAAATGACATTCTTGTACATGTAATACATTGTATAACTCATTAAGAAAGAAAAAATTGCACGTCTTTAATTAAAAAAGGAAGAAAAAAAAAACATTAATCCACTCACACTAATTTTAATTTCCTTTATTTGTTGTCTATTTGATTCTTTTTCGTTTAAAATTTGAAGTTATTGATTCAGCTCTATTGTGCCTCTAGAGTTTATTAAACTCACTTCATGGGCTTCTTATACTTTTGTTTTACAAATAGTTGTGCGTCACACCGTCAAACATCTGCTGTTATGAGTTGACTATTTTCCTGTACGAAAACACCAATGCATATATAACTCGTAGATTATGAGTAGGATTAGGAAAAAACAAACAAGTGTACCAACAGAAATTATTATTATTCTTGTGGAACGCTTATGATTGTCTGACGTCAATCCTGGATCTCTATCATCAATGTTCAACTCCTTTGTATGACTTGTTGGTCCTAAGAGAAATAAATAAACTCGTACTTATTGAATTTTAACTATGTAATTACATTATTAGAACTCGAAGGATGACTAGGTTTGAGAAATTATGGCTGTTATTATTGCAATTATTGGAAATTTCCAGTACATGATGATATTTGATAGGCATATTAACTAATTAGACATAATAGATAATTTAAGTTATAGCTGTTTCAGACAATTTGGCAGTCTGCATTCATTGCTTACACAGCATGCATAAGCCATGGAAACTTTAAAGATTATTAATATATATAACCAGACATAAAAAGCAAATATGTAAACATTTTTCTCTATTTTTTTGAAAAAAAGATAGGATACATGTATCGGTTTTTACGGATATCCGTTAACATGGTTACATTCCTTAGGAGAACATATCACTGAACACGAATAAGAACCCATTGTATTGGTCGGGAAATTTGCGATAACAGTTCTCCATTAAAAAAAAAAAAAAAAAAAAAAAAAAAAAAAAAAAAAAAAAAAAAAAAACTTTGACACATAAAAAAGAAACAAATCACAATGAACTACAACAATTACGTTACAAACATCATACAGCATCAAACAACCACAAAATCAAAATGAAGAAGGCATACCCTATAAAAATGAAAGAAATAAAATTAGAGGAAACGGATGTCAAAACCTTATATCTAATAATACCCTAGCCACCACTGAATGTCCTTCGCGAATTGTGCTTAGGTCAATATAAAAAAAATCTAATACAGTGAATCTGCAAATCTGGGGGTTTCCTAAATTAATGTATCAAAGAATAATTCGTTTTGTACAAACGCAGTTTATATAGTTTTACTGATATTGATCGAAGCCCAATCTTCACTTCACATACTTTAGATGTAATACTATTAATATTAAAACAGCCTATATCGCAAAAAAAAGAAACAATAATTTTTTTATATGTCTTTCACTTGAGAAACATAAGATTTTATACTAAAAGGTCTTTTCTAACAGCTTTCGGAAATTATTTACCGTAACCTTACCTTGCAATTGGCAGGTATTGTTGATTTTGTAAAAGTTGTAGGGGCAATTTTTATTTTCATCTTCGACAACACTAAATTAGAAATAAAGATTTAGAAAAAATGCTGACTTCATATCAACGTCAAAGTGTAACGAAGTGAAGGGTTCATTGTATAAAATGTTTCTTACCTTGAAGAGGAAACACTTTCTTCTAGAATAAATAGAAGAGGAATGTAAGGAAGCTATTAGTCATATGAAAAATAACAAATATCCTGGATCAGATGGACTTCCAGCATGAATTTTATAAAATGTTTTGGAATGATATTAAAGATATATACGTCTCATGCCTAATTAAAAGTATTGAAACTGGAATTATACCATTTTCACAACGAGACGCAATAATCTCCCTAATTTACAAAAAAGGTGAAAAAAGATAAATTAAAAACTATAGACCGATAAGTCTTACAAATGTTAATTATAAAATTTTTGCACAAATTTTAGCCTTACGATTACAGCTAGTTGCTAAAAATATTATAGGAAAAGAACAAAGTGCATATATCAAAGGAAGATACATCGGAGAAAATGCGAGACTGATACTTAATATATATGAGCACTGTATGAATCATGATCTTGATGGCATATTGTTATTTTTAGATTTCGAAAAAGCATTTGACTCTGTTGAGTATAACTTCATGTTCAAAACATTAAGAAAATTTAACTTTGGAGAACACTCTATTGACATGATCAAAACTCTCTATAATAATCCTACTTTCAAAATTAAAAATAACGAATGGCTTTCAAAATCTTCCTCTATGGAAAGGGGAATACGTCAAGGATGTCCGGTGTCTGCACTTCTCTTCATTATCGTATTAGAAACACTTGCTATCCAAATTAGAAATAACAAAAATATACATGGTCTATCATTTCATGAAAATGCTTCAAAAAACATCAAGATAGTTCAACATGCTGACGACTGTACAAATGCATTAAAAGATACCAACTCATCGGCAGCTACTTTAGATATTATTCACCAATTTAGTAAAGTTGCTGGTCCGAAACTAAACTTATCTAAAACTGAATGCATCTTAACTGGCTCCTTAATTGATAAGTATTGCAACAATGATGACTTATTTGGTGTAAAAATCGCAACTGAAAGTGTTAAATCTCTTGGAATATACTTAGGTCATTATAAAGACGTGTGTTATGAAAAAAAACTGGCTAAGCAAACTTGAAAAACTTGAAAAAAATCTTAAGTGTTTGGCGAAAACGCAAATTAACAATATTTGGAAAATGTACAATAATATCAATACTTTAGTATCAAAACTTGTATATAATGCATTTATTTTACCTAATCTTGATAAAGACTTCTTTAAAAGGGTTTCAAAAATCATTTTCAACTTTCTATGGAACAAAAGAGAGAGAATTAAACGAAATACTTTGATTGGTAAAATTGAACAAGGATGAATAGGAATCATTGATGTTGAAAGTAAATTTTCTGCCGCAAAAGCTTCTTCGGTAAGAAGAATTTTAGATAAAAATACAATCACGCACTTTACTTTAAACAGTCCATTAGAAAATAGTAATTTATCAATACATGATATTATTAAAACTACGATTATAATTTGGATGATAAAAAATTCTGGGAACTGACTAATTTCCCGCAATTTTATATGGAAGTTTTATCAATGTTTAATAAGTGTAAAAAAAAAAATCAAGCAAAGCAACAGTATTTTGAAGGAAGAATTTTTATCCCAATTTATCTGGCACAATAATTTGTTCCGATATGATTCTAAAACTTTATGTTTTGAACAATGGATCAAGAGTGGTATATTGTATGTGAAAGATCTTTTTGATGAAAATGGTGAAATACATGCACTAGATTATTTTTGGGATAAATTAAAAAGTAAAAAACAATATTTACTGTGAATATATCATGTTCAAAAAGATGCTAAGACCTTTCAAATCAAAACTTGATTGTTCCTATGCAAAATATATTTACATCTATAATAATGACTCGTTTTTGTTTAGAAACAACTGTTTTAAGTCGGCCAAAACTTTAAAAAGTGATTTCTACTATTCGGTCTTAGTTCAGTCAAAATTTCATAATTCAATTTATGAGAATAAGTGGAATAAATATTTTGATAAAGATGATAAAAAATTATGGAAGAATATATACATTTCAAAAATTCTCAATATGTATTACAAAAAGATTGCAGAATTCAACTACAAGCTGCTTAATTGTCTGTTAAATACTGATGCAAGTGTAAGCAAATGGAATAAAGATGTATCACCAATGTGTGAGTTATGCAATGTATTAGAAGATAGTGAACATCTTCTATTTTCCTGTGCAATTACAAATTTTTTATGGCGAAAAACTAGTATATTTTCAAAATTTAATGTTTCATGGAAAGGTATTTTGTTGGGATTTTACGGTGAATTATCAGAAAAAACATGTATTCTGAATAATCTAATTTCATTTCTTTGTTTTACTATATATAAGTATAAAATGAAGAGTCGATTCAATAATGAAGGAATGTCAGAAGATAAACTGAAATCTTATGTTAAAAACTGTCTCATTTTACAAAACTCTATTGTGAGAAAATGTGGCAAAATAGGAAATAACTTATATAGTGATGTAGCAAATTTTTTGTAAAAAAGAAAATCTTATGTTACGCTAATTATGGAGTAGACAATTGTATTTCCAACACATGAGGAAAACAGTCCTCATGTGTGGTAGCTAGGGGTCCTCATTATGGACAGTGCTAGTGTTGAATAAGACCCCTTTAGCTACACGGATTCAATACTTTTTTCTCTCTATATATACATTGTATATCTTTTACATAAATTTATACGTGTTTTAAAAAAGTTTGCTGGAAAAAAACAAACAAACAAAAAAACAAAAAACAAAAAAAAACAAAAAAAAAAACACTGTTTTGATTATAGAAAATGCTGTAAAAGTAGTAGAATGTTTATAAGACAGGTATGATGCATATTTTTTTTCTCTCTCTCTCTGCAGAAGTAATATAATTCTGATACGTCATAAAAATACTAATTGTAATGTATAATATAATCTAAGCCCAATATGTTGTATGTTGCATATGTTTTTAATAAAAGAAAAAAAAAATAGAAGAGCGTTGACTATTTAGAGGATTCCTAACACACATAAATAGTGTTTCTAATAGTAAGGTTAACAAATTACAGCAAAAAACAGGAAGATATATCCACATCATCAAAAAAAAAAATCTTGAATGTCATATAATATATATGAAATATGAAGATAAGCATAGTTATCAAGCTCAAACGTCCACTGATCAGAAACAATTAAGACTGAGAACAGAGCAAACTTGGACTTCTAAAAAATAGGAAGTGGGATCAAGTGCCATTGAGGAGTGTGCATACCCTGTTTGTCCGGTCACAACCGATGTATGTTCCTTGTAATAATTAGGCAAAGGGGAACATCCATATAGAATTCAGTGAGAAAATTATGGCCTGACAGTTCGTATGAAAAAACGTCAGTAAACATTAGAATTATTGATAGCTCCTTTCCATGTAGACGTTTTTGAATAAATCTTAGCTTCATATGAATACAAAAATAAAATCTCAGATTAATCCTAATTAATTACCTGCGCCAGACTCTTTTATATACACACACCATGGGTATAAAACAGAGTACATTTCAAAAATATATTTTTCGTAAGCATTTTGAACATGCTGAATTTCAATCAAGGGTACGTAAGCGATGTATCTTTTAAAATATTCGGATATATAAGTGTTCAAAAAACTTCATTGACCCGTGAATTTGGAATATCTATCTAGCATTTTACATGCATTTTGAAGTAGAGTGTAAAGTTCATGACACTCTCCCCATCCAGTTGGCAGTGACTTGACGTCATTTTCTATTATGACGTCAAATTTTGGTAGTTCATGGAAATGAGGGCATAGAGTGCACTCTGATATTCTATGGGAAGCCTTAACCTACTCGCGTCCAAAATTTAACCGATGGTCATCCACGCAGTACAGTTAAGGTGCCAAATGGAAATATCGGCGAATTTTTTAGATAGAAAATACATTCTTTACAAGGACGGGCGATTCTTTTTAGGACTTTACTATTATCGGACAAATGCAATGTGATTGAAAACTACATGTTGAGGATGATTCTTATTTAGACTTGTCACGTGATGTGGCAGTCACGTGATTTTAGCAAATATACCTGAAGTTTTGATGTCATCTATAAATTCCAATATTGCAAGGGCATAACCAAGTTAAAAATCTAAGTTTAATATATAATTATTTTCAACACTCTTTGTAGTTTGTGAAAAGTGCTGCGAACCTATTTAGATTCTTCTATCTAATTGCTAAAATTACATTTGCTAGACCATATGTTGAATATTTTGCTGGTCAAGTACATTAAATATAGATATAATTAATTCATTTGCAAGATTTCAACAGGTTCGCAGCACTTTTCAAATATCTTCATGCTTCTTGAGTTTATGTGTAAAAGCTTGTCATAATTCATTGAGGGTATGCCCTTGCAATATATCGATTTATTACGACCCTTCTATTACCCTTCAATGAATCTGCATACAAATATACGGAGTTATTGCTTGTCTAGGGAATGTACAGGAAGTATAAGAATAAAATCATAAAACAGACATCGCATCCAAGTTAAAGGCCTCTTATATACATGTATCTGCAAATAATATTTTATTTAATTACAAAATACATTTTTCATTGTATAAAATATAACTTGATCCGCCTCTCACTGCATACAAACTGCATCAACTTTTACGATATGACGTCACATTGACAAGTGTATTGCGATCAGTGAATTGTTTATATATTGCTTTGTGGGGTTTAACCAACGACAAAAATGCATGCAATAATTAGTATTTATGTAGTTAAAAGCTATCCACCAGTTCAAATTAGCAAATCACTTCATATTGTGGTAATTTGAAGAACTTGTATTTTTGTGTGATGTCATAGAAAGAATTTACCGTACAAATTAGGCCCCGCCTCCTTACTGCAGCCTTAACTGTGCTGCGCAGCCCCTTTGCGTTCATTTTGGTTGAATAATTTGCGATAAGTCTAATAAGACAAATTGTGGGAAGGAAATGATCGCATCTATCTTTTATTACAAAGAGTAGCAAAGCTACTATAAAGATTGTTTTAAGATGAAGAAATGTGGAAATTATCGACTTTAAATGCCATAAATAGATATTTTTCTTGTGTTGTAAAACTTCTTTCAAATTAGTTTTATGACTATACGGGTAATGCAGGAACTCAGATGCATAATTTTCAATCCATATAAAATCTGGAGAAGATATTTTCTTGAACATATAAGATTTAATTTACTTCCAAAAAAAAAAAAAAAAAAGTAAAAATAAAAAAAATAAAAATTAAGAGTTGGTTTGAAAAATTTTCTTCATAAGTATTCCCTTCTACAAAATGTTTACAGGTACAAAATTTTCTGATTAAAAAAAAAAGATAAAAATACATTACTCAGGAAACATAAACCATATGTTCTAAAAGAACATTGATACATGTGATTGCATATTGCAATATTTAAAAAAAATATATCAGACTTGATACCAGAAAGTTTGAGATAAAATCCTTTTGGAATAATCAAAAGGAAATGCAAAACAAGAACACGAATGAAATGATATATTTAGATTACTAATTAAAATATATATATATATATATATATATATATATATATATATATATATATATATATATATATATATATATATATATATATATATATATATATATATATATATATTTAAAAAAGAAATTCAAAGCAAGATTTCAGCCATCTAGCTTTATTAACCATTTAACTAATATAAATTGTTAAGTTTAAAATAAATGTGCTTACAATGTTTGTCTCATATTGCTCTAACATTGACAGGCTTTTCATTTATTTGATAAAAAAGTTAAATTATAAATTTATTTTTGTAACCAAAAAAAAAAAACAAAACAAAAAAAAAAACAAAACAAACAAACAAACAAACAAATGGAACTCTCTCTCTCTCTCTCTCTCTCTCTCTCTCTCCATTTCCTTATTTTTTTTTGTATTTTTTCTGGACGTGTCCTTTATTTAGATTAATTATTTTGTTGTAGGAATTGCTAACGCAGCAATAATAATTTTTTCCCGAAGCTTTACATTGCGTTCTAAACGTAACATTGCAAACATTATTTCATATTTGACGAAATTCCAATAGAAGTTAAAAAGTTTGGAGTTTTTACTGAAAACTATCACAATTTCATCCGCAGTGTTTTGTTTTTATATCAAATTAGGGTCAAAATACCACAGTTACCATACATGTAATTTGTCATTTTGAACATTAGTACATGCACATACATTGTTCATTGTACAGTGTACTATATAAAAATACTCCATTTGCAGTATTGGTTTTTAAAATGAAAATTATGATCATATTAAATCTCAAATATCATAATATATATTATGTATATGTATCCAGGACAGAATTTTAGAAAATACATATATAAATGCAGCACACAGTTCAAAACTTGCATCTCAATACATTTTTCAGACAAATTGGTCATTGAATGGGCACTTAAATGTAATCGAGGGGTCATTGAAAGGTGTATTTCAGGTATCTCTCACCACCCAATCAGTCAAAAGAAATGCCACTGAATGAGAGGCACATTTCAGTGGCCTTTCAGTTATCTTTACGTTGTTTCTTATTAGTTTATTATCTGATTAATTTTAAACCTAAGCAATTTACGCGGGTATGTTAAGGCTACACCCAGAGATATCCTACTTGCCTTTACAATATGACGTCATAGTAAGCTGTATGACGTGAACTTTAGAAATAAAGATTTCTTAATATCTATATTTGAAGTTTAATTTCAGGTCCAAGAAATGAATGGAATCATTCAAAACATAATATAAACTAAATCTTGTCGTTTTTGGGGTGGTATAAATAGCTAATTATTTAGCACGGGGGTTAAATACCAAACCCATGACGTCATAGCTATTGATCAAATATTTGCCGAGTGAAATTAAAGGTGACGAGAATTCATGTAAACAAATATATGAAATAGGAGTTTTAAAGCATATACATTGAATGTTATGTGTGATTCATAAGGAAAAAGATTAAGAATCAGGTATGCTAATATATTCTTATCATGTTTTCTTATAATGAACACAGGCAGTGCTTTGAAATCCCGATCAGCCTTTCCCCTGTCGTTCTATAACAACAAAGATGCAAAAGTTCAACACTACGTCGCATACTTTGAAACATAATTTTTGTTTGTATCGAAAGCTTGTATTCAATAGTACTTGGTAAGTGCTGCTAGAATCGTGTGGGCAACATGAATTAATAACAATTCCTTGATCGTATGTATAAAATGTAAAAATTTTGGTAAGGTTTCATGCGAAACTTTGGAATATTTTTTTTTTCTGTGTCGGGAGAGTAGGATTCTAGCAGCACTTTCCATGACCCAGTGATGTTTTTACATAATCATTTTCACTCAAAGAAATGAATTATCTCCGGGGAAGTGTTGAACTTTTCACTTTTCCATTAAGGCAATTTTTCTATTTATAGACGTCACGTGACGACGTCGTGGTGGAGTGCTTCTTTTAGCCTAAGACTCAATGACGTCTATACAATTGATAATAATAGTAAATGTTTTATCTATGGGTTTTCCGATTTATCAATGTAACGTTTTACGAAAAAAAAGTCTAAATTCGCCGAAATTTGATCTGGGTACTGCCTTAACACACCTGCGTAGCTTTTTTTTTTTTTTTGTTTCACTTTTCCAATTATAATGGTCAGCTGTATATTTACTGTTCCATTTATTAAAATTGAACGAAATTAAAGTTTGTACAAGGATTCGATCCCTTTTTCTCTATCATAGAAGTCAAGTAAAATAGAAGTAACTGCAAATATACGAGACGTTTACTTCTAGCCTGATGAGTACAATCATACCGAACGTTTTCTTTTAATGAAATAGAAACTTGAGAGTCCCTAATCCCTGTCAAGAAGTTGGGCGATCTGTATATACCATACAAACATGTATTAAGGTATGTCACGCGTGAAATAAGTTAACTCAAGTGTTTCTTGAGAAGTATATTTTTGATAAGTACTCATATAGTATGACTAAAAATGGCGTCAGTGTGTAACGGTACAATAAACTTGACCTCTTTGCACTTAAATTGTAACTTAGTGGTTACTCACTTTAACCTTTACCAGATATAATCATGGCAATAAATATGATCTTATTTTGCGTAAAACAGATTGAAACATATTTATCATTGGACAAATCATGCAAATTAATGTGCCTAAGTTATTGTGTGACCTTTTTGCACTAAAACGTATCATATTTGGGGTATTAAAAATCGAAATAGACAATAAATTATTTTCTTTTATTAACCTTTTTATGACTTTAGTGTTCATTGGTTGAAAGTATCATTCATGGACCAGTGGTGTAAATTTTCAGATATTGGTAAAAATATTCAATTTTTGAGCCAAAAATAATGAAAATATTTATATTGTCTGACTTCTTCATTATATCTTCATTTCTTGGCAAAATCTGTCAAGTCAATAAGTATAATTTGGTCTAAAATATTGAATTAAATCTTTATTTAATATTTCTAGCATATAATTACGAGAAAATTATCTGACTAAAAGATATGTAGAATTTCGGATATTGGAAACATACATGTACATGTAACATACCTCTATTTGAGATTATGACAATTATCTATCAGGGCACTTGCCTTTTCTTTTTTGTAATTATTGGATATAAATATCTGCCTTAGTTAATGTTGTGAATTTTTAGTATAGTCAGTTAAATAAAAATATTTTATAATAAATTCCAACCCCGGTTTATCACGTGACCTTCATTAATATTTTTTCCATCTCTGCCTATAAGTAGCCTTTTGTTTAATTTTATTATATAAGCATTGATGAAATTTCATTTCAGCAAAAAATGAGCATTTACCTTGAGGTGTTGGACATCCGACCTTTGGATCACAGTCCTGAGGTAAACAATCACAATTTCCACCACACAGTAACCCGAATGTCATGTTTGGACACGGTTTACTACAGTTTTCTCCAAAGTATCCGACTGAACATACTAAGTAAAATGATTGATACTTTACATACTGAAGGATATAATAAGACACATGTGTGTGATAACATACATGTCTGAGTCTTAAAGATTACCTGCAGTAGCGTTTTATTTTTTGAAATGATAAAGAAAACCAATTCTAACGAGGAATTTATAGAGATTTCAAAACAGCCTACACCCAGGGTTGTGTATACTACAATTAAAGTTCCTGTATATACATGTATCTCCCTGTTACAGACTACTGAATATGATTGGGAAAAAAATCATCAAAACCAAAATACAGGAATTTTTAATTCTATATTTTCAATGTCCTAAAACGGTTCCTTCATCAAGCTGTTAATTATTTCCACAAGATCTTCATTACTATCGGCTTAATGATAATCGACGATTTTTTCGTTTGGATAAAAATTCTTCTATGTCTAAATATAATCAGTTGTTACTATTTAGCAATCAGCAGCAACAATATTATCAATTTAATTTTACTTCAAAGTCACAACCAAATATATTTTCAAAAACTGGGTCATTCTCAATATACAAGTAATTAAAACTAATTGTTAAATAATGATACCCGCGTACTCCTAATTATGGTAATGTACTTATAATTTTTTTTGTCAATGTACTAATTAAAATTAATTTTCAAAATAAAAATTTAAAACACTTTACATTATATCAAATAATGTGTCTGCAATGCTAAATAAATCTTAACCCCTCTCTTCTCTCTCTCTCTCTCTCTCTCTCTCTCTCTCTCATCATATCCTTCTTATGTAGTCTTCAAATATTTTGATATAATTTAAAAAAAAAACATTAAGGTTAAAAAAAATATGCATACAAAGTGCAGAACTGTAAAGTACCTGGTTCTTCAAATAATAGTCTATGGTCCTAATTACAGAAGACCCCCTCCCCTTATCAAATCTGTAATTATAGATTCGGAAACAAAACTATATGTAATTCCGATCGTTAGTGGTTTTATGAATAATTTAAATTCTAAATGTATGTTGAATTCAGAAGAAAAACATGTCAACTGAGCAAAAAAAAAAAAATCATCTTTTTTAATTATCACTAATTCAACAGACAATCTATTATAATTCAGTAAAATATGAACAAAAATTTAGGTGAATATACTGGTGTTTTGTATATTTTTTTAAAACTGTATACAAATCACCATTAGACAGGCTAAACAGTTTTAATTAATTAAAGTATAAAATATTTAATCTATCAGATTTTTCAACAAGTTCTTGGTAATCAGTTTAATTTACACGTGTGGTGGGATAGGACTTAGGATTACGTGATTAATACACTTGCTATCAAGACCGATGACTTGGAAAGGTGTGATAAACATTCGGTACCTCCGGCTATTTAGTTGTCTCAAATCGTACCATTCAAGATTGCGTCCAGTGATTTTGATTGACAGATGAAGCACGTGGATTTCGTACGTAACCACGGAGACGAACATGTTACAGGTCCCTGGTGTAGGAAAATAAGAAACACGAATAAACAAAAGTTGAATAAGCAAGAAATTTATTTAAAAATGGCTTTGACAGATTATGTAAGAAAGATGAATACAGAAACACTTGTTTGAATCAAAAAATTATGTGTGTGTGTGTTGGAGGGGGGGGGGGTGTACTAATAAATTCAACTGACGTTAAAAATGAACAATCCAATTTATATAATAAAAATGTTACTGATATTGAAGATATAACGAAGAACATAAAATTAAGTAACATTTGTTGAATCAATAATATGGGGAGGGAAATTAAACAAGGGAATCTCTCACTCACTCTCTCATATTAATTCTATGTACTTCCCAATACTAAATAATAGAACAATATATATTCTATACTTTCACTTTTCAAAGAATACAACAGCAAACATCATATAAGTACTTACCAGGGACCTATACACTAACCCTGTACTTACTATTTTTTATTTAAATTAGAAATGTTTTCTTTCATTAACGTACGTTTGTGTACTGTCTTTTTGTGATTATTGCTTACAAGTAGAATTTTAAAAAAATGTCAATACATATTCGGAAGGAAAAAAATGACGATAGAAATGGCATAATCCATCGATTCCTAACTGTTGGAAAATATGAATTGATGATTTTTGGCGATTCCTAGTATCGTTCCTTATTATAACCACACACAAAGATATAATGAAAAAATATTCACTAAACTAATTCCAAACAAAACTAAGAACAAATACTATAGTCATAGTTAATTTAATATTCACAAAATTCCTAAAAATTAATGAAAAAATACTAAAAATCCTCATCGTGTTTCCACTGTACTCTATGCATTCAAAATGGCCGGTACATTTGTGACGTCACAGCGGCTAAGGCCCGAAAACCGAGCGTTTCAGAAAATCGCTCAGGTTTGAAATAGGATTTTTCCCCAATAGCTTCGTTAGTTTTGCATAGATTTCGGTGCGGTTTTTTTCTTTAGTTTTATTTTAGCATGATCTTCAACATATTTAAAAATAAAGAGCCACTGCAGGTACCCTTTAAGTAATGTATTAAGGAAACGATTGCATGGCGTCACGTGATCGACTCATGTGATGTTTAAAAAAAGAAGATTTATGGTAACCATTTCCGGAAAAAGGAGCGTGATTATGATTACGCCCATGACAAAAGGTCTTCGTGGCAATATTTTTAAAACGGAGAAAGAATAAGAGATGCCCTAAAGATGTGATGTTGCAGAGTGTTGGTGAGCGTCGACGCAGATTTTTTTATCCATGTGTTTTTTCAATTGACACGTCTAGCCTTTGTCGTAGTTCTGAACGCTGTAATCTATTTTATAAATAAATTTAATTCATACCTGGATCTTTACGTCCTCTAGTTTTAATTAAAATACTAGAATTTTATTTGAGATCGGTTTTTTTTACTATAGGATTTACATCTATGAATAGATAATCATTTCCTAGAAGCTTCAGACGGCGTGATTTTCTCAGTGATTATAATGAATATAGGCCTATATGAAAGCATAAACGAATGCGATTTTCATATATACGTGTATAGACCAGTTTCAGGTTGCATGCTGGACTTGAACGTATTTTAAAAAAATATTGCAGAGGAAATCGTTTTTCTCTGCAAGATCTTCTCTTGCATTTTCAACGCTTACATCGACCATGTACATTGGAAACATTGAATCATCGGCACATATACTGCGTAAACATTTGTTGTAGTAAATTGTTTTATGCGTCGTATTTGGTAAAAAAAAAAAAAAAATTGAAACTCAACACACTTCTTCTGAAAAGAAAAGAAAGGTTTCTTTTTGCAAGTTTTCACAAATCTAGCAAAAAATACGCATGTAAGAATGACAGACGAAATTAAGAGAGGTTAACTCTGATAATCGAGGAACTACGGAGGTACCAGGTATACCAGAGAAAGAAAATTATTTTGAGCATAATGTTATACATTAAAAAAAATTTCAACTCATCATGCTCACGGGAATATATTTGAAAAATTAATTTAATTTTTGAAAATTCACGAGGACATGAACAAAGACACTTCACCTCAGCATATTTCATGAACCGCGTGATCATGAAGCGCAAATTTATAAATGTCATTCAACCATTATTTTGAAAACAAAACGGTTTGCACTAGGCCTATAGTTTTGACGTCAAGTGTGACATTATGACGTCACAATGGAGATATGTAGGCTTACCTAGTTCATGAGAAAATGAACTGTTTTCTAACTTGCAATGAATGTGTAGGAAAAATATTTGCAAATGTAAATATTACATAGCAAATCAATAAAATTTGTCAAATAAGATAATAGCTAGGATTTATTTTATATACGGTATAGATACGGTATAGATTGCAGATACAAGTTCTCTGAAATAATCTACTCATTCAATGTGTTCAAATGACTAACCCCCCCCCCCCTTTTCCGATTCCAAGTTACAGTCCAGAGACCTCGATGCGTGTTCAGAGCATGAACAATTTGGCCCTTGGACCACTGTGCACTGGTTTAGAATGTATATATTTATATTGAAATAATAATATTTTTTATTTATTTATTTAATATCTGGTGAAAATTATTTAATTTGTTTCAATTTTGATACTGTATGGCATAATTAAAATTTCACTACATAAATATCAAAATATTGAAAAACGGTGGTTACCATGGCAACCATATCTTCCTGATAACCCTGATGACCATGGTTGAAATTTTCATATTATGATACCATTAACGTAAGGCAAATTATATGTAAAAATGAGAAAAATTCATAGAGCGGATTTTTATCATGTACCCTTGCAATCTCTTTCTTAAATAAAAGTTTACATGAATAGTTTTTAATTACCTTCACATCTGTCATTAACTCTGGGGTAATCGGGTTCACATTCCCATAAACCAGATCTTAATTCAGCATGAGAAAAAATTGATAAAAAAATTAACAAAGAATCCAAAACACTTAAAACTATTTTGCAAATATTTTCATACTAGAGATTTAATGTTAATTTTTAGATGTTGCTTTTTGCCAAAGAAAATCAAATATAATTACTTACATAAAATTGGTAAGTAATACTTCAAACGCTATAGTAACACTAAACACAGATAATAAAAAGTGGTGATCCAGCATTGTTAGCGTATAAACTAAACATTTAATAATAGTTCAGTTCATTTCAAAATCGAGTTTGCAACAATAAGGATGTTCATTTGTCAATTTATAAATTTAGTTTGTTTCCATGTCCGTCCGGTTTTATTTTTTTTAAATTAAAAAAAAAATGATCGCAAACTTTGAATATAACATATTTAAAAACATAACATACAAGAGGCCCAAAGCCTTAACGTTCATCTAAATATGAAACAAACTTGTAAAGGATCCATAAAATGACAATTTGATTGTTATATAACAAACCAAACTAAATTGAAAGATGGATATATTTTGCTCATAAACAATAGAAATTGGATTAATCCGGTAGTTTGTCTATTAATTTGCATTAACTACATAAGTGCCTTAGATTTTTTTATGCACGCCCTAACAAAAAAATACTATAGTAAACTATAGTTAACTATAGTTTACTATAGTTAACTATAGTAAATCAAAGTTCCAAAGTTTTTACTATAGTAAATCAAAGTTCGAAAGTGTTTACTATAGTTAATTAAAGTTTCAAAGTTTTACCTATACTTAATCAAAGTTTCAAAGTTTTTTCATTAGTTTAACAACTTATGTTTTTTATTAATTTTTTTATTATTTAGCCGTTTTAGGGGAGGGGTGGATATGGGGTTGGTTGGGGCTGGTTTTTGCTGTACATCTTTATTCAAATAGTAGTTAATTCAAATGCAATATTTACATTTATAAATTTAAAAAAAATACATGTTGACTGAAGTTGATGAAGCAGATATTTTGATTCTAAATGACACAATAATATATTATTTTTTCTCCATAAATAAGACTTACGTTACATTTGCATAACATTAAAATTAAATGCATTGAAATAAATATTGCTTTTTTATCGGCGCAAGCGACAACCTTTACATTAAAATTCATATCTTGTACATTATTCTTTTAGGGGAGGAGTCGGGTTTTAAAAATGTTCTCTAAAGCTTATATGAATATTAAACTTGAAATATCATTAAATGTAAATAATGGGAATCAAAAACATAATTCCACAGGATTTATCGTACTTAATCAAAGATTCAAAGTTTTTACTATAGTAAATCAAAGTTCCAAAGTTTTTACTATTGTAAATCAAAGTTCCAAAGTTTTCACTGAAGTAAATCAAAGTTCCAAAGTTTTCACTACAGTAGATCAAAGTTCCAAAGTTGTCACTTTAGCAAATCAAAGTTCCAAAGTTTTTACTATAGTAAATCAAAGTTCCAAAGTTTTCACTATAGTAAAACAAAGTTCCAAAGTTTTTACTTTGGTACTATAGTTAACTATAGTAAACTATAGTTAACTATAGTTTACTATAGTATTTTTTGGTTAGGGCTAGGTGCTAATTACGGTCCAATTTGTCAGCTCAAATTAAACCCTGTTTAGCCTTCTCTGCTCTTTAAAAATTTTAAATTCGTTTAAAAACGAAGTTTGGGAATATATTGTTTTTACTTTGTCCTTCCACTTGTTATGAACGTCTTCCTCTTCACGGAAGACCTTATAGTGATTGTTTCTTATTATTCTTCAGATGGAAAACTTGATAGTAAATGTTATGTTTATTAAGGTCTTTCGTCTTCACAGAAGACATTATAGTGATTCTACTCCTTCTTATTATTATTAAGGTGTTCAGTCTGCACGGAATGATTGATTGTATATTGTTTTACGTTCCGTTCGAGAATTTTTGACTCATATAGAGACGTCACCATACACCGGCGAGGGGCTTCAAATTTAGACCTTTACTCGGCACGGCACTCAGGGCCATTGAGTAGTGAGGGATAATTATCGTGCCAACCCCTGCAATGACACAGGCCTCGGTTTTAAGGTTTCCTTGAGATATTATATAAAACCTACGTCAGCGAGTTTTTATCAGCCAATCAGTGCAGCCAGCAAATAACTCTTTATAATACTGATCACATGTCGCGCATATCAGAGGCTGAACGTTAACTAGACTTCTGAAACCTGCCGCACTGTGGCCGAGTGTGGGAAAATTTACGACAGCAATTACTTTTATTGAGAGTTAGTCGTAGCATCATTCAAAGTTCAAATATTTTAAATGTATTGAAATTGATAAATTATTTTCATTGATAAATATAAGTATATTAATATATGAGTGTTCAGAATCTATTTCATCAAATTTGAAATTTTCATGTACTATTTCTTTTCAGCGGCGATATTTTTCCGTTGATGATTTTTCTCGTAGAGAAGTGATTAGGTCCAAATACTGTTTTGTCTGGGAAAGTGCATAGGAGAGTTGATAAAAACAACTCTCAAAACCGTTGATTTTTCAAGATTGAAAGTGAGATAAGAATTTCACTGATTTTATATCCTCAAAACAATGTGTTGTACATTCCATGTTGTATGAACGTTGTAAAAACGTTGAAGTTATTGTTGTTCAACGTTACAATGTATATTCAACCTACATTCGTGTCTGCTGTTACAAGAAAATGTTTAATGGGTAATCATACTGCATAAGTGGTTGAACTTATAAGTTTCGCTTATACCTACCGTCATTAACCGACACACTCAACCTATAACGTTTACGAATGTACCAACTAAGTTATTTTTACCAGATACTTGGAATAAAATGCTTTAATTCATATGCTGCACAAAACACATCTTGCTTATAATTTAAAACATAACTAAAATGACTCTTTCAGCAAATTTTATTTCATTTCTCTTTGAAAAAAATTCATTTTATATGCTGAAATGATATATCGGTAGCTCTATTTCTATCTCGATAAAGAAATACACTTGAAAGATATTATTAGACTAACTCACAGTGATTCGTCATACAGCAAATTTTAAACTTCAAATATCAAGGATTGATTAAAAAAAGAATTTAAACGTTTTTCCACTGATTCTGATTATGTTGAAGGCTCTGATTCTTTGATAACATTATAATTTTGAGGTATTTCAGTATATCCTAGATTATCCCAAATTTGAATTGTATCCCAATGAGCTGTATCTGATAGAAACTCTAGAAAAGGGATACTCGGAGTCGGAGGTAACTTTTGGAAGAAAAACCTGCTTATGAGAACTTTGAACTTTGACCTATTCTCAGTAAGGTGTGACTCAGTCGGTAGAGCGCTCGCTTCCTGATCGGGAGGTCATGAGATCGTATCTCTGCCGCGACTGACCTATTTCGATTTAAAAAAAAAAAAAAGGGTAGCAACTGCTCCTTCGCCATGCGCTCGGCACTTTGAAGTGAAAGTTGTGGGTCCTTCGGATGGGACCTTAAAAACCGAGGCCCCATGTCACGGCAGGCGTTGGCACAATAAAGATCCCCCACTGCTCAATGGCCCTGAGTGCCGAGTAAAGGTCAAAATTTAAAGCCCTTCACCGGTATATGGTGACGTCTCTATATGAGTGAAAAATTTTCGAATGGGACGTAAAACAACATACAATCAATCAATCAATAGGGTGTGAAAGGTTCTGACAGTCAGCAATTTCTTATAGATATTCTTTGAACAAATTTGAATTAAAAATACTTTTTAGCAGATTGTTAATGCCTTTTTATCGATTATAATAAACTTTTCCATACTTTTTCTGCTCTGAATTCGAACTTATCAATTATAGTTCCATATATATATAGAGACAATTTCTTTTTCTTTTTTCATTCTCGGCAACTTTTGTTTAGGCCTACAGTATTAATTTTGGACTCATGTACTAGGAATATCATATCTTTAGCAGAATTAAGCCACTGAATTAAAGGAAACTTTTTTTAGGTGCGCATGATGCAACTTCCTGGATAGTGTGTAGGCTTTTTGTCAACATGTGAAACCCACATGCATTTCGGGGTAGGTATGTTTACTCTCAATTTTCTTTCTTAAAAGCCGCATAAGGCGTATTTTTTCTGATCTCAAATTTTTGTCTCAGCATAAATCTTTATTTTCTCTTTCATGAATTATCTGCTGAGAGTCTAGTTAATTAATTCATTATTTTAATTAAAGCTATATAGTAACATATAGTGAAATTATTTCCTTGTGTGAGACCTAAAATATTGTTATTATTTACTTTTTCAATTTTAGTTCTTCAACAGATAATTATTAATTTATGGTTATATAAAATGGGTTTACAATAGATACTCCTCGACTTGGGAAAGTGTAAGATATGAACTCAGTTCGTTATGATTTTCCGGATAATAATTACAGTGGTAAAAGTTAACACGTCCAGCCGGGCGTCAATACATGCAAATTTATTCGCCCGATGCAAAATTTGTGCGTCTCGGGTGGTCGGGCGCACGGTTATTTCAAACACTGTTAATGCATATGCACGTGTATATTCTTTTGAAACATCTTCATATTCTCGATGCTTATTTAATATATACATGAATAGCTAATTTTTGTAAGGAATTTTGATTTACTTCTTTAAACAGAAAATCAAGAAGGCATATTTATTTCTGTTTTGTTTGTCAAGCTAGTGTTGATCGTCGTGTTATGAAAACATTTAAATAAATCGTTAAAATGGCTTTTAACACAACAACTGAGAATCCAGTTTAAGAATTCGTTTTACGAAAAATATTCACCTTAGTTGTAGTTCTTCCTAGATGAAATATGGAGATAACGAACATTATTCAAGCTCAAAGTCCATTCAAACAACACAACGCATGTGATTTAAGGCTAGATATAGGCGTTTCTATGCTAATGAGCTAATAAAAACGCATTAGAGGTATATTTATTATTTAGAGAAAGTTTTGATTTAATTTCTTATGCATACATAGTACCCACCGAATGCTATAGCCAGTACACATTATGACATCATATTATGACGTCATTGTTCTTACCTACTGGAGGTAATAAAACACATCAACAAAACGGCTTCGGCGCAAGGGATTACCCTATTTAATTTTACGTTAAAATTGTATAATGCTAAGAAGAATATTCTATAAATTAATAAAACTGCTGCACATATCCTAGGCATTTTCTCATTTGATCGGAATTAGAGGAAACTTATACCGGACTGTACATTTTTACCCTGATTCAACTTAAAACTTTACTAATAGAAATTATGCAACTGAGCTGCTGATATTTGTGCAGCAATAACAGCAATCTTTGGAACTTTTTTTTTCTTCTATATATACCTTGTTTCAGTTAAATAAGATAGAGCATACCCTTGCGCCGAAGCATTTTTGTTGATGTGCATAATAATCTTATGTAGTAAAGAATAATGACGTCATGATATGACGTCATAATGTGAACTGGCTTTCTCAAGTCGTGGGCACCAAGTATGTATTAGACAAGAAGTTTTAACTTTCTCTGTATAATAGATATAGTCCTAATGCATTTTAATTAGTTTATTTGCATAGAAATGCCTATAGCTAGGCTTAACTCACCTGTGAACTCAGGAGCAGAGCAAACGCGGACCTCCTAAAACATCAGAGGTGGGATCAGGTGCCATGGAACAGTGAGCATCCCCTACCGACCGGTCACACCTGCTCCTTGTCATGATCGGGAAAAACGGGGGAGAATCCGAAGACAATTAAGTTTGTAAATAATGGCCTAACAATTATTATGAAAAAAACCCGCCAGTCAGCTTCTAACGTAATTATAGGATGTACATGTATTGGCTGACAAGATCATTGTATCGACCATAAAACTTGCGAAATGATGAATTCAAATGAGACTGTTGATATCCATGTCTCATCAACTTGTTTCTCAATAACTTGCCTCATTTTAGAATTTGATTATTTGTAGAACATGCTCTTGCATACCAAATCAACTGAGAGACATAAAACCCAAATGCAGGTGATAAGAGTATATTGCTACATAAATAAGGGAAGTTGACGATTGAAAAGTTTAAGTCATCACGTTTATCATAAAGCTTTATTATTAGATTACCAATAGCGTCTTTTTCTAGTAAAATGTCCAAATATGAAAGAGATTTGCCAGACTCTTTGGTATCTTTTATTTCAAACTCACTGGGATATATCGAGTTGACATATGAATGGAAGTAACCATTATTAATTGATAATACGTCGTCATATATCGAAATGTCGAGTTGAAGGCCACAGCAAGTATTTTCTCCTTCTCACGTAGAAGTTCCTGAATAAGTTCTGCTTCATATGAATACAAAAATAGGTCTGCTAATAACGGTGAAGAATTAGTACCCTTGGAAATTCCAATAGATTTTTGAAAAACCTGATCTCCGAAAAATACAAATTATATATTGTCAATCAGAAACTCATGTTTTTTAAAATCGACTTCAGAGTACTTGCGTGTACAAACAAAATGTTTTTTAACAAAATAATATTGCAAATGACCATTGAAAAGGTAAGTTTATTTAAGAGTTCCATTTGTATTGAAAAAGCAGCTGTCTTTGATGTCAAAAAGTCTGGACATCAATTTATCGTTGGGAATGTTTGTATAAAGTGTCGACAAGTCGTACTATTTGATGTTATTGATTTTGGTAAAACTTAGTTATTTCAAATTTCCATAAGTTCCTTGTTGGTTTTAAGTATCCACACCTGATTTACACAACTTGTTGAATATACTGTTATACAGTACTTTTGAAGTTTTTCCTTCACTGCTGTAAATATTGAGGAGTAGAAAATGATTAATAGTGTGTTGTTTTACGTCTTGTTCGAGAATTTTTCACTCATATAGAGACATCACCATACACCGGTGAAAGACTTCAAATTTAGACCTTTACTCGGTATTCAGGACCATTGAGCAGTGAGGTTTCTTTATCGTACCAACGCCTAACGTGACACGGAGTGACAAGGAACAAACGGGTTATTTGAGAGGCATTTTTAACATGACAGTTTAAAGAGCCTATAATTTGCAGTATCCATAATCACAAATCCGAACCTGTATTCTTGTGTCAAGGAATACAAATAGACATTCCTTGACTTTTACAAATAGACTGTTCAAAACTTTCAAAGGGACAGAGTAAAATTGTGTTCAAATGTGATGAAGGTCTAACTGTTTAACTGATATCGATTATAATTAACTGTTAAGATATTGAAGCAAAGGAGACGTATAAAAAGGAGTGTATAATAGGTTTATTGTTACACTGACGTCCTTGACATCCCTTGAGTCTCGGTGTACTGTTATAAAGTCCCTTCACATTCACATTGCTACACTGTGGGCTTGAAAGATTTCAAACACTATCAATATAGTCATTGCTATCATATGGAAAGGCCCTGCCTAATTTTCTAATCAAGAAGCAAAAGGGAAGAAACCATTGTATAAGACTAGGACTTGTGACTTGTGCAAAACCATATACGTCTATCGCTATATAATACTGAAAATAATATTAACGTTTCAACTTCAATCTAGTAAATAAAGACGTATGATCAAGAATAAATAAAGAGCAGAGTGACAAGCATATTAATCAACCATATATAACCATATATAAGTCGGA
The DNA here is from genome assembly GCF_033153115.1 of Saccostrea echinata. Classification (NCBI taxonomy): domain Eukaryota; kingdom Metazoa; phylum Mollusca; class Bivalvia; order Ostreida; family Ostreidae; genus Saccostrea; species Saccostrea echinata. The sequence goes on from NW_026889760.1 coordinate 4,356,487, forward strand.
TACTACGTACATATGATGAGGGTTATTTTCACATGCACAGTGTGTTGTTTTTTATACTTGACAGCGGCATTCAAGCCCCCCTTGGGTCGCCCGCGTGGCGCAGTGGTTAGAGCGTCTCCTCTAGAGTCGCGAAGTAAGGAGTTGATCCTTACGTCGCGGGATCGAATCCCACTGTGGGACGTGGAGACCGGTCCTTCGGATGAGACCGTATAAACCGAGGTCCCGTGTCGCATTAGGTGCTGGCACGAAAAAGATCCCTCACTGCTCAATGGCCGTAAATGCCGAGTATAGGACAAAATTTGCAGCTCTTCACCGGCAAGTGATGGCTTCTCCATATGAGTGAAAAATTCTCAAGAGGGACGTTAAACAACATACACAATCAAGCCCCCTTGTTTGTAGATCTCCGAACAAACATATCCAGGCTCGCTGGATACGACTCAACGCTTAAACATGCAAAATGGACAAAAAACAAGCCTTGAAGAGCTTCGAAAAGGCAAGACTTCCGCAACATACATACCTGTTTTCTCATGATTAACAAAAAAATGTTTCAACGTTAAATTAGCATTAAATTGTGTATATACTTTGCATGATTTAAGCCAGTCATGAACAGAGAATAAATATTTTTTCCTACCTGGACTTTTATTTTACGATAATTTGTGTTTTCATTGTACAGGTGATAATAGGTGTTGGACCGCTAGATTGTTCAAGAATAACGAATTAACACTTGATAATCTTTCATCCCTTGTGTTATACCACTGATTGGTATATGCACCGCATTGTCAGTTCTACGTTTTTTTTTTTTAATCTCCATACAGAATCTTTAAACATATTGAATAAAAATTGCCAGATAATTATCTAATAGTATTTATTCTTTCTTTAACTATTCTTAAAAATGATAAAGTACGTTTATAAAGCAAACATGTTGAGGAAAGGGGGAAGTTATTCTCATATATTAACGAAAGTCGTAATAGACTTTTTAAAAGTTTATTATAAATCAAAATGGAGGCACCAAATTTCGATGAACATTTGATTTTGTGGATCGACTCAACAACAAAATCCACGAAAATTGGTTTTCCATGAATAATGATGATACCACAGTATTTGCTTGTCCATATATATATATATATATATATATATATATATATATATATATATATATATATATATATATATATATATATATATATATATATATATATATTTATATATATATAAAATATAAATCCACACACGTAGTCGTATATCAAAAAAAATCACAAACCGAAATAAACTCTACCGGTTTACCCCCGTCAGTGACCATATTAGAAACTGTGCCAAGAATAAAAGTCCCAACTTTACCGTTTTTCCCTTTTACAAGTTTCGAAGGGATACCACAGAAAAAGAACGTGAAACCAAAGAAAAACTTTTTATTAACAGATATAAACCTGTTTTAAATGCTACATAATTATATTTTGTATCAGATATATACTTTTTTCCCGCAATTTATATCTGTATTATTTGTATGGAAAATTTAATTTCCCGTATTAAATGTCTTACGTTATGTCATGACGTCATAATTAACCTTACTAATGCGTAAATTCACATTAGCGCTTTTTGACGTCACAGTAAGAATATTGATTTTGTATTTATGTGTAACTAAGCAATATGTTGTCAAACTCCTGAAGATTGAAAATGAAACCGGTAGAGTTTATTTCGGTGTTGTGATTTTTTTTGATATATATATATATATATATATATATATATATATATATATATATATATATATATATATATATATATATATATATATATATATATATATATATATATATATACATGCTTGTTTTCTTTACTGCTGACCCCCACCTTTTTCCTTCATTACAAATAATTTCACAGTATATATGCGTACATGTAAATTGTTTACTGTTGTAACAAGAATGAAAAGTATTAAGAAATTCATTACGTACTAGTATATGTTTGTATATGTTCCACTTCGTGTGTACTTGTAAAAGCTAATAAAAAGGTTGACTGCACTTAAGGACATGCGGAATTTGCGACAAAATAAACTTTCAAAACAAGCATTTTTCTTTCCATTGCAAGAATGGTCAACATCCAATCTAAAACTTTATGTAATTACGTTTGATAAAAGTGTGTATTAACGAAGTTCTAATCTGTTTTCAAAGGCAGGGGTCATCACAATTTCCTGAATCTCCGCTCGATAATGAGGACGCCCACTTTTTTACTGACTTTATACATAGTCAGCGCCTGTTTGTCTATTGTTCTATGTTTCACAGTAGTGTATGCTTCTTCTTACATTCGCTCTCTGTGTTGTAACCAAGGGTTGTGACATACAGTACAGGCCACGAGTTTTCCCCGAAAAACTCGGGGCCCCGTGGACCGCAAGTCCACGCTTTTGCGTGGACCTCGATCAATGTCGGCGTCTTTGAAGTTAGGATGTCTGCACACCGTGTAACACGGTGTGTATGCGCGGTGTATCACAGTGTCTCATTACGATATCACGCAGAACTTTAAAAAAAATATTCATTGTCCTTGTTTAATCAATTATATCAATTTCCTTTGAAATAAGTTTTTTTTTTTTTTTTTTACTTTTTTCTTAAATATTAGTTCTTCATTATCGATATACAGATGTTTGAACAAATAAGATGTCCTAAAATCTAAGATCCACGTGCTCGTGCCCAGCACCGAAAAGACAAAGTCTTCAAATGTGTACATGCATCCATGTAAGTTGTGTTTCAAAACCTAGTTATACGAGAGAAAAAATATGTTCGGTAAACTATTGTATTGCTTAGAAGGAATTATAGTGATTACACTTTCGTAAATAAATTACCTGGTTGTCTTTTCTTTCGATTATAGCTGTGTTCATTCTAATTACAGTCATTTTCTTTTCTTTCTTTTTTTTTTTTTTTTTTTTTTTTTTTTTTTTTTTTTTTGCAGCACGTATGCATTCATATGTTGTATTTTTCAAATGCATATTTTATTTTATAAATCATTTTTACATAAAGAGAATTTAAAAAAAAAATATCTAAAATAAAATTTAAAACCTGTCAGATACACGCACATAATTCATAAACTCTCTGATAATTTAAGGATTATTGCAGTCTGTAATCTTGTAAAATATGGATATATCACACACCAAAAAAAGTCGAGTTTTGGTATACTGTACAAATATTACCTTATCCTGAAATTATTTAATGAAAAATGTGTTGAACGGTTTGCGAAAAAAAAAATCAATTACATGTAGCAAATGTAGTTCGGAAATGGACATGCATAGAATAAAGCTTGTCTTATGATCAAAGTCTTTGTAAAGTTATTATCATGGTTTTAGAGAAAAAAATATATGTAGTTACATGTAGTAAAATCCCTGGCCTCTTTCAAGCTATTACGTTTGTTACCCCCCTCCCCCCTTTTCTAAATTAATCGAGAGTCTGAAGATTTTTTTATGTTACGCTATTGTGAAATAAAATAACCATAATCTAACAGGTTACATGTTTATATGTGTCTGAAAAGGAATAATTTACAAAGTAAGTTTGTTATCAAGCCAAAGTACACGTGTGTTGGCGTAACTCGGTAGATGAATTTCGCTGAAAGTCAGTTGATGTGGTCAAAGACGAAAGGTGTGATAAACACACAGCGCCCCCGGCCCTCCGGCTGTGTCCCAATATATTTTTAGAAAGGTGTGAACTCGGAACTGACCATACGAATGTTTCAAATCACAAGACTTTCCGCGTAAACAGACTTTCTGGGCCATCCAGCGTCGTGGGATTTTGATTGACAGGTGTAGCACGAGAATTTCGTGTGTAACCAAGAACATGTTGCAACTGGGTTGACAATGAAACAATGTTACAGAATTTAAGTAGTATTATATAATGGTTAATTGTGACTTTGGTAATGTAAATAAAACGAAGAAATAATATTATATATATATATATATATTTTTTTTTTACAGATTTATGTGAAAGGGGGTTAAAAGAATCTCTCTCTCTCTCTTTCTCTCTGAAATTTTTTTTAACACACTTTTCAATTAAAGAAAAACTTATAAAATATTTACACTGAAAGGGTTTTAAAACATAAATACTAGTTTATAAAAAGAAAAAAAAAAACGTCGGTTACGAGAAATACACTTCGGCATTATCAAACGAAGAATTAAATGATTTTTTTTCTTCAGACTTATGTGAAAGGGGGTTAAGAGCATCTCTCTCTCTCTCTCTGCTTTCTCTCTCTGACATTGTTTCTTTACATAATTAAGGGAAAACACATTAAATTCTTACACTGAAAGGATTTTTAAAACAGAATTTATACTTACTAGTTTATGTAAAGAATTTATTCTGTTACGAAAAATATGCACATTATTGTACACGGGAATTTTGCTCTCGATTCTCGCTTATAAATTCAGAATAATATAAGATTACCGTAACAAAATAAATGTGCTCTACACAAGAATATAAATGCTTGGTTTGTACACTAAAACAAATACATGTACATGCAGCTCGGATCATATAACACATGTAATACTGATCATGCCATTTCTTCGTTACGTGATTACGTGGGATTAAATTCTTCAGACATTAAAAATTTCAATCCAATAATAATTTTAAAAAGTAACTAAACAACTTTACGAAATATGAACTTCTGGGCGAACGGTAAATTCAACTCCATTTAATTTTTCTGTTACTGATATTTAATCCTGTTACATGTATCATTAGTACAATTTAGAACACATGTCAATGTCTTCTAGATTAGAAAACGATAATTATACATATAAATCAATGTGCTAATTTTTTTAAAATCTTAAAATATTTTATCAGAACAAAATGATTTTTTCTGTAATGTTATGGACACGGTGCGGCACGGGGGGAATTTTCTGGGCACGGTGCGACACGGGGTGCATTAGCAGGGATTTTTCTAGACACGGTGCGGCACGGTGTGCCTACCTGTGTATTTCAAATCCACACACACCGTGCTACACCGTGTACACGGTGTAACACAGAGCATTTCACACGGTGTGTTTTCCACCGTGCGACGGGGAAAACTCGTGGCCTGTACTGTATTGAATATTATAATTCACCACGTGATTTCTTACCTCAGCTACCTCTGTGAATACTAAATTCCGTCACGTGACTTGTAAGGTAGCATGTTTGTGCTAACTAGGACATTGTGTTCGAACACGTTAAGTCATCTGGCATTTAAATAAAATCTGCTTCAATTACATTGACGTGCTCATATTGTTAATTTCGTTTTGAAACCTTTGTCAGAAGTGCATTTGTACCATACAGAATGGAGAGGGAGATTGGAAAGAGTAATCACGTTCGCTTTTCCAAACATGTAATTGTTATTTATCAAGTCTACTTACCATGTTTGCTCCACCTCTCATGCATATATAATGTTCAATCAAGGGCAGGTAAGTGTAAATTCACTATATTTGGAAAGCAGTAAGGAAAAAAAAAACATTGACTCATTTTATTGTATCACGGTCTAAAATCATTTTTAAATTGAAGGGTACATATCACAAACAAAAATTCGATGCATGGATTAATATATATTTTTTGACTGATTTTGAATGGAAATGACATAAATAATCAATCACTAAAATATAAAAAAAAAATCGTAAGTTTTCTTTGGTATAAGCGATTTTGTATCGTTTTTTATGTAATCTTAGAACATTCTCCCACTTTACCAAGAAAATCCCATTCAGGTTACCTATTTGGATATTAATGTATGAGAAATATTGCTGATTTCTAAAAAAAAAAAAAAGTTTGTTTGTGTTATTTATCCTTAAGGGTGGTTCCAAATTGACAGTATTCTTTCATAAACATACACAAGTGAGATAAGGTTTAGATTTACAAGCAATAGAAGCAACCGAAAAAGACCCACAAACAGGCGTTAAGTGCAGTTATCCTTTTCATATGTCAATTTTAAATATTTTTAACATCCCCATGAATCAAACTGACTTTGATTTATCATACCTATACTGGACAGATAAACTACATCAAAGGTATTTCTTTACTCCCCACTAAAATATTAACAGCAGTGAATAAGATATTCCGGAGCACTGTATATTCGAAAAGTGCTCTTGAGCTCCAAATTTGTATTGTTTCAATGGACTTTCGAGATCTATTACTCTTCGTTATTTTAATATTTCACTCTATATAAATGAAATATTCTTGAATGTGAGGTAATACAACAAAAAATCGATCAATCAATGTTTTTGTATGTTTTGTGTAGTTTATGTTTCAAATAAAACGTCACCAGGAGCCAAGCCAGAAGACTACGATTACAAAATGAAACATAAAAACGCTCTCATGGTTGTAGCGATTCCTTATCATCGGAGGTACACTCTATTCTAATGGCCTGTTCTTTAAGATAACAATTAAAGCATCAGTCGCATGCAAAGTAACTTATGTGATATAAACAATGAAGAATTTTAGTTCAAGCATCAGTATACAGCTGTATTTTGATGACATTCTGCGTCAGCACTTGTTGTACGTTTAGATTTTACGGATACTCTGCGACATTTAAGGATTTCCCAGGATACTTTGATTAAGAGTACAACAGATATCAGAGTTCCAAATAAAATAATCATATCACTATGATTAGCAGATTTGAAGAACTTATTTGACGACTTCTTGCTTTGGATATTTTCTTCCAAATATATTGTTGATGTTTGAAAGGCATTGAAATGCATTGACATGTTTGTTGTAGACTCTGAAATATAATTAAATTTCACTTTGTGATCTTAGAAGTATCGACATTGTGCCTTTAAAAATATATTTCTTATTTTATTATAAAAATTAAAGTTTGCATTGAAGATGACCAGAATAGTCATTATTTAGAGATGGCAGATGTAACATGATCCTACTAGGTTAATCAAATCAAATATTTTCAGATTACCCCTTTTACTTGTATGTCAAGTGACTGCACAATCGTTCAAACATTGATATATGTAGTTTATAAACATAACAAAAACAGTTGCAGGCCTTTACCAGTTTTACCTTTACTCTGTGTACAGTCGTACAATTCGTTACAGTCTGGACATGTACATGCTTCATTGCATCCAGTTCTATACGTCCATTTTTCACAAGGCTTAAAACAGTCACACCCAAGGCATCCGGGAAGGCAAACTAAAACAAATATTGTAGTTACCTTTCATTCTTTCTTTCAATAATGGTCTTTAATTAAGAATGGGAATTTCCTTGAAGGTTTCTAACGAGTCTCCCAAATAAAAGTATTATTGACTCACCTTTGCATGTATTGTTTACTAAGTAATAATTTTCACAGCATTTTGTAATTTTACCATGTTTGAGGCTAGAAACAGAGAGTGTGAATTTAGTTTAAATGCATTATTCATAATAATAGACTCAAGCGCGTCGCAATAATCATTTTAAGTCTTTTCAAAACAAAAGTACGGGAAAACTAAAGATTTCTCTTACTTCTCATAGCAGTTTTCCCCAGCATCAGTCCTAATACAGAGAAGTGGTAAATGAATAAAAACAAACAGGTTTACAAACTGCATATCTGCATATCATTAAGGTGTATTATACCACAAATATAGAGAAAATAACTGTCCTGGAAACGCAATATTTCTAACCTAAATGTAATTGACACTTCAATGCGGAAAATTTATGAGCTATAACTAAACATCTTTATGCGAATTTCCTGAAATAACAATTGAATGAAAATATACAAAATAATTCAATATGTACTTTCACAAAACATATCTGTATATCTGATTGATTATCAAATGACAGGTCCCAAAGTAGCCATCAGATCAGTCTATCCTTCTAAACGCATGTTGAAATTTTCATGTGATGCAGAAATGCAAGATCTTTGAAGCAAATTTTCTACTTATCATATACGTGGAAAATGTAAGGGGAAAACAATTTAAGTGTTAATGGTCATATAGTCAAATGTAAAGCTCAAGTAATCTCAATGACATCGATATGAAAATTGTGATGTAATATGATGACAAATTGCGACTAAAAAGGATTTTTTGTATGTAGGAAAAATGATTAGGGAAGAGATTCTTAAAAGAAGTGTCATTTAATTAACAGTCAAGATAGAATGTTAAGATAATTGATAAATTTGTATCCAGTTAATCAGAATTTATTCCAAAACTTAAACATGAAAAGCAAAAAAAAAATCTTGATATGACCCTCAATTCAACATTAAGATATATCAAAGACAGTTTATCAATTAGCAATATTTATTTTCATTCCTACGTTGATTCGATATATCCCTTTGAACTCGAAATAAAAGATACCATAGAATCGGAAACTTCTGTTTTATATTTCGATATTTTACTAGAAAAAACGTTGATAATAACCCTATTACAAAAACTTCATGATTAACGTGATGACTTCAATTTTGCTATTACCAACTTTCCTTACTTATGTTGCAATATACACTGTACCATTCTGACCAGCATGTGGAGTTTATATCCCCCCAGTTGATTCGATACACAAGAGCATGCTCCACGAACAAACCATTTTTTTTTAAACGAGGCGAGCTATTGACAAATAAGTTGATGAAACAAGAGTATCAACCTTCTAGTTTAAGGTCAATATTTTGCAAATTCTACGGTCTCTGAATGACCTTGTCAGCAAATACAATGTATCATTTAGTCGATGATGACTGAGATTTTTCATAGAAATTGTGAGTTCATAATTTCATACTGAATTGTCTACGGATTTTTCGGTTTGATCGATTATGACAAGGAGCACATGGCCATTGATACGATGGATTTTACAGACTTCATGTTTTCTATATAGGTGATGAATATTTAAACGTCACCAACAGAACTCAGAAGCACTTGGTCTAAGGATATCCTAATTAATAAGTACAGAGCGGTTTGTTTTCACAGAAAACTTTATTGTTTGGTTGCACAAAAATCTGTTTTACAGCTCTTATTTAAAATACAATCAAAGGACATTCATGGAGATTCTAGAGGCCACTTCCTTTAACACAAACTAAGGAGTTTGGATCGAAAAGTAAAAATGATTTTTTTTATCAAGTATATTTCTGGAATCTACAAACATAGCTTAATTAAAAACCAAAACAGAAAATGCTTCTTTTGGCGCTACGGAGGTTTTAATATGACCGTCTAACACATAAATCAATTTTTCAAAGTTTTTCCTCTAATATTTCTTATCCAAATAAATTATGAGAACAAACACAGTCTTTTTAAAACATTTCACGTCGCCCGCTTGGCGCATTGGTTAGAGCTTCTGCTCAGTAGTCGCGGCGTAAGGAGTTGATCCTTACGTCGCGGGTTCGAATCCCACTGTGGGATGTGGAGACCGGTCCTTCGGGTGAGACCATATAAACCGAGGTCCCGTGTCGCAGTAGGTGCTGGCAGGAAAAAGATCCCTCACTGCTCAATGGCCGTAAGTGCCGAGTATAGGACAAAATTTGCAGCTCTCCACCGGCAAGTGGTGGCGTCTACATTTGAGTGAAAAATTCTCGAGAGGGACGTTAAACAACATACAAACAAACAAACAGAACATTTCACTGCACAAAATATCTCTGTGTGCAGGCTGCATGGTAAAATAGAAATCGGAACTTAAGAATACTGTAAATTTTTCGAAAGAGAAAAATTGATAAATTTCTTCTTTAAAAAAACCTTCCGCAACAAAATATAGTTTCTCACATAATGCTTCTGGTATGGAATTCAATCAAATATTGCTTAATTAGCATTGTTGAATCCAAAATTGTAAGAACTGAAACATTATGCAGAATTTTTTAAATAGAGAAAGACAAAACTCTGCCCGAAAGCTCATTAACAAAATCTTTAAAAGAGTTTTTTTTTTCTTTGCTTTGAACTTTATTTTCTTATGAGTGATGATATTTTGAATCATAGATGGTGTCAGTGGTTCTATATACATTGGCACGATGGCGGAAAACATTGTATGAATATATCTACTTAAATATACTAAAAAAATGTATGAATTCGAACTGCTAAATTTGTTTATTATATCCTCGAATCCTTTTTTTTAATATCTATCATTTATTCATTATTTTGTATTTTTGTTAATATTGTTGTTATTTTTCAATTAATAATTTATTCTTCATTTCTTATTGGGTAAGTTTTTTGAGGGGGGTTGAGAGGGGGGATGGAGCTAGATATAGTATTTTGTTCAATAAAAATAAAGAATTGCCAGCAATTGTGTTTGGTGTACCATCAATAAGTATTTACAAATCTATACGAAAATGCCCAGCGATGAAAATACAAATTCAAAATATTATAAAAAGAAGAAGGCAAAACAGGTTTTAGAAATTTGAAAACTTCCTCCATATAAAAAGAATTACGATTTTGAGATCATCCATTTACTTTTATTATAATGAAAAAGAACCTGACATGGTTATTCGGTTGAAGTGAATTATTTCACTGTTACATTAGATTTAAAAAATAAAGTGAATATAAAGCAAATTAAGTTTTATTATTAAAGTTCAAATTAAATAGGAAGGCAGAAATTGGTTCAAAAATTGCAAGCATTAGGACAATTGATTGCGTCCAATTTTTGTAGCTAGTTTTGTTTTTGAAGTTTTGTAGCTATTGTCATCAATTTCACCTGATGAAAGTTAACTACGCAGGTGAGTTAAGGCTAGCTATAGGCATTTCTATGCAAATAAACTAATTAAAATGCCTTCGGACTATATCTATTATACAGAGAAAGTTAAAACGTCTTGTCTAATACATACTTGGTGCCCACGACGTGAGATAGCCAGTTCACATTATGACGTCTTATCATGACGTCATTGTTCTTTACTACACAAGATTATTATGGACATCAACAAAAATGCTTCGGCGCAAGGGCATGATCTATCTTATATAACTGAAACAAGGTATATTTAGAAGCAAAATATTCCAAAAATTTCTGTTATTGCTGCACAAATATAAACAGCTCAGTTGTATAATTTCTATTTGTAAAGTTTTAAGTTGAATCAGGGTAAAAAATATACAGTCCGGTATAAGTTTCCTCAAATTCCGATCAAATGAGAAAATATCTAGGATATGTGCAGCAGTTTTATTAATCTATAGAAGATTCTTCTTAGCATTTTACAATTTTAACGTAAAATTAAATAGGGTAATCCCTTGCGCCGAAGCCGTTTTGTTGATGTGTTTTATTACCTCCAGTAAGTAAGAACAATGACGTCACAATATGATGTCAGAATGTGTACTGGCTATAACATTCGGTGGGTACTATGTATGCATAAGAAATTAAATCAAAACTTTCTCTGAATAATAAATATACCTCTAATGCTTTTTTATTAGCTCATTAGCATAGAAACGCCTATATCTGGCCTTAACTCATATGCGTAATTTAACAACATATTTTACTCAGATTTCAAATTATCAGTGCTATCTTTAAATATGAAACTTTATAAAATAATTCTTTCTTCTGAAAAGTGTTCGATGCAATTTTGAAATTAATTTGCATAGCAAACATGTTCAGGGGAAAAAAAAACAAAGAGGACTTTATTAAATAATAATTTTTTTTTAAATCAACTATATTTAACAATAATTAGGAAAAGAAGAGGATCTAGACATTTTGAATACAGGTGCTGACAAAATGTATTTTATGTTACAAATGCAATATTAGAATACTTGTATATTTTCATAGAGGGAGGGAGATAGAGAGATTTGAAAAGGTCAATACAAATAATAAATGCTACGAAACAGCATATCCTAACCTCGTTTTTTTATACACTGAGCGATATACAAAAATTTTATGGAATGAAAATATGAAATAAAGTAAACAATTGGCAAAAAAAAAAAAAAATAAAAAAAAATAAATTATATACAGGAACTATACTCTTAACGAATACTAAGAGGCATTTTAAGGGACAATCATGTACCAAACTGTAACAGTTACAGTTATTTTACAGAGATATAGGCACAAGTTCATGTATAAGAATTATGATTATCCTTCATGTCGGCCATTATGTATTTGATGCGATTGAATCGTTATAAAACAAAAAGATCTATCTTTGATCAAATATTCATGTATTACTACAGATTTCTAGTTAGGTTTTTTTGCTCTTCTCTTTAATAAAATTTATCTATAGAATTCAATTCAATTCAACACTTCTTTAAAACATATATTGCAAAGATATCTTATATTTTTTGTTAAAGAAAAGATGCCGTCAATTGTAATACAAATATAAATTCATTTAAATGGACATTAAATGTACATAAAGAATCCCTTTGGATGCATCTTTATAACAAAGTTTATTGATATTAATTTTAATTTATTTGATATTAAAATTAATTTCTTTGTAATAAAAATAATAGAATATAAAGTGGCGAAGACACTTCGAAACCTCTGCAGCATGAAGTAATTCAGGAATTTGAAGTAACGGTGTTGCTAGGATGGCTTGTTATTTATCCAATCTATATGCAATAAGCTAATTGAGTTTTTATTCAACATATATGAGAACAGTTTGATTCTAAATAATGTTTTCTTTCTGTGGTTGCTGAAAGATGATGTACCTGCATTAAAAAAGATGATTAGAAATCCTAAATTTAATTAAAGAGAATGATGATATTCTAAACTGCAAAAATTAATAAATGAATAAATGGATACATGAGAATTGAATTATAGATAAAATATATGAGTACTTTTGATATGTAATAATTTCACATAACGAAAAGTGTTCAATCTCACAAATCCAGTAAACAAAAAGATTAGTGAAAAGGGCAAAAACCATCAACTATGGAAACACCAGAGCATAAAAGGAGTAAATTTACCTTGTCGAGCAGTCTAACCCGCGGTGAGGCCTTTTTAGTCAGGTAGATGGACTTCTCAGTAGTCAAATTTAGTATAAAAACACTTACCTAAAAATGATACGAAACATGTCAGAAAAAAACCTTTCAATTGGTTACATTTACAATGACAAGGTGAAGATAACGAATAGTGATCGATCTCATAAAAATCTAAAATCAATACAAATTTGTGAGCAAGTCATAAAACATGGATCCGTGGAAATTCCAAAGGTGGGATCAGGTGCCTAGAAAGAGAAAGCTTCGCCTAATTGACCTGTCAAACCTGCCGTGAGCCCTATGTATGTGACTTAAGTAATTGTTAACATAAACGAAATATACACATTCTTAAAGTGCATACAGTGGCTGCAGCGTTATTGTTGACAAACCAATCGTGTAGAATCGTTAGTGTAACGTGCGTGATCGTCCGTGTAACGTGCGAGATCATGCGTGTATCAGACTCAATCGTTTGCGGTTTTAATCGTGCGTGATCGTGCGTTAAGAAACGTGTAAATTTCGTTTTGTAAGTTTTTATCGGAATGTTATTTGTTATACAAGCATTTCGCTCGTCTGATTTTTTTCAATCCAAATAAAATGAATGAAACGCGACTTACATAATTGAAAGCAGAACGAACTAATTATCGCTTGGAAATAAGCAATATAGTAAGTCGTGCAATATTGTGTTCTCGTCAAATCGCGTGATTTTTTTGTGATAAACCGTACTTAGATGTTTAAGGATTTTTCTTTGATGGTAATTATGTTTACTGCTAATTATGGTCTAGATATTTTTTAAAATCAATAGATCAAAAATAGATATTTTTATAAATAAACAATTCTCAACACTTACATAAATATTTAGTCGGTGAATGTACATATACACGACATGATTGTCGGGGTTTCGTTTATCAGTGTTTATCTCTGGAGCTTACCTTTAACTATTTTTATAATTTTTGCAAATAAATGATTTGTAAAATAATTGTTGATTTTAGAGATTCACAAATAGAAACATGGATATAACTTATATAATTTAGTTCATTTTCATGCCATTTTTTTTCAAACTTATCTCTTTCTGTAAATTATGAAATCCAATTCAATCAAAACTCACGGTCCACCTACATGTACATCTTCTGATAGAACAAAAAAAATTCAGTTATCTTAAGTCGGAGAATTACGTACATAATTATTTGTTATCTAAAATAATTATTAAGTCTTAATTTAGTTCCAGAAATATCGGATCCATTTCTATTTTTTTTTTTTTATTTTTCAAAGTCGATGAAATAATATCAATAATTATTTGAAATCTTAAATATATTTTATATATTTCGTTTTGAAAATATCCATTCCTAAAGAATTTGGAATATTTTGCGTGAAGAATCGTGCGTTTGCGTTAGCAATCGTGTAAGATCGTGTAACGTGTAGAATCGTGTGCGTGAGGGATCGTTCATGTAACAGGTTTTATCGTGCGTTATTCGTGCGGAATCGTTCGTGTAACGTGATCGTTCGTGTACGTTGTCAACAATAACGTTGCAGCTACTGTACCCTTTTAAAACTGAATTTATTTTTGTATAGCCACTATATTATCACATGATTTTTTAATAATACTTCAAATAATATTGTATTTTCCACTCTCTACTGGAATTGGTTTGGTCAAGTTATTTGACACGCAGCCCTGTTAAGGCTGCATAAAGGGGACAGGGCCTAAATTATTAGAGAAATGCTTACTATTTCATCACACAAAAATAACAATTCCTCAACTGCATATAAGTAATGAACTACATCAGAACTTACCACTGCATTCATTTTAATCGCTAGTTTAATCCCACACAGCAAGATATAAACAACTAGAGCAGAGCTCGTTGCAAAGCAACGAGTAGGTCTTCCGTTGGAGCTGCGAACAGGAAGAAGTGACCTTGAGTCAAGGTCATGCCACATTCTAAGGTTATAAGCAATCTTGTAAGGGGTATCAACTTGCAATGTCTCACCAGTAGAAAGACAGTTAAGGAATGTTGTTTCTCCGTTGATGACCTTGAACTCGTTCAAATGACCTTGCATCAAACCATGACACACTCTGTGCCCCCCAATAATTTTGCCGATATATAGATTACTATAGTAGACATAGATACTATAGCTTGTGCCACCTCAATAAAAACGTCTGATAACCTTCTTTTTTTTTTTGCTTTTCAAGGAATTTTTGGTAGTTGGTGACCTTTTTTTTTTTGCTTGTCAGGAAATTTATGGTAGTAGTGCCCCCTCAACTGTCAACTGAAAATGTATGGCTGTGCCCCCCCCCCAAAAAAAATAACCCCCTGAATTTGCTTCCTATGGGCCTGATCAAGGCAATGATACACTCTGTATGATATCAGTGATACCCTTTTGTGTGTTTCGGAATTGACAAGTTCACAGTTTGCATTCATTGCATGATAGTGAGGGAGACATGAAGATTTCTTCGCCCATAAAAAATCATATTCCCCGAGGGCAACATGAAGATTTCTTCGCCCATGAAAAATCATACTCCCCGAAGGCAACGCCCGAGAGAAATATGATTTTTCATTTGCGAAGAAATCTTTTTGTCTCCCTCACTATTATGCAATAAATTGTTTATAATACCGAATTAACCAAAATGCAGGAATTACAAAGGAGATCCAATGAATAAAGCAAACATGCATTTGATGAGAACGATATGAAAGAGATGTAAGTTACAGGTACACCAATAGCCTCGTTTCATTAAAACAAAATTCCTACGTGACAAGTTTGTGTGATCACACCAGTAACATTCAAACACCATTACATTTTTACACATTTAAATTGACACAATCAATCAACGATAGTATGTTGACGGTGCGACCGTTGGGCGAGTGCATTGTTCACTTAATTTTAAGATCCGCCTCTTCAAACAGCACGAGACATTTGGAACGTCTAGACTGTGACGTCTCATGACGTATGTTAGCTGTATTTCCATAAACGAATTTTGAAAAGTGCAAACATTTTAACAAAGAACGTTTAATCTACTATCTGTATGCAATTCCATTAATTAAGGTGATTTTTTGGGGTGAATTTTTAGTTGTTGTTACCGCGCAAACGAAGTTAGCAGCGTCGCTATAAACAATCTAACTCCTCACTCGTTTAATTGTGACGTCACAATCGTGCAGGGCAAACATGATGGACACGTGACTTTCTCAGCCAATCAAATTCTATTTTACTAGTGATTTTTCACTTGTAAGCTAGTTTTCACAGAGGTATAATAAACGTTTTTTTAGACCATACATCGAAATAAATTATCATAATTTCTATAGTCGTAATTTATTAGGTTCAACTCACTGCTTTAAAGGATCATTGTAAATGTTTTATGCCCGATTTGGATACTGAACAACGTGTGATTTTTGAAACACTGATGCCCCCAAATGGCATCTTATGGCAAAAGTTAAAAGTTTCTCAAATGCAAGTCAAACTCCATGGTCAAGATCAAAAGATAAAAAAAAACATGTTATTACCCAAATAAAGGTCTTGAACAAAGAATATACTGTGAAATATATACTAGTATGAAAGCCACAGCAGCAACAGTTTAAAAGTTATGGCCAAGGTTAATTTCTTTAAAAGGTCAAACTCCAAGGCCAAGGGATCATAATTGTTTGTACTTGAGGGAAGGTCTTAATTGTTACAAGGAATACACATGTGGTATTAAAAAAGCCTTAGCACCAACTGTTCAAAAGTTAAAACCAAGGTTAAAGTTTTTCAAAAGTAGGACATACTCAAAGGTCAAGGTAAAATGGTCAAAATTAAAGGTATACAATGACAGGCCTTGTCACAAGAAAATTACCTATGTAATATAAAAGCCCTAGAACTAGTCATTCAAAAGTTATTGTCAAGGCTAAAGTTGTTTAAAAGTTGGACAAACTCCAAGGTCAAGGTCAAATGGTCAAACATATTTATACCCAAGGAGGAGACTTATCACAAGGGATACAGATGTGAAGTACAAAAGCCATAGCACCAACTGTTCAAAAGTTTTGGCCAAGGTTATAGTTTGGTAAAATTTTGCGAAAGAGGATCAAACTCCAAGTTCAAGGTCAAGAGGTCAAATATGTTGGTACCTGAAGGAAGTCCTTGTTACTAGGAATACACATAAGAAATATGAAAGCAGTAGTTCCAACCAATCAAATTTTATGGGCATAGTTAAAGTTTTTGCGGACAAAGAGGCTAACACAGTCTAACAGACAAATAGACAGGTGGACAGGACAAAAACTGTAAGCCCCCCGGATCTTCGATTACAGTAGCATAATAAAATGTCGGCGTCTTTGGGTTTTCGCATTGGCCTTAAATCTGAAAATCCAAAGGATTACAAGGTGCATTACGATACGCTTTCACATCATGTTCTATAACCCAGAGCATATTGTCTGCAAAGATAAATATTTAATTCAGTATTTAATTAGCTATGCATAATTATCTATGTTGTTTTAAAAAGGAAATATAAAAAAAAAATATTTGTTTTATATTTCTTGATGTAGAGATATACAGAAAATGTTTTCCAATTTTAAGTCCTATCGCAATACACATTTAAAAAAAAAGTGTGTGTTGGAGGGGGGGGGGGTGTCATTACATTTTTGCTGGGATTCGCCTATGTATTACCGTAGAGAAACAAAGAGTGGGGAGGGTGCAAGCAGCAACTAAATCAAAATTTACATATTAAAACTACAACAAAAGACTATTTTCAGAAGGTCTGCCCCCCCCCCCCCCCCCCGTACAATCCGTACAACGGACCTGTGAGAAAAATACTGATCCTACATTCAGAGTCCCAGGGCACCAGGAAAGAGTGGCAAAAAAAGAATATCGGTTTATTTCAGTCTATAAGTCGAATCAAAATATCTTTTCCTCAAGAGTCTTCTTTCTTTGAGTTCTTCCCAGTGATCGTGTGATTTACGTTCTGTACTGGACTTGGAAAATGAGGACATCTTTAGGTTCCTGAGCTGGCCTTGAAGCCCGCAGAACAGATTTTCTGCTTTATGATAAATTCAAGTGATATGTAATACGGTATCAATTTTGTGTTGATTTTATTAATGTTAATTTCATCAAGAAATATGAAAAATTAATGTTTTAACTATACATAGTGAGGCATTTTTTGTGTGGAACGATTATTTTGGAGTTTTCACGATTTTTTCATATGGTACACATGATGAGTAAGTGCAATAAATATAATTTGTGGAAAAAATGTCCAACAAGTCCCGGGGTTGAATATGGGGGGGGGGGGGGGGTCTGTCCACAAGTACCTGTTGTCAAGCCCGTAGAAAACAATTTCAGTTTTTTTGGGAAGGGGGGGGGGCAAATAGAAATTTCCACAGGTACTTGTACTCGATTTTTTTCTATGGTACACATGATGAATAAGTGTAATAAATATAATTTGTGGAAAAAAATGTCCAACAAACATTGGGGTTGAATTTGGGGGGGGGGGGGGATCCTGTCCACAAGTACCTGTGGAAATTTCTTGATACATAAACAAAATTTAAAAGCATGTATTAGACATCTTTTGAAGGGGAGAGGGCACGGCCGTAATTAAAAGTTATATAGAGACTAGGAAGGAATGAACTGTCATTAAATTTTGGTTAAGAACTATTACCTACACTCTTCACTTTCACATTTTCAATTACAGATTCTTGTTTTTAAAAAGCTATACATGTACATTTATATGTATCTATTAGATGCATAAATTATGTTATTAATCATTTTATCTTAAAGGAAAAGTAAAAATCTCAATCAAACTTGTTCCGCATATTATGCTCTCTGATTTATTACTCAACAGATGCTTCATATACATGTAAGAAGGGAAGACTGCAGACTGCAGGTGTGATAAATTCACAGCATGCAGCTCCAGCCTTAATTCCAACTTTGTTCCAAAATATTATTATTCAACGCGAAAAAATAGAATTAGCCGATAGAATATTTTGAATCACTTCGGAAATGCTGCCGTAACACCAGACTGAGTTCACAATATCGAGTGATTTTGATTGACAGGTGTAGCGCCGTTGTGCATGGATTTCGTGTAACTATACATGTAGTGCAGATTGTGGTTGAAAATAATAAACAAACAGATCTAAAGAAAAGATATTGTATACTGTACATATATTTGTTAAGAACCAGTTCATTCATGAAACGAATTTAGTCGTATTATGTGGGCCCATGTTAGATTTGACAGGTTGATTTACTAGTAGAAATTCAATGGACCACAGTCATTTAGGGTATTCCGAATCACCCCGCACATCGCGACTCTCAGTAATTTACCTTACCGCTGTACCTCGCACGACACATGCACAGGTGTGACAACCAAACAGTCATTATTAGTAAGGTCTATACTTATTGCATACAACAAATAAAGAGGTAAACATAATGCGTTAACTAAAAGAATTAATTATTTTAATTCATTAACTTCCTATCATTTTCGAAGAAAATGCCCGTGTAGAAACGTATTTCTCATCGATGTCGTGGCGTTGTTGGTGGATGAAACATGGCATATAAGGTATCGATAGAACGGCAATTTTATAAGCTTTTGTGAGTATTATTTGTTTTTTATAACACCTCAAAAATATACTAGTTATGGCTGCATTTGTATCCCCCTACAGTTTCGAACCACGTGTGTACATGCCCCTAGCCAAATAAATTGCACACGCTACATGTATACTTGTTATATGTCAGATTATTATTTTTTTTATAACATTGTTTTTCTTAAATGCAAGGGGTATGAAAGTAATGATTTGACAAAGCAAGAGCTATAATCAGATAATAAGACTATCCCGGGTCCCGGTATACACTTGATCAGTGTTGATCAATGTTCATATGTACGAGTACACGTATGCAAATAATTCGATATCTTTTGAAGATTTCAACATACATTTTTGTAACACGCATATTTGTAATAACCACTTTATATACAAAACAAAATTTCATTCTCTTATATGGTAATATGGACGTCGTAATAGATCTGACTGAATGCTTGACATGCCTGTTTCAAAAACGTTTCCCAAGTTATCTTAAGATATACCTAAGTTATAACTTTAGAAGTTCCTAAGATTTATCACAGCTGTATCGCGAAACAATCTTATCTAAAAAAAAATTTATAAGTCATTTCTTAAGTTGTGCCTTAAAGGACTAATAAAATAACATTCCCGCTCTATATACAACTCTCAGTATGGTATATATTTTTAGATTCAAAAAGGAAGGGTGCGAGGATTGGGGATTGCCCCCACTTTTAAAGGATTTGGACACAAGTATGCTTAACTTTGCGAAGTGTGTTGCTAGATCTAAGCATTCACAGACACGCCATTTCAAGCCATCTTCCCTTCCGAGCACACGATATTTGTATTTTAATTTTTAAACATTGTTCTAGGTGTTATACATTTACTTTATTTTGTTCTTATAAGGTATCTACATGTAAATAAAATTTTAAATGAATGCTTCGTAGCGAACACATGCGAGTTTATATTTTTCAAACAATCTTTGCCAATTACTACACTGCATGTACACGTTAGTTGTTTGTGCAGTGTAGAGCAACTATCAGAGTACACAATGTATTTCAACATCGAGGTGCCCGCGGCTCTCTGTGGCCACGTGTATGTAAACGAGGACTGGACTACAACACTTAAAGACACAAAGCGGCAGAGATGGATGAAACTGTTTGCTATATTACAAAGACTTGAATTATAGTACATGTATATTTGAAGGAATTTTTATTTATGTTAATGTTTATTCTATAAATAATAAATGGACATTCACAAGAGTGATGGTAAAAATAATATGTGCGTAGCATGCGTAGTAATTACAATTATTTACCGAAGCCCCCATTCAATTACAATTGCAGATGAATTAAAATACAACAACACGGGATAGAGCAATACTTTTTTTAAATGAATTGTTGCGTGAACAGACAAAAACAGCGATTAAAATTCAAAATGATTTTTATGCATCAGTGTTTGGAATTAAGATTATAAAAGATCGGTAAAGTAATCTTACTGATTCGATATAATTAAAAACATAACTTTCCATTAATTAATAGCTCTTTGTACAAAATTGACATTATACGCGATCACAAATACTAGCTTTGTTTATGGCCACAGGTGGCTAGTACACTGGTGACCTCGATCAACAGCGTGGGATTCGCGCGTTGGGTTACATAACTAAACATCGAGCTGAACATGGAGACCATAATATGCATACAGCTAATGATCGTGAATTATTCGATGCATACAGTTTAAAATCACTTACAAAGTTTGTTGTAATAATAAACGTAGAGAGATAGATTTAATATTCTCCGCTTTTGAACACTATTAACCTAATTTAAAAAAGAAGAAAAGAAAGACTAGTTGTAATAAATAATTTAATAGTGAACCATAAACCACGTTTTAAACCTTATTAAAAAGAAAATTAACATTAAATACCGCAGGGTATATTATTGATAGCAAGTCTGTTTAAGTTATACACATGAAGAGGTCTGATTTCCTTGCCGAATGAAAAACGTTACCTGTTTACCTGGCCTGCTTTCTAATACATATTACGCAATACCCATGGTATACTCGAACAAAACAACATTTTCATTAGATCAAAAAGGTGTAAAAGAACAATTTTGTTCCCAAGATCCAGATCGAAATATTTACCGTTTTTGAGTTATAAAGCAAAAACTTTTAAGGGCCCAAGATCCCTAATCATAGGGGCCAGCCCCTTTTAAATAGTATAATATGAAAGCCCTTGCAATTATGCACAACTTTTGTTCTACATGTCTTAACAAAATATTTCTAGTTTTCAAGATATAAAGGAAAATATGTCAAATTTTTTGCTGTTTTCCGCGTTCTAACTTTTGACCCCTCTCTAGCGCCATTTTTAATGCAAAAATCAAAAAACAAAAACCGATGTGCACAACTTCAATGCTTCCTCTTTTTAATTTCAAAGGGTTTTGTGCTCCAATTTTAACCATTTCTGAGCCTTTGTCTGGAAATCAAAGGCATGCAAAATTCAATCAAAGGGGAATAACTCGTGAACAGAAGGTAATTTCCGAATTGTATTACGGTATTCTGACAGTGTTTTGTAAAGTCTAAAAGCTCTGAAAATTTGAACAAAATCTGTTTAAAAATGAGGAAGATATGAAGCGTCAAAGTTGGCGTCTAGGAAAAAAAAAAAAGAATAATTAGAATAATCTTAATCATCACAATCAGTAGAAGGTCTTCCGTTGGAAACGGAAGACCTTAATTAAGTCACTGATCGCAATACACTTGTCGACATGACGTCATCATGGTAAAATTTGACCCATTTTATGTGCAGTGAGAGGCGAAATGAAAGTTTTTGGTTAAAGGATATTCTAAGTCAGTTGGCCATTGTGATGCAAAGAATCTTTCTTGATATTTTCAATATAAAGCACAATTACAAACTACATAGTTCGCTTGAAGAAAAGTGGAGGTGAAAGAGTAAAAAAAAAAAAACAATCATGTATTCTTAACTTAGATTATTTGCACGGTGACTTAAAAAAAAACAAAAAAAGTCCGTGAACAAAGGTAAGATAAAGAAGAATTCAGTGCTTTAAGTAGTTTTCGGATTTTAAGAAGTTCCGGATAATTTCTTTTTAAAAATGGAAATTAAAAAAAGAAAAGGTTTCTGTTTCTAGTGAATTTTGTATACATGTCTTCATTTATTGTCGAAAGTTAAAGCGAGATCAACAAGTCTGTCTCACTTTCCATGTCAAGGCTTTAAATTTTCACTACCAGAAGCGCTTTAGTGACGTTGATAAGAAAAAGTACACGCTGTCTCGAAAGTAAGAGTGTGCTTTGAAACTTTTTTAATAAAACATATTCAATTGGCAAAGTTTATATAAGACACTGGTGTACCATCTATCTCAAGAACTTATTTTATTTTGTTAAACTTTGAAGGTTCTCTAAAATAATGAGTAATCTACACAACATCCTAATTTAAGCAGGATTTGATAGGACTGGGATGTGATTCGTGGGGGTGGGAGAGGGAATGGGTGTAATCTATGGCCAACAAGTTTGGAAAAGACTATAAATTGGCATTATGTTGTTAAGCATTGGTTTCTGTTATACTGTCAGTAATGGTTTCTGTTGTGTTTCTACGTAAAAAAAATTACACTAATAAAATAGTTTAAGTTGAAATCTTAAATTCAATTCTCAAAGTTCCAAAAGTAATATGGCTGTTCAGGAAACTGGTTTTATTTGTCATGAAAATTAACATTTAAAATTAAACATACGGGAAGTTTTAGTAACAGCAAAGCTGGGGGGGGGGGGAGGGGGAGGGGTAGAAACGAGCAACACGGGTTGTTCTGGTAACCAGAATTACATGTAACAGATCCATTTCCTTACATGTTTTACATTTCAGATATAAGGCCTTTCAGTTGATAAGTGATAGAAAATTATGCAAATGCCAGTTTCCAGTTAGTCCCTCAACTGAGCAGTTATAGCACACTTTATAATTACCTACCTGTCTTTCATTGGCGATATCGATTTAGATCGATGCAACAACCAGTACATACATATCAGATAGTGGGTTAAAATGCAGAATCTGAAGTGGTTAATGTACCGGTACACAAGGTGATAAGTTAAAGATTTTGAAAGGGCTTTCGAAGAATGATCAGTTGGGCAAGTGTCCGACGTAAACAATTCAGTCACAAATGTATTACAAGTCTGGTGGAATGTTTGATAAAATGTATGTTGAATAACTAATAAATGCATTTTTAGCAACTACGGGAACCTCTTTTTTATCTCTTGGTAGGGAAGGTAATTAGCATATATAAATTATAGGCTTTAGGAGAGCTTTGTCTCAAAAATATGTTACAAAACCCCATTCCTTTAGAATCGACACAGCTGCTTTGTACAAAAAGGGTTATCAGATATTTGGAAACAAAGATGGCAGGGATATGAAAATTCCAGGGCCTTTAAAACATTTTCAGGTATCCCCTTGCGTGTTCCACAATTCACAGAACAATAATGTGATTATAATTAAAACCTAATAAGGGCAAGAAATTAAGATTTCGGTGTGGCTTCATTTATTTATCAGAAATGCAGGAACAGCAGACATATGCAGATGGAGATTGGGGGAGGGTGGGTTAAAGAAGGTTGGTTTTTGTTGATCTTGTTTGCAATCTTTAAGATAGAAAGTCGAGTCTGAAAAAACTAGCTCCCACAATTTAGAGTAAATTATTATGGTACATGTATCAATGATATAGAACAATTCAAAACTAAAAGATATAGGGTTAGTTTGGATTTAGATGGATATCCTCTACTTAAGAGACCTATATATTACATCGGAAAGTTCTGATTCTGTAGGTGGGGTATTCATGCATTTCAGTAATCTGCCCTTTGATTAAAAAAAACTGTATTTCTTATTCTATAATAAGTCAATCATTCTTAAATTCTATTAGGCCAAAACAAATAGACTGAACATTTTATTTGCATGCTTATTTCCCACTTTAGTAAAAGCAGTGATCTCTGTTCATCTCTACTGTTTTGTCTTTAAACATTTTTTCTTGGGGTAAACGCAAGGTATCATAGTGTACAATTACATTGATAAATCAATATCTACACTTATATGAGTTATAATTTTCTAAACATTTTTGTTTAGTATTATATGGTCCTTTAATCCAAACCCTTTGCCCATGCTTTGGTAGAATAACTTGTGGTTCATAAAAAAATCAGAGTAATGAATCAGGCCCAAAGCAGAGTAAACAACAACTCATAAACACGATGTCCTGGAGGGAGAATGGAGTGGAATGCTTGGTAGGCATTCTTAGTCTGTAGGGAAACCAAATCAATTGTAAAGACAGGATGCTTACTTAAGAAGGGATATAATCTTAATAATAATCTACTGGGGGCTATTGGAGACAATGAGAGAGTTGTTTTCCCATTTGGTAAGGTGTTGAGTGTTTTGATTAGGTTAGGATGTCCACAGGGTGTGGTCAAATTGAAGCTGCATACATGTACCCCCACGAGGTAGCGTTGGGCACCTACGTTGCCCATGTGGCGAAATCTTTAACTTCAGTTTAACCATTGAACTATTTATATTATTGACTTATTGTGATTGATGTTGGGGTATTTGAGGGTTAATGTTGGTATATGTGATGTTGGTTTTGAAAATTATATTTGAGTAAGGCTACCTCATAATTATGTAACATAATTAAAGATTTTTTTGTGTTGAAATTAATATGTCAGTAGCACGATTGCGATCAACCCAGTGTCCTGTGCTACAACTGAATTGTTGATGACGGGGGTACATGTATGCCGGTTTCCCGCCTGCCCCACCTGCACTGTTTTATTGATCACTGTGGATCACTGTGGATAATACCTGTCAACTCTGTTAAAACATATTAAACTAAATAAGATATTTGTATTGATATTTTTAATATATTACGGTCTTTGATAATTGTATTTTCCGTTCTCATTCAGAACAGTAAATGTTCAAGCCAGTTCAAATCAATGAACCGAAATTTGTTTTTAAAATTGATAGGGAAAACAAAATTGACAGCTAAGTGCATTTGTGGCTAATAGCACCTTCAACGTGGAAGCTACCAATTAAAGATTTGCATTAAATTTGTATGTTTTATTTACTTGCATAATAATGATGAGGTTAATGAACATATTACAAGTACTTGTACGATCCAAACGAATTCTGATTGATTTCAAATTAGTGAATTCCATTTCATTCATGATCACTTCCCTGTATAGTACTTTCATTAATTGATTGTTTTATTTTTTTCCTGTTCAATTAGCAATTTTTTCAAGATTTAACTTAAACATATCATGATGTTTTGGTACTTTTAGTTTTAAAGATGTGTTATTTCAGTTTGTTTATTCACATAAATATAAGAATCAACAGTAATATTTGTTTCAGCACCCTGATCAAAGATTCTTTTTCCTTCATCGTCTTTTACATTATTTTGATCACTAAGTAAAGTGCCTTTTTGACTTCCGTTTTCACCGAACGATTCCTTTTCCAGTTTGTCACTTATTTTTTCAATTGTTTTACAGCTGTTCACATGTTTTTCTTTTGTATTTGTGTTATCACTTCTCTTTGTGGCGGACATTTTGGTTTTTGAAACTTTGCTGTAGACACATTCTTTAATATTTTCCCCTGCAGATTCCTTATCTGAATCTATATCTTTATTAGAAGAAGTTGGAGTTTCAGTTACACGCACAGTTATATGATCATTGGGACGTTTCTCATTTGCAGCTCCGGTTTCCACTTGTAAATTCTCATCAATGTCAAGATATATATCGGAGGAAGCATCAGTATTCTTCTTTGCAAAAAGTAAAAACCAATATACAACGATTTTCTTTATGATTGCAACTATTATCATAACAGATAACAGAGAACCAACGCAAACTATGAGAATGAATGGAACAGACACTGAATTGTTAACTTTCACACTCTCTAGATGTGTAAGATTAATGGTTTCTGTGTTTGAAACAAAGTCTTTGGTAAAATCAAATTTTGTTGAAGATGAATGTTTCTCTTGAAAAAAAAATTGAATTATAAAAATCACAATATGTTTCTTTTCTTTTCCAAAATGTAAAATATTACCGTCAGCACATTTATCTTCTTTTTTAGATAAAAGACCTTTAATCAAATGAATGTGATTTTCTTTCTTTTATTTTATTCACACCATGTTTTTAAAAAGTTGTACAAAAAATATTAAGAAAGTACTTACTATAACTATAACCTTCAACACATTTATCTTTTTTTTTCTGATAAAAGACCTTTTATCAATGTGATTTTCTTTTTTTCATTCACTCCATGTTTTTAAAAAGCTGTACAAAAATATTAAGAAAGTACCTGTTGTAGCTTTTGAACAGCCGTATTGAAAGTTACAGTCTGATATGGAGCAATTACATTCTTCTTGACATTTTTGTCCGAAATAAGGATAGCGACATTCTGAAGTGCAGTTCTCACCAAAGTAACCTGGAAGACACTCTGAAATATACAGAAACAGAGATAAAAAATATCCGTATATCTTTCAGATATTAAGTCAAAACTTTCATGCTTTAAAGGTAACAAATGTAATGGGCTTACATTGAAACAACTCATAATTGTGTTTTTTTTCTTCCTATCCTTTTTCTACCATTTTTTGTAAGACGTATTGGAAAATATCAGATTAAATTCCAAAAAGACAAAAAATAATGCATGTATTTTCTTTTGTTTCAAAGCCTCAAATCAAATTGTTATATAAATGGAAACCTTTAAAGAAAGAAGTTTCTTTTTCCGGGATGTAATTGGCGGGTTACATATGTAACCACTTAAACATGATTACACAATTACCTTGACAAGTATCGTTGATTCTCTGAAAATTTGTACAGCATTTGCCCCCATTAGCTGCAGCACTGCCGCCGATCAAAAAAAAAAAAAAATAAAAAAATAAAAAAAATAAAAGAAATTTACATCATTGCCCATAATATATGTATTACAATGTTAACAATACAGTCGGCTTTACTTACCCACCATTACACTCATTCTGAGGTCTCATTGCAGACTTTAAATTATGCAAGGTACAAACATGCCCAATAAAAATAATGAACAAGTGTACAAATACAGTAACTGAATGCTGCAGATACATAACAGACAGTATTACAAATAAATTTATGCATGTAATAAACTACATCAATTTAGAAAATGAAGGACTTCTCTATTGGCAATGTTTATTTTATTTTAAATCGTTATTGGTATTTTTTAATTAGTAATACATAATAAGTTAAGTAAGTATATGGATAGTCATATGTATCAATCATGTCTTCCTTAAATTATTTGCAAATTAATATGGGAACTTCCTTGTAATTTTTTTCCCTCTCTTTAAAGTTAATTATAGAGATATTTTGTATCTAAGAGTTTTAGATTTGAAAATAAATGTACTTATCTATGAACGTTTTATAAATTTACAAGCCTTATAAAGTTCATTTGCTGATTACGCTGTGTTTCAATTACAACCGAGGATTTTTTTTTAACAGTTGCATGAAATTTTCTATAGGATTCCGACATGCAGGAAACTTACTTCAAAACAAAACATGTAGACTTAAACTAGGAAGATATCATTAAATAAACTAAGAACGTATGAAAGTGTAAACAATGTGTTGTTAAAGGGATTTTAGTCTTTGCTTTTCAAGTAAATTCATTACAAAATCCACAGTAAACATTACATTTATTTTTCTATACAATGTCTTAAATGACCATCAGATTTCAAGACTATGTAGATGCAACCTCCCTCTTCTCAAAAAAAAAAGTTCTAGATCTACTATCACTATTTTCATTTGTCAGATGGACAATGACACAAACAAAATATTTTTCAAATGTTGCTTATCTCCTACAAATGAGTTTTTCCCTGGTACCTAAAATATGAAACAAACAAAACAAAGATTGTAAAATTGATATTGTTTCGCTTTTATAAGAAACAAAAATTTACCTTACTTAGTCGTATTACTTAACAGATGATTGACAAAAGCCCTCTACTGAGAATGGAGAGATTATATTGTGCAGGTGGATCTGTTTGCTGTCACATTAGTGTCATTTCAATATGAATATAGTTAAAAGATATATACTGCCTGATTTCTCTTCTTTTTTACAGAAAAATTAGACCAAACACTTTTGCACAGTTATCTCAACATTATAAGATAAATATGTATTTTTATCTACTCAAGAAATTATTTACAACCGCTTACGAGAAGGTCATTTTAAGAAAATGTCTTTCAATGAGAATATTGAAAGAATGCATTTCCTGAGTCTTAACTTCTGTTTTTTTTTTCCAAACTCCATTTCATTGGTTTGCAAACTTTTATGAAATATGGAGATAAAGAATAGTATTCAAGCTCAAAGTCCATTCAAACTATACAAATCGGGCCGGAGGAAACATGGACCTCAAAAACATCAGAGGTAGATCAGGTGCCATGGAGGAGTGAGAATCCCCTGCCCACCAGTCACACTCGCCGTGTGCTCCTTGCCATGATCGAAAAAAAAACCCGGTAAAATCCGTAAACAATTCAGTGCGTAAATAATGGCCAACTAATCAGCATTAAAAACGCTAGTCGGCATTTGACTAAATGATAAGTTAAATTTGCTTACACGTCATTGCATCGACCATAAAACTTGCCAAATGATGACTTCAGACGAGACTTTTGATATACTTGTTCATCAACATATTCGTAAATAGCTTGTCTCGTTTTAATGCTCAATACGTAGAGCATGAACTTGGTATCGAATCAACTGAGAGTCATAAACCCCATATGCAGGTGATAAGAGTATACTGCTATATATATATATATATATATATATATATATATATATATATATATATATATATATATATATATATATATATAAGGAATCGACGATTGAAAAGTTGAAGTCATTACGTTTATCATAAAATAAATCCTTGTTGTTATGTTATCATTAACGTCTTTTTCTAGTAAAATATCCAAACTAAAACAGATGTGACCCATAGGTCGTTCTGTTTTTGAAATCCCCAAATTGTATGTTAATGGACCGAAGACATAACAAATGCCTTTAATTTTTTGTTGTCAAAGACCATGCTTTTTTGATCATCTTTTTCATCCATTCCTTGTAAAGATAAGGTTTGTTTGTTGCAGGTTCTTGATTAACATAATCACAACTCCAAATAATTCATTTCTGGTTGTAACGTGCGATTTGATTAGATAAGCTTACCTGAGTAACTGTGGCCCTATTGTTCTTACCAGATTTTCCCCATTGTAATACTTGTTGTGGCCCTGTCCTACCCCCGGGGTCATAATTTGAAAAGGATCAGTACACTTAGGCTATGAGAGTTGGGTCCCGTTGCTTCGCCAAAAATAAATTTCCGAAATTTATAAACTTTCTGAATCAGAATTATTAAACAGTATCTTAAGAGCAGGGTTTGATATATTATATCACATGAAGATATTAAATAATGCCGAGCGACACTGGTTTTTGCGACGGGGGTCTAGCAGTTTTGTCACATTTCTATTGTTATACATATGCATACCAGTTTTCAACGACATTGTTTACATCGAGCCGCAACTTGTCCATTCGTCTCATTTGCACAGAATGTGTATTTTGATTTAAACTTATACATATCCAAAGGGCAATGTTGGACAATTTCCGGCTCATATGTAATTTTTTGAAAAATTCTCCAAAAATGGTCGAGTTAGCTAATAAATTAACAGGTCACCGAGTGTCAACCCGTTTGATATTATAATCACTATACTCACGTGACATGCAACTGTCGATATGCTTTCATTGAATCTGCCAATCGACTTTAGGGCTGTACACATGGGTATATATGTATATGTATCATAAGATTTTTCGAATCTTATAAAACTGTAGTGCTCTATTTTTTATTAGAAGTCCTAACGTACCCTTCATTTTTAATCCAATCATATTTGGATCATCCTAATTTATGATAACCAAAAAAATCACATGGTAAATAATGGTCTTCTTTAGCAGTAAAAATATCGAAAACTTCGCTGTTTTATGGGAAGGAGATCAAAAAGAGTAACTACATGTAATTGTAAAAGTTGCTCAAATGCTCCATTATCTATTTTAAAGAAGTTTTTAGCTCACCTGAGCTGAAAGCTCAAGTGAGCTTTTCTGATCACATTTTGTCCGGCGTCCGTCTGTCCGTCTGTCTGTCCGTCTGTCTGTCCGTCCGTCTGTCCGTCTGTCTGTCTGTAAACTTTTCACATTTTCGACTTCTTCTCAAGAACCACTGGGCCAATTTCAACCAAACTTGGCACAAAGTATCCTTGGGTAAAGGGGATACAAGTTTGTTCAAATGAAGGACCACGCCTTCTTTCAAGGGGAGATAATAAGGAATTAGTGAAAAAATAATGGCATCATTTAAAAATCTTCTTCTCAAGAACCACAGGGCCAGTAAAGATGAAACTCATGTGGAAGCATCCTCAGGTAGTGTACATTCAAGTTTGTTCAAATCATGACCCCCGGGGGTAGGGCGGGGCCACAATAGAGGATCAAATTTTTACATAGAAATATATAGGAAAAATCTTTTAAAATCTTCTTCTCAAGAACAGCAAAGCCATGATGAGCAATATTTATATGGAAGCATCCTCAGGTCGTGTAGATTCAAATTTGTTCAAATCATGACCCCCGGGGGGGGGGTAGTGTGGGGCCACTATGGAGGATCAAAGTTTTACATAGAAATGTATAGGAAAAATCTTTAAAAATCTTCTTCTCAAGAACAGCAAAGCCATGATGAGTCATATTTATATGGAAGCATCCTCAGATAGTGTAGATTCAAGTTTGTTCAAATCATGACCCCGGGGGGTAGGGTGAGGCCAAAATGGAGGATCAAAGTTTTACATAGAAATGTATAGGAAAAATCTTTAAAAATCTTCTTCTCAAGAACAGCAAAGCCATGATGAGTCATTTATTTGGAAGCATCCTCAGATAGTGTAGATTCAAGTTTGTTCAAATCATGACCCCGGGGGGGGGGGGGTAGGGTGGGGCCAAAATGGAGGATCAAAGTTTTACATAGAAATATATAGGAAAAATCTTTAAAAATCTTCTAAAGAGTCATATTTATATGGAAGCATCCTCAGGTAGTGTAGATTCAAATTTGTTCAAACCATGACCCCCAGGGGTAGGGCGGGGCCACAATGGACTATCAAAGTTTTACATAGAAATATATAGGAAAAATCTTCTTCTCAGGAACAGCAAAGCCCAGATTTGTCATATTTATACGGAAGCATCCTCAGGTAGTGTAGATTCAAATTTATTCAAATCTTGACCCCCGGGGTAGGGCGGGGCTACAATGGAGGATCAAAGTTTTACATAGAAATGTATAGGAAAAATTTAAAAAATTTTCTTCTCAGGAACAGCAAAGCCCTGATTGATCATATTTATTTGGAAGCATCCTCAGGTAGTGTAGATTCTATTTTGTTCAAATCATGACTCCCGTGGATAGGGTGGGGCCACAATGGAGGATCAAAGTCTTAAATAGAAATATAGAGGAAAATATCTTCTTCTGAAGAACTGCAAACCATGATTAGTCATTTTGATTCAATTTTGTTCAAATGATGACCCCCAGGGGTAGGGTGGGGCCCAATGGGGGATTGAAAGTTTTACATAAGAACATATAGAAAAAAATATTTCTTCTCAAGTTCAGAACAGCTATGTTTAGTCATATTGATATGGAAGCATCCTCAGGTAGTGTTGATTCAAGTTTGTTCAAATGATGACCCATGGGATAGGGAGGAGCCACAATGGGGGATCAAATTTTTACAAAGGAATATATGGGAATTTTTTTTTTAAAAAATTCTCAAGTACAACAAAGCCATTTGTTATATTGACATGGAAGCATCATCAGGTTGTTTAGAATTCATGCCCCCCCCCCCCCCCCCCCCAGTAATCTTTTCAATACTGAACTGATTTGTGCTTTTGCCTAGCCAATGTGAGCGATGTGGCCCATGGGCCTCTTGTTATAACTTCTGGGGTCTTCTCTTTGCACCTCATCAGCGATGCATTATGTGCACCGGGTACATGTACGAGTGTTCCGCTGTTTCCATTATGATGGTGTTAAAATTTTCAGTTTTAATGCAGTGCATAATTACGATAACAGATACTGCCAACAGAACCTCGTTTTCCATTATTGAGAGAGAGAGAGAGAGAGAGAGAGAGAGAGATAAATATTGCCTGGGAATACCTAAAGTCTATGAACAATCTAATAAGACATACATAAGCGCGTGTACAGTACAATACAATACTTGTATTATACAACAGATCTCACCGTTGAACAACTTCAAAATATTGAAGAATTTTGCGAAATTTTTATTAGGGTCTTAAAGTTTACCTTGTCTTCTTTCACTAAATTGTGTTTTTCGCTTGATATTTTGTAGAAAATTCTGGTATCGCCAATGCAAATTAGGTGCACGATTAGTAGGTAGCTGTGCTAGCTCATGTCGCCTCCGTATTATGGTCTGCAGGCATTTACAGACACATCCCTAAACACTTGTATCATACCTGACAATATTTGGATTGCCGAAATAATACAGATATTGAAGACATAAGCGTCATGTGAATAAAATGTCAGGAATATTTTCTGCCAATTTCCTGAAGAATTTTAGTTCCACTATTTGACATTTTCTAATCAAGATTTCCTGTTCCTGGTTGTTACTCTTATTCCCTCTCGTTTCAGTCTTGTTTGCGGTTTCCCTTCTATGTAATCGGCATTTTTTAATGTTGATGTTTATAATCATCGTACTTTTAATACTGAATAAGTCACCAAAGATTTTTGTTATATTTTTTTTTTCATCACAGCAGGTTGAGAGCCGGTGTTGTAGAACACCCCCCTTCCTATAGTGAGACTTCTTCCAGAAGTTGCACTCCAGAGTGAGCTTGGGATTTCTCACTCCAAAGCCATACTTCCCCATAAGAGCCGTAGTCCCTCTCCCGAAACCCTCAAAACATAGTAGTACATAAAGGGAGAATGCTCACTATAGAGTCTTTCTCCCCCCCCCCCCCAAAAAAAAAAAAAAAAAAAAAAACTTTGCTAGTGACCGAAAAGGTTATTAGGAAAACGGACTTACGAGAATCTTAATCTTATTGAATTTGAATCTGGGTAAAAAATTCTGAGTGATATTGAAAAACAAGGCATCCTTATTTATCTATTAATGGATACAATAATTAGGCGTTTCCTAATTATTAGTTCACGTTTGGCATGCTCAACTCCGATAGGTGTAATTGTGCAGGCCGTTTTTAACACATAGGAGACGTATTATTTGTAGAAACCTTAATTAACAGTTTTGTATACTCATTGTGTTCTGATTATCTCGTGATTTTCAACGAGGTAAGACGACCGTTAGGATTAGTCACGCTTCATTGCTCACAAAACCTGTGAATTTGATATCAATTTGTATTATGCACTGCTTTGATACACTGAGAATATTATGACTTGTCTGTTTATTACGTTATCATTTATGTATTATTAAACATACAATTATCAGGACTAACTAAACTTGTTTTTTTAGAGGCAGTTTGAATAAAAAATACATCATATTTTATTCATGGCACAATATGATGATGTTATCTTATAATAAAAGAAAGTTGTTTTTTTTTTTTTTTGTTGTTGTTGTTTGGAGGGAGGATAATTCAATGCCTTATTAGACTCAGTATATTTTTTGTTGGAGTCATCAAGTTTAGCTTGAACTTAATCTTGATACTATTTAAATTATTAAAAAAATCTAAGACCATTGATGTCTAAAACATATCTTTCTTTAATATTCTTTGATGTAGTATTTTCAAACACAGAACTTACATAAATTGGAAAAGAATTTTTCTTGAAAAAAGATGAACCTCTTTTCAAAGGTCACCTCTCTATAAAGGTCACTTTTAATAGTCCCCGCAGGTGACTGCTTAATACAGGTTTGACTGACGAAATGGCCGCTATATACGAGGTAAAACGGCAATTTTACATGAAATTTGATGACCGCTGACCGCGTTACGCAGGTGACCGCTCATATAGGAAAATTCATTAAGAGGAAATAAAATGACCGCATAGGACAGGTGACCCCTGGATAAAGGTGACCGCTATGACAAGTTTGACTGTATTTTAAATAGCAGGAGTTTTTATCAATATTTCATACTTTTTTCTGAATGCGAAAAGGTCAACTTACCTGCTTTTACCCAAAAAAAATGAAGCATGTGTCATTCTTATTTCTCTTATGTATCATAAATCTCTATCAAAATAAATACTTCTATAAATGGAATATACAGTGCAGGGAATTACATGTAATTAAGATACAGTATCAATGCTGAATTTTATAAATTATTTGTTTGCTGATTTGCATGCTTCTTTTGCTGATGCTACCTTTGTTGTTTAAAAATTATTTCAATGCTACCAGAAGTATCATCATGTTTGCAAAATAAGATAATTGAATTTAAAGCATTAAATATTTTTATTCAATACGAGGGGTGATCGAAAAGGTCGCGAACTACTTGAATTGCTTCCATAAAAGAAATTAAATTAGGTTTTAGTGTTCATTATTTTTTAAAGTAGTCCTCTTCAATTTTAATGTACATCTTCCACCGTCCTGCCCATGCGCGAATCACGTGATCGAGGCGGTCACGTGACATGCTCCGTAGCGTTCTGTTCACAGAAGCTTAAAAATTTTCTCGAGTCTTATATTTCTTACCATGAAAGTTATTTTTTATGACAAGAACAATCCATGTGTCGGAAATGGCTAAATCTCGGCAATAGGATGGGTGGATAAGGATATCTTTTCCCAGAATAAGCATGGTGACCACCAAAACCCGAGTCCTCTGTCTTTGTAACGTCGTTTTTCTAATGTGGATAAAACATGGGCGCCTTCTCTTTCTCATATCTGATATGTTTTAAGTCTAAAGTAAACGATATTTTAGGGATTTAATAATTATATTATTGTTAAGATATTCAACTGTTTTTCTAACTGTAACTTGGCGATCTTTTATAACAAATTGCTCAACTAAAGACACATCTCTTCCCCAACTTGCTTTAACTGGGCAACAGAACAAACATCATTTTTTAACCTTCTCCCTCCCTTCACTAAAACAATCAATCCAATTAATGATTGAACTTCTTGCAAGTCTGTTGTCCTCAAAAACCTTGTACAAATTTTTATATGTTACTGCAAAGAAATTTCCAAGATATACGAAAAACTTTACAGTCGTTCATTGCTCGAGCACCACTGAGTCAACCATTTTTTGTCACAAGTCATCTATATACATGTATAAACGTCATTTTCACATCGTGACATCACAAACATGGAACAAAACATCACATAACAATGCTATTTATAGAAAATTTGTACGACTAAATGTGTGCCAAATTTCATTCTGTTCTGAACTGTGGTTTTGTAAATATAGATATAGATATAGTTCGGAACTTTTTGATCATCCCTCGTAATTTTATGATTTTTTTAATATTGATATTTTAAATTATTAAACAAACTTTCTTTATCTGATTTTGATTTAAATTACTGAGAAAAGAAGTTGTCGATATTCTAATGCTAGTTCGTCAATGCTGATTTGAAGTATGTCAGTGCTAGTTATCCTTGTTCCACTCTTTGCCTACTGATACAGTTCCTGAAATGCATTTTTGAAAAGCTTGTCCTGTCGCTAGTTTGATATTTATGCTTATTTTGGCGTATTAGCTGATTAATGCATCAAAATTAGTTTCCTGTACTATACAGTGTACTTCATGAAAAACTACACTAGCTAACATTAAGGTGCGTACCTTTCAAGTTAATTGTTAGGGATTTAAATCTTTGCAATACTTGAGCATTTATACATATTTAAGAATCTTGCATTAGAATCATTTACCAGTACATTAATATGTAAATGTCTAAATGTCGAGTTGAAGGCCCCAGCAAATGTTTTCTTCTTCTCATATAGATTGATTGTATGTTGTTTTACATGTACGTCCCATTCGAGAATTTTTCACTCATATAGAGATGTCACCATATACCGGTGAAGGGCTTCAAATTTTGACCTTTACTTGGCATTCTAGTCGTAAATTACGTGTTGAAGAAGGCAGATATGTTAATGAAGACAGAAATAAGAGAAAATGTGTTTAATGTGACTTAAACGATGTAGAAGATGAATTTCATTTTATCTTAAAATGTCCACATATATCATGATTTCAGAATACAATACATCAAACAATATTATGTTAAAAACCAAGGGTCTTTAGTCAATTCAATAATTAAGCATTCAGGATGTCAAAGAAATGTCTAAATTGGTAAGATTTTTGTTAAGTGCCTCATAATAGATACTGAGTCTAAGAACTACTTAACTGTTTTGAGGTATAAATTGTGTATGTCCACAATTATTACATATAACACAGAAAGATTTGAATACTTTTATATACGTATGTTTCTATGTGCATGTAATGCATGAAGTCTACTTGTATTAACATACATTACTGTTTATATTGTGTCATATTATCTGATGTGCCATATGGCAAAAGGAAAATAAAGAAAGTGCCATATGGCATAAGGAAAATAACGAATATACAACTTTACAAAATCCCTGCCTCAAAATTATATTGGATATTATACATGTAAATCTTATACGGTGCCAATTTTATTGCACAAGATGCGAGTTTCAACAAATGATGTGTCTTCGGTGATGCTTATGCCAAAACGTTGGAAATCCGAAATATTTAAATTAAAAAAAACTTGGAAGAGCTGAAAAAAAGGGTGCCAAGGACTGCATAGAGCCACATACGTCGAAGGATCAGAGCTATGCACGAGGGAGATAATCCTTAATCTTGAAATATAGTTCTAAATTTTACCACAGTAATTAAATATATATCCGTATTTTCAAGCAAGTACCGAGATACGTAGCTACTGGGCTATAGAGAACCTTGGGGACTAAAAGGCCATACATGTAATTATTCTATTGTTGTCACTTGTTCAACATCAAACACACAAAAATAATTCTTAGAATGATTTTATTTTATTTTTGGAATGAACCAGATTTATATCAACCTTAAGCCATAAAAACTTGTAAGTACAACGTGATTTTTCTTCTATGTGATTTCACACATATTTTGAATTTCTTATGTAACTGTGTCAACTTTACGTGGTTATTTTTTTACCACACTATACAATAACCATTTATTCTTTTATGTGGCATCAAGCATAAACGTATAAAAAAATAAAAAAGTAATGCATTTCAAAGAGTTCATATTATTTTTTTTCTTAACAAATCCTGAAAGTCCTGTCGGAAAACATAACTAGTAGTATTCATTAATTTTAAGATATAAAACCAAAACTCCCGGGGAAAGCATTGTCTTATTTCTGTAAAGTTATCTATTGAAGATAAAGTAGTCTACACAAAAACAATAAAAAAAATAATAAATATCACAAAATTATATATATTCATAAGCTTTTAAAATCGTATTGATCACACAATATTCTTGATATACAAAAGTTCTGCTTAATATTCTACACTTACATACACGTATCAAAACATGTTAAATACATGTTTAATACATGTAGTTTTGTCATGAGTATTTTACGATAAAAGATATATATAAAGACAAAGATGACTTCATTAAATGTAAATAAAGGTAATATACTCTTATAATTCTCCCTTCAAAGAGGTCTTGTACACAGAACAGCTGCATTTAGCTAATTTGATGATTCAAAGCTTTAAGTAAAATTAAACAAACCATTTTTTTAACTGAACAAACGATTATCTCATTTATTTTAACGGCGACAATATGTTCCGACGAACGACAATAAGTGGTTTGGGGAAGATACATATTGTCGTCGACGACAATATGTACAAAATGACAATATGTACCGTCATACTCCCATCCCCTCCCATACACGCACACACAACCACCAGAAAAATAAAATATCCAAAAACTTACACTAGCTTGAGTTGAATTTTCCCGAAATTGAATCCATTACTTTTTCCCGAAATTTAAACATATTGTCAATTTACATCCCCCCAAAATTACTATTCGTGCAAGTTTCAATCGGTTAGTCTTCTGTACATGCTATTGATAATTTTGCAGAAATCATCCAAAGAGATTGCAGCAGGCAAAATTAAACAAAAACAAGAAAAATTATGAGCATTGGTGTTATCTTTTTTTTAATAAAAACAAAAGACTTATATGTTTTATGTTTTGACTTCCTTTCTGAAAAATGCATGTACTCAGATTTTGTTCAAATTGAATCAGTTTTGTGATCATCTCTTCAATATGAGAAAAGCAATATAGCATTGGTCATTTGATAGCAAATTTTGTGTTTCAAAATTGGGATATTGCTTTGATGATCAATGTTGGGAAACACATTCGAACAAAAGGATTTTAAAAGGATCTACATATTAGAGTTTTGTTGATTCAGTAAATTTATTGATATCAAAACACGCCTGGAGCAGGGTATCTTCAGAGATTAATTCATGGGGTTTATCTTGTGAATTTTGCATGCATTCTTCATTAATTTCAATCTCAGCTTTGACTGACACTTCCTTTTCCTTATTGCTGTTAACAACCTCTCTCATTTCACTTGTGAAATCTGCGTTGGTCGTTTTATTTTTAACCACTTCGCTGTAAATATATTTTTCACATTCTTCATCAGGGGATTTGATTGGCGGGAAGTCGGGCTCGCGATGACTGACGGTCGGTTCGTTTTCATCTAATGTTATGTTAATTTCACGAACATGTACCGCATTGGAATCGTCGTACATATCCAAATGCATGTTGTAACTGGTTGAGTCTTCGAATGTTTCTACTAATAGGTTGTCTAATATATCCATATAAATATCAGATGAAGCTTCATTACTACTCTGAACAACATATTTTCTTTTGCATTTAATTATTACTCTAAGAATTATGAATAATATTACACTCAATATTACTATTCCGGACCAAATAACTATACCGAAAATAAAAGACTCGTTGTTACCGTTGTCATCAGTCCAATTTTCTGAGTGATTTTTCGTTGTCAAACTATACTGTGATGAAGCTGCGGTCATCTCTTAAGTTGAAAGAACATGAGACAATGTAACTTTATCTTTGGTACCTTTACAATACACAATAAACATTATCTCACGTAATATAGAATACATTTACCATTGTAGGATGTAGAAAGCTCAACCCCGATTCCTGAGATGTATTTTGATTCCGAGGGAAAATTTGAAGAAGATGTCATGTTTTCTTCATTTTCTTAAACAGAAAATGGTTCGATACTACTCCGATGTTTTTTCACAAATAAATTATTACACATTTTAAGAAATCGCCTTTTTTGTTTGGATGATTTAAGAAAAAAATATTTTCAAAAATCTAAATGGTCTTTCTTCAAAATTATTTCTTAAATAAATATTTTGTAATGGACACATTAAGTTAAAATTGCCAAACAGTGTTCTGATTTTTAAAATTATTCTTAAATACTACAAGTACCTGAGATAATTATACATCCATCTTTGTTATTGCAATATTCCCGTGAACAATTGCATTTTTCGAGGCATTTAGATCCAAACCAGGGATAAACACATGCAAATCTACATTGGTCACCGAAATATCCTGGAAGGCAAGCTGGAAAAATAAAGCAAATGACAGAAGAATAATCCATATTAGATGTATTTTCCATTGCAAATCATGTTTTATTCGATAAAACTTTATTTAAGCGTTACATGTCGAAATGGTCTTATTGGCAACTTTAAATTTTCTCTCGCCATTTTTCGCAGTAGCTAGAATTTCAAGCAATTGAACTGTTTTACGAAAAGATGTTCAAATAAACTTCATTTCTTTACAAAGCAAATACTTCAAAGTGATTTTGCGTATCTGATTATTTTGCTCCTTAGTTTAAAAAAATATGAAATGCCAACTTCTAACAAGACGCTTGCATTAAGCGTACATGACTGAACTTTCTTTTTATCAAGTTTTTGAAAAATGAATATAAAATTGAATATGTCAAAGTAAGCATTATATTTTTTTTTTTTATTTCGAATTATGTAAGTTTGTCTCAAACATGAATGGAATAGACAACAGGTACTGCCTATATAAGCTTTCTCCTTGAATTACCTTGACAGATATTGTTGACTTTGTAAAAGTGTGTGCAACATTTCTCTCCTGCAGA
This sequence comes from Saccostrea echinata, assembly GCF_033153115.1. Lineage (NCBI taxonomy): Eukaryota > Metazoa > Mollusca > Bivalvia > Ostreida > Ostreidae > Saccostrea > Saccostrea echinata. The sequence goes on from NW_026889760.1 coordinate 4,396,846, forward strand.
TGCATCTCTAAATTAAAAGTTAATTTTAATAAATAAAAGTTTAATTAAAAGCATCTCTATATTAAAGTTCTTAAACATCTTAAAGCTGTAGTAATACATTAAATTCTACAACAAATGCAAGTACATAAAACTCGGTTTTACGAAAGTAATTTAGACATCGAAATAGTCTATATTATCTATTTCCGTATAAAGAATATAGTGAATATAGTGAGAAGTCTTCTTCGGGATTCGTTAAAACAAATTCCTTAAAACCAAAATTTCCTTATTAGCGATATCTTTAAAACCGAGTTTTCCTGTATTTATTAGTTACCTACCTCACTGAACAAGCATTAATGACAGGTGCTGATAATATGGACACTTTTATAACTGCTGAAAAAAGCCTTATATACATGTACATTGTGAATTCAATTTTGACTACCGTCACTATCAAAAAACATGTTAAACATATATTAAGTGTTCTACATGTATCGCTGGTTTAAAACTCAATGAAAAATAAAATGACCACGTGTGACATAACTGAACACTCTGTAGAAATTGTTCCATTGTAAACATTTTAATCCGGCAAAAGTTGATTCATATTTCCTCGTGTTTGAAGGAAAACACGGATATTTCCGTTTTTAATATCATATATATATATATATATATATATATATATATATATATATATATATATATATATATATATATATATATATATATATATATATATATATATATATATATATATATATATATATATATATATATATATATATATATATATATATTATATAAATCCACAGTGCTCGGAAAATTATAGGTACAAATTTAAAAAAATGAAACACGAAAACGTTTAGTAAAGCTTTAGCGCTTTCATTTTCAATCTTCAGAAGCTTTACAATAGGTAACATAGCAACATAACGTCATAACGTCATAATAAGCGGAACACAAATTCTATAGTGACGTCATAGTTAAACAATGCGGGAAATTTGTAGAATGAAAACAATATGTACAATTGTGATTACGATTACGATAAATTGTTAAGTTTAGGTTTGAAAACATGTATAAAATGTTTTTCTTTTTCGCGTCCCTGGATGTCACTTTCATTTGAAAGTTTGTAAAAAGGAAATATAGTAAACTGTTTATTTCCACAGCGATCCAAATGCTCACTTAGAGGGATTTGTCGATATTCCGGTGAGTTAATATGTTGTCTGTGGACACGCACACGGGCGCGGAGCGGGTTGCTTGTTTCCCCGATGTAATACTGGTGGCATCCAGGACATGTAATTACATATATTACATTTTTAGTGTCACAAGACATATTTGCGTTGACTGTAAATTGTCTTCCGTTAAAGTTATAAGTTGATCCTTCTATGATATGTTGGCATGTCCCGCAACGTGAGTCCTCACACTTGGCGACTGCGCAGGTATTTTTAAAATGGGAAGAACACAGGATTCTTCTAAGATTCCTAGGTTGTCGTCTGCTGTTGATAAATTTTACATCTTTATATATTCGTTTTGTTGATAGGTCATCTTTAAGAATGTTGTTCAGTTGGTGAATTATAGAGGTCAAGTTATGATTCCGTGGGTTGTGAGTATGCACAAATGGAATAATTTCCGTTTTATTTTCCTTGCTCTTTGTAGACAGTAATTCAGATCGTGTATATCCTTTGGCTTTCAATATACCGTTATCTATGAGGGTTTCAGGATATCCCTGTTTTATAAGGTACGACTTGAGCTCTTTAAGTCGGATATCTCTAGTGTTATCATCGCTAACGATAGCACATAAACGTCTAGCAAGATTGTAAGGGATTGCTGTTTTTGTATGGTGAGGGTGACAGGAAGCAAAATGTAGGTACTGGTGGGTGTCAGTTGATTTGTAATATATATCCGTAGAAAGTTTTGTATCTTCTTTGATGACTAGGACGTCAAGAAAAGGTAATTTGGTATCACTGCTTTCCATTGTAAATCTGATATTAGAATCCAAGCCGTTTAACAACTGGTGGAAAACGGATAATCTGTCAACATTGTCATTCCATAGAATAAAACAGTCATCCAGAAATCTTTTCCATTTTGATATTATAGATTCAGCATCTTCCTCTCCCCATAGAGTGGCTAGTTGGTGATGTAGTTTCTGTTCGAGATATCCCAAGGTTAAAGTGGCATATGTGGGAGCCACTTTTGTCCCCATCGCTGTTCCTTTTGTTTGTATAAAATGATCTTTTCCAAAGGCGAAGGTATTGTTTAGAAGTATTATTCTTAATCCTTCCAATATAAATTCTTTCTCAAAACGATCTTGTAGTAAATCTGGATATCTGTCAATCCAATATTTAACAGCTTTTATACCCAAATCCACCGGTATATTTGTGTATAAACTAACGACGTCGAATGACACCAGCTTCGTGTTACTTTGAATATGGTCTGGTAGGTGATTAATAAAATCTAAATCATCTCTAATAAAGCTGGGAACTTTTTCATAATAAGGTTTTAATAAAATATCTAACAAGTGACTAAGTCTTTGTGTTGAACAATTAGGTCCCCCTACGATGGGTCGAAAAGAGAGATCTTCTGGATTAGGACAGCTAATGTATTCTCCATTTTGAGCATGTATTGCGTTTTTGATTTCCAATGATTTATGTACTTTTGGTAATCCATAAAATTGACTCTCACTGGTATCGAAGTTTGTTAGATAGTCTTTCTCTTTAGCAGTCATATTCCCGGAAGATGGCCCACTGACAAGTTGTTTTATCTTTGCTAACGTTTTTTCTCCTGATTTGCATTAATAGTTCTATAGTAGACGGGATCCTGCAGCATATTCAAAATTTTACGTTCATAAAATGCTTTATTCATGATGACTACCCCGCCTCCTTTGTCGGCCTCTTTGATAACTATGCTTTCGTCATTATATAGGTCATTTAAAGCTTTTCCCTCCTCTTTGGTGAGGTTAGATTTAACATACTTAGTAACATTGGGTAACTTTATATTATCTAGAGTATCACATACCGCATCTAGAGTTCGGTTTCTACCTCGTTTTGGGATAAAGTGGGATTTATTTCTAACGAGATCCTCTGGTTCTTCACGTTGATTATTTGGTGTTGTTTCGTCGTCCTCCGGATCCTCGTTGAAAAATTCCTTTAGTCGCAGTCGTCTTGTATATTCTTTTACGTCCGTTTTGAGTTCTTGGTTATTCATACGTGGAGTGGGAGTATATTTCAAGCCTTTAGATAATAATTTTATCTCTGCTTTAGTTAATATCCTGTCGGAAAGATTGAACACTTTAGGATCACTTGGTAAAGATTCCTGTGTTACATTTGTTTCTTCTATCTCCACTAAATTTGCGTTCTCTTTTGATAAAATTGTGGCTTGTATCTCTGCCCTTGGTTGGGCTTGCCGCCTCCTAAAAAATAGTGTCGTACACCTCGTCCTATAAATGTTGTTTTTTCATTTCTGTAGATATTTGATGGTCTATATCGCTTAGTTATCCGTTGGTTAAGGTGGCCCTTATTGTTTTTCCTAGGGTAATTTATGTGTGGATTATTTCTCCTACTATTTTGGTCTCCTGGAAAAGACTGGGTTGAATTTCGTCTCACATTATAGAGCGTTGTCCATCGAGTATATGGGCGATGTAAATTTTGCTTTCTGGGCAATGATTGACTTCCTATGTGATTTCTCGTAGAATAAGACTTTGATCCTGTCTGTACGTATACTGTATCGTTGCTGACAACAGATGCATAACTAGCTTTTGTTGTTTCCTTCTTAAAGGATGTTTTCTGTGCTGGTTTTCTTGTCGCCTCTTTTATTTGCGACTGTTTAGTAGACTCTTTGCCATATGTTCTCGCGTAATCTAAAAGCCAGGTTTCAGTGAATCGCCATCTGTTGAATGATTTGTCCTCTTCCTTTTGACAATCCGATTTCCATAATTTTTGAAGCATTTCTAAAATTAACCCAGTTGCGTTTTTCTTTAATGTTTGATCCATCTCCTCGTCTAACCTCAAGATATTTTTCTGGTTATTCTCTGCTATCATCCGTAGCAACTCTATTTCACCCCTTATGCGATTTTTAGCAACCTCTATACGTACTGCAGTTTGAGCCTCTGGTTCTCCACGGATTTCCTTTATCCTGAATTTTCTCGGAATTATAGGATTCTCTTGGTTTATCCATTTTTCATAGTAAACCGCATGGTTAGCATTGTTGATTTGCTTCCAATAGGTTTGTTTCCTGAAGTTAAGAATCTTGCTCCACTCATTTTTCATCTTTTGCTTAATTCGGTAAGCTTCCTTTTGCAAAACTAAATCATTCATTTTTCTTTGCAAAATTAAAGTTGGCGAATGATATGTGCTTACCTCTGTTCCGGTAGTTTTTACAATTGTTTCCTCTGTATCCTCGAAGTTATTGGGAAAAATATTTTGTAATTCCCGCTCCGTGCATGGAGATTGCTTCACAACATTAATCAATTCTTTTAAAAGTTTGTTTGAGCTTTATTAGAGATGATTTAGATTTTATTAATCACCTACCAGACCATATTCAAAGTAACACGAAGCTGGTGTCATTCGACGTCGTTAGTTTATACACAAATATACCGGTGGATTTGGGTATAAAAGCTGTTAAATATTGGATTGACAGATATCCAGATTTACTACAAGATCGTTTTGAGAAAGAATTTATATTGGAAGGATTAAGAATAATACTTCTAAACAATACCTTCGCCTTTGGAAAAGATCATTTTATACAAACAAAAGGAACAGCGATGGGGACAAAAGTGGCTCCCACATATGCCACTTTAACCTTGGGATATCTCGAACAGAAACTACATCACCACCTAGCTACTCTATGGGGAGAGGAAGATGCTGAATCTATAATATCAAAATGGAAAAGATTTCTGGATGACTGTTTTATTCTATGGAATGACAATGTTGACAGATTATCCGTTTTCCACCAGTTGTTAAACGGCTTGGATTCTAATATCAGATTTACAATGGAAAGCAGTGATACCAAATTACCTTTTCTTGACGTCCTAGTCATCAAAGAAGATACAAAACTTTCTACGGATATATATTACAAATCAACTGACACCCACCAGTACCTACATTTTGCTTCCTGTCACCCTCACCATACAAAAACAGCAATCCCTTACAATCTTGCTAGACGTTTATGTGCTATCGTTAGCGATGATAACACTAGAGATATCCGACTTAAAGAGCTCAAGTCGTACCTTATAAAACAGGGATATCCTGAAACCCTCATAGATAACGGTATATTGAAAGCCAAAGGATATACACGATCTGAATTACTGTCTACAAAGAGCAAGGAAAATAAAACGGAAATTATTCCATTTGTGCATACTCACAACCCACGGAATCATAACTTGACCTCTATAATTCACCAACTGAACAACATTCTTAAAGGTGACCTATCAACAAAACGAATATATAAAGATGTAAAATTTATCAACAGCAGACGACAACCTAGGAATCTTAGAAGAATCCTGTGTTCTTCCCATTTTAAAAATACCTGCGCTGTCGCCAAGTGTGAGGACGCACGTTACGGGACATGCCAACATATCATAGAAGGATCAACTTATAACTTTAACGGAAGACAATTTACAGTCAACGCAAATATGTCTTGTGACACTAAAAATGTAATATATGTAATTACATGTCCTGGATGCCACCAGTATTACATCGGGGAAACAAGCAACCCGCTCCGCGCCCGTGTGCGTGTCCACAGACAACATATTAACTCACCGGAATATCGACAAATCCCTCTAATTGAGCATTTGGATCGCTGTGGAAATAAACAGTTTACTATATTTCCTTTTTACAAACTTTCAAATGAAAGTGACATCCAGAGACCCGAAAAAGAAAAACATTTTATACATGTTTTCAAACCTAAACTTAATTTATCGTAATCGTAATCACAATTGTACATATTGCTTTCATTCTACAAATTTCCCGCATTGTTTAACTATGACGTCACTATAGAATTTGTGTTCCGCTTATTATGACGTTATGACGTTATGTTGCTATGTTACCTATTGTAAAGCTTCTGAAGATTGAAAATGAAAGCGCTAAAGCTTTACTAAACGTTTTCGTGTTTCATTTTTTTAACATTCTTTGTGCCGTGGGCCTATTTTGGGCCTATTCTTAAAAACTACGTTAAGTGCCATGGGCCTAATTTGGGCCTACCGCTTAACTCATTACGTCACCAATAAAACTAATTATGACGTTCCTTCATTGTGTGTAGTTTCGCGCCATTTTGACAACCCCTTTTTGTTAAAAAAAATATTTTTTCCATACTGAATGTATGTCTGGAATATACGATAGAACGCCAATTTTACACAAGTATATTTCATTTCTCTTGATCTTTAGAAAATGCAAACAATGAATTCTGATTTGAATTTTATCGGAATAATAACCAAAATTCCTTTGCCTTCCTCCCCCTTCCACAAACACACACACACACACACACACGTTTCTTTTAAAATATATACATAAACACGAAAATTCCATCAATTTCAATACTTTACTGATTTGATTGTGGTAATTATGAAATAACAAAATATCATTATAATTTCAGTAAAATTAATTTTATATTCAATGTCGGCACTATATCTACATGTAACAAGCTAGAGATAGCAGGGACCTATAGATAGCCTTATCATGATATTCTATATGCATGTGCTGTGGCAATAGATAAGAATACAAAATAATCGACTATAAATCACTTATGTATATGCCGTTTTAAATCAGTAAATTACTTTTATGTCTTCTAATGCTAGGCTAGCTCACTGCAGCTAGTTTTTGCTAAATTTGTACAAATCAAATAAAACACATTCATAGAGATGAATTATGTCATTTATTTAAATGACGGTATAAACGTAAACAATTTAACACTCAAGAAGGGGATCAGACTCACAGGCTCTGATTGTAAGTTACGTAAAATAATCAGTAAATTACCTTTACATATGGAAATTACGTGTACATGTACAGTAGATCTGTTTGCGAACACACACTATATTCATTTTACAAATGTGCTAATTGCTAATTATATCTAAAAAAAAAAAAAAAAAAATTAACCTCAAAGTGTAAGCAAAATGAATATTTTTTCCCCTCATAAATCACCTGTAATTTATAAGAATGATCAACTTTGTACGTTAAAGACTTTGAGACACACGTTACACGTGGACACTTATGATGCCATACCTAAAAGCTCAACTATATATAAGGCAAACGGACAGATGTCTGCAAATTATACTGTTATCAACTATTAAGTCACTGTGTATTCCAACTAATAGACAGAGTTTAGTCCTCAGCCACACATAAGTGGTCAATTAAACAGTCTTTATGTAACCCTCTATGGCAGCAAGTACAGATTGTTCTCGCTCTTCGGCGACCACCAAAGCCGTAGCGGTCCGAACAAACCGAATATTCTTTTTGCCTGCCACTTGGAAGCTTCCTGAGTTTTACTTTGACAAATCCTCGTCCAGTAGCCGTGTTCTCAACAGTGTCCTCTTTATCGGTCAGATGGTCTTTAGCTAGATCGTATATAATACTTTGAATAAAAGAAAGCCTGCTTTTCACCGGAACATCTGACGTATTCTTTTTATAGAGTATATATGAGTTAATTACCATTCTGTGTATCAAGTTGAAAACTATTTTTCGCCAGACTTTCATGGACTTTCTGTTGCTATTGTATGAGGTCATCATCAGATCTGCAAGGTCCACACCACCCATATTTTTGTTATAGAAGTCGAGCACTTTAGGCTTACCGTGTACGTTGTTTACCGCCTTTTCTTTCGTTGTTAATATTCGGACTGGTTTTCTGTGTTCTTTTTCTTTATAACTACAGAGACCTACTTCACCTTGACGCATATAGATAGACTCATTTTGTCCTAACTGAGGATTTTTAATTTTGTTTGGCATGTAGCGATTTTGTTTAAGTGTTCCAGTTATGTATGTATGATCACGGAGAAGTTGTTTGGCCAAATCAATAGATGTGAAAAAACTATCACAAACCACGTGATACCACTTGTTCAGTAATCTGGACGACGCAAGTAACATATTAATGACATATGAGCCTTGTGTTGTGCCCCTGGGGGTGGGATCATACCGCTTACCTCTATATATTTTCATATTAAAAATATAACCCGACGCTGCTTCTACAAGCATCCATATTTTAACCCCGAACTTTGCACTTTTTGATGGAATGTATTGCAACATTGTACATCTACCTCTTGTTGCAATTAAACTTTCCTCAATACTGATATTTTGTTCAGGAACTAAGTGGTTTGATGATTGGATATTAAAATGGTCAACAAGCACCTGAAACTTTGCTGCGGGACAGTAGTTGGGATCATTCCTGTTTGGGATATCATTGTTGTTAACCAAGTGAAAAAACTGTAGAATTTGTTGAAATCTATTTCTACTAAATACACTCCGTAACCAGCTTGTTTCCTGACTTTTATATGTTGTGTGCCAGTATTCACTAATGTTTGCCTTTCTAATTAGCCCCATATTTAGTATAACGGCGATAAACGCTTTCATTTCGTTGAATGTAACTTCTCCAACTCTTCGCCAATCGAGCAGTCTTGAAAATCTCCGTATGTAATCCTTACTTGCAATGTACTGCGCGGCATATCTACAAGGAGGGATTAATTATTTGTAAATGTAGATCTGTCAATTTTGAGAAAAAATCATTTTTTTTTTTCGATTTTTTTCTTCTAGATACATGTATTTGTGTTTGAATTGATTTCAAATGTTAGACAAATGATATAAGAAATACTAGCATAAGCATTTTTAAAAATATAAATTGTACACACGTTTGATTGAGAGAGAGAGAGAGAGAGAGAATAAGAGAGAGAGAGAAATCATGTGACCCACAACTACTCAGGTAAATTGAAACTTTGGTAGGCGGTGAGATGTATCTAAGACAATATCAGAGGGCTGGGGAGGGGGGTTCTTTCCTTCTCTCTGACCATATCGATCTTTCTTTCTCTCTTGAGAAGCTGGCAGTTTTAAAGCCATAGGCCATTAGGGTGATTATTTCACCTCAGTTGCTCTTAATTTGTAACAGACGACTTAATTTAAAATATTCATTCGGACAAATTAGATGTTTGTTCGGACGAATTAGAAATTCGTTCGGACAATTAAGAAATTCGTTCGGACAAACAAATTAGATATTTGTTCATGTAGAATATGTCTTATATCTGTTAAAAAAACTATATAAAAATTTATATTTATATTTAAATTTCATGAAAGTACATGTACATATACTAAGTATGCAAAGTATTAAAAAGTACAAAATACTATGATTTAATGCATATTAAGCGTCGCAATGATTAAGACAAATTAATTGTTTATAATTAGAGGGGGAAACAACTTGAAAATATTTTGGCATTCATTCATTCATTCTTTATTTCCTTATATAAGGTATTAGTGAGTGGGATTCAGAATCTCCTGAGTCCTCCAGGCTAGTGAATCTTTGACCTATCAAACCTCCAAACTGATACTGTGAATGTATAAAATGTAGAAATGCTGTAAATGAAATTCAATAATATTCTGTCCTACTACCTCTAAAATACTATCTAATTTGTCCGAACAAATATCTAATTCGTCCGAAGGAACTCCCAATTCGTCCGAACAAATATCTAATTTCTCCGAACGAATTTCTAATTATTTAGTTAGTCTGAAGAAATAAATATTTTTATCTGGCCCTCCAGCGGCTCCGTAGGCTCGAAAACCCTTTTTGACTTGGACGGACATTCTTTCGAGCCGATATTGTACAATATAACAAACAATATACTGTAGTAATTATTTTACAATAAATCAGATAGTATATAAACCTGTCTCACAAGGGACCTCTTTCACAAAGTAATGTGAACATTTTGTTCATGCATCATAAAAGCCCCTCTATACACTAAAGTAATATATTTTTTGGACATTGAGAAAACTGTAGTGTGTAAAGGTGTAAATATTGAGTTCATCTATTACATTTTCAACATAAGGTATCTTGCATTTACCCCCAGGAAAAATGTTCAAAGACAATGAAGTACTGATGAACACAAATCACTCTTGTTTACTAAAGTGGGCAAAATACCTGCAAATGAAGTTTTCAATCTTTTAATCTTGGCCTATTAAAATGCTATGAATGCTCAATTTGATCGCAGATCAAGTAATAAACTGTATATTTCATTTTTTTTAAATTTTACATCAAAGGGTAGATTACTCTATCTGCATAAAAATACCATAAAATCAGAACTCTTTAGTGTGCTGCGTATAGAGGGCTCTTAAGCAAATTTCTAAAAAGGAGAATTATATACTAGTATTTCAATTATATATGTTTGTTTAAGTGGGATCAAATACTCGATCTCCATTTTACTGACAACGTGTAGGTACAGTACAGTGTGTTGTCCATTTAATGGCCACATTAATGCACTTTTAAAACTGTGCAATCAAATAGACCCCCCCCCTCCCGAAGAGAATAAGGAAAAAGGAATATACCTGTTGGTCTCCAATACCATCCTATTGATAAGGTCAATAGTCACCATAAGAAAGAAATAAGAAATGGGCTTGCTGTCGTGTGGTGGCATATTTTTTGGTCCAAGATTTTCCTTGAAATTGGACGGTTCTTGGTCCTCTGGTTCTGGGGGAAGGGCGCGTATCCAGGGCTGTTGGTTCACATACACCATTTCTTCTTCATCGTCAGTTTCAATTTCGGTCTCTAATTCTGAGTCAGAGTTTTCAGAAAAATCTTCAGAGTCAGTTTCGCTCATTTTTAAGTCTACAGACACCTGTCTAAATTCACCGTTGCAGGACGCTGGTCGTAATGATGTAATGACGTCATAATCAAAATATGACGTTCAACGTCAAGACACGTTATTTTTCCCTTTTTATCATGTTTATTTTTATTTGTTTCATGTATGTTCCTGTACGGTAATCTGCTTTATAATAACAAACTAGGAGACTAATTGTTCTCGAACAATTAGAGGTCTTTCCACCTTCTTTAAATTTCTTTAATTTTTATATTTTACTCTCTAAAGTAAATTTTTATACAAAAAGAATCCATAAATGGCTTGAAAGATAGAAAAAATGAAAAAATTTAAAAATTTGAAATGACCTTGACTTTTGACCTTAAAAAATATTCAAGGTCAAAGGTCAAGGGTCACATTGCACTTGACCCCATACTTCTACGACTTTTAGTTTCAAAGTTATAAGATTTAATAGTAAGTGCAAAGACGTTAAAGGGCAATAACTCATATAAGGGGTCATCGGATACTTTCGCACTAAATAGATTGAAGTTGTGTCTAAAGACCCTGAAGACATTAGTGAAGGTTTTGTGTCTCTACAGTTTACGGTTTCGGAGGAGTAGCGATAACAAGTTTTTCAGTAAAAGGGGCAATAACGTTTAAAGGGGTAAATTTCCGGGGACTAGTATGAAATCTTTGAAATAGTTTTAAGAGGACATATTAATGATGCAAAGATATTTAATATATATTGAAAGACAAAAGAGATATAAAAAGAGCCTAATTTCTCATATTTTCAATGACCTTGACCTTTGACCTTTGCATATATTTTAAGGTCAAAGGTCAATGAATCTTATGCAGTTGGTCCCATGTCTCTACGACTTATCGTTTTGAAAATTTTTAATTATTCGTAAACATCAAAAACTTTCAGGGGCAATAACTCATAAAAGGGGTGGACAAATACTTTCGCAATGAAAGGATTGAAGAGTCCCCTCAATAAGTCGAAGACATTGATGAAGGTTTCGTACCTCTACGGTTTACGGTTTCGAAGGAGTAGCGATAACAAGGTTTTTCGTACAAGGGGCAAGAACTCTGAAAGGGGTCATAGGTCATACTCGTTGGGTAGTTTTTCGAAATAACTTTTGATGTCGAGTATCATGAACTATAAAACTTTTTGATAAGTCTTTCGGTTCAAAAGGCGGTAGCGGAAAAATAATAATAATAATAATAATAATAATAATAATAAACAGAAGCATTTCAAGAGGTCTTTCCACAGAAAGGTGGAAAGACCTAATTATTTTTTTTATCATCAAAATGCTGAAAAAATTTAAATAATTTTTAATTTAATTAAGGAGGAATGGCACACCAAACTTTTATTTCATATGTCTTTAAAACATTCCCTGTTAAGTTATGGTTTCGGCATTTGAAAGACCGAAATTAGCTCATAATCTTTTTATAAGAATTTTTTACCAATTTGTTGAAGAACATAAAAAAGTACTTGTAAATATTTAAAGATACTTTAGAGATATATTGCTGTTCATAAATGCACAATATGAATACATGTACCTATTAAAATATATGAAGAAAAGCCAGATAGATATTTTAATATTTAACAAAAATATTTATTATTTGTAAATATTTTTGAAACTTATGAATATATTCAAGAAAAAGTCAAAGCTACTAAGGATATGTTAGACAATCATATTTTTTTTTAAAAAATTGAAATGCAATTGCAAAGTTTTAGAGAAATTATTTTTTTAAAGATATACACGCTATATAAACGCGATTTTTTTTATGTGAAACAAAATGATTATTATAAATGATTTGAGAAACATGATGTGCAATAAAAAAATAATTATTTTCCACAAAGTTTTACTAAATAAGTCGTTGTAATAACAAAACAATTAAGCAAGATCTGCAATTAAGAATTCAGCCAGGAATATTGATGAAGGAAGTGTGTAAACAGTGTATAAACACACATGTCCGCGGGAAATCATAGACAACGAGGTATTGCATTTTGACAACGATTTTGAATAAAAGTTAATATCTGTCATTACAGAGTAAACGGTTAATACTGGTGGTTTTCAAATAACAATAATTATAACTGATTTGAGATCTTTATAATGCGTTCATTTCCAATTGTGTAATTTACAATATTTTCGTAACTTTATTTGGTAAACAAAATAAATGAATTTCCAACTTTATTTTTAACTGACGCAAGTTATAGCGTGTATATCTTTAATTTGCACAATCCCGATCGAAATTCAATTTATCCCAACCAATATTTTATAATAATTTGAAATAGATAACATATTCACAAAAATACTACTTTGTTAACTATGTGTAATACGGGTTGAAAGTAATTGAACGTGATAATCAAATAGTTCTGTTTTAGTGTTAAATGCATAAAGAAGACAAGTATTATTTTATTTATTTTGTGATAATTTTGATCGGGTTCAGTTTTAATTTGATCGGGATTGGTCCAATATTTAAATAATTATTTTCCCTTAAATTTTGCAGTATTTCAATTTATTTTTTAAACATGTTCCCTCTAGTTGTAACTAGCTTTATGAAGATTTTTTTCTCTTTTGTATATAAATGTTGTTTCAATGATCTATTGGCACTGGCACTGTTTATGACGTCACAGTTAACTTTACATCATCGATTCACGGCAATAAAAAAACTGTCACGGCACAGTACGTTATTCAAACTTCAAATCTGGTTCGGCAGCGAAAAAGTTAAATTTGTACCTATATATATATATATATATATATATATATATATATATATATATATATATATATATATATATATATATATATATATATATATATATATATATATATATATACTATGCAAAGCCTACTTGACACATTTGAATTCTCCACAGAATATCTCTGATTAAAACAAAATGCCTGATAAACTGAATATAATAAAATAATAATAATGAGTTTCCTGAACAGCTTAATGTTTCATTACTCGTCATAAAATACCAATGTTTTAAATCAAGAGAACAGGATATACGAAAAGGATACAAATAAAATAGTTGGCCTTATCTATAACAAAAATAAGATAATAAGAAAATACAAAAAGATTGACATTTGCTATTATGTTTAATTATTGCATTTTCTTTTAAAATCAACGGCAATTTTTAATTCTTTTCAAATGCCGATAAACAAGCATAAAGATACATGTTGTATCGAAACATCCATGCATCAAATAAGATTCTCTTGTCAATTTCAACTTTTCAATTATAGACGTACTGTATTACAACATATTAAAGAAGTGTTGAAAATCAAAAATTGATGCTTTGAAACTCCAAAGAACTGTAAGAACTTGAAATAAGCTCTATTTACCCAAAATCAACTAAGCCATCAAATCTTTTATCCACGTTGTACCATTCCTCACGATATATTGAAAATAACGATTTTTGATATCATATCCAAATACTTTTTCAAAAAACTAAACTGGAAAATGACCTATCTAAAAGCTTGTGATTGGTAATCTGCAAAAACTTTTTTTGATATAGCCAATTTGGTTTTATTCAATTTTTGTTCAGAAACTTCTACACGAGAAAAAAAAATGTTGTCGTGTCCTTCATATGAACATAAAAATATACATTTTATTCATTCTTCTTGGTTATTTTCATTCATACATCAACTCAATGTGCTCAGAGTTTCCTTTCATTAGAATGAAATTCTTCAAAATCGCCCGTGAAATTTTATATCTGTAAACTGTGTAACTGTATGATATAATTTAAATTACTGATTTTTTGGATCACAACTATGACATAGCTAGTGATGAGTAAATACTGTACAAGTTTGCTAAATTACGGTGTTGTTCAGAGCAAACAGAAATAAATGTTCTATTACTAGAGCCAATTACTCAGAATTTGATAAAGTAAACCTCGCCATTTTTTTTTTTTATTTTTTGTAAAATTGTTGCTGAAGTCCTTGCCAACACACTACTGCTCTATCTAACTAGGTGGCAAAAAAGAGAACCAAATTTATAAATTCAAAGCTCACCTTACAGTATTTGATATCACGCTGAGAAAATAGATAACGTTATGCGATCTTTGGAGTCCAGATCAGATATTCATAGACTAAAAATCAGTACACACTACCAGGGTTTTTAAAAAAGATATCAAATGATGAAAATCTATTAATTTCTTTAAACAAATGCAAACGTACAAAAATTAGCACTTACATAGTTTTAGCTTAGGTTTCCTATAAAATTGCTTTAGAGAAGGCATACAACATCAAAACTTATTTGAACTCTTAAATTACAGAAAAAAAAGAAAAGGAATTTTGCTCTAGAGTGGCGAAGTAAGGAGTTGATCTTTACGTCGCAGGTATATATGAATCCCACTGTGGGACGTGGAGACCGGTCATTTGGATGAGACCGTATAAACCGAGGTCCAGTGTCGCAGTAGGTGCTGGCACGAAAAAGATCCCTCACTGCTCAATGGCCGTAAGTGCCGAGTATGGGAAAAAATTTGCAGCTCTCCACCGGCAAGTGGTGGCGTCTCCATATGAGTAAAAAATTATCGAGAGGGACGTTAAACAACAAACAAACAAACAAAACAATGTTGCGTTTTTCTTTTAAAAAACTATTCAAAAGTTTTTATTCCATAAGTTTCTTTCTGTAATGCAATAGCGAAGGAGAAATCTGAAATACCTTCATTTGACTTGCAATTGGTCATATCTCCGAGATTTTGGATATTTCAATTATTCGCTTCTTTAACTTGCCAATTGTTCACGGTAGCTCAGTCGGTAGAGCGCTCGCTCCGTGATGGGAAGTTCGTGAGTTCGAATCTCGGCCACGACTGACCTAAGTCGATAAAAAATGGGTAGCAGCTGTTCCTTCGCCATGCGCTCGGCACTTTAAAGTGAAAGTTGCGGGTCCTTCGGATGAGGCCTTAAAAACCGAGGCCCCGTATCACGGTATGCGTTTGCACGATAAAGAACCCTCACTGCTCAATGACCGAGAGTGCCGAGTAAAGGTCTAATTTGAAACCCTTCACCGGTATATAGTGACGTCTCTATATGACAGAAAAATTTTCGAATGGGGCGTAAAACAATATACAATCAATCAATCTTTAACTTGCCTAGCTTTCTAGTTTGCTCTCTCTCTCTCTCTCTCTCTCTCTCTCTCTCCCTCGATAGATAGATAGATAGATAGATCTGGGTCTCTGCCTCAGAACTCATCCCTAGTGTTTCCAAGGTTCTGTGTATTTGCCCTGTTTTGACTATTTTAATCGATTGGATTGACCACTGTTCGTTATCTTTTTGCTTTTAAATATCCACATGAAAAATTGGGTATAGGTAAGCGCAACATTTTTTTTTTTATTTCTAGAATGATGACAGTGGAACTCTAAACCTGATATGTGTAAGCTTTGCATGCTTTTCTGCATTTGCGATGAAGAGTGTTTTGTAAATGTATAAAATTTTAATGCAGATTTCAACGATGAAGAGAAGAAGACTATGTAATATTATCTTACCGAACAGCACTTGCCTTATTATACATGTATGAATTATTTAAAAAAAAAAACTACCCGGTGTAGCCCTCAAGGAATTTTTAAATACAGGCTAATGAAAATTTTGATCGAGTGGAAAAATAACAATACTAGATTCGTGTTTTATTTTTTAAAATGCATTTGTTCATTAATTTGTTTTTTATTGAGAGTAACTCCTATTATAAGAAACATGAATACAACAAAATTTTAAAATGATAAGCAAATTAATAAAAAACAATGTAATTGAACAGAAGACATAATTTATGCATGAAAAGGTTTGAACATTAAAGAAAATAATGGTTACAAATTTCACCCAAAAAATTAAAATTAAGACCCACACGATTGATTATTTTGTTAATTAAGTTTTGCAACAATTCCAAGATAAATTAACGGTCATCCCAATATGGAGGTTATTTTTTCTATGATTCATACATCTTGAAGGAAACAAATTGTTTTTTTATGATTTTAAGTTCGTACATACAATTATATACGTTACATAGATTACTTAACATTAAAACCCTTATTTAGGGGGAAGGTTTCTACTTGTGCTAACAATGTGCTGTGTGAAATTCAACAATGTCTTCCTTTATTTTCTATCAACCTGAAAAAAATTATCTTCTTGACTTAAATGTGCATTAAAAATGTTAATGAATGGCAGAAAAATACTGTTTGTTTCTCAAAAGAGGGACAGAAAAGGGTGGGAATTAGACATTTGATATCTGTAAGTACAATTCAAGCATATTTCATGCACGAAGTACAGTACACATTGTATCAGTCTTTTTTTTTTTTTTTTTTTTTTTTTTTTTTTTTTTTTTTGTTTCTACAGAATGTGATATAAATCGGCTAAAAAAAAACATCGATATGTTTTATGCACTGTGTGGAAATATTCTTTGACATCCATAAATAGCTGGAGCTCATTCCTTAACAATACTATATTAACTGATAGTTATCTAAATATTTCTTTAACAATAAAAAATAATAAAAACGCATCTTTTTTCTATTTATAGCTAACATAAATAACAATCAATTATGTCTTCGTCACCCGCGTGGCGCAGTGGTTAGAGCGCTCGCTCTAGAGTCGCGGAGTAAGGAGTTGATCCTTACGTCTCGGATTTGAATCCCACTGTAGGACGTGGAGACCGGTCCTTCGGATGAGACCGTATAAACCGAGGTCCAGTGTCGCAGTAGGTGCTGGCACGAAAAAGATCCCTCACTGCTCAATGGCCGTAAGTGCCGAGTATCGGACAAAATTTGCAGCTCTCCACCGGCAAGTGGTGGCGTCTCCATATGAGTGAAAAAATATCGAGAGGGACATTAAACAAAACAAACAATCATGTCTTCAGGTATAGATTTATTTCAATAGACAAACATATGGCTAATTTCGTTTAATTATAGTTTTCATAATGATATTCTAAACTTTAGTTCTAAAAATTGTTTCCTACTCCAGAATATCACCTGTTACCAGTCATGGATTTATTTTTTTTTCTCTATTCAACATTCATTCTTTCATCTTCCTTGTTTTCTAAAGCAATACCATTGTTTTTATCTACTTAACTATAGATGCACCCCTCACGATTTTCTTTGCCAGCATCATAAACTTGCGATGAATCGGTCATGGCCTCACTTGAAATGCCAGGGACGTCAGTATTGAAATGCTCACGGATAGTTACACCGTTCGCAACATCATTAATCTCTGCGTATGTTTCATCAGCAATATCTATGGTAATACGAGGTGAAGAATCACCTGTCGCACAAAACAATGAAATACACGTATTTTTGAAGCTATGTACAATAATTAGTGCTAATATACCTGTAATGAGAATTGCAAACCCTGTAACAAACGAAGTTATTGTGAATCGTTTGTCTTTACTGATTTTACCATGTGTATGTTCCATAATTGTCACAGTCTCTTAAAGTGATTTTTAGCTGATTTGTGGTTATTCGTGGTAACATTCTTTGAATATGTCTGGATAATTCTATTGCAGTATCTAAAATGTATTATGTTCAAATCAATTATTTTATTCATCTATCTATATTGAATATAATAATTCATAGATTCTGGTGATCTCAAAATAAAAGAAACTTAAGAGTCTGTCACATCTGATTCCTGTTAGGATGATTTGTGCTGACTTTAATCAACAATGGCCAACCAATGACTAAATTGTATGACAAACAAAATGACTTCAGCTTTTCCACTGTCAACTGTCTATATTCATATAGTAATATTCCAACATTACTTGCATATGATCTATAAACTTACTTGATACCCGAAAGTATGCTCTGGGTGCAATCAATTTTTGATCCGAGGGAGGCAACTGATACCGGTAAATAAGTTGATGTTACAGGGATTTTAACAACTTCCTTTGAAATCAGCATTTCGAATTGTATGGATTGTATGGTCATTATAATGACCTTTGCAAATTACAACCTATCATTTTGACTTACATATTTTCTACAAATTATGAGGCCATTGTTTTACATAAACTGGACTACGAATTATTCAGTCTGATCAATACTTAGAGCTCACAGCGGATGTGACAGGTCGAAAGGGGATGCTTTCTCCTTCTAGGCACCTGATCCGTGTTTTGTTCCCTGTTTAAGGATTGTCGCCTGCGTGGCGCAGTGGTGAGCACACTTGCTCTAGAGTCGAGCTGTAAGGAGTCGATCCTTGCGATGTGGGTTCGAATCCACTGTTTGGTGTGGAGACCGGCTCTTAGGAAGAGAACGTATAAACCGAGATCTCATGTCACAGTAGGTGCTGGCACAAAAAAAAAATCCTCTCAAAAAAGATCTGCTCAAAGTCCGTAAGTGTCGAGTTCAGATGTAAAATTGCAGCCCTCCACTGGCAAGATGTGGCATCTCAGTGTGATTGAAAATGTCCGAAAGTACGTTAAACAAGCAAACAAAAATATATGGATTATTTTATGTGATTTTTTTAAAGATTGATTACCGTTCGCTTTTTTCACCTTTTTAATATCTGTTTTGGAATATTGATCTCAGCATTGTATTTAATATCATTGTAGTCATTTTTACATGTCATTTTTGACATCATTGACATCTGCTTTTACAATAAATATTGAACTTGTGAATTTACTATCCTTGTCATTGGTCATTTGCAAATATTTTGTTAAAGACATTCTGATTGTACACACAGGTACTCTGAAATTAATATTAAAAAGATGATTGAGTTTCTGATTGACAATATCTATGTGGTTTTCGGAGACCAGATCTTTCAACAATCTGTTGGAGGAAATCTCTTACTGTTGCCTTCAACTCGATATTTACATCTATCGACGACGTATTATCAATTAACAATAGTTATTTCTATTCTTATGTCGATACGATATATCACAGTGAGCTCGAAATAAAAGATACCACAGAGTCTGACACATTTGTTACATATTTAGATATTTTACTAGAAAAATACGTTAATGGTAATTTAACAACAAAGCATTATGATAAACGTATTAACATTTTACTTTTCAATCGTCAACTTCCCTTACTTATACAGCAATAAACTCTTATCACCGGCATATTGGTTGTATATCTCTCAGTTGATTCGACACGCAGGAGCCCTTCTTATGAACAATTTCTAAAACGAGGTAAGTTATTGACAAACTAGTTGATGAAGCAAGAATTTCAACAGTCTCGTTTAAAGTCATCATTTCGTTAGTTCTATGGTCGAATGACCTTGTCAGCAAATACAAACTATCATTAAGTCATATGTTGACTGACGTTTTTCATACTTATTTGTTGTGTCATTATTTACACACTGAATTGTCGACGGATTTTTCTGTTATTTCCCGATGATGACAAGTAGCACACGGCGGGTGTGACCTGTCGGCAGGGGTTGCTCACTCCTCCATGGCACCTGATCCCACACCTGATATGATTTTTATGGAGGTCCGTGTTTGCTCGATTTGTATTGTTTAATGGACTTTGAACATGAATACCATTCGTTATCTTCATATTGCATGCAGCAATGAAAACTCTGTGCAAAGTAGTTATATCGATATAGATATGTTTACTGTATATTCCCAGGGAAAAAAAAGAGAAAATATTTTCAACGAATTAACATTCCTCAGATGACTTAAATCTTTTAACAGACTTGTTTTAGGACTGGTCAAAAGTTTACTTTATGTCTTTGAACATTTTGTGTTTCCTGTTTAGAAAGTTACGGACAAAACGTTAATCAAACATTTTAACCACTTCGATCTTTTGGAAATAACATTGAGTCAGCTAGGATCATTCATTACACTGCTGGCTTTCAAAACCTCTGTCCGTATGAAAATCCCCTGTCTTTCTCTGTAACCTACAGCATTTCCACAATTATCTACAGTATATCTACAGCATGGTACGGTATGTCTCCTCTGTACATACAGTAATTCTCAGTATGCCACTGTATGTATCCCAAGCATGCCACAGTTACCTACAGTAGGCCCCAGTACGCCTATAGTAGGCCCCTGTATGGCTACTGCTATCTACAGTAGCTTACGGTATGCCACAGTATACGCCCCAGTAGGCCCCTGTATTGTTCACCGAAGCAAAACGGTAGAGGTACACAATGATTCAAGAGGCAAATTCTTTACAGTTGAAGCTATACCTCGGTTAAAATTATTAATGAAGAAGAATTAATGTTGATTTATAGAATGATTTTGTACATTACATCTCTAATTTAATGTTATACTTGTTATGTTTTAACAAATAATGATATACAGATTTATTTCTGATGGGGTTGATTAAGGTCAATTTATTAGGAATGACGATAATTAATCACTTGTATTAAAAAAAATCCTGTTCTGTTGTAAGTGTCGGTAAAATTAATTTTTTGATGATTTAAATAAAGAATAATTCATCAACTCATCAACAAAGTCAGACCGTTTTAACACATTGAATGTATATTTTTAAACTTTCTATTAAAAAAGGAGAACTAGTTTGTATTAAATCCGCATGGTTTTAAATCCGATAATATGAACATGTTTTGAAAGAAGTAAACTATTTTTCTTTTATCTAGGAACGTAACAATTCCCGATATATTGTTAAAAATGATGCCAATGATAAAAATGACAGTGGATAATGAACTAAAGGGCGTGATAACAACTATTCTTTGAAGCTTACTTGATAGATTTTAATTTCAATTCGTATTCAGATAGTATTTAATTATTATCTATTTATGAAATGTAACATTCCCGTTCATTTAATAATTTATTATTAGCAGCACTGGAAAGTAATTATTCTTTTCTCCTTTTCTTGTAATGTTAAGACGGCCCAGAAATCATTTGAATGTTATTTTCCATTCTATTGTGTGTCGCATTTATGACGAATCCTAAGCTGCGTTTTGATTTACGTAATACCCTGTAACAAATCAATAAAATTTCGATTGTGAAATCGATAATTGATTTTTTTTATAGGCAACATTAATAAATATTCCAAACCACTGAAAGAAGCTTATACTGTTAATAAAATTGAAGTATTGTATATGGCTATTAAGTTTATAAGCTCCGCCCCCCCCCCCCCCCACACACACACACAAATGCACATATTGTCTCCGTATTTATAACCAAGACAGTATTATCAATATTGATGATAAATCCATGAAGTGATGAGAACACTAGTTTGTTGCACAAAAAATACGACAAAGACATGACCTAATTACTTTTCCGATTGTGTGATCAAAAAATTCCTTAGTATGCTGGTATGGTGCTAATGAGGATACAGATTTTTTTAATGAAATTATTTCATAATTTAATAATTATTTCATTTACTCTATCAATTAATTTCATTTTTCAGACCTGTATATATCTAATGTTATTTGCAACGGTCAGCTTAACAATAGGTCCTAATTGCCTATTGTTCTATGGCTGCGTCTGGCCACTAGTGTTACGGCTAAATAAACAACTGACTGACCACTCAGATCATATTCACTATGAACTACATGTATCAGTTTAAATTATAGTATAGATCTGCTTAAATAATTGAATTTTTTAAAAAAAAATGTCAAATAAAAAAGAAATGATTTTCTGTGAAATTCTCACTGAAGCACAATATACTTAAAATTATAATTGGTGATTTGTACAATATACTAATAATTTCAGTAGTCGATGTTGTTTCCTAAGCGTTTTTAAGGGGATGAAACGCATGTATTAAACATACTTAGTACGTTTAGGTTTTTAAAACTTCTGTTTTAATAATGCCATAAGGCGAAAATATAATTTTTGCAAAGTAAAATGCATTAAAAAGCAGGCATGAATGCCTGTTATCCTTTTATTCACAGTACATTGAAATAAGAAGTCAGTAAAATAAATCAAGGAGTCCGGAGAGAGAGAGAGAGAGAGAGAGAGAGAGAGAGAGAGAGAGAGAGAACATAATTTCAATATAGATTATGCTAATTAAAACGTAAACAGTTGACAAATAAGGGGAAAAAATTCCCACACCAAGCTGAGCGAGGTCAAAGTCTATGACAGTATTCTCTGATCTATAATTAAGGACAAACGGATTGAAATTAAAGGTCCCTGGCATAATTGAATTATCCATTGAATGCATTGAAATAATCAATGAAAATAAGAATGAAATTGTGTTATACATATAAAAGAATTTATTATAATTCATAACATTGAATGAAATCTTTTAACGTTTACGCCGCTTCTCGGGGGGTTAAATAATATTATATTTCCGTGTATACTTACATCTACTATTCAAGAACGCCAAAATATACGGAGTGTTTGCATTCGTTGTTTGACACATGATAAGAAATGCACGATACTTGGGAAAAGACTCCCCATGCCCACCAATATCTGTTAATGTCATGTCCATATGATACATGTACATTTACCCTTCATTAGTGTTAGTATCATATGAAATACGTAGTATTAAGGTTGCTTAAAATTTGAAAAGTTGTGATACAGTTGCATGCAGATAGAACAGAACTTGAATTGATTTAAACAAGTATAAATTCAACTCAAATTAATACTTTCAGACTTCATTTTTTTTTCTACTTATAGTTGAACCATTCAATTGTGTCTACTAGTGTGGATTTATTTCAAGAGACACATACATGGCCTTAGTTCCTTAAATAAGAGTTATTTATAACGATATATTAAACTTTCGTTCCAAAACTGTTTCAAATATCACCTGTTATCAATTAAGGATTGTTGTTATCTATCAATATCCAAACTTTTATCTTCCTTATTGCATGTACGAGGGTTGTCCAAAAAGTTCGTGGACAAATGCTTAGTTTTCTTTATAAAGTCCGCAATGGCAAACATGTACGATAATATCTTAATATAGACCATGATTGAGTAAATGTACAACAAATTAAAACAATGCACACTATTTACTGAACATTATAGGTGTAAATACTTTGTATATGCAAGTCGCACGGGCCAGTCTGACATAACGCTTATTTCATGATAACGTCAAATATGAATTTTGAATTTTTATTGCATGTTCATAGACGCTATTTTTCTATATTATGCCACATTCCCAAATGTGTGCAATGATATTTATGTATAGATTATAATTAATTTAAATTTTAAAATTCAAAACAATACACAATAATTTACGAGTGCCATCAATATTAACACTTCGTAAACACAGGATGCACAGCCCAGCCCGACGGCGCTATATTTATAACAACGTTATGAATAGGAATATATCCTATTTTCATCAAATAACAGAGGTTTTCCACTTCTTGTATTGTCTCCGACATTTTACACATCGTTGAAAAATCGTATACACCAAATACAAATCACTAGACTAAATATTTTCCAATAAATTTAAGTTGTTTGAATAAATATTTTGTTTTTCACGACGTTTCAACCATATTAACCATAATTGTATAATTGGACGCTGTCCCGTTGGGATGGCCGACGTCGCTTTTTCTGTCAATTTTTGAAACATACTTCTTGCAGTTTTCACTTAATATTTTCATTGTCTATTTAGTAAGCGATACTAAAGGTATCAGAAAATGGCGATAACCGCTTTATTTGTGATATATTAAATTTTTATTCAGCTTTGACTCGTTTTAAAAAGAAAATAATCATTTCAATCAGATCACTTTATTTAAAACTTCATAGCATTTAAACCCTGGTCCGTGCGCACTATCGGCGACCTTTAATGACCGAGATTTTTACAAAAATATTAAGTTCAAAGAATAAAAACCAAACTATTCCGACTTGGATTTTCATAACTAATATTTTGGTATACAATAAGCATATCTTGAACCATTCATTTCGACAAAAACGCCATTGTCCACGAACTTTTTGGACAACCCTCGTACGTGTATACATGTGCCTAAAAGCAATGTCTTTGTTTGAATATATTTTACTTGTTTAATATCAATTTTCCACTAATATTGAGACGCCACTACGATATAATGTCTATCTCTGTAAGTTTGACATTTCCAGATATTATATTATATTGATGTTTTACCGTATCATTATAAATTTCCGTCAACCAGTTTACTGTTTCCTTTTAGCTCTCATTTTACATTTTAGAATTTCTAGATATATTGTATTGCTTGAAATTGTAATATTTCCATATATCAATTATTAAGGTCTGCCGTCGGAAACGGAAGACCTTATTGTTTTCGTTCGGTTTCTTTTTCCCTATTATTATTTTTTTTTCTTACCGATTTTGTGCACGCGAGTTCTCGGAAATGGCTCAGTCGATTTTCACCAAACTTTCAGAACTGATAGATATTCATCTGAACCTTGTCGGAAATTTTTGTCGTCGATGTTTTCACTTCCGGTCGTGAGATATGGACGATTTTCTGATTTTCAGAGAGTCGGCTTGTCCTGGAAACTCCTCCGAAACGACTTAAGATATTGAGTCAAGATTTTCCGTGAAGATTGAGGAAGGTTTGTAGATGTGCAGATGGGTGTCCAAATCTTTCTAGCGCAGAAGGCGCCGAAGCTCGGTAGGGCTCGTAAAAATGTCTCAGAAATATCTCACAAAATTTGACACGTTTTGTTTCATATCTTCGTACCTTTTAATATTTTGTTAAAACATATAGAAGAAAAGTTGTGCAGAATGATAAGTGCTTTCATTTAATTTCAAGAAAAAAGGGCTGACGTCCAACATTAGGGGCTTAGAGAGGTCAAAAGTCTTTCATCCATAATTCTTTAACCATAAATATTTTGTTATCAATTACTGAAGCAAAAATGTTTATCTTAACGATTTGCAACTATTTATTATAAAAATAAGATCATATATTGCGTAATAAGGGGCCAAAGGGGCCAGGATGCTAAATCTTTGACGCTTTATATCTCGAAAAGGGGGAATATTTTGATAAGCAATACTGAACAAAAGATGGTCAGAATAATGTTCTTAACAATATGCAACCTTTCAATTTTTGTCAAACGGCCCCGTGAAGGACTGGGAGGGGTGGCCCCTAAATATTTCGATTCGGCATATCTCCACAACGAAAAGAAATCTCTGAATAGGTGTTGAACAAAAAGTCTTCAAAATCACAAGACCTTTCATTTGATATTAAGAAAAAGGGCCTGACCCCTCAAATTAGGGGCTCAGAGGGGCCAAAAGCCTTTCATTTATAACTCTTTAACTATCAATATTTTCTTATTAATTACTGAAGCAAAAATGCTCATCTTAACAATTTGCCACTATATATTATGAAATTAAGATCATATGTTGCGTAATGAGGGGCCAAAGGGGCCAGATTGCTAAATCTTTGACGCTTTATATCTCAACAAGGGGAGATATTTTAATACGCAATATTGAACAAAAGATGTTCAGAATAATGTTCTGAACTTTATGCATTCTTTCAATTTTTGCAAAACGGCCCCATTAAGGACTTGAAGGGCTGGCCCCCTGAATAATTCTATTCTACATATCTCGATAACAAGAAGAAACTTCTAAATAGTTGTTGAGCAAAAAATGTTCAAAATCACAAGTCTTTTTCTTTGATATCAAGAAAAAGGGGCTGACCCTTCAAATTAGGGGCTCAGAAAGGCCAAAAGACTAATATGTATCTCTTCCATGATCAAGAATTTGTTATATATTACTGAAGCAAAAATGCTTAACGTAACAATATGCAACAATATATTGTAAAATTTTGATAATCTATTGCGTAATTATGGGCCATAAGCGGCCAGAATGTTAAATCTTTTACACTTCATATCTCGAAAAGGGGAAATATTTTGAAAAGCAATATTGAACGAAAGATGTTCAAGATTCTGTTATATAAATCAAAAGAATTAAATCTAAGGAGGGAAATCTTTATATCATTATCTTTTAACGAAAACTTAATCAGAATCACATCTTACCTCATCGAAAATTCGGACGGAAGACCTACTCGTTGCTCGCAACGAGATCTCATCTAGTATCTTCTTATATTTATGTCCTTCAGTAATTTCTGCAGTGAAGCGAGGTATCACATACGCCCTCGTTTCCATCATCTTGCATTGGAAGAGACCATATTTGTTAAGTTTTCAGCTCCGTGTGATGTCCATGCTTACTTACATAATGAATTTCTTTGCGAAAATAGCAGGGAAAATGCAGTTTATGTCGATTTGGAGTTCTTAGTTGGAGTTATTAGACAGTGAGAAACATAAATTCGACTCTCTTTATATTTAGCATGATTAACCGTACGTTACAGTAGCTATTGAGCGAACAAACCTCATAATATAAAGATTATTTTTAAGGTATTGCATACTTTAACAAAAGGGGCCCATACCTGTTGTAACCAAACATCCGAATATGTGACTGCAAGCGGAAGGTAAACATTCACATTTTCCTTCACAGATTGATCCGTAAGTAGGAAAAGGGCATTTTATTTTACAATTATATCCATAATAATCCAATGGACACTCTGAAAAAGAAAATGGATCTTATGAGAGTGATCTATTAGTCCTCTTCTAAATGTGTGAAGATATACACAGATATGAGGATAATTGACAACATAAATTTCCAGTTCATTGAATGCGAGTATAGTTTTTAGTATATTCAAAGCAACTTTATGAAAAAGAAAGGAAGTTGAAATTTAAAGTTTTAATTCAAATAGTCTCCATTAGGTAACACCAAATTTGTAGCACATACCTTTACAAGTGTTTTTCACTCTGTAGAAATTGGAAAAACATTTTTCCAAAGCACTTACAATTCCTCTGTACAAAAATGCAATGCTTAATCACAATAATTCTAAAAAAAAAAAAAATAGTTCATGGACTTACACGTTTCATAAAAGATATGTTGAAGTGAAATGGTGATTTACCAGTCAAGAATAGTGAGTAAATGTGTTTTTCTTGGATCATTCAATGTACATATATCAATCTTACCATTTTTTTTAACTTAACAAAATCAATTTTGAATCCTTATACATGTACATAAATTTATCAACAGAGAGCATGTTGAAAAATAAAAAAAAAAATCGTAAATCTTACCCAGTTCGGCATTGTTTTGACAAGGTTATCTTTGAGAAAATTGCAGCAATCACTGAAACACAGATATTCATTATAAAAACATAACCGGTATCGAAACATACCATTTTTAAATACAAATAAACCTTAGTTTATTCTAAACAATATATTGACGTATTTATTTCCTTTGACACATTTTAAATATCCAATAAGAACAAAGTAAAAGGATTTTTTTCCCTTAATCACTTTATACATGTATATCTACAATGTATTTTTTTTATGATTATTAATTATTGTGTGTGTGTGTGTGTGGATGTGGGTGGGTGTGTGTGGATGGGTGGGTGTGGGGTGTGCGA
The DNA here is from genome assembly GCF_033153115.1 of Saccostrea echinata. Classification (NCBI taxonomy): domain Eukaryota; kingdom Metazoa; phylum Mollusca; class Bivalvia; order Ostreida; family Ostreidae; genus Saccostrea; species Saccostrea echinata. Next base: position 4,424,809 of record NW_026889760.1, read on the forward strand.
GTGCATGTGTGTGTCTTAAGTAACCAAGACTCTTCAATGTGAGTGTGAATTTTGATATTGCTTAATAATGTACGCTGCACTTGCATGGCGTTCAGCGTAATTGACGTTGACGTAAAATAATCACATCTTTATCTTTTGACTTCCCCGCCCGTGATATGGTGTTTTGAATGCTGGAGCTTTCCAAACCTTTTTATAAGCAAAATACATGTAGATTATAAATATTTAAGTAATGAATTATTATTATTTGGAAAAATTAAGTCTCGTAACTGCAACGGTGTGTGCAAACAAATTTTCATAACGTACTGCCTTTTGAAAAGTAGATTGTATATCAGACTGATTTGAAAAATTAAATATTACTTAAAAGTTTTAAATTTTATGAATATATACCATCCGTGAAATTCATTTCACGCAAAATGTTCAATAAGCTGTGGTAGGTTACTTTTTAAAGTAACAAAATACATGTTATTGATTCAATGTATTAAATGTTTTGATGGTTGAACATAATCATATGGCTGCAATAATAGGATTTAAACATTGATTATGTGGTTCGTTATACATATAGTTATAAAGATATTATTTGGCAACAAAATCAGGCTGTATTTTTACAATGTTAAACTGAAAATCAATGATATGTATATATATATATATATATATATATATATATATATATATATATATATATATATATATATATATATATATATATATATATATATATATATATATATATATATATATTAGTTTTCTTTGGCAAAAACAAAACAAAAACAAAAACAAAAACAAACAAAAAAAAACAAAAACCAAAATTCATTATTTATCATATGGTACATGTATGTGAATCCTATAAATTCTCCAAACTTTAATAGCTCTATCTGTCCGCCGTTCTCATGGACGTATTATGCATTTCTTCGCTCTATAGAACTCCCTAGCTATATCTGTCTTCCCTATATACATGCATTATATAAAATATATGATCCCACATTTTAATCCCCATTATCTGAAAGCACTCGACGCCACGTACAAGTGGAACTTTAGCATTAAATTTTGTAAATCATGACGTCTTATCTTGCTAAACCGGTTTTTAATTAAATGCATTTCTCAATTTATATACCATGTTAAATTTTTAAATACTTTTGACACTTGCACTTTGAACAAATATGAATCCGGCTTACTTTTGAGCATGAGCAGCTGTTGCGTTGCTATTTTTGAGAAGAATAGTCCTTATACTGTTTTCCTAAATGTACAATATTTTGTAAATTTATGATCTCCTTAATGTACAATATTATGTAAATTTATTATCAAGTATATATTGTGGCCCTATCTAAAACCAACGATTTGAATAAATGTCTGAGGACGTTGATATAATCTGAATTTGCTCTTGATGTTTTCCTTTATATATCCCCATGTAGAATGTTGATTCCTTATTATTGCCCTATTCTTTATCATTAGGCCATTATTTGAACCAACTTGAATCTTCACTACCTGATGTTGCTTGCGTTTTAATATCCCACTGGCAGATAGCACGACTATGTTGCACAAACGTTGGTAAATGGCTTCAAAATTGAGTAGAAATTGAGTAAAAAAACGTTGGGTCAATGTTTGAAAAAGGAGCGGGAAAACAAGCAATCATATGTCAATGTATTTGCAACAAGCATTCATTCAATTTTTTATTAAACAGGTAAAACTTATCTCCAACAATTGGCCAACAAAAAAGAAGCTTCAAACCAATAAATCGCCAATATCCAACAAACCGTTTCACAACACCCAATCAATGAAGGACCAACATTGGGGAAAATCTAACCAACCAATTTCAAATGTTGTCTGTAAGTTGGCTGTTAGTTAGCTTACAATATCTACGTTAGCTCAACTATAAGCTATCATTTCAACTGGGCTATCTTAGCCTACCAGTCGCCAATGTTGGCTGTAAGTAGGCATACAATTATACCTACATTGGCCCAACAGTATGACATTAAGTTGAAGTACGCCGGGCTGATGAGGAAATGACGTGTGCTAATGTAGAACTACTAACATTGGCCCTACATTATAAAAAAAAAAGTTATCAGAAACAGAGGAAACAAAACCAAAACTGGTACGTTTCAAAGTTCCAAATGGTTTTTCATTGCATTTCTTCAAATGCCAAGCCAAACATACCTCACACTCACATTGCAGCAGTCATTTTGCTTTATTTTACAAAATTAATACTGTTGTTGAATGATGTAAGCAATATAACATTAATATAATTTAAAATCATTTCTTTTGAAATAAAAAAATAAACTTTTATACATGTACCAAAGGTCAATATTACATAATCACTTCCTTGATTTTTTTTAATTTTGAAATTGTCTCGCAAAACACCTGCCAAACATCAAAACCCTATCTCTTAGGGTTCAGTCACATGAAGTGTGATATAAATAGAGGATATTCAATGTTTTGTAGATGAATATGGAATTTATTTCACGAGTAGGACAGAATTTTTTTATATTTTCACGAGTGCTAAGCAAAACAAAACATTGAATTTCCTGTTTATTACATTTTCTTTGATTTTCCCTTTGACTATCTTTTCTTAGCACAGTGTCATAGGCTGTGACGTCATAGTTGAGCTATCGATAGCTAAGCGATTGCGAGATTGAAAAACGTTGTAAACATGGATTTTTAACATCATATTTGGAGAAACTTTGGCAGTTAAAGTCTCTGTCAGGATGGTTCATTTACTCTCTCTATCTTATAACAGGCCAAGGAGTGTTTTTAACACTCTTCGTGATGGGAAGGAAAATCGAAAGTTTTACCGTACTTCTGTGATTCTCACACTGTGAGAATACCATTTTGATATCCTTTCACACTGTGTTAGAATATCTCTTTTATTCAATAAATAAATTACAGTATTTCACTGTTGAAAATGTTATAAAGTGTGATATTTGGGCAAATGATGGATAATTCCTACATGTTTAAATGTCACTGCTTTATTGGTAATAAAATAAATGATTTAAAAAGAAATATTATGAGTTTGTACTACAGGAGAATTATTTCATTCTATGAGCTCGTTTTAAATAGCTTATCCATAAAATGAAGAAAAAAAAAATCCCATCTAACAATTGAAAAAGAAAATCAAAGGGGCATACAACAAGTGCTTTGATGTAAAGCACGATCGTTGACTAAATCAACAGTAGGAGAGCTTGGAGACATTTCAGTACAGAAATTTTAAACAACAATGATTTCTGTTTATCAGTAGTTCATTGTCTTTGAACATTTTGTGTGCATGTGTGTGTGTGAGGGTTAAATGCAAGGTGCTCTATGTTGAACATGTTATAGATAAGCTGAACATTTACACCTTTGCGCACTATAATTTTCTCAATGTGTTTTCTTTAGTGTATAGAGGGTCCTTAAAAGTCATTAGACATACTTTAAAAATTACTTTCTGCTCGGTCGTATTCTCTATAAGGGCTATATAGAATTGACCTCATCTAAAGGCTTTATTTGTATAATATAATAATATGAAAACCTTACCCTGTTCGAGGTGGTTCTGAAAAGAAGTCTTTATTCATCGATACTCTTGTAAGAAAGATAACTCTTAATGACATAAATTTCTATTATTCCTTCATAAATTTGTCAACTTGAAGTGTCATTTTTTACCAATTTTGCCAAGCAAACTATGCTATAATTGTTTGAATTTTACTTAAAAAAACATATCTTTTGGAAAATCATAAGAGTTATAGAAACATTTTATATGAGTGAGCAGAGAGTTTATGAACCTTAAATGAGAAAAATTCAGATACATAATGTTCCGTCCTCGAAAGGAAAAAAAGGCTTTTAATTCAAATATTGCTTGAGGCTTATTTAAGCCAAAATGTTGAAGTATTTATAGCTTTCCAAGAAAGAAATTTTTGAGAATATTGAGAATTTTTTCGTGATTTTTTTTTTTCATAATATTTAAAAAATGAAATATCTATAGTTTGAATTAATTTCTTTTCAAACAACAATATTTGCTATTTTCTTATTTTATATGCAGTTTTCATGAATAACTTACCGTTTTCTTTGTATGCTTCCGGTCGATTGCTAATGTTTTTATTATTAATATTTTTGAAAAAAGAAAGCCTGTGTAGATGATTATTATCAAAGAATTGCAAAACTAGCTAGACTTCTGAAACACTGAGTATTCAACTGTCTACTATTTATTCACGTGGGGCAAAATATTGAAAGATGAAAAGTACGCAGGTAGGTTAAGGCTTCCCATAGAATATCACAGTGCACTCTGTGCCTTCACTTCTCTGAACTACCAAAATATGACGTCATAATGGAAAATGACGTCAAGTCACTGCCAACTTCAGGTGTTATGACGGGGAGAGTGTCATGAACTTTACATTTTATTTCAAACTGCATGGAAAATGCTAGACAGTTATTGCAAAATTCACGGGTCGTTAAATGTTTTTTAAATCTTATATGTCCGAATATTTTAAAAAAAATACATCGCTAACGTACTCTTGATTGAAATTCAGCATGTTCAAAATGCTTACGAAAAATATACTTTTGAAACGTACTCTGTTTTATACCCATGGTTGGAGGTAGAGTTTATTTTGTGTGTATAAAAGAGTCTGGCGCAGGTGATTAATGAGGATTAATTTGAGATCTTTTGTGAAAAACTGTAAGAAGAAGTTCTTCTCTAACTGAATCTTGCTTGGGATAAATGTATGATGGCTTTGTTTTAATACATATTACAATATTGTGTGGAAAATACCCTCAAATTTGTAGGTAAGTTGAATTTCTCACAAAATATTTTGTACCCAACTAATACTATGACTTTTCCCAAGCACATTTCGGGTTCACAAGGATACGATGAATTTATTTATATAACAAAATATTAATAATTATTGTGTTAATCAGCTGCGCCGAAGCGATTTATGTGAAACACTTCAAAAAAAATATAAATGACCGTCACGTGATCAACAAAGTCATGTGATATCACAACAAATATGTTAATTTATAGTCGAGGGAACCCTCTATATAAATTGGAAGTACTAAAGCACAATACTTATAAATTAAAACCAAAACCGACTTCTCAATGCAATGTTATGTTTTGAGCGCATTTTAAAGCTTCGGGAAGCCTTAACATAGCTGCGTAATTCGACGATTGGAAAGAGCTGGTAGGGCTAGGAATGAAACCCCATTTTTCATTAAATAAAATAGTAACATCAAATTATGCTCTATGTTATTTATCCAACATTTTAGATAAATGTTTCATCAAAAATTTCTCAATAATTTCTGGGAACATAATATATATACTAATACATCTTAAGTTTGTATATAAGGATGTTTATGAAGTGTAGAAATCATGCTTTGCAAGGGTAAGATCTAGTAAGCGCATTGCTTTGAAAACTTATTTTATATGACACATGAACCTTAATTGGTTCCAGCCTTCCCTGAAGAGAATTTGGTCTCTTGTAGTATTTTCCTTTTTCACTTGTAGGGTTATTTTAGGGAAAATTCTATATATTTAAAAAAAAAGAAAACAGAAATCTTGATAATTTTAGGTGTTGTGTTTACATTCTCGTATTTGTCTGGTTTCAAGTTACAATGAAATTTCATTCCGCCAGACACAAATATAAATGCAAAAGATGAAAATGACAACATACATATTTCAATTATGAAATTTTAGTAAGTGGAATAAAACATAACATCATAGACGTGTTGTTTCTGTTGTTTCATTACCAAGACACATTGGGCAAATCTTGAACTAGTATCCTGACTGGTATCTACCACTGTTTCTTTTCCGTTAAATTTAGCGGATGACTTTGGAGAAATGGTATCTTCCTTGTTTTCCTTTGGGGAATTTAGGGCAAAATTCATCTTATTGTGTTGATCAGAACAATCAATTATAAATGTTATCTTTTCTTTATTAGTGAATAAGCCTTATGTATTGTCTGCCTCATACTTACAATTTTGTAAAGATACATTTTGTTCGTCAATCTCTTCTTTCTTTTTCAACACAGTGCTATATACATAGTCATTACAGTCATCCACTAAAAGACCAGAAGCTCCAGCGTGATCATTACTGATTACGTTTGTTGAGCCGTTTTCTTTACGTAAAATTACGCTATCAATGACATCAGAGACCTCTGAGTATATGTTGTCTAAGACAACAGTACCGTGTGATTTGTTATTAGTATTTGTAGGAGGAGGCGTGTCTTACTATAGTTATATGTTTCTCTCACAATTAGTAGTAGAATTCCAGTAGATATTAGTGTTCCGGATGTATAGATAATTGTAGCAAGATTAAACTCAGAAGTCTTGTTACCATTTACAGATATCATGCTGGAACTTTCATTGTCAAACATATTTGATGTGTTTCTTAATAACGTAGCAGCCTTGGTACCAGTTGCATATCTAGTGCTGGAACGTCCTTTTCTGGACACATCTGGTTTAATGTGCTCTAATGATGTGGAACTATTAAAAATTTCCGGCATACGCACTAAAACAATTTTTTTTATGTGTTAATCGTTCACTAAATTTAATGACTGGAAATTTACAATGAAAAAAAAACTGTTACCTTTAGTTTTGATACAGCCATATATGTGATTACAGTATGTACAGTTCCTACATTCCAGACCACATCCAGCTCCATAGTGTGGTACAGGACAAAGGAAAGAACAGTTAAATCCGTAATATCCGGGTGGACATTCTAAAATTGATTAAATTTGCTGAATAATTTTAGGAAATTTATAAAATTTCTCACACATAGTATGAAGACAGATTGTCAATTTTTGCATAAATACGTTACATACATGTGTATGTACGAGATGTGCTAATTTATATTATTGATTTCAATATTTTTACTTTAAATAAAATGGCAAATAAGTATAGTTGCAGGTCTTTAGCTCGCTAGTCTGATAAAATTGGGATGGACGACCGGAGAGCTACAGTGCCATCCATTGAAATACGTTTGTATTTCTTGCGCACAAAAGTGTGCTGTTTCTCGATTTATTTCTCTGTTTAGCTGCAAAATATTTCAAATATTTCAAAATATTATAAGCCGTGTGTTCCTAACAATTTTTTTCACTGCTTCCACAATGAAACAGTCCTTTGTGGCCTGAAATTGAAACCATCGAAAATTTTGCCTATTTATACTGCCATTTTTGGTGGCAAGACAAATCAGTTCCAAGCATTTGGTACAAAACTTGTACATACAGCTTTGTTGTGGAAGTAGTAAAAGAATATGTAAGGAACACACGGTTAGTATTTTTTTTATATTTATACGGAGAAATAAATCGAGAAACATCGCAATTTTTTGTGCGCAATAAATATGCACTTTTTCATTGGGTGGCACTGTAATCCTCTGGTCGTCCATCCCAATTTTTTTTTCAGACCAGCGAGCTACAGGCCTGTAGCTAAAACAAGTATCGTGTAAAACCTTTACAAGTATTCCCGTCTTTGTAATAGTTTGCACAACATTTCCCTGATTCATCTTCTTTCAACCTATAATAAATTAAGATTGAGATCTTAATGGAAACTTGATGTCAAATATATATATATATATATATATATATATATATATATATATATATATATATATATATATATATATATATATATATATATATATATATATATATAAAAGCAAATAAAAATATTTACCCATTTGCGCAACTTTCTACACAATTTCCTCTGATACAGAAGGAAATCATAATATAAACAAATGCAAAATATCTTAATGACATCCTTGATGACAGGATCATGAAAACAACACAACCATCAAATCTACTCTCTAGCAAATTTTTTTTTTAAAAATCGTCAAAATTTGTTACTATCTATTTGAATATAAAGCATGTCAATTAATATTTTTATGTAACATTTCCTGTGTATAAAAGAGCAAAGATTCATTAAAATCAGTGATTTACTTCCTTTTATGACTTTCGGGAAAAAATATCGACAAGCCTTTTTCATATGTTTTTAAACAAATTTTTATGACATGTCTCTGAAAGTTGTTACCCTTGTCATTTCATTCTAACTGATGGTATTTTAACAACGCCACTGATACAAAAGATATTGTAATATACTTTGAACATCATAAAGAAGGAAAATATGTGACGCCATTTAGCAAACAAATTTAACCCAATTTTATTAGATTCCCACTGGAATTATGCTGACTAACATGAGGAAATGCTCTATTGAATAAATAAATCATTGTTGTGCTATTATATTTGTTTCCCTAGATTGTACATATTGATCTTCAGGACATGATGGAGGTACATGTAAGGAGTCAGGGGAAAGATCGCTGGCGGTATCTATAAAATTCACTTACTCAGATTTATATGCGTTATTTTCAAGCTTACTTAGTTTATGGTCGTTATAATGTTCTTGTTAGCAAATATAACCCATGACTTGTCTTGTACCAATTGTTAGGCCTTTGTTTTTATACTGAATTTGACTACGGAAGGTTTCGTCTACATGTGCCAGATCAATACATAGGGCTGAGGACGGGTATGACCGGTCTACAGGAAATGCATATTCCTCCTAGGCACAAGATTCCACCTCTGGAGTTTCCAGGTTCCGTGTTTTATGCCTTCCTCACAGATTTGTATTGTTTATAAATTTTTTTGAGATAGATAATTGTTCGTTATCTTCACTTTTTCATGTACCTTCTAATCATTACAATCAGCATCAGAAAAAATATTTTTAAAAATTATTATATTCAAAAGAAAAATGTCTATAAATATGTTATCAAAACGCCTTCATTTGAGAAAATGATTCATTAATATATATGCCAGTAGGTAGAATAAAACATAACATCATATACCTGTTGTCTCTGTCGTTTCATTTACCAAGACAAATAGGGCAAATACTGGTCTAGTATACTCATATCGGGTACCACTGTTTCTTTTCCGTTAAATCATGTGTTCTGAAAAGACTTTGGAGAAATGGTTTCTCCTTGTTTTCATTTAAGGAGTTGGGGGGAAAATTCATCTTATTGTGTTGATCAGAAGGATCATTTATAAATGTTATCTTTTCTTTATTAGTACATAAGCCTAATGTATTGTCTGCCTCAATCTTGCAATTTTGTAAAGATATTTTAGTTCGTCATTCTCTTCTTTCTCTTTACACACAGTACTGTATATAAGTCATTACAGTTACCCTCCAAAACCCCAGAAACTCCAACAAGATCATTAAAATGTACCTAAAACATTCGGTGAGCCGTTTTCTTTACGTAAAATGACGCTATCAGTGACATCAGAGACCTCTGAATATAGGACAACACCGCCATGTGATTTGTTTTTATTATTTGTAGGAGGAGACGATGTCTTACTATGGTGGCATATTTCTCTCACAATTAGTATTAGAGTTACAATAGATATTGGTGTTCCGGATGTATAGATAATTGTAGCAAAATTAAACCAGAAGTCTTGTAACCATTTACGGATATCATGCCGGAATTTCATTTCCAAACTCATCTGATGTGTGCCTTGATAACGTAGTGTTACTTTTACCAACTGCAGGTCTAGTGCTGGAACTTCCTTTTCTAGAGATATCTGAATATGCTCTGATGAAGTGGAATTATGAAAAAACTATCCGGCATGCATTCTAATACATTTTTATGCCCCGCCATGAATATGGCCGGGGCATATAGTGTTTGTCATGTCCGTCTTCCATCCTTCCGTCCTTCCGTCTGTCCTTCCGTCACACTTTAGCTCTGTTAAAAGCTCAGTTTCAAAGAAACTATCCAAGATATTTTTATCAAACTTCATATGCTAAAAGATATTGATGAGAGCTATGCAACCGCATCAACATTTTTTGACCTTGTCCTTTCATTTGACCTTGACCCCACTTTTCTTAAATTAGTGTTTAGATCAGTTTTAAAGATATCATTAAAGATAGTGTTATCAAACTTCATATGCTGATACATACTGATGTAAGCTATTCAACTGCATCAATATTTTTTGACCTTGACCTTTATTTTGACCTTGACCTCACTTTTCTTAAGTTAGTGTTTAGCTCAGTTTTAATGAAACCATTCAAGACATTTTTAACAAACTTCATATGCTGATACATACTGATGAGAGCTATTCAACTGCATCAACATTTTTTGATCTTGACCTTTCCTTTGACCTTGACCTTACTTTTCTTAAATTAGTGTCAAACTTCATATGCTGATACATACTGATGAGAGCTATTCAACTGCATCAATATTTTTTGACCTTGACCTTTCCTTTGACCTTGACTTCACTTTTCTTAAATTAGTGTTTAGTTCAGTTTTAAAGAAACCATTCATAATGTTTTTATCAAACTTCGCATGCTAATACATACTGATGTAACCTTTTCAACTGCATCAACAATTTTTGACCTTGACCTTTCCTTTTACCTTGATCTCACTTTTCTCAATTTGTGTTAAAATGTTGCATTACTAATATAACCTCGGCGGGGCATTCATGTCCTAAGGACATATTTCTAGTTCTAAATGTGTTAACCGTTCACTTAATTTAATGACTGGAAACTAATTTACAATGGAGAAAAGCTAAGTATTCAATAGGGTATGTAAGTCATGTTGACTTTCACTTTCGTTTTATAACCTTCGGGTACCTGAGCGTTCTTGGAGACAATAGATTACTGCTTCTCTTTTAGCTGTAAGCATCGCAGTGGAATTATTAAACTTGTAGTTTGTTTTGATTCCCAATTGTTCCAAAGAAGAGGAGAAAATGGATTGATAGATACAGATGCAGGTAAATAGCATTTAATTGCTTTATTTTTTCATTACATGACGTAAACACAAGCTATTCCGAGCGTTCCAAGACTAGCCAAATTACTTAAGCATCAAGGGAAAATTAAATCGTTTTTATGCTAAAATCATCTGTATTCGAAAGGTACGCTTATCTACAGATTGGTTTCATATATTCATTGCACTGAATTAGCTACAAGGGTATACTTTGGAGTACTGGAAGGTATACATGAGATCGGGATATTGAATGCGATGTCATTGAAAGCAAATATAAAATAGATGTACCCAAATGTATCGACCATGGGAATACAAAGTTGAATACCACGTCGATAACACATGGTCCTTGTAGAAAACACATTCTATTTTTTTTAAATTTAATTAAATATTACGATAAATAAAAAAGATCAGCTCATTCTGTAGTCAACCCTGCCTATTCAGAAATAAAAATGGTCACACACACTAAAAAAATAATCATTTTTTATTCTATAAAGAAGGCTTTTTTTTCATGTACACCTGACTTCATGATGCCCCCCCCCCCCTTTCCAATACTCCTACAATTATGAAACAGACTTTTTTTTTTCTTGAAATAGGCAATTTTCTCCATTTGTCATTATATATTACAGGGCTGCACAAGGTACTGAAAAAAAGGAACAGTGCTTTGAGTCAATGTGTTATCCATGTATCTGCAAATGAAGCAGATCCCACAGCTATTATACTCATGAAGAGTGTGACAACTTCCAAGTTGTTAATAATGGAACTCCATTTAAATCAGGTACAGGTTAAAGATTGGGCTGCACATTTCTTTATTACAATATTCAAAACATAAAAATTCAGGATCAAGTTCAAACAAGCTCACATTCCATGGTTACTCACAGCACCAAAATGCTAGATAAATTTGTTATATACTTTCATGTTAAATAGTCAAATTTGATTGGTTTAAAAAACATTTGTTAACATGTACTACTAATGTACTGCATGCCATACATTACATTCCAATGGTTGAAAATGCATGACTAGGGGTAACAGTATTTGCAGTAATAAAAATTGTTAACTGTGCAGAAATTTTGCACGTTCGTTTCACCTTGATGATTTCTTTCAAATGCATTCTATAACAAGAGAAATATTACCTGTTTAATTTGGGTAATGTGGAATTGTTACCCCTTGAAAACCATTGCTGACCGAGGCCAGCCTCGGTCAGCGATGGTTTTTGTGGAATAACAATTTCACGTTATCCTGATAAGCATGTAATATTTTTGTTACATGTACATTTATTTGTTAATGTTAATGACTGTGAAAAACATAAAAACTTATAAATTGGTAAAATCAATTTAATACACTATAAATACACAAAAGGACAAATTTGTATATAATTCTCTATGATTTGGGTAATTAGTATATATAAAGGAAGTAAATGGCATGATATATCATTGTTAATATTCAAGAAAGTGTTCACTGTTTTTCTCGTAGATGCTCCTTTCCATCTGATGTTTTCCAGGTTTTTGTGAAAAGTTTTCTTAAAATGGCACCATTCAACTACAAATACTATGCCGGTGGAACTGTGACATCAATCAACTGCTCATAACACTGCTAACTGGCAGAGAATTTTTTTTTATTTGGAACAAGCAATCTGTTTCAAACATTTTACACCTGCAAAGTGGTACATGTTCTTCATGAAATGCTTGAAGGATGCTAAAGGCTACTGAAATTCCAAGCCAGATGAAATTCAAAAGAATTGATACAAAAGTCATTTGAAGTTTTCTATTCTTAGTGATGAGTGCTTTTCAGGATGCCCTCTGGTATCATGGGTACAACTGGTCACTGTCCGTTGTTAGTTACATTGTACACATGCAGAAAACTCGTTAAGGCAGTGATATAAGAAGCTCGAAGTGATGCTTTATTGTTTTCGTCAGATTTATAACCTGGATTGATCTCTGATGCAGTAATTTAAAGCCATGTCTTTTCATTGTAACAAAGTACTGAAATAAAAATAATTTTGATTAAAATATTTCTTTTAATTTACATTATTAAATTTTTGAGCTACAGAAATTCAAATTAATTACCTATTGGTAAATAGAAATCTTTAATTGATGAGCAAGTCTTTGCATTGTCAGACCCTTTTCTGAAAGGGCCACTTACCTTTAACAATGTCAGGACAGGTAAGGCAAATGGCTGGTCTTCATGCTGGAAGTGTGTGTTAACTCTGTAATCTTCTTAAACAAAACCATCCAGTGATGTCCTAAGATTGCCAGATGAGCAGACATATACCTGTATTTAAGAAAGATTCTGTAACATGACATTAGAATTTTTGCACAGCTTGACGCACAACTGATGGTGCCTGCAAAATATGTTATAAATCTGGCAAATATCTATTTGATACAAATCAGAACAAAATTTGTCCTTTTACAGAGCAAATTATTTTCATTATAAAGAAAAGAGAAATGCATATATACTGTGTTAATACATATAACCTGTATTATTGGGTATTTTCACCCCATTTTGATTTTTAAAATATTCACCCTTTCACCCTTGAAACTAATTATGCCCTTTCAAAATTTGATCGGACACATTCGTGTTTAAAGATATATGCTGCCTTCTTTGAATTTGTCCCGTTTTAAATTCACCTACTTGTAACGAGTACAGAATGAGAAAAATAAAACTTAACTGGGGCGAAAAATTTCCAGAACAAAATACCAGTACTTGCCTGCCTGTTGTACTATAACTCCTCCAGCCTTACAACATCCTGTATTCATTGTTTTATGCGATACCCCCCCCCCCCCAGTGGATTGATGGTCTCTTTTCCAAAAAACATGCATTTCTAAAAAGAGTGAATTTGTCAATTTAAAAATTTAGTATTACAAGTTATTAAAGACAGCAAAACAATGTTAACAACATTTATATGCAAATGAACCTCTGGATAAATCACTTATAAATGATCGACAACTTGTATGGAATATATCGAATACCCTTTTGACATTTGGAAACTCAGCATTAATATTATTCCATACATGATTGAGCTGTCACCTGATGAACCTATAATTCTTTTCTATTTTTGATATGCTTTTTATGTATTATAAGAGTAAATGTAAGTCCAAGAACTTATTTTGTGACATCAATTTCATACCTGTATTTGAGTTGCTTTTTTTTAGGATACACATTATTCAAAGTCGATGTACATGTAGTCTTAGATGTTCAGTTCTCTTGTACTTTAGCTATAAAAGAAATCTTAATGTATACAATTGTGTAAGATGAGAGAATATTTCAAACACTGAAACAGATTGAAACTTTAGCCAAAATATCCCCTATAACATGCTCTCTAAACTGAAGAATATGGTCATATAATTGCAAACATATGAATTTTGTTCAATGATAAATGCAGAGAGAATTGGCAGAATATATAGAAAAAATCTTATCTTTGGGAAATAAGTGCTTTCAAATATTGAATACTTAAAAAAAAAAACTAGACCCACTGACACGCAACAGCTAAATTTCTATTGATAAATGAAGCGTATTCTGAACAAATTATTTACCCAAACAAATGTGATGCAGTCAGAAGATGACGTTCGTACCCATCTGACACTTACACTACTCCTCCTTAATCAGCTGGTAATAACATCATTATCCTCGAATTCAAGAAAAATCTGTTAATAAATTAATTGGAATGATGATTATAAAACTATTCTATTCAGATATAATATTTCTATTTCCCCCAAGAATACACAAGAAACAGGTGACATTGTCTGACTTGTTTACCTGTACTTCGATCGAAATTCTCCTCCTGGTTGCTCACATCCAAGCTTTTATGACACTCGATATATCCATTGTAAGTCGGAGAACCCTTCGGCTTTGTACAAGTGCTTAAACTTTCCTTGTACGCTTTGAGTAAACCATAAACATGCTTAACCCAATACATATCTCCATGTGTGAGGTACCCGGAAGTTAATATTATCGATAAATCTCGAGAGTCACGTGACGAGACTTACAGATCCTATTGTAGTTTGGGTACAGCCATATATGTGATTACAGTATGTTCAGTTCCTACATTTCAGACCACATTTTGTTCCACAGTATGGTACATGACAAGGGCTAGAACAGTTACATCCGTAATACCCTGGTGGACATTCTGAATATAAGTAAATTGTTGCTTAATTTTAGGAACTTAAAGAATTTTTCAGACATAGTATGACGACAGTTTTTCAATTTTTAGCATAAATACGATGCATGCAAACAAGTATTGCGTGCAACTTTTAAGGGTATTCCCGTCTTTGTAATAGTTTGCACCGAATATTCCTGATCCATCTTCATTGGACAATAAACTGGGTCTAAACTCTTTTTAGTGGAACATTGATGTCAATGACAGAATTAGAAATGAATTTAGATATCTACCAATCTGAGATTTTTCCTGCACAATTTCCACTGATACAAAAAGTGCATCATATGATACACAATTACAAAATATCTTTTAAATGACATGCTTGATGGCAGGATCATGAAGACAACGCAATCATCAAATCTTCTCTCTTGCCAAATTAAAATTTAAAAAAAAGTTACCGGTAACTTTTTTTTTATTTCGTATGTGAAAATTGGGCATGTCAATTACTATTTTATTGCATAATTTCCTGTATATAAAAGAGCAAAGTTTAATTAAAATCAATGATTTACATCCTTATATGACTTGTCAGGAAAAACATTTTAAAATTTGTTTTTAATATTTTTCCATGAAATGTTTCTGAAAGTTTCTGAAAGATGTTACGCTTATCATTTCATTGTAACTGATAGTATTTTAACAACACTATTGATAGAAAAGATATTGATGAGGTAAAATACTTTGAATATTTATAAAGAAGGAAAATATGTAACACCATTTAGTAAATTTTTTTTTTTTTGAAATTCCCACTGGAATAATGCTGACTGACATGTCGTTCGTGACGTTGACGTCAAAATAAAATCATATCTTTATCTTTTGACCTCCTCGCCCGTGTTACGGTGTTTCGAAGCTTTCAAAACATTTTATAAGCAAAACACATGTAGAATATAAATATTTAAGCATTGAATTACTATTGTTTTGAAACATGAAGTCTCACGACTGCAACGATGTGTTCAAACAAATTTTCATAACGCGCTGTCATTTGAAAATGTAGATTGTATATCAGACTAACTTGTAAAATTAAATATCACTTAAAAGTCTTAAATTTTCTCATGGACGTATTATACATTGTTTCGCTCTGTAGCTATCCCTAGCTATCTCTGTCTTCCCTATATACACGCATTATATAAAATATATGATCCCACATTTAAATCCCCATTATTTGAACGCACTCGAAGCCACGTACACGTTCCGTTAAATTTTGTAAATTATTGAGTCTTATCCTGCTAAACCGGTTTTAATTACATCTATTTTCCAATGTATATACCATGTATTTTTTTTATTTTAAATACTTTTGACACTTGCACTTTGATCAAATATGAAACCTGCTTACTTTTGAGTATGATTAGTTGTTGCACTGCTAATTTTTTAGAAGAGTATTTCATGTATTGTTTTCCTAAATGTACAATATTATATGAATTTATGATCCAATGTTGCGGTCTTATCTAAAACCAACGATTTGAATAAATGTCTGAGGATGTTGATATAATCTATATTTGCCCTTGATGTTTTCCTCTATTTATTCCCATGTAGAATGTTGATTCCTTATCATTTCCATATTCTATATCATAAGGCCATTATTTGAACAAACTTGAATCTGCGCATGCACTACCTGATGATGTTTGCATTTTAATATCCCACTGGAAGAAAGCATGACTACGTTGGACAAACGTTGGTAAATGGCTTCAAAATTGAGTAGAAATTGAGTAGAAAACGTTGGGTCAATGTTTGAAAAAGGAGCGGGAAAACAAGCAATCATATGTCAATGTATTTGCAACAAGCATTCATTCAATTTGTTAATTTAACAGATAAAAGTTATATCCAACAATTGGCCAACAAATAAACTTTCGACCAATAAATCGCAAATATCCGACGAACCGTTTCACAACACCCATTCAATGAAGGACCAACACTGGGACAAACTAACCAACCAATTTCAAATGTTGTCTGTAAGTTGGCAGTTACAGTGTAGTTAGCTTACAATGATATCGACGTTAGCCCAGCGATATGCTATCATTTCAACTGAGGGCCGACATTGGGTCATCTTAACCTAGCAGTTGCCAATGCTGGCTGTAGGTAGGCTTACAATTATACCTACATTGGCCCAACAGTATGACATTAAGTTGACGTAACGTTGGGCTGATGAGCAAATGACGTGGGCTAATGTAGGACAACTAACAGGGTGAAAGGGTGAATATTTTAAAAATCAATTTCTTTTGAGAATTGAAACAAAAAAAAAATATTACACAAAAGGTCAATATCATATGATCACTTCCTTTTTTTTTTTTTTTTTTTTTTTTTTTTTTTTTTTTTTCCTTTAAATTTAAAATTGTCTTGCAACACACCTGCCATACATTAAAGCCTTTTCTCTTACAGTATAAGTTTGTAATACCTCAAAAAAATTAAACAGATAATGTCATTTTTTGAAGGCAGCACAACTGTTCACTGGCATTTAAAATTCATAAAGAGAACCGTGTCTTCATGTAGTCAATGTTTGAATCCTTATTGACTTAAAATACATATGTACATGTATAAGAAGGAGTAACAATGTCAGACACTTTCAGAGGTCCTTTGCTTTTTTAGCATTTGTTTGTTTGTTCTTTTTTTCCAAAGTCAAATTTATTCAGAAAACATTTAATAAGTTGAAAAAGGTAAAAAAAAAGATATAAGCAAATTCTTGATTAGATTCTGAAATTCTATCTTGAATATTTGGTCAAGAAGAACAGAATTCGAATGTCAGTAGCATATATATCAATCATAAAATATGTGTTTATGTCTCCCCAGTCAGTATCAAAATATTCACATTCATATCTGTTAGGGTCTCACAACCAAGCCAGAACAAAAGCTCTGCCATTTTGTTTCTGTCACTTGCAATAAGCATATCAAATGGCCGACTGTAAGAAATCTTCCCTTGGCCATGTACTGTACCTTCTCTAAGATTTTCTTGCCATTGGATATTCTCATATAATGTTCCTCTGATATTTAAGGAATGCAGTTATTATTTTTAAATAAAAAATCTGCTGTGTAATACCATATTGCATTCAATAACAAAGAGTATATAGTTATATACTCTAACTACACACTTGCCCTCATAGGTCTCTTTTTAAATTGTGACTGAATTTCTAGAAGAAGAAAAAATGTCATGAAAGATAGCTATAGACTGTCATTTATCTCATAATAAAATCAAATTAAACCTTTAAGAGATATATTGGAAATTGCTCTATACATAAATCCCCTTTTGCTTTAGTTCAATTGGAAATTTGTTTTTTTTAAAGAAAATATATGGTATATGAACTAGTAAAAGTATATTTATCTTAGTGTTGTCTACGAGGGGTGATCAAAAAGTTCCCGAACTAATTGAATTGCTTCCATAAAAGAAATAAAATTAGGTTTCAGTGTTCAATATTTTTTAAAGTAATCCTCTCTGACTTTAATGCACATCTGTCACCGTTCTGTCCATGCGCGAATCACGTGATACAGGCGGTCACGTGACATGCTTCTGTTCACAGAAGCTTAAAGATTTTTTTGAGTCTGATATTTCTTACAATGAAAGTTATTTTTTATATATTAAAAAAAACAGTCTTTTAGTCAGAAATGGCCAAATCTCGGCAATAGGATGGGTGGATAAGGATATCCTTTCCCAGAATGAGCATGGTGACCACCAAATCCCGAGTCCTCTGTCTTGGGAGCGTCGTTATCCAATGTGGATAAATCATTGGCGTGTTCTTTTTATCATATCTGATATGTTTAAAGTCTAAATTAAACGATATTTTAGGGAATTATTAATTATTTTATTGTTAAGATATTCAACTACTTTTCTAGTTGTAACTTGGCGATCTTTCATAACAAATTGCTCAACTAAGGACACATCGCTTCCCCAGCTTGCCTTCACTGGGCAACAGAACAAACATCATTTTTAACAATCTCCCTTCCGTCACTAAAACAATCAATCCAATTAATGATTGAACTTCTTGCAAGTCTTTTGTCTTCATAAACCTTGTACAAATTATCATATATTAATGCAAAGGAATTTCCAAGATATACGAAAAACTTTACAACCTTTCGTTGCTCGAGTACGACTGAGTCAACCATTTTTTGTCACAAGTCATCTACATATAGACGTCATTTTCCCATTGTGATGTCACAAACATGGATCAAAACATCACGTAGCATCTGCTATTTATAGAACATTTGTACAACTATATGTGTGCCAAATTCCATTCTGATCTGAATTGTGGTATTGTAAATATAGAGATAGTTCGCGAACTTTTTGATCACCCCTCGTACTTTTGTCAATTTCTGTTGAAATATTAATTGGCAAAAAATATAAGAGGATAATTATTTTTAACACATTTAGTAAAAATAAGTAATCAGAGATTACAGAGCTCACCTCAACAAAAGTTGTTTTAAGTAAGACAAAGTCCCACAATAGACTAATTACCTAGATTTGTGCATCTCGAGATGAAACAATTATGTAATTTTGGTTTTATACGGCTTGCAGTTTCTTGGGAATGTATCTTTAAAAACTTTAAACTTGTCTCTCATCCAGAAAATCTAAGTCAAATCCAGCATCTGAAGCAAGTTTGAGAGTGTCCATCCCTTGATGCATCATCCATGAAAGGTTCAGATAAGCCTTATAGTTTCTTAGCATTGGACCTTCTCCAAAAACTTTACCCAGCTCACTCGACTGGAAATTTTAAAG
Organism: Saccostrea echinata; assembly: GCF_033153115.1. Taxonomy (NCBI): domain Eukaryota; kingdom Metazoa; phylum Mollusca; class Bivalvia; order Ostreida; family Ostreidae; genus Saccostrea; species Saccostrea echinata. The sequence continues at coordinate 4,444,357 of NW_026889760.1, forward strand.
TAGGTCAAATTCTGCATCCAAAGCAAATCCAGTAGTGTGATCCTTAGATGTATCATCAATGCACGTTTGGTCAACATAGGACTAATATTTACTTGGAAATGAGATCTGCTCCAAGAACTTTAACCTGGTCACTCATCTGGAAAAAGCAGGTCAAATCCAGGATGCGAAGCAAGTCCAGTAGTGTGCATCCTTCGATGTATCATCTACTTGGAAATGAGATATGCTCCAAAAACTTTAACCTGGTCACTTATCCAGAAAAAGTAGGTCAAATCCAGCTTCCGAGGCAAGTCCAGTAGAGTGCATCCTTACATATATCATCCATGCTAGTCTGGTCAGTTCACTTGGATATGAGATATGCTTCAAAAACATTTTGAAAGTATTTCAGAGAAATTTCTATTTTTAGTAACCATGGCAACACTGTTCATCAAAATCAAAAACCTATACATTTAATAATGCATCTTTATGTAGTCTGCTTGTTTGCCAAGTTATACTGAAATCAGACCAAAACTTTAGGCGGAGTAGCGATTTAAAAGAATTTCAGAAAATCTATTTATAGTAACCAAGGCAACACCGTTCATCAAAATCAAAACTCGATGTACTTAATTATGCATTTTTTTTTTGTAGTCTACTTGCGTGCCTTACTTACCTTACTTACTTACACCTTACTATCGCATAAAGCTCTTCTGGTTTCTGACAAGTAGAGCTAAGAAAAAATGTATTATCATGAAGATTGTGATTCACGGCCAAATGCATGAAATGTTGAACGTATATTGAAAAGAATGCTTAAACTAGCTGTTTGTTTCATTATAACCAAAAAGTACCTTTTACGTTTTTTATACATAGATTTACATCTGTATATGGGGCACTCTTTAAATGCCAAATATATAATATCAAGCGTTTTGGCATATTCTTACCAATTGGAAACACTTCTTTCATGTGTGTACATTAGGTAGAAAAACACCAACAGCCAGAAAATTAAAATAAAACAACTTACGTTTTAAATAAAGAATATGTAAAAACACATATGTAAAAACACATTCTTGCATCAGTATGACCATGTCAACATCCGTTATCTACAACTTGCACTGCATTAGATTCAGACTTTTTTTTTCAAAAATCGTTATACATTGTAAAAATACAGATTTTAATTTTAAAAAAAAAACTTACAGTATTAATAAAAACACTTTAAAATATTTCCTTTTTATTTCCAAAGAAATTTACTTTAGAAAGAACGACTACTCCTTTCATAAACTGGTTCCCCGCCCCGTAATCTAATGGACGGGTTTACCAAGTAAAATCCCCGTAGACTTTGAATTTGCATCCGTGTCAATACACTGGTTGACCTTGGGGGTTCGTATAAATGCAGAAAGTTTGGGAAAAATCGATCTAGCGATCGAACCTACATTGAAGGCCAAGGTATTTATATATTTTGAGATATCTTGCAAAAAGTGGTGACTTTCCAGTCGTGGGACAGACAATAACTGATACTGATATCGCGGGATACATGTACAAGGACTGAGAGGAGAACCCTAGATATTTCAAATAAACAAACATTTAAATACGCCTCTACCTTCATGGCAAAACATTATATTACAAACATAAACAGATGATTTCAGACTTAACTAAAGTAAACAACCCGAGACTCGAATGTAAACCGGACATAACCCTGTGAAAAATTTCCTAAAATCACGTGATTGGCATGACTAAACAAGGAATAAAAACGATGTTCCGGCAAAACTCAAAACACAGCTATTGATAATTATGCTACTCATGTACTTCAAATAATCTTCTGAAGTTATAAAAAAGAAAGTAATGTTAAAAAATATCTATATTTACATATATTTAGAATCTAAAACTTTTGCTAAAGGAACTATATTCAGTATCACACTTATGTACTCAGAGCGAAACATCGTGGCGCGAATCTTTAACAGAATGGGCGGGAAACATCGCAGGGCGAACCATGCATCGGCGAGAAACATCCCGTTACCGTTGTGCAGTAGCACTTGTGGTAATCAGGCTCAGCGGCATAATTATGCACTTTAGAGAACGGCTATGAGTTGTTTAAATAATGGTTAACACAATGCATTCACGAAGAAAAAAACTTACATTCGGCACGTGCACATGGCCGTTCACTTGCAAGGTCGCCTGGACTTCTTTATCTTTATTGACACGAGTAGTGTGTTTATCAAACCCGATGCAAATAAAATCTCACGTAAGATTTGCTGAATAATTTCATAACGGGGAAGAAATTTATTACAAACGTTAAAAAATATTATACAGCCTATATAAATTATGATACGAACATATGAACAACAGATGAAGCGTTGTATTTTGATATGAAACTACATGTAAAATGAAAACAAGGACTAATAATTTTTTTTAATTATGTTTTCCAAAAAAATTATAATAAGTAAAACATGTGAAATAACAAAAGAAACCAGAAGTCTCTAATGAGACTGCAGCTCTACTGGTCTGTACGTATAACAAAGGAAAAGTAACTCTTTGATTTGAAACTTTGCAACAAGAAACAATAAATAGAATTATGTATCTTAATGTAGTCTACTTCTGTGCCAAATTAAATTGAAATCAAACGAAAACTGTAGGAGGAGTAGCATTTTGAAAGTATTTCACAGAAATTTCCATTTTTAATAACCATTGCAACACAATTCACTGAAATCAAAAACCGAAATACATATTATGTATCTTAGTGTATTCTTATTGTGTGCCAAATTAGACTGTAATCAGACAAAAACTGTAGGAGCAGTAACGTTTTAAAGGAATTTCACAGAAATTTCTATTTTTAGTAACCATGGCAACACAGTTCATCGAAATCAAAAACCGATGAACAAAATTATGTATCTTAGTGTAGTCTACTTGTGTGCCAAGTTGTACTGAAATCAGACCAAAACTGTAGGAGGAGTAGCGTTTTATAGGAATTTCACAGAAATTTCTATTTTTAGTAACCATGACAACACCGTTCATCGAAATCAAAAACCGATGCACTAAATTATGTATCTTAGCGTAGTCTACTTGTGTGCCAAGTTATATTGAAATCAGACCAAAACTGTAGGAGGAGTAGCGTTTTATAGGAATTTCACAGAAATTTCTATTTCTAGTAACCATGGCAACACAGTTCATCGAAATCAAAAACCGATGCACTTAATTATGCATCTTAGTGTAGTCTACTTGTGTGCCAAGTTATATTGATATCAGACCAAAACTGTAGGAGGAGTAGCGTTTTGAAAAATTGTTTACAGACAGACGGACAGACAGACAGACAGACAGACGGACGGACGGACGACGGACACCTTACTATAGCATAAGCTCTTCTGGTCTCTGACCAGTAGAGCTAAAAAAGCTGGAACCCTTTACTCTATATAAACAATACCATAATGAATACTAAAATTCAGGCCTTTAGTAATTAAATTGGAGGAGGGGGCATGAAGTTATTATAAGTGTAAATTTTCCCTTAGATGTAGCGTGACCCCCCCCCCTCTTTTTTTTGGCTGAATACCATAATAGCTAAACTCAAGATTTGAAAAAATATACCGAGAAGTAAGAGACCCCTCCCCCAACCTTCTACACACACGAAATAGAAATATCGAGTTTGGGCACTTTATTTTCTTTTTTCGGTCAAATTTTTGGACGTTGGCCTCACACTTTGAAGAACGTTGCCAAGGGCCTGAAAAGAACTGCGAACGATAGCATTGTTCTCCCGCCTACCTCCAAGTCATTTTTCGAAAGTTAACACATTTGAATGATTTTTCATATTTACAAGAATTTTCATAAAACATTACTTCTTTGGGAAAACAAAGAGAGATATCTATAATTTGGGTAAAACTTGTGTTTTTCAATGTAGAAATCAACGGAAATATTTTTAAAACATCCCCCCCCCCCTCGGTAAAAGGAAAAAATCCTTTCTACAGGTAATATGGACTGCCATTTCACAAATTCATACCAAAGATTTTTGTGTTTCATAGGGGGAACATATGTTTACAGACAAAAAAACTACAAAAATGCTTATTTTTTCACCATTTTTTCAAAGGGTTTTACAACTAAAACATTGTATTTCATTAATAATATATGTTTAATTTTATATGCGTAAAACATAAGAAAAGATTTAAGGAACATTTATTCATATCCAAGAATATTTCAAAATGTGTTGATGCTTTAAAACCAGATTTCAATGGAAAATATCGTCCACCCCCCTTACATGTATTTAAAGAGCTGGAATTAGGGGTAATTAACTATTTAACACTGGCAATAAAATTATCAGTCAATTACCAATTACCAATGAACTGTTCTTTACATTCAACAAAGATTTTACAGCTAAATTGCCAGTAGTATTGAATTAAATGGGTGTAAAATATAGGCGGGAATCGAGAGTTAGGGTGCGTAGTTCTTTGAAGCAAATACCGAGCATATGATTTAAAAGTTATGTCTTCATAAGTCATAATAGACATTATGGTGAGATCTAATGAGGATACCCTGAGCCCAAACTTTAGAATTTGCACCATTTAAGGACCAAGCCTCTATATACCAATGACAAATGTTTACTGACTCTGAGGAAATCCTTTAATATAAAGATGTAAATGTTGAGTTAATCTATTTGATTTTCAGTATAGGACACCTGCCATTTACCCCAAGGAAAAATATTCAAATAAACGAAATGTTGTTAGTCCCCTACCGGTGAAACCGGAGGGGACTATAGGTTTCCTCTGAGTCTGTCCATCCGTCTGTCTAGCTGTCCGTCTGTCTGTCTGTCTAGCTGTCCCTCTGTCTGTCTGTCAGTCTGTCCCACTTGGTTTTCCGCACTTTTTTCCTAAACGCTTGCAGATATTAAGGTGATTTTTGGTATGTGAGTGTATCTTGATGAGTTACAGATTAAGTTTGCATTTCGTTCCGCTTCATTGATTTTTGACGGAATTACGGCCTTTTCAATTTTTAAGGGTTTTCCGCAATTTTCTTCTAAATGCTTTCAGATATTGAGCTGACTTTTTGGCATGTGACTTTACCTTGATTAGTTATAGATCAAGTTTGCATTTCGTCCTGTTTCATTGATTTTTGACGGATTTATGGCATTTTCAATTCTAAACGGGAACCAGATTACACTTGCCGGTAGGGGACTAGTATTGCCAATGCAAAACTCTCAGAATGCTTGTTGAACTAGAATCACGGTTACTTACTTAAATGGGAAAAGTACATGCAGATAGACTGTTCAATTAATTCATCTAGCTATAGGCCATATGAAATATTAAGAATGTTTGAATAGATTACAAATTGAATAATAAACTTTACATTTCAATTTATTAGTCCCCTACCGGTGAAACCGGAGGGGACTATAGGTTTCCTCTGAGTCTGTCCGTCCGTCTGTCCGTCTGTCTGTCTGTCCGTCTGTCCCTCTGTCTGTCTGTCAGTCTGTCCCACTTGGTTTCAGCACTTTTTTCCTAAACGCTTGCAGATATTGAGGTGATTTTTGGTATGTGAGTGTATATTGATGAGTTACAGATTAAGTTTGCATTTCGTTCCGCTTCATTGATTTTTGACGGAATTACGGCCTTTTCAATTTTTAAGGGTTTTCCACAATTTTCTTCTAAACCCTTTCAGATATTGAGCTGATTTTTGGCATGTGACTTTACCTTGATTAGTTATAGATCAAGTTTGCATTTCGTTCCGCTTCATTGATTTTTGACGGAATTATGGCATTTTCAATTCTTAACGGGAACCAGATTACACTTGCCGGTAGGGGACTAGTATTGCTAATGCAATACTCTCAGAATGCTTGTTTCACTTTAAATCTGAAGGCAGATCACTGTTACTCGATTAAAATGCCATGGAATTAGAACTCTTTAGTGTGCAGTGTATAGAGGATGCTTAAGTGAATAAGGGAAACACTATAGCCTTTTTGTGCCAAAAAGTTCGATAAAAGTTGGCATCAAAGCGCTAAATAGTGCGACAACAAAAGCACTTGTGAGCCAAGGTGATCTATTTTTGCAAGATCCCTCTCAATTACGGCCCATACTTTTACGGATCCGGTTTAAATTTATATACACCGATTATAAAATTCTGGTTATCAATTCTCCATCAAAAGGATCTTTTTAGATGATGGTTAACAAAACAGCAAGTATGTAATTGTTTATTACAGTGTCATTGTGCATACAAGTCATTAAATAAATATTATTTATAGAAATTAACACTTTGCACTCTGCTGTTGGCTCTATAAATCATCTTATACATACACACAGACACTAAATTTTAAATTGCCTGTATGGACCAAAATTCTTAGTATTTTTCAAAAAAATTAACTTGAGATCTATTTTAAGACTGATTTAAGACTGAAGCTTCTTTTTATATTTTACTATTTTCAAATTATGCAAAGAATGATTGTAAAACTTAATGTCTCCATGTTCAAAAGACTGTATTGTAAAATTTATGTGGTGAGGCATGATAAAATTTGTGTTTTTGTTAACCTTAGATATAATTCTATATAATTTTAAAGAAAAAAAATGGCATGTTAACATTTAAGATTTTGAGAAATATTCAAAATTTAGGTATTTTGCGATTTTTTTTTTCTGAAGGATGTGGACAGATTTAACATCAATCTGTTAATGTTTTCCTATGAAAATCTTCAAAAATTCCTGTAGCAAATGAATGTTTTTTATTACAAATATTAAAGTTTAAGTCTAAATATGATGTGTTTTGGTGCATAACTAAATAAAATATGAGATCATACATCTCTATAATTAATTTTGACTGTTAAATTTTGAGAGGTGTGTAATCTGAGACATGTTGTATGAAAATAAGCATGCAAAGACAGGTCTTTTTGGGGCTTTTTAGTTTGTTTATGAGGTATTTAAGGTATTAAAATGAAAAAAAAATTCGTTTGACAGATATTTTAAAAAGGCGTGACCTTTATTTCGAACCTTTCAAGTTTTGCTTCTGCTCCACCAGAAAGAGCTTTTGACAAAATTCCCATAAGCAAACCATTATAATACCAAACTGTGAAGAAACTAAAGTCACTGTAAAGCTTTTGCTCAGATCATACATCAAAGAGATATCTCAGGACTTAAGGTCACATTGTACATGTATGGGACCCTCTTTTTCCATTCTTCTTTTATCTTGATTCGACACACTTTTTACTATTTGTTAATTCTAATATGCATTACATTTTATCGATAATTATATGAGCTCTCTTTAAATAGCTTATCCATAAAATGAAGAAAAAAACCACCCCACCTAAAAAATTTAAAACGAAAATGAAAGAGGCATAGAACAAGTGCACTGATGTAAAGCACGATTGTTGACTTAATCAACAATACTGGAGCATAGGGACTTTTCAGTACACGTACTTATGACAAAGAAAAACAGAAAAAAAAAAACACGCAAAATAAGAACCCTCTACACGCTGCACACTAAAGAGTTGTCGTGAATTTGTGGTATTTTTATGCAGATCGATAGAGTAATCTGCCCTTTAATTTGATCTAGATTAGTTCAGTTTATTTCATAAATGTGATCAAATAAAAATTCATAACATTTAAATAGCAGAGATGAATAGAATGAACACTTCATTTGCAGGTGTGGTGGTCAGACGGTTTCAATAGCAGTAATTTTAAACAACAGTGATTTATGTCCATCAGTACTTCATTGTCTTCGAACATTTTTTTTTTTGGGGGGGGGGGGGGTGTAAGGTGCCCTATATTGAACATGTATTAGATAAGCTTAAAGTCATATATGGCTTATTTTTGATAAGCTTTGACTAACTTAAATTAAAAAGAACTTTATATTTGTTTTATTACTTTATATAAAGATAGGACTTTCCTGTAAATTACATAACTTAAATCAATCGCGTTTCATAGATATTAGAATTTTAAAACAATAACCGATTTATTTACAGACTCTGCATTGAAATATCAGACAGTTTTAAGTCATTTTAACTTTAGAAAAGAGGGGTTATTCAAGTTCAAAATCGGTGAAAATTTAAATTTAAACGCAAATAACAAATATCATGTTCATATACATTCAATCTCGTATTTTTTATTTTTTAGCTCATATATAGCTCTAACATTTACACCTTTATGCACTATAATTTTCTCAACGCCTTTTCTTTAGTGTAAAGAGGGTCCTTGAAAGTCATTAAACATATTTTTTTTTTTTTTTTTTTTAAAAATACTTTCTCCTGGGTCGATCAGTTTTTTTTCTATAAGTTCTATATAGAAGTGACTTCATCTAAAGGCTTTGTATAATATCCTAAAATGAAAGTCTTACATGTACCCTGTTCGACGTTGTTCTGAAAGGAAGTTTTAGTCATCATATGATAAGAGAGATAACTATTAAAGATATAAATGTACGAGGGCTGTTCGAAAATTATTGAGACAAATACTTTTACTCCACAAAGGACAGAGATAAATTCATAAAAAATCGTCAATGTTTTTTAAAATACACATAAGACAAATGTACAAAATTTCTAATTTATAGGATAATTTAATAAGTTCCGGTGAAATTATAAACAAGCATATGTCTATTGACCTGGAGCAGCATCGCTACATCATTTTAACGTGAGGTCAGCCGATATATTCTCATAGTGAAATGATCAGGAAGAGATCAATCTACTTTCTCTGTCATTACATATAACATTTCAAAAATCAAACTGTCTCTTATAATTCTTAATTGATTCTTTAAAAAAATTTAAAAAAAAAAATAAAACATGTGCTGTTGCTACCTCAGTGTAAAATATGCACAACGTGTCAAATACAGGTTGACTTAGCATCATGCAGTACCGAGTTATGCAACGCGGCGGGTCAATGTTATTTAGTCCGTAATAAATGATGGTCGTCCGAAGATTTTGTTTTTACTCTGGATGAATTATTTGTGAGAAAATAATATATACCAATGAAAAAATAAACCCTTAGACATGTTTTATTGCATTGTTATTGTTTTAGCAGGTCGTTTAGTCAGGACAAGAGTTCTCAATACCGCTACACAAAATTTTAGGTATGATCGCTGCTCCGCCTTGACGTCAAAATCCGTTTTGTCGTCGTTATCAGATTGCTATACCGCGCAAATTTTTCAATGATCTCCGTATTTCTGATAAAACTTGCACAAAATGAAGTCAAAGTTAAATTGATAAATTATATACATAATTTGAATTATTTTCGTTCTTACTATGGGTCCACTGGGAGTTTTAACGTTGGTGTTACATATTTTCAATATCCGATTTCGTGATTGCGCCGGGTACCCCTACCATTGACACATTAATATATCATTGAAAAGATGAAATAAAATATTTTTAAGATATTTCTTGTTTTTATTACTTCTTAGAGTTTGTCAAACGTATATGCAAATTTTCACCGAAAAACGTTCATTAGAAAGAAGAATATACACAATGTCTCAATAATTTCCGAACAGCCCTCGTATATTATTCCTTTTTAATCTTGGCAAGATGAAGTGTCTATTTTTGTCCAGTTTTGCCCCGCAAGCTATGCTATAATTGTTTGTATTTTACTTTTAAAAAATACTTTTTTGGAAAATAATAAGAGTTAAAGAAACATTTTATATGAGTTAACAGAGTGTTTACGAACCTTAAATAAGACATTTTCAGGTACATAATGTTCCGTCCTCGAAAGAAAATAACTTTTAATTCAAATATTGCTTGAGGCTTATATAAGCCAAAATGTGAAAGTATTTATAGCGTTCCCAGAAGTTATTCAGAATTTTTTCAAGATGTTTTTCAAAATATTAAAAAAAATATTTATAGTTTAAATTCATTTTTTTTTAATGACAATACTTGCAATTATCTTATTTTATATGCAGTTTTCATGAATAACTTACCGTTTTCTTTGTATACTTCCGGTCGATTGCTAATGTTCATAATTAGTGCTTTTGAAAAAAAAAAAAACACGAAAGTCTATTGTAGATGATTATTATCAAAGAATGCAATCTAGCGATACTTCTGAAACACTGAGTATTCCACTGTCTTCTATTATTAGCGTAGGACAAAATATTGAAAAATGGAAAGGAATTCGACAGGGAGAAAGAGCTGGTAGGGCTAGGAATGAAACCCCATTTGTCGTTAAATAAAAAAGTAACATTAAATTATATTGTATGTTATTTAACCATCATTTTTGATAAATGTATCATCAAAAATTCTCAATAATTTCTGGGAACACTATATCTATACTAACATATCTTAAGTTTGTATGTAAGGATTTTTATGAAGTGTAGAAATTCAGCTTTGCTAGGGTAATATCTAGTAAGCGTATTGCTTTGAAAACTTATTTTATATGATACATGAACCTTGATAGGTTCTAGTCTTCCCAGAAGAGAATTTGATCTCTCCTAGTAGTTTCCTTTTTCTCTTATAGGGTTATTTTTAGGGAAAATGTTATTCAACGTATATAGGAAAAAGCCAGAAATCTTGATAATTTTAGCTGTTGTGTTTACATTCTTGTACTTGTCTAGTTTCAAGTTATACAGGAATTTCATTCCGCTAGACACAAAGGTACATGCATCAGGTGAAAATGACAACATACATAATTCAAGAAAAGAAATTTAATAAAATTTCAGCAGTTGGAATAGAGCATAACATCATAGACGTGTTGTTTCTGTTGTTTCATTTACCAAGACAAATTGGGCAAATCTGGAACTAGTAACCTGACTGGTGTCACTCATATCTACCACTGTTTCTCTTCCGTTAAATTCTGCGGAGCTCTGCAAGGTTTTGGGGGAAATGGTTTCCACCTTGTTTTCCTTTGGGGAATTTTGGGGAAAATCTATCTTATTGTGCTGATCAGAATAACCATTTATAAATGCCGATTTTTCTTTATTATCACATAAGCTTAAGGTATTGTCTGCCTCATACTTGCAATTTTGTAAAGGTATATTTTGTTCGTCAGTCTCTTCTTTTTCTTTACACACAGTACTATAAATATAATCATCACAGTTATCCACTGAAACCCCAGAAACTCCAGCGTGATCATTACTGATTACGTTTGTTGAGCTGTTTTCTTTATGTAAAATGACGCTATCGATGACATCAGAGACCTCTGAATATATGTTGTCTAGAACAACACTGTCGTGTGATTTGTTATTATCATTTGTAGGAGGAGATGATGTCTTACTATAGTTATATATTTCTCTCACAATGAGTAGTAGAATTCCAATAGATATTAGTGTTCCGGATGTATAGATAACTGTAGCAAGATTAAATTCAGTAGTTTTGTTACCATTTACAGGTATCATGCTGGAACTTTCATTTTCAAACAGATCTGATGCGTGCTTTGATGACGTAGTAATCCTGTCACCGGTTGTAGGTCTAATACTTGAACTTTCTTCTCTATAGACATCTGATTTAATATACTCTGTTGACGTGAAATTATTAAAAATGTGTGGCTTACATTCTAAAACATTTTTTTTCAAATGTGTAAATCGTTCACTAAATTTAATGTCTGAAAATCAATTCAAGATGAAAAAGCCAAGTTTTCAATACAATTACCTGTAGTTTCGGTACAGCCATATATGTGATTGCAGTTTGCACAGTTACCACATTCCAAATTACATCCGGCTCCATATCTCGGTACAGGACAAGGGATAGAACAGTTAAATCCGTAATATCCTGGTGGACATTCTGAAATTAATTAAATCATTGTTTAATTTTAGGAATTTTATAGAATTTCTCAGGAAAGGCATGAGGACAGTTTGACTTTTTGATTTAATTTATTTTATTCACTGATTTCAAGAAATGATTAGGTTTAATATTTTTACTTTAAAAACATTGCAAACTAGTGATGCGTACAACCTTTACAGATATTCCCATCTTTGTAATAGTTCATACAGCATATCCCCGATCCATCTTCTTGGAACCTAAAATAAACTCAGATAAACTCTTTTTTTATAAAACTTTGGCTTTAATAAAAAAAATAGTTAAAAAAAAATATACATAACCTACTCTATTAGACAACTTCCTACACCATTTCCTCTGATGCAGGAGGACATCATATGATACACAAATGCAAAATATCTTAATGACATGCTTGATGGCAGTATCATGAAGACAACACGATCAGTGAAATCTTCTCTCTTGCAAAATTAAAAAAAAAGATGTATCAACATTTCTCACTTTCTATGTGAAATCATTGGGCATGTCAATTAATATTTTGTCGTAAAATTTCCTGTATATAAAAGAACAAAGTTTCATTAAAATCAATGATTTACTTCCTTATATGACTTGTCAAAAAAAAATACCAACAAACCTTTTTATTATTCTTAACAAATTTTTATGGCATGTTTCTGAAAGTTGTTATGCTTATCATTTCATTCTAATTGATGGTATTTTAACAACGCCATTGATCCAAAAGATGTTGATGATGTAAAATACTTTGCACATTCATAAAGAAGGAAAATATATGACACCATTTAGCAAACCAGCACAATTTTATTAAATTCCTACTGGAATAATGCTGGCTTACATGACAGGCATGCTCTATTGAATAAATAAATCATTGTAGTGTTGTTATATTTGTTTTCACTGTATTGTACAAATTGATATCCATGAAGACAGTTTGGACATGATTGAGGTAATGAACTGGGGGAAAGATCGCTCACGGTATCTATAAAATTCACTTACTCAGGTTTATATGAGCTCTCCTTACGCCTGCTTAGTTTCACTTTATTTAGGGTAAAAGTTTCAAGAAAATATTGTATTTAGCAAAAATAAGACGTTTGTTGAACTCCGTCATGTTCAGTTAGGTATGTAACATTTTTTAATCAGGTTTAACAGTAAATTTTGACTTCAACATCCCAATTACTATAGGGATGCTTATTGAATGGAATTAGAAACTGCAATATCAGTGGCATTTACATCTAATTAATTCGATTCGATACTCAAGAGCGCGCTCCGAGTACGATCATATTTTAACCCCATGCAGACAATTGACAGATAAGTTGATGTTGCAGGAATTTCAGCAACCTCGTTTAAAGTCAGCATGTCATAAATTCTATGGTCGTTATAATGACCTTGTAAGCAAATATAACCTATCATTGGGTTGTATTTTGGCTGAGTTGTTTCATACTCATTGTAAGGCCTATGTTTTTATACTGAATTTGACTACTGATTGTTTTGACTACCTGATCATTACAAAGGGCTCAAGGCGGGTGTGACCGGTCAACAGGGTATGCTTATTCCTCCTAGGCACCTGATCCCACCTCTGGTGTTTCCAGGGGTCCGTTCTTTATGCCTTCATCACAGACTTGTATTGTTTGTAGATTTTTGTGAGATCGGTCATTGTTCATTATCATCACCTTTTTCATGTACTTTTTAATCAAATAAAGTCAAATAAAGGGAATAAAAACTATTTTTAAAAATTATCATATTAAAAAGAAAAATGTTCATGAACATGTGATCAAAACGCCTTCATTTAAGAAAATGATTCATTAATATGTATGTGTTTACTCGTCATGTCGTTTTTTTTAATGAAAGAGCTGAAGAATAGGTCTACGTAGAAGTTCATGACTATAACTGGCAAATAAATAATACAATTTTTCTTTTATGTTAATATTTTTTTATGTTTTTTCAGTAATTATCTATTTACAGTACAAGCCCCACCTCAACCAGATCCCGGAAGCAAACAATTAAGACAAGTGACTGACTTTCGAAACGCACTTTAAGCCAGAGGACTGACTTTCGAAACGCAGTTTAAGCCAGAGGACTAAACAAGGACTATTTGTCTCTCGTAGGATTTTTCTTTTCCCTTGCAGGGCTATTTTTAGGGAAAATGCTAGTCAACGTAAATACTGAGGAGAAAAGTAAACAATCTTGATAATTTTTGCTGTTTTGTTATTCCGCTAATGTCATTCCGCTATACACAAAAAAGCAACAGGTAAAGATGACAACATACATATTTCAAGTAAAAAAAAAACTTTAATAGAATGCAAGTAGGTAGAATAAAACATAATATCATAAACATGTTTGTTTCTGTCGTATCATTTACCAAACAAATTGCGTAAATATTGGACTAGCATCCTGACTGTTGTCGCTTATATCTACTGTTCCTCTTCCGTTAAATTCTGCCGACTCTGCAAGGACTTCGGAGAGAAGGTTTCATCCTTGCTTTCCTTTAAGGAATTTCGGGGGGAAATTCATCTTACTGCGTTGATCAGAACATTTTTTTTATTATTACATAATCCTAAGGTATTGTCTGCTTCATACTTGCAGTTTTGTAAAGATTTTTTAGTTCTTCATTCTCTTCCTTCCCTTTTTACACACTACTATAAATACACTCATTACAGTCACACTCCACAACCCAAGAAACTCCAGCGTGATTATTACTGATTACGTTTGTTGAGTCGTTTTCTTTACGTAAAATGACGCTATCAATGACCTTAGAGACTTCTGAATGTATATTTGTTATGGCAACACTGCTGCGTGGTTTGCTATTAGTATTTGTAGGAAGAGACAGTGCCTTACTATAATTAAATATTTCTCTATATAGTTTGAATTCATTTTTTTTCCAAATGACAATATTCGCTACTATCTTATTTTATATGCAGTTTTCATGAATAACTTACCGCTTTCTTTGTATACTTCCGGTCAATTGCTGATGTTCATAATTAGTGCTTTTGAAAAAAGAAAGCCTATTGTAGGTGAATTATTATCCAAGAATTGCAGCGATACATCTGAAACACTGAGTATTCTTCTGTTATTATTGATCACAGTGATACAACATATTGAAAAATGGAAATGAATTCGACAGTGGGAAAGAGCTTGTAGAGCTAGGAATAAAATCCCATTTGTCATTAAATAAAATAGTAACATTATATCATATTGCATGTTATTTATCCAACATTTTAGATAAATGTATCATCAAAAAATTCTCAATAATTTCTGAGAACACTATATATATACTAACATATCTTACGTTTGTATGTGAAGGTGTTTATGAAGTGTAGAAATCTAGCTTTAATTTGCTAAGGTAAGATCTAGTAAGCGTAATGCTTTGAAAACTTATTTTATATGATACACGAACCTTAATTGGTTCCAGCCTTCCCAGAAGAGAATTTGGTCTCCCGTAGGATTTTCCTTTTTCTCAAAAATCTTGATAATTTTACTTGTTGTATTTGCATTCTCGTATTTGTCTGGTTTCAATTTATAAAGAAATGTCATTCCGCTAGACACAAAGGTACATGCATCAGGTGAAAATGACAACATACATAATTCAAGAAAAGAAATTTAATAAAATTTCAGCAGTTGGAATAGAGCATAACATCATAGACGTGTTGTTTCTGTTGTTTCATTTACCAAGACAAATTGGGCAAATCTGGAACTAGTAACCTGACTGGTGTCACTCATATCTACCACTGTTTCTTTTCCGTTAAATTCTGCGGAGCTCTGCAAAGACTTTGGAGAAATTGTTTCTTCCTTGTTTTCATTTGGGGAATTTTGGGGAAAATTCATCATATTGTGTTGATCAGAATAATCACTGATAAATGTTGATTTTTCTTTATTATTGCATAAGCCTAAGGTATTGTCGGCCTCATACTTGCAATTTTGTAAAGATATATTTTGTTCGTCAGTCTCTTCTTTTTCTTTACACACAGTACTATAAATATAATCATCACAGTTATCCACTAAAACCCCAGAAAATCCAGCGTGATCATTACTGATTACGTTTGTTGAGCTGTTTTCTTTATGTAAAATGACGCTATCGATGACATCAGAGACCTCTGAATATATGTTGTCTAGAACAACACTGTCGTGTGATTTGTTATTATCATTTGTAGGAGGAGATGATGTCTTACTATAGTTATATATTTCTCTCACAATGAGTAGTAGAATTCCAATAGATATTAGTGTTCCGGATGTATAGATAACTGTAGCAAGATTAAACTCAGTAGTTTTGTTACCATTTACAGGTATCATGCTGGAACTTTCATTTTCAAACAGATCTGATGCGTGCTTTGATGACGTAGTAATCCTGTCACCGGTTGTAGGTCTAATACTTGAACTTTCTTCTCTATAGACATCTGATTTAATATACTCTGTTGACGTGAAATTATTAAAAATGTGTGGCTTACATTCTAAAACAATTTTTTTTAAATGTGTAAATCGTTCACTAAATTTAATGACTGGAAATTAACAATGAAAACGATTTATTTCTCTGTATATTTAAGCTGCCATTTCAAAATATTACAAGCTCTGTGTTCCTGACATTTTTTTTCACTGCTTCCACAAAAAAAAAAAAAAAAACAGCCCTTCGTGGCGTGAAATTGAAACCGAAAATGTTGCCTATTTATACTGCCACTTTGGGTGTCAAGACAATTCAGTCCTAAGCACTTGCTACAGCACTTGTACATACAGCTTTGTTGTGAAAGTAGTAAAAGAATATGTAAGGAACACGCGGTTAGTATTTTTATTTTATAGTTACACAGAGAAAAAAATCGAGAAACATCGCAATTTTTTGTGCGCAATAAATGTGCATTTTTTTTCATTGGGTGGTACTGTAGCTCTCTGGTCGTCCATCCCAATTTTTTTCAGACCAGCGAGCTACAGGCCTGTAGCTAAAACAAGTATTGTGTAAAACCTATACAAGTATTCCCGTCTTTGTAATAGTTTGCACAGCATTTCCCTGATCCATCTTCTTTCAACCTAAAATAAATTAAGTTCTTTTAAATGGAAACTTGATATAAAAAAAAAAAAAATTAAAAACGAATAAAAATATTTACCCATTTGCGCAACTTTCTACACAATTTTCTCTGATACAGAAGGACATCATAATATAAACAAATGCAAAATATCTTAATGACATCCTTGATGACAGGATCATGAAAACAACACAACCATCGAATGTACTCTCTAACAAAAATTTAAAAACAAAATCGTCAAAATCTGTTACTTCCTATTTGAAAATTAAGCATGTCAATTGATATTTTTACGTAACATTTCCTGTGTATAAAAGAGCAAAGATTCATTAAAATCAGTGATTTACTTCCTTTTATGACTTTCAGGAAAAAATATCTACAAACATTTTAAATATGTTTTTAAACAAATTTTTATGACATGTCTCTGAAAGTTGTTACGCTTGTCATTTCATTCTAACTGATGGTATTTTACAACGCAAAATATATACAAAAGATATTGATGACGTAATAAACTTTGAACATCATAAAGAAGGAAAATATGTGACGCCATTTAGCAACAAATTTAAACCAATTTTATTAGATTCCCAAT
The DNA here is from genome assembly GCF_033153115.1 of Saccostrea echinata. Lineage (NCBI taxonomy): Eukaryota > Metazoa > Mollusca > Bivalvia > Ostreida > Ostreidae > Saccostrea > Saccostrea echinata. The sequence goes on from NW_026889760.1 coordinate 4,461,578, forward strand.
GGAATTATGCTGACTAACATGTGGAAATGCTCTATTGAATAAATAAATAATTGTTGTGCTATTATATTTGTTTCCCTAGATTGTACATATTGATCTTCAGGACATGATGGAGGTACATGTAAGGAGTTAGGGGAAAGATCGCTCACGGTATCTATAAAATTCACTAACTCAGATTTATATGCGTTATTTTCAAGCTTACTTAGTTTATGGTCGTTATGATGTCCTTGTTACCAAATATAACCTATCATTGGGTCGTAGTATGGCTGACTTGTACCAATTGTTAGGCCTTTGTGTTTATACTAAATTTGACTACGGAAGGTTTCGTCTACCAGATCAATACAAAGGGCTCAGGACGGGTATGACCGGTCTACAGGAAATGCGTATTCCTCCTAGGCACCAGATCCCACCTCTAAAAATTCCAGGGTCCGTGTTTTATGCCTTCTTCACAGATTTGTACTGTTTACAGATTTTTTTGAGATAGATAATTGTTCGTTATCTTCACCTTTTTCATATACCTTTTAATCATTACAATCATCATCAGAAAAAAAATATTTTTAAAAATTATCATATTCAAAAGAAAAATGTCTATAAATATGTAATCAAAACGCCTTCACTTGAGAAAATGATTCATTAATATATATACCAGAAGGTAGAATACAACATAACATCGTATACCTGCTGTCTCTGTCGTTTCATTTACCAAGACATTTTGGGCAAATGTTGGACTAGTATCCTCATATCGGGTACCACTGTTTCTCTTCTTAAATCTTGTGTTCTGCAAAGACTTTGGAGAAATGGTTTCTCCTTGTTTTCATTTTAGGAATTTTGGGAAAATTCATCTTATTGTGTAGATCAGAACAATCATTTATAAATGTTATGTTTTTTTTATTAGTACATAAACCTAAGGTATTGTCAGTCTCAATTTTGCAATTTTGTAAAGATATTTTAGTGCGTCATTCTCTTTCTCTTAACACACAGTACTATATTTACAGTCATTACAGTCATTACAGTTACCCCCAAAACCCCAGAAACTCCAGCGTGATCATGAAAATCTACCAAAAACATTCGGTGAACCGTTTTCTTTACGTAAAATGACACAACCGATGATATCAGAGACCTCTGAATATATGTTGTCTAGGACAACACTGCTGTGTGATTTGTTATTATTATTTGTAGGAGGAGATGATGTCTTACTATAGTTATATATTTCTCTCACAATTAGTAGTAGAATTCCAATAGATATTAGTGTTCCGGATGTATAGATAATTGAAACAAAATTAAACCAGAAGTCTTGTTACCATTTACGGATATTCATTTTCAAACTCATCTGATGTGTACCTTGATAACGTAGTATTACTGTTACCAGCTGCAAGTTTAGTGCTGGAACTTCCTTTTCTAGAGTTACCTGATTTAATATGCTTTGATGAAGTGAAATTATGAAAAAATGTCCGGCATGCATTCTAAAACATTTTTTTTTAAATGTGTTAACCGTTCACTACATTTAATGACTGGAAACTAATTTACAATGGAGAAAAGCTAAGTATTTAAGGATATTCCCGTCTTTGTAATAGTTTGCACCGCATATCCCAGATCCATCTTCTTTGGACATAAAATAAACTGGGTCTAAACTCTTTTTAGTGGAACATTGATGTTCAGTGAAAACATCAGAAATGAATTTAAATATCTACCCATCTGAGTTATTTCCTGCACAATTTCCACTGATACAAAAAAGGCATTATATGATACACAATTACAAAATGTCTTAATGACAAGCTTATGGCAGGATCATGAAGACAACGTAATCATCAAATCTTCTCTCTTGCAAAATTGAAATTAAAAAAAAAGCGTTAACATTTTTTTTATTTCCTATGTGAAAATTGGGCTTGTCATTTACTATTTTATCGCATAATTTCCTGTATATAAAACAGCAAAGTTTAATTAAAATCAATGATTTACATCCTTATATGACTTGTCAGGAAAAAAAACATTTTAAAATTTGCTTTTAATATTTTTCTATGAAATGTTTCTGAAAGTTTCTGAAAGATGTTACGCTTATCATTTCATTCTAACTGATAGTATTTTAACAACACTATTGATAGAAAAGATATTGATGAGGTAAAATACTTTGAATATTTATAAAGAAGGAAAATATGTAACACCATTTAGTAAACAAAATAAATTTTATGACATTCCCAATGGCATAATGCTGACAAACATGAAGTTTGTGACGTTGACGTCAAAATAAAATCATATCTTTATCTTTTGACCTCCCTGCCCGTGTTACGGTGTTTTGAAAGCCAAAGCTTTCAAAACATTTTATAAGCAAAATACATGTAGAATATAAATATTTATGCATTGAATTATTATTTTTTGAAAGATGAAGTCTCATAACTGCAACGGTGTGTGCAAGCAAATTTTCATAACATGCTGTCATTTCAAAATGTAGATTGCAATTGTATATCAGACTAACTTGTGAAATTAAATATCACTTAAAAGTCTTTAAATTTCTTATGGGCGTATTATACATTGTTTTGCTCTCTAGCAAGAACTCCCTAGCTATCTCTTTCTTCCCTAAATACACACATTATATAAAATATATGATCCCACATTTAAATCCCCATTATCTGAAAGCACCTGAAGCCACGTACACGTGGAACGTTTCCATTATATTTTGTAAATTACGGAGTCGTATCCTGCTAAACCGGTTTTAATTACATGTATTTTCCAATGTATATACCATGTACGCAGGTAGGTTAAGGCTTCCCGTAGAATATTACACTGCACTCTGTGCCTTCACATCTCTGAACTACCAAACTATGACGTCATAATGGAAAATGACGTCAAGACACTGCAAACTTGAGGTGTTATGACGGGGAGAGTGTCATGAACTTTACATTTTATTTCAAACTGCATGGAAAATGCTAGATAGCTATTGCAAAATTCACGGGTCGTTAAAGTTTTTTTTAAGTCTTATATGTCCGAATATTCTAAAAATACACCACTTACCTACCCTTGATTGAAATTCAGCATGTTCAAAATGCTTATGAAATATATGGTTGGAGGTAGAATTTATTTTATGTGTATAAAAGAGTCTGGCGCAGGTGATTAATGAGGATTAATCTGAGAATTTTTGTGGAAATCTGTAAGAAGAGGTTGTTCTCTAACTGAATCTTGCTTGGGAAAAATGTTTGTTGGCTTTGTTTTAATACAGATTATGATATTGTGTGGAAAATACCCTCAAATTTGTAGGTAACTTGAGTTTCTCAGGAAATATTTTGTACCCAAGTAATACCATGACTTTTCCCAAGCACATTTCGGATACACAAGGATACGATGAGTTTATTTATATAACAAAATGTTAACAATTATCGTGTTAATCAGCTGCGCCGAAGCGGTTATATGGAACAATTCAAAAAATTATAAATGACCGTCACGTGAGCAACAAAGTCATGTGATATCATAAGAAATATGTTAATATATAGCCGAGGAAACCCTTTATATAAATTGGAAGTACTAAAGTACAATACTTATAAATTAAAACCAAAACCGACCTCGCAATGACACATTATGTTTTGAGCGCATTTTAAAGCTTCGGGAAGCCTTAACATAGCTGCGTATTTTTTAAAAAGATTTTAAATACTTTTGACACTTGCACTTTGAACAAATATGAATCCTGCTTACTCTTGAGTATGAGTAGCTGTTGCACTGCTATTTTTGAGAAGAATATTTCATGTATTATTTTTCTAAATGTACAATACTATGAAAATTTATATGGTCCAATATTGCGGTCCTATCTAAAACCAACAATTTGAATAAATGTCTGAGGATGTTGATATAATCTATATTTGCTCTTGATGTTTTCCTCTATTTATTCCCATGTAGAATGTTGATTCCTTATCATTGCCATATTCTATATCATAAAGCCATTATTTGAACAAACTTGAATCTGTGCATGCACTACCTGATGATGCGTGCATTTTAATACCCCACTGGAAGAAAGCATGACTACGTTGGACAAACGTTGGTAAATGGCTTCAAAATTGAGTAGAAATTGAGTAGAAAACGTTGGGTCAATGATTGAAAAAGGAGCGGGAAAACAAGCAATCATATGTCAATGTATTTGCAACAAGCATTCATTCAATTTGTTTATTAAACAGATAAAAGTTATATCCAACAATTGGCCAACAAATAAGCTATAGATCAATAAATCGAAATATCCGACGAACCGTTTCACAACACCCAATCAATGAAGGACCAACACTGGGACACACCAATCAACCAATTTCAAATGTTGTCTATAAGTTGGCAGTTAGTTAGCTTACAATGATATCGACGTTAGCCCAACGAAATGCTATCATTCATTTCAACTGAGGGCCGACATTGGGTCACCTTAACCTAGCAGCTGCCAATGCTGGCTGTAAGTAGGCTTCTAATTATACCTACATTGGCCCAACAGTATGACATTAAGTTGACGTAACGTTGGGCTGATGAGCAAATGACGTGGGCTAATGTAGGACAACTAACAGAGGTCCAACATTGTAAAAAAAATCTGATTCAGAGGAAACAAGTAATGGTAAGTTTCAAAAGGTTTTTTTTATTGCATTTCTTCAAATGCCAAACAAAACATACCTCACTCACCTTGCAGCGGCAATTTTGGTTTATTTTACAAAATGAATACTGTTGTTGAATGATATAATTAATTTATATAGTTTTAAGACATTTCTTTTGAAATTTGAAACAAAAAATAAATAAAATATTATACATGTACCAAAAGTCAATATTACATAATCACTTCCTTGATTTTTTTTTTTTTTTTTTTATTTTGAATTTTTTTTTTTTCTTTTTTTTTCTTTTTTTTTTTTTTTTTTTTTTTGCAAAACACCTGCCAAACATCAAATTCCTATCTCTTGTGGTTCAACCACATGAAGTGTGAAATGAAGTGTGATATTTGGGCAATGGTGGATGATTCCTACATGCTTAAATGTCTCTGATTCATTGGTAATAAAATAAATGATTTAAAAATAAACATTATAATTTCGTACGTCAGAAGAAGAATTAAACAGATTATGTCATTGTATGAGCTCTTTTTAAATAGCTTATACATAAAATGGAAAAAAAAAATCCCATCTAAAAATTTAAAAAGAAAATGAAAGGGGCATACAACATGTGCTTTAATGTAAAGCACGATCGTTGACTAGATCAGCAATAGGAGAGCTTAGGGACATTTCAATACACGTACTAATGGCAAAGAAAACAGGGAAAAAAACACTCAAAATAAGAACCCTCTACTCGCTGCACACTAAAGAGTTGTCGTGATTTTGTGGTATTTTTATGCAGATCGATAGAGTAATCTGCCCTGATCTAGATTAGTTCAGTTTATTACATAAATGTGATCAAATAAAGCATTCATAACATTTAGATTGGCCAAGATGAATAGTTTGAACACTTCATTTGCAGGTATGGCGGTCAGACGGTTTCAATAGTAGTAATTGTAAATAACAGTGATTTCTGTTCATCAGTACTTCATTGTCTTTGAAAATTTTGTGTGTGCTTGTGTGTGTGAGGAGGGGGGGATGTAAATGCAAGGTGCCCTATGTTGAACATGTAATAGATAAGCATACCACTTACACCTTTACGCACTGTGATTTTCTCAATGTCTTTTAGTGTATATAGGGTTCTTAAAAGTTATTAGATATATTTTAAAATTACTTTTTGCTCGGTCGTATTCTCTGTAAGGGCTGTATAGAAATGACCTCATCTAAAGGCTTTTTTGTATAATATCCTAAAATGAAAATCTTACCCTGTTCGACGTTGTTCTGAAAGGAAGTCTTTATTCATAAATACTCTGATAAGAGAGATAACTCTTAGTGACATAAATGTCTATTTTTCCTTTTTATCTTTTCAAGTTGAAGTGTCTTTTTTGTCAAATTTTGCCCCACACGCTATGCTTTAATTGTTTGTATTTTACTTAAAAAATACATTTCTTTTGGAAAATCATACGAGTTAAAGAAAAATTTTATATTAGTGATCTTAGAGTTTATGAACCTTGAAAAAAATAAGGTGAATAATGTTCCGTCCTCGAAAGAAAAAAAAAGCTTTTAATTCAAATATTGCTTGGGGCTTATTTAAGGCAAAAAGTGGAAGTATTTATAGCGTTACTTGAAATTATTAAGAATCTTTTCGTAATATTTTATTCAAAATATTTAAAAATAAAGTATTTATAGTTTGAATTCATTTTTTTTCAAATGACAATATTTGTTATTATGATCTTATTTTATATGCAATTTTCATGAATAACTGACCGTTTTCTTTGTGTACATCCGATCGATTGCTTATGTTCATAACTAGTGCTTTTGAAAAAAGAAAGCCTGTTGTAGATGATTAATATCAAAGAATTGCAAAATTAGCGAGATTTCTGAAACACTGAGTATTTCACTGTCTACTATCGATTAACGTGGGACAAAATATTGAAAAATGGAAAGGAATTCGACAGGGGGAAAGAGCTATTAGGGCTAGGAATGAAACCCCATTTGTCATAAAATAAAATTGTAACATTTAATCATATTTTATGCTATTTATCAAAATTGGTATCGTATATGATTTACATTATGACCGCTGGGTCGATACATCTGCTGGTGGACACTTAGTCCCCGAAGGTCTCTACAGCCCAGTAACCTAGTACATCGGTACTAGCTTGAAAATACGGATATATATTTAATTGTTGTGGTAAAATTTAGAAATTTATTTAAAAATTGAGGATAATTTCCCTCATGCATAGCTCTTATCCTTCGATGTATTTGGCTCCAGTCTTTGGCACCTTTTTTTCATCTCTTTCAAGTCATTTTTATTGATATATTTTGGATTTCCAACGCTTGGGCTTGATCATCACTGAAGAGACATAATTTGTTGAAATGCGCATCTGGTGCATCAAAATTGGTACGGTATATGATTTACATCCAACATTTTAGATAAATGTATAAGCAAGAAATTTTCAATAATTTCTGGGAAAACTATATATATTTACTAAAATATCTTAAGTTTGTAAGTAAGGATTTTTATGAAGTGTAGAAATCCAGCTTTGCTAGGGTAAGATCTAGATCTTGCTTTTAAAACTTATTTTATATTATACTAAAGGGAATCACAGATAGAATTTTTATTGAAAAAGTTTTGTTGCTTAAAAGTTGTAGATATGAGGAATATGAAAGGCATTGGCAAAATATTTGTGAATCATTGTAATCAATACAGTTATATATACTTCCTATTGGTTCCAGCCTTCCCTGAAGAGAATTTGATCTCTCGTTTTATTTTCCTTTTTCTCTTCTAGGGTTATTTTTAGGGAAAATGCTATTCCGAGTATATATTAAGGAAAAAAGCCAGAAATCTTAATAATTTTAGATGTTGTGTTTACATCCTCGTATTTGTCTGGTTACAAGTTATACAGAAATTTCATTCCGCTAGACACAAATATAAATGCAACAGGAGAAAATGACAACATTTTTCAAGAAAAGAAATTTAATAAAATTTCAGTAAGTGGAATAAAACATAACATCATAGTTGTGTTGTTTCTGTTGTTTCATTTACCAAGACAAATTCTGTAAATGTGGTATTAGTATCCTGACTGGTTTCACTCCTATCTACAACTGTTTCTATTCCGTTAAATTCTGCGAAGCTCTGCAAGGACTTTGGAGAAATGGTTTCTTCCTTGTTATCCTTTGGGGAATTTTTGGGAAAATCCATCTTATTGTGTTGATCAGAATAATTATTTATAAATATTGAGTTTTCTTTATAAGTACAAAAGCCTTTAGTATTGTTTGCCTCATACATGCAATTTTGTAAAAATATATTTTGTTCGTCAGTCTTTTCTTTTTCTTTACACACAGAACTATAAATATAGCCATTACAGTCATCCACTAAAACCCCAGAAACTCCAGCGTGATCATTACTGATTACGCTTGTTGAGTCGTTTTCTTTATGTAAAATGACGTCAGAGACCTCTGAATATATGTTGTCTAGGACAACACTGTCTTGTGGTTTGTTATTATTTGTAGGAGGAGATGATGTCTTACTACAATAGTTACATATTTCTCTGACAATTAGAAGTAGAATTACAATAGATATTAGTGTTCCGGATGTGTAGATAATTGTAGTCATATTAAACTCAGAAGTCTTGTTACCATTTACAGCTATCATTCTGGAACTTTCATTGTCAAACATGTTTGATGTGTTTATTAATAACGTAGCAGTCCTGGTACCAGTTGCAGGACTAGTGCTGGAACTTCCTTTTCTAGAGACATCTGATTTAATATGCTCTGATGAAATGAATATATCAAAAATGTCCGGCATACGTTCTAAAACATTATTTTAAATTTGTTAATCGTTCACCAAATTTAATAACTGGAAACTAATTTACAATGAAAAAGCAAAGTATTGAATATTATTACCTGTGGTTAGGATACAGCCATATATGTGATTACAGTTTGCACAGCTGCTACATTCCAGACCACATCCAAATCCATATTTTGGTACAGGACAAGGGTTAGAACAGTTAAATCCAAAATATCCGGGTGGACAATCTGAAATTAAATAAATCGCTGACTGTTTAATTTTAGGAACATAATAGAATTTCTCAGACGTAATATGAAGACAGTATGTAAATATTTTAGCAACAATTTTATTCATGTATATGATGATTTATATTATTCATTTATTTCACGAAATTATTAGATTCAATATTTTTACTTTTAAAACTTCATAAACAAAGATTGCGTACAACCTTTACAGATATTCCCGTCTTTGTAATAGTTTGGACAGCATATTCCTGATCCATCTTCTTTGAGCCTAAAATAGACTGAGTTTTAACTCTTTTAATGGAACATTGATGTCAACATAAAAAAATGAATATAAATATTTACCTATTTGAGCAACTTCTTACACAATTTCCTCTTATACAGAAGGACATCATATGATACACAAAAGCAAAATATCTTAATGGCATGCTTATTGGCAGGAACATGAGCACAACACAATAATCAAATCTTCTCTCTTTCAATTTTTTCTTAAAAAATGCATCCACATCTGTTACTATAATTTTATATGTGAAAATTTGGCATGTTAATTAATATTTATCGTAATATTTCCTATATATAAAAGAGCAAACATTCATTGAAATCAATGATTTACGTCCTTTTATGACTTGTCATAAAAAAATATCGACAAACGTTTTAAAATATTTTTTTAAATAATTAAGGAATGTTTTAAGTTTTGTGTGAGTTATTGGTGTGTAAATCACACAGATTTTTTCACGTAGGCATATTTTCTGAAGCGCGCTGATGAATGAAAAATATGCATATCTGCAAGACTGTGTGATTTACACACCAATAATTCACAATAAACATAAAAACGTTCCTTATATTTATATTTAACGTGTTCAAAAGCACCAAAAATATACTCAATGTTTGAGTTTCTCGCTGCCCTCTATCGTTATTATATTTATTGATTTCTCAGTAGCCTCATTGTAAAGTGACTTTAGCGCTAGTTTCTCCGTGTATATTTCTACGCTTGAGTATTTACGAAAATGGCATTCAAATCCATTTCATAGTTGGTTAAGTAGAAAAACACGAAAAAGGTAAATATATTTTATATATCTTATATTTTAAATATATTTGCTGTCACGAAAAAAGATCCCTCACTGCTCAATGGCCCTAAGTGCCGAGTATACATTATAGGTAAAAATTTGCAGCTCTCCACCGGCAACAGGTGGCGTCTCCATATGAGTGAAAAATTATCAAGAGGGACGTTAAACAATAAACAAAACAAACAATCATGTCTTAAAGTATAGATTTATTTCAATAGACACACATGTGGCTAATTAATTTAATTAGTTTAATTATAGTTTTCATAATGATATTCTAAACTTTATTCTAAAAATTGTCTCCTACTCCAGAATATCACCTGTTATCAGTTATAGATTGTTTATTCTCTATCAATATTCATTCTTTCATCTTCCTTGTTTTCTAAAGCAATACCATTGTTTTTATATACTTTACTATAGATGCACTCCTCGCGATTTTCTTTGGCAGCATCATAAACTTGCGATGAATCGGTCATGGCCTCATTTAAAATGCCAGAAACGTCAGTATTGAAATGCTCGCTGATAGTTACACCGTTCGCAACATCATTAATTTTTGCGTATGTTTCATCAGCAATATTTATGGTAAAATCAGGTGAAAAGTCACCTGTCTAACGAAACAAGGAAATGCACGTATTTTTGAAGCTATGTACAATAACTAGTAGTACTAAACCTGTAATGAGAATTGCAATCCCTATAACAAACGAAGTTATTGGGAATCGTTCGTCTTTACTGATATTGCCATTTGTATGTTCAACAATTGTTACAGTCTCTTGAAGTGATGTTTTAGCTGGTTTGTGGTTATTCAGGGTACCTTTCCTTGAGTATTTCGTAGACATACCATGTCTTGATAATTCTTTTACAGTCTCTAAAATAGATTATTTTCATATCAGTTATTTTATTCATTTATCTATATTGAATATAATTTATCATAATAGTATTTATAATGTTATAATTCATAATATCAATTTTATAATATTTATTAGCTTCATGAATTGGAAAAAAGAAAGGCAATGAAGTAATGAAAGCTTCATGGAAGAAAACAAAATACATCTTATATATGTACACCTAATGTTTAACTTTAATGCAGTGTTTTTTATTTTTAGTTCTAATTCAATGTGGATAAGGCAAAATGATATAAAATCTTAAAACTACTTAAAAAAGGGAATATTCTGCCCAATTCTTTAATATCAGAAATTAAAGAGCAGATATTAAGGTGCTACCCTTAAGGAGAAAAGTTGCAAAAATTTCAATAGACAAAAATACCAGTTATACTGAAAAGGGGTAAAGATAACGAACAGTCATCGTTCTCATAAAAACTTCAAACAATAAAAATCTCTTAACAGGGCATAAAAACGGACCCCTGGAAATTCCAGAGCTGGGATCTGTCACATGTACAGCTGCCGTGAGCCTTGTATATTGATCAAATATGTGATGGCAATACTCATATAAACAATCGCACATCTAATGAGTCATAAATAGAAATGAGAAAGTTTTACTCTAAAATTTTCGAACCAACACTTTTTTGTGTATCTTAATATATATCTTAGTATATAGAAACTAGCTCCAAATCAAAACGTCACAAATGAGATTAAATCATCTTTTGATAATATATAAAAAGTAAATTATATCTAAAATAATCAGAGCATATCTTTCAATTGCTATTCCACACTAGTAAGCATCCATGAATCGAGCATGCCTTGTCATCCCAATAAGTACAAGTAGGATGTAATGCTTTGTTCATTTACAGTTTGTCTAGCTTTACAGACACAAACAGATAAAGTAAATTTCTTATTTAATTTCTTTTGAACTTGGTTTTTAAAAAGAAACTATTAAAACTTCTAGAGAAGAAGAGAGAAGAAAAGGTTAGTTGTGATATTCAACATTTAAATATATCCACGACATTCTATCAATTAGTTCCTAGTAAACTCAAAATAAAGGAAACTAAAGCGTCCCACATCTGATTCATATTTGAACGTTTTTTCCGACTTTAAATGACAATGGCCAACCGATAACTAAACTGTATGACAAACAAGATGACTTCAGCTTTTCCATTGTCATCTTTCAATATTTATATAGTAATAATCCTACATTACTTGCATATGATGTTACTGTCTCTGAATTTATTTGATACACAAAGACATGCTCTGAGTACGATCAATGTTTTGATCTGAGGCAGGCTACTGATAAATATTTTGATGTTACAGGGATCTCAACACCTCAGTTAAAGTCAGCATTTCAAATTAAATAGTCATTATAATGCCCTTGTTTGCAAAAACAACCAATCATTGGGTCGTATTTTGATTTACGTTTTCTACAAATTATGAGCCCATTGTTTTTACATAAATTTTACTACGGATTACTCTAAATGATCAATACTTAGGCCTCATTGCGAATGTGATAGATTGTCCCCTGCATGGCGCAGTGGTTAAACCTTTTTTCTCTACAAGCGTGTCGTAAGGAGCTGGTCCACGGTTTGACATGGATACCTGTCCTTCTGATGAGAGCGTAAAAACAAAGGACCCGTGTCAAAGTAAGTGCTGGCACGAAAGAGATCCCTCTCTGTTCAAAGGCCGTAAGTGCCTAGTACAGGTCTAAGTTTGCAACCCTCCACCCGAGAGGTGGTGTCACAATGTGATTAAAAAATTCTAGAAAGGACCTTAAACAAGCAAACAAACAAATAATAATATTATGGTTTATTTCATATGATTTTTAAAGATTGATTACTGTTCGTTTTCTTTATCTTTTTTATACTTATTTTAGAATATTGATCTAAGCATGGTATTTAATATCATTGTAGTCATTTTTACAATAAGCAATAAAAAAATGTGCAAAGTAGTTATATCGATATAAATATGTTTATCTTCCCGGGAAAAAAGTAAGAAAATATTGTTATCGAATTAACTTCCCTCAGATGTAATAAATGACTTAAATCTTTAAACAAACTTGTTCTTGTGACAGAACAAACCCTCTGATCAAAAGCTCAAATCTTTAAACAAACTTGTTTTAATGACGGAGCAAACCCTCTGGTCATACACTCACTTTATGCCTTGGAACATTTTGTGTTTCCTGTTTAGAAAGTTAAGGACAAAACATTAATCAAACAAGCCTATTAAGCACTTTGATCTTGTAGAAATAACACTGAGTCAGCTAGCGTCATGATATGTCTTTTAATTAGTCATTCATTAGTATCATGCCAAATATGAAGTATCAATGTTGTTTATAATTTGAAAAAAACTGTGATCAAAGATACAGTTGCAGCCATTTTTTTTTAACAAAACTTGAATTTGATACAACTATTAATTCAACTCAATCAATAGTTCCAGACTTTTTTTTTCTACTTACACATGTAATTGAACCAATCAATTATGTCTTCAAGTGTGGATTTATTCAAAGAGACACACATACGGTTAAGTATCTTTAATTAGAGTTTTTCATAACGATATTTTAAACTTTCGTTACAATAAATGTTTCCTTCTCCGAAACATCACCTGTTATTAGCGTCGGGGATTTTTGGCATCTATCAATATCGATACTTTTATCTTCTTTACTGCGTATATACTCGAAATCAATACCATTGTTTTATATACATTACTAAAGCAGTATAGATGCATTCTTTTGAATTTCCTTAAGCAATAAATGAAAGCTTAGAACGTAATACAAGCGTCAAGGAAGAAAACAAAATGCAATGCAGCTTTTGAAATCATTACATGTCTGTTAAAATTCCATTTCCATATATCTGATTGCAGTCTATTCAAAAATATTTACACTTGTCATTAGTAATTTTATAGAAATATGAATTGTTTTCTCCAGAAATTCTTCGAACTGAAAATGTTTTTATACATGTAACTAAGTGCAAAGAAATTAGCTCGAAATGTATGATTGATTAGTTTATTCTTTGCAGTTTTATATTCTGTGCAAAATTTTTCATTCATATAATACGTTAAATATATCGGTGCAGGGCTTCAAATGCACTCAGGGCCATTGAACAGGCAGGATTATTTAGCGTGCCAACGCCTGCCGTGATATGGGAGCCTCGGATTTTATGGTCTCATCCAAACGACCCATATCTTTCACTTGAAAGTGCAAAACGCTTTTCAATATGAACAATTGACAGATTGCATGTTTACACATTACGCGTTACCACTGATGTAGTCTGCATATACATTTTACACATGATAATTAAGTTCCTATGGGTAGTTAGAATTAAAACGAGCTAAAAAAAAATTGACAAGCTATGAATTTTTGAGTAACATTACAGAGTTTGAATATTCACTCTGTGCGGTTTTAATAATAACATTTAGTGGATTGTATATTTTCATCTATTACGAAATCGACCTGAGTTCAAATTGTAATTTCTACAGTGTGAAGTGGCATAATTAACTTTTATCCAAGCTTACCTAATGATGAATTACGAGCGATGTAATTCAAAAAGACATCATAAAAAAATACAAAAAGCAATTTCTTTATAAAAGTGTATTTTTGAACCTCTAGGTAGTAACCGTTATCCTTGTTTACACATGTCTCAAGACTCTGTTCCTACGACCGGTACATCTCCGCAAACTTTTCTTAGCGGAAGCTTTGAAAACTTGTGGATGACCCTCCCCAGAAAAGATCTGATACTGTTGTGTCTTACTCTGATGATTTCCTTTTTTCCTTTATTTGGGAATAAAAAGAGGTCACAACGACTGAGATCTAGCTAATACGTGGGATGGCTAAGCTCTCAAGTAAAAAAGAACTTGAAAAAGACCATTTGGAGCTCTGGCTTATCTTTGCAATAATAGGCTCTGATGCCATATTTATTATCCGTCCTCCTTTTGTGCTCGAAAAAGCACATCCATACTTTTGCACCTCATAAAGACAGATATTTTTTACCGGGTGGTAAATTCCAGGTGAGGGAGGGGCTTATCTTGTACAAGTGCGAATGCCTTGAGGGCTAGTAATCTACCTGTGGCCGTTTGTCTCCTAATCCCTATACACAGGAAGTAATATAATACACATTAGGGTACCCAAGAAGTCAAACTTTACCTGTGTTGGGATTTTGAGACGATTTTAAATTAGAAGTAAAAAGTTGTAAATAAAGATTAATCTCAATATTTTTTAATAATTTATAATTGAATGTGTGTCAAAGCGTCCCCATCCATTAAAAAAAATATTATTATTCAAAGTATTTTGAACTTTGAAAAAAGTTATACCAAATTTTGATATATACCTCGTATATTATCATAAAGAATATCATAATTATTTTAAATACTTAAAGGACTTATCGCATGATTTTTCAAAAATCTTAATTTTATGAAAAATATTATCTAAAACCTTGTTTATTAAAATTTTGAATACAGTAAACGTTGTTGAAAGCGTATATTAAGAGATATTGAGAGCTGAAATTCAAATACGGCAATATGCATATTTCAGTCGGATTTCGGCGAAATACTGCTCTGACGTCATAGGCGACAATTCAGTGATAGAGAGATGAGAAGTTGCACACTATTTACGGAGTTATCAACGACAAATGCAGTTTAATTATGAAAAATGCTGAAAAAATTAATTTCTAACGTGATTTTCAATTACTATAGAAACATTAACTAGTTCTAAGGTGTAAGAATTTTGAGATATTTTCGTTTTTTATTCCAAACATTTAGAATCTGTAGGTCTGATTACGGCAATGTTTCGTGATCGGAAAATTATTTTTCAAAACCGCCATCCATTACAAAACATATGAAGGCATACTTGCATAAATTAATATTATGTTAAAAACTAAGAATAACAAAGTTATGTAATTTAAATGTGTGAATCAAATAAGTTCATACATGTGATAAAATGACAAATCAAATTGTATTGTTATGGCGAGGTTCTTCGTCTTCGCCGCGTCTCCCTCGCTATCGTCGCTGCTATTTTTACAATGTTAACGGATTTTTCAAATTATTTCTTGCTGACATTCTAAAATATAAGGTTGGATACTATATTTCATATCGATAAAATCAGTGATTTGGTCGTCCATAACGCAGAAAATTCAGGTTGTATCGCGTATATTTTAGTAAGATTTACGTGAAGAGCTGATCAGCCATTGTCGCCTTTGACGTCACAGGGTCACGTGATCGCTATCTAATTAACTTAGATTTTTAATTCAGGGGTTTTCATTTGAGTCAATAATTGGTTAATTACCGCGGTTGATCCGCAGTAAAAACACAAAATTTATAAACTGTGGTCATAAGGAACGTTTTACGCTTTTAATATCAAATAATTTAGAAACATGCGATAACTCCTTTAAGGTGTTTATATATATATATATATATATATATATATATATATATATATATATATTATCAAGCTAAAAATTCCATAGTATCACAGCTTCTCTTTTGTTTATACCATGTATGGTAAATATCAAAGGATCAAAAGTTAATTTAAAGGTCACCACAAATGCCAAACAATGGGTACAGGGTATACACAGGGTATATAAAGGGACTTGTAAGTAAATGTCAATCAAGTTCTAGCACCCAATGATGTACCTTAATGCACTTGATTGACAGGGGTACACAGACCAGGTATTTTTGAAGGCGGTGCTTAAAATCTCTGCCTTTAAAAGTTAATGATATTTTCTCTTATTACATTATTAAACGCTTTTGGTAATTTTAACGGGTATTTTCTTTTCGGCATCTGTAAGCAGATGAGGCAATCATTTAAGACGAATCTACTTCTCCAGATTCGTTTCATTTGTACGAAGTCTCTGAACTGTACCGGTGATGAAATGTTTAGTGTCTAACCAGTGTCTGTTTAGTTTAGTTTAGTTTAGTTTTCAGCTCAGTAAGAAGCCCATGCTTACCGGTAAAGTGAATTTCTTTGCGAAAAAAGTAGGATAAACTTCAGTTTATGGAGACTTGGAGTTCTTTAATAGAAATATAAGACCGTGGAAAATTAAATTTCATTGTTTTTATATATAGCGTGATTAACCGTACATTCCATAGCTGCAGAACTGTAGCGTTATGGTTTTATATTTTAGTCTTTGATCATATGGTCATATGGTCAAAGACTAAAATTTTAAACTTAAACGCTACAGTTCTGCAGCTATACGTTCCATTACCTAGTAAACAAACCTCATAATGCAAAGTGTACTTTTAAGGAATTTCGTATTTTAACAAAGGGGCCCATACCTGTGGTGACCAAACATCCGTATATGTGACTGCAAGCTGAAGGTAAGCATTCACATTTTCCTTCACAGATTGATCCGTAAGTAGGAAAAGGGCATTTTATGGTACAATTATCTCCATAATAACCTAAAGGACACTCTGAAAAAGAAAATGAATCTGATAAGAATGATCTATTAGTCTTCTTCTAAATGTATGAAGATACACAGAGATATAAGAATAATTTACATGAATTTCCAGTTCATTGAAGGCGAGTAAAGTTTTTACCATATTTAAAGTAACTTTATGAAAAATAAAGAAGGTTGAAATTGAGGTAAATATATATATTTTTTTCAAATAGACTTCATAAGGTAATAACAAATTTTTAGTACATACCTTTACAAGTGTTTATCACTCTGTAGAAATTGGAACAACATTTTTCCAAAGCACTTACAATTCCTCTATACAAAAATGCAATACTTAATCACAATAATTCTAAGAAACAGTTCATGGTCTTACACATTTCATAAATGATTTGTTGTAGTGAAATGTTCATACACTATTCTAATTTTTTTCAGATGTACTGAGTTTCCAGCAGATTTGTAATTAATTTGGTAAATAGTAATATTCTTTTAAAAAATAAGATTAAATAACGATATAAATAGAAAATGAATAAATATATAAATAAATATGAAAAAAATTCCGTATGTCATCCTTTTTGTGACTTTTGTGTCTATTTTTTCAGCATTGTGTTTTTGCGCAGATTCATATTCAAATGGTGATATTCCTGTCGAGAATAGCAAGTAAACGTGTTTTCTTGGATCATTCAATGTACATATATCAGTCTTACCATTTTTTTACTTAACAAAATTAATTTTGAATCTTTTTACATAGATTTATCAACAGAGAGCATGTTGAAAAATAAAAATTCATAAATCTTACCCAGTTCGGCACTGTTTTGACAAGGTTTTCTTTGAGAAAATTGCAGCAATCACTAAAACCCAGATATTCATTATAAAAAACATAACCCGTCTCAAAACATATCAATTTTTAATACAAATAAACCTCACGTTTATTCCAAACAATATATTTAAGTATTTATTTCCTTTGACACATTTTAAATATCCAATAAGAACAAAGGATTTTTTTTTTCCTTAATCACTTTATACATGTATATCTACAATGTATTTTTATAATTATTAATTATTGTGTGTGTTTGGGGGTGGGTGGGTGAGGGGAGTGCATATGTGTGTCTTCTGTTACCAAGACTCGTCCGAGTGAGTATGAATTTTGATTTTCTTTTATGATGTACGTTGCACCGCGTTCAACGTTTGTGACGTTGACGTAAAAATAAAACCATATCTTTATCTTTTGACCTTCCCGCCCGTGATACGGTGTTTTCAATGCCGAAGCTTTCAAAACAATTATGTGTTTGAAATTTATTAATTCAATAGTTGTTTGATATTTTAATAATCCATGAAGCTTAAACATGTGTATTAAACTTAGATAGGTCACTTAGAATACGTAGTCTGTCATGATGACTACCCCTTCACAGTACAGGTACACAATAGAAAACTCTAAGAGGCCGTTTGTAGTTCTTCACATCTCTGACTTCTGGTTGGTATTTTTCACACCTCTGTCCGTTCGTTGCTACAAATGTAGCCAATCACTCTGGCCAATGTCAGTTATAATTCTTGCAATCAAAAAGTGCCCGGTATAATGAAAATTACCTACATGTATGTTTCTTACACTTTGTTCTTGGAAAAGTGGCCGGTGTCCGGTTTTCAGGGGTGGCCGGTTTTATGAGAATTTTTGTGTAAAGAAATATTAAGAATTTTGCCTGGACTTTTAAATTCAGCCGATGTTTAGGGAAAACCGGTTTTCAGGTGGGGGCGGTTTAGAGAAGTTTCACTGTACCAAACAATGAAGAAACTAAAGTCTCTGTAAGGCTTTTGCTCAGATCATACACCGAAGAGATCGCAGGACTTAGGGTCACATTGTACATGTATGCCCCCCCCCCTTATTTCCCTTCTACTTTTATCTGGATTCGACACACTTTTTCTTTGTTAATTCTAATATGCTTTACATGATATAGATAATTCTATGAGCGCTTTTTAAATACCTTATCCATTAAATGAAAAAAAAATCCCATCTAAACATTTAAAAAGAAAATTACAGGGGCATACAACAAGTGTTGCAATGTAAACTACGATTGTTGACTGGAACAACTGTTACAGTAGGAGAGCTTAGGGACATTTCAATGCACGTATAATGGCGTTTGTGGTATTTTTATGCAGATCGATAGAGTAATCTGCCCATCAATTTAATCTAGATTAGTTCAGTTTATTTCATGAATGTGATCAAATAAAGCATTCATAACATTTTAATAGGCCAAGATGAATAGATTGAACACTTTATTTGCAGCTGTGGCGGTCAGACGGTTTCAATACCAGTAATTTTAAACAACTGTGATTTCTGTTCATCAGTACTTCATTGCTTCGAATTTTTTTTTTTTTTGGGGGGGGGGGGGGGGTAAATGCAAGGTGCCCTATGTTGAACATGTAATAGATAAGTTTAACATTTACACCTTGTATTTCACTTAAAAATACATTTCTTTTGGAAAATCATAAGAGTTAAAGAAACATTTGAGTGAGCAGAGGTTTATGAACCTTAAATAAGAAAATTTCAGGCACATAATGTTCCGTCCTCGAAAGAGAAAAAAAGCTTTTCTTCAAATATTGCTTGAGGCTTATTTAAGTCAAAATGTGGAAGTATTTATAGCGTTACCAGAAATTTTTGAGAATTTTTTCATGATATGATTTTTTTTTTTCCCAAATTATTTTAAAGATTAAATATTTATAGTTTGAAATCCTTTTTTTCCAAATGACAATATTTGCTACAATCTTATTTTATATGCAGTTTTCATGAATAACTTACCGTTTTCTCTGTATACTTCCGGTTGATTGATAATGTTCATAATTAGTGATTTTGAAAAAAAAAGAAAGCCTATTGTAAATGATTATTATCAAAGAATTGCAAAACTACCAATACTTCTAAAACACTTAGTATTCTTCTGTTGTTATTGGTTAGTGTGATAAAAAATATTGAAAAATGGAAATGAATTCGACAGGGGGAAAGTGCTGGTAGGGCTAGGAATGAAACCCCATTTGTCATTAAATAAAATAGTAACATTAAATAATATTGTATATTATTTATCCAACATTTTAGATAAATGCATCAGCAAAAAATTCTCAGTAATTTCTGGGAAACTAAATATATGCTAATATACCTTAAGTTTGTATGTAAGGATTTTTATGAAGTGTAGAAAATCAAGCTTTGTTAGGGTAAGATCTATTAAGCGTATTGCTTTGAAAACTTATTTTATATGATCCATGAACCTAAATTGGTTCCAGACTTCCCGGAAGAGAATTTGATCTCTCGTTGTATTTTCCTTTTTCTCTTCTATGATTATTTTTAACAAAATGCTATTCAATGTATAAATTTAGGAAAAAAGCCAGAAATCTTGATAATTTTAGCTATTGTGTTTACATTCTCGTATTTGTCTGGTTTCAATTATACAGAAATTTCATTCCGCTGGACACAAAGATAAATGCAACAGGAGAAAATGACAATATTTTTCAAGAAAACAAATTTAATAAAATGTCAGAAAGTGGAATAAAACATAACATCATAGACGTGTTGCTTCTGTTGTTTCATTTATCAAGACAAATTCTGTCAATGTGGTATTAGTATCCTGACTTGTGTCACTCATATCTACCACAGTGACTGTTTCTCTTAAATCTGCGGAGCTCTGCAAAGACTTTGGAGAAATGGTTTCTTCCTTGTTTTCCTTTGGGGAATTTTGGGGAAAATTCATCTTATTGTGTTGACCAGAACAATCCTTTATAAATGCTGAGTTTTCTTTATAAGTACATAAGCTTAAAGTATCGTTTGCCTCATACATGCAATTTTGTAAAAATATATTTTGTTCGTCAGTCTTTTCTTCTTCACACACAAAACTATAAATATAGTCATTACAGTCATCCACTAAAACCCCAGAAACTCCAGCGTGATCATTACTGATTAGGCTTGTTGAGCCGTTTTCTTTATGTAAAATGACATCAGAGACCTCTGAATATATGTTGTCTAGGACAACACTGTCTTGTGGTTTGTTATTATGTTTAGGAGGAAATGATGTCTTACTATAATAGTTACATATTTCTCTGACAATTAGTAGCAGAATTACAATAGATATTAGTGTTCCGGATGCGTAGATAATTGTAGCAAGATTAAACTCAGAAGTCGTGTTACCATTTACAGCTATCATGCTGGAACTTTCATTGTCAAACATGTTTGATGTGTTTCTTAATAACGTAGCAGTCCTGGTACCAGTTGCAGGACTAGTGCTGGAACTTCCTTTTCTAGAGACATCTGATTTAATATGCTCTGATGAAATGAATTTATTAAAAATGTCCGGCATACGTTCTAAAACATTATTTTAAATGTGTTAATCGTTCACCAAATTTAATGACTGGAAATTAATTTACAATGAAAAAGCAAAGTATTGAATATTATTACCTGTTGTTAGGATACAGCCATATATGTGATTACAGTTTGCACAGCTACTACATTCCAGACCACATCCAAATCCATATTTTGGTACAGGACAAGGGTTAGAACAGTTAAATCCAAAATATCCGGGTGGACAATCTGAAAATAAATAATCGCTGACTGTTTAATTTTAGGAACATAAGAGAATTTCTCAGACGTAATATGAGGACAGTATGTAAATATTTTAGCAAAAATTTTATTCATGTATATGATGATTTATATTATTCATTTATTTCACGAAATTATTAGATTCAATATTTTTACTTTTAAAACTTCATAAACAAAGATTGCGTACAACCTTTACAGATATTCCCGTCTTTGTAATAGTTTGGACAGCATATTCCTGATCCATCTTCTTTGAGCCTAAAATAGACTGAGTTTTAACTCTTTTAATGGAACATTGATGTCAATATAAAAAAATAAAAATGAATATAAATATTTACCTATTTGAGCAACTTTTTACACAATTTCCTCTTATACAGAAGGACATCATATGATACACAAAAGCAAAATATCTTAATGGCATGCTTATTGGCAGGAACATGAACACAACACAATCATCAAATCTTCTCTCTTTCAATTTTTTTTGTAAATGCATCCACATCTGTTACTTCCTATGTGAAAATTTGGCATGTTAATTAATATTTTTCGTAACATTTCCTATATATACAAAAGAGCAAACATTCATTGAAATCAATGATTTACGTCCTTTTATGACTTGTCAGAAAAAAAAATATCGACAAACCTTTTGAAATATCTTTTTAAATATTTAAGGAATATCTTAAGTTTTGTGTGACTTATTGGTGTGTAAATCACACAGATTTTTCACGTAGGCATATTTCCTGAAGCGCGTTAATGAATGAAAAATATGCATACCTGCAAGACTGTGTGATTTACACACCAATAATTCACAATAAACATAAAAAGGTTCCTTATATTTATATTTAACGTGTTTAAAAGCACCAAAAATATACTCAATGTTTGAGTTTCTCGCTTCCCTCTATCGTTATTATATTTATTGATTTCTTAGTAGCCTCATTGTAAAGTGACTTTAGAGCTAATTCCTCCGAGTATATTTCTACGCTTGAGTATTTACGAAAATGTCATTCAAATCCATTTCATAGTTGGTTAAGCAGAAAAACACAGCAAAGGTGAATATATTTTATATATTTTATATTTTAAATATATTTGCTTGCACGAAAAAAGATACCTCACTGCTCAATGGCCCTAAGTGCCGAGTATAGGTCAAAATTTGCAGCTCTCCACCGGCAACAGGTGGCGTCTCCATATGAGTGAAAAATTATCAAGAGGGACGTTAAACAATAAACAAAACAAACAATCATGTCTTAAAGTATAGATTTATTTCAATAGACACACATGTGGCTAATTAATTTAATTAGTTTAATTATAGTTTTCATAATGATATTCTAAACTTTATTCTAAAAATTGTCTCCTACTCCAGAATATCACCTGTAATCAGTCATGGATTGTTTTTTCTCTATCAACATTCATTGTTTATCTTCCTTGTTTTCTAAAGCAATACCATTGTTTTTATATACTTTACTATAGATGCACTCCTCGCGATTTTCTTTGGCAGCATCATAAACTTGCGATGAATCGGTCATGGCCTCACTTGAAATGCCAGAGACGTCAGTATTGAAATGCTCGCTGATAGTTACACCGTTCGCAACATCATTAATTTCTGCGTATGGTTCATCAGCAATATCTATGGTAATATCAGTTGAAAAGTCACGTGTCTTATAAAACAATGAAGAACACGTATTTTTGAAGCTATGTACAATAACTAGTATTACTAAACCTGTAATGAGAATTGCAATCCCTATAACAAACGAAGTTATTGGGAATCGTTCGTCTTTACTGATATTGCCATTTGTATGTTCAACAATTGTCACAGTCTCTTGAAGTGATGTTTTAGCTGGTTTGTGGTTATTCAGGGTACCTTTCCTTGAGTATTTCGTAGACATACCATGTCTTGATAATTCTTTTACAGTCTCTAAAATAGATTATTTTCATATCAGTTATTTTATTCATTTATCTATATTGAATATAATTTATCATAATAGTATTTATAATGTTATAATTCATAATATCAATTTTATAATATGTATTAGCTTCATGAATTGGAAAAAAAGAAAGGCAATGAAGTAATGAAAGCTTCATGGAAGAAAACAAAATACATCTTATATATGTACACCTAATGTTTAACTTTAATGCAGTGTTTTTTAGTTTTAGTTCTAATTCAATGTGGATAAGGCAAAATGATATAAAATCTTAAAACTACTTAAAAAAGGGAATATTCTGCCCAATTCTTTAATATCAGAAATTAAAGAGCAGATATTAAGGTGCTACCTTTAAGGAGAAAAGTTGCAAAAATTTCAATAGACAAAAAATACCAGTTATACTGAAAAGGGGTAAAGATAACGAACAGTCATCGATCTCATAAAAAAACTTCAAACAATAAAAATCTCTTAACAGGGCATAAAAACGGACCCCTGGAAATTCCAGAGCTGGGATCTGTCACATGTACAGCTGCCGTGAGCCTTGTATATTGATCAAGTATGTGATGGCAATACTCATATAAACAATCGCACATCTAATGAGTCATAAATAGAAATAAGAAAGTTTACTCTAAAATTTTCGAACCAAAACTTTTTTTGTGTATCTTAATATATATCTTAGTATATAGAAACTAGCTCCAAATCAAAACGTCACAAATGAGATTAAATCATCTTTTGATAATATATAAAATGTATATTATATCTAAAATAATCAGAGCATATCTTTCAATTGCTATTCCACACTAGTAGGCATCCATGAATCGAGCATGCCTTGTCATCCCAATAAGTACAAGTAGGATGCAATGCTTTGTTCATTTACAGTCTGTCTAGCTTTACAGACACAAACAGATAAAGTAAATTTCTTATTTAATTTCTTTTGATGAACTTGGTTTTTAAAAAGAAAATATTAAAACTTCTAGAGAAGAAGAGAGAAGAAAAGGTTAGTTGTGATATTCAACATTTAAATATATCCACGACATTTTGTCAATTAGTTCCTAGTAAACTCAAAATGAAGGAAACTAAAGAGTCCCACATCTGATTCATATTTGAACGTTTTTTCCGACTTTAAATGACAATGGCCAACCGATAACTAAACTGTATGACAAACAAGATGACTTCAGCTTTTCCATTGTCATCTTTCAATATTTATATAGTAATAATCCTACATTACTTGCATATGATGTTACTGTCTCTGAATTTATTTGATACACTAAGGCATGCTCTGAGTACGATCAATTTTTTGATCTGAGGCAGGCTACTGATAAATATTTTGATGTTACTGGGATCTAAACAACCTCAGTTAAAGTCAGCATTTCAAATTAAATAGTCAATTTAATGACCTTGTTTGCAAAAAACAACAAACCATTGGGTCGTATTTTGATTTACGCTTTCTACAAATTATGAGCCCATTGTTTTTACGTAAATTTGACTACGGATTACAACGTCTAAATGATCAATACTTAGGGCTCATTGCGGATGTGATAGATTGTCCCCTGCATGGCACAGTGGTTAAACCTTTTTTTTCTCTACAAGCGTGTCGTAAGGAGCTGGTCCACGGTTTGACATGGATACCTGTCCTTCTGATGAGAGCGTAAAAACAAAGGACCCGTGTCAAAGTAAGTGCTGGCACGAAAGAGATCCCTCTCTGTTCAAAGGCCGTAAGTGCCTAGTACAGGTCTAAGTTTACAGCCCTCCACCCGAGAGGTGGTGTCACAATATGATTAAAAAATTCTCGAAAGGACCTTAAACAAGCAAACAAACAAATAATAATATTATGGTTTATTTTATATGATTTTTAAAGATTGATTACTGTTCGTTTTCTATATCTTTTTTATACTTATTTTAGAATATTGATCTAAGCGTGGCATTTAATATCATTGTAGTCATTTTTACATTAAGCAATAAAAAAATGTGCAAAGTAGTTATATCGATATAGATATGTTTATATTCCTGGGAAAAAAGTGAGAAAATATTGTTATCGAATTAACTTCCCTCAGATGTAATAAATGACTTAAATCTTTAAACAAACTTGTTCTTGTGACGGAACAAACCCTCTGATCAATAGCTAAAATCTTTAAACAAACTTGTTTTAATGACGGAGCAAACCCTCTGGTCATACACTCACTTTGTGCCTTGGAACATTTTGTGTTTCCTGTTTAGAAAGTTAAGGACAAAACATTAATCAAACAAGCCTATTAAGCACTTTGATCTTGTAGAAATAACACTGAGTCAGCTAGCGTCATGATATGTCATTTAATTAGTCATTCATTAGTATCATGCCAAATATGAAGTATCAATGTTGTTTATAATTTGAAAAAAAAAACTGTGATCAAAGATACAGTTGCAGTTATTTTTTTTTAACAAAACTTGAATTTGATACAAGTATTAATTCAACTCAATCAATAGTTCCAGACTTAATTTTTTTTTCTACTTATAGATGTAATTGAACCAATCAATTATGTCTTCAAGTGTGGATTTTATTCAAAGAGACACACATACGGTTAAGTATCTTTAATTAGAGTTTTTCATAACTATATTTAAAACTTTCGTTACAATAAATGTTTCCTTCTCCGAAACATCACCTGTTATCAGAGTCGGGGATTTTTGGCATCTATCAATATCGATACTTTTATCTTCTTTACTGCGTATATACTCGAAATCAATACCATTGTTTTATATACATTACTAAAGCAGTATAGATGCATTCTTTTGAATTTCCTTAAGCAATAAATGAAAGCTTAGAACGTAATACAAGCGTCAAGGAAGAAAACAAAATGCAATGCAGCTTTTAAAATCATTACATGTCTGTTATAATTCCATATATCTGATTGCAGTCTATTCAAAAATATTTACACTTGTCATTAGTAATTTTATAGAAATATGAATTGTTTTCTCCAGAAATTCTTCGAACTGAAAATGTTTTTATAAATGTAACTATGTGCAAAGAAATTAGCTCGAAATGTATGAATTTGCTGATTGATTAATTGATTCTTTGCAGTTTTATATTCTGAGCAAAATTTTTCATTCATATAAGACGTTAAATATATCGGTGCAGGGCTTCAAATGCACTCAGGGCCATTAAACAGGCAGGATTATTTAGCGTGCCAACGCCTGCAGTGATATTAATAATTTATAATTGTTTTATTTATATATATATATATATATATATATATATATATATATATATATATATATATATATATATATATATATATATATATATATATATATATATATATATATATATATATATATATTATAAAGCTAAAAATTCCATAGTATCACAGCTTCTCTTTTCTTTACACCATGTATGGTAAATATCAAAGGATCAAAAGGTAATTTAAAGGTCACCACAAATGCCAAACAATGTGTACAGGGTATACACAGGGTATACAAAGGGATTTATAAATAAATGTCAATCAAGTTCTAGCACCCAATGATGTACCTTAATGCACTTGATTGACAGGGGTACACAGACCAGGTATTTTTGAAGGCGGTGCTTAAAATCTCTGCCTTTTAAAGTTAATGATATTTTCTCTTATTACATTATTAAATGTTTTTGGTAATTTTAACGCGTATTTTCTTTTCGGCATCTGTAAGCAGATGAGGCAATCATTTAAAACGAATCTACTTCTCCAGATTTGTTTCCTTTGTACAAAGTCTCTGAACTGTACCAGTGATGAAATGTTTAGTGTCTAACCAGTGTCTTTCAATGTAAATCTGACATTTCCAGAGATATTTTTCCGTGTCACTATAAATTTCGGTCAACCAATTCACTATCATCTTCTAGCTCTTTTTCTTAATATTTCAGAATTTCTTAATCCATTTAAATACCGTACTACGTGAAATTGTTACATATTTCCATATATCAAAAGTATATCGTCATATGCGTGTGTATAATTCTGCAATTTCTGTAATGAAGCGCAATTGTCAAATACATCCTCATTTCCATCATCTTGCATTGCCAAAAATCATATTTGTTTAGTTTTCAGCTCAGTAAGAAGCCCATGCTTACCGGTAAAGTGAATTTCTTTGCGAAAAAAGTAGGATAAAATTCAGTTTTTGGAGACTTGGAGTTCTTTAATAGAAATATAAGATCGTGGAAAATTAAATTTCATTGTTTTTATATTTAGCGTGATTAACCGTACATTCCATAGCTGCAGAACTGTAGAGTTATGGTTTTATATTTTAGTCTTTGATCATATGGTCATATGGTCAAAGACTAAAATTTAAAACCAAAACGCTACAGTTCTGCAGCTATATGTTCCATTACCTAGTGAACAAACCTCATAATGCAAAGTGTACTTTTAAGGAATTTCGTATTTTAACAAAGGGGCCTATACCTGTGGTGACCAAACATCCGTATATGTGACTGCAAGCTGAAGGTAAGCATTCACATTTTCCTTCACAGATTGATCCGTAAGTAGGAAAAGGGCATTTTATGGTACAATTATCTCCATAATAACCTAAAGGACACTCTGGAAAAAAAAATGAATCTGATAAGAATGATCTATTAGTCTTCTTCTAAATGTATGAAGATACACAGAGATATAAGAATAATTTACAAGATGAATTTCCAGTTCATTGAAGGCGAGTAAAGTTTTTACTATATTTAAAGTAGTTTTATGAAAAAAAAAAAAGGAGGTTGAAATTGAGGTAAATATTTTTTTTTTTATTTCAAATAGACTTCATTAGGTAATAAAAATTTTTTAGTACACACCTTTACAAGTGTTTATCACTCTGTAGAAATTGGAACAACATTTTTCCAAAGCACTTACAATTCCTCTATACAAAAATGCAATACTTAATCACAATAATTCTAAGAAACAGTTCATGGTCTTACACATTTCATAAATGATTTGTTGTAGTGAAATGTTTATACAGTATTCTAATTTTTTTCTGATGTACTGAGTTTCCAGCAGATTTGTAATTAATTTGGTAAATAGTAATATTCTTTTAAAAAATAAGATTAAATAACGATATAAACAGAAAATAAATAAATATATAAATAAATATGAAAAAAATTCAGTATGTCATCCTTTTTGTGACTTTTGTGTCTATTTCAGCATTGTGTTTTTGCGCAGATTCATATTCAAATGGTGATATTCCTGTCGAGAATAGCAAGTAAACGTGTTTTCTTGGATCATTCAATGTACATATATCAGTCTTACCATTTTTTTACTTAACAAAATTAATTTTGAATCTTTTTATATAGATTTATCAACAAAGAGCATGTTGAAAAATAAAAATTCATAAATCTTACCCAGTTCGGCACTGTTTTGACAAGGTTATCTTTGTGAAAATTGCAGCAATCACTAAAACCCAGATATTCATTATAAAAAACATAACCCGTCTCAAAACATATCAATTTTTAATACAAATAAACCTTACGTTTATTCCAAACAATATATTTAAGTATTTATTTCCTTTGACACATTTTAAATATCCAATAAGAACAAAGGATTTTTTTTCCTTAATCACTTTATACATGTATATCTACAATGTATTTATATGATTATTAATTATTGTGTGTGTTTGGGTGTGGTTGGGTGGGGGAGGGCATATGTGTGTCTTCTGTTACCAAGACTCGTCTGTGTGAGTGTGAATTTTGATTTTCTTTATGATGTACGTTGCACTGCGTTCAACGTTTGTGACGTTGACGTCAAAATAAAACCTTATCTTTATCTTTTGACCTCCCCGCCCGTGTTACGGTGTTTTCAATGCCGAAGCTTTCAAAACATTTTATAAGCAAAATACATGAAAAATATAAATATTTAAGCATTAAATTATTGTTATTATTTATTTTTTTTGAAGGTTAGAGTCTCATAACTGCAACGGTGTGTTCAAACCAGTTTTCATAACGTGTTGTCATTTGAAAAATTAATGTAGATTGTATATTAGACTAACTTGTAAAATCAAATATCACTTTTCTCATGGACGCATCATACATTGTTTCGCTCTGTAGCAAGAACTCCCTAGTTATCTCTGGCTTCCCTATATACACGCATGATATAAAATATATGATCCCACAATTAAATCTCCATCATCTGAATGCAATGGAAGCTACGTACACGTTGAATGTTTGCATTAAATTTTATAACTTATGGAGTTTTATCCTGCTAAACCGATTGTTAATTTCAAGTATTTCCCAATGTATATATCATGTAAAATTTTTAATTCTGAATACTTTGGCACTTGCAATTTGAACAAAAATGAATCTTGCTTTTTTTGAGCATGATAAGCTGTGGCACTGCTATTTTTGAGAAGAGTATTCCATGTATTGCTTTCCTAAATGTAAAATATTATGTGAATTTATGATCCAATATTGTGGTCCTTCAAGTATATATCTAAAACAAACGATTTGAATAAATGTCTGAGGGTGTTGATATAATCTATATTTGCTCTTGATGTTTCCTCTATGTATTACCATGTAGAATGTTGATTCCTTATCATTGCCTTATTCTATATCATTAGGTCATCATTTGAACAAACTTGAATCTGCACTACCTGATGATGCTTGCATTTTAATATCCCACTGGCAGATAGCATGACTACGTTGGGCAAACTTTGATAAATGGCTTCAAAATTGAGTAGAAACCGCTGGGTCAACGTTTGAAAAAAAAAAAGCGGGAAAACAAGCAATCATACGTCAATGTATTTTCATTCAATTTGTTTATAAAACAGATAAAAGTTTTATCCAACCATTGGCCAACAAAAAAGAAACTTTAGACCAATTAATCGCCAATATCCGACGAATCGTTTCACAACACCCAATCAATGAAGGACCAACACTGGGACAAACTTACCAACCAATTTCAAATGTTGTCTGTAGGTTGACTGTTAGTTAGTTTACAATGATATCGACGTTAGCCCAACGATATGCTGCCAGTTCAACTAAGGGCTAACCTCCCAATTGCCATTGTTGACTGTAAGAAGGCTTACAATTATACCTACCATTGGCCCAACAGTATGACATTAAGTTGACGTAACGTTGGGCTGATGAGTTAGGACATGGGCCAATGTATGACTATTAACAGTGGCCCAACATTGTAAAAAAAGTTTTCAGAAACAGAGGAAACATAACAAGAAAATCATGCTCCAAATTACTTAGCTTGAAAAGTTGTTTGTATAATGTTTCACTGTACTAATCTTCTTTTAACCAGCCAGCTGCCGGTGTAACGACGAAAAGTCACCCCGTAGAATATTGACCGGGGGGTCAAATTTCTCCGTAGAAAAATGACCCCCCGGTCAATTTTCTACGGCAAGTAGTGTCATTTTTCGACCGTAGAAAACCCTTCCAGGCCGGTAATTCTACGACTCCACACACGTTGAAAAATGACCCCCATAGAAATCTGACCCCCTACTTTTTCACATTATTTCATAATTAAAACTTTAGAAATGAGGTGTGATATGCGTTTTGTTTTTTTCTTGGTTTTTGGTTTTTAATCTCACAGGTTTTATTCCGAAAATGACATGATGTTTCTGACCTGTATGGAATGGATGTTATCGGAAACTATTTAAAGGACAAGTTTGTGGCCCAATATACTTCTAGCTTATAATTTGTGCCCGCTTTCAACCTGCCTCCACCCCAGCTTTTACATATATCAGTTTCTGGATACACCATTGCATTGAAACAAAAAAACGTATTGTATTATTATTTTTAGACAAGGAATAAATTAGAGAAAGCACGGCATATGAAGCGTCCAATAGCGTCTAATATTGAGATGCTATCATTAACTGTCATTACTGCTTCATTTTTAATATCATGTAATATCTTTTCCCTCTTTTAGATTCATTTATCCTTATTTATTACATGAATATTAATACCCCCGCTTCGAAGGAAATGGGGGTATATACCTTGTACCCTGCGAATCTCTCTGTTGTGTGTGCGGGATGAGTGTTTGTGTCTGTCTGTCTGTCCGAAATATTTCGTTGCAGTTTTCTCTGCAACAACTCATCGCAGATGCTTGAAATTTCAATACACTCTTTGGTTCGGCATGCTATACAGTGTTATTCATTTTGGTACAAATCTTGTAGGTCTGTCTGTGCGGGTGGGGTATCACTAGAGAGCACTGGCTTATAGATTTCTTGTTTCTCCTGTAATTTATGTACTTACACATGTACAATTATTGCCTGTAGAATTATATTATCTCTATCTCTATTGTAGGGAAAAAGCGAATGTATCTAAATAACTTTAACTATGAAACACTTTATATATTTTTCGTATCTGGATCGCTATATGAAAAACAATGATAGTGTTAACCAATATATATATATATATATATATATATATATATATATATATATATATATATATATATATATATATATATATATATATATATATATATATATATATATATATATATATATATATATATATATATATATATATATATATATATAGTTTACCAAAGTTAACTATAGTTTAATGCAGTATCAATGTTTTTACTATAGTAAATCAAAATATTTTTTGGATACATGATTGTGATATTTTATGTTCTTCAATTTATATGTGCACATTTTTTTATATTTTAGGGAACTGCGATGGGTGATCAGAAAGTTCGTGAACTATCTCGTTATTTACAAAATCACAGTTCAGATCAAAATGAAAATTGGCACACATTTAGTCATAACCATGCTCTATAAATAGCAGATACTTGCTTCACGTTTGGACGTCACAATATAAAAATGACTCAATATGTAGATGACGTGACAAAAAATGGTTGACTCAGTCGTACTTGAGCAACAAACGGCTTTAAAGTTTAACGTTTATCTTAGAAATTCCTTTTCAGTAGCATATAATAATTTGTACTCGATTTATGAAGACAAAAAGACATGACAGAAGTTCAATCATTAATTGGATTGATTGTTTTAGTGAAGGAAGGGAGGTGGTTAAAATGATGTTTGCTCTGGTGTCCAGTGAAAGCAAGCTTGGGAAGAGATGTGTCCTTAGTTGAGCAATCTTTAACGAAAGATCGCCAAATTACAGTTAGAAAAAGAGTTGAACATCTTAACAATAATATAATTATTGACTCCCTAAAATATCATTTACCTTAGATTTTAAACATATCATATATATATGATAAAAAGAAGGCGCCCATACTTTATCCGCAATGGATAAACGACGCACCCTAATACAAAAGAGTCGGGTTGTGATGGTTACTATGCTCATTCTGGGAAAAGATATCCTAATCCACCAATCCTTTTTGTGACAAATGGGCTATTCTTGTTAAAAAAAAACTTGCATGGTAAGAAATATAAGACTCGGAAAAATCTTTTAATTTCTGTGAACAGAACGCTACGGAGCATGTCACGTGAACGCCTGGATCACGTGATTCGCGCATGGGCAGAACGATGGCAGATGTACATTCAAATCGGATAGGACCACTTTAAAAAAATAATAACCATCGAAATCTGATTCTATTTCTTTTATGGAAGTCATTCAATTAGTTCGCGAACTTTTTGATTACCCCTCGTATTTATTGTTCATTAACATATCATCCCAAAATTTAACATTACTGATATCAATTTAAGAAAGTTTCAGCTTTGAAATCTCAAAAAAGTTCCAAACAAAGTTTCATAGTTAATCAAAGTAACAAAGTATTTACTATAGTTAATAATAGTAAACTATAGTTAACTATAGTTTATTTACTATAGTAAATTTTTGTTAGGAGTGCCCTTCGATTGTGATAGAAATACTGGCAATATACTCCCCTTCCTTGATCATTATATAGATACATGTATAATCTACATCATCATGCACATATGCATTACGTAACTCCCTATAAGGAGGATTTTTGATACAAGAAAAAAAATTGTTTACTTTTATCCTAAAAACTGTTATATTTTTAAAACCTCGTATCACACTGCAAGGTCGCTTAATTTGTGTATAGGAGAGACATGGCCAGATTTTTTTTTCTATAGGCTAGCAAATTTAAAGAGTGGGTTACATCCTCTTTACCCACTCCCTAAAAACTTACCACTATAGATACGCTGACACGAATCACGTACTTGATTCGAACACAATATGTGTTACAATATTTTTTGGCACAGTTCTATGTAGTCTTGCAAACGCAACTTCAATTTTGCTAATATTGCCAATCATACTTAGGGAAAAAATAATATGTAAATTAGGTAGAGAATCTTTTTCATAATGCAACATTCGGTTCTTTCTACTGGTAAAAATTATTACATGTAACTAGAAAGGGGAAATACGTACTACTGTGTATAAACCTGTGTCAATTCTTAGTATACCACACACATCTTTTATTAATTAATCAATTTTTTTAATGTAAAATGCCTCATTTTGTTTATAGGCTTTGTTAACACTAGCAAACGACAAAAGACATTGGTAAAGATTTTGAGCTAACCATTTTTTTTGTGTCTCTGATATCGAATGTCAGAGGAATCTTGATTTAGTCCTGTCTGTTATTTTTACACAAATTTAATCTTCCTTATATTTTTATTAGAAGTTTTCACCAGAAAAACAAAGATAATATGAGATCTAATTTTCTTAACAATTGTCAATTTTTTCACGCAGTTTTATTTGTGTAGGGTTCGAAAACATTAATCTTTCTTGTAACTTCTGAAGAAAAAAAAACGCTTGAGACTTTATTTTCATTCTTTTTTTTTTTTTTTTTACATTATTTACCCAGAGTAAAATTTATAGAGGATCATTATAATTATACACAGAAACAATGCATTTTTATTCATATATAATTTTCTCTCTCTGACACCAGCTAGGTAAATAATCTTTTGTTTTTTTTAATGACGACTCTGGAAACTTTTTTAATATAAAATTTTATAAAACAAATCTAAGAGCACGTGTATTTTTGCTCTTATAGTCATCGAACAGCATAATAGACTATAGTTTTTTTCCCACTTAGCCAACATTTTAAAAAATCCTATTCCCACATTTTAATTTTTATAACGGAGTGATAAACAGTTATAGTCTGTTTTAAGGTATGAGTATGTGTGCTTTACCTGAGAATTACTTCTTTTGAAAAAAAAAATAATCAAATGAAAATCTGAGTCAAAAATAAAAAATAAAATTAAAATAAAAAAAAATATTCTTTTTAACAAAGAATAGGTGTACATTTTTTAAAAGCATTTCATGAACAGTTTGAATATTTTATTTCAGCATATTATGTGTTTTTCATTTTAAATTTATATTTTAGGCTTGATTACATGTAAAGTTGAGCTATAATTTATTTAAAAAAAAAGAAGGATAAAACTATTATTAATTTTAATTTATCCCATGTTTACCCCTTTATCCCGTGGATATGACTCATTGGATAATTTTTTCATATTCCACAGTTAAGTGCAGTTGTGACGTCACAATGGTTTTTGCGTTAGAGTGATGAAGTAAAATAAAGTGGAGTCCTATATAAAACAGCGTAAAACATTGGTTGTGAAGTATTAAACATGGGATAAAAAGAATCTCCCATGATTTGTAGTTGGATATGACTTTAATACAACTTGTTGTGTGTTTTTATCCCCTCGCCAAGGCTCGGGGATGAAAAAAAACACACAACTCGTTGGATAAAAATCATATCCAACTACAAATCATGGGAGATCCTATATATATTCAATGATTTATGGATATTTATTTTATAATAAATGTATTTAAAAACAATGTTTTAAAATCATATTTCACCAAACATGTTACAAATATTACAGATACAGCACAGAAATAAAAGAATAAAACCGTTTAGCATTAAAAATGATTAATTAAATCACACTGCGATTATTATATCAATTATTATTATATTTAATAAAAGATATTTTTTAACTGGTACTGAAACTCAATACATCTCAAAAATATTACATTTATCATGGTGTTCTTATATAGTACATGTTACAAATAAAAATATTTTATTTAACTTAAACATGTAGCTTAAAACAGACTACAGCCTACCTGTAACTAATTTCTTTTGTTCTCCACCTGCACCCCATTCCCACTTAGCCAACACAGATTTACCTGTATTTTACCTTTATTTTTTTCAAAATGTTGGCAAAGTGGGAAGACACCGCCTATAGTTAATTGTTTTCCTTTAATGAGATAAAACATCTTGTATTATTGATGTACGTGTAAGGTATAGTGTAACCTTTTGTTACTTAAACTTTAAAGCTTTTAGGTTGCGTGATTTTACCTCTACGTATTTGCCTACCAAAAATATTCCCTACAAAAATCAGTTTTTTGTATAAAAAAGAGACACAGGGTCAATATTCTACGGGGTCATTTTTCTACAACCGACACGGAGAAAAATGACCCCCAGGCCATAATTTCTACGAAAAAGGGGGTCCACTTTCTACGTAGAAAAATGACCCCGGTCAATATTCTACGTGGGTCACTTTTCGTCGTTATACCCGACTGAATAAAATGGCCGGACTAGAGGGATGGCCGCTTTACCGAAATTTAGCATACCGAAGAATTGCAGATTTACAGTACTTGCAGAATTGGAGTATTAATATAGTGTTTATGGCTATTGTTTTTTCAGTGTCCAATTCTAAGGCCGCTTATACCTGTTTAAAAGTATGATGCAACAAACAATTATTTGTTTGAAATTTATTAATTCAATAGTTGTTTGATATTTTAATAATCCATGAAACTTAATCATGCGTACACAACTTAGATAGGTCACTTACGTAGTCTGGCATGATGACTACCCCTTCACAGTACAGATACACAATAGAAAATTCTAAGAGGCCATTTGTAGTTTTTCACACCTCTGACTTCTGGTTGTATTTTTCACACCCCTGTCCGGTCGTTGCTACTAATGTAGCCAATCACTCTGGCCAATGTCAGTTATAATTCTTGCAATCAAAAAGTGCCCGGTAAAATGATGGAAAATTACCTACATGTATGTTTCTTACACTTTGTACTTGGAAAAGTGGCCGGTGTCCGGTTTTCAGGGGTGGCCGGTTTTATGAGAATTTTTGTGTAAAGAAATATTAAGAATTTTGCCTGGACTTATAAATTCGGCCGATGTTTAGGGAAAACCGGTTTTCAGGAGGGGGCGGTTTGGAGAAGTTTCACTGTACCAAACAATGAAGAAACAAAAGTCTCTGTAAAGCCTTTGCTCACTCAGCTACGTTAAGGAAGGCCTGAGTTCACATTTGTGATGCACTGTATGGGAAGTTTCATTGTGACGTCATTAAAAATTTCACAAGCGACAAAAATCTATTTAACTACATGATAATGCGTAAATGATAACTTGCATTCATTTATTTTATCAATTATTTAAAAAAGAATGTAAAATCACAACATTTGATAACAACACTGCCGAGTAATTAGAAGCAAATCTCATGTCAGAAATGACGTCACTAGCCTTGACTTGACGCAGTACAAGTGATCCAGAGGAGTGGATCCATTGGTTTAATAATTACAAAAATGCTTAAATAAATATAAAACCATCGCAAATGTTTAAATCTAATCAATTAAATTGAAAGTAAATAATTTATTTAAAACACATATATAGATTATTATTTTATCTAGGTGCTATGGAGCTGCACAATGACATAGAATGTAAAGAATATCCTTAACACGATAATTGTATTCCTAATTAACCTCAAAAGTGCAAGGGCATAGAATACACTGTTTGAGCTGAAATACGGAATATCAATTGCTTATATCATGTATATTTTAAAAAGTGCTGGGAGCTGATTATGGTCGGCGTAGCATTATTTTTATTCATGACAGAATTAAAGCAAAGTACACATTGTAGGAATTTTTAGCTTTTGTACGCATTTTCAGCAAAATTACGAGTACTTCCGAAGCAGTTCAAACTAGCTCCCAGCACTTTTCGGGTAGCAGATGTAAATCTTTTTTAATATGTAACAATTTTTCTCTCCAAAAACTTGCGTATGCCCTTGCACTAGCGTCATTTTCTACATTCAGCTTATCAATTCTATTTTTATACCAGTCACGTGACACACAGCTGATACATGCGATATAAATGGTACTGTGTGCGGACCCAAACCTATCCATTATGGATATCTATATTACCTTTCCTACATGTTAACAGTTACTTTGTTATAAAGATTTTTAAAAATAATACATTTTAAGAAGGTAATTAGGTCGCATTTTCCATTTCCTTCCTTAACATAGCTGAGCAGATCATTCACCGAAGAGATCGCAGGACTTAGGGTCACATTGTAAATGTATGGGACCCCCCTTATTTCCCTTCTACTTTTATCTGGATTCGACACACTTTTTCCTATTTGTTAATTCTAATATGCATTACATGTTATCGACAATTCTATGAGCTCTTTTTAAATAGCTTATCTATTAAATGAAAAAAATCCCATCTTAACATTTAAAAAGAAAATTACAGGGGCATACAACAAGTGTTGCAATGTAATGTACGATTGTTGACTGAAACAACTGTTACAGTAGGAGAGCTTAGGGACATTTCAATGCACGTATATTGGCATAGACAACAGAAAAAAACACGCAAAATAAGAACCCTCTATACGCTGCACACTAAAGAGTTGTCGTGATTTTGTGGTATTTTTATGCAGATCGATAGAGTAATGTGCCCATCAATTTGATCTAGATTAGTTCAGTTTATTTCATGAATGTGATCAAATAAAGCATTCATACATTTTAATAGGCCAAGATGAATAGATTGAACACTTCATTTGCAGTTGTGGCGGTCAGACGGTTTCAATACCAGTAATTTTAAACAACTGTGATTTCTGTTCATCAGTACTTCATTGCTTCGAATATTTTTTTTTTTGGGGGGGGGGGGGGTTAAATGCAAGGTGCCCTATGTTGAACATGTAATAGATAAGCTTAACATTTACACCTTGTATTTCACTTAAAAATACATTTCTTTTGGTAAATCATAAGAGTTAAAGAAACATTTGAGTGAGCAGAGGTTTATGAACCTTAAATAAGAAAATTTCAGGCACATAATGTTCCGTCCTCGAAAGAGAAAAAAAGCTTTTCTTCAAATATTGCTTGAGGCTTATTTAAGCCAAAATGTGGAAGTATTTATAGCGTTACCAGAAATTTTTGAGAATTTTTTCATGATATGTTTTTTTTTCCAAATTATTTTAAAGATAAAATATTTATAGTTTGAAATCCTTTTTTTCCAAATGACAATATTTCCTACAATCTTATTTTATATGCAGTTTTCATGAATAACTTACCGTTTTCTCTGTATACTTCCGGTTGATTGATAATGTTCATAATTAGTGATTTTGAAAAAAGAAAGCCTATTGTAAATGACTATTATCAAGGAATTGCAAAACTACCGATACTTCTAAAACACTGAGTATTCTTCTGTTATTATTGGTTAGCGTGATAAAAAATATTGAAAAATGGAAATGAATTCGACAGGGGGAAAGTGCTGGTAGGGCTAGGAATGAAACCCCATTTGTCATTAAATAAAATAGTAACATTAAATAATATTGAATATTATTTATCCAACATTTTAGATAAATGCATCAACAAAAAATTCTCAATAATTTCTGGGAACACTAAATATATGCTAATATACCTTAAGTTTGTATGTAAGGATTTTTATGAAGTGTAGAAAATCAAGCTTTGTTAGGGTAAGATCTAGTAAGCGTATTGCTTTGAAAACTTATTTCATATGACACATGAACCTAAATTGGTTCCAGACTTCCCGGAAGAGAATTTGATCTCTCGATGTATTTTCCTTTTTCTCTTCTATGGTTATTTTTAGCGAAATGCTATTCAACGTATAAATTTTAGCTGTTGTGTTTACATTCTCGTATTTCTCTGGTTTCAATTATACAGAAATTTCATTCCGCTAGACACAAAGATAAATGCAACAGGAGAAAATGACAATATTTTTCAAGAAAAGAAATTTAATAAAACTTCAGAAAGTGGAATAAAACATAACATCATAGACGTGTTGCTTCTGTTGTTTCATTTACCATGACAAATTCTGTCAATGTGGTATTAGTATCCTGACTGGTGTCACTCATATCTACCAATGTTTCTCTTAATTCTGCGGAGCTCTGCAAAGACTCTGGAGAAATGGTTTCTTCCTTGTTTTCCTTTGGGGAATTTAGGGGAAAATTCATCTTATTATGTTGACCAGAACAATCCTTTATAAATGTTGAGTTTTCTTTATAAGTAAAAGTAAAGCTTAAAGTATCGTTTGCCTCATACATGCAATTTTGTAAAAATATATTTTGTTCGTCAGTCTTTTCTTTTTCTTCACACACAGAACTATAAATATAGTCATTACAGTCATCCACTAAAACCCCAGAAACTCCAGCGTGATCATTACTGATTAGGCTTGTTGAGCCGTTTTCTTTATGTAAAATGACATCAGAGACCTCTGAATATATGTTGTCTAGGACAACACAGTCTTGTGGTTTGTTATTATTTGTAGGAGGAGATGATGTCTTACTACAATAGTTACATATTTCTCTGACAATTAGAAGTAGAATTACAATAGATATTAGTGTTCCGGATGTGTAGATAATTGTAGCAATATTAAACTCAGAAGTCTTGTTACCATTTACAGCTATCATTCTGGAACTTTCATTGTCAAACATGTTTGATGTGTTTCTTAATAACGTAGCAGTCCTGGTACCAGTTGCAGGACTAGTTCTGGAACTTCCTTTTCTAGAGACATCTGATTTAATATGCTCTGATGAAATGAATTTATCAAAAATGTCCGGCATACGCTCTAAAACATTATTTGAAATGTGTTAATCGTTCACCAAATTTAATGACTGGAAACTAATTTACAATGAAAAAGCAAAGTATTGAATATTATTACCTGTTATACAGCCATATATGTGATTACAATCTGTACAGTTACTACATTCCTGACCACATAAAGTTCCATATGTTGGTACAGGACAAGAGTTAGAACAGTTTAATCCAAAATACCCGGGTGGACATTCTGAAATAAATTAAATTATTGGTTAATTTTAGGAACTTTATAGAATTTCTCAGACATCTATGTAAGAACAGTTTGTCATTTATTAGCATAAATACGTTATATACACCTATGTGTTAATTTATACTATTCATTGATTTCATGAACTGATTAGATTCAGTATATTTACTTTGAAAAAAAAAACACAACAAACAAGTACTGCATACAACCTTTACAGGTATTCCCGTCTTTGTAAAAGTTTAGACAGCATATTCCTGATCCATCTTCTTTGAACCTAAAATAAACTGAGTTAATACTATTTGTAATAGCACCTTGATGTCAATTAAAAGTATTAAAAAGGAATATAAATATCTACCCAATTGAACAACTTTCTACACAATTTCCTTTGATACAGAAGGACATCATATAATACACCAATGCAAAATATCTTGATGCCATGCTTGATGACAGGATCATGTAGACAACACAACCATAAAATCTTCTCTATTGCAAAAACTTAAAAAAATACATGAACATTTGTTACTTCCTATGTGAAAATTGGGCATGTCAATTAATATTTTTACGTAAAAATTTCCTGTGCATAAAAGAGCAAAGTTTTATTAAAATCAATGATTCTCTTCCTTTCATGACTTGTCAGGAAAAAAAAATTCGACAAACTTTTTTTTAATATGTTTTAAAACAAATTTTTATGACATGTTCTGAAGTTTTTACGCTTGTCATTTTATTCTTACTGATGGTATTTTAACAACGCCATTGATACAAAAAATATTGATGATGTAAAATACTTTGAACATCATAAAGTAGGAAAATCTGTGACACCATTTAACAAATAAAACCAATTTTATTAAATTCCCACTGGAATTATGCTGGTTGACATGGCGGACATGCTCTATTGAATAATGAAATCATTATTATGCTGTTATATTTGTTTTCACTGCATTATACATATTGATCTCCATGAAGACAATTTGGACATGATTGATGTAAGGAGTTAGAGGAAAGATCGTTCATGGGTATCTATAAAATTCACGTATTCAACTCTATATGAGCTATCTTAAAGCTTGCTTAGTATCACTTCATTTGGGGTAAAGGTTTCAAGGGAATATTGTATTTAGCAAGAATAAGACGATTGTTGAACTAAGTGTCGAAAAGGAGTTATCATGGTCAGTGAGGGATGTAAACATTCTTTTAATCAGGTTTAAATTAATATTGTGACTTCAGCATTCCAATTACTATAGGGTGCTTATTGAATAGAATTAGAACACTGCATTGGTTGACCCCAGTTTGCTTAAGATCATCTTTCCCTAGCTTGTCGTAGAAGTGTTATAGTTCAAAAATTCAGATTTATCGAGTATCTCTTTTGCTGGACTAAGGCGAAGTTGGAGGGCCAGATTAAAAAAAATAAGTATATCTTTGTTTGGACGAAAAGGATATATGTTCGGGCAAATGGAAATTCGTTAGAACGAATTAGAAATTCGTTCGGATAAATTAGATATTTGTTCGGACAAATTATAAATTCTTTTGGAAGAATAAGATACTCTTTCGGACGAATGATAATTTTTACGGACGAATTAGAAAATCATTCGGAAAAATTAGAAATTCGTTCGGACAAATTAGATCTTTATTCGGACAAATAAGCATTAGTTTGGACGAATTAGATATTAATTCGTTCACACAAATTATAGATATTTGTTCAGATGAATTAGATATTCGCTCGGACAAATTATAACGTTCGGACAAATTAGTACTATCTTCAAACAATTCAGGTACATCTGCACACATTATCTCATCTTGAGAGATTTATATCTGCAAATTTAGCAGGATTCATCTTCTAATATATATTATAGAGAGGGTTAAATTTATTTTTTAATACATGCATGACTGCTTGAAACCATTGAAAAACGCATGTTGGAACAAGACGTGATATTAAAGTCGGATACGTTGATTCCGATAATTTAGAAATTCTAATACTATATAAGATGTTTTTCAGGTCTATAGTCTTCCAATTCAAAGATTCATAATTTCGAAAGCCCACTAGCCCAAACGATCTGCTACTCTACAGTTTATTAGGTAAATCAAATCAATTTAATTATCTAACTTATTAATCGCAGCTACAGCAAATACTAACGCAATTTTGTTTGCATACTGACTTTCCCATATATATAAGTATGTTGTGATGAAGGGATAAAAGAGAGGGGTCCATCCGAAGGACCGAACCTTGCGTCGTAAGGATCAAATCTTTACGCCGCGACTCTAAAGCAAACGCTTTAAGGTATTCAATGTATAACGACCATATTTTGAGCTGAATAAATAAAAGGTCCGATATTTTTAATCATGGTAGCATTTGGAAGGTGTTATCAAACAAAAATACTCCACCAAAGGAATATACAAAATTTTGATTAATGTCCAATTAATTGCACCTTGCATTTTACATTGAAGTCAATGGGCAGAGCATGTGTTATTAAGATATTGTAAAAATAATTTGAATTCAATATTGTAAAAATAATTTGAATTTTATATTGTAAAAATAATTTGAATTTTATATAAATCTCTGGGTAGAAATATGCAAAAAATATTTCTTTATTAAAATATGAAAGAAAATGAATCATTTACCACATATATTTTGACAAAAGTAAAATTTTCTTCTTTTCAGCAAGGGCAGATAACTCTTGAAAAACGTGTAAGGCGAAAAATGACCTGCTTCTTATATATGTTATTAGTCCTGTGAATTTGATTCATTTAAGAGGCAGTCCACCGAAAAACCAGGCAATGGATGGCACATCGCATGTCATGGATTTTAATTATTTTTTGCATGTAGACTTATTAAAGCAAGTGTTAACACATGACAACATTAAAAAAAAATTTAGAGCTCCTCTAGTCCTATTTTTGGTAAATGCTTAATTTTAAGTGCAAAAAGGTCAACATAAGGGTAAAAAAAATTACTACGTTTTTATTTTGCTTTATATGTAACAGATACTCAAAAGCTGGATGTGTCGATGAATATTATTTATAGCATAGACTCTTATCTTTTATTTTATTAATGAATAAGACTCCAATTTATACTTCTTTAGAAAAAAATTATATGGTCCAAATTTGAGTAAGCAAGTAACTTTTTGAATTCAGTATCCAATTTTCATTACGTTATAAAACCCAATACATTACAAGGACAGATTTTTTTTCTTATGTTATTATGAACACAAAGTACAAACCTTTGAATCGCTCAATAAAATCAGTGGGAACAGGTATATTGAAAGAAATAAAAGGAGTCAAATTTACCTATTTTTTTTAAATAATTTTCCCAAATGAAACCGATCCCGACCGGAATTATATAAAGAAAAAAATACTATAATTGTAATGTTAAATTTGGCTCTTTTGTTGTAATATGAGTAAAAACTTACTTGATTTATTTTTTTAACATGTTATATAGGTGGCAGGTGCCTTTAGTTTGAAAAATTTGTTAATTTTGCGTTATTTTCGATCGGATCGGGATCGGTTTTTACTGTAGATTTAGAAACATCTCCTAAATTTTGCTCTTCGTTTTAATTTATCAGAAAAATATGCTTGTCTTTTATTTCTTTTAACTGTTTTTAAATGAGTGTAACCATAGATTCAAATTTATATATTATTTAAATTACTAATGTCTTTTACGTACATGAAGATTACATGTAAAACATCTGATTGAATTCTTAATAGATACTCGGTATTTAAAAAAAAGCAT
Source organism: Saccostrea echinata (assembly GCF_033153115.1). NCBI lineage: Eukaryota > Metazoa > Mollusca > Bivalvia > Ostreida > Ostreidae > Saccostrea > Saccostrea echinata. Next base: position 4,505,632 of record NW_026889760.1, read on the forward strand.
TTATACATGCATTATGCAACAAATGAGAGCAGACAGCTTTCCTGCTTTATTATTTATCTTATTTCCAAGTAAAATTTCTTTTTTATTTCCTCAGGAATTAAAGAGTAAATTCTACCAGTGGCGAAATTAAACTTGCCTAAATACAGGAAATATTTTTATGTGTACAGTCTCGACTTTATCCAAGTTTTTTCTTACCTGTCATCTGTAAAGCCTTTTCCTCTTTTACAAAATTTGATTTTATACAAATAAGAAAATAAGTTCTTTCATATATAGTATCATTATTCAAGAGCCGATAAATCGCAAGCAAAAAGCAGGGGGGTGGGAGGGGGGGTGTCATGACATCATTATTTTTAAAAACTGGTTTCATGAACGTGAAAACATTTTAGAATTAGCCAACATAGTCACATGTTTAAACTCCATATTAAATGTGTGTGTGTGATTGTTTCAATCGCCAATTTAAAAAAATAAATAAGTAAAATAAAAAAAAAAAACGAAATGTTTCACTAAACCATCTTCCGTTTTAGTGCCAAATTATAGTGGGGAGTTCAGCAGTAGTTTAACTCAATAAATATATTTTTATAACTTATTTTTCAGGGTTTTTTCTTTTCATTTTTAATCGTACTTCGGATTTTTTATTTTGATTTGACTGCATAGATAAATATATCTAAGTTTTTACAAATATCATGAAGTAAACATCTTAACTTCGTTGAATTAAGTGTTGCGTAAATCTAAAACATTCATCATTGATTCCCAATTTTATAAGAAATGTTCATGATAAACACTTCATTAATTATTTTTACGCATATCCTAGTAAATCAGTTAAAAAAAATTAGTTCTCAGATATGTATAAAATTACAAAACGTCATCTAGCTGAGACGCCGCCCGTGTATAAAATACATGTTGATATTAAAATATTATTTAACATTTAGAATAATGCACTCTGAAGAGTAATTAAACAGAAAAAGAGAAATCATTTTTTTTTTAAATCTTTTTCTTTACACTTTTACGCAAAGAATTTAAAAACTTCTCTGGAAACTTGTAACTATTTCATTGTGACGCAATATTAGTCAGGTATATGACGTCACTGATACATCAATGGAAACGTGGATTCAACCTGAATAATAGAGCCAATTTTACTCTAAATATTACGTCTGGAGGCGAAAATGAATTATATTTTGAAAATAAATTATTTAGTTTTTTGTTTAATTATTTTCTTTAGTGTACCAATTCTAAATATTTCACTAGGATTCCGATAAAAAGGTGTTGAGCAGATTTACCGATGCCACGGGAGATAACTCTTGCAGCGCAAAATTTCATTAAAACGTCCTTATATTTTGCAAGAAAACTACTATCAAAAGTGTTTTACCCACCGATTTTATTTTTTAAACAAAAAGTTGAAATATTTCTAGATTTAGTTAAGTGTGAATTATAGTCCTGTAAAAAATGTATTAGAAATTACAGTTCTTTGTTTCTGACCTACATTCAATGGTTTATATAGGGGCATTCAAAAACACAAAACACAAGGATATTTTACTAAATAAGCAATTATCAAACAAATCTTCAATTACATTATTCCTTTTGGGCTACATTGATATTGTTTTTAATAAAATATCAAATATTCCTCACATTCGATGTGCCGCCTATTAATACAATACTGCCTGGTTTTTCGGTGGACTGCCTCTTAATTATCGGTATCTAGCTAGCAATATATATTTAACTAGTTTAAAACGATTAAAAATTGTTCAATATCCCTTCATTATACATTGAATACCTTAACCACTGTTCCACGCGGGCGACTACAGTAACACTTGTAAATAATGACCAAATTTGACCCCCCCCCAAAAAAAAAAAAACAAACAAACAAATTGAACAGAAAATAAAAGTTTGGGTTTTTTTCCAAGCCGTATATTTTTTCTGGTTTAATTGTGAATAATATAAATGACATAATTCCATTGACTTTTTTGGAAAAAGTTTCTATAGGGTATTTTTTTTTTTTACCTTTGTTGATACATGTAGTTTCTGGCATCTGTGAGGGGGCTTCGAAATAGTCAGTGGCCTATCGAACCTTCGAACTGGCACTGTGAAACTTTATAAATTTTAAAATGCTGTAAAGGAAATTCAAGAATATTTTGTCCGGCAACCTCTCTCAAAAAAAAAAGAAAAGAAAAAGGGGATGATAATGTCCATTATTATGCTTTGTAAAGCTATGGTCTAGTTAAAAAATCTTCTGTTTTCATGAGACATGTATGGGATAACCTTTTACCTCTAATCTCGGCTTTGCCACGATATTTTAGTCCACCACTTCTCAATGTTGTTTCATTCCTTCTTTTCATCAGTTCAGCACAAATTATTTTCTTAGATATTAAACTGAGGATAAATACAAACACGTCGTTCATATTTGTATAGTTTTCACAATACACAAACATGAAAAATATTGAATTAAATTAGTTTGTTAGTTAGTTGTATTGGGGATGAAACGTCTCGATGCAAATCATACATTAATCGAGGCGTCTCGTCACATATTTTTATTTTTTTTCTAATTCGTCCGAACATATATCTAATTTGCCCGAACAAATGTCTAATTCGTCAGAACGAATATCTAATTCGTCCGAACAACGGCGCCGTACTAGAGTGAAAAAAGGGTGAAGATAACGAACAGTGATCGATTTCATATAAAAAAAATTCAATCAATGCAAATCTGTGAATAGGGCATAAACACGCCCCCCCCCCCCGGAAATTCCAGATGTGGGATCAGGTGCCTAGGAGGAGTTATATGTATTATCCCCAAGCTGTTGATCAGTCAGAGCCGCCGTGAGCCCTATGGTTTGATCAAGCAGAGGTCAAATTTAGTATGAAACAAAGGTATAACAATGGGTAGGGGACAAGTTAGCCAAAATACGACCCAGTGATAGGTTATTTTGCTTATAAAGTCATTATAACGACCATAGAATTTATGGAATTCTCACTTTAAGCGAGGTTGTTGAAATCCTTGTAACACCAACTTATGTGTGAGTAGCCTGCCTCGGATTAAAAACTGATCGCACCCAGAGCATGCTCTTAAGTAGTGAATAAGCTTGGAGAGATGAACACCATATGCAGGTGATAGTGGAATATTTCTACAAAAATAAGGAAAATTGACGATGCAAAAGCAGAAATCATCTCGTTTGTCTTACAATTTAGTTGTTGGTTGGCCTTTGTCGTCTATAGTCATAAAATATCCGAACTAGACACACGGGAAAATAGTTTTGAAATTTGACAATTTTACTCTAAGTTTTACCGAAGATTTATTTAGAGCAGTGTGAAGCACATTTCTTTCATTGAACATTGTAATTTTATATTTTTTGATTAAAACAAATTGGCTTTTAGATGAAATATGAAGACAAAGAACAGTAATCAAGCTCAAACGTTCACTGAAATAATACAAAATGAAATTGAAATAATGAAAATTTTAAAATAATAATTGAAACTTAAAAGGAAAAGGTTATCCAGCTAGACACGAATTTAAAAACAAATGAAAATGACAACAAACAGATTTCAGCAGTAGAAAGAAAATGTCAGTCTTACAACTCAGAAACTCCAGCATGATCATTACTGATAGCGTTAGCTGATGCGTTTTCTTTGCGTGAAATGACGCCTTTAATGACGTCAGCGACCTCTGAATATATGTTGTATATGGCAGTACTGTCGCGTGCTTCGTTTTTATGCCTTGTAATTAAAGAGGAGACGATTTCTTGCAATAGTTATATACTCCTCTGACAATTAATATAAGAATGGCAATAGAAATGTGTTCTAAATGTATAAATAATTGTAGCAAGTTTAAACTCAAGTCTTCTTACCAGGTATGGATGTCATGCTGGCACTTTCATTTCCATCCTCGATCTTCCTTATTTACAGGAAAACGCAAGTGAGTTAAGGCTATGTATAAGCATTTCTATGCAAATGAGCTACGCATGTGTGTTAAGGAAGCACTCAGATATTTTGACTTGACTAAATCAGTGATACAATATGACGTCTTATTAGGCGAGATGACGTCAATTGTAAAACACATGTTTTATTGATATGGATATTTAGAGATGTAATTTAACTTCTGAAAATGAATAAAAACTTGCAAATATTGACAAAAAATAAAATATTTTCATTTTGTTTGGCTGTATCTGTCACTTGGAGTAAGATCTCCGACCGATGACGTCATAACTGTTCAACAAGTAACTTGAGAATTGATGATCTTGTGTAAGGAGAATTTGGCTGAGACGGCATGTTAAAAGATGGGTAAAAAGGGTTTAGAAGCAAATACCGTGAATAATGCGTGTAATTCATATGAATTTAAAGTTTTTTAGACAGGTACATATATGCTAATTTATTTTCCTTTTGAAGATAATCAGCTACTTACAATCCATGTCTGCCTTTCCTCTGTCATTCGTGACAACATTAATGCGATAGAACAATACTAAGCTGCATATTTCAAAACATAAAATTTGTACAGATCGAAAGCTTGCGTTTTATAATACTTGGAAAATGCTTCTAGAATCGGGAGGTAAACATCGTTTGAAGAAATATCTTTGGTTACATGTAAATGTATAAAATACGAAAAATCGGGTAAGGTTTCGTGCGAATGTGTGCCGGTGTGGAATAATTGTATTCCCAACCGCACAGTGGGATTCTAGCAGCACTTTGTAAGCATAAGAGATGTTTTCAACTATTTTATTTACTCAAAGACATTTTTAAACCCCTGGGTAGTGTTGTTCTGCTAGCGGTTTTGTTAGGGAATATTTTTCTTTTAATAGCAGTCATATGATGACGTCGTAGTGTTGCACTTCTTGGCCTCAAACACTCTGTTGTCTTTATGTAATAGAAAAAATTAGTTTACGTTTTATCGTTGGCTTTGATTAATTATCAAACTTTAATTTCTTTAAAAAGTCTCAATTTCCTGATAAATGATTTGAATGCTTCCTTAACATACCCGCGTATTAAAAATGTATAAGAAATATATATATATATATATATATAATACGAAGAAAGTTAGAATTCATTTCCTTATACATACTTGGTACCCACGACATATTATACCCAGTGCTTATAACGTCATACATGTATAATTAGGCCATTTTTTTCTCTATTCCAGGTACAGTGTATAAAATAAATCAATAGAATAGCTACGGCTCTTGGATATATCCTTTTTAATTTTACATAAATAATGTGTAGATAATTTGATGAAGCACATTCAAAAGATTAATAAAATTGCTGTGAAAATCCTGATGTGCACTTTCTCATTTGATAGCATTTGAGGAAAATTACACAGGACTGTAAATTTTTATCCTGTTTCAGTTCCAAACATTACCAAATAACAGTAAATAAACAATTAAACGCTAAATAAATATTTCAGCAGCAATATCAGCAATCCTTGGAATATTTCTGCTTTTATTTATACATTGTTCTGTAAAATTAAATAGGATACATATGCCCTTTCGCCTTGCCCTTTTTGATATTCTTTATAACCATGTGTCGTAAAGAACAATTACGTCATAACATTCACAATGTGCATTGGCTATCAGATGTCGTGAATACCAGCTTTGCATTAGAAAATATATTGTGCATTTTAATTACTATATTGCTATATATAAGCATGTACATAAACTCAAATACACTTTAAATCGTATACTAAACTACAGACTGATATGAACTATTTATGAAATCTTATTACGTCCCTTCCAGGTCTCTCTGATAGGGGTTGGCAATGAGCGGAAAAGCTCAGGATAGTGAATGAGATCGATTGAACTTGAAAACGGAAATTGTACTAATTATCTATAGAGAGCATTTGAATTAAAATATGGACTTTTTGAATATTTTTATAAGTGGTTTCGTGGTTTTATGCATTTAATTTTAACATCTGAAAAAAAAAATCTACAAACATATTGCCATCACTAACACTAAAGCTTTTGATTAATTTTTTATTTTAAAGAAAAGCTACAAGAGAATATTTCATTTGTCAAGATTAACATACAGTTTTCAAATTAATTTTCTCAGAATTCGTATTTCATTGTTTTTCTACTGAATGATATCTGATCAACGTTTGTTGCATTTCTTTCACAGAATGTTGCTTATTTCAAACCAAAGTTTTATTAACATTATGAATTTTGTCAAAAATTTTCCAGGTGATTGGCCATGCATAAAAAAGACCTTGACACTTCGTCAGAATGGATTTAAAGTATTAGGCAGTTGTTAAAGTCTCTATCCTTCTGTCTTCAGTAGTTCAGAAGTGACAAAGGAATTAAATAGATTACATGATCAATATGTTCTTGTCGCAGCTGACAAAGAAGTTAAAAATATAACCTTTATTTGTAAGGCTCATTATTACAATTGCCTCTTAGAGGAACGTTGATTTAATTCTACTAGGGATAATCAAACTTTAACTCATAGTTCCTTCCTAGTGATAATATTCTTCAAAACCATATTTCAGGTTTAAATATTTTTAATATTCATAATAACTGCATTGAATTCGAATAACCATACCTCCACTGGATTCCAAAACTTCAGAAAAATCCGAAAAAATATACAAGACGGGTTCTAGTAAATGTACCATCAAACCTCTTTCTCTGCTCCTCAACAAAATATAAACAACTGTGAAGAAGATACTTTAGAAATACTGTACAACAACATAATTCAACAGGTGGTGTTAGTCAGATGTTGATACTTAAAAAATTATAAAGAATCTTTAGACAAATTGAGATCACAAAAGTTTACTAAAATCAAAAGCATTAACATGCCAGACTTTTCATCACTTGATACAGCCATCCCTCACGATAATTGAAAGACTAGACTTTTTGACATCATACACAACTGTATAAAGGAAAAAAAACAATAATATGAATAGTTTTTGAAGATTTTTTGTCATTTTGCTCTATTTATTAGACAATTGTGTGTTTCAATATTATTGATATTTCGACATACAATATCAAGTTATTTTTTTTTCCGTTTGATTTGTACCCAAGCGAAACATCTTACTTTTCTGATAACTTGATGATCGTTGTGTCTTAAACACATTAGGCTAGTTAGAAATAAAATTTGTTGTAATCATACACAAAAATGCTCTTTTGTGAATTATTATTCATAAAACTGACGAACACACGGAAATAATAATTATATCCTCTTCAAATGTTGACAAGTCGCGGGAATTAGCAGACGAAATATATTGATAACAGATCTATAATTCCCGTGCGAATTCCCATAAATCAATAAAAACCAGCATGTAATTCAATTTCAAAATTATAAAAATCTTCAGACATATGCACTAACTTACATGCTCACTGCACACGACATGACATCATACGAGGCAACGTGGATCTGCAATATCGCAGTTGTTTGTGACCTTCAAGTTCAAGCTTTCCTTTGGCTGATCGGAATGCCCCGGGCATAAGTAACTATTGAAGTACGGCCAATTTATATAAAGAGTTCTCTTAGCTATATAAAAACATATTTGTTATGATATCGCATGACTCATTTATAATTTTTGAAGTGTTTCACATTAATCGCTTCGGCGCAGCTGATTAACACAATTATTATTAACATTCTGTCACATAAATAAACTCGTCGCATCCTTGTGAACCCGAAATGTGCTTTGGAAAAGTTATACTATTACTCTGGTATAAAATATTTCACAATAAATTCAACTTACCGACAAATTTGAGGGTATTTTCCACTCAGTATCGTCATATGTATTAAAAAAACAAAGACATCACACATTTTTCCCAAGCAAGATTCAGTTAGGGGGGACACTCCTCTTACAGATATCCACAAAAGATTTCAAATAAATCCTCATTAATCACCTGCGCCGGGCTCTTTTATACACATATTATAAATTCTACATCTATCCACGGGTAGTCGCCCGCGTGGCGCAGTGGTTAGAGCGTTCGCTCTAGAGTTGCGGAGTAAGGATTTAATCCTTACGTCGCGGGTTCGAATCCCACTGTGGGACGTGGAGACCTGTCCTTCGGATTAGACCGTATAAACCGAGGTCCCGTGTCGCAGTAGGTGCTGACACGAAAAAAAATCCCTCACTGCTCAATGGCCCTGAGTGCCGAGTATAGGTCAAAATTCGCAGCTCTCCACCGGCAAGTGGTGGCGTCTTCATATGAGTGAAAAATTCTCGAGAGGGACGTTAAACAACAATAAACAAACAAACAATCTATCCACGTGTATAACAAAGGGTAAATGTCAAACGTAGATTTCGTAAATATTTTGAACACGCTGACTTTTAAAGAAGAGTAATAAAGCAAAGTTATCTAAAATATAAATAGAATTTTAAAAAAGAGAAAAACACGTTTATTTTACACTAGCTTTCTGACATTTTATAAGCAGATTGAAATAAGATGTAAAGTTTATGACACTCTCCCCATCACAACAGCTCAAGTTTGCAGTGACTTAACGTCATTTTCAATTATGATGTCATACATTTGTAGTTCAGAGAAGTGAAGGCACAAAGTACACTGCAATATTCTCTTGGAAGCCTTAACGTACCTGCGTGAAAGGCAATATAACTTTTCTGATTACTATGTCTCCACTTGCTAGTCACTTCCTAGCCACATTTCCGTGAATAATTTACCTTATCCAGCTGTAGTCTCGCTAAACCTCGCCAGAGCTAGTGCCAGAGCTACTACGAACTCCACGGGATTTATAATTTGCAGAACACCGAAAAATAAAAGTTCCGAACACATTAGAAAGGGTATCTATATGAAAAGCAGAAGACCTTCAATTCAACATTTAGATCTATCGAGGACGTTTAAACAATAATATTTATTTTTATTCCTACGTTAATTCGATATATTCCTATAAACTAGATAGAAGACACCACAGAAGCGGACATAATTGTTTTAAATTAATATTTTTATATTTTACCAAAGAAAGATATTAATGACAAACTAACAACAAAACTTTACGATAAAAAATAAAATAACTTCATTTTATATAGCGATATACCATTATCATTAGCATATGGAGTTAATGTATCCCAGTTGATTCGATCCGCAAGAATGTTCTAAGTACGAACAATATTTAAAAGAGGCAATCTATTGACACATATTAAGCAGGGATATTAACAGTCTCGTGAGGTAGTAAACAATTGGCAAATTCTTTGATCGATGCAAAAGACCGTTAGCAAACACAATCTACTGTCAGTCGAATGCTGACTGACTTTTTCATACAAATTGTTAGGCCATTATTTTCACATCGAATTGTTTACCAAGCCAGATGAATTTTATGAGGAAAAGCAAAATGGTAAAAATCAGTCGATGTGATTTTTACCATTTTGCTTTTCTCAAAAAATTCACCTGACTTGGTATATTTTTTTAAAGTTTATATTTCACTTTTAGCACCAAGCTAACATATTCTAAAATTTATTGTCCTCTATAAACCTTTACTGAGTGTGATTTGTCCATATTTGTAATTTTATTGAAGTATCAACTAATATTTTCCAAGTGTCTTCTCTTTTATGCAGGAAAATACAACAGGTTATTGAGTAAATATAATATCAGTTCATTCTGTGCTTCTTTAGAAACATTTTTGAAGAAAAGAAAGGGTAAATGAATGAAGATTATACAATTTTACCATTATTACTCTAGTTGTGTACTTTTTGGGGGAAATATGGAAGGTATTTTTTTTCTCCAAGTCTAAGGAGAAAAAAATCATCTGTCCTTAACTAATCAAAGCTTCCCTTTCTTAAAGATTTTTTTTCTTTATATTTCCATGTAAAGTTTTGATCCCCTATTGTGGTCCGACCCTAACCCGCGCGCCATGGATCACTTGCTTATCCATATGAATAACCATGGTCGTGTTCTTAAAAAGATCTTTTTCTTAGATGTATATGATACAAAACTCAGGTATATCATGTATTTCATGAATTTTAGGACATGAACAAATGTGTGAGATTAAAGCACATTCATATAAGATAATAATGAATTCATAAATGATTAGTACTAAGCTTTGTGTCAATTTTTGACCACTGCTCAGAGGATGTTTGCTAGCTTTTTGCCAAGAAAAGCAAAGTAAATGAATACTTCATTGACAATTTTTTTTTTCTTCCATATGTCTAGACATTTTGCTTGATAATTGAAAATGATATACTATATTTTTTTCTAGATATTTTCAATTACTATTGACTTTCAATACAGGTCATGACAATTTTTTTCCAAGCAAGAAAGAAATGTTGAGTTACGGCTAGGTATAGGTGTTTCTATGCAAACGAGATAATAAAAACTCATAAGATGTTTATCTATCATATGGAGAAAATCAATATTCATTTTTTATACATACTTAGTATGTTATAGCCAGTGCACATTATTACGTCATACTAGGATATCATACTTCTTTATATTGGATGTAAAAAAACCAGATTAACAAAACAGCTTCGGCGCAGGATCATTAACTTTTAAATTTTACATAGATAATGTATAAGCTAAAAAGAGTATTCAAAAAACTGATAAAATTGTTGCAAAAAGACTTTGCGTTTTCTCAATAGATAAGATTTTGGGGGATCTTACGCCGGGCTGTGCATTTTCCCTGTTTCAAATCAAAACTTCACAAATAGCAACCGAACAACTGAATTGTCGATATTTGTGCAGCACATACTATCACTTCTTTGATTTTTCTGCTTTTAATCATTGTCTATGTTTTATTAAATAGGAAAAGCTCTTGCACCGAAGCTTTTTTGTTGATGTTTTTATAGGTTTGTGTAGTAAAGAACAATGACATCATAATATGACGTTGAAATTTGCACTGGCTATAACATATGGGTACCAAGTATGTATTATATGGAATGTTTTTGCCTTCTCTCTACAACAGATATAGCCCTTATGTGCGTTAATTACCCCCATTTGCATAGAAACGCATATACCTAGCCTTAGCTCACATGTGTACGTGGCTGACTTTGAAAACACCCAAGATGTCAAGTGACTAATCGGTGCAAAATGTAACTAATAGATGATTAATGTGACTAAATAAGGAATAGACTGAATTTCCTTTTTCTTTTCTCAAGGTTATTTTAAAGAAAATGCTACGCATGGTTGATATTTAGAAAGAGATTGAGTCTGTCTAGTAAGTAAAAGGAAAATTTGAAAATAAAAAACGAAGAAACTGTAAAGATTGTCGTCTTATTCGTCATTACAGATAAATGTTACATGCAATAACACAATGGTTTGAATAATAACTAAAATTATGACTTTTTTCTTCCCTTTATTTTTATAAGGTATGTGTCTGGTATCAAGCTATACAGGGGGAAAATCATCCACACAGACATAAAGTTAAATGGAACAGGTGAAAATGACAAGATACATATTTCAGTAAAAAAAATGTAATGGAATGTCAAAAGGTGGAATATAACATAACATCAAAGACGTGTTGTTTCTGTTGTTTCATTTATAAGGACAAATTGTGAAAATGTTGGACTAGTTTTTTGACTGGTGTCGCTCGTATCAACTGTTTCTCTTCCGTTGTATTCTGCGGAGATCTGCAAAGACTCTGGACCGAAGGTTTCTTTCTTGTTTTCCATTGTGGTATTCTCAGGAATATTTATCTTGTTGAGTTGATCAGAACAATCATTTATAAATGTTGATTTTTCTTTATTGGTACATAATCCTAAGGTATTGTCTGCCTCATACTTGCAATTTTGTAATGGTATTTTAGGTTTGACAGTCTCTTCTTTCGTTTTATACACTGAGCTATTAATACAACCATCACTGTCAACTTTTAAGAGCTCAGAAACTCCAGCATGGTCAGAACTGATAGAATCACTTGAACAGGCTCGCTCCTTAACTTTACATGAAAAGGCGCTATCAATGACGTCAGAAACCTCTGAATAGATATTGTCTACGACAGAACTTTCGTGTGCTTCGTTAGTCTTTTTAGGAAGAGATGAAATCTTGCAACATTTATAGATTTCACGTACAATTATTAGCATAATAACAAAGGATATTAGCGTTCCTGATGTATAGATTATATAATTTAAATTAGGTATATTGTAATCAATTGAAGATCCTTTGCTGGGAATTCTTAGGTCATCTGAAGTATTCCCTGATGATTTAGAATTAATTAAAATATGAATCTTAGAACAAACTTTTTGTTTCATTGTGTAAAATTGATATGAAATTAATTACATAAAATTATCATATCATTATTTTATGAAATAAAACCATTTTATAATGCATGATTTGTTGTCGTAGATAGTACTTAGACTTCAACAAAGCACAGTGACACACTTTTTTGTGTGTGCTTTGAAAATATAATACCGAAAAATAATTGACTTTTCATTATTTTGGTTAGTGGATTTGAAAAGTAGATAGCTATATATATTAGTCTTCTAAAATGAATGAAATATGTGGAGAAAACCAACAGTATTTGAGCTCAAAAGTCCATTAAACTCTCCTAAAATGTCTTCTAAAATGAAGTAATTTTTTACATTACCTGTAGATTGTATACAACCATATATGTGATTGCATTTTGTACAGTTGCATTCCAAATTACATCCGGGTCCATATCTTGGTACAGGACAAGGGTGAGAACAATTAAATCCGTAATATCCGGTTGGGCACTCTGCAATTAAGAAGATTGCTAATTAGTCTTATTAACTTGATACATGAACACCCCTGTCATTTTCAGACCATGGTAATGCTATATCTGTGTTACATATTCTTCATTGATTCAGTAGACTAATTTGGATTCGATATTTCTTTATAAAAAAGTTTAACCGCGAACGAGTTTAATGTAAAACCTCTACAGATGTTCCCGTCTCTGTAATAGTTTTCACAGCATGTCCCTGATCCATCTTCTTTGAGCCTTAAATTATTAACAAGTTTATTCTACATTGTATTATAATAAAACCTTTATATCAAGTTAAGTTAAAATTAAAAAAAAACTATTATCTTACCCATTTAAGCAACATTCTATGCTGTAATTTCTTATGTAGAAGAACATTATGTGGCACAAAAATACAAAATATCTGAATGGCATGCTTAATAGCAGTGCCATGAAGAAAATGCAATCCTGAAATCTATCCTTAGGCTATTGTACATCTAAAATGAGAAAATATGTCAAATCGAAATGTACATGTTTTGGAATATTTCGTCGTAAAATTTCCTGTATACAAAAAGCAAACTTTTTGGAAAATTATTAATGTTTTACTTCCTTTAATAACATTCCAAATGAAATAGAAAATAACTTTTTGAAAAAAGAGCTTTTATTTCAAAAAGTATTGCAGCTAACTAGCAAGCTTAACATTTTTGTTGTATCATTTCCTTTTAAGGAAGTTCAAATTGAAAATTGTATGCATGGATCCTTGAGATACTATTTAAAATTACCTTAGTATTATCATTGTTCGTAACGGACCAATGCTCGTAGATGAATACATTAAATTTTTAATATGGAATGGTTACCCAGGAAATAACGTCCACACATGTTTAAAATGTTGGATACCAATGAACATTGACACCCAAGAATTAAAATGATTCCACGGTACATTTTAATTCTTGGAGTTTTCATGTCAACTGATGCAAAGATAAATACTAATGGTCTAAAATGCGCTTCACAAAACTATGCGATACTGTCAGCAAACAAAACACGTACAGTAAAATTCGGTTATACCGAAGTCTTGGGGACCTGCGAAATTACTTTGCTATATCCGTAAGTCGTTATATCCGTATAAATTATTTCTTAATGTATATATAGCGAATTCCAATATAGATTTCTTCCTTCAAGTATGACCACAAAATGTATTTTAGGAGTATTAAAGACAAAAGACAAAAGTTACATTGGAGTTCAAAAATTTTCGCATGGATTAAATTTCAATGTTAAAATACTTACAAAAAACTGTCAGTTCAAGATTAAAAAAAACTGAGATCTTTGAAAATTCGCTATAAACGATGTTAAATTCGTTATTCTTAAGCTTTAGGGGACAAAAAAATCTTGTTTTTTTATATTTGTAATCAATCGCTATATCAGAGTTCGTTAACTGTTAAAATTACAAGGAGTTAAGAAGTATGCTGGGGATTTAAAAAAATTGCTATATCCGTAAAATTATTATATCCGTGTTTGTACAAAACGAGTTTTACTATATTGATTTTGCAATGGTTATGTGACAGTAAGATACTCTTTTAGCTTACTGAATAATTGTTCTTTGACTGCCATCTTTATACTATTGTAAAAGCCGTCATGACATGTAGATACATGTCATATAAGACTTTTTAAAAGCAGATCAGACGAGATAGTAGGGAGGGTAATTAGGATAAAGTTCTCCATTTAGCTCGCTCAAGGTAGTAACATGTACAGTGTGGTACACAATTTACTCAATGAGCACTTAATAATAAACTTTAAGGTTTTATTTCATTATTTCCCTTGATGGAAGCTTCAAGAGTTTTTTATAGCGAGAATCAAACGATTATTAGAATTCAAAAAATTAAAATTCGAAAAGTCAGAGATTATGTTCAAAATCAGTACATGTAGGAAGAGGAGAAAATGAGCGTAAGTTAAACTTTACTTATGGTAATACGTTTAAGTTGTAGTGAAGAAAACATCTTGTTGTATGTTACTTGCAATCATAAACATCATAGATGGTTTTCATGGGAAGTTGATTTCTCTTGTAAATTGAAGAAATCGCACGATTTTCTGCACTTTTATGAGTTGTTTTTTTTTTTTTTTTTTTGTGATCATATGACCCTGCTTCATTATGATGAATTAAAGAAAATTGTTAGCAGCTTTTTTTAACAGACAATAGCTTTTTGTATCTTATTTCATCCCTCTGTTACATCTGGGAAATAGAGCCCGCAAATATGGGACACTACATGCATCTGTAAATGTGGTTGTGATAGAAAATAAATCCAACAAATATTTTGTAATTTAGAATACAGGTTAAGTTTGAAATGAGATGTTGCAATAACTAATCGTGTTTAAATGCTGCTACTGAGTGTATATAGTAACAAAGCCCAAATAAAAACGGTCATTCATATCTTCCTATTTGTGCCTACCTAAAAAAAATGGAATAACAACTTGTGATGCTTCTATATTCCTAGTTTCCTTTTCAAGTATGTTATATGTGTTAAATTATTCATTCAATTTTGTGTAGCTTGTAAAATATTAGCAAGTACATGTAGTAATGGAATATTGTTAGGCAATCAGAAGTTAGAAGGTTATTCCCTATTCCCTATTGACTATTCGAATGGCGAACCGGATGCTGCTACCGGTTCCCTATTCAAATTACCGTAAGTGTCCTAATAATTTTTTTTTCAAAAAAACTTGAATAACTCATTATAATACATGTTAAAGAAGCAAATCAAAGACATCACTTAAAAAGGAAGAATGAGGACCCCAAACCAATGTAGCTAGCCTGACCAAAATGATGACAATGGATAGAAAAGGTAAACCTTGAACCAGGAGCTGGCTAACACCCTGGATCCCATATTTTGACCTTCATCTTTTTACAGGGGAGGGGTCTGGGAGGGACCCCTTGACTGTCAAAAGGAATTGAGTTTACAAGAGCGGTAACCCATTTAGCTAGCCCGGTCAAAATTGGAAAAATCCCGTATAATACAGTTATAAGAGTCCATAGTTCTAGGGGCTGGCTAACACCCTGGATCCCATATTTTGACCTTCATCTTTTTACAGGGGAGGGGTCTGGGAGGGACCCCTTGACTGTCAAAAGGAATTGAGTTTACAAGAGCGGTAACCCATTTAGCTAGCCCGGTCAAAATTGGAAAAATCCCGTATAATACAGTTATAAGAGTCCATAGTTCTAGGGGCTGGCTAACACCCTGGATCCCATATTTTGACCTTCATCTTTTTACAGGGGAGGGGTCTGGGAGGGACCCCTTGACTGTCAAAAGGAATTGAGTTTACAAGAGCGGTAACCCATTTAGCTAGCCCGGTCAAAATTGGAAAAATCCCGTATAATACAGTTATAAGAGTCCATAGTTCTAGGGGCTGGCTAACACCCTGGATCCCATATTTTGACCTTCATCTTTTTACAGGGGAGGGGTCTGGGAGGGACCCCTTGACTGTCAAAAGGAATTGAGTTTACAAGAGCGGTAACCCATTTAGCTAGCCCGGTCAAAATTGGAAAAATCCCGTATAATACTTTCTTAGTTTAAGTTTTTGAATAAACATCGGGTTCGGAAAGACTGAAATCAATATACACGTGGGCATTATAAACAGAAGCCTCCTTGCATCCTTCTAATTACGCTTCATGAATTTTGAATTTGCGATAAATATGCAACCTGTAAATTGTTACAGACGTATTTTCTTTCGTCTATGTATTTAAAGAAACACTGCACAAACAAAGACAATGACAGAAAACAGAAACTTCATTTTTGAGTAGCACTATCTGCGTGGTCAATGAATGAACTCCTGTGACCCCGTCTCAACCGAAAGAACTACGCACGCTAACCCCCGATTTTCGCCTATACTTTACACCCATTTAAATTAATATTAATGACAATTATGTCCTTAAAAAAATTTCCAATGCAAAAATTAATTTAATAGTAATTGATCAATAGATTTAACACCAGTGCCAAATAGTTTATCACTGTTAATGACAGGGCTTTTTAGAGGTTTCTTTTTTTTGGGGGGGGGGGGGTAAACAATGATATCCATTGAGGCTCTAAACCTCACCGGGCTTTTAAATACTCATGGATATGGATAAATGTCCTTTTAATCTTTCCGTGTATTATGTTTAACTCACGTAAAATCAAACATATGAGGTTGATAAAACACCATTTTTAGATGTAAACGTTTTTGAAATTGGTGATAACGTGAACAAATTTGCTATAAACATATGTTCCCCGTGAAACAACAAAGAATATGGTATTTTTGTTTTTCGGGAAAGGGGGAATGTCCTTTCAAAATATTTTCCTTTTAATTTCTATGGATTTCTAATGTGAAAAAAAGTTTTACTAAAATTATAAACTTCTTTCTGTATTACATGTAAGTGTCGAAATAAATTGTGATTTGTAAAAATTCATACAAATATTTACGTAAGTATGAAAAATCATTCACGTATGTTTACTTCTGAAAATGGACTTGTAGGTATGCGGCAGAACAATATTTTCGTTCGCAGTTCTTTGAATATTCCTGCAACTTTCTATTTTAAAATAAATTCAGAAGGGAAAAAAATCCGAATTGCCTTGAAGACCTATCCATTTGATGTCCATTAAATGTACGTAATTACAAATTTGGGTTGTATGGGTTATTTAAAGTGAAGATTCCAAATTTAAGGCAAATCCTGCAATTTCCAAAAAAGGGGGGGGGGGGGCAAAAATATTTTTGAAGCGTAGTAGATCATATCCAATATTTTTCTATTTAAATAGACAAGTGTATTATTCAATACTGTGTATTATTCAATACAAGATGTTCCTTTGATATCTAATATTTTAACTCGACAAAGCTTATAAACCTTTTTAAACGCATGTTTTTTCTTATACGATGACAGATATTTAACATGATCATATTCGAAAAAATGCACAGAACTTCTAGGCCATTAAATTCCCTCCAAGAATTTTCTTACGTCATGCTCTCAAAATCGTTGTGAAATATAATCAAAAAATTAAACAAGTCTAATTATTTTCCAGTTTATTTCTACTTATATTAAGCGGCAATGCCTTACTTTAGCGCATCATTGCAGTTTTATTAATTGCGTTATTAATTATAAATTATCTTCATTTCTTTAAAAAGACTTATAACATATATCTATCTGTATCATTTAATCAAGCAGTGTGTAACAAGTAATTAATTTCAATACTTTTATCAATTATTACATTTCAGATAAAGAAAATCATTATCAATAAGTGAAGTCAGTGCATTTTGTTCAAAATTTTAACCAAAAATTCCATTCCAAAAATGCCCATTTCAAAACATTACTATAATAATTCATATAATTATCAAGTCTTGAGGATGGGATGGGGTAGCATGAGGGGTGTATGCTGATTTACCTATAAGATAGACAACGCAGAGTGTAAAATATATTATACTTATTACTTACTTATATGTACTAAGAACATATTGTGATGATGTGTTAAAACGTAAGACGTTATGGGTTGTAAAGGTAAAGAAGGCGTTGATTTATGAGTTTTGCGTGTGTGTGTTTGGGGGGGGGTGTCATAAATCTAGTTGACTTCATTTTGTAATTTCATCTATTTCCAGAAATCGTTCTCTGCAAGTATTTTAATTGACTGATGTAATCTGATGGCTAGAATCTAACTGTACGTGAAAATTGTAGTCCCCGGCGTAGAGGTCCTCAATATTCCTGAACCCGATGTTTAAAGATTATCAAGATTTGAGTGGCGGATCTCACAAATTCAAATTCCAAATCACCAATCATGTTGAGCCCGAAGTTTATTGACGCAATGTACAAACAAGAGGTCCGTGGGCTAAATCGTTTATCCGAGTTATTTGGTTAGTGAAAAGCAGAAATCAGTTTAGCATTGAAAAGTTTAAATCTAAAAGAGGCCTCACCCAACCCCAAATGGAGAGAGGGATAAGATCTGAACAAATCTACACTAACTGAAGATATTTCCATATTTATATGACTATAATCATGGCTTTAAAAGATTTCTTATAAATTTGTCTTATATATTCCATGTGAAACACTGATCTTTTATTGTGGCCCCGTCTTATCCCCTGGTGTCATCATTTGAAGAAGCTTGAATCTAAACTACCTGAAGATGCTTAAATATTAATATGACCAATCATTCCTTTATTTGTTGTTCTTGAGGAGAAGATATTTAAGGATTTTTCTTGTATATTCCTATTTAAAACTTAGATCGCTTAACATTGCCCCACCCTAGCCCTAAGGGCCATGATTTGAAAAATCTTGAATCTACACTACCTGAGGATGCTTCCTTATAAATATTACTAATCATGGCTTTGCTTTTCTTGACAAAAGAATTTTATCAAGCCTATATGTAATGAGGCTTTCACATATGTTTCTTTTTTTTTTTGTCCCAGTGGTTTTTGAGAAGAAGAAAAATTTAAATGATGCCATTAAATTTTAACTGTTTCTCCCCTTGAAAGTGAGCGTGACACTTCCTGTGAACAAAATTAAATCCCCTTCAACCAAGAATGCTTTGTGGAAAGTTTGGTTGAAAATAGTTCAATGTTTCTTGAGATGAATTCGAAAATGTCGATATAGCTACACACTAAGACGGACGACGGACACTCTTCGATCAGAAAAAACTCACTTGAGCCGTCGGCTCAGGTCAGCTTAAAAGTAAGGGGCAAATCTAAAAAGCTACAAATGGTACACTTAACTTTTTTCCCACAGAGTTAGAAGTTGACTACAACGCTATATATTAGGAATGACAATTTGTAACCGGTTACTCGATGGGAACGATGGTAATCGGCTAGAAAATCTGTGATCGGTTAGTCAAAAAAAAAATGGGAATTTAAGCATAATTTCCTATATTCAATTAAAATTATTTAAAGTTCTGAAATGTAAGCATGTTAACACATCTATTAAAGCTGATTCGGAGATAATTAAGGTTCTCCGAATTGACGTCGAGGGGTAATCTGCCAGTTTGTGAGATGTTAACTGTGAACTGATTATAATGAGTATCTTACCACTTCTATCATTTGCAGTTACCTATCAAATTATATTGTAAATTAAGCATTTAGCACCGACTCAGTTCTGATTATCCATATATCATTATTTTTTGTCTGTAAAAATTGAATTAAAATATATAATAACACCCTTTTAGTCTTCTTGTTTATTTCAATAGAGTCTGCATGTTAAAATAGAATTTTTGATACGATTAACCGATTAATCGGTCGGGAGTCCAACGTTAACCGATTCGTAATTCTGCATTCCATTGTATGGTGTACAATTGAATATTGTACACCATACAATGGTGTACAATTGTCGACTTGTCAGATGTTATTGTTGTCTTGTCAGATAATTATGTCGACTTGTCAGATTTTTAGGTCACCTGAGTCACTCAGGTGACCTATTGCTATCAGTTTACGTCCGTCGGCGTGCGTCGTGCGTTAACATTTGAACATTTTTAGCTTCTTCTCTGAAACCGCTTAACCAATTTCAACTAAATTTGACATATAGCATCTATGGGTGAAGGGGATCAAAAATTGAGAATTTCATGGTCCCTGCACCCCTGCGGCCTGAGGGGTGAGGCTAAAACCACCAAAATTAATGCGATCTTTAAAAATCTTCTTCTTTACTCCTGGACATCAAGCAGTCAAACTGTTGGCATGATTGTAATAAACATTTAGCCCTCTACCAAAATTTTGAAATTCTTGGCCCCAGGGTCAGGGGTTCTGGTGCTAGGGCGGGGCTTTATAGATCATATAGTGAAAGTGTATTATTCCTTTGAAAATCTTCTTCTCTGCCCCTGGGTATTAGATAAAGTAACTAAGTACAGAGTTATAATGAGCAAGAGTGCCTCTTCCAAAATTGTGAATTTCATGGCCTTAGTCAGGGATTCAGGTGTTAGGGAGGGGCTCTATTGACTATATAGTGAAAAAGCATTAATCCTTTGAAAATCTTTTTCTCTGCTCCTGGGTATTAAATAAACTAACTAAGAACATAGTTATGATGAGCATGGCTGCCTTTTCAGAAATTTTGAATTTCATGGCCCCTGGGTCAGGGGTTCAGGTGTTAGGGCGGGGCTCTATTGATTATATAGTAAAATTGCATTTATTCTTTGAAAATCTTCTCTGCTCCTGGATATTAAATAAACTAGGTACACAGATATGATGAGCATGGTTGCCTCTTCCAAAATTGTGAATTTCATGGCCCCTGGGTCAGGGGTTCTGGTGTTAGGGCAGGGCTCTATTGATTATATGGGGAAAATGCATAAATTCTTTCAAAATCTTCTCTGCTCCTGGGTATTATTCAAATAAAGGAAGTGCATGGTTATGATAAGGAAGAATGCCTCTTCCAAAATTGTGAAATTCATTGCCCCTGGGTCAATGGTTCTGGTAAAGAGGGGGGGGGGGGGTGACTCTATTGATTATATGGTGAAAATGCATGATTTCTTTCAAAATATTTTTTCTACTACTGGTTCTAAAGCAAAGAAACAAGTGTATAGTTATGATGAACAAGGGTGCTTCTTCCAGAATTGTGAGTTCATGGCCCCTGGGTCAGATGTTCTGGTGTAAGGATGGGGCTTTATTTATTTAATAATATACTGGAAATGCATTTCTTTGAAAATCTTCTATGCTTCTGGGCATATTCGAGGCAAACAGAGTAAAAGTTTTAACATGCAAAGGTATTTTTACCAGAATATTGAACACCTGAACCATTTAGTCAAGTGTTCTGGACATGGCCAAGGCTCTCTTATCTTGTATTCTGCTAAGCAAAGTTATTCCCCTTTGCCATTCACCTTTGATAATTAATCACTGTAAACAATGTATTTGAAAGGTCAATAAAATACGAGAATTATGCAAGAATATTTATTGTATAATACTAAAAGTACTTTCATAGTTTTAATGATCAGGTAGACTTGGAAGTAATAGATGAATAAAAATGAGACAAAAATAACTTATCTTTTTAAATGTTCTTCAAAGGCCAAGAGAGGCCAATGTGAGAAGTACATGTAATAATATGGGATAAAAAAATAGACATTTTGTTAATAGTGTGCATGGTAATAGTGATAAATTGAGAACAGATAGATACTAGACCAATTATGTTGTTGATGCTAAACATACTATTTTTCTTGCTTTTGGGCAACAAAGCTTCATTTATCAGTTTATGGATCCTCTAAATTGTTGTATTGTATTCAGGTGACCGTAAAGGCCCTTCGGCCTCTTGTTTTGTGTACTTGTCATTTATTCACGAGTTCAAAAATTCAACATAAAAAATGTGTCCATGCCCAGATTAGGCCATCAGTTGACAACATATTTTTCTGACAAGTCAACATAAGTCTCTGAAAAGTCAACATAAAGATCTGACAAGTCAATATAAAGATCTGACAAGTCGATATATTATTGACAAGTCAACAAAATTTTCTGACAAGTCGACAACATAATATTCTATAAATCAATATCATTATCTGACAAGTCGACATAACATCTGACAAGCCGACCTGTCAGAAAATTATGTCGACTTGTCAGATAATGATGTCGACTTGTCAGAATATTATGTAGACTTATCAGATATTATATAGACTTGTCAGATATTATGATGAAAAGTAGATGTCAGTTAGTGGCCTTAACATGCTGTAATAACAAGATAAGCTGTCAAACTGTTAGCATGATTGTAATAAGCATTGAGTCCTCTACCTTAATGAATCATGGCCCCATGTTAGGAGTCTGGTGCTAGGGTTGGCTATGTTGAATTTAAACGTATAATGAAAATGCTTTTAAAATCTTCTCCTCTGCTCCTGGGTATTAAGCAAACAAACCAAATGCATATTTATGATAAGCAAAGGTGACTCTTCCAAATTTGTGAATTTTATTGCCCTTGGGCCAGGGGTTCTGGTGTAAGGGTGGGGCTCTATTGTTTTATAGTGAAAATGCATTAATTAATTCTGTGAAACTTCTATGCTTCTGGGTATTATGTCGATGTATGCCGATGATCTAAGTACATAGTTATAAAGAACAAGGGTGCTTCTTCCAGAATTGTGAATTTCAAGGGGTCAGAGATACCTGGGGTTGGTTGGTTAATGATTAATGAATTAATGCTTTGAAATCTGCTCCTTGGTATTAATCAAACATTAATGATGAGCAAGGGTGCCTTTTCATAATTGTGAAATATGTGGCCCCTGCAGGGTCAGGGGTTCCTTTGGGATGGGACACTACTTTTTATAATACAAATGCATTTTCTCTTTCTTCCTCTGCTCTGCCTCTGGGTATTACGTAATAAAACTAAGCATGTTAAGTGTATAGTTATGATGAGCAATGGTGCCTCTTTCAAAATTGTGAATTTCATGGCCTCTGGTTTAAAACAAGAAACAAATTCAATTGTTTGAAGGTTGATACATGATACTCAGGTGACTTATAAGGTCCATGGGCCTCTTGCTTCAGGAATGTGTTATATAACAGGTGGGGGGGGGGGCGCTTAGTTTCCGTATTAATATAAAACGTTAGGTGTCCTCTTGTCACTGGATTGATGAACCACATAAGATAACCTCTTATTTCCATTTGATATGCAACATTAATTAGGTGACCTTTCCTGTCGGTAAATGTAATGTTTTAAAGATATAAGAAAAGTACACGATAAAGGATCGTGAATGTTATCCAGAATTTAACATAGAGCTATGTACTCCTATAACAGTATTATACGCGTTCTTCCTAATTTCAACCGGGCAAGCCATATAGGTTCCCGGTAATTTAAACTCAGTTCTTTTTGACAGTCAAGGGGTCCCGCTCAGATCTCTCGACTGTAAAAAGATGAAGGTCTAAATATTGGATCCAGAATGCCAGCCCCTAGAACTATGTACTCTTATAACTGTATTATACGGGATTTTTTTAATTTTGACCGGGTTAGCTAAATGGGTTACCGCTCTTGTAAACTCAATTCCTTTTGACAGTCAAGGGGTCCCTCCCAGACCCCTCCCCTGTAAAAAAGATGAAACTCAAAGTATGGGATCCAGGGTGTTAGCCAGCCCCTAGAACTATGGACTCTTATAACTGTATTATACGGGATTTTTCCAATTTTGACCGGGCTAGCTAAATGGGTTACCGCTCTTGTAAACTCAATTCCTTTTGACAGTCAAGGGGTCCCTCCCAGACCCCTCCCTTGTAAAAAGATGAAGGTCAAAATATGGGATCCAGGGTGTTAGCCAGCCCCTAGAACTATGGACTCTTATAACTGTATTATACGGGATTTTTTCAATTTTGACCGGGCTAGCTAAACGGGTTACCGCTCTTGTAAACTCAATTCCTTTTGACAGTCAAGGGGTCCCTCCCAGACCCCTCCCCTGTAAAAAGATGAAGGTCAAAATATGGGATCCAGGGTGTTAGTCAGTCCCTAGAACTATGGACTCTTATAACTGTATTATACGGGATTTTTCCAATTTTGACCGGGCTAGCTAAATGGGTTACCGCTCTTGTAAACTCAATTCCTTTTGACAGTCAAGGGGTCCCTCCCAGACCCCTCCCCTGTAAAAGGATGAAGGTCAAAATATGGGATCCAGGGTGTTAGTCAGTCCCTAGAACTTTGGACTCTTATAACTGTATTATACGGGTTTTTTCCAATTTGACCGGGCTAGCTAAATGGGTTACCGCTCCTGTAAACTCAATTCCTTTTGACAGTCAAGGGGTCCCTCCCAGACCCCTCCCCTATAAAAAGATGAAGGTCAAAATATGGGATCCAGGGTGTTAGCCAGCCCCTAGAACTATGGACTCTTATAACTGTATTATACGGGATTTTTTCAATTTTGACCGGGCTAGCTAAACGGGTTACCGCTCTTGTAAACTCAATTCCTTTTGACAGTCAAAGGGTCCCTCCCAGACCCCTCCCCTGTAAAAAGATGAAGGTCAAAATATGGGATCCAGGGTGTTAGTCAGTCCCTAGAACTATGGACTCTTATAACTGTATTATACGGGATTTTTCCAATTTTGACCGGGCTAGCTAAATGGGTTACCGCTCTTGTAAACTCAATTCCTTTTGACAGTCAAGGGGTCCCTCCCAGACCCCTCCCCTGTAAAAGGATGAAGGTCAAAATATGGGATCCAGGGTGTTAGCCAGCCCCTAGAACTTTGGACTCTTATAACTGTATTATACGGGTTTTTTCCAATTTGACCGGGCTAGCTAAATGGGTTACCGCTCCTGTAAACTCAATTCCTTTTGACAGTCAAGGGGTCCCTCCCAGACCCCTCCCCTATAAAAAGATGAAGGTCAAAATATGGGATCCAGGGTGTTAGCCAGCCCCTAAAACTATGGACTCTTATAACTGTATTATACGGGTTTTTTCCAATTTGACCGGGCTAGCTAAATGGGTTACCGCTCCTGTAAACTCAATTCCTTTTGACAGTCAAAGGGTCCCTCCCAGACCCCTCCCCTGTAAAAAGATGAAGGTCAAAATATGGGATCTAGGGTGTTAGTCAGTCCCTAGAACTATGGACTCTTATAACTGTATTATACGGGATTTTTCCAATTTTGACCGGGCTAGCTAAATGGGTTACCGCTCCTGTAAACTCAATTCCTTTTGACAGTCAAGGGGTCCCTCCCAGACCCCTCCCCTATAAAAAGATGAAGGTCAAAATATGGGATCCAGGGTGTTAGCCAGCCCCTAAAACTATGGACTCTTATAACTGTATTATACGGGATTTTTCCAATTTTGACCGGGCTAGCTAAATGGGTTACCGCTCTTGTAAACTCAATTCCTTTTGACAGTCAAAGGGTCCCTCCCAGACCCCTCCCCTGTAAAAGGATGAAGGTCAAAATATGGGATCCAGGGTGTTAGCCAGCCCCTAGAACTATGGACTCTTATAACTGTATTATACGGGATTTTTCCAATTTTGACCGGGCTAGCTAAATGGGTTACCGCTCTTGTAAACTCAATTCCTTTTGACAGTCAAAGGGTCCCTCCCAGACCCCTCCCCTGTAAAAAGATGAAGGTCAAAATATGGGATCCAGGGTGTTAGCCAGCCCCTAGAACTATGGACACTTATAACTGTATTATATGGGATTTTTCCAATTTTGACCGGGCTAGCTAAATGGGTTACCGCTCTTGTAAACTCAATTCCTTTTGACAGTCAAGGGGTCCCTCCCAGATCCCTCCCCTGTAAAAAGATGAAGGTCAAAATATGGGATCCAGGGTGTTAACCAGCTCCTGGTTCAAGGTTTACCTTTTCTATCCATTGTCATCATTTTGGTCAGGCTAGCTACATTGGTTTGGGGTCCTCATTCTTCCTTTTTAAGTGATGTCTTTGATTTGCATCTTTAACATGTATTATAATGAGTTATTCAAGTATTTTGGAAAAAAAAATTATTAGGACACTTACGGTAATTTGAATAGGGAACCGGTAGCAGCATCCGGTTCGCCATTCGAATAGTCAATAGGGAATAGGGAATAACCTTCTAACTTCTGATTGCCATATTGTTAAAGCTTATACATCAATACCATAATAGAGAGATGATTAAAATCAATATAAAAGCTTTTCGGTTAGAACAAATAAGTAATTTTGATTTTATATCGTAATATAAATACAAATGCATACAAAATTAGCACAAAAATGAATAGTATCTAAATTTTTACAAGGGTTACGATGATTAGAACGGGCTTCAAGCACTTGGTTCATCTTCTTGTTTCGACCAATATCAATGGTTTAGAAAAAAAAGCGAACTGTTTGCCAGAGGCCTTTAGGTCAAAGGCAAACAGTTTCGTTCGAGGGTTAACAAAAGGCATTCTGCTCGAGAACACAGTCAATAAATGTTTTGTTATACCTTTTATTTTAATTTTGAATTTAATTTTTGAATGAAATTGAAGATCTTTCCTGGACAAGGTCGGGCCTCCATACTTCATTTTTTTCTTTGCATCCGCCATTATTATTTTGCTTATATTTGAAAAACTACCCACTTCCAGTCCTCTACTCAACCATCTTTTCCCTCGACACCAAGGAAGCCGCTTCTTACGATTTATGAAATTTTCAAAAAGAGATAACTTTTGGTTCAGTTGCACCGAGAATGAAAGCAATTCTTACAACGTACCGAAACATTTATCTTATAGGTATGTATTATTTATGTGTAGTGTTACTATTTTACCGTGCCTATTAAGATCAGCGGACTTAAATATAATTGATAAACAAATTTACAACGTTTTAATTCCAGTGTAAATGTAACTTTTTTGTATGTTGGTGACTTTGTAAAGTCTGTCCTGCTGTAGTCAACCGAACAAATCGTGGACATTTATAATAAGCTATAAATGTTTCATACACGTGATTCTTGCGGACCATTCGCCAAATACCCCTATCTTCTTTTGGCTTAATATCAGAAAGTGATGAACATCTACAATTTGTTTTCACAATCCTTTATTTTTTGATAGCCACATGGCTTAAGTTTTGGAGGTCGGTCGCTTCTAGATTTGCTTTCAACAGATCCCGTGTCAGAAAATTTTCGACAAACGTCAATTACAGTTGATTTATCAACAGATATACTTGTAACACTTCACTTATCTTTATCCGAGAATAACTTATCTGCATTAAATACATTTTCACTTTTTATTTTACATCTGACCCTAACTCTTCCATTTGATCCATTTTTTACCACTGCAATTTTTTTCTTTTGTTTGTAAACGAGCACGTGATACATCATATGTTACTAAATTTTCTATATTTATACAATTCTACTTCATGTGATGTGATAATAATAGGACAGAGTCTTTTTTTTTTTTTTTTTTTTTTTTTTTTTTTTTTTTTTTTTGCACATGTTTGTATTTTGAAAACTTGAAATACAAATACGAGCAATGACAAGAGAGAGGCATTTTTATATTATGAGTTTTCGTTCATATGTCGATGTAATGAACACATTTATTGTTACAAAATAAGCAGCCTTTAATCAACTTTAACAATTATACGAAAACTCTTTAGAGGCAAGTGAACATAGATTATAGATCAAGATAAAAAAATAAATATTTAAGAGCTTATCGCATTATTTCATGGTTATTGATCCTATTTTCGGCAAGATGAATGATGGATTGAAGTTTACGATAAAAATTATTGTTCATATGACACAACATCATTACATCAATACCTCATACTTCCACACTTTATTTCATTCAGGCCAAAGCCTAATTTGACTTTGCACAAGAAATATGCTCATCGAGCCACACGCACAGTCGAATTAAGCAGGTGCAAGTACGTACACGCGATACATGTAACAGCAATTAAAGAAAAGTATATGTATTTGTTCAAAAATAATGAGAAGATAATGAACCGCTAGAAACTATGATGAAGTCATATAAGTACGATGTCATTGGTATTAAACAATATCAGATTTTTTTTTTTCAGAGTAGCAAAATACCATTTGGCATCAAAATCTTTACTGAGGCAATTAACTTTCCAAAAGTTCGAAGCTGTTTTCTAAATATTGATGGAAAGAAATTTTTAAAAGCCGATTAAATTAAATGCTAGAAATAAGTCGTTTCCGTCTTCTCATTTACAAAGACACATTGGGCAGTTGTAGACCTACAATTTTGAATGGTATAAATTATATTAAGCGTTTCTAGTCTGTTACTGTTAATCAGTTCTTGACAGTTCTCTCCTTTATTTTCATCAGTGGTACTTCTGTCAAATTCTAATTCTTCATGTTGATCATGACAATTGTTTTTCAGATTTAGTATTTCTTGATCACTGCATGAAACACTCTCCTCCTCAAATTTATAATATTGTGAATCGGCTTGGGGTACTTCAGGTTCTTCTGATGTAGACCTATAATTTTCTTTTACCTCACACACAGTTTTATAATCATAATCATCACAAGGAGTATGATCATAAGAGATAAATTCCTTTAAACCTGTTGTCTCGCTTTTTTGGTGTAAATTTACGCTATGGATGACGTCAGAAACCTCTGAATAGATGTTATCGTCTACACAACTAATGTGTTCTTCGTTATCGTTTGTAGGAATAGGTGATATTTTGCAACATATACGTATTTCTCGAACAATTATTAGAATAAATACAAAAGATACTAGTGTTCCTAATGTATAAATTGTTATCGCAAAATTGGAATCAGAAGTCTTATTACCATTTGCTGCTTGCATGCTGGAAATTTCATATTCAGAGGCACCTGATGTTTGCCTTGATGACGTGAAACCTGATGGTCTGCTGCGAGTTTTAGTTTTTAATGTGGAACTGTCGATGTCTGTTGGTGTGAAATCTGTCAAAACATCTATTCCAAAATCTACAACACAGTTTTACAACGTGTAAATTTCTAAGTGAATTGTAATAATTGAGTATTTTGATATGCGACAAAGTATAATAAAAAGAATAAAGTAAACAGTAATCATGCTCAAAATCGAATTGATTTTTTTTTTTAATGAGAAGGTGGAAAGCACGGATCCCTGGTAACACTGAAAGAGGAATTAGTTACCATCGAGGATTAAGCAACCACTGTTAATCGGTCAGATTCCTTGTAATCCCTTTATCTTGATCAAGAAAAAGGAAAATATCCGTAGATAATTCGCACAGGCACTTTTTTTGGATAGATTTCTTAACTTGCATTATAGTGATAATATAAGTTAGACATCTAACTTAAAATGACATGAGGTGTGATCCTTACGAGAATTGAAGTCAGTTTGACTCTCAGTGAAAAAGAAGTTGAAAAGTGTATACTGTCATTCCTTATTACGGGTTATTACAATAAGTTATCACCTAAATCATACATGACATGTTTGCCTCTGTTGTTTTCTATCCGCTTAAACAACTGTACTTGAGGACTTGAAACCCCGTTTTAATCTATAAAAAAGCTATAACCTTCGACAGGTTATGAATCTGTTTGGATTTAAATTAGCTAATAGTTTATTAAAAATTTTCGCTGAAATATTGCAAGTCATCGATATGAATGAAGCTGTAGTTTCATGATACTTCTGTTGCCAAACTTTTTGCAATTTTTTATTGCATTATATAATCACTGGGATCGATTTTCATTCTTACACTGACACAAGTTTTCCACTAAATTAACAATGTTTGTTTTACTAGAGGGAATGATAGTAAAATCTCTTCCACTGCTTTATCTGTGACAGCAAAAATGACTCCAGTTCTCAGTAAGGTAATTCCTGTGATTTGAAGTTAGCTAACTCTTGTTATTACCATTATTAAACCAAGGAGGTACATTTTTATTACAGAAATAAGTGCCTCTGACAGATTATGAGCCACATATTTGTTATGTTTACAAACAAGGATAGCATAAATATCATAGATTTTATTTGCCAATTGTTGACTTTAAAAGCAGTTACTGATATATATCGCTGTTATATTAAATTAACTTTTGAAGAACCTGTCTCGATTTTTATTGTTTCTCGCAGAACACTGCTTAAGTATTGAATCCACTGGGCAACACATTCATGAATATGCAGGAAAACAGAAAAGTTGACGATAGAAATTCTTTGGCATTAAAATTTTCATAAAATAATTTGTAAGATTACCTTTAATGTCAATATGTAGTAATTATATAAATACATGTATACAAATTCGAAACAGGTTGAATGAAAATGAGCCAGATTCTGTTGCGTCTATTATTTCGGGATAAGTGGGATATGTCGAAAAAAACTTGTGAATGAAATCAGGTGCCCGAACATGACAAAGAGCACATGGCGGGTGTGATCGGTCGACAGCTGATGCTTACTAATCCTAGCACCTGATCCAGCCTCTGATGCTTTTAGAGGTGAATGGTTGCTCTTATCTCTCTCTGTATCATTTTAATGAACTTTTGAGCTGATTACTGATCGTTGTCTCTATGGTTCATGTGAAGATAGCAAACTGTAATCATGCTCCGAGTTCCGTTTAAACGATACAAAAAATCATTATTAGAACCACGAACCTCTCAAAATACATATAGGAACGGGTACCACCCTTGTCATCATCGCTTTAACGGAATATCCGAAGACAATTCAGTGAAAATAATGGCCAAACAATCTGTATGAAAGATCTCAGTCAATATCCCACTTAATGAGAGGCTGTATTTGCAAACAAGGTAATTTTATCGGACAAATAATATGCGAAATGTTGACTTTATACGAGACTTTATATCTATGTATCATTAAATTATTTGTAACTAGCCTGCCTCACTTTTAGAATTTTTTCGTATTTAGAACATGCTCTTGCGTATCGAACAATTTGGAGTCATAAACCCCATATGCAGGTGATAATGGTATATAGCTACATAAATAAGCGAAGTTGACGATAGAAAACTTGATGTTATCATACATTTTAATCGTCGGTTTGCCGATTTGATAATTGATAAATATATACGATTTAGAGGCCAAAACAAGAAGATATTATTTGGGGAAAAATAAATCAAAACATTCTTTAGCATCCGCATTTGAGGAAAAGAGCATATCTCAGATGCGTTAAGGTACAGGGCTTTTGAAGCATATGTATTATATATTACAGGTTATATATACAATGTATTTCACAACGAGAGTTATCTTAAAGGACAAGATAGGCTAAGACCCCTTTTTGGCCCCTGGTTTGGGGTGTCTTTTAGAATGATGCAACAGTTTATCAATAAAAACCTGTTGTCACCCCTGCCACAAAATAAGTATTGGTTATAAGTTATGGGATACACAGAGGTCACAGGAAGGTCAGAAAATATGTCATTTTCCGAATTTTCTCATTTTTATGCAAATTTTCATCGATTTTACAACACATTTTGTTTCAGAAAACATAGAGCACAAACTTGCCTATCTGCCAAATTTATATATTTCATACACTGGCATCAGATGCGTCTTTTGTATAAAAATCTCAGATAGGCAAGCTTGTGCTCTATGTTTCCCGAAGTGAAAAGTATCTCAAATTTGACAAAATTCCATCAGAATTGAGGAAATTCGGAAATTGGCCAACCTCTGCCCCCTTTTGTGGCCTTCATGTAAGCTTTAAATCAAAATTAGTGCTGGTTTTAAAACAAGCATCATTTTAAGTTCCTAACTACAAACTATCACAATTCTAACTGAGTTCTGATTTTTACATCAAATAACGGGTCAGATTCGGCCGTTACCATACCTTGTCCTTTGTTGTTGTTTTTTTACGAGTGTCATATTTAGATTTATTACATTACCTGTTGTTTGTGTACAGCCATTTATATGATTACAGTGTGCACAAGAAGTGCATTCTAGAGAACATCCGGGACCATATGTAGGTGAAGGACAAGGTAGAGAACAGTTATCACTATTATATCCAGGAAGACATTCTGCAATTAATTATAAGTAAATTGCTGTTTCAATCAATGAATATTACACAGTAATATATCTTGCCCCAGGACCACGAAGCAGACTCAGATTTAAGTCAAATTTTCAATTACTTGTAAGATGTTTATCAACAGTCAATGAAATCTCTATGAATCCAGATAACAGTACTTTGGTGGTGAAATATTTTTTTAAAAAATCTAATTTTGCACTATTTGACATCTACTAGTACAATATAACGTTTTTGACTTCCGCTTAAGAACTTTCATGAGCCCGGGCTTGTGCTTTTAAACGGTGACGAAATGAAGTTCATGTTTATGCCGAAAACAATTTAAGCAGAGAATGAAAAGATATGCACAATTCATCATATTTATTAAACAAATCAAAATGTATCTCAAACAATATGGAGCTCGACCTTTACAGAAGTCCCCATCTACGTAAAAGTTTGTACAGCATGATCCATCTTCTTTGACACTACAAATTATTAAACAAAGTAAAATATTTTTAAAATCTTCATATCAGCAAAAATAAAATGAGTATATTAATACCTTACCCGTCTTTGCAACTTTCGACACCATATTGTCTGATAAAGGACGGTATTATATGTCACACAACCACAAAATACTTAAATGTCATGCTTGATGGCAGCCAGTATCATATCAAAAAGCCAAAATCCGCAAGTTTTCTTGTTTTTGTGAGATTAAGAAAATGCTTAAAAGCCTGTTACTTTCTTTGAGAGCAGGGATTGTTTTTATCACGTTTCATCATAAAATTTCCTGTACATGAAAAACCGAACATCATGAGAATCAATGTTTAACTTCCTTCAATGACTAGCAAAAAAAGGACGACAAACACTGCGAGGGATTATCAAAAAGTTCGTGGACTAGTGCCATAGAATTAAAACTGCTTTAGGTACATTAATGAATTTTAACACATTTAGTTAATCTGTAGAATAAACCATAAATCATAAGTCTTATTTCTAATAAATTGTTAATATTTTTGTAAGCAATGGTATGTCAAGTCGGCGCAACCTCGAACTTGACATTTTTTTCTATCTAAGTGTAACTAACAAAAACCCTTTTGATACGAGCATTTGCATCCAAAAAGCCTGTTAATTCAGAAATGTGGTATGACACAATTGTTCCGTAAAATTTGGAATTTTTGCCTAAATCTGGAAGTTCTATGAAATTTTATTGTTAATTTTAAATGCATTGTCCAAACAATAGATTTGAAAATTACGTTGATAAAGGGGAGGGGTTTCTTTATCCAACATTCCATAAAGATTTCCCCTACAAAAACTGGTGCAGACAAAGTGTCACATTAAAATCTACATGTTCCTAATGGAACACGGAAGCAATTTGTATACACCTGTGGGGAGCCTCCATTTTTCACCGGGTTATGTTACCCTGTTTTATACCTCAAATCACCGGACCTTTAAAATATTTGTAAGGCCGTGCTTCAGTTTGGACACGGCAGTCCTGGAAGAAGGACGTTTTCAAAACTTCTCAAGATCTGTTTGATTTATCTTATACACATGGCAGACCACTGAGGGTTTTACTTGTTTAGAATTTAGTTGTATGGTCCTGCGTCTCTGAGATAAGCCTTATTTGCGTTTGTTTTTAATATTTTATAAAGTTGTAAACATCTTAAAACACCCAGATACGGAATTTCTAAAATATGCAACTTTAAGCTATTACATTTGATATTTTTAAGTTCTGTTATTCATAGTTACTCAAAAATGTTTGAGTCTTAATTGTACGGTGGATTGTTTGTGTCTTTATTTGTCGGGTCTACGTTATGTAATAACTGTTGTATAGTAAATCATTTATTGCGTTGTGCATATTGTACTCACGGAGTAAGTTGTATGTCTATATTATTCTGTGTATGATATTTAACAGGTCTCATTCCTGTATAGTAGTGTAGAGATGGCAGCAGGTACCAGTCACATCTCATAGTCTTGAACGTAAGACGGATGTGTAACCTCCTCGGCACTGGAGAAGGGGAAGTGTAAACCTTTCTTGCACTGGAGAAGGGTGTCTGGGCCTCATTAGCGGCAAGAGACGGTAATGTAGCCTAAACACCGTTTGGAACAAATTCATAGACGTAGTCGACATTCGAGGGACACGGACGACCACACACCAAAGCAGTTTTTGTTGTATAATAATGTAAACACGTTGTCACTTCATCGTACAGCCTAGCACTTATATACACTTAGTCTGTGCTGATCAGATTTT
This sequence comes from Saccostrea echinata, assembly GCF_033153115.1. Classification (NCBI taxonomy): domain Eukaryota; kingdom Metazoa; phylum Mollusca; class Bivalvia; order Ostreida; family Ostreidae; genus Saccostrea; species Saccostrea echinata. Next base: position 4,539,692 of record NW_026889760.1, read on the forward strand.
GGTCATGGAAAATATCAAACGTGTAAAAGGGAATTAGTATTTGCGCAACTGGGTTAAAAATAAGAAATCGCAAAAAGTCTGATTGCTGGTTATTTAAAAACTAAACTGAGTAGTTTGGTGTAAGAAAATGATTTAGAACACGACATGAAAGCATTTAACCGGAACACAAATTAACAAATATACACCCAAGTGGAGCGTTGGGGGGGGGGGGGGGACACTTCCCTTTTTAGGCACGTAGCATCTAAGAAATAATTGACACTTTACCTGAAAAATCTTTGACAAGCAAAAAAAAAAAGATTTATAATAAACATTATAATAATAATAATAAAAAAAATAACTTTAAAAAAAATCTAACATAAAAAAATATCTAAAATCCTATTTTGTGGCGGTGATGGTGGTGGTCGGGGGGGGGGGGGGGGCGGGGGGGCGGGGGGGGGAATTGTTCGACGATTTGATTATAGTGCAACAAAAAGTGGAGGGGATCAGCCTTTGAGTGTGTATTTCATACTAAACAGTAAAACATTATGCTCGGGAAAAAAGTGGGAGGGGGCATCCCCCACCCACGCGTTCTACAGTCCTGTCTTTTACGGTTGATTTTGTAAGGATTTTTTTTTTAATTTTAAGACTGGCTGCCCCCATCCAACATTGTTGTACATTGTACTCAATTATTTTCTGCCGAAAATGATGGTATGAATGGAATCTGTCCCTTCCGTGACTACGGATTTTTTTTTTTAAATGCCTCTTTTCTTTCTTCACTTCCCCAAATTTTTAAGTGCCTAAAGCTTTTCTTTTGCTTGTCAATCATTTTACTGCCCCCGCTCTCCCTCGCAGGCACACATTTTGAGAAACGGTGCTACGTGCCTATTTTACATGCATGTATAGGAAGCCTCTCCATTTTTGAGAGTTTCCGCAGGCAGTCTAAAATTTGGTACCTATTCCTTTTATTGTATTTTGAGAAAATCTTAATAGTTCAAGGATTACTTGAAACCTTAACCGCAAGATTATGGATAAATATTTGTTTGCATTTTCAATCCAAGTATACATTCTCTCTCTCTCTCTCTCTCTCTCTCTCTCTCTCTCTCTCTCTCTCTCTCCTGATAGATAGATAGATAGATAGATAGATAGATAGATAGATAGATAGATAGATAGATAAAAAAATACAAATCATACACCAAAATGTTTTTAGAATCTAACTTTAGTTCAAAATACACCCACCAACAAGTAATAATATTTAGGAGAATGAAGAGTCTGTTCAGTAAATAAGTATATTTGTAAATAGATGATTGGTAAATACACATATAAATGGCAGAGTTGCGAATCTCTGTTGCCGGTCTCTGCCTCAGATCTCACCCCTAGTGTTTCCAGGGTTCCGTTATCGTTTTGCCTTTAAATATTCAAGTGAAAAGTTGCGTATAGGTAACCGCAACCTTTTTTTCATTTCTAGAAAATAGATTTCAGTGGAACTATATACCTGGTATGTGTAAGCATTGTAAGCTTTTCTACATTTGTGATGAAGAGTGTTTTTGTAAATATATAAAGTTTTATTATCTCACCGATGAGCACTAGCTTTATTATACATGTATCAAATATTTAAAAAAAAACTACCTGGTGTACCCCTCAATGAATTTTTAAATACAGGCTAATGAAAATAGAATAAAAAATATCTAATCTAGATTCGTGTCTTATTTTTCTTAAATGCATTTGTTCATTAATTTGTATTTTATTGACAATAAGTCCTATTTTAAGAACAGAATTTTAAAATGATAAGCAAATTAATGAAAAACAAAGTAATTGAACACATATACAATAAAGAAGACATAATTCATGCATGAAAGGGTTTGAAATTTAAAGAAAATAATGCTTGCAAATTTCACCCAAAAAATTAAAATTAAGACCCACACGATTGATTGTTTTCTTATTAGGTTTTGCAACCATGCTAAGATAAATTAACGGTCATGCAAATATGGAGTTTTTTCTATGATTCATACATCTTGAAGGAAACAAATTGATTTTTTATGATTTTGAGTTTGTACATACAATCATATACGTTACATACTTAACACTCAAAGCCTTATTCAGGGGGAAGGTTTCTACTTGTGCTAACAGTGTGCTGTGTGAAATTCAACAATATCTTCCTTTCGCAGCACAGTTAAGGTGCCAAATGGAAATATCGGCGAATTTTTTAGACAGAAAATACATTCTTTACAAGGATGGGCGATTCTTTTTAGGCCTTTACTATTATCGGACAAATGTAATGTGGCTGAAAAGTACATGTTGAGATCATTTATATTTCTTATTTAGATTTGTCACGTAATGTGAGAGTCACGTTATTTTAGGAAATATACCTACAGTATTGAGGTCATCTATAAATTCCAATATTGTAAGGGCATAACCAAGTTAAAAATCTAGATTAATTTATAATTATTTTCAACACTATTTGTAGTTTGTGAAAAGTGCTGCGAACCTACATAGATTCTACTATATAATTACTAAAATTACATCTGTTAGACCGTATGTTGAATATTTTGCTGGTAAAGTACATTAAATGTAGATATAATTAATTCATTTGCAAGATTTCATCAGGTTCGCAGCACTTTTCAAATATCTTCATACCTCTTGAGTTTATGTAACAGCTTATCGTAATTCATTGAGGGTATGCCCTTATAATATATCAATTTATTACGACTCTTCCTTTACCCTTCAATGAATCTGTGTAAAAATGTACGGCAGTTTCACTTATCTAGGGAATGTACGGGAAGTATATGAATAAAATCATAAAACAGACATCGCATCCACGTTAATGGCCTCTTATATATCTGCAAATAATATTTTTTTTTAATTGCAAAACACATTTTTCATTGTATTCAATATAACTTGATCCACCTCTCACTGCATACAAACTGCGTCAAATTTTACGATATGACGTCACATTGACAAGTGCATTGCGATCAGTGAATTGGCGGATCGCCGATTTTTGATTGACGGGAACGTTAGCCAATCAGAACGCTCGGTTTACACACACCTTCTGAAGCTAAGGACGCGCCGCCATTTTGCCCGACAACAGCGAAATAGTCGACATTTCATCGGAAAGTTTATGAGCGCTTAATTTTGATAAAACGTTTTTGTTGGGACATTTGCAACACTTTTAGAAGAAGCCCCGATCATTCCCAAGTAAGAAAGGTGTTTGTCCTTTTCTGAAACCTCGGAGAGACTTTGAAAACGAGGTGATATTACGAATTGATGTGTGCATGGTTGGTTCCAGTCAACTGTAGTTGTAAACGAAGATATGCTCAACAAATTAGTTAAAACAAGCGTATTTTCGAAGGTAAATACCTAATCCTTCCATGTTTACAGTCATCGCACGATTAAAAAATATTCGCTCTTTGAAGATCGATAAGTTATATGTATTTCTACTGTCAATAGGTAGTTACAGGCCAAGTTAGGCCTATATATAGATCTGCATACCCGGCCTGTGTATGCCACTTATGTGTATGTGTGTCATCAGATTGAAAAGTGATGAATAGGCTATAGTTCTATATGAAATTCTTATGAGCAAATCCAGCTAACCTGTCCTTCATTTCATTTGTATATAGGCCTAATATATATCCTAATACTGTCAAGAGCCTAACAGATATGTACATGTACAGTGTAACTATTTACTTAGGAATACAGGTAGATTTGTGTTATTCAAATGATTAATCTAAAAATGACACAAGAATATGAATATTATTATGTACATTGTGTTCACTTAATTATGTTATTGATATTTCATTATTTTGAACTAGCAACACTACATATGCCGTTGAAATAAATGTTTTCTTAAGTCTTCTTCATAGAATATTGTAAGTGTAGAATATTTTCAGATACATAAAATTTACTTTTTAAAAATATATATATATATTTTTTTTTTTTTACTTATAGCATTTGTTGATGGACAGCCATTTGATAAATACTCTGATCCAGTGCCTGCAGTAAGATATGAATCAGTAACTCAACTAAAAAACCTACCAAAAGAGAATCAAGTTCTTTGTGAAAGCTACACCAAAGCAGAAAATCTTCGTGGACATGGTTACTGTTATGTAAGTTCTAGTACATAAACATGTAATCAAATGTATAGCATTTTATGGTAAATACTGTAACAATGACTTCAATGTCTACCAATTCGAAATAATATAAATATACATTAAATGTATATTTCTCCCATTTTTGAAAATTTTTATTTAAGGAAAAATTATGTTAATCTTTCACTGTATTCAATTTGAAGGAATCAGCACAATAAAACTGCTGGAAGGTGATAAGTGCAGGTGATCAGCAAATCACATTCATCCATGAGATCATCATCACATGTCTCAGCTACAGATGAAGTTCTAAGCACCAGAAAACAATTATGGAAAACAATGACCCACATATTCTGGTAATTGTCATATGTTTATATGAGCATCAGTACCAAATGGAGTTCATAATATTCCTGAAAATTGATGTTGTAAATAAAACTTCACTATACTGAAATCAAATTTATTGAGTTGAAAAGTAGAGTGTACTATAAAAAGTAGGTATTTAACTTCAAGGCAAAATAAACCTGAATACATGTCATGTGTGGCTTGAGTACAAAAATGTAATAAAGATAAGTTGATGACAGATCTCTCTTTTTCACTGAATTTTAGTGACATTATAAAAATACAATAACATATATGATGTACATGTACACTGTTTACATTTCTTGGCTTGAATTTTTTCTACATGCATGTATGACATGTGTACATTACATTTTTAATTGGCTTAAAATGTTGGACTTGACTCAGTCTGAACTAAAACATCTATAGTTTACATGTTTTTAGTAAACACTTAAACATTTATAAATAATTCAAATGTTTTAAGTAAACTCTAAAGCATAAATGTTTGTAATGAACTTGCAAAATAAAGCTCCTTTCTAGAGAAGCCTCCTTGCACTTGGTTCCATTGGGCTTATTCATGTGTCAGGGTTTAAATGCTTTCAGGGTAAACTTGGATAGGTAGGGCCTTTGGAAAAACATAATTTCCACATTTTACTACTGCATCAGTTTCCAGTCTTAGTATTGGTAAAATAGGTGGTGTCGGAAAATATAAACAGTAAACCATCAAAATGTTATGGGATAAAAAAATTGTGACTGAAAAATGCATTGCAATATTTGACATATATATGTTATTGTAATAATTAAGTAACTATGCATTTGTTTTACTGTCCTTGATATAGCAAATAAAGTGCATAATGTTTGATATATTTTGCAGGTTGTAATCCCCCTGCTGAGGGTATTGGATTACTCAATACTGAAGAGAACAAAGCTTTTCTAAATTAATTTTTAAGTTTTAACAACTTAAGCATTAATCACATGTGATGTTATTTTAAAGTCTGGTTTGATGTCATGTTATTGTTTTAGTGCCAACATAAGAAAAACCAATCAAAAGTGAAAGCTGCCATATCATTCTCAACAAGGAATAATTTGACAAAATTTTAACATTAAACTTGTTTATTATCAGTCCTGTTTCTATCTATTTGTAAGACTGGGAAAATAGCAACATCTCTGAGCTGTACATTTAGAACATGCTATTTCTGATTCAGAAAGCTGCATTTAAAATATTGCCAAGGAAAATAAATATCTGTGATTCTTTGTGTTGTGGACCAAAATTAGTTCACTACCTACATTGATTATTTATTGACTAATAATCATGACATATTGAAGATAACTGCAAAATTTTAGTGTGTTGTTATAATTTTATCAAATGAATGTTTATTTTTCTTCAATGATTTTTGCATCTGATTTGTGTGTTTATTAGTTTGTTAGGTGTCTGATTTCATCATTAACTGATGAAGTTACACAGAGCTGACACCGGGCTTGCACCCTCAAGTTAAAATTGACGAGAGAGAGAGAGAGATGATAAAATACATCAAATATGCTACTAATGAAAGGGATCATTTAATAAATCATGTATAACACAACTTTTCCGAGTGAGGTTGTAAAGGCACAAGCTCACTTATACGTGTCGGAACATTCAGTATGCATGCGCTTTTATCATGTTTATAATTAATATTTTTAAAGAATAACTAAATTTTTACGTTCTAACAAGAAAAATATTAATAACTTAAAGTTACCGCAGACATACCCAGCATTGTCGCTGGAATGTACATCGTCAAATATCTTCTGCATATTGCATCTGCAAGTTCCAAGTCCAATGTTGACTATCGCCGATTTCGGGAATAAGGGCTTAAATAATCTGATGATTTCTTGCTTTTGTGTGCATATAAATTGACAGCATTAATGTAAACGTCTTTCATAAAGGCCACGACTCTTTTTTCTGGTAAAGGAACATTGTGTTTAATAAATAAAACATAGAAAAGTCGTCTGGAATGTCATTCCATAGTAATGTATTCGCCATATTGTTTACATCGAATGTCGGGCATTTCACTTCATAGTTACCGTCGTCATGGTGGGCGGGGCTTAAGCGAGGATCTGCGATCCGCCAATTGTTTATATATTGCTGTGTGGGATTTAACCAACGACAAAAATACATGCAATAGTAAGTATTGATGTAGTTTAAAGCTATCCAACAGTTTAAAATAGCGTATCATTTCATTTTGTGGTAATTTGAAGAACATGTATTTTTGTGTGATGTCATAGTAAGCATTTCCCGCAAAAATTAGGCCCCGCCTCCTTGTTGCAGCCTTAACTGTGCTGTTTTGTTTTCTATCAACCTGAAAAATTTTATCTTCTTTACTTAAATGTGCATTAAAAATGTTCATGAATGGTAGAAAAATACTGTTTTTTTTTTCTCAGAAGAGGGATGGAAAAGGATGGGAATGAGATATTTGATATCTGTAAGTACAATTCAAGCACATTCCATGCACGAAATACACATTGTATCAAACGTTTTTTCACTTGGTTAGACAGAATGTGATATAAATCGGCTAAAAAAACATCGATATGTTTTATGCACTGTGTGGAAATATTCTTTGACATCCATAAATAGCAGGAGCTCATTCCTTAACAATACTATATTAACTGATATATCTAAATATTTCTTTAACAATAAAAGATAATAAAACCGCATTTTTTTCTATTTATAGCTAACATAAATAACAATCAATTATGTCTTCGTCGCCCTAGTGGCGCAGTGGCTAGAGCGCTTGCTCTAGAGTCGCAGAGTAAGGAGTTGATCCTTACTTCGCGGGTTTGAATCCCACTGTGGGACGTGGAGACCGGTCCTTCGGATTAGACAGTATAAACCGAGGTCCCGTGTCGCAGTAGGTGCTGGCACGAAAAAGATCCCTCACTGCTCAATGGCCCTAAGTGCCGAGTATAGGTCAAAATTTGCAGCTCTCCACCGGCAAAAGGTTAAACAATAAACAAAACAAACAATCAGGTCTTCAAGTATAGATTTATTTCAATAGACACACATATGGCTAATTTCGTTTAATTATAGTTTTCATAATGATATTCTAAACTTTAGTTCTAAAAACTGTCTTCTACTCCATAATATCACCTGTTATCAGTCATGGATTGTTTTTTCTCTATCAACATTCATTCTTTCATCTTCCTTGTTTTCTAAAGCAATACCATTGTTTTTATATACTTTACTATAGATGTACTCCTCACCATTTTCTGAGCCAGCATCATAAACTTGCGATGAATCGGTCATGGCCTCACTTGAAATGCCAGAGACATCCGTATTGAGATGCTCGCGGATAGTTACACCGTTCGCAACATCATTAATCTCTGCGTATGTTTCATCAGCAATGTCTATGGTAATACCAGGTGAAGAATCACCTGTCGCACAAATACACGTATTTTTGAAGCTATGTACAGTAATTAGTGTTAGTAAACCTGAAATGAGAATTGCAAACCCTATAACAAACGAAGTTATCGGGAATCGTTCGTCTTTACTGATTTTACCATTTGTATGTTCAACAATTGTCACAGTTTCTTGAAGTGGTGTTTCAGCTGATTTTTGATTATTCGTGGTAACATTCTTTAAATATTTTGAAGATATACCATGTCTTGATAATTCCATTGCAGTATCTAAAATATATAATGTTCAAATCAATTATTTTATTCATCTATCTATATTGAGCATAATGCTTCATAAATTCTTGTGAGCTCAAAATAAAAGAAACTTCAGAGTCTGCCACATCTGATTCCTATATGGATGATTTTTTCTGACTTTAATCAACAATGGCCTACCAATGACTAAATTGTATGCCAAACAAAATGAGTTCAGCTTTTCCACTGTCAACTTTCTATATACATATAGTGATATTCCAACAATACTTGCATAAAATTTATATCTGTAAACTTATTTGATGCCCAAAAGTATGTTCTGGGTGCAATAAATTTTTGATCCCCAGGAGGCTACTGATAAATAAGTTGATGTTACAGGGATTTCAACAACCTCCCTTGAAATCAGCATTTTAAATTGTATGGATTGTTTGGTCATTATAATGACTTTCTTTGCAAAATACAACCTATCATTGGGTCGTAATTTGACTTACATATTTCCTGCAAATTATGAGGCCATTGTTTTACATAAATTTGAATACGGGTTATTCCGATCAATACGTAGAGCTCACGGCGGATGCGACTGGTAGAAAGGGGATGCTTTCTCCTTCTAGGCACCTGATCTGCGTTTTGTTCACTGTTTACGGATTGTCGCCTGCGTGGCGCAGTGGTGAGCGCATTTGCTCTAGAGTCGAGCTGTAAGGAGTCGATCCTTACGGTGCGGGTTCAAATCCACTGTTTGGTGTGGAGACCGGCCCTTAGGAAGAGAACGTATAAACCGAGGTCCCATGTCACAGTAGGTGCTGGCACGAAGAAAAATTCCTCCGTAAGTACCGAGTACAGATCAAAAACTGCAGCCCTCTACTGGCGTCTCAATGTTTTTGAAAATTTCCGAAAGTACGATAAACAAGCAAACAAAAAGATATGGATTATTTTATGTGATTTTTTTAAAGATTGATTACCGTTCGCTTTCTTCACCTTTTTAATATCTATTTTGGAATATTGATTTCAGCATTGTATTTAATATCATTGTAGTCATTTTTACATGTCATTTTTGACATCATTGACATTTGCTTTTTCAATAAAAATTGAACTTGTAAATTTACTATCCTTGTCATTGGTCATTTGCAAATATTTTGTTAAAAACATTCTGATTGTACACATAGGTACTCTGAAATTGATATTAAAAAGATGATTGAGTTTCAGATTAACAATATCTATGTGGTTTTCGGAGACCAGGTCTTCCAACAATCTGCTGGAAGAAATCTCTTGCTGTGGCCTTCAACTCGACATTTACATATATCGACGACGTATTATCAATTAACAATAGTTATTTCTATTCATTTGTCGATACGATATATCACAGTGAGCTCTAAATAAAAGATGCCACAGAGTTTGACACATCTGTTTCATATTTAGATATTTTACTAGAAAAATATGTTAATGGTAATTTGACAACAAAGCTTTATGATAAACGTATTAACTTTTACTTTTCAATCGTCAACTTCCCTTCCTTATGCAGCAATATACTCTTAACACCGGTATATGGGGTGTATATCTCTCAGTTGATTCGATACGCAGGAACATGCTCTACTTATGAACAATTTCTAAAACGAGGTAAGTTATTGACAAACCAGTTGATGAAACAATAATTTCAACAGTCTCGTTTAAAGTCATAATTTCGTTAGTTCTATGGTCGAATGACCTTTTCAGCAAATACAGACTATCATTAAGTCATATGCTGGCTGACATTTTTCATACTTATTTGTTAGATCATTATTTACACACTGAATTGTCAACGGATTTTTCCGTTATTTCCCGATGATGACAAGTAGCACACGGCGGGTGTGACCGGTCGGCAGGGGATGCTCACTCCTCCTTGGTACCTGATCCCGCAGCTGATCTGATGTTTATGGAGGTCCGTGTTTGCTCGATTTGTATTGTTCCATATACTTTGAACTCGAATACCGTTCGTTATCTCCATATTGCATGCAGCAATGAAAACTCTGTGCAAAGTAGTTATATAGATAAAAATATGTTTATGAAAAAAATATGAGAAAATATTTTAATCGAATTAACATCCCTCTGAAAACTTATATCTTTAAACAAACTTGTTTTAGGACTGGTCAAAAGTACACTTTATGCCTTTGAACATTTTGTGTTTCCTGTTTAGAAAGTTATGGACAAAACGTTAATCAAACAACTTTAACAACTTTGATCTTGTGGAAATAACATTGAGTCAGCTAGGGTCATTCATTAGTATCCTATCAAATATGGGAGTATCAAGGTTGTTTAAAATTTGAAAAGTTGTGATAAGAATACAGTTGCATGCAGATAGAATAAAACTTGAAATGATTTAAACAAGTATAAATACAACTCAAATCAATACTTTCAGACTTCATTTTTTTTCTACTTATAGTTGAACCATTCAATTATGTCTTCAAGTGTGGATTTATTTCAAGAGACACATATATGGCTTAGTTCCTTAAATTAGAATTTTTATAACGATATTCTATACTTTCGTTCCAAAAAAGTTTCAAATATCACCTGTTATCAATCAGCGATTGTTGTTATCTATCAATATCCAAATTTTTATCTTCCTTACTGCATGCACGCGTATACATGTTCCTGAAAGCAATGTCTTTGTTTTAATATATTTTACTTGTTTAACATCCCTTCGAGAATTTTTCACTAATATTGAGACGCCACTACGAAATAATGTCTTTCTCTGTAAGTTTCACATTTCCTGATATTATATTATATTGATATTTTCCCGTGTCATTATAAATTTCGGTCAGCCAGTTTACTGCTGTCTTTTAGCTCTCATTTTACATTGTAGAATTTCTTAATTTATCTATGAAAATTGTATTGCTAGAAATTGTAATATTTCTATTTATCAATTATATCTTCATATCTTTGTGTCCTTCAGTAATTTCTGCAATGAAGCGAAGTATCATTTCCATCATCTTGCATTGGCAGAGATCATATTTGCTTAGTTTTCAGCTCAGTGTGATGTTCATACTTACTTATATAGTGATTTTTTTTTTGCGAAAATAGTAGCGGAAAATGCAGTTTTTGTTGATTTGGAGTTCTTAATTAGAATTATTAGACAGTGAAAAAATTAAATTCGATTCTTTTTATATTCAGCATAATTAACCGTACGTTGCAATACCTATTGAGCGAACAAACCTCATAATGCCATGTGTACTTTTAACGAATTGCGTATTTTAACAAAGGGGGCCCATACCTGTTGTGACCAAACATCCGAATATGTGACTGCAAGCTGAAGGTAAGCATTCACATTTTCCTTCACAGATTGATCCGTAAGTAGGAAAAGGGCATTTTATTGTACAATTATCTCCATAATAACCTAAAGGACACTCTGAAAAATAAAATGGATCTTATAAGAATGATCTATTAGTCTTCTTCTGAATGTATGTAGATACATGAGGATACATGAGGATAATTTACAACATAAATTTCCAGTTCATTGAATGCGAGTATAGCTTTTAGTATATTTAAAGCAACTTTACGAAAAAATAAAGGAAGTTGAAATTGAGGTAAATAATCTTTTTAAAGTTTTAATTCAAATAGTCTTCTTTATGTAACAATAAATTTGTATTACATACCTTTACAAGTGTTTTTCACTCTGTAGAAATTGGAACAACATTTTTCCAAAGCACTTACAATTTCTCTATACAAAATACAATACTTAATCACAATAATTCTAAGAAACAGTTCATGGTCTTACAAATTTCATAAATGATTTGTTGAAGTGAAATGTTTATACAGTATTCTAAATTGTCTCAACTGTACTGAGTTTCCATCAGATTTATTGTAATTAATTTGGTAAATAGTGAAATTTTTTTTCAGAATGAAATGTCAGTCTCTGTTAAAAGAATTAATAAAAATATAAATAGAAAAAAAAATAAATATATAAAAATAAAATATGAAAACAAATTCAGTATGTCAACCTTTTTGTGTCTTTTGCATCTCTTTCAGCATTGTGTTTTTGCGCAGATTCAAATTCAAATGGTGATTTGCCAGTCGAGAATATTTAAAAAAAAAAAAAAAAAAAAGTGTTTTCTTGGATCATTCAATGTAAATATATCAATTTTACCATTCTTTTAACTTAAGGAAATTAATTTTTAATCCTTATACAGAAATTTTTGCTATTTTTGAGAAGAGTATATCATACATTGTTTTCGTAACAGAGAGTATGTTAAAAAATAAAATTCATAAATCTTACCCAGTTCGGCATTGTTTTGACAAGGTTGTCTTTGAGAAAATTGCAGCAATCACTGAAACCCAGATAATCATTATCAAAATGTAATCGGTCTCGAAAGATACGAGTTGTTTAATACAATTGAACCTTAAGTTTATTCCAAACAATATAATGAAGTATTTATTTCCTTTAACACATTTTTAAATATCCAATTAAACCATTTTCCCTTAATCACTTTATACATGTATATCTACAATGTATTTTTAATGATTATTGATTAGTATGTGTGTGTGGGTGTACGTGTGTAGGGATGTGGGTGGGATGTGCGAGTGCATGTGTGAGTCTTCAGTTACCAAGACTCTTCAGTGTGAGTGTGAATTTTGATTTATTTCATGATGTACATTGCACTTGCAATGATGCACGTTTGTGACGTTTACGTCAAAATAAAATCATATCTTTATCTTTTGACCTCCCCGCCCGTATTATGGTGTTTTTGCTGAAGCTTTCCAAACATGCAAAATACATATAGAATAAAATTTTTCAGCATTGAATTATTTTATTTGAAAGATGAAGTCTCATAACTGCAACGGTGTTTGCAAACAAATTTTCATAATTGAAAATGTAGATTGAATATCAGACTAATTTGTAAAATTAAATATCACTTAAATGTTTTAAATTTTATGAAAATATTTCACCTGTGAAATTTATTTTACGCAAAATGTTCAATAAGCTGTCCTAGGTTACTTTTTAAAATAACAAAATACATGTAATCGATGCCAATGTGTTAAACGTTTAGATGGTTGAACATAATCATATGGCTGCAATAATAAAATTTAAACATTGATTATGTCTTTCTTATACATATAGTTATAAAGATATTCTTTGGCAACAAAACATGCTGTAATTTCACAATATTCAGAATATTAAACAGATAAAAGTTATATCCAACAATTGACCCACAAGAAAAGAAGCTTTAGACCAATAAATTGCCAATATCCGACGAACCGTTTCACAACACCCAATCAATGATTGATTGATTGATTGATTGTATGTTGCTTAACGTCTCATTCGAGATTTTTTCACTCATACAGAGACGTCACCATATACCGGTGAAGGGTTTTAAATTTTGACCTCTACTCGGCACTCAGGGCTATTGAGCAGTGAGGGATCTTTTTCGTGCTAACGCCTGCCGTGGCACGGGGACTCGGTTTTCAAGGTCTCATCCGAAGGACCCGCAACTTTCACTTCAAAGTGCCGAGCGCATGGCGAAGGAACAGTTGCCTCCCATTTTTCATCGACTTAGGTCAGTCGCCCCAATCAATGAAGACCAACACTGGGACAAACTATCCAACCAATTTCAAATGTTGTCTGTAAGTTGGCTGTTAGTTAACTTACAATGATATCGACGTTAGTCCAACTATATGCTATCATTTCAACTAAGGACCGACATTAGGCCATCGCGGCTATGTTAAGGCTGTCCGAAGGCTTAATATGCGTTAGAAATATGCCATTATATTTTGAGCTAGATTTTGATTTCAATTTGTAATCTATGTATACATGTGCAGTTAATTTGTGAAGAGAGTTTAATAAGGTATTGTGAAAAAGCAAATTTGTGATGTCTTATCACTGTGTTGATCACGTGACGGACATTTATCAATTTTCCTAATTGTTACATAAAAACCCCATCAACACAAGTGAAAAACAAAATTATTGAGAACAGTTTGTTACATAAATAAACGTATTCTTGGGTATATATAAAGTGCTGGGGCAAGTCTGAGTTTTACTTCTTAAGAAAATATTTCACAAGATATTCATCTTACCCACATACAAGGGGGCATTTTCCACTCTTCATCGCAATTTATACAAAATACATAAATTACATACGATCCCCCAGCAAAATTCAGTTAGAAGACACATTTTTTCTCGTAGGTTCACATAGAACATCTTCAGTTTGTCTTTACTAATCACTTGTGCCAGTTTAATATATGCATGATTTATAAATTCCAACTCTGTCTACGGAGGTGTAAATGTTTAGCGTTTCAAATTCATTTTTTGTTTTTGTTTGAATACATACATTATCAGAAAGGAATAACGATATTGCATTGCATATAATCAACATCATAACACCACATAGAAACTTTAATCAACAATTCAGACACCTGATATAAACATCAACGTCGAAATAAAAACCACATGCCTTGGGAAGGAATGTAAAAGTTATGACACTTTCCTAGTCATGACTGCTCAAGAAAAAATGTGATATGACGTCATATTCTATTATGACATATCTTGGTAGTTCAGAGAAGTAACAAAGGCTGGTACACTGTGATATCGGACAGCCTTATCCTAGCCGCAATCTTAACCTACCAGTTGCTATCATTAGCTGTAAGTAGGCTTACAATTATACCTACCATTGGACCAACAGTATGACATTAAGTTGACGTAACGTTGGACTGATGAGCAAAGGACATGGCCCATGTAGGACTATCAACAGTGGCCCAACATTGTAAAAAAAATGATCAGAAACAGAGGAAACATAACAAGTGCTTGTAAATTTCAAAGGTTTTTTTTTATTGCATTTCTTCAAATGCCAAGCAAAACATACCTCACTCACCTTGCAGCGGGTCGCCCGCGTGGCGCAGTGGTTAGAGCGTTCGCTCTAGATTCGCGAAGTAAGGAGTTGATCCTTACGTCGCGGGTTCGAATCCCACTGTGGGACGTGGAGACTGGTCCTTCGAATGAGACCGTATAAACCGAGGTCCCGTGTCGCAGTAGGTGCTGGCACGAAAAAGATCCCTCACTGCTCAATGGCCCCGAGTGCCGAGCATAGGTCAAAATTTGCAGCTCTCCACCGGCAAGTGGTGGCGTCTCCATATGAGTGGAAAATTCTCAAGAGGGATGTTAACAATAAACAAACAAACAAACCTTGCAGCGGTCATTTTGGTTTATTTCTCAAAAATAAAGGGACATAGAAACAGATTTGAAGTTAATATTTTCTCAAATTTTCTTTATAATATCATGACTTATTTGTTGCTTTAGCATTTCGCACGGAAATATAATCAAAAAAATTATTTTTTCTGAAAATTATTGAAACTATGGATTTCGGGACGTGTTTGATTAACACTTCCATGCACTTTCAAAAGTAAACTTTATTCTTAATATTAAAGAAAAGTAGATTTTTTTTGTGTATCAATGAAAAAAAAATTAAAGATATAATCAAGAAAATTCAGAGTAGAAATGCGAGAAAGCAAAACCAACTGACTAGTATTCTCAGTCCGTGCTCAGTGATTTGTGCAGAGTTTAACAAATTGAACACACCCGGTGAGACATTAACAACAGAGCTCGTGCCCTGTTTACACAACAGATTACGTTCCACTAGGATATACATGTATCGTAGTATCTGGCAAATAATTCCACATGCAATGATACAGCTTTTATAATCTTCTAAAGAAAATCATACTCCAAAATACTTAGCTTGAAAAGTTGTTTGTATAATGTTTTACTGTACTAAACTTCTCTAAAACGGACCAGCTGTCGGACTGAATAAAATGGCCGGACTAGAGGGATGGGCGGTTTACCGATATTTAGCATACGGGAGAATTGCAGATTTACAGTACTCGCAGAATTGGAGTATTAACATAGTGTTTATGGCTAATATTGTAATAAACATTATACAAACAGCTTTTCAAGATAAGTAATTTTGAGTATGATTTACTTTAAAAATTATACAAGCTGTATCATTACATGTGGAATTATTTGTCCGATACTACGAAAGATATAAAATTGGCATCTCGTATGATTGTAGGTCGTCAACAAGTGATTGGCAGGTACCTAATGTATTACAAAGGTCTAAAAATGTATGAAAATATTCACTTAGTAAGGAGATAATTTCGACATACCTAATTTTTTTGAAGATTAATTCTAAAATAAGAACAGAAAAAAGTATGAAAAGGGACTTTATTAATCATTTGCAAAATCCCATCACGATACCTTATATGCCTATCGCTTACGCCATTAATAAATTTGTTTGTACTTTAGTGAAAAATAAATAATTAGAACATTTCTTAGCAAAATTTCTATTCTTTTTATCATGAAATGTATATTTTGATGAACATTATCGATTTTTTTCTCAGCTTTTGCCCTTTTTTTTCATTGTCCAATTCTAAGGCCCTTTATGCCTTTTTAAAAGTATGATGCAACATTGCAGGTGATAATTTGTTTATTCATTATGTGTTTGATATTTTATTAATTCAATAGTTGTTTGATATTTTAATAAAGTGAAATGAAGCTTAATCATATGTACACAACTTAGATCGGTCACTTACGTAGTCAGGCATGATGACTACCCCTTCACAGTACAGGTAAACAATAGAAACCCCTAAGAGGCCGTTTATAGTTTTTCACACTTCTGACTTCTGGTTGGTATTTTTCATACCTCTGACCGGTCGTTGCTACCACTCTGGCCAATGAGAGTTATAATTCTTGCAATCAAAAAGTGTTCGGTATATATGATGAGTGAAAAATTACTTATGTTTCTTACACTTTGTTCTTGGAAAAGTGGCCGGTGTCCGGTTTTCAGGGGTGACCGGTTTTATGAGAATTTTTAAATTTGTAAAGAAATGTTTAGAATTTTGCAAGGACTTATTAATTCGACCGATGTTTAGGGAGAACGGGTTTTCAGGAGGGGGGGGGGGGGCGGTTTGGAGAAGTTTCACTGTACCAAACAGTGAAGAGACTAAAGTCGCTGTAAAGCCTTTGCTCAGATAAAATATCGAAGAGATCTCAGGTTTTGGGTCACATTTGTACATGTATGGGACCCCATCATTTCCTTTCATCTTTTATCTGGATGCAACACACTTTTTCCCTTTTTGTTAATTCTAATACGCATTACATGTTATCGATAAGTCTATGAGCTCTTTTTAAATAGCTTATCCATTAAATGAAAAAACAATCCCATTTAACATTTAAAAAGAAAATGAAAGGGGCATTCAACAAGTGTTCTGATCTAATGCACGATTGTTGACTAAATCAACAATAGGAGAGCTGAGGGATATTTCAATACATGTACTACACATAATAGCAAAAAAAAAAAAAAAAAAAAAAAAAAAAAAAAAAAAAAAAAAAAAATGCAAAATAAGAACCCTCTATACGCTGCACACTAAATAGTTTCCTGATTTTGTGGTATTTTTATGCAGATCGATAGAGTAATCTACCTATTAATTTGATCTAGATTAGTTCAGTATATTTTATAAATGTGATCAAATAAAGCATTCATAACATTTTAATAAGCCAAGATGTATAGATTGAAGACTTCATTTGCAGGTGTGACGGTTTCAATAGCAATTATTTTAAAAACAACTTTGACTTCTGTTCATAAGTACTTCATTGTCTGAGAATTTTTTTTTTATTGGGGGTGGGGGTAAATGCAAGGTGCCCTATGTTGAACATGTAATAGATAAACTTAACATTTACACCTTTACGCACTATAATTTTCTCAATGTCTTTTCCTTTAGGGTATAGAGGGTCCTTAAAAGTCATTAGATATACTTTAATAAATTACTTTCTGCCCGGTCGATAAGTTTTCTCTATAAGGGCTATATAGAATATACCTCATCTAAAGGCTTTATTTATATTATATCCTAAAATGAAAATCTTACCCTGTTTGACGTTGTTATGAAAGGAAGTCTTTATCAACGTTCATCGATACTCTCATAAGAGAGATAACTCTTAATGACATAAATTTGTTTTACTCCTTTATAATCTTGTCAAGTTGAAGTGTCTTTTTGTCCCCCGCTTTCACTGAAAGTGGGGGATATTTATTTGGGTCTGTCTGTCCGTCCGTCCGTCTATCCGTCCGTCTGTATTTTTGTCTGTCTGTAACACTTTCGTTTCCGCGCGATATCTCAAGAACCCTTTGAGCTTTCGCAACGAAATTTTGCATAACAACTCCCTATGGCTTAAAAAAGAAACCTATTGATTTTGAGGTCAAAAGATCAAAGGTCAAGGTCATAAATTAATAATTTGTGTCTGCTTTAACACTAGTACTCTCGATTCCGCGCTATATCTCGAGAATCCTTTGAGCTTTTGCAATGAAATTATACATTGCAATTCCTCGTGGCCTAAGGGAGACCCCTATGGATTTTGAGGTCAAAGGGTCAAAGTTCAAGGTCGTTAATTCATACATTTCGTCTGTGTGTAACACTTTCGTTTCCGGGCGATATCGCAAGAAGCTTTTGAGCTTTTGCAATGAAATTTTATACCATAACACCCTTTGGCATCTCTCACCCCTCTCAGTGTGTCCCGCCCCGTTTTTTTTTTTTTTTTTTTTTTTTTTTTTTTTTTTTTGTTTTTTGTTGTTTTTTGGTTTTTTTTTTTTATTAATTTATAGTATTAAAAGTCGCTTGGCACTATTTTTAGCACTGGGGCATCTGGAGAGTTATTGCGTATAATACAGGTTGTCGGTGGACTTTATATTCTAATTACATCTATTAGAACTGTTTAGTAAAGGCTTAATTAGACACCATGTATTGTGTAAAATTTTTGCAATATCGAACGGGAATATAAACATTATATGTGACCTAATGTTTGCATTTAATTTGCTGTATAATCAAGTGCCTCCGTGGTCTAGGGGTATGACTCTCGCTTAGCATGTGAGAGGCCCCGAGTTCAAATCCCGGTCGATCTTCTTTTCTTTCTTTTTTTTTTTTTTTTTTTTTGATTTACTATTTAAATGATAGAATTCAGCATGTGAAACGAAAAAGTTTTGACGTCTGGCTTGTACAAACTCGTAAAATCATTAATACAGTGTGATAAATATTCTATACAAAAAGAATCTTCAATACACATATTAAAGAATAAGCAATCAAATCTTTATATCCATATTGGCATTTTTGATTTGCTTCAATATACATGTATACATTTTATAACTCTACAAATCAAGGGAGGGAGTGTCCGACCCCCCCCCCCCCGAACTGCGCATGCTCTTCTTTCCCCCCTTAGTGGGGGACACAAATTCTCTGAATTAGCTTGTTTGTCCAATTTTGCCCCTCAAGCTATGCTGTAATTGTTTGTATTTTACTTAAAAGATACATTTCCATTGGAAAATCATAAGAGTTAAAGAAACATTTTCTATGAGTGAGCAGAGGTTTATGAACCTTAGATAAGAAAATTTCAGGCACGTAATGTTCCATTCTCGAAAGAGAAGAAAAAGTTTTTAATTTAAATATTGCTTGAGGCTTATTTAAGCCAAAATGTGGGAGTATTTATAGCGTTCCCAGACATTTTTGAGAATTGTTTCATGATATGTTTTTTTTCAAAATATTTTAAAAATAAAATTTTTATAGTTTGAATTCTTTTTTTTCCAAATGACAATATTTGCTACTATCTTATTTTATATGGAGTTTTCATGAATAACTTACCGTTTTCTATGTAAACTTTCGGTAATGTTAATTTTCATAATCAGTGTTTTGAAAAAAGAAATCATATTGTAAATGATTTCCCTAACAAAAAATACTATAGTTAACTACAGTTTACTATAGTTAATTATAGTGATAACTTTGACACTTTGATTTACTATAGTGATAACTTTGACACTTTGATTTACTATAGTGATAACTTTGACACTTTGGTTTTCTAAAGTGATAACTATGAAAACTATGATTTACTATAGTGATCACTATGAAAACTTTGATTTACTATGGTGAAAACTTTGATTTACTATAGTGATAACTTTGAAAACTTTGATTTACTATATTGATAACTTTGACACTATAGTGATCACTTTGAAAACTTTGGTTTACTATAGTGATACATGTAACTATGACACTATAGTGATCACTTTGAAAACTTTGATTTACTATAGTGATAACTTTGACACTTTGATTTACTCTAGTTAACTATAGTAAACTATAGTTAACTATAGTAAACTATAGTTAACTATAGTAATTTTTTGTTAGGGTATTATCAAAGGATTGCAAAACTACCTAATATACTTCTGAAACACTGAGTATTCTTTTGTTATTATTGATTAGCGAGATGGAAAATATTGAAAAATGGAAATTAATTCGACAGGGGTAAAGAGCTGGTAGGACGTTTATATGTAAAGATGATTATGTAGTGTAGAAATCCAGCTTTAATTTCCTATGGTAAGATCTAGTGAGCGTATTGATTTGAAAACTTATTTTATATGATACACGAACCTTAATTGGTTCCAGCCTTCCCTGAAGAGAATTGGGCCTCTCGTAGGATTTTCCATTTTCTCTTGTAGGGTTATTTTTAGGGAAAATGTTATTCAACGTATATACTTAGGAAAAAAGCCAGAAATCTTGATAATTTTAGCTGTTGTGTTTACATTCTCGTATTTGTCTGGTTTCAAGTTACAATGAAATTTCATTCCCCTAGACACAAAGATAAATGCAACAGGAGAAAAAGACAAAATTTTCAAGAAAAGAAATTTTATAAAATTTCAGTAAGTGGAATAAAACATAACATCATAGACATGTTGTTTCTGTTGTTTCATTTACCAAGACAAATTCTGTAAATGTGGTATTAGTATCCTGACTGGTTTCACTCCTATCTACAACTGTTTCTCTTCCGTTAAATTCTGCGAAACTCTGCAAGGACTTTGGAGAAATTGTTTCTTCCTTGTTTTCCTTTGAGGCATTTTTGGCAATAACCATCTTATTGTGTTGATCAGAATAATCATTTATAAATGTTGAATTTTCTTTATAAGCAAGTAAGCATGAATTATTGTTTGCCTCATACATGCAATTTTGTAAAAATATATTTTGTTCGTCAGTCTCTTCTTTCTCTTTACACACAGAACTATAAATATAGTCATTACAGTCATCCACTAAAACCCCGGAAACTCCAGCGTGATCATTACTGATTACGCTTGTTGAGCCGTTTTCTTTATGTAAAATGACATCAGAGACCTCTGAATATATGTTGTCTAGGACAACACTGTCTTGTGGTTTGTTATTATGTGTAGGAGGAGATGATGTCTTACTACAATAGTTACATATTTCCCTGACAATTAGAAGTAGAATTACAATAGATATTAGTGTTCCGGATGCGTAGATAATTGTAGCAAGATTAAACTCAGAAGTCTTGTTACCAATTACAGCTATCGTGCTGGAACTTTCATTGTCAAACATGTTTGATGTGTTTCTTAATAACGTAGTTGTCCTGGTACTAGTTGCAGGACTAGTGCTGGAACTTCCTTTTCTAGAGACATCTGATTTAATATACTCCGATGAAATGAATTTATTAAAAATGTCCGGCATACGTTCTAAAACATTATTTCAAATGTGTTAATCGTTCACCAAATTTAATGACTGGAAACTAATTTACAATGAAAAAACAAAGTATAATTGAATATTATTACCTGTTGTTAGGATACAGCCATATATGTGATCACAGTTTGCACAGCTACTACATTCCAGACCACATCCAAATTCATATTTTGGTACAGGACAAGGGTTAGAACAGTTAAATCCAAAATATCCGGGTGGACAATCTGAAATTAAATAAATCGCTGACTGTTTAATTTTAGGAACATAATAGAATTTCTCAGACGTAATATGAAGACAGTATGTAAATATTTTAGCAAAAATTTTATTCATGTATATGATGATTTATATTATTCATTTATTTCACGAAATTATTAGATTCAATATTTTTACTTTTAAAACTTCATAAACAAAGATTGCGTACAACCTTTACAGATATTCCCGTTTTTGTAATAGTTTGGACAGCATATTCCTGATCCATCTTCTTTGAGCCTAAAATAGAGTTTTAACTCTTTTAATGGAACATTGATGTCAACATTAAAAAAAATGAATATAAATATTTACCTATTTGAGCAACTTCTTACACAATTTCCTCTTATACAGAAGGATATCATATGATATACAAAAGCAAAATATCTTAATGACATGCTTATTGGCAGGAACATGAACACAACACAATCATCAAATCTTCTCTCTTTCAATTTATTTTTAAATGCATCCACATCTGTTACTTCCTATGTGAAAATTTGGTATGTTAATAAATATTTATCGTAACATTTCCTATATATAAAAGAGCAAAGATTCATTGAAATCAATGATTTACGTCCTTTTTATGACTTGTCATAAAAAAATATCGACAAACGTTTTAAAATATTTTTTAAATAATTAAGGAATATTTTAAGTTTTGTGTGAGTTATTGGTGTGTAAATCACACAGATTTTTCACGTAGACATATTTTCTGAAGCGCGCTAATGAATGAAAAATATGCATACCTGCAAGACTGTGTGATTTACACACCAATAATTCACAATAAACATAAAAACGTTCCTTATATTTATATTTAACGTGTTTAAAAGCACCAAAAATATACTCAATGTTTGAGTTTCTCGCTGTCCTCTATCGTTATTATATTTATTGATTTCTCAGTAGTCTCATTGTAAAGTGACTTTAGCGCTAGTTTCTCCGTGTATATTTCTACGCTAGAGTATTTACGAAAATGGCATTCAAATCCATTTCATAGTTGGTTAAGTAGAAAAACACAGCAAAGGTAAATATATTTTATATTTTAAATATATTTGCTGGCACGAAAAAAGATCCCTCACTGCTCAATGGCCCTAAGTGTCGTTTATAGGTCAAAATTTGCAGCTCTCCACCGACAAGAGGTAGCGTCTCCATATGAATGAAAAATTATCAAGAGGGACGTTAAACAATAAACAAAACAAACAATCATGTCTTAAACTATAGATTTATTTCAATAGACACACATGTGGCTAATTATTTTAATTAGTTTAATTATAGTTTTCATAACGATATTCTAAACTTTATTCTAAAAATTGTCTCCTACTCCAGAATATCACCTGTTATCAGTCATGGATTGTTTTTTTCTCTATCAACATTCATTCTTTCATCTTCCTTGTTTTCTAAAGCAATACCATTGTTTTTTATACTTTACTATAGATGCACTCCTCACGATTTTCTTTGGCAGCATCATAAACTTCCGATGAATCGGTCATGGCCTCACTTGAAATGCCAGAGACGTCAGTATTGAAATGCTCGCGGATAGTTACACCGTTCGCAACATCATTAATTTCTGTGTATGTTTCATCAGCAATATCTATGGTAATATCAGGTGAAAAGTCACCTGTCTTACAAAACAATGAAATACACTTATTTTTGAAGCTATGTACAATAACTAGTATTACTAAACCTGTAATGAGAATTGCAATCCCTATAACAAACGAAGTTATTGGGAATCGTTCGTCTTTACTGATATTGCCATTTGTATGTTTAACAATTGTCACAGTCTCTTGAAGTGATGTTTTAGCTGGTTTGTGGTTATTCATGGTACCTTTCCTTGAATATTTGGTAGACATACCATGTCTTGTTAATTCTTTTACAATCTCTAAAATAGATTATTTTCATATCAGTTATTTTATTCATTTATCTAAATTGAATGTAATTTATCATAATAGTATTTATAATGTTATAATTCATAATATCAATTCTATAATATTTATCATGGCTTCATGAATTGGAGAAAAAGAAAGGCAATAAAGTAATGAAAGCTTCATGGAAGAAAACAAAATACATCTTATATATGTACACCTAATGTTTAACTTTAATGCAGTGTTGTTTAATTTTAGTTCTAATTCAATATAGATAAGGTCAAAATGATATAAAATCTCAAAACTACTTAAAAAGGGGAATATTCTGCCCAGTTCTTTAATATCAGAAATTAAAGAGCAGATATTAATGTGCTACCTTTAAGGAGAAAAGTTGCAAAAATTTCAATAGACAAGAAATACCAGTTATACTGAAAAGGGGTAAAGATAACGAACAGTCATCGATCTCATAAAAACTTCAAACAATAGAAATCTCTTAACAGGGCATAAAAACGGAACCCTGGAAATTCCAGAGATGGGATCAGGTGCCTAGCTAGGAGGAGGAAGCATCCCCTGTTGACCTGTCATATGTACAGCTGCCATGAGCCCTATGTATTGATCAAGTATGTGATGCCAATACTCATATAAACAATCGCACATCTAATGAGTCATAAATAAAAATAAGAAAGTTTTACTCTAAAATTTTCGAACCAAAACTTTTTGTATTTTAATATATAGAAACTAGCTCCAAATCAAAACGTCACAAATGAGATTAAATCATCTTTTGATAATATATAAAATGTATATTATATTTAAAATAATCAGAGCATATCTTTCAATTGCTATTCCACACTAGTAAGCATCCATGAATCGAGCATGCCTTGTCATCCCAATAAGTACAAGTAGGATGCAATGCTTTGTTCATTTACAGTTTGTCTAGCTTTACAGACACAAACAGATAAAGTAAATTTCGTATTTAATTTCTTTTGACGATATCAGTTTTTAAAAAGAAAATGTAAAAACTTATAGAGAAGAAAAGAGAAGAAAAGGTTAGCTGTGACATTCAACATTTAGATATATCCACGACGTTTTATCAATTAATTCCTAGTAAACTCAATATAAAGGAAACTACAGAGTGCCACATCTGATTCATATTTGAACGTTTATTCCGACTTTAAATGACAATGGCCAACCGATAACTAAACTGTATGGCAAACGAGATGACTTCAGCTTTTCCATTGTCAACTTTTAATATTTATATAGTATTAATCCTACATTACTTGCATATGGTGTTACTGTCTCTGAACTTATTTGATACACAAAGGCATGCTCTGAGTACGATCAATGTTTGATCTAAGGCAGGCTACTGATGAATATTTTGATGTTACAGGGATCTCAACAACCTCAGTTAAAGTCAGCATTTCAAATTAAATAGTCATTATAATGCCCTTGTTTGCAAAAACAACAAATCATTGGGTCGTATTTTGATTTGCGTTTTCTACAAATTATGAGCCCATTGTTTTTACTTAAATTTGACTACGTATTACTCTGTCTAAATGATCAATACTTAGGGCTCATTGCGGATGTGATGGATTGTCCCCTGCATGGCGCAGTGGTTAAACCTTCTTTCTCTACAAACGTGTCGTAAGGAGTTGGTCCAGGATTTGACATGGATACCTGTCCTTCTGATGAGAGCGTATAAACAAAGGACCCCGTGTGAAAGTAAGTGCTGGCACGAAAGAGATCCCTCTCTGTTCAAAGGCCGTAAATGCCTAGTACAGGTTTAAGTTTGCAGCCCTCCACCGGTAAGAGGTGGTGTCTCAATACGATTGAAAAATTCTCGGAAGG
Source organism: Saccostrea echinata (assembly GCF_033153115.1). Lineage (NCBI taxonomy): Eukaryota > Metazoa > Mollusca > Bivalvia > Ostreida > Ostreidae > Saccostrea > Saccostrea echinata. The sequence continues at coordinate 4,565,187 of NW_026889760.1, forward strand.
ACCTTAAACAAGCAAACAAACAAATAATAATATTATGATTCATTTTATATGATTTTTAAAGATTGATTACTGTTCGTTTTCTCTATCTTTTTTATACTTATTTTAGAATATTGATCTAAGAGTGGTACTTAATATCATTGTAGTCATTTTTTACATTTAGCAATAAAAAAAATGTGCAAAGTACTTATAATTATATCGATATAAAAATGTTTATATTCCCATGAAAAGTGAGAAAATATTGTTATCGAATTAACTTCCCTCAGATGTAATAAATGACATAAATCTTTAAACAAATTTGTTTTTGTGACGGAACAAACCCTCTGATCAAAAGCTCAAATCTTTAAACAAACTTGTTTTAATGAGGGAGTAAACCCTCTGGTCAATCACTCACTTTATGTCTTGGAACATTTTGTGTTTTCTGTTTAGAATGTTATTGGACAAGATATTAATTAAACAAGCGTATTAAGCACTTTGATCTTGTAGAAATAACACTGAGTCAACTAACGTCATGATATGTCATTTAATTAGTCATTCATTAGTATCATGCCAGATATGAAGTATCAATGTTGTTTATAATTTGATGAAAAAAAACTGTGATCAAAGATACAGTTGCAGCCATTTTTAACAAAACTTGAATTTGATACAAGTATCAATTCAACTCAATCAATAGTTCCAGACTTTTTTTTCTACTTATACATGTAATTGAACCAATCAATTATGTCTTCAAGTGTGGATTTATTCAAAGAGACACACATACGGTTAAGTATCTTTAAAATTTTAGAATTTTTCATAACGATATTCTAAACTTCCGTTACAATAAATGTTTCCTTCTCCAAAACATAACCTGTTATCAGAGTCGGGGATTTTTGGCATCTATCAATATCGATACTTTTATCTTCTTTACTGCGTATATACTCGAAATCAATACAATTGTTTTATATACATTACTAAAGCAGTATAGATGCACCCTTTTGAATTTCCTTAAGACCCATATCTTTCCTTAAGCAATAAATGAAAGCTTATAACGTAATACAAGCGTCAAGGAAGAAAACAAAATACAATGCAGCTTTTAAAATCATTACATGTCTGTTATTATTCCATTTCCATATATCTGATTGCAGTCTATTCAAAAATATTTACACTCATTAGTAATTTTATAGAAATATGAATTGTTTTCTCCAGAAATTCTTCGAACTGAAAATGTCTTTATACATATAACTAAGTGCAAAGAACTTAGCTCGAAATGTATGAATTTGCTGATTGATTGATTCTTTGCAGTTTTATATTCTGTGCAAAATTTTTCATTCATATAAGACGTTAAAGATATCGGTGGAGGTCTTCAAATGCACTCAGGGCCATTGAACAGGCAGGACTATTTAGCGTGCCAACGCCTGCCGTGATATGGGAGCCTCGGATTTTACGGTCTCATCCAAACGACCCATATCTTTCACTTCAAAGTGCAAAACGCTTTTCCATATGAACAATTGAGAGATTGCATATTTACACATCACGCGTTACCACTGATGTAGTCTGCATTTACATTTTACACATGATAATTAAGTTCCTTTGGATAGTTAGAATTAAAACGAGCTAAACCAATTGACAAGTTATGAATTTTTGAGTAACATTACAGAGTTTGAATATTCACTCTGTGCGGTTTTCATAATAACATTTAGTGGATTGTATATTTTCATCTATTACGAAATCGACCTGAGTTCAAATTGTAATTTCTACAGTATGAAGTGGCAAATTAACTTTTATCCAAGCTTACCTGATGATGAATTACGAGCGATGTAATTCAAAAAGACATCACAAAAAAATACAAAAAGCAATTTCTTTATACAAGTGTATTTTTATTCCTCTAGGTAGTAACCGTTATCCTTGTTTACACATGTCTCAAGACTCTGTTCCTACGACCGGTACATCTCCGCAAACTTTTCTTTGCGGAAGCTTTGAAAACTCTTGTGGATGGCCCTCCCCAGAAAAGATCTCATACTGTTGTGTCTTACTCTGATGATTTCCTTTTTTCCTTTATTTTCAAATAAAAAGAGGTCACAACGACTGAGATCTAGCTAATACGTGGGATGGCTAAGCTCTGTGACTATTTCTTTCTTCAACATTTTTCTTACATCTATGTTATTGTAATACTTAAGATTGATTGATTGATTGTATGTTTCTTACGTCCCATTCGAGAATTTTTCACTCATATAGAAACTTCACCATATACCGTTGAAGGGCTTCAAATTTTGACCTTTACTCGGAACTTACGGCCATTGAGCAGTGAGGGATCTTTATCGTGCCAACGCCTGCCGTGACACGGGACCTCGGTTTTTAAGGTCTAATCCGAAGGATCCGCAACTATCACCTCAAAGTGCCGAGCGCCTTCGTGAATTTAACGCCCCTTCGTGAATTTTTTGCTTATATGGAGACGCCATCATTTTGCGGTGGCAGAGTGCATATTTAGGCCCGTGCTCGGTACTTACATGTGCGGCCTTTGAGCAGTGAGGGATCTGTATCGTGCCGACACATACTGTGATATTGGACCTCAGTTTATACGCTCTCATTCGAAGGATCGGTCTCATGTGGGATCCAAACCCGCAACGTGAGGATGAACTCCTTATTCCGCTACTCTTCTGCAAACGCTCGAACTACTACGCCATGCGGGCAACTACCTCTCAAGTAAAAAAGAACTTGAAAAGGATCATTTGGAGCTCTGGCGTATCTTTGCAATAATAGGCTGACTTCTTCCTCTCTGATGCCATATTTATTATCCGTCCTCCTTTTGTGCTCGAAAAAGCACATCCATTCTTTTGCACCTCATAAAGACAGAGATTTTTGACCGGGTGGTAAATTCCAGGTGAGGGAGGGGCTTATCTTGTACAGGTGTGATTGCCTTGAGGGCTAGTAGTCTACCTGTGGCCTTTTGTCTCCTAATCCCTATACACAGGAAGTAATATAATACACATCAGAGTACCCAAGAAGTCAAACTAGACTATATATATATATATATATATATATATATATATATATATATATATATATATATATATATATTATATATATAATCAAGCTAAAAATTCCATAGTATTACAGCTTTTTCTATTGTTTATACCATGTATGGTAAATATCAAAGGATCAAAAGTTAATTTGAAGGTCACCACAAATGCCAAACAATGTGTACAGAATATATACAGGGTATACAAATGGACTTGTAAGTAAATGCCATTCAAGTTCCAATGATTTACCTTAATGCACTTGATTGACAGGGGTACACAGACCAGGTATTTTTGAAAGCGGTGCTTAAAATCTCTGCCTTTAAAAGTTAATGATATTTTCTCTTACTACAATATTAAACGTTTTTGGTAATTTTAACGGGTATTTTCTTTTCGGCATCTGAAAGCATATGAGGCAATCATTTAAGAAGAAACTACTTCTCCAGATTCGTTTCCTTTGTACGAAGTCTCTGAACTGTACCGGTGATGAAATGTTTAGTGTCTATCCAGTGTCTTTCAATGTAAATCTGACATTTCCAGAGATATTTTTCCGTGTCACTATAAATTTCGGTCAACCAATTCATTACCATCTTTCAGCTCTCTTTTCATATTTCAGAATTTCTTAATCCATTTAAATACGTACTTCGTGAAATTGTTACATATTTCCATATATCAAAAATATATCATCATACGTGTGTATAATTCTGCAATTTCTGTAATGAAGCGCAATTTTCAAATACACCCTCATTTCCATCATCTTGCATTGCCAGAAATCATATTTGTTTAGTTTTCAGCTCAGTAAGAAGCCCATGCTTACCCATAAAGTGAATTTCTTTGCGAAAAAAGTAGGATAAATTTCAGTTTTTGGACACTTGGAGTTCTTTAATAGAAATATAAGACCGTGGAAAATTAAATTTTATTGTTTTTATATTTTGAGTGATTAACCGTACGTTCCATAGCTGCAGAACTGTAGCGTTATAGTTTTATATTTTAGTCTTTGATCATATGGTCATATGGTCAAAGACTAAAATTTAAAACCAAAACGCTTCAGTTCTGCGGTTATATGTTCCATTACCTAGTAAAAAACCTCATAATGCAAAGTGTACTTTTAAGGAATTTCGTATTTTAACAAAGGGGCCCATATACATCCGTATATGTGACTGCAAGCTGAAGGTAACCATTCACATTTTCCTTCACAGATTGATCTGTAAGTAGGAAAAGGGCATTTTATGGTACAATCATCTCCATAATAACCTAAAGGATACTCTGAAAAAGAAAATGAATCTGATAAGAATGATCTATTAGTCTTCTTCTAAATGTATGAAGATACACAGAGATATAAAGATAATTTACATCATGAATTTCCAGTTCACTAATGCGAGTAAAGTTTTTACTATATTTAAAGTAACTTTATGAAAAATAAAGGAAGTTGAAATCGAGGTAAATATTCTTTTTTTTTTTTTTATTTCAAATAGACTTCATTAGGTAGTAACAAATTTTTAGTACATACCTTTACGAGTGTTTATCACTCTGTAGAAATTGGAACAACATTTTTCCAAAGCACTTACAATTCCTCTATACAAAAATGCAATACTTAATCACAATAATTCTAAGAAACAGTTCATGGTGTTACACATTTCATAAATGATTTGTTGTAGTGAAATGTTTATACAGTATTCTAATTTTTTCAGATGTACTGAGTTTCCAGCAGATTTGTAATTAATTCGGTAAATAGTAATGTTCTTTTAAAAAATAAGATTAAATAACGATATCAGCAGAAAATAAATAAATATATAAATAAATATGAAAAAAAAATTCAGTATGTCATCCTTTTTGTGACTTTTGTGTCTATTTCAGCATTGTGTTTTTGCGCAGATTCATATTCAAATGGTGATATTCCAGTCGAGAATAGTAAGTAAACGTGTTTTCTTGGATCATTCAATGTACATATATCAGACTTACCATTTTTTACTTAACAAAATTAATATTGAATCTTTTTATATAGATTTATCAACAGAGAGCATGTTGAAAAATAAAAATTCATAAATCTTACCCAGTTCGGCACTGTTTTGACAAGGTTATCTTTGAGAAAATTGCTGCAATCACTGAAACCCAGATATTCATTATAAAAACATAATCGGTCTCAAAACATATCAATTTTTAATACAAACAAACCTTACGTTTATTCCAAACAATATATTGAAGTATTTATTTCCTTTGACACATTTTAAATATCCAATAAGAACAAAGGATTTTTTTCCTTAATCACTTTATACATGTATATCTACAATGTATTTTTATGATTATTAATTATGGTGTGTGTTTGGGTGTGGGTGGGTGGTTGGTTGTGTGTGTGTGGGGGGGGGGGGGTGCATATGTGTGTCTTCTGTTACCAAGACTCGTCCGTGTGAGAGTGAATTTTGATTTTCTTTTATGGTGTTCGTTGCACCGCATTCAACGTTGGTGACGTTGACGTCAAAATAAAATCATATCTTTATCTTTTGACCTCCCCGCCCGTGTTACGGTGTTTTCAATGCCGAAGCTTTCAAAACATTTTATAAGCAAAATACATGAAAAATATAAATATTTACGCATTGAATTATTTTTTTTTTTGAAAGTTAGAGTCTCATGACTGCAACGGTGTGTTCAAACAAATTTTCATAACGTGTTGTCATTTGAAAATGTAGATTGTATATCATACTAACTTGTAAAATCATCACTTAAAAGTCTTAAATTTTCTCATAGACGTATCATACATTGTTTCGCTCTGTAGTAAGAACTCCCTAGGTATCTCTGCCTTCACTATATACACGCATTATATAAAATAAATGTGATCCCACATTTAAATCCCCATCATCTGAAAGCACTCAAAGCTACGTACACGTTGAACGTTTGCATTAAATTTTATAAATTATGGAGTTTTATCCTGCTAAACCGATTGTTAATTACAAGTATTTTCCAATGTATATATCGTAAAATTTTTAATTCTAAATACTGTTGACACTTGCACTTTGAACAAAAATGAATCTTGCATTTTTTTTTTTTTTTTTTTTTTTTTTTTTTTTTTTGAGTATGAGAAGCTGTTGCACTGCTATTTTTGAGAAGAGTATTCCATGTATTGTTTTCCTAAATGTACAATATTATGTGAATTTATGATCCAATATTGTGGTCCTTCAAGTATCTAAAACAAACGATTTGAATAAATGTCTGAGGATGTTGATATAATCTATATTTGCTCTTGATGTTTCCTCTATGTATTCCCATGTAGAATGATGATTCCTTATCATTGCCTTATTCTATATCATTAGGCCATCATTTGAACAAACTTGAATCTGCGCTACCAGATGATGCTTGCATTTTAATATCCCACTGGCAGATAGCATGACTACGTTGGGCAAACGTTGATAAATGGCTTCAAAATTGAGTAGAAATTGAGTAGAAACCGCTGGGTCATTGTTTGACAAAAAAGCAGGAAAACAAGCAATAATATGTCAATGTATTTTCATTCAATTTGTTTATAAAACAGATAAAAATTTATCCAACCATTGGCCAACAAAAAAGAAGCTTCAGACCAATTAATCGCCAATATCCGACGAATCGTTTCACAAAACCGATCAATGAAGGACCAACACTGGGACAAACTTACCAACCAATTTCAAATGTTGTCTGTAGGTTGGCTGTTAGTTAGCTTACAATGATATCGACGTTAGCCCAACGATATGCTATCAGTTCAACTAAGGGCCGACAGTGGGCCATCTTAACCTACCAATTGCCATTGTTGACTGTAAGAAGGCTTACAATTATACCTACCATTGGCCCAACAGTATGACATTAAGTTGACGTAACGTTGGGCTGATGAGCTAGGACATGGGCCAATGTATGACTATTAACAGTGGCCCAACATTGTAAAAAAAAAAGTGATCAGAAACAGAGGAAACATAACAAGAAAATCATACTCCAAATTACTTAGCTTGAAAAGTTGTTTGTATAATGTTTCACTGTACTAAACTTCTCTTAATCAGCCAGCTGCCGGACTGAATAAAATGGCCGGACTAGAGGAATGGCCGCTTTACCGAAATTTAGCATACCGAAGAATTGCAGATTTACAGTACTTGCAGAATTGGAGTATTAATATAATGTTTATGGCTATTGTTTTTTCAGTGTCCAATTCTAAGGCCGCTTATACCTGTTTAAAAGTATGATGCAACAAACAATTACGTGTTTGAAATTTATTAATTCAATAGTTGTTAGATATTTTAATAATCCATGAATCTTAATCATGTGTACACAACTTAGATAGGTCACTTACGTAGTCTGGCATGATGACTACCCCTTCACAGTACAGGTACACAATAGAAAACTTCAAGAGGCCGTTTGTAGTTTTTCACACCCCTGACTTCTGGTTGGTATTTTTCACACCACTGGCCGGTCGTTGCTACTAATGTAGCCAATCACTCTGGCCAATGTCAGTTATAATTCTTGCAATCAAAAAGTGCCCGGTATAATGAGGGAAAATTACCTATTGTATGTTTCTTAGACTTTGTTCTTGGAAAAGTGGCCGGTGTCCGGTTTTCAGGGGTGGCCGGTTTTATGAGAATTTTTTTGTAAAGAAATATTAAGAATTTTGCCTGGACTTATAAATTCGGCCGATGTTTAGGGAAAACCGGTAGGGCTAGGAATGAAACCCCATTTGTCATTAAATAAAATAGTAACATTAAATAATATTGTATATTATTTATCCAACATTTTAGATAAATGCATCAGCAAAAAATTCTCAATAATTTCTGGGAACACTAAATATATACTAATATGCCTTAAGTTTGTATGTAAGGATTTTTATGTAGTGTAGAAATCCAGCTTTGTTAGGGTACGTAAGATCTAGTAAGCGTATTGCTTTGAAAACTTATTTTATATGATACATGAACATAAACTGGTTACAAACTTCCCTGAAGAGAATTTGATTTCTCGTTGTATTTTCCTTTTTCTCTTCTATGGTTATTTTTAGCGAAATGCTATTCATCGTATAAATTTAGGAAAAAAAGCCAGAAATCTTGATAATTTTAGCTGTTGTGTTTACATTCTCGTATTTGTCTGGTTTCATTATACAGAAATTTCATTCCGCTAGACACAAAGATAAATGCAACAGGAGAAAATGACAATATTTTTCAAGAAAAGAAATTTAATAAAATTTTAGAGAGTGGAATAAAACATAACATCATAGATGTGTTGTTTCTGTTGTTTCATTTACCAAGACAAATTCTGTCAATGTGGTATTAGTATCCTGACTGGTGTCACTCATATCTACCACTGTTTCTCTTAATTCTGCGAAGCTCTGCAAAGACTTTGGAGAAATGGTTTCTTCCTTGTTTTCCTTTGGGGAATTTTGGGGAAAATTCATCTTATTGTGTTGACCAGAACAATCCTTTACAAATGTTGATTTTTCTTTATAATTACATAAGCCAGTATTGTCTGCCTCATACTTGCAATTTTGTAAAGATATATTTTGTTCGTCACTCTCTTCCTTTTCTTTACACACAGTACTATAAATATGGTCATTACAGTCATCCACTAAACCCCCAGAAACTCCAGCGTGATCACTACCGATTACATTTGTTAAGCCGTTTTCTTTACGTAAAATGACGCTATCAATGACATCAGAGACCTCTGAATATATGTTATCTACGACAACACTGTCGTGTGGTTTGTTATTAGTATCTGTAGGAGGAGAGGATGTCTTACGGTATTTACATATTTCTCCCACAATTAGTAGTAGAATTACAATAGATATTAGTGTTCCGGATGTATAGATAGTTGTAGCAAAATTATACTCAGAAGTCTTGTTACCATTTACAGATATCGTGCTGGAACTTTCATTTTCAAACATATTTGATGTGTTTCTTGATGACGTAGCAGTCCTGTTACCAGTTGCAGGTCTAGTGCTGGAACTTCTTTTTCTAGAGACATCTGATATAATATGCTCTGATGATGTGAAAATTATTAAAATTGTCCGGCATACGTACTAAAATAATTTCTTGATGTGCTAATCGTTCGCCAAATTTAATGACTGGAAATTTATTAACAATGGAAAAACCCTAGCATTGAAAGCATTACCTGTAGTTTGGGTACAGCCATATATGTGATTACAGTTTGTACAGTTACTACATTTCAGACCACATCCAGCTCCATAGTATGGTATAGGACAAGGTTTAAAACAGTTAAATCCGTAATATCCGGGTTGACATTCTGAAATTAATTAAGTACCAGTCCACATAAGAATCAGGCAATCGGTGATAAGTCGAATATTTCATATTCGGCTAATATTTTTTTATATTATTACTTGATACAGTAGTAATTAAATAAATCATAATTTTTCCAAAAAGGCACATCCAGGCTGTGATATGGTACTATAAATAGATTCGGGCATTTATGTGCCAAAATGTCAACCAAAAAAGAGGAAGTTCAGTACAGAAGTAACAATTGTTGTTGTTTTTCATAAATTATCTAATCCTATTTTATTTTGAGAGGAGTCTGTATCCTTCTTGTATTAGTTGTCATGGAGTTGATATCTAGGTCGTATCTATAGTGACCATTGTAATTATATGTCAAGACATTTTGGATGTCACAAACATTGTGAATTTAAAACAATATTATTAAAAACAGGAAACACATTATGTAACTTATTACACATGGAAAAATAAAACAACTGCTCATTATTAGTTTTCCAGTTTAAAAAGTGTGGAAAAATCAATTAGCAGTTTTTAATGAAAAGGAAAACTATTGAGAAATTTTGATAAATTGCTTGAAGTTTGACAAGATTTTTTCCTAAATGTAAGTGCATTGTGTGTAAAATTTAACTTTTATTGAATTTTTTCTTAATTACATTTATCACATTATTATGAATTTTTCTATTCAATGTACTAAGTTTACTCTGGAATTAATTTTATTTTTCCAAAATAGTTATGGAGAGAATTAAGATCGGGATCGAAATTCTGTATATTAAGTACCCAACTTTGATGATTCCAGATTTTTTTCTGTTTTTATTTTAAAAAGCTGTTAAAACTAAGCAGGCGCATCCAGTTTTCTTGTATTACTTTTTTCATATAGTAAACATGATGACCAATCACTGTCCATTTGGATGATTCTTCTTATAGAAGCATTTTTTGTCATTTAGTTTTTCAGCTTTTACTGTTTGTCAAATACTAACTTAGGCCTATATATAACAACAGAGAATACATTATGCTACATGAAGACATTATTATTATGTATAAACAAGTCAGAGTATGTTGGTCTCTGCTAGCAATGTCCTAAAACTGTCAACTTTTATAGATAAAATTATAATTCATTAAGTTCTTTGACTCCTTCTAAATCATACTACAAGTATATGAAAGGAATGTAAAGGATTTTGTTCAACTGCAGAAAATGATGCAGCTGCAACATTTGATTTACTGTACCATTATATGAGCAGCAATATATTTTTAATTGCATATTTAACAAATATGTCATGTCGTTCAACATACTAAACTAAATGTTTTAATATGAAAATTTCCAAGTTTGTTCTTAAGAAATCAACAATGACCAATTTGCAAAAAAAGGTTTAACATGTTTATTAAATGTTAACAATTTATAAATTACATTGTACATAATACAAAGATCAGAATTTGTAGAAGAAAAGTTCTTACAATATCAGTTCTTTATAATCATCATTTCATCCTATGATTTTTTTTTTTAACAAAATGCTTTTTCAACTATGACAGTACTTTTCAAGCAGATATGCACATTCAAAATTCTGAACTTGATCAATTTAATATATGGACTTGTGGTGCTTCTACTTTTGGATGGTTTCAGTTGTTTTCTCATATAGTACTCGCCACTCTAAATTTCAACTGGTATGATATTCCCTTTGTTTACAAAAGTTAATGAGCAATGTAGGACTGAAGTTCTACCTACACTACTGTCACCAGCTTTTATGATGGTTAAACACAACAAAAGGCACCAGATTTACTGCTCGATGTGATTTTAGAAAATTCTTTCATTCGTAAAGTTTGTTTCCTCGTTTTTCACTAAATTTTGAAGTTTGGACAGGAGAAGAAAACCTCGACTGTTTGAGAAGACCAAAGAACTCTTCTACAGCTTGAACTTGTCTGAAAAATTATATGCAGTGGCATATTACCCAGTATTTTAAACTCTGAATAAGCATAAAATTTAATATTATGAAACAATTTAATTACTTATCTCTAAAAAAAAAAAAACATTTTTAAAGTATTAAGCAAGATATTTTTTTAATTGGTAGTTTAAAATAAAATAAATATCTATACCCATTTTATAAAATGGGGTTCTCCTAATTCATAGGAAGGATTTCCAAGAAGAAAAAAAATTGCACCCAACTTTGAAATGATTTTGAAAAAGACCAAAAATTAAGGCACTTAAAGCTTAATGGAAAAAAAGCTTGCTTATTATTTTTGGTTGACATCAAAAGGGTTTTCCTCACTGTTAGCTTAAAAAAAACTACTTACTTGCACGTTGCATCACATGAACTCCTTTTTTGTGAGAAGATAATTTCCATATTTCAGCAGGATTTCGGGAAATAAATCCATAAATGTTAGATATATGACTGTGTCTTGAAATAACCACAATCAAGTGTTACAAAGGCTATGTTGTTGTTCTCAAATCGAGTGTTGCATGACTCGAATAAGTCCGCATTTCCTCGAAAACATGACTTTATGAGAGTTTCAATAAAACTGCTGTTTGGCAACGATTGTTTAAAGTGCGTTGTGTAACGCGAAGATCAATTTTCTTTGAAGTCTGTTATAAACTCTTGTGCATCTTTGATAACGCAGTCAAACTGTAAAACTATAATAATCCTGCCCAAATCCGCATATGACAACAGACAAGTTTCGAGCAACCTGAACCCGATCAAATTTGACACTGTATCGCTGGGTTTCAAGGAAAAAGATGTTTAGTTTAAAGTTAGACATTCCTTAATTTTCAGAAGATTAATTAAACCAAAATAAAATGCCAAATTCGATATTTAATCAATTTGATTCTGTTTTTTCGGCATCAGCGTACTTAACAACAGAGCGCCCTCAAGCGACAAATTAAGTCATAAATCAAGAACGATAACTGAAATTCACTAATATTGGAAGTAATTATCGGGGTAGTAAACGCTAGACTTGCAATTTTCCAAACTTTTTAAAATTTAAAATTATAATTTTTAAATAGCTGTTTCGTTGTTCATTATCACTTTCTCTCCTAAAGTTTGCTGTTTTAATTTTTTAAGGTTTCAATATCCATACCATTGCATAGATTTGTACTACTCATGTTCATAATATTTTCTCAATATATTGCCTATTAAGTTAGAACAAGCCTGAATATTTCCAAATCATTGAACATATGTAATATATATGTTCTGATGCATAACCATGTGAAGTTTCAAGTCAATTCTCAAACACTGACTTATCACGAAAATTTGATTTTGCCTGATTCTTACGTGGACCTGTACTTAAATTGCTGCTTATACATGTATTTGGTTTTAGCAATTTTATATAATTTCTCAGATATAGTATGAGGGCAGTTCGTCAATTTTCAGCATTAATAAGTTACATACATATATATATGTTCCAGATGTGTTAATTTATGTTATTATATGATTGAATAATTCCCATCTCTCTGATTGGCTGAGATCCAACAATGTTAGAAAAATACTACGTTATATTGACCTGCACGTGACCTTCCAGGTCAATATAAGGAATTATTTATTCTACATTGGACCAAAAATAGATAGGGAAATTCCCAATTGATGCAAATAGTTTTGGAAAGTTATTTCACTTGCACCTGACTTCCACTCATATGAACATAACATTACGGCACATAGATTCTTGGGTGAGGGGTGGGGGTGGGAGTTGCAGAAGACCTGCCCCTCTCCCCACCTTTTGAGAATGTAAAGTTTTAATTCAAATTTTAAGGGTAGAAAATTCCAATGAAAGCCCCCCATCCCCCTCCTCTCGTTTATGGACCTTTACATCCCACCAAATACAATTTTGAGTTTGGAGTGAAATATGTGGAGATAACGAACAGTATTCAAGCTCAAAAGTCCATTATACAATACAAAATAGGAGCAGAGCAAACACGGACCTCCAAACATCAGAGGTGGGATCAGGTGCCATGGAGGAGTGAGCATCCCCTGCCGACCGGTCACACCCGCCGTGTGCTCCTTGTCATGATCGGGAAATAACGGAAAAATCCGTCGACAATTCAGTGTGTAAATAATGGCCTAAAAATAAGTATGAAAAACGTCAGTCAGCATTTGACTTAATGATAAATTGTATTTGCTGACAAGGTCATTGTATCGACCATAGAACTTACGAAATGATGACTTTAAACGAGACAGCTGATATTCTTGTTTCATCAACTTATTTGTCAATAATTTACCTCGTTTTAGAAATTATACATACCTAGAGCATGCTCTTGCGTATCGAATCAACTGAGAGATATATACCCCGTATGCAGGTGATGAAGGTATATTGCTGCATAAGTAAGGGAAGTTGACGATTGAAAAGTTAAAGTCATCACGTTTATCATAAAGCTTGGTTGTTAGATTACCATTAAAGTCTTTTTCAAGTAAAATATCCAAATATGAAACAGATTTGTCAGACTCTGTGGTATCTTTTATCTCAAGTTCACCAAGATATATCGTATCGACATAAGAATGGAAATAGCCATTGTTAATTGACAATACATCGTCGATATATCTAAATGTCGAGTTGAAGGCCACAGCAAGTGTTTTCTTCTTTTCACTTACAAGATTTTGGACAAATTCTGCTTCATATGAATACAAAAAAAGGTCTGCTAATAACGGGGCGCAATTGGTACCCATGGGAATTCCAATAGATTGTTGGAAGACCTGGTCTCCAAAAACCACATAGATATTGTCAATCAGAAACTCAAGCATCTTTTTAATGTCAACTTCAGAGTACTTGTGTGTACAATCAGAATGTTTTTTAACAAAATAATTTTGCAAATGACCAATGACAAGGTAAGTATATTTACGAGTTCCATTTTTATTGAAAAAGCAGCTGTCAATGATATCAAAAATCCTGGACTTTAATTTATCGTAGGGAATGGTTGTGTACAAAGATGAAAAGTCGTAAGTTTTTAATCTGTTGATTTTGGTAAAATCTTGTGATTTCAAATTTTCCAAAAGTTCGTTGGAATTTTCAAGTATCCACATCTGATTTACACCACTTCTCGAATTTATTGTTGCACAGTACTTTCTTTTCCTTTTGGGGGGTTGGGGGGTAGTCAAAGATTTGTTTTCAGGTAAGTTGTTTTTTTTTTCCCTTTAATGCACCCTTTTTCAAAATCAATCCTGTATATGTGCCTGACATTTATTTTTTCTACATTGCACCTAATCTAGAATAAAACATTCCAAAAATAATACAACTTTTTTTAACCCCGTTTCTCTTATTATGTTCGGCTAGTACTTCAGTAGATGTGAACAAGTACATGTAAGATGGCAGGGATTGCTTAATGAGTGTGTGTCATTTAATCATTATATCATATAATAAAACAATTATTGCTGTTTTTTGGTCAATACGATGATTTAGCCACCTTCGAAGTACAATATTCACCTCGCCTTTCGGGCTCAGTGAATATTGTACTCCTCAGGTGTCTAAATCATCGTATTGACCTCAAAAACCAGCAATAATTGTATATTATTCAATGATTTCACGAAATGATTAGATTCAATATTTTTAATTTAGATAACATGACAAACAAGTATTGCGTACAACCTTTACAGATATTCCCGTCTTTATAATAGTTTGCACAGCATTTCCCTGATCCTTCTTCTTTGAACCTAAAATAAATTGAGATTAAAGTCTTTTTAATGGAACCTCGATGTCAATAAAAGAAAAATTAAAAATGAATATTAATATTTACCCATTTGGACAATTTTCTGCTCCATTTCGTCTTATACAGAAGAAGATAATTTGACACACAAATGGAAAATATCTTATTGACATACTTGATGGCAGGATCACGAAGACAACAAAATCACCAAATCTTAAAAGCTTCTCTCTTGCAAAAATTAATAAATGCAAAAAACATTTGTTACTTGCTTATTGAAAACTAGGCATGTCAATTAATATTTGATCGTAAAATTTCCTGTATATAAAAGAGGAAAGTTTCGTTAAAATCAATGATTTACTTCCTTTTTATGATTTGTCAGGGAAAAAAATACCGAGAAAGCTTTTTTTATTCCTTTTTAAACAAAATTTTATGATGTTTTTGAATGTTGTTACGCTTGTCATTTCGTTCAAACTGATGGTACATGTATGTTAACGACGCCATTGATACAAAAGATATTGAAGAAGTAAAATACTTTGAACATTCATAAAGAAGGAAAATATACCATTTAGCTAACAAACACAATTTTATTAAATTTCCACTGGAATTATGGATACTGAATTGAAAGATATGCTCCATTGAATAATTAAATCATTGTTGTATTGTCATATTTGTTTTCACTGCATTTTACAAATTGATCTCAATGAAGAAAGTTTGGACATTATGGAGGCATCTATATAATTCACTTACACGGCTTCCTATGAGCTATCTTTTAGCTTCCTTAGTATCACTTCATTTAGGATAAAAGTTTCAAGAGAATATTGTATTTGGTAAGAATAAGACGATTGTTGAACTCTGTGTTGTAACGGATATGTCATGGTCAATGAGGACTGTAACATTTTTAAATAAGGTTTAACAGTAAATTTTGTCTTCAACATCTAAATTATTATTGGGGTGCTTGAATAGAATAAAAACACTGCAATATCAGTGGCATTTACATGTCACAACTTATTCGATACTCAAGAGCGTGCTCCGAGTACGATCATTTTTTAAACCGAGACAGGCTACTAACAGATAAGTTGATGTTACATGAATTTCAACAACCTCTTTTAAAGCCAGCATTTCAAATATGTTATGATCATTTTAATGACCTTGTAAGCAAATATAATGTCTCATCGGGTAGTACCGTTCACGGTAGCTCAGGCGGTAGAGCGCTCGCTCTGTGATCGGGAGGTCGTGAGTTCGAATCTCGGCCGCGACTGACCTAAGTCAATAAAAAATGGGTACCAAATGTTCCTTCGCCATGCGCTCGGCACTTTGAAGTGAAAGTTGCGGGTTCTTCGGATGAGACCTTAAAAACCGAGGTCCCGTGTCACGGCAGGCTTTGGCACGATAAAGATCCCTCACTGCTCAATGGGACTGAGTGCCGAGTAAAGGTCAAAATTTGAAGCCCTTCACAGGTATATGGTGACGTCTCTAAATGAGTGAAAAATTCTCGAATGAGACGTAATACAACATACAATCAATCAATCAATCTCATCGGGTGGTATTTTGGCTGACTTGTTTCATACAAATTGTTAGTTTGTTATCATACTGAGTTTGACTACGGAATGTTTCGTCTACCTGATCGATACAGAGGGCTCAAGGCGGATATGACCGGTCGACAGAGGATGCATATTCCTCCTAGGCACCTGATCCCACCTCTGAATTTTCCGAGGTCCGTGTTTTGTGCCTACTTCATAGATTTGTATTGTTTATAGATCATTGTTCGTTATCATCGTTTTTTTTTTTTCATGTACCCTTTTATCATTGAAGTTGTTTGTTTTTTAACGTCCATCCTGAGAATTTTTCACTAATATGGAAACTCCACCACTTGCCGATGGAGGGCTGCAAATTTTGACATACTCGTCACTCAGGGCTATTTAGCAGTGGGGGATCTTCTTCGTGCCACATGGAACCTCGGTTTATTCGGTCTCATCCGAAGGACCGGTCTCCATGTCTCGCAGTGGATTCGAACCCGCGATGTAAGGTTCTTCGTATTAAAGTCAAAAAACAGAAGAAAAAAAATAATTTCAAAAATTGTCATATTCAAAAGAATATATACATAAATATGTGATCAAAGTGCTTCATTTGAGAAAATGACTCATTAATATAAATGTGTTTGCTCGTCGTGTCGTTCTGGTAAACAAATAATACAAATAATATTTTTCAGGTATTTTCAGTAAGTATCTATTTACAATACAAGCCCCGCCTAGTACAGATCCCGGAAGCAAACAATTAAGGCACGTGAAGTCAGGGGGGCTAAATAAGGACTATTGGTCTCGAAGGATTTTCTTTCTCTTTTCCTCTTCTAAGGTAATGTTTTGCCCTAAGGGAAAATGCTATCAAACGTCAATATTGAAGAGAAAAGTAAGAAATCTTAATAATTTTAGTTGTTTTGTTTACATTCTTGTATATCCCTAGTTTCAAGCTATACAGAAATTTCATTCATTCTGCTAAACACAAAGACAAATGCAACAGGTCAAAAACGACAACATACACATTTCGAGTAAAGAAATTTAATGAAATATCAATAGATGGAATGAAACAAAACATCATAGACGAGTTGTCTCTGTTGTTTCATTCACCAAGACAAATTGTGTAAATGTGGGACTAGCATCGTTACTGGTGTCACTCATATCTACCACTGTTTCTCTTCTGTTAAATTCTGAGGAGCTCTGCAAAGAGTTTGGAGGAATGGTTTCTTCCCTGTTTTCTTTTGTGGAATTTTGGGGAAAATTCATCTTACTGTGTTGATCAGAACAATCATTTATAAATGTCATTTTCTCTTCATTATTACATAAGTCTAAGGTATTGTTTGTCTCACACTTGTAGGTTTGCAAAGATATTTTTGGTTGGTCAGTCTCTTCCTTCCCTTTATGCACAGTACTGTAAATACACTCATTACCGTCATCCACTAAAACCGCAGAAACTACAGCGTCACCATTACCGATTATGTTTGTTAAGCCGTTTTCTTTATGTAAAATGACACTATCAATGACGTCAGAGACCTCGGAATATATGTTATCTAAGACAACACTGTCGTGTGGTTTGTCATTAGTATTTGTAGGAGGAGACGGTGTCTTTCTATAGTCATATATTTCTCTCACAATTAATAGTAGAATTACAATAGAAATTAGTATTCCGGATGTGTAAACAATTGTAGAAAAATTAAACACAGAAGTCTTGTTACCATTTTGAGCTATCATGCTGGAACTTTCATTTTCAAACACATCTGATGTGTGCCTTGATGACGTAGTATTCCTGTTATCAGTTGCATGTGTAGTGCTGGAACTTTCTTTTCTAGAGACCTCTGGTTTAATATGCCCTGATGATGTGAAATTAATAAAAGTGCCCGAAATACGTAAAAATATATATATATATTTTTAATGTATTAGTCGTTCACTAGATTCAATGACTGGAATTAATTTAAAATTATAAAGTCAGGTATTGAACATCATTACCTGTTGTTTCGGTACAGCCATATATGTGATTACAGTTTGTACAGTTACTACATGCCTGACCACATAAAATTCCATATGTTGGTACAGGACAAGGGATTGAACAGTTAGATCCGAAATATCCGGGTGGACATTCTGAAATTAATTAAATTGCCGTTAAATTGAGGAAATGTTTAGAATTTCTCAGACATCTATATGAGAACAGTTTGTCAATTTTTTGGCATAAATACGTGACATACATGTAGAAGTATGAGTTAATTTATATTATTCATTGATTTCAAGAAATGACTACATTTATTAATTTTACTTTTAAACAACATTGCAAACAAGTATTGTCTACAACCTTTACAGATATTCCCGTCTTTGTAATAGTTTGTACAGCATTTCCCTGATCCTTCTTCTTTGATCCTAAAATAAATTGAGATTAAAGTCTTTTTAATGGAACCTCGATGTCAATAAAAGAAAAATTAAAAATGAATATTAATATTTACCCATTTGGACAATTTCCTGCTCCATTTCGTCTTATACAGAAGAAGATAATTTGACACACAAATGGAAAATATCGTATTGACATACTTGATGGCAGGATCACGAAGACAACAAAATCACCAAATCTTAAAAGCTTCTCTCTTGCAAAAATTAATAAATGCAAAAAACATTTGTTACTTGCTTATTGAAAACTAGGCATGTCAATTAATATTTGATCGTAAAATTTCCTGTATATAAAAGAGGAAAGTTTCGTTAAAATCAATGATTTACTTCCTTTTTATGATTTGTCAGGGAAAAAAATACCGAGAAAGCTTTTTTTATTCCTTTTTAAACAAAATTTTATGATGTTTTTGAATGTTGTTACGCTTGTCATTTCGTTCAAACTGATGGTACATGTATGTTAACGACGCCATTGATACAAAAGATATTGAAGAAGTAAAATACTTTGAACATTCATAAAGAAGGAAAATATACCATTTAGCTAACAAACACAATTTTATTAAATTTCCACTGGAATTATGGATACTGAATTGAAGGATATGCTCCATTGAATAATTAAATCATTGTTGTATTGTCATATTTGTTTTCACTGCATTTTACAAATTGATCTCAATGAAGAAAGTTTGGACATTATGGAGGCATCTATATAATTCACTTACACGGCTTCCTATGAGCTATCTTTTAGCTTCCTTAGTATCACTTCATTTAGGATAAAAGTTTCAAGAGAATATTGTATTTGGTAAGAATAAGACGATTGTTGAACTCTGTGTTGTAACGGATATGTCATGGTCAATGAGGACTGTAACATTTTTAAATAAGGTTTAACAGTAAATTTTGTCTTCAACATCTAAATTATTATTGGGGTGCTTGAATAGAATAAAAACACTGCAATATCAGTGGCATTTACATGTCACAACTTATTCGATACTCAAGAGCGTGCTCCGAGTACGATCATTTTTTAAACCGAGACAGGCTACTAACAGATAAGTTGATGTTACATGAATTTCAACAACCTCTTTTAAAGCCAGCATTTCAAATATGTTATGATCATTTTAATGACCTTGTAAGCAAATATAATGTCTCATCGGGTAGTACCGTTCACGGTAGCTCAGGCGGTAGAGCGCTCGCTCTGTGATCGGGAGGTCGTGAGTTCGAATCTCGGCCGCGACTGACCTAAGTCAATAAAAAATGGGTACCAAATGTTCCTTCGCCATGCGCTCGGCACTTTGAAGTGAAAGTTGCGGGTTCTTCGGATGAGACCTTAAAAACCGAGGTCCCGTGTCACGGCAGGCTTTGGCACGATAAAGATCCCTCACTGCTCAATGGGACTGAGTGCCGAGTAAAGGTCAAAATTTGAAGCCCTTCACAGGTATATGGTGACGTCTCTAAATGAGTGAAAAATTCTCGAATGAGACGTAATACAACATACAATCAATCAATCAATCTCATCGGGTGGTATTTTGGCTGACTTGTTTCATACAAATTGTTAGTTTGTTATCATACTGAGTTTGACTACGGAATGTTTCGTCTACCTGATCGATACAGAGGGCTCAAGGCGGATATGACCGGTCGACAGAGGATGCATATTCCTCCTAGGCACCTGATCCCACCTCTGAATTTTCCGAGGTCCGTGTTTTGTGCCTACTTCATAGATTTGTATTGTTTATAGATCATTGTTCGTTATCATCGTTTTTTTTTTTTTCATGTACCCTTTTATCATTGAAGTTGTTTGTTTTTTAACGTCCATCCTGAGAATTTTTCACTAATATGGAAACTCCACCACTTGCCGATGGAGGGCTGCAAATTTTGACATACTCGTCACTCAGGGCTATTTAGCAGTGGGGGATCTTCTTCGTGCCACATGGAACCTCGGTTTATTCGGTCTCATCCGAAGGACCGGTCTCCATGTCTCGCAGTGGATTCGAACCCGCGATGTAAGGTTCTTCGTATTAAAGTCAAAAAACAGAAGAAAAAAAATAATTTCAAAAATTGTCATATTCAAAAGAATATATACATAAATATGTGATCAAAGTGCTTCATTTGAGAAAATGACTCATTAATATAAATGTGTTTGCTCGTCGTGTCGTTCTGGTAAACAAATAATACAAATAATATTTTTCAGGTATTTTCAGTAAGTATCTATTTACAATACAAGCCCCGCCTAGTACAGATCCCGGAAGCAAACAATTAAGGCACGTGAAGTCAGGGGGGCTAAATAAGGACTATTGGTCTCGAAGGATTTTCTTTCTCTTTTCCTCTTCTAAGGTAATGTTTTGCCCTAAGGGAAAATGCTATCAAACGTCAATATTGAAGAGAAAAGTAAGAAATCTTAATAATTTTAGTTGTTTTGTTTACATTCTTGTATATCCCTAGTTTCAAGCTATACAGAAATTTCATTCATTCTGCTAAACACAAAGACAAATGCAACAGGTCAAAAACGACAACATACACATTTCGAGTAAAGAAATTTAATGAAATATCAATAGATGGAATGAAACAAAACATCATAGACGAGTTGTCTCTGTTGTTTCATTCACCAAGACAAATTGTGTAAATGTGGGACTAGCATCGTTACTGGTGTCACTCATATCTACCACTGTTTCTCTTCTGTTAAATTCTGAGGAGCTCTGCAAAGAGTTTGGAGGAATGGTTTCTTCCCTGTTTTCTTTTGTGGAATTTTGGGGAAAATTCATCTTACTGTGTTGATCAGAACAATCATTTATAAATGTCATTTTCTCTTCATTATTACATAAGTCTAAGGTATTGTTTGTCTCACACTTGTAGGTTTGCAAAGATATTTTTGGTTGGTCAGTCTCTTCCTTCCCTTTATGCACAGTACTGTAAATACACTCATTACCGTCATCCACTAAAACCGCAGAAACTACAGCGTCACCATTACCGATTATGTTTGTTAAGCCGTTTTCTTTATGTAAAATGACACTATCAATGACGTCAGAGACCTCGGAATATATGTTATCTAAGACAACACTGTCGTGTGGTTTGTCATTAGTATTTGTAGGAGGAGACGGTGTCTTTCTATAGTCATATATTTCTCTCACAATTAATAGTAGAATTACAATAGAAATTAGTATTCCGGATGTGTAAACAATTGTAGAAAAATTAAACACAGAAGTCTTGTTACCATTTTGAGCTATCATGCTGGAACTTTCATTTTCAAACACATCTGATGTGTGCCTTGATGACGTAGTATTCCTGTTATCAGTTGCATGTGTAGTGCTGGAACTTTCTTTTCTAGAGACCTCTGGTTTAATATGCCCTGATGATGTGAAATTAATAAAAGTGCCCGAAATACGTAAAAATATATATATATATTTTTAATGTATTAGTCGTTCACTAGATTCAATGACTGGAATTAATTTAAAATTATAAAGTCAGGTATTGAACATCATTACCTGTTGTTTCGGTACAGCCATATATGTGATTACAGTTTGTACAGTTACTACATTCCTGACCACATAAAATTCCATATGTTGGTACAGGACAAGGGATTGAACAGTTAGATCCGAAATATCCGGGTGGACATTCTGAAATTAATTAAATTGCCGTTAAATTGAGGAAATGTTTAGAATTTCTCAGACATCTATATGAGAACAGTTTGTCAATTTTTTTGGCATAAATACGTGACATACATGTAGAAGTATGAGTTAATTTATATTATTCATTGATTTCAAGAAATGACTACATTTATTAATTTTACTTTTAAACAACATTGCAAACAAGTATTGTCTACAACCTTTACAGATATTCCCGTCTTTGTAATAGTTTGTACAGCATATCCCTGATTCATCTTCTTCGAACCTAAAATAAACTGAGCTTAAACTCTTTTTAATGGAACCTTGATGTCAGTAAAAAAAAATTAAATGAAAATAAATATCTACCCATTTGAGCTATTTCCTATACAATTTCCTCTGATACAAAAATACAATATACATGTATGATACACAAATGCAACATATCTTAATGACATGCTTGATGGCAGGATCATGAAGGCAATACAATCATCAAATCTTCTCCCTTGCAAAAATAAAAAAAAGTCATGAACATTTAATACTTCCTTTGTAAAAATTTGGCATGTCAATTGATATTTTATCGTTACATTTCCTGTATACAAGAGCAAAGTTTCATTAACATCGGTGATTTACTTCCTTTTATGACTTGTCAGAAAAAAATATCGACAAACTTTTCAGATATGTTTTTGAACAAATTTTTATGACATCTGTCATTTCATTCTAATTGATGGTATTTTAACAACGCCATTGATACAAAAGATATTGATGATGTAATATACTTTGAATATCATAAAGCAGAAAAATCTGGGACACAATTTAACAAACAAAACCAATTTTATTAAATTTCCACTGGAATTATTCTAGCTGACATGAGAGACATGCTCTATTGAATAATTAAATCATTATTATGCATTTATACATGTATGTTTTAATTGCATTGAACAAATTGATCTCCATGAAGAAAGTTTGGACATGATAGAGGTAAGGTGTAGGGGAAAGATCGCTCATGGTATCCATAAAATTCATTTAGCTTTATATGAGTAATCTTTAAGCTTCTTTAGTATCACTTCATTTAGGGTAAAAGTTTCGAGGGAATTTTGTATTTAGCAAGAATAAGAGGATTGTTGAACTCAGTGTCGAAATGGAATTATCATGGTCAATGAGAGGTGCAATATTTTTTAATAAGGTTTAACAGTAAATTTTGACTTCATCATCCCAATTACTATAGGGGTGCTTTTTGAATAGAATTAGAACACTGCAATATTAGTGGTATTTACCCCTCCAAACTTAGCCGAGCCTTAAGAGTGGATCCGCTTACAATCAAGTTTTAAACCGAGGCAGTCTTTTGACAGAAAAGTTGAAGTTACATGAATCTCAACAACCTCCTTTAAAGTCAACATTTCATAAATTTTATGGCCGTTATAATGATCTTGTAGGCAAATATAAACTATCAATAGGTAGTATTTTGGCTGAATTGTTTAATACCAATTGTTAGGCCTTTGTTTTTATACTGAATTTGACTACGGAATATTTCTCTACCTGATCATTACAAATGGCACTATGGTTGTTACCGGTCAACAGGGGATGCTTATTCCTCTAGGTACCTGATCCCACCTCTGAGGTAAAAGATTTGTATTGTTTATATTTTTTTAGATCGATTATTGTTCGTTATCTTCACCTTTTTCATGTACCTTCTAATCATTTAAGTTGCTTATTATTTAATGTCTTTCTCGAGAATTCCTCAGTAAATGGAGACGCGACCACTTCCCGATGGAGGGCTGCGAATTTAGACATACTCGGCACTCGGGGTCATAAAGCAGTGAGAGATCCTTTTCTTGCCAACACCTACCGCGACACTGTACCTTGTTTATATGGTTTCTTCTCTTTGTTGTAAATAAAAGAGCTGTAGAAAATTACTGATTTGCTAGCTGCAAATAATATAGAAGTGAATGAAAATAACTGGCAAATAAATAATACGAGGGGTGATCAAAAATTTAGCGAACTATCTCTACATTTACAAAATTACAATTCAGATCAAAATGAAATTTGGTACACATATAATCATAAACATGTTCTATAAATAGCAGATGTTAAGTTATGTTTGCTCCATATTTGTGACGTCACAATGTACACAATGTAAATGACTTGTGACAAAAAATGGTTGACTCAGTTTTACTCGAGCAACGAACGGCTTTAAAGCTCAAGTATATCTTCGAAATTCCTTTGCAGTAGTATATAATAATTTATACAAGATTTATGAAGACAAAAGACTTGTCAAAAGTTCTGTCATTAATTAGATGATTGTTTCAGTGAAGGAGGAGAGATGATTAAAAATGATGGTTGTTCTGGTGCCCATTGAAAGTAAGCTAGAGAAGAGATGTGTCCTTAGTTGAGCAATTTGTTATAAAAAAAAAATCGCCAAGTTTTAGTTAGAAAACTACTTGAATATCGTAACAATAATATAATTAATAAAGCCCTAAAATATCGTTTATTTAAACTTTAAACATATCAGATATACTTAAATGAAGGCCCCATACTTTATCCACAATGGATAAACGACGCACCCAAGACAAAGGGGTTGTGAGGGTCACAATGTTCATTCTGGGAAAAGTTATCCTAATCCACCAATCCTATTGCCGAGATTTGACCATTTGTGACAAATGGACTATTCTTGTTATAAAAAAAATAATCGGCATGGTTAGAAATGTAAGACTCGGAAAAATCGTTTTATACCCGCACTTTCTAAAGAAAGTTCGGGTATATTGTTGTTACTCATGTCTGTCCGTCCGTCCGTCCGTCTGTCACACTCTTCTTTCTCAAAATTCCTCTTACATTTTACACAGTAGCCTAATCATCTTTTGGGAGATGGTTGGTGGTGTCCTGTAGATGTGCAGTAAGATTTCGGAATTTTCATTTTCACCCTGGGGTCAAATGGGGGTCAAAAAATGACGTTTTTTATGCAAAAAACCCCCTGGTTCCCTGAACTCCTCTTACATTTTACACAGTAGCCTAATCATCTTTTGGGAGATGGTTGGTGGTTTCATGTAGATGTGCAGTAAGGTTTCGGAATTTTAATTTTTACCCTGGGGGTCAAATGGGAGTCGAAAAATGACGTTTTTTAATGCAAAAAGCCCTTGGTTCCCAGTACTCCTCTTACGTTTTACACATTAGCCTAATCATCTTTTGGGAGATGGTTGGTGGTGTCATGTAGATGTGCATTAAGGTTTAGGAATTTTCATTTTCACCCTAGGGCTCAAATGGAGGTCGAAAAATGACGTTTTTGATGCAAAAAGCCCCTGGTTCCCATAACTTTTCTTACATTTTACAGAGAAGCCTAATCATCTTTTGGGAGATGGTTGGTGGTGTCCTGTAGATGTGCATTAAGGTTTTGGAATTTTTATTTTCACCCTGGGGATCAAATAGGGTTCAATTTCTTTTTTAAAAATTATTTAACATGTTTAAACACCCTGGTTCCCAGAACATCCCTTATATTTTATGCACTAGCCTTAGATCATGATCAATTGGAAGATGATTCATTTGGTTTTGTCATGCGGATGTGTCAAATGGTTTCAAAATTTGCATTTCCAAGTGGATGGCAAATAGGGGCAGGAAAAAATGGCCCCTCCCTAACCCATGGGGTCATCATTTGTACAAACTTGAATCTACACTTCTTGAGAATTTTTCCATATTAATCATGCTTTTGTTGTTCTTGAAAAGAAGAATTTTGAAGATTTTTTTCCTTTTATTCCTATATAAAACTTTGATCCCTTGTTGTGGCCAGACCCTACCCTTGGAGGTCATGATTTGAAAACTAGAAATATGTCCATATGACATGAATGCCCCGCCGAATGTATATTACTAATGCAACATGAAAATTTGTATGAGTGTATGAAGTTTGATGAGAATATCTTGAACCGTTTCTTTAAATTGAAACTAAAACCAAAAAAAAAAAAAAAAAAAATTAGATATAGATGATAAATTCTCACCTAATTCTGTATAAGTGCATGCTTACATAAGAATATCTTAAATTGTTTCTTTAAAACTAAGCAAAATACAAATTAAAGAGAAGGGAGGTCAAGGTCACAGGAAAGTGCAAGGTGAAAATTTTTTGATGCAGTTGAATAGCTCTCTAATATATATCAGCTTATTAGGTTTGATAAAAATATATTGAATGATTTATTTAAAACTGAGCGTAACACTTATTGAAGAAAAGAGAGGTCAAAGTCAAAGAAAAGCTTGAGGTCAAAATGTTGATGCAGTTGAAAAGATTACATCAGTATGTATTTACTATTAGCATATGAAGTTTGATAAAAATATCATAAATGGTTTATTTGAAATGTGGATAAACACTAATTTAAAAAAGAGAGTTTAAGGTCAAAGGAAATCAAGGTCAAAAAAGTTGATGATGTTCATAGCTCTCAGCAGTATGTATCAGTATATGAAGTTTGATAAATATATCTTGAATTGTTTATTCAAAACTGATCTAGACACTAATTTAAGAAAAGTGAGGTCAAGGTCAAGGTCAAAGGAAAGGTCAAGGTAAAAAATTATTGGTGCAGTTCCATAGCTCTTATCAATGTCTATCAGCATATGAAGTTTGATAAAAATATTTCGGATGGTTTCTTTGAAACTGAGCTTTTAACTGAGCTAAAAGCAAGATCAAAAATCATAGCATGCTCGGAAACATCTTGTTACAGGTAATGTACATGTCAAATATGAAAGTCCTATCTCTTCTCAATCAAAAGTTATAAGGAAATATAATATTTTTGAATAGTAGGTTAAACTTCAAGATCAATGTCACAGAGTCAAAAGTCATGATATATTTAGAAAGGTCTTGTCACAGGTAATATAGAGGTATAATATGTATGCCCTATCTTTTCTCCTTCAAAATAATTATGATTGTGATTAAAAATAGTTAATCAATGTGCTTTGAGTAGCAAAATAAGCCAGACAGGTATAGCTAATTCAACCAGAGAGCTTACTCAATTTTAAGATGCACAGCCTTTTCAACTCTTAAGCATTCTTAAAATATCTGATTCAAGGGAGAACTAGAGATATCACCAGAAGTATATCTGTTGACTAATAAACATGTATATGTATATTGTGTTTTTAAGTCATTTGTTTGCTTGCTGTTAGATGTCCCTCTCGGGAATTTTTCACTCATATGGAGACACCACCACTTTAAAATAATGAAAACGTACAGGTCGGATTTGAGGTTAACATTCATTTTAGGAGTTTTCAACAATTAAGACCTAAAGAGATAACTCCTTCCCCTCGCCCCTTCCCCTCCCCAACCCCTGTTTGTTCATGTATGCAAACTAATACTTTGATTGACATAAAAAAATATGAATATATACATATAGATTAGTGGTCCATCTCTTTGAATGATTTTCATTCCTAATTCTAGGAGAGTACATGGGTTGACCCAAATTCATGAATGAAATGTCAAGCAATCTTATCATTGATGCACTTTTATTTAATTTGATGTAGTCATATTGTGAACATTTCCAGTTCATTAAGAGAGTGGGGATGACCTCCAAGGGTTCATAGGTGTACATAACATACCAACACAAGAAAAAACGTTATGTATAGTCAAATGGAAAAGTTTTCTTCTATTTTTGAGTCACATGATCATTTGTCATTTCAGGGACAGGGAGCGGCTAGGGAGATCCCCCCCCCCTGGAAATTGCAGAGTTATTTAAACAAATAAAAAAATGACTTTGGATGCCCTTCCCATATAAAAAATGGACCCCACCATCATTGTTTTTATTTTGTTTGTTTGTTTGGTTTTTTTCTTTCTTTTTGCTTCTCAGGATATTCTTGACTGGAAATTTTTTTGACTGAGGTGTGGACCCCCCACCCCCCATCCCCGGAAAAAATTCCTGGATCTGTGCATGTAACTGAATGTTATGTCGACAACGGGAGATACCTCCTCAAAATGTGAAATTCGTCTATTGTGGCATCCGATGATCTTTGATTCTTTTTAAACTTTAACCTAACCATTTGCATTTCGGTTTATTTTACCCCAATCTATACTTAAACTTGTACTTACCGACTGTCATAGGTCCTGTCAACTTCATGAAATATAATCCAATTAAATCACAAAATGAATTAATTCCTACTGATATACATGTAACACTGCACTATGCGCAATCTAAAAATGATAATGGTAAAATTAGTACTGGTAGGGTGACGCAAGCCCAGTGTGATGTAGAAATTTTCAAAAAGGTGTTCACATACATGTACAGTACAAGAACAAATTTTAAATTATCATAACAAACGATGTTTTAACATAATTTTGCCATCCAAGCCTATTTCCAAAAACAGGCAAATTGTGTGTGTTGGGGGGGGGTGACAAAAGTGATTAGGTATGGCTTTTCAAGAAGGTATTTGCCTAATCAAATAGTAAAAAAAATGTGCACATTTTGATAAATTCATTAAAACTGCTTTGTACTAAAATAATATTATTTGTTGTTGAGAAAATAAATTTTAAAAGTTCAGTTACGGGCCATAAATTAATATCCCTCCTTTTATCAAAACCTAATTTACATCATTAATTAAATTCTGTTATTTCAGACTGGTAATGAATTAAGTAAAGGAAATACCTATAAGATGCTCATAGGTCACATGGTCACCTGAGTATTTATGCTCAATTTGACGGATACATGTACTGTGTAAATTATAGAATTATTTTGACTTTTTCCTTGGTAAGCCCAATATGAAGGAGTGTGCATTTAGAGGCAAACACCTTAGTACGGGTATTACTGT
Source organism: Saccostrea echinata (assembly GCF_033153115.1). Classification (NCBI taxonomy): domain Eukaryota; kingdom Metazoa; phylum Mollusca; class Bivalvia; order Ostreida; family Ostreidae; genus Saccostrea; species Saccostrea echinata. The sequence continues at coordinate 4,594,311 of NW_026889760.1, forward strand.
CTCATGACAGCATCTAGTTACTTCTGTGAACAGAATGCTACGGAGCCTGGATCACTTGATTCGCTCATTGGCAAAACGGTGGCAAATGTGCATTAAAATCGGAGAGGACGACTTTGAAAAATAATAATCACCGAAACCTGATTTTATTTCTTTTATGGAAGTAATTCAATTAGTTCGCGTACAGTTTTTCTTTCATGTAAATATTTTTTTCAAGAATTTTCAGTTAGTATCTATTTACAATACAAGCTCCGCCTAGTCCAGATCCCGGAACCAAACACAGGTGAATGAGGTTCGAAATTTAATGAAATATCCATAGTTGGAATAAAACATAACATCATTGTTAACATCATGTTGTTTTTGTCGTTTCATTCACCAAGACAAATTGTGTAAGTGTGGTATAAGTATTCTGAGTGGTGTCACTCATATCTACCACTATTTCTCTTCCGTTAAATTATGTGAGTTCTGCAAGGACTTTGAGAAATGGTTTCTTCCTTCTTTTCCTTTGGGGAATTTTGGGAAAATTCATCTTATTGTGTTGAAGAGAACTGTCACTTATAAATGTTATTTTATCTTCATTAGTATATAGGTCTAAGGTATTTTCTGCAATTGCAATTTTGTAAAGATATTTTAAACAAACAGTACCATAAATACAGTCATTACACTCACCCTCTAAAACCCCAGGAACTCCAACGTGATCATTACTGATTACGCTTGTTGGCCGTTTTCTTTACGTAAAATGGCGCAATCAATTACATCAGAGACCTCTGAATATATGTTGTCTAGGACAAAACTGTCGTGTGGTTTGTTATTATTATTTGTAGGAGGAGACGATGTCTTACTATAGTTACATATTTCTCTCACAATTAGTATTAGAATTACAATAGATATTAGTGTTCAAGATGTGTAGATAATTGTAGCAAGATTAAACTCAGAAGTCGAGTTACAATTTACAGATATCATGCTGGAACTTTCATTTTCAAACACATTTGATGTGTGCCTTGATGACGTAGTATTCCTGTTACCAGTTGCAGGTTCAGCACTAGAACTTCCTTTTCTAGAGACCTCTGATTTAATATGCTCCGGTGATGTGAAATTATTAAAGATAACCGGAATACATATTAAAACGGTTTTTTTTTAAATGTGCTAATCGTTCGCTAAATTTGATGACTGGAAATTAATTTACAATGATAAAGCCAAGTATTAAAAATCATTGCCTGTAGTTTGGATATAGCCATATATGTGATTACATTATGTACAGTTACTACATTCCAGACCACATAGAGCTCCATATGGTGTTAAAGGACAAGTGATTGAACAGTTAGATTTGAAAAATCCGGGTGGACATTCTGAAATTAATTAATTTGCTGCTTAATTTTAGGAATCATTATAGAATTTTTCAGACATAGTATGAGGATATTAGCATATTAATTGTATTTAGCAAGAATAAGAATATTGTAGAACTCAGTGTCCAGGTTATAGACATGACCAATTGGATGCAAAATTTATATAACGTATTAAATTATACATGTACATGTATTTGTATGCACGTAGATGCAGTACAGTAACTAGTACAGACATTTGCATAAAGTATTCGATCAAAATGGTTGTTCACACTGACAACGAAGATGTTAAGATATCTAGGAGCTAGTTCTATTAAAAACTAAGAAAATAAAAACAGTAAACAACTTTTGATTTAATGCTTTGTTTGTTGTCCTTTAAGTCTGATTACCTGTTGAATACGTTTGGGGTTTAATGTAAGCAGTTGCAATGCTTGTCCATATGCGCCGATTTATTTCTATCAAATCGTATCTAGATTTTATTGCACCATGGTGCGACTGAAATTTCTTTTTGATGTGTAACCAAACATTTTCAATTATATTCAAATCTTTTGATTGAGCAGGCCAGCTTAAACTGTAAAATAAAGCATTCTGAGGAAAGTCTTGCGAGAGAGGTGCCCGTTTTCCTTGAAGATTCGTTGGTATTAAACAGCTTTGTTATTTCCTTCCACTTGTGTCCTGGTTCAAACACCCTCCCTAAGTTTGACTTTGAGAAGGCCTTTCCTGGACAAAGTCGGGCCTCCCTCCTTCATCTTTTTTCTCTTTAAATCCGAATCCTTCATCATCCCCCTTTATGATTTTACTTTCATCTGAAAACCTAATATCCAATTCCAGTCCTCTACTGTACATTATCTTTTCCCCCGACACCAGGCAAGCCGCTTCTTACGATTGATTTTAGTACCGTCTAGAAAAAAAACACCTCCTTAATTTTATTTGTGAAATTATTGTCCTTTTACTTGCTGGTTCTAGTCTTTTCTCATAAATGAACAACGAAGTCGCTTTTGCTTGGCATTTGGAGGGAATCTGGGCGCACTAGTACTTGAAGAGTGATTTTTTATAGAAATGTCACGTGAAATTTTAGCATTCTTTTGATGTATTATGTTCCTATGAAATAGGAAAGGAAAATATCTTTCTAAAAGTGTGTTTTTATTTGCAAAAATAACTTGAAATATGGCTAAATGAGTCATTTGGTTCAAAATTTTACATTTTTAAGCACCATTTTTCCAAACCTTTGCTATCCTTTGCTATCTGTGTGTCATCTTTCCACGATTTTAAAACCTTATATGTGTGCATTTTAATTCAAAGAAAGGAGAAAACAAAAGAAGGCTCAGAGACCAAAAAATGCAATAATGGAAATGTTTCATTTTCGTGTTAAAAGCCATAGTCATCGTGAATAACTAAGTAGTGTGATTCACCAATCGAGAACACCAAGGAATCGAGAAGATTCTGGCTCGATCCTGGCATGGAGCATACATTACCATTTTTTCATGCAAACAATCAGGTCCTTTGCCATTTTAATCTCACTTACCGATTTATGAAAATTTCAGAAGTTTTGGTTCAGTTGAACCGAGACCGAAAGCAATTCTTCTAACCTATTAAAACTTTCATATATACCCTATTATCTTATGGGTGTTTACTATTTATGTGAAGTGTTACTATTTCATCGTACCCATTGAAATATGCTGACTAAAATAAAACAATTTGAAAAGGTATTTAATTTTTAATTTAATTTTTTAAGTATTTAATATTTAATTTTCAAGGTATTTTTTCTATGTGCGTGAATGTCTTCTCCTTTATGAAAATAAACAGTTCATTCTTCATCACATTCGCACCAAACTTGACTCTTTCCATTCAAAACCAATTAATAGTCTATTTGAAAATGTCAAGAAAAGTCCATATTTTGATTCTTCGATCTTCGACACCAGAATATATGCTCGCACGGCTAGGATAATGCTGTCCGTAAAATATCACAGTGTACTTATCTGAACAACCTATATATGACGTCATAGTAGCATATGACGCTCAGCTCTGTTAAGGCTGCATAAAGGGGGCGTGGCCTAAATTATACGGGAAATGCTTACTGTGACATCACACAAAAATAGCGATTCCTCACAATAACAGAAAATGAAATAATTTGCGATTTTAAACTGCATACGAGTAATGAACTACATCAAAACTTACCACTGCATTCATTTTTATCTCTAGTTAAATACCACAAAGCAAGATATAAACAAGTCACTGATCGCAATGCACTTGTCGACATGTCATCATCATGGTAAAATTTGACGCATTTTATGTGCAGTGAGAGATGGATCAAGTAATTTTTTCACAGGAAAAATGCATTTTATTATTTAAGGGAATATCATTTGCAAATGCTAGGCAGACCATTAATACAAATCTGAAACCTTTATTTAGTGCCATCATTTAAAAGCTACCGTGGCTTTTATACAGGGTTTGCATGTTTCACGCCGAGGTGCCTCATTAAATCGCGTTTTCGTAAGAGCAAACACTTTATAGATCTTGACCATTTTTTAAATATACATAACGGAAACATATTCGGTTTAAAAAGGTACGTATTAATGCATGTTCATATTCCGTTGATTTCCATGTAGTACGCCTTAACATTGCTGCGCGTCAAGTCACTGCAAACATGAGCTGACATGACGGGAAACGTGTCAAAACTTTTACATTCCTTTCACATGACATGTGGTTATTTTTGCGTAATGTTTAATTAAGGTGTTTTGATTGTTGCTTAAGCTCCAATGTGCTTTTATGAGGGTGAACATTTGCAAAATAATATCGTTTCTTCTTGTCTGATATGTACGTATTCAAACAATAGCGAAAAAATTGAAAGTGAAATCCCCCCTTAAACGTCCGTAGACAGATTTTATAAATCGTATATATATATTAGACTGGCACAAGTGATTAATAGGGTTAAATGGTAGGTATTCTGTGTAAATCGTCTACAGCTAGAGAAGTATGTTTTCTAAATGAATTTTTCTGGGGGGTTGTATGTTATATATGTATATCCTATTTCGTATAAATTGCGATGAAGAGTGGAAAATGTCCCATTGTGTGTGGGTATGTTGAATTCTCGTGAAATGTTTGGGTTTTCTTTAAGTAAAATTCAAACCTGATCCAGCACTTCATATTCACGAAAGAACACGATAAATTGACTTATGTAATAATACCTTCACAATAATTTTATTTTTCACTTGTGTCGATGCAATTTTTGTACATTTAGGAACATTTATATCCGTCACAAAATCATCACAAAATGCTTTATTTTAATACCTGATTAAACTCCACAAATTGACTGAATACTTTTACATAGATTACAAATTGAAATTAAAACCTAGTTCAAAATTTTAAAAAAGTATATTTCTAATGTATATTAAGGCTTCGGACAGCCTTAATATAGCTGCTCTGATCTGTTATTAGAGATCATTGCAAATCATATGCTTTTTAAACCGACACGTTTTACGGAAGAAAATAATGCTAAAACAACCCTTGTTTTCCTTGAGCTTCAATATTTTAACAAAGGAATTAACGCTGTTCATACGAGGGGCATTTGAAAAGGTCGGAGTTCAAAGATACATAGCAGGTTTCATTTAATGTTCTACTAAGCCTCTTTCTTTACTCCTCACTAAAAAATTAACAAGAGTGAAGGAGAAACTTCGAGAGCACTATACAACAGTATATTCGAGAAGTGGTGTAAATCAGATGTAAATACTTTTTAATAATTTGAAATCACAAAATTTTACCAAAATTAATAAAAGGAAAACGTACAGCTTTTCAACAATTTATACCGGGGTACATCCATTCTCCAAGAAAAAATAAAATCCAGGCTTTTTGAGATCATTGACGGCTGCATTTTCAACAAAAATGGGACTCGTAAATTTATTGGTCATTTGCAACATTATTTTTTCAATAAACATTCTGACTGTACACACCAGTACTCTGAAGTTAACATTAAAAAGATGCTTGAGTTTCTGATTGACAATATCTAGTATGCAGTTTCTAACTTTCGATCATCGCATGGCTTGCGTTTTGGAGGTCGGTCGCTTCTAGCTTTTTTTTTTAATAGATCCCGTTTCAGGAAAAAAATCGATAAACGTCAAGAACAGTTGCTTAGCTTACAAATATACATGTACTTGTAACACTTCACTTATTTTTCTTCGAGAATAACCTTAATGCTTTAAATCCATAATCACTTTTTATTTTACATCTGACCCCAACTCTTTTCTTTTCTGATCCAGTATTTACTTTTTCTATTTTTTCTCCTATTTTGTAATAAAGCAAACGAGCATAGTGGTAGGTCATATATTATGTGACTAAATTTTCTAGATTTATACATGTACAGCTTTACTTCATGTTATGTGATAATAATAGGTCAAGGTCATTTTCTATTTTTAAAGTTTCGTCGCCATGTTTGACCGAATACTTTTTGCACGTGTCTGTATTTTGAAAATTTGAAATACAAATACGAACAATGGCAAGAGTGAGACATTTTTATATTATGAGTTTTCGTTCACATTTCAACATAACCAACACATTTATTTGTACAAAGATGGATCTTTCTGAGTAGGCAGCCTTTAGTCAACTTCACTATTATACGAAAACTCTTTAGAGGTAAGTGATCATAGATCATAGATCAAGATCAAAAAGTTACCATTACTGATATAATGATTTTTTTTTTTTCAAGTTACTGTTGAATCATTTTAATTCGTGGGGGTCAATGTTCGTGGGCAAGCAAAATTGTACTTATTCGTGGGAACGTAATTTCGTGGGTTACCCGTTGATAAGGTTGATTCAATCAATCAATGTGTTTACAAAATAAACGTTCGTTGGGATGTATATTGGTGGGTAGGGATGACCCACGAAATCCACGAACATTGGTCCCCCACGAACAATGATGATTCCACAGTAATACTTGCAGAGAAATATAACACTTTGCAAAAGAAATGTAATATTTCATTTGTAAAAATAAATATATATGAGCTTATTGCATTATTTCATGATTATTGATTCCTGTTTTCTGCAAAATTAATGATGGTTTGAAGTTTTCGGTGAAAATTATTGTTCATATGACACATCATTATGTCAATACCCCATACTTCCACACTTTATTTCATTTCGGCCGAAGCCTAATTTCACATTACACAGGAAATATGCTCATCAAGCCACACGCACAGTCAAATTAAGCAGGAACAAGTACACGGGATAACATCAATTGAAGAAAAATATATGTATTTGTTCAAAAAATGATGAGATAATGAAACGCTAGTACATTATACCAATGATGAAGATATATAAATTCAATGTCGTTGGTAATAACAATATTTTTTTCAGAGCGGCAAAATGCCATTTCGCATCAAAATCTTTACTGAACCAATTAACTTTCCAAAAGTTCGAAGCTTTTTTCTAAATATTGATGGAAAGAAAATTTTAAAAGCTGATTAAATTAAATGCTAGAAATAAGTCGTTTCCGTCTTCTCATTTACAAAGACGCATTGGGCATATGTAGACCTACAATGTTGAATGGTATCACTTATATAAAGCGTTTTTATTCTATTACTGTTAATCAATTCTTGACAGTTCTCTTTTTTATTTTCCTCAGTGGTACTTCTGTCAAATTCTAATTCTTCATGTTGATCATGACAATAGTTTTTTCAGATTTTGTATTTCTTGATCAGTGCATGAAACACTCTTTTCCTCAAATTTATAATATTGTGATTCGACTTGTGGTACTTCAGGTTCTTCTGATGTAGACCTATGATTTTCCTTTACCTCACACACAGTATTATAATTATAATCATCACAAGGAGTATGATCATAAGAGATAAATTCGTTTAAACCTGTTGTCTCGCTTTTTTGGTGTACATTTACGCAATTGATGACGTCAGAAACCTCTGAATAGATGTTATCGTCGACACAACTAACGTGTTCTTCGTTATTATTTGTAAGAATAGGTAATATTTTGCAACAAATACGTATTTCTCGAACAATTATTAGAATAAATACAATAGATACTAGTGTCCCTGATGTATAAATTATTACCGCAAGATTGGAATTACCATTTGCTGCTTGCATGCTGGAAATTTTATTTTCAAAGCCATCTGATGTTTGCCTTGATGACGTGAAACCTGATGGTTTGCTACGAGTTTTAGATTTTATTGTGGAACTTGCGATGTCTGCTGGCGTGAAATCTGTCGAAATATCTATCCCAAAATCTACAACACAGTTGTACAACGTGTACATTTCTTAGTAAATTGTAAGACTTGAGTATTTTGATATGCGACAAAATATAATAAAAAGAAGAAAGTAAACAGTAACCATGCTAAAACCGCATTGAAAGTATTTTTTTTAAATGAGAAGAGGGAAAGCACGGTAACACTGAACGTGGAATAAGGCATAATCGAGGATTAAGCATTCGCTGATAATCGGTCAGATTCCCTGTAATCCCTTTATCTTGATCAAGAAAACGGAAAATATCCATAGATAACTCAGACAGGCCCTTTTTGATATTTTTTTAACTTGCAGTATTGTGATAATACAAGTTAAACATCTAACAAAAAATGACATGAAGTGCGATCCTTACGAGAATTGAAGTCAGTTTGACTCTCAGTGAAAAAGAAGTTGAAAGGTGTATATTGTCATTCCATGTTGCGAGTTATTATAATTAGTTATCAGTTACATCATACGTGGCACGTTTAACTCTATTGTTTTCTATGTACTTAAACAGCCTGAAAACTTTGGAGTTACGAATACCCCTGTTATATTAATAAACTTTTCATGAACCTGTCTCGGTTTTTATTGATTCTCGCAGGACGCAGCTTAAGTATCGAATCCACTGGACAACACATTCATGCATATGCAGGAAACAAGGGGAGTTGACGATAGAAATTCTTTGGCATAAGAATTTTCATAAATTAATTTGTAAGATTACCTTTAATGTCAATATATAGTTAATACATATATACACAAATTTGAAACAAGCTGAATGAAATGGGCCAGATTCTATTGCGTCTATAATTTGGGGATAAGTGGGATATGTCGAAAAAACTTGTGAATGAAATGAGGTCCCCGATTATGACAAGGAGCACATGGCGGGTGTGATCGGTCGACAGAAGATGCTAGATAACCTTAGCACCTGATCCAGCCTGTGATGCTTTTAGAGGTGAGTGGTTGCTCTTATCTCTCTTTGTACTATTTTAATAAACTTTTGAGCTCATCTTCATGGTCCTATGAAGATAGCAAACTGTGACCATGCACTGAGTTCCGTTTAAACGATACAAATTGTGATAAGTGCTATGGACCTCTCAAAACAGATATAGGAAAGGGTGCCACCGAGTGGTAAACATCAACTGCCAACCAGTCACCCTCACCGTGTGCCCCTTGTCATCATCGGTTTAACAGGATAACCGAAGACAATTCAGTGAAAACAATGGCCTAACAATTTGTATGAAAGATGTCAGTCAATATTCCACTTAATGAGAGGATGTGTTTGCAAACAAGGTAATTTTATCGAGCAAAGAATTCGCGAAATGTTGACTTTATACGAGACTTGATATCTATGTATCATCAACTAATGATGATACTAATGATGATACTTTTATCCAACTCGTTGTGTGTTTTTATCCCCTCGCCAAGGTTCGGGGAGAAAAAAACACACAACTCGTTGGATAAAAATCATATCCAACAACAAATCGTGGGAGATCCTATATTAATTACATTACCTGTTGTTTGTGTACAGCCATTTATATGATTACAGTTTGTACAAGAAGTGCATTCCAGAGAACATTCGGGACCATATGTAGGTGAAGGACAAGGTAGAGAACAGTTATCACTATAATATCCAGGAAGACATTCTGCAATTAATTATAAGTAAATTGCTGTTTAATTCTAAGAATATTACACAGTAATATATCTTGCCCCTGGGCCACGAAGCAGACTCAGATTTAAGTCAAATTTTCAATTACTTGTAAGTTGATTATCAACAGTCTATGAAATCTCTATGAATCCAGATAACAGTACTTTGGTGGTGAAATATTTAAAAAAAAATCTAATTTTGCACCATTTGACATCTACAAGTACAATATAACGTTTTTGACTTACACTTAAGAACTTTCATGAGCCCGAGGCTTGCGCTTTTAAACGATGACCAAATGAACTTCATGTTTATGCCAAAAATAATTTTAGCAGAGAATGAAAAGATATGCACAATTCATCATATTAATTAAACACATCAAAATGTATCTCAAACAATATGGAGCTCGACCTTTACAGAAGTCCCCATCTACGTAAAAGTTTGTACAGCATGATCCATCTTCTTTGACACTACAAATTATTAAAAAAAGTAAAATATTTTTAAAAGCTTCATATCAGCATAAATAAAATGAGTATATTAATACCTTACCCGTCTTTGCAACTTGCAACACCATTTTGTCTGATAAAGAAAGGTATTATATGGCACACAAACACAAAATACTTAAATGGCATGCTTGATGACAGGCAGTATCATATCAAGAAGCCAAAATCCTCAAGTTTTCTTGCTTTTGTGAGATTAAGAAAATACGTAAAAGCCTGTTACTTTCTTTGAGAGCAGGGAATGTTTTTATCACGTTTCATCATAATATTTCCTGTACATGAAAATCGAACATCATGAAAATCAATGTATAATTTCCTTCAATGACTAGTAAAAAAAGAACGACAAACACTATGAGGGGTTTTCAAAAGGTTCTTGGACTAGTGCCATAAAATATAAACCGCTTTAGGTACATCGATGAATTTTAATAGTTAGTTTTCGTAATCTTTTCTATCTTTAGAATAACCCATAAATCAAAAGTTTTATTTCTTAATAAATTGGTAATGCTTTTGTAAGCAATAGTATGTCCATTGGAGGTTGCGCAGCCTCAAAAACTCTTTTGATGCGAACATTTGCCGTCCCAAAAGCCTGTTAATTCAGGAATGTGGTATGACACAATTGTTATGTAAAATTTGCAATTTTTACCTAAATCTGTAAGTTCTATAAAATTCTATTGTTCACTTTATATGGGGTCTCCAATCAATTAAGGACTTGAAAATTACGTTGAAAGGGGGAAGGGGTTTCTTTTTCCAACATTCTATAAAGTTTCGCCCCTGTAAAAAACTTGCATAGACCTAGGAAATGTTCATACGGACCACAGAGAAATAAAATGTATCCAGAGTACTTCTTTTTAAATGCAAAAAAAAAAAAAAGATTCAAAGAGATGAGAGATGCACAATTAATGTCGAATTGTAGTCAGAGGGTCAAAAGTCAGTCATGTCGAAAAGAGACTTTGATCATGAGTGGGAAATATATTGAACTCCGGCAAGCTAAATATATTCACATAATCAAGTGAAGATCTTTCCCTATGTATAGACCCATTTATAATATTATATGCATTAAAAGCAGCTGTTCGTGATATTGTAAATTCATATAAACAAGATAGGTTTAGGTCCTTACTTAACTCCAGCGAATCGCATCGAGATAAGTGTACGAGGTAGAAAGAGCGGGCATTGCGACACATTGACGTTTTCAAACCTCATGAAACTAAAGGGGGACAGCGCCTGGTGATCATATAATGTCTTTTTTATTTCATACTAATTTGGCAAATAGTCAACATATCAATCTAAAATTTTCAATATTTCTTAAACTTTTGTTATTTTATGTTCCTTATAAATTTTGTGAGAACAGACTACACAGTGTTTATTTTATCGCCTCAGTCCACAAACGTTTTGATAACCCCTCGTACTTGTTTTTTTTTAACTAATTTGTATGAATCGTTTCTGAAATCACAGTGGAAATAGTTAATGGAAAATTTAAGTAAGCATTACTGGAAGGTAATTGAATTGCAGAGCTCTGCCATTCAGTTGCCTTATCAGACCTTTCAGTGATCATATATTTGACTGAATGGTGCAGTTTTATTCTGTGAATATTTGTTTTAATTTTATTCCAAACAACCGGACTTTAAAGTAAATTACGCAAATAATAGAATTCATGATGTAAATGTATGGTGTCTATTGACCTATATATACAATTTAAATATAAAATTATTTGGGAATTATTCTGTTGCATAACATACTTTGTTTGGTATAGATCAAGGATAGTTTAAACAAGCATCATGCAGTTACGACGGCACCACAAACTTCTCAAGAAACAGCTATTTTTGCAGACTTTAAGCTATACACCGGCACCATTGGTTTTGATTTCATTCTAATATACACCATTGCAAGAGTTTTCGGTGTGAGAGTTTTAAATCCACGCCAGGAACAAAAATATTCCCTCAAAATGAAATTCAAATTACATGACCTTAATGAAATGAAGCAAATCTATGCACCAAGCCTCATAGACAAAATTTTGAATACAAAATGCAAAAAAAAAAAACAAAAAAAAAACAGAATTTAAATGCTCCCATTTCGTAATTACAGAGAATACACTTGAGTAAATTGATCTGATAATAGTTTTCCTGGTTCTAGAGATGGGGAACTAATATAAATCAGAGCTAAATGCTGATGTACCAAGCACATAAAACATTTTTTTTCAAGATTCAGACACAAAATCCTAATAGTATACTGCATTAAAATACTTTCCCACAGGCATTCCCAGCATTTCTGTAAGTGAATGATATAATTTTGTTATAACATGTGTTTGTTATGGTCTTAAATTGTCTTGCATATTTTCATAAGGTGGAGGTTTCTCATCGATAGGATATCAAATGTTCCGGCAACAGTGTTGTAATCCTCAAGGTTATATCTCTTGTGCAGAGGTCAATGACCAGTGAAATTTTGAAATTTATGTTCAGTCTATAATTTTGGACCCACTGAATTAAATAAATCTAGTTTACCTAAGTTTTGCCATTATCTAATGTCGATGAATATTGAGTTTCTTTTTCATATAAAAGTATATTATATAAATTTTACTTTGTGTAAAAGCTATTATTTCATGACATTATTGTAAAGCATACCTGGAAATTTCAGTACAATTGATTGGTTAATCCTGTTATAGACTTATCATAACTTGCGCAAAACGCTGCATTTAGGTAAATAATAAAATGTTTTCTTTGCTTTTACGGTGATGAACTGTTGCAATATTGAAAACAAGTGTAAGCCTTGAATATTGCATACAACATGCCATTGGACTCTCAAATGTCTAATTCACCCAATTTCAACGAATCTAGCCCAGTGAGATAAAATAAAACCACTTAAGTTATTTTTTCTTATACAAACACAAATTTTTCCAACACCGGTATAGTATCTAATATATATTGTATTTTGAAGAAAAAAAATCTACTTGAACATCTATATATTTACACCCACTGAATATTGAATTTCCTTTATTTGTTAAGAAAATCTTTGCCGTTCAGCGTCAATAAACGCCACTATACCACCTGTGATGATTTCTTATATATTTCAAATATATTTCTTATATATATATATATATATTAACAATAAAATGTACGGTATATATTTCTGCAACAGGTGCAACATTAATTCATATACTTACAAATAAAGCATTTTATTGTTTAAAAATATTCAGTTTGTACATGCACTTGTACAAACACATCAATATTATATGCTATTTTCAGCATCAGCATGAGTTTGTGTTGATTAAAACAATACACAGTATAAAATACAGACCAATTTTTTTATCCTTTTATAAAATATATAAGATATATCTGATGGCAGACTACCTGAGGATACTTCAATAATAATCTGACTAATCATGGCTTTGTTGTTCTTGTGAAGAAATCAATTATTGTACTATAAAGCACGTACTTCTGCAATCTTTGACATCATAACACCAAAAAATAATTCATGTGGTCTGCATTTACTTTCCCCTCCACATTGATATATGTGTTCGAGGGTTGTTTGGAAATTATGGAGAATCTTTTTTTTTACTCCATACAGGAAAGAGATAAAGTCATGAAAATTCGTCAACATTTTATTAAAAACAAATAAAACAAATGCGCAAAATTTCTAATTAATGGGATAATCAGATATATCCCGATTAAATTATAAACTTGCATAGTTTAGTCTAGACTGAAGAGTTCTCCACAGCGCTACACAAAATTTAAGGTATGTTTGCTGCGGCGCCTTGACTCAAAAATCCATTTTGACGTCGGAATTAAATTTCTATACCGTGCTTAATTTTTTTATGATCTCCGTATTTCTGATCGACATTTTATCAACTTTGCACAAAATGAAGTGAAAATAAAATTGGAAAGTTATATACATAACATGAACTATTTTCACTCTAACTATTAATCCACCGGGAGTTTGAACGTAGGTCTTGCGTATTTCGTGACTGAACACATTAAAACACCACTGAAAAAAAGAAATTAAAGATTTGTAAATTATTTCTTCCTTTTATTAATTCTTAGTGATTGCCAAAGGTATATGCCAATTTTCATCAAAAGATGTTCAGTAGAAAGAAGAATATATGTAAACACAATAACTCAATAATTTCCTCAGTACTGCTGATCACCAATTTTTCTCGAAACCTTATTTTCTCGAGAGGACAATTTGATATCTATTGGCGGGAGGCAATTTTCATGAATTCCGGATTTTGCAGTATATAATCTGTATTTATAAACACATACGCAAAAATGACATTTTCGCGAGCAGATTGTCTCAAGTAATTACGCCTTTAAGTTACTCACAAATAGAAAGTGATTTACAGTTTATATGTATAATCAGAGAAAACAAGCTTTCCTTCTTTTATACATTCAAGTTTTCTTCTTTTTTTTTCTGATTAACGAGGTGCCGTATAGTTACTTGATTCTCTCTGAAACCTATGTACTTCCGTTATTGAACAGATTTCTACACATAAATTATGAGGCATGCAAATCTTTTATGTGAACAGGCAGAATGGGGGATAATTAAAGGGAAAAGACAACTGGAAAAGACATAACTTTTATCCTACTCACTTTCACTTTGTCAGACGGGGATCCAGGATATTTTTCCAGGGGGTTGTTCCATCCCAGTCAAAAAGAAGTCCAACCAAAATATTCCCTAACAAGCAGAAAAAAGCCTAAAACGCATTTCCCAAACATGAAAAACGCCTATTTCGTGGTAGTGATGGTGGTGTCCACGGTTCCTAACCCGACCCCCCCCCCCCTCTAGATCCGCGCATATTGGTGAATATTAAATATAAAAAAAATATTTAGCTCAGGGTATTCATTTGTAAGTTACATTAAAGGGGTGCCCTCTGGGGTTTCCATTACGAAATACTTCTTACAGCATATTGAAATCAAGTGTGTTCACACTCTTAGGGAAACTATGTACACATACGAGGGTTGTTCGGAAAGTTCGTGGACTATGCCAGTCTTCGTTATACTATCTTCAAGAAATTTAAAATGAGCACATTACCATATGTAAAAATATTTATTTTGTTGATGTCTAAAGTTTCATTTCATGTGCTTTAATATAATTCATGTAATTTAATTTTTAAAATTAACACGTTTTGTAACCACGGAGCAAACTCAACAACGGTGTAACGTCAAAAACGTACCGACATGAGGTTCTCAAAAATATTATCCCTATACATTCCACACAGTATTGCCCAATACCAATGAACTCATTAAAATGTTTCTCTATCACTTGAAAACTATATTGCTAATAATTGCTCCAGTAGCATCATTTTGTTTGTCAATGTTAATTTTTTTCACTGCACAATTGTGCTTTCACAAGATCAGAATATGTGAATTGCCAAACTCTTAGCATGACGTTACTAACTTTCCAATGTTTTTGAAATTTTTTTTACAGATAATCCGTTTTTTTCACAGATCACCGTCGTCTAAGCCAAGTAGTCTATCATTCAAATACCGCTTGTACCATTTACACACATATGCATGGCTCGCTTTTGACATATTTCCTACTTCCTCCTCCATTTTCATAGTTTTTTTCTGGAGTTTTCCAAAGTACAACACAAAATTGCAGGGTTAATTGCTGCTCCGTGACGTTCTACGACGTCATAATTTTGCCTTTTTCAATGAGGACTACCTATCTTGTGAAACTGGTTTCTTTTCAACGAAGCAAAATATCATGTCATAATTTGGAATCGGAAACGATGAAACAATTCTTAATATGAACGTGTTGAATTTTTCCTTTTTATGTGATTTTAAAGAAGATATGACTTCAGACATTATTTAGTGTCTTGATTGTAAATTACAATATTTTTACCTGCTCCGGGGTCCGATTTTTCGCATTTTTCAAGTCTAAATAAGTTTAAAATAAACCACAATATTTAAAAAAAAAAATAATTCATATTATTTGAATTTACTGTAGAAATATCTCTTCCAAATTTGGATATGATATGACGTTAAGTAAAAAAGTTATGACGATAGTCCACGAACTTTCCGAGCAAACCTCGTAGTTTATAATTTAAAAAAAAAAAAATAAGAATTCAAGGGTTAAAAATAAAAACAAATTAAAGGATGTTCTTTAATGATTTTCCAACTGAAAGGTAGATGGACGTCATAATAGTTTTTGTGACGTTATGATAAACTGCAATTCTTTCAGAGGCGGTCATAAAATCTATACTTATAAAGTAATAAATTTTGCTAATAAACTCCGAAACGGGTGCACCAGAGTTCTTACTTACTCCTCTAACAATACACTATATACAAGATGATGTCCGTAAACTATATCTAGATTTCACTCGCATAGTAAGTATTGTACATTAAATTAAAAGTCTACTTTCATTTTCTATAAACAGGTATTAAATGGCAAAAACGTGAGTACGGTGGCGTTTCCAGTTGGCGGATCCAAGTTACTGGCAATTTTTAATGAAACTAAAAACAAGCAATTGTTTATTTATTTCATAAAACTTCATCACTGAATTATTCAATCAAAACTTGATTTAAATGATATAAAAGAAATAAGTTGTAATAACTGATTAAAAAGGGGAATGTG
Organism: Saccostrea echinata; assembly: GCF_033153115.1. NCBI lineage: Eukaryota > Metazoa > Mollusca > Bivalvia > Ostreida > Ostreidae > Saccostrea > Saccostrea echinata. The sequence goes on from NW_026889760.1 coordinate 4,610,585, forward strand.
CAAATTATTGTTGTCATTCACCGATCTTAATACTGACGGAAGCTTCTAGAACATCATATAGTATCGAGCCCGATGTTCAAAAGAAAATAGCTGCATGAACATAAAAAAAGCTTTTGTGTTAATGGTCATTGAAATAATGGTAAATCATTGATAACACTATACGGTGTGAATATATTTATTTATCAAAAGACTATTACATATATGTAGTAGGTTTTCCTAACAAATTTAACAAAATTTGTTTGTAATACTGAGAGCATCGTGGCAACGAACACGAAGTACAATTTGTACTTCGTAATAAACTTGCTTACATGAAAAGAGAAAATTAATGAATAAGGTATTGTTCAAATACAATGAAAGCTGTTAAATTTTGTGCTTTAATCGATACATTTCAGTTTTTTTTTTTTTCTGAATACAGTCTTTTGTATCAAATACTCGGCCTATTCATAGGGCGTTAAAAGCCAATTTTTACACAGGTACTTGGGTCTTGGATTATAAACATGTATGTAAAAGTACATTTTTTACATATCAATAAGGTACATACATATTTATAAACCAAGACCCAAGTACCTTTGAATCCCCCCCCCCCAAAAAAAAATCAATTTATCGGTATAATGTGATTATTTGCTGCTTTTATCCTTGACAAAAATGAAATAAGATCATCTGAAGTACAATATCCATAGCATAGTATTCACAAAATTTCACAATAAACGTCGATTAATGAAATTGTTATTTTTCAAGTTCTTACAAAAAAGGGGGGTGGGGATGGAGACGTACACCTACTTCATGCGGGATTTTGAACCAAGTATTTCTTCCTGATATAAGCCTGTAGGCTGTCAGTAGAAACTACAATATATTTTCTGTCGGTAGTGGTATAAATTCAATTTCCCGCGCTTGCGCGGGATTTCATCTAGTTCAATAAAAGAGAAAGTATGAAAAGCATGCTCTTGAAATTATAATACAAAAATTTGAAAATCTCACATGCAGTTATGTTTAGTTCTTTTTGTATGAATTCTAAGTATATGATATAATTTGTAGTACTCCATAAAAGCAAGACGATATCGTAAATTTTGACATTTTGAGATGACGGCTCTAGAAACCAGGCGATAATATAACATTTTGTGCTTTTTTACATAAATACATAGTATGATATTACTCTTCATCTATAATTTGAGCAAAAAGTTTGTACAATTTGCTTCGAGGTGCGATAATATAGATCTTTCCCATATAATCCTATTGTAAATACACGCCTATTTAGAGATGGTCCCTAAAAAAGACCCAGATTTTCCCTTAACTTGGCATATATACTGAATTCAGTATAACTTCATAGGGTATAAAATAAAGGAGTATTCTTTTGCAGTTTTCACACAGTAAAACTCCAGTCGGCTCCCTGAAATATCAGAACTTTGTTATTGTACACCTTTACACCAAATGGGTCAAAATAAGCATGCAAAGTGTTGTTTTGAAAGTTTTATAGCATTTTTAACATTCAATAATGAGTGTTACGAATGTACTGTACGCACACCCAGTATAAATTATAACATAATACAGAGCAGAATTGATTGTAAAAAGCTTTAAATAATTCTTTAAACTGTTTCCACGTGACCCTACAAGAATCCTTATAAGCGTTAGACTGCATGCAAATGATTCGATCGAGTTTTGCTAAGCGAAAATGAAATTCGTGTAAAGTCATCGGAAGAATATCGATACATTCGTTACTAAGAATGAAAAAGTTAAATAATAATTCAAAATTATATGTTTCTTTTCAGATATTTTTATCATTAATCGAAAGACTTGAGAAAGATATGTATATCGGAGATTTGACAAACCCAACTGCACTGTAAAGCAAGAAAGTCTTCAAAATAGAAATACCGGGAAAACAAATTTTGCTTCGTTGTATTGTTGTTATCAAGTCTAGGTAACGCAAGTTTTATCTTTAGCGTAAAACTTATGATTAACATTGAATTGGAGCATTCAAAGATGAAGAATATGTAATGATAGTCCATTTTGTGATATGAAACCTTTAATTTTCTAAAACTGAATACTTTCAATATTGAAGAGAATTTGCATGTCATGCACATTTTCTATTTATGTTGATTTCAGTGACGTTGTAGCTTGAATGGGATTATACTCGTAGACACTTAACACTTACGGATTTAGAGGGGGCCCAGGGAGCCCGGGCCCCTTTTGTGACCACAAATGAACATCAGATTAGTAAAACATTTTTTTTTTTTGGGGGGGGGGGGGTTATTACATTAATTAAACCTAAAATGTTGCTAAAATAAGTAAAAAAAAGAAATGTTCCAAAACATTCCTAAAACCTTGGGGCCCACCCCGAACTAAAACTGATTGGACAACCCTTTTAAAGAATCCTGGATCCCCTACTGCTAAAAGGGGTAAAACAAAAATTAACGACATGGTTGAGGCGTAAGCCGAGACCCATATGCATTTTCTAAGGACTTCGTATCTGCCTAAGTACCTGTAAAATTTATCTTCTTCAGATATGAATATTATCAAGGGCCCTATATTTTACGAATTAAGTCTGCATGGGTCTACTTGACTAATAAAATCTATAAAGTTTGATTTTAAAAAATAAGATTAAAAGAACTAGTACTGTGAAGTAAATACGCAAATAAAATATGAATCTGCTTTGTTGTATGTGAGGATGACAACTGATCTGGAACAAAATGAGAATTCTTTAACATTATATGCAATTTCAGATGTCATCACCAAAAAGAAGACACGTACTCTATTTACATAAAAGGACCTTGTGCTGATTGTGAAGTCTCATTTTGTAATCGATTACCTTAATATTTGACTATTAATGTCAAAAATATCAAATGTCCTACTTCAGATTCTCTCCTGATAAGGCCAATTTCCACCTTAAACCCAGTTTGATAGTGCATGAGCTCGGTAAAGCCTCTGGAGGATCATGTGGTTATCAAGCATAGACACGTAACTATTAAAAAAAAACAAGATGGAACAGGTTATTTGCAAATTATAAATCTAAGGAGGAAATACAAAAATAATTCATTATTTTTACTTGACGATATCTGAGTTGGAAGCTAAAGATTTAACTTGACTTTGTTTCCGAGTTAAAAAAAAAAAAAAAAAAAAAAAAAAAAAAAAAAAAAAAAAAAAAAAAAAACAGGTAAGCTTACAAGCACTTTTTTTTTTAAAAGAAAAATCAAATTTATACAATGCAATAACTTACCAGCTACCTTCGGAAAATATTTTATGCGTATCTGCTATTTAATTTTTTTTTATTTTTTAATATGAAAATAATGTAATCGGTCATTCATCTGTATATTGTATACACAGCAAGCACGATTTACAAAGCCAAAAGAAATCAAAACTTGTTTTCCATTAAAATTAGTGGAAATCAAAAGAATAAATTAATATAATTTATATATTTATGAGAACATAATTATGTTAACAATAAGTGACAGGTTCTTCTTATTAACGATTGATTAATTTTATTGATTGATGGTTGTTTTACCCCCCCCCCTTCTTTTTTTTTCACTCATATGAGATGTACTTGAACGATGAAATTATAAGCTGAACAAGAGCAACTGAAAATGTTTTCTTTTTTTGGCAAATGCTGCTACCTTGAATATTATTTGGACTCTTAATATCATACAGTGTATCATCTTTTGCGTCAAAAACTATTCCTGTCCGTTTAAGGAAAAGGCAAGTCAGTTCTTGTGCGTTATCAAATGTCCCCTTTTTCGTTTTAATAATGTCAAGCATATTCAAACAAAGAGACTGGTTTTTAAGTTTGATAGACTATAGATAATGCTTGATAAAAAAAATCAACTTTATGTAGTCTGTAATAGGTGCATACATTACCTAAAATACCTTAGCTACTAAGATATTTCAGAATCCTTAGGGTGAGAGAATCAAATATTCTTATGATTATATATATATATATATATATATATATATATATATATATAGTTGTAGTAAAATGTGCTTTATAGATAAAAAATAATTTCATTACAATGTGTATTGGTTACAATCCTCTGATAAAAATAATGTCATTACAAAATAACTTTATCTCACTTTCATTCTCAATGACCGTGTAATATAGGACAGCGCCGCGAGGATTCCTTGGGCATCGGGAGCAAGGTTTTTGACTTGGCTAGATGGCTGAGCGGTCTAGCAAGCCATTCCCTTACTGCTAGGAGACAGGTTCGTAGGTCGAGAGTTCAATCCCGGCTTGGAATACCAAAAATATTAACCTCACCCAAAAATGAAAATCTTGTTGTTGTTTTTTTTTACAACATTTATCCCCCTCCCTTGGCAGTCGATGTCTAGATATTTATGGCCTCCATAGAATTGTATTGGATATCTTTTATTTTTGGGGAGTCAGAGAAAATTTGTCTATGTGAATTAAAAAAGAATGAAGAATATGTTATTTCACATATGGTATTCTGAAGCTTCGTAATATATAATAAACAAGAAACAAGTTAAGTCAGCATCGTTCTTTAATCCTCACGAAAATATGAACAGCAGAAAAGGACAATTAAACCACAAGAGCACTGTGCAACAATATATTCGAGATATGGTGTTTATCACATGTTATTACTTAAAAAACTCAAAGGATCTTTTAGAAACTTCGAAATCAAAGAATTTTACCAAAATCTATAGCATCAAATCGTACGATTTTCATCATTTTAAACAAACATTCTCCATATTCAATTAATAAAGTCCGGGTATTTTGTCATCATAGACAAACGCTTCTTCAATAAAACTCGTAGATTTGCATACATTGTCAATGGTCATCTGTAAACTTATTTCCTTATCACATTCTGATTCAATACACAAGTTCTCGAGGTTGATATTGAAAAGATATGTGTTTTTCATTAATAATATTTCGGAGACAAGGTCTTCCAACAAACTGAATGGGTTCTAATTGCAGTTGTTAACAGACCTGTTTTTGTATTCATATAAAAAAAGGTGAAGATAAAGAGCATTAATCAATCTAGAAAAGAAAACCTCTAAACAATACAATTCTATGCAGGGCAAAAAATACGGACCACTGGAAATTCCAGAGGTGGGATCAGGTGCCTAGGAGTAGTAAGCATCCCCTGTAGACCGTTCTCACCCGCCGTGAGCCCTGTGTATTGATCAGGTAGACGGAATTTTCCGTAGTCAAGTCTAGTATAAGAACAGAGGCATAACAATTTGTATGAAATGAGATTTAACTTTTTCTTATATCCAATGTGTGCCATTGAGTTCAAATAATGATTGACATGAATGATACGTATCTATATCCACAACAATGTTAATATATTAATGGATATGAATGAAAATTTACATCCTCATATCCATGTACAAAAGTGTGAAAATGATAATTGAAGTGAACGAGATTTAATTTCTTTAAAGCCATGATTTGGTGATCATTATGATAAAGTTTTCCTCATAAGCAATTTATACTGTGCATAAATAATGATGCATTCGATATTACCTCCTCAAGGTTTCTCTTTGCCAGAGGTTTTCTTTATTTATAAGCGAGTTTTGAACGTTTTTGTATTACAAGAATATATATGACATACCATTATGTTATATTTTGTACAGTGATATAAACAAATAAATATATTCGAAAATATATCAGATGAGGAACAGGCTAGTGTATGTTTTCTAATGTATTTTTGATATGAATGAAATATCAAGTTAAAGAATAATCAAGCTCAAACATTAACTGAAAGTATACAAATTGTGAGCGGAGCAAACATGGACCTCTACCAACAATGTATTTTTTACGTCTTATGATTAAATTAATTAGTCAATGAATGTAAAAAGTGTGTTTGACAATATAAACTATATATTATAGTAATTACAAACGATAATCGTTTTTCTTTACTCATTTCTTTGCTATCCTGAGTCTTATTGAAGGAAATAATACTTAGGCATAATTTGTTCAAAATTAATATACAATTGATTTGTAACAGTTACGATATTTTACCCGACAAAAGGACAATATTCTAGTGTGAATATAATATAAATAAGAGAAATCTGACTTTTTTGTATTAATAATGCATATGTGTAAACAAAAATATTCTATTTTAGCCTTTTTCGACTTAGCCTTCAGTAGAGGAATTCAAAGCAGGGCGAATTCAAACAAAACTATGTCCTTGCGAATTTAAAACGAGAAAGGTAGGCATAAAAGGGCTAAACTAACACTGAGTTAAAATAACCTTGTATACAGTATGCAAGCATTTGAGCACTTAACATCAAAGGTGAAACCGTTTATGAATAAATAACCGGATGACCCAATCTTTATACAACTCCATGAACCATTGAACACATCTTCATCTTATATTTACTTAATTTAATAAGCTATCAAAAATATCTTTTGCAAGTATTGTCTCAAACACTACACAAATGGTCAAGAAATATGCGTGTTGCATCAGATATCGTGTATTGGATGATCGAAATTGTTCGTTACCGTCAAAACATTAATAAATGGCTGATTAAAGGAAATAATTTAATGTAATGTTTGAAATCTGTATCGTCCAAAAAAATACATTAATTTTTTCTATAAATATTGCACACAAATGGTGTTTATAACCAAAAATGCTACAATAACGACCAATGATATACACTACAAAACAATTGCTGGAATGCGGTCAAAATGTAACAAATGAGTATAATTCAAATCCATCAAGATTGAAAATGTGATTCAGTATGGAGATTCAAATGATGAATAAGTATGGCGATATCATCATTCTTGTCTTATTCACATTGGTTCCATACGAAATGATTGGGATTCCAGAGTAGATACCAGTACTGTGACGTCGCAGTCACGTGATTCATAATGAAAAGTAAGTGTGGTTTTATCACCATAAGTGTATTATTCATTTGATATTACTGGTAAAGTTATTCAGTTTGGAGATTCCAGTGATGTATTAGTGTGGTATTAGCATCACTAAAGTCTCTCTTACTTTCGTTCCATTAGGATTGATTAAATCTAAGGGAAGATACCTGTATTGTGACGTGTCAGTCACGTGATTTCTAATGAAGATGTGGATGTTAAGCTGTTGTTACAACAAGATTGATTACATGATTCAGCCAAATTAAATTATGAAGAAGTGTTGGTTTATTATCATTACTGTTTCATTCATGTTAGATCCATCAGAAATGATGGGATTCCAGGGTAGATACCAACATTGTGACGTGCCAGACATGTGATTCAATATGGGGATTCAAATAAAGTGTTAGTGGCGTTTTATCATCATTAGTGTTTCATTCACATCCGTTCCATCAGGAATGATGGAAAACCATGGCAGATACCAGTATTGTGGGTACCACTGTCCGTTCAGCAAAGCGTGATGGCAATAATTAAACCACCACCCTGCTCGGTAGGTGGCAGCACAGTCGTATGCAGTTGTTCCGTCGTTGTCCTGGTCAGGTGTACTAAAGAACATACCGGAAATATCAGCATCAGCTACTCCCGTTTTCAACATTCTATCACCTAAAATTAATGTAATATACACTTAATGATCAAAACATGAAAATAATTTCCAATTTCTTTGTTTCTCCTGTAGTATTTTGCACACAATACAATTTCTTATGCGTATGAAATATTATGTTATACCCAATCTTTATACTCCATCTTCATTCGCCATATAGTGACTAAATGATTAATGACTAGGCTTATTTTCTTTATCCCTGTGATCACATGACTGACTCTCCAATTCAATCTAATCACATGACTTAAAATATTCATTGTTTATAGGAAAATTCTGACGAATCACCAAGAGAAAAAATATTAGTTTTTAAACAATATTCATTTTCGGTTGTATGTATTAAATGTAGTTTTCTCCAGACGTTGTTTGCTTTAGTTTCTTCATTGATGCAATTACATTAAATCGAATTATAAATCATTCAAATACCCCAGGAAAAATTACTATGTTAACTACTTTTCCATTGATGAAATGTATATATATACCTTATTTTTAGTAAATTAAGATATTGATATTTTATGGGTTGTCTTACCAGGGGTATTTCTACGATGATTTATTTTATAAAGAACTTTTACATTTACGATAGAAACAAAATTAAAACATTTCTGAAATATTGTGCATATTATTTCTTGTATTCACAAAAACAGAACACTATCACAAAAACAAAACAGCAACAGTTTAAATAAATGTTGAATAAAAAAAAAAGGAAGGATGGAGGCATGAATGAATATTTTATAGATTGTGAAAAGAAATGATTATTTACTCAATATATGATTAGATAATTCATAATAAAAAACGTACTCAATGTTCCCTGGGAAGGTCCTGCGAGAAAAAGTCTGTACTTGTCTGCTTCATCAGACACGGAAAACTGGTCATACATCTGATGATAACTCGTACCGTTGTTTAGTGTGATCGAAACATACAAGTATGGGTTAATGTCCTTAGTAAACAGGTGAATGATCTCATTTCCTTAAATCAAGAAATAAACAATACAGTGCATTGATATATTTGGAATTGTAAACAGGTGAATGATTTCATTTCCTTAAATTAAGAAATAAACAATACAGTGCCTTGATATGTTTGGAATTGCCAAAGCATTGCATGGGGATTTTTTGCATTGTTTGTCTTCAAAATCAAGTACAATGTTTTACATACATTTGATCAGAACTTTGTTTTATTGATGATTCAGTACAATGATCAACATATCAGGGTGTATCATTCTCAACTCGGTAAAATAAAACGTTTTTATAAATGTGAGAACTTTGTACCAAAGGTTAAGATATTGATGAAATACAAGCTAACTTTTGAAACAACGGAAAAATTTGCGACATCTTTGTTGAAAATAAATACTTATAAAATACTATGCAAAACGTACTGATGTATTTCAGATATAGAATTTGTACTTTGATCTGATTACCAATCCTTTTTTTTTTACTTATTTTTCTCATATGAGAATGATGATCAATCTCAAAAATCCTCTAAACAATACATTATCTGTACAGGGCAAAACACGTACCCCTGAAGCATCAGGGGTATAGGATCAGATGCGTAGGAGGAGTAAGCATCCCGGACATATCATTAAAATCCATTCTGATCATCGATAAATAATACTGAGAAGGTGAAGATAAAGAAATGTAATCGATCCTCCAAAACCTACACACAATAGGGCATAAAACAAGTACCCTTTGCAATTTGTAGAGTTTGGATAAAATGCTTACGAGGAGTAAGCATCCTCTGCCGACAGATCATACCCGCCGTAGTAATGTGCATTGATCAGGTAGACAGAATTACAATTTGAAATATGTCAATCAAAATAAGACCTAGTAACAATATGGCGGGTTAAAGTTACTAACTAGATATGTTGATATTTTAAAAAGTAGCATATAAATATATATTTTTAAATAATTATAATCATGCAATTTTGTAATAAAGAGAAATCAGTGATTGTGGAAAAAACCACCGTGAAATTGAGATTTTAATCTATATCATTTTATCATACTTGTTATTCTCTTTCTCTCTCTCTCTCTCTCTCTTTCTCTCTCTCTCTCTCTCTCTAAAAACTGTACAATTTGAAAGCATAAAAATAGTTTTCTGCATTATGTACTGTAAAATGTACAAACCAATCCAAAATGCGGTTTCTGCCTCCCCAAAGCCAATCTTATACTCCACCCAAGTCTTGTCAAAACTCACAGCTCCGCTACGCCGTCTTTGAATTGCCTTAGAATGATAATAAAAAATATTAAATTCATACAGATATTATCCCCCCCCCCCAAAAAAAAAAGACTATACGCACCATAATTGTTCAAAGAAATGTGTTTTGTTGGTGTTTGTTTGGTAGTGAGTACGAAATATTTTTCCCGATAACTGTATAATACTTCTGATCACAATTATTTCTCAGGCTTTTCAGAAAGCAAAAACTTTTCATTTAAAAGTAATGTTTTCAGAAATCTTGTCTCACAGGCAAAAGAAACGCTATGACACAGTAGCCATTTCTTGACGCTATCTACGACCGAATTAAATGTAAAACACGACATATAATGACTATTCTATTTACCTACCGTCCACCCTTCGCCATTTATCACTGTCACAGGCTTATTATATACAACATGTTACAATGTATGATAACTTGCACATGCGTCATCTTATTCATTCATTTACTCATCTCAAAATCTCAACATGACATAGTAGCCATCCCATTTACTTACCTTCCACCCTCCGCCATTTGTCACCATATCACAAAATACATAAACAATTATACACAGTGGCTGTCCTTATTACTTACCGTCCACCCTCCGCCATTCGTCACCATATCACAGAATACATAGACAACGTGACATCGCTTTCTGTACGGAGATATACCATAAATTCCCGACTGAGTCTGTCCATTGTTATAATACTCCTGACAATCCTTTGGTAGAGCTGTATCTGAAGAAACAAACATGATTTATAGTTTTCCCTTTCTTTCATTTATTTTCTTTTTTATTACAAAAGTTCATGATCCCTAAAGACAAAATACAAACATTTACCATTAGAAATCAAAAAGTCAAAGTTTTATGCTTTTTGAATCTATATCAACTTTTCACATACTTAAAGTTTTCTATTATATAATATTCAAGTGAATAAATTTATTTAATTCAGATTTTAATCGTGATTTTGTCGCGAGCATGACGCAGTGTAAGAGAGTTTGCTGTAGGGTGGCGGAGTTTATCATTACTTCTCGGGTTTGAATCCAAGTGCGGTACGTGGAGATCGGCCATTCGAATGAGATCGTATAAATGAAGGTCCTGTGTCGCATAAGATGCTTGCAGGAAAAGAAAATCCCCCACTGCTTCCTGGCCTTGAGGGCGGTGCTTAGGTTTTAATTTTCAACCTTCGATCGGCAAGTGGTGGCGTCTCAGTAATTCTTGAAGGGACATTTAACAAATAAATCAACAAAGAAACAAACATAACGATCGCGATTCTTATACATTGAAGGACAAAGTTATAAGTATATATATCTTTTCATTTATCATCATCAATATTGTATTTTGGAAATTATATTCCTTGTAAAGCACCAAAAAAGAATTGTGCTTTAAAAGTACAATATAAATTAAAGCACAGCAGAAAAATAAAATAAATCAAAGAGAAAACAAACGTGAATTGTAAAGAATATACTTTTTAGTTACCATGACTTTATTTTCATTTTAGAACTTATATACATATAAAAGTATTCGTAATGGGCATAAAAATTCATAGAAAACCTCGTAAATGATACGTACAACCTGCGCAGAAATACTTCCATTCGGGTTCTGGAGAAATCATTTCTTCCATGACACAGAATCTGTGGAAGCGACATTTATTTACAAACGAGTTGAACCCAAAGCAATGACAGCGGTGTTTACACAGAAAAGCACAGTCCGAGAGGGATTCACCGTCATCTTCAGATATTAATCCTGTGTCTGATTTAAGGTCATCGAACTCTGTTTCCGTGATATATAACTGAGCAATTGCATTCACTGCCACAAACACGGACAACAAAATGTAGAAATCCAGAAAACCGCACTTGTTACAATTTGTCATTGTCTCAATTCTTATGTCAAAATAACACGAACCATTCAAAATAACACCGACCAGTCTAAATAACAAAAACCTGTCAAAATAACACGAACTTGTCAAAATAACAAAAACCTGTCAAAATAACACTAACCAGTGTATATAATACGAACCAGTCAAGTCAAAATAATATGAACAAATCCAAAAGATCGTAATGTTACAGTTTTTCATTGACTTGAATCTAAATTGCATACTAAATTAGATTCATCCTTCCTCTCCAGTGAAACTCATTATATCAAACCGACTGCTTATGTGTAGCTACTTTTGTTATTACCTTGATATCCATTAGCTTTCCGCTAATGAGAGTGCCTTTCTAATTGCATGAATGAGTGCACTGTTTGAATAAGTAGCATTAACAAAACAAACTGACAGTGCAATTGACTGTCAACCAGTCAGAAACATAATTTCCCGTCAATGAACTGAGATATTTTTCTTTTGTATTTAGATGTTAAACTCACATCATCTTACAATATTTACATGTTTCGAAACTTTTCCAATTCTTTTTCGGAATATATCATGAATTTATAAATTTTAGGGGAAGAAAAAAAGATATAAAATTTAAATGAAATCAATAAATGTAGCAGCCCGTAGAATGAAACTTGAAATTATACATTTAAGTATCATGAAAAATGAAAATAAATTTCCTTTATGATAATATGTCCAGGCGAAAAATGGAAAAATCGAAGAATATATTTCAAGGCTTTAAGACAATTCTCATAATCTGAGCTTAAACTCTTCCAAATTTTAATATAGATGGTTTAAATAGGGGGATTTATTTTAGGTACAAATAGCGGAGACTTTGAATTCCCTAATATTCTTCAATCTGAAGTACACGTAAAAAGAACATAATTATTGATATAAGCATGACCTCACTATTTATTTTGTCTTATCTGTTTACAGTTCTTTTAGAGTAAAATGTGAAAATGAAGAACAGTAATCAGTCTTAGAAGTCCATTCAAACAATACAAATTAGGACCAGAACCAACACCGATCTCTAAAAAAAGAGGTGAGATCGGGTGCCATAGAGGAATGGTATTTTTTAACAAATCAGGGCTTTTATAGACAGTGTTTGGCAGTCTTTCAATGTTTATAGCATAAATAAACATTATTTCAATGAATTAAGAGCATTGGGGTGATATTTGAAAAAAATTGTAAGCAAATTGTGTGCAAAAAATTTATGCTTTACTGGAAACACTATGTTCTGTTCGCTAACCTTTACTAAAGATGTTATTTAAAGAAAGGGTTAGGAATTCGAATGCTTTCAAATTATAATAGAAATATTCGAATCCAAAATATGTATCGTCACCAGTAAGAATGAGGAATTTGCTTGATTTAAAATTAATAAGAGTTCTGTTTATTAACAAATGAGTTAACAGATATGTAATTACTTTTGTGAATGTCGATGTCATAAATAAAAACTTATATGTGAGGGGATTTTAGTTAATCAAGATACGAGATTCCAATTACATTTTCTGTCACAAGGGAAATCAAAAATTTAAACCCCCTAAAAACATTTTTAGAATATCGATAAGAAAAGTAGGTGAGAGATATATGGTTTTTATTTTTCAAATGTAATATTATGAGATCTATTTCTATATGTATTTATTCGTTTTTTTTTTTTAATTTGTTCATATCGTTTTGAGAAATATAATCTTAAAATTTGATTAACCAAAAGTTCGTTTGCGCATCTGGATTGAGTTGCCTGAGTAAAGTTTTATTCTATGATTTCATTGGTTCTTTGATTTGATCGGTTATTTCTTATTTTTTTTCATCCAATAATACATTTTCATTATAAGTATACATTTACCGCGCTTTACCTATGTATGTCAGAGCAGTAATACGTTTTCATGTAGTTAATCCAGAGTCCATCGTATGCATCTTATGGTATGTAACGTTTATATTTGATTATGTGTTTCATTGCCATTTAAAAATTATTTTGATTGCAAACTTTTTACTTTATTGTATTTTGCAGTCAAAGTTGTCACTGCGAGCTTTTAAAGCAACGCCTGGACGAAGAGAAAATTCGGACTTTGCAGATTGATCCAAGTTAATTTTTTCCGCAGTTACCTGTGGTCCCATAATGCTTAGCGAATTGCATCTCGCCGCAAACCACGTTCTCGTGGTAGCAACAAAAATTCAACAAAATATAAAATCACCTTGATTTAATGGATATATAGCAGACAGATAGTAGATTAACGTTTTTGATTAAAAATAGCACTGTTCAGACTTCGTTTTGGTAATGCAACATACATATGACGTCAGAGTCTAGACGTAGCAAATGTCACGTGCGGTTTGACGAGTCCGATCTAAATTAAAACTGAAAGGTATCTGCGCTCGCCCTAACGGTCGCACCGTCAACATATTAATGAGTCTGTAAGATTTCAATTTGAATTGTTTACAATACACATTTTTTTTTATAGAGTTCATTTTTTTCTTAAACGTTTACTGTAGGTAAATTATTTGATATACTATTTTCATATTTGTTAAATAATTTCTGTAATTTTGACTTATTATATACTTTGTTATTGGTGGTCAATGCCTCATTTCTTCTTAAATAAATGATGAAAACATAATCTGCCTTGCTGCTCGGTTACACAAAGGACATTCATTCAGTCCAAGTCTCGTACAGAAAGACCCAGGGTGGGGAGGATATTGAAAAATTCCTTTGCCTCGGTCATTTTTTTAACCTCCAAAGAAATACGGTTATGATACCTAACAATAAGTGGTATTTGCAAAGAGGTTATTGTATTGATTAAAGATTTTGTAAAAGCTGGCTTCAAACGAGATAAATATTAATAAAGTCGATACGCAATTCCTTCAGTAGAAGTAAATTCTTTACGCTACTTTCTATATGCATGCACATGTGTATAGAGACATTCGTGTATCTCTTATATATACTAAATAACACGTATAAATGTCAGGAATAACACCCATAATCTCTTGAATTGTTGAATAAAAAATCCTTCAAATATATAACGCTTACAATTAAGAAGAATAACCATCTTTCCAGTGAAGGATACATTAAAGTGAGTTTTTTTTTTTTACCCTTGAATTATAGATAATTTAATGTCCCTCCCCTGCATATGGTCCTTTGTTCAGACACTATTTTATAAGGAAATTGACAGGGTATTTCTATTTTCTCGGAGAGGATACATGTTTGGAGATTTCTGAATTTGAAATTAAATTAAGAATTTTGTCTGAAGGCACCCCGAGACGAAAAAAGTATAGAGTAGACCTTTTTTATTGTTCTGAACACAAATTTTAAATTTCTGATAACTAAGTGAATTAATATATTTTCTTTTATTTAAATTCTATGATCGTTATAATGACCTTTCAAGCAAATACCATCTATCATTGGGTCGTGTTATGGCTGATGTTTTTCATACCATTTGACTACGGAATGTTCCGTCTACTTCATCAATACATAAGGGCTTAATGCGGGTGTAACCTATCGACAGAAGATACTCCTCCTAAGCACCTGATCCCATTTCTGGAATTTCCAGGGTCCGTGTTTTATGCCCTGTTTAAAGATTTGTATTGTATTTTTAAGATTGATTACTGTTAGTTATTTTCACATTTTTCATTAAAGATCATGGTCCCTAGGGCCTGCATTCATAGCCTAAAATGAGAATAGGGATAATTTACAAATTCTCTTTATAGAGAGATAATAAACATGTATTATACTAATTAACTTTTCAAATTACGTTAGTCACGACTGAATTAACGGCGAAGTTAATTGTGTTATTAATAAATAACGGAGAGCCAAATTCCTGTTTTGAAAAATAAAAGTTTTCTGAAGGTTAGGTATTTGAATATTTAATATTCGTAATGAAGATTACAGAGGTTTCCAATCCAGCAGATTGGTGCTAGACTTTTCAACAACTTTAATGAAAAGTGTCTTGTGAGCAGCAGTTTCGCAAAATTTAATTAAAGAAAATAAGCAAAATTAGCAAATGATATGATTGTTTAATCATTAAATCTTCAAAAGAATACCAGTATTTTACATTGTTAACATTGTTTAAACGAACATTGAAGATTTAACAAAATACTGATTTCTTTCCAAGTTTTTTGAAGGAGAACCCATCTTGTAATTTTTGGAGTGATGTGTGAGTTCCATTTTAATATAAAGATTTCTTTGTTTATTGGATTGAAATCATTATAATACCATCATAATTTTTTTTTAAATATTAACAATTAAAAGGAATTTAAGAAGATTTATGCTTTAAATGGTTTTTATTTTGTGTATGTAAAGATAAAAGTGCTAGATCAAATGAAATATGAAGACAGTGAACAATTATTAACATTTTGTGCTACAAACTAAATGAAAGGATTGTTGGATGTTAAATATTTTTCGATTTATTTTGGTTGGTTGTGAATGATGCACATATCAAATTACCAAAATGTAAATATAAATTTTCTAGAATGTTCAAGATTGTCACTTCTTGCCATTCTATACAGTTTTTAATCAGTATAAGCTTCTTAGGATACTACTGAGAAATCTTGAATAAAAACTAACTTCGTTTGTCGTATTGGATAAATATTCACACATCTTCTGACGTGTAAGTCAAATACAATTAAATCATTGTTCCATCGCTAGGCTAAATGTTTTACAAATATTTATCAAGAAACATCTACAATATTTACGCTGGGAATCAAATAAAATTACCGAAAAATCAGTTATCAAGCTATGTAAAGACTAGTTATTTTAGAAAGAAATATATTGATTGAATTTGAGGCAAAGTTCATGCGGTATCTTGAAATAATATTATATTTGATCTAAATTTTGCTTTAAAATTATATAGGCAACTAAAATGTTACAGATTTGATGTATTTCTGATATATTTTCCATGGACATTGGAATGATGGTCAGTTAAAGATAGAAACTATGCATGAGAAATCTTTTTAATCATATTAATAAAACAAAATCTCTTTCCTATCATTCTAAGTAGGAATTTTCCCCAATACATAAAATATGTTATTTTGGTTCAGAGGTTGAATGGGCGACTTTGATTTCTCCAT
Organism: Saccostrea echinata; assembly: GCF_033153115.1. NCBI lineage: Eukaryota > Metazoa > Mollusca > Bivalvia > Ostreida > Ostreidae > Saccostrea > Saccostrea echinata. Next base: position 4,627,162 of record NW_026889760.1, read on the forward strand.
GATTGATATTATTGTTCAATGTGACTGTCTTTGTACATAATGAAGAAGAAATCTTTAATCTTTCTTTTTGATGACTTTGAATTTATACTATTATCTCAGTACTCCAAGACTGGAAAATACAGATTCGAATATTTACAACATTTATTCAAAAAGATGTGAAAGTATTGATAAGGGACAGCTAGCAGCTGTCAACAGGCATGTACAGATGAACGAGCCATGCGTTCATGTCATGCAAAGAAGAAAGTAGAAATACAAAAGCTGGTTAAACTACTGAATATCTTATTTTGGTTTGCTAACAATTCTATGTTGCGTAGTTAGAAATACATCTATAGGCATATACGCAGCGTAATACATATAACATTCGCTAAAATATATTATATCCAGTTTCTTTACAGCAGAGAACGTGCAATATACAATTGGAGTAAATATTTTTAGCATCTTATTTACATGTAGTTTAAGAATTAATAGATAAAAATTTATATCTTAATAACTTATACGTATTCTTATTTCAGGATACATTAAAGGTTTAAGTCCTAGAGGCTATTCAGAATTTATACTTGCATATATGACAAGATGTCTAAGATATAAAGAGATACTTATTGAGAAATTCTTATTTCATGCATATTCAAGTTGATATCTGCTCTAGAATCGCGGAGTGACGAACTGATCCTTACGTCGCGAGTTTGATTCAACTGGGGGATGTGGAGACCGGTCCTTCGGATGAGACCGTATAAACCGAGGTCCCGTATCGTAGTAGGTGTTGGCACGAAAAAAGATCCTCACTGCTCAATGGCTCTAAGTGCCGGGTACGTATATAAGCATTTTAACTCTTGTGTGCTTTCAAAAAATCTTATGTACTTGTTCTAAAAGTTCGTTGAAATCCCAAACTAATTTTATTGTTTCTGTCTCTGCTCCTAGCTTCAATTAATTTGGGGACTTTCCTGTCGTCTTATATTCCATTGAGTGATAAGCACTCATCACAAAGCAGAGCTTCTAATTTCAATCTGTATGTTGCTCATTTACATAAACGCTTAGCATTTTCAACAACACGTGGTTGAATAACCTAACCAAGCAATCAGACGGAGTAAGAATGACGTTGTGTTGCTACCTTCCTTGGATTTCAACGTATTAAAAACCCAACAATTCTAAACACTTAAAACATGATTGTGACGTAAACCTTTTGTTTGTATTGTCCATTCTATAGCTTCATGCTGAGCTAACTACTCAAACAATCCATTAGTTTTACCTTTAAGTGTCCATTCTTTTTGGAAAACTGTCCATTCTTTTCTCAAAAAGAATGGACAGCTAAAACAAACAGAATGAAGAGTTACAGGTAAACTTTGGAATGTGTTCAAGAGGGAAACAAAAACAAATAAATTAAATACTTTTTAATTTACATGTAAATAACAAAAAGAACGCGGAGATCAAAGTTAATCCAGAACACAATGTCTGCACAGCATCCACTCAATTTTACTCTTTTAAATCCATGAATAATGCACATTATTTCAATACTCAAAACTTAATTTTCACAAAACTTGAATTCAAATGAAACAATTTCACATTTGATTAAAATTTCGGAAAAATCATTCCTTCGAGGAGAATTCATTTTCAGATAGAAGTACATCTAGTGTTAAATCCTCCACCCAGAAAACAGTTGAAACCATGAACACTACACTGCTGTAGTTAATATTTCGGTAGAAAAAAAAATAAAAATGAAACATTTCCAGATTTGATTTGAAAAACATTTTCAGGTCGAAGATTGACTCATGGCTAATCCAACACTCAGAACACGATTTGCATCCCACCATTACACTGCAGCAGTTAATATATTCTCAAAAACAGGATTCAAATAAAACATTTCCAGGTTTGATTCAAATTTGATCATCTGTATCTGTCGTTGAAGTTCATTTCTGGGGTCAAAATTTGGCTAATATTTCTTTTACTCTTACTTTTCTGTTTCCGGATCCAAATATCACTAATTTTGTGCATAGTTTGGTTTATTAGATTTTGATTCTGTCATATACTCTCTCCATCACAGGAAAACATGTATGCCTTTAGAGCGCAAACTGATATTGAAGCATCGAATACTTGTATAAATACTAATCCACCTGTAACTGTCCATTCTTAAGACAAAGACCTTTTGTTACTGGAATCTGGAAACACAATGGCTATTCAACAAATTGCTGTGCATCCCTAGCTTACCTTTGACTGTCCATTCTGTAAACAATGAACTTGTCATTGTATGTGTGCTACCTGTCATATTTGCTACCAGTTTTGTACATTTTTTATTTAATTTTCAGAACAAAGGAAATCATCTTTTAAGTAGGAGAAAGGCCCCAAACTGTCCATTCTGTGAGAGAAAGAACTAATCTCGGGCCTACGGCCCTCGATTAGTTCTTTCTCTCAAAGAATGGACAGTTTGAGGCCTTTCTCCTTTCCTTATGTTCATGACTTATGTCCAGATTTCATTATAACTGTTAAAGATTTCCATATAACCAGATTTTACAGTATTTAAATGACAATGAATGTGCATGAATTTAAACTTCTTTATATGGAGGATATAACTGAAACAGATTTCTTCCAGTAATTTTACATCTTTATATCCAAGATTTTTTTTTAATAAAACTTCCCTTATAGACAATTTAATCTAAGAAACTGAAAATTGACATTGAGGAGTTTTATAACTCCCTTATATCAAACTTTCTTTATAAAAATCTGTTATGAGCAAGTTTTACTGCACATAAGTCATAATGTACAGAAAAAGTTTAGATTTCTCTAAATACACATTTTCTTTCTGCAGAGGTTCTTATAAAGGAAGTGAATAATTTTATTCCCTACAGCAAACATTTTAACATAGCTTTATTGCATTTCATTAATTCACCGAATAAATTAAAATAGGTATATTAATGATTTGTTGTTGGGTGTGGATTTTTTACACGAGTGAGAGGTAATTATGTATATATATATATATATATATATATATATATATATATATATATATATATATATATATATATATATATATATATATATATATATATATATATATATATATATATATATATATATATGTATATATATATATATATATATATATATATATATATATATATATATATATATTAGGGATGTAAATTTTGTCAATAATTCATATTCGAATTTTCAATGAAAGTATTCGAATATATTCGAATATTCGATAAAATTAATAAAATCTGGTATATTTTAAATATGCTTTTTCCTACTTTCATGAAAGGTTTCGTGTAGGTATTCTTATATACTGAAACGCAAAAGAAACGCAACAAGCAGTAATCTACAAATATTTGAATTTTTTTATCTAATGATTTTCAAAAATGAATACAGTAAGGTAAAACTCGATTAAAAAAAACATCAGAGATTTGATAAAAATGTTAAATGATTTTCTTATAACTTTAGAAAGTAACACATGAATGTTAAAACACCCCCACCCCGGCCAATCAATTACAGCGTGCAAAACTGTCATGTGCAGCAGTTGCAGCTTGATTTCTACGATGCAATAGGTTCATCAATCTCGAGATCTGAGCGAAAGAAATATTCTTTGCCAATTTTAAATGCCTGTTTTTCAGATGATGAGGTCGAATCTTCTCTAGCCAAACGCAGTGTATTAACCCTTGGACTTCCGGTCCAAGGACTGTCATTTATGCTAGTGATACGTAAGAGCCTGTTGAGGCGTGATGTGGTGCATATTTGCATCTGCAACTCTCCATTACGTTTATTTTTAGATTTTCCAGCTTGAGCAATAGAAATGCACACTTAAATCATTTTTAAGAAGCCTTGGCATCGCTTACGGAAAAGAAAGGAGAATTTATTTTTTCGAAAAATTGCTGCATTTCTTATGATGAACAGCTACAAATCCTTAAAACCCCATATTATTGCCAAATGTTTTGTTAAACATGCAATTTTTTATTTCTGTTAAGCGGACTCAAACTTAACGTCCGATAATGTTATGAAAATCATTCAACCGTTAAATTACCGATATTTACAAAGTTGAAGATGTCTTCACTTTTTAGATAAAAAATTATATCCTATATATAATATTTTCCCCTAAAATAGGATGTTGCGTTTCTTTTGCTTTTCAGTATATTTAAAATAAAATTGTATGAAGACTTTTGTAGGTGTACAATAAGGGATTCCATTTGATACTTGTAATTGTTTGAAATAAATAATTGATTTAAATGTAGAAAAGTATAATTTTAACAAATGATACATGTGTATTTATAGTAGCTCCAACTAAGGAACCAGTCGTCTTACCAAGCAAGATAGTCGTATACTGTTCAGATTTCAATCCGCGTAATTAATTACAATTATCAGCCTAATCAGAAATATGATTATAATCTTTGATACATTGTTTTTAAATAGACAATTTTCCTAGGTAATTAACTAATTTCCCGATAATGAATATAAAATTCAGGATTATGTACAAACTGAGATAATCAAGTAATTTACTCATATATTCTGAAATTGAGCCCTTTACAATATTAATTACAGACTAATTCTATCGGACATTTATTTGAATGATCAATTAAATTTGTTTTGATCAGTTCACTGTTCACGTCTTTTAGATATTCTAAGAAGGTTTTCATTTCGTTGTGCTCGATTCTAGATCCGATCGTATTTAACTAATAAAAATTATGAAAGTACGTTTTGTATCATACATAAAGCATTATTGTGTACTTCTTTAGCATCTTACTCAAAACAAAATAATTTAGTAGATCTATATAAGATAAGAAAACAGTGAAAGAAATCGGGCGATCGAAATTGATCGCTAGTAAATTAAACAGGGATAATTCCAGCACTGTTCGAATAAAATAATTATTAATCACAGTACTTATTTTTGTGAAATCTGAAAAACACCGACTATTCGAATCTTAAATTCATATTCGAATATCAACTCATCGAATGAATATTCGAATGTTCGAATATTCAATGACATCCCTTATATATATATATATATATATATATATATATATATATATATATATATATATATATATATATATATATATATATATATATATATATATATATATATATATATATATATATATATATTCTTCGGTTTGAAATTCAAATGAAGAGATGCGCAAATGATATCCAAAATATCGATGACCTAGAAAGAGTTGTCAGGGTTATATTTGAGTAGCTTCCCTTTACATTTACGAACCTAAGATGTCAACTTACGGGGAAAATGGGGATATAGCAAAAATCAATAACACATACCACTGATAAGTTTTTGCGCGTTATTTGTTGGAAGCAGCTGGTAATGACACGACAATTTGAAAACGTTGTTTGATCTTTATGAATTACTCCGCGTCAGAAAAGTTATGTCATAAATTTTCAAACTAAACTATATGCTATATGCTGTGCAATTCTTTGTTCTCGTGTTAAATCTAATCATTGAAAGATAACTATCAAATGATAAGAAATGAAAGTAATTTATTTTCTTTGAAGTATCGAAGAAAAAATTGGACGGAAAACTTTTTTATCAATGCAGTACGAGCGTTGATGATGTTTTCCGTCTAAATTTTTATTTGATACTTCGGTCAAAGAAAAAAATTTAGATTCATTTCTTAAATCCTGTTGTGATGCGTGGGGAATGATAAATTCTGCAGTGATGGGTACGGACTGGGAACTCATTTTGTGATGTCTGGGGACTGAGAACTCCTAAACCGATGATATTTTTAACCTGAACTTTCTAAAACGAGGTTAGCTATTGACAAATAAATTGACTTTCAAGTAGTCTTCGTAATCGTCATTTTTTATGATACATGGATATCAGCATTCTCGTTTGAACTGTTGACAAGGGTTGTTTACTCCTCCATGGCACCTGATTCCACATCTGATATTTTAGAGGCCCATGTTTGATCTGCTCATAAAGGTTATTTTTTCAATGAACTTTTCAGATTGATTACTTATTATTTCAGGAGTTGCCTCGACCAATGAAATTAAAGCATATTCGGTGTAGAGGAGTACTAAGTAATTTAAATTACTTAAGCATTTACAGGAATAATTCGGAAAAATATATGTAGTCCTTTTAAAATAGCATACTGGGCTAGGCGTATGGAAACAATCTATTTTCACACTATCCCTCTGTTTCTGTATAAGGAAATTATCGGGACGAAGATTTATTTTTCCTCTGATGCTCATTTCACGTCAGTTAGACTCCTTGCGTGGCGAGGCGAAGTGTAATGGTATAATAATATATATCTGGACAGTAGGTCACACGTATGTGGAATTTGGACAATATCATGTCAGTATACAACGATATGTAGAGTCTTATTAGAGGCAGAATAAGGGATCATGCATAAACTGTAAAATTTAATGCTTGTCACTAACACATCTAATAACATGTCAGACTTTTACCAGTATCACTAATTGAGTCGAGTGAAAGACATCAAATTAAAAAATAATGACTAATATTCAACCTAAATATTTCGTTAAAGTTAATAATTCATCAATTTTCATTTTACCCATCCGCTCAGAATTTGTAAATAGGAACAGAGTTTTTCTAATTCTAAGTTTATTCAATTTATACTACATCTAGAATAGAAAATGAAAATATTGTTTCATAGGAACCCTAAAAATAATAACTATTCATAACTATGCCTATCTTCATAAATATATCTAAAAATTGCAACATTAACCAACACCTATCCACCCACCCTCTTTAAAAAAATATCATTGTCAAGTTTGCTCATTCTATTTAGAAACATTTATGTAAATACAGAATTAATGGAATACAAATATTAATAAAACTAGAACCGAGCTCGTTGCAAAGCAACGAGTAGGTCTTCCGTTGGAGCTGCAGGCAGGAAGAGGTGACCTTGAGTCAAGGTCATGCCATATCATAAGGTTATAAGCAATCTTGTAAGAGGTATCAACTAACAATGTTTCACTCTGTAGTAAAAAGACGATAGAGGAATGTATGTGACCTTGAACTTGTCCAAATGACCTTGCGAAAGCCATGACACACTCTGGTTATGAGCAAACCCCATCTGTGTATTACTGACTTCTCAGATTCACACATTTTCATACATCCAGTCAAAATATCTTATCCTTAGTGACCTTGAACTTGAGTTTAGGCCATGTCACACTCTGCATGATACCAACAATGTTTCACTAGAAAAAGACGGTGACGAATTTAAAGTTTCTAATCCAAACTCATCCAAATGACCTTTCATCAAGACTATAACACACACTGGTTAAGAAAAATCCCAATCTGTGAGTTATTGACTGGATAAGGTCAGCCATGTTCTTTCAGATCATAGATCGAGTCAAATAATTTATCAGGTTCCACACAATGATTTAAGGATTCATTGTGAATGTTTTTGTCCAGTTTGGATATTGAACAAGACGTGTTTGTGAAACACTGATGCCCCGGTATTGCAGCTTATGGCAAAGGTTTAAGCTTCTCAATTCCGTATCCAACTCCAAGGTCAAAGTCAAGAGATAAAGAATTATGTTTCCCAAAGAAAGATCTCGTCTCAGTGAATATAACTGTGAAATATGAAACCGCTAAGACTAACTATTGAAAAGCATGACAAAGGTTAATTTTTTTTTATACTCAAGTCAAATGTTAAGGTCAAGGATAGATTAACGGTGTCCAAAGGAATGCCTTGTCACAAGAAATAGACATTGAAATATGAAAGCCCTAGCATTAATTATTCAAAAGTTATGGCAAAGGTCAACTTTTTTTTCAAAAGTAGGTCATACCCCAAGGTCAAGGACAAAAGGCAAAACTGTCGGTACTCAAGGGAGGGACTTGTCACAAGAAACACACATGTAAAAATACGATGTTATGAATGAGATTAAAATGTTTCAAAGGTAGGTCAAACTCTAAGGTCAAAGGTAAAAAGTCTAAACTTTTAATTTTTTTTAAAGTACGTCAAACTCCAAGGTCAAGGTCAAATAGTAAAAACTGTTGATATTCAATGAACGGCGTTGTCACAAGGAATACACCTGTGAATGTGAAAACACTAGTCCCAACCGTTCAAAAGGTATTGCCAAGGTTAGATTTTTTAAAAAGTGGGTCAAACTCCAAGGTGAAGGTCACAAGGTCAAAAATATTTATTCCAAAGGAAAGGAAAGGTGAAGTATGAAAGCCCTAACGCCAACTGTTCAAAAGGCTAAATTTTGCATAGTTGGTCAAATTGAAAGGCTGTAGAAAGGATAAGAGAGACTCCGAGATATTCAATCAAGTAAACTTATGATATTGCAGATCAAATAAAGCATGAGCTATAAGAGCAGGCACGTAGCATCAGCCTCCCCCCTTTTTTTCAGACCTAACTTTTTACTTTAGTAATGTTCATTGAAAGTCCCGTTGGCCCCCACTTTTTGTTGCAGTATAATCCCGTTGTCCCCACCCCCTTCCGCCAGGAAATAGGATTCTGGGCTATTTTTCTATTTTGGTTTTGCTTGTGAAGTCTTTTCAGGTAAGTAATTTTTCTTCTCTGGCTGCCCCCCCCCCTTTTCAAAAACGATGCTATGTCCTTGAAAAGTAACATGTAGAGATGTCTGTCCTGGCATATATAGAGAGATTGTCAATCAAATGGCATGTTCAACGCAATAGCAGCAATAAGAAACTCGCCGACAGTTTTTTTTTTTTTTAAATTCCAAATTCCTTTTTAATTTCTACAGATATTTATAATCCTTTCAATGTATCTTCGTGGATTATTGATGGAATAATTTTAGTTACCTGTCAAGTTTAATATTATGGTGTTTGTGCTTTGTAGCAAGGATTTGCTAAATACTTATAATTTTCTATGATTGTACCGAAAAGTAGATACATGTTTTGAAACAGAGCTGCCGCTCAAGCTTTATTTCTGTCGTGTAGATCTAGAGGTCTTTGTGTATATATCATAGGTAAAAGTACCAATACCGAAGATCAAATCCCTTCAAAGTTATATTATTCTTGTTTATTACGCCCCTTGCAGTGGCGGATCCAGGAATTTCATAACGGGGGACAAAGTAGAAGGCAGGGGAGGGGTCTAGGGGGGGGCTGCATTGAAGCCCCCAGCGGGTCTATGACAAAGCCCTGGTGGGGATCCAGGGGCGAAGCCCCCAGAAGTTGACAAATTCTTACAAATAAGAGATGTTTTTTCCTTGATTTTAGGATAATGGACATATAAGTTCTACATACAAAAAATTCAAACGGAAGGGGGGGGGGGCGTGCCGGCCCTGGATCCGCCTTTGCTTTTCTTATTTTATACATGTAGTTATGCACCTCACCAACCCTTCTTGTGTTCAAGATGCTTCAGTCGTTTGTTTGCATCATAACCTAACAAGAAGTCCGTGATTTTTTGTGTGAAGTTTAGTTTTTAAAAATCCGAAAATGACAGGCTAAAAGGATATGTATTATTGATGAAAATAATGAAATTGGTAATCAAAGTTCAAAATACACGTGCGGTGGCGATATTCAAAATTGACAGGAAGTCGTTTGACTTTTTAATACGAAGGTTGTCCAAAAAGTTCGTGGACAATGGCGTTTTTGTCAAAATGATTGGTTCAAGATATGCTTATTGTATACCAAAATATTAGTTACGAAAATCAAAGTCGGAATAGTTTGGGTTTTATTGTTTGAACTTAATATTTTTGTAAAAATCTCGTTCATTAAAGGTCGCCGATAGTGCGCACGGACCAGGGTTAAAATGCCATGAACTTTTGAATAAAGTGATCTGATTGAAATGATTATTTTCTTTTTAAAACGAGTCAAAGCTGAATATCTTTAATATATCACAAATAAAGCGGTAATCGCCATTTTCTGATATCTTTAGTATCGCTTACTTACTAATTATAAATATCCAAAGAAAATATTAAGTGGAAACCGCAAGAAGTATGTTTCAAAAATTGACAGAAAAGCGACGTCGGCTATCCGAACGGGAAAGCGTCCAACCATACAGTTATGGTTAATATGGTTGAAACGTCGTCAAAAACAAAATATTTATTCAAACAACTTAAATTTATTGGAAAATATTTAGTCTAGTGATTTGTAATTGGTGTATACGATTTTTCAACGGTGTGTCAAATTTCGGAGACACTACAAGAAGTGGAAAACCACGGTTATTTGATGAAAATAGGATACATTCCTATTCATAACGTTGTTAAAAATATAGCGCCTTCGGGCTGGGCTGTGCATCCTGAGTTTACGAAGTGTTAATATTGATGACGCTCGTAAATTATTGTGTATTGTTTTGAATTTTAAAATTTAAATTAATCATAATCTATACATTAATATTATTGCACACATTTGGCAATGTGGCATAATAAAGAAAAATAGCGTGCGTCTATGAACATGCGATAAAAATTCAAAATTTATATTTCTGAAGTTATCATGAAATAGACGTTACGTCAGACTGGCCTGTGCGACTTCCATATACAAAGTATTAACACCTATAATGTTCAGTAAATAGTGTGCAATGTTTTAAATTTTTGTACATTTACTCAATCATGGTCTATATCAAGATATTATCGTACATGTTTGCTTTTGCGGACTTTATAAAGAAAATTAAGCATTTGTCCACGAACTTTTTGGACAACCCTCGTACACTTAAAGATGTGGTCAAGAGGAAAGAGTTTGAAAGGTTTGATAAATACACACCATGCATCACAGAGTTGACCATTATGATCAGGTCACGTGGTAAGTACCTCTATCACAATAATTGGCACGTGGAGCACCTGCATTGTTTTCTTATAATTAAGTTAAAAATTTATTTTTAAAAAATGAAGATATTAGTCAATAAAACTGTAATGGTTTGGGTCGTGGATATCGGCCTGGGTAGCTCAGTCGGTACAGTACCTGACTAGTGATGCAGGGGTCCCGCAGAAAATTAAAGAATATTTGTTAAAGGTACGTGTATAGTCAATCAGATTAGAAATACAGCGATTATCAGAATTCCGGGCCGTAAAAAAAGATCTGATTTTGATTAGATTTCAGGTATAGGCGAATGTGTGTGTACTGAAGGGGTTAGTTAATTCATTCAAGATTTATTATATTGTTCGTTTGGGCGAAGGCTTCATAAAAATATATACACTGCCTGTACAGTGAATGTTCGGATTAATTCAAAAATCGGCGGACATTAATTTATTTTAGTTAACTAAAGGCAATGTTATTTCCAGAGACATTTATATTTTCTGTTTTTTTGTGTCTCGGATTTTTCTTTTTTGTGATTTACCGGTTTACAAAGGCCTGTGTTTAACAGCTGTTCATAAACGCTGCCAATTAATATATGATCAGAGAAAAGGCCTGTGTTTTAACAGCTGTTCATAAACGCTGTCAATTAATATATGATCAGAGAAAACGAGACATCTCCCGGTAATTCATTTCATATGGAAAATATATGGATTGACATCTTAGTATTTACCTGTGTAATTACGATGTTACAAACCGTGACGATGACTGGCCAGGAGGACTACCCGTTATAAAAACAACTCATGATCAACTCAGCGGACCTATAATTCACTTTAATATATGCTGTAAATCAATAAAATCATTTCAGTGTAGTCGATATTTTATTGCAAAGATAATGGGAAAAAAAGACGGGGTTTAGAATTTTTCTGTAATTCAAACGCTTGATATGCATATATTTGGGGCGCTCTTGCATATGCACTTATAAAACGTGCATGTTCTGTACTTGCATGCGTGTACATTGTATGTGTCCGTAAAACCTTTAGTGAGCTGATAAATGTGTTCTGATTTTCAGAAAAAATAATGGGAACCTATAAATTATTACATGTTTATCATTTTGTTCGCATACAATAACAAGTTTAGTAGAAAAAATAATTTGTTCAAGGTTAGGTGTCTAATAAATTTGTAATATTCAAATACAGTTACGCATGTATGTCTCATTCTAGATATTTTGGAGGCGCGTGTGAATGTGGGATTTTGTATTTCCATGTATACTTATAAAACGCTCGATATGCGTATATTTGGGGCGCTCTTGCAAATGTATATAGACAGTTGTACATTTTATGGGCTTCGACAAAAGAACGTATATTTGATTACATACATGTACATTTAAGTTTCAAAAGTTCCATTACTAGTAGGAATTAATTAAGGTAACATATTTTGAATTTTATTTTAAATAAAACAGACAATTACCTCGATATCGAGAAATAAATTGTTTATAAAAATAACTATGCAACTTTCCTGTAATTCAGCGAATAAAATATTGAATAAAATGCACTAGCGATTTAATCAAAGATAATATGAAATAATCTGAAAGATTCAACATATTTATCCACTCATGATTTAGTTTACAAAATGAATTTGGAATGACCATTCTATGATTTGTTTTGTGTATGACTAGGTCGCTGGATCACACGCCGATTGATCCCCAATGACCTCCTTTGCCACGCGCTATCGAGGGAGGTGTTACATAATTGTAAACACACAAGGTGAATGTAAAAGGCGTGAATGGCTGTGAATAGTCTATGCTTCAAAGTTATGTTTTATTTTCTCACTATATTGTTTGTTTTTATATGATAAGAAGAAAAGGTTATCTTTTTCCTTTTTTTAAGTAGACTGGTTTATTCAACTTTGAAAAAAATGAAATAAAAGGAAAAGTTGTCAAAAAATAACTTGGAAATAAAGCACAAAACACTTCAAGAACCTTATTCTAAAGAATATTAGCATCTGATGTAGCCAGATTTATTATTTATAGTAAGTTTATTTTAGTTACACGCATGAAGAGCTCTCGTTTACTTGCTGAATGAGAACAGTTACCTTTATATGGGTCAAGCTTCTGGCGCATTTAAAACACAAGACTCGAACAAAACAACATTTTCATGAGATCAATAAGATGTTAAAGAACAACTTGTTTTACGACAGCCATTTCGAAATATTTACCGTTTTTGAGTTATAAAGCAAAAGTTTTAAAGGGCTCCAGATCCCTAATTTGAGGGGCCAGCCCCTTTTTAGTGGTGTCAAATGAAAGGCCTTTAAATTGTGCACAACTTTTATTCTACATGTTTTATCAAAATATTTTTAGTTTTAAAGATACAAAGGAAAATATGTCTAAATTTTCGCTCTTTTAGGCGTTCTAATTTTTGACCCCTATATAGCGCCATTTTGAATACCGAAATCGAAAAACAAAAACCGATGTGCACAACTTCAAATTCGGTAGAATTTCTGCTCCAGCTTTTGTAGTCTCGGAGCCTTTGTCTTGAATTGAAGCCTCCTAAATTTTCATTTAAAGGGAAATAACTCAAAAGCGGAAGTGACTTTTTGAACTGTTTGACAGCATTCTGATAGAGTTTTGTAACGTCTATAAACTCTGCAAATTTGAGCAAAATCCGTTAAGAAATGAGCGAGATATGAGGTCTCAAAGTTGGCGTCTAGGAAAATTAGAAAAAAAAAGAATAATAATCTTAACCATCAGAATCAGTAGAAGGTCTTCCTTTGGAACGGAAGACCTTAAATAGCATGTCTCTTTAATTAACATTGCTGTGTGGTTGTTTAAATGAATCATTCACCTATTACTCGTTATTCCTAATATAGTCATGTGTCGGAACAAATTGCAATTTTGAAAAAAAAGAGATAAATTACCAGCTGATTACTTCGATTTTGGAATATTTCTGAAAGTGCTGAAAAAAAAAGAATAAACAAAGGTTCGTATGCATACTTTATATTAAGGATAGGCTCTGCTTTTGGACAGCTCAAATAAAATATAATAAGAGGAAGACACTTGAAAACTTACGTAAATGAAACCTCAGAAAAGCAGTGCCAAGTATTTGTGGTGAATTGTTGGTATTTGAAAATAAAAAGGAGATAAGAAAGAAGGCCACAAAATCATATTTTTACAATTTGCAATCAAAATCCAAGAAAAAGTTTACCGGTCCTTTAAGTCTTTTACAAAGCTAGGTAATAACGGCTTGTCAAGTTAACAAACAAAGCCAACAATTTTGCATGTGCCAATGCAGGGCGCAGAAAATGAGAAATATGCTTAAAATGTACTCTACATGTATACATATTTTTTCCCTTTATGATTCAAAACATTTCAAAGGCTACCAATTGCTTTATGATTTAAGGATTTGGTTTCATTATTAAAAATAATTTAGTAAGCATGGTATCACATGTATACAAATACATCGCAATATAATGTATATGAAAATGAAATTTAATAAAACGAACATAATGAAATATACCTGTAAGATGGATTTATTTTAAAACATAATGTTCCATTCTTGTTCATGACGTCATATAGAGCAACGTCAAAATAACGCAACGTTATCATAAACAATACTACTCTCACATTTATATAAAGATTTGTACAAACATATAATGATAATTTCATGAAAATATACACTCTCTGAAAGATTTTTTGAGGAATATACTGTAATTTAATTTTGACACGGGCCCGAATTTGGCACCAGAGGCACCTAGTTCTTTTTATTGTTGAAAAGATATTTTTTTTTTTTTTTTGATTAATCACTGTTCGGTGTTGTCTCCTTTGTCATTTAGAATGTTCATTTAGACAAAAGAAAGTGGAAGTTATTTTTTTTATTATTATTTAATGCTGCAATGAAATATGGAAATAACGAACAGTAATCAAGTTCCAAAGTCCATTGAAACAATAAAAATCGGGGAGAAGTACAAACACAGATCTTTAAAAGCATCAGAGGTCGTATCAAATGCCATGGAGGAGTAAGCATCCCCTGTTGACCGGTCACCGCATAGTGCTCCTTTTCATGATCGGGTAAACGGAGAAATCTCATAAGTTAACCTGATAAACCTTTTGTAATGTGAACAAAGACGCTTGTCTTATTTATCACTAGAGAAAGGAATTCTTGAACTCACAATATTTAAGGATCCGCTGAAGGCATTTTTGAAACAGTTTAAACCCTGTTAAAACTCTCAATATCCCTGATTGTTGTGACATGAAAGTTAAACCCCTACAAACCATTGTTACAGTTATCTAGGATAATTGATTTAAGTGTTTCTGAAGTATGAAACATCCTGAGTACATCTTAATAAATTAAAATTAAAAAAAATAGTAGCAAAATTCCTTTTTAAAAAATCACTCATTTATCCACAATTTTTTTCAAATGAAAAAGTTAAATTGGTTCGCATACATTTATAGAGTGAAAAAACATCAAACGCGTTGGTATTTTATTTTTAGATTTTTTTCTCTGAACTCATTTAAATTCTATGTGCAGTTCAATTATGTATGAGAAATTCATTTAACATCTTAAATAGTTGGAAGATTATATGTTACATTTTAGCTTCTGCTTCCTTCATGAACAGCTTTACGCAAAATAAAAATGATTCTCACATCTTTGTTACTAGAGGGTATATGGATTTGAGATGTATAAAGGGTATTGACCGATTCCTCATCATTCAAAATTCTTAGTAGGAAGAGGATATTTGATATTTTATGTAATATTTAACTTCATTTCCTTTGATCTTTAGTAGACAAAGTGTTTCTATGAAATTCTACTCCCCTCATGAACAGCTAAATACAAAATAAATAAGTTCTCTTTACGAAAAATGATACATTTTATTCTTCCTCGTAGGTAACTGGTCAATGGATTGGAACGCAGGGACGTTATTGATTGATTCAATCATTGCAAAGAATTCTTAATTTATTTATGGACTAATTTATTCTATGCCAAATTATGAAGACCATTTTATCAAATCAAGATTTATATTTACTGTACAAAGGGAAACCCCTTTCACGACAAATCATTCACATTTATCAAAATTAAATTATTGATGACATCATGTACTTCAAAAAAAATTTCTCTCCCTCTCAATTCGGCGAATTGGTTATTTTTATGAGCTTATGTAGTAGAAATGATGAGATGATAAAATAAATATGACGATAAAGGACAACGATCTGTCTAAAAAAAAAAGCCTACAAATAAAACAAATAGGTGAAGAGGACAAACAAAACGGACCTCTGGAGATGCCAGTGGTGGGACCCTGCTTAGGATGAGTAAAAATCCACATTCAACCGATCACACATTATATTTTGATCAGGTAGACAAAATGTAATATAAAAACAAATACCTAACAATGGGTATGAAATATGGCAGTCAAAATACGTTGTATTGGCTAAAACGGTATTACAACAACCATAGAATTTAAAAGAAGAAAAAATATTCGATTAATAAAATTATTGAACTCGCAATATCAAGAGTAGAATACCACTGGTTTGCCCATTTATCAATTCAAAAATACAATTAAAAAAAAATAAATAAATAGATAAATAAATTAAGGTGCTGATATAGTTATATGTCCTTCATGTCAAAATCAGTTGTTTTAAATTTCCTTTTTCTCTGTACGTTGAAAATATATCTTATTTGTTTTCATAACGTAATATTTCAATTTTTTTATTAGGGTATCGTAAAGATATGTTCAAATCTTATCAAATAAGGCACTTGCATTTAGGCACCTCTATAATGATAACTTTTGTTATCACATTTTTGTTGTTTTTGTCACATTTTGTTCATCCTCAACATGTCAGTTGTTAAAATGTACGTCACAGTATCAGCGACACAAATATCAGACAACACATTAATAATTTATAAAGCATTTCCTACAGTGCAGGGAACTAATTTTGTTACATAAACCAGCATCAGAATAAGCATTAGTAGCATCAGGATCGAGCTAGCATCAGCATCAGCATTTAAAAAACAGCATTACCAGGATCAGCATCAGCAAGCAAAGGATAAAACCAGCATTGACCTACATAAAATCAGCATTATCCTACTAGCATCAGAAAATCAATGAGTTTTAATTCAGTAAAAAATTAAAAAAGAAAGAAAAAATATTGGTTAAAGTATTCACATTATTGATACATAGTGAGATATTATGATCAAATAATTGTAAAAGGCACTTTTATTGCTTTAAAGCAATGCTGAAATTCATTATCTACTTCCGGTAGCATGATGCTACTTCCGGTAGCATTGACCTAATTATAAAACAGCATCAGGATAAGGATTACTAGCATTAAATCAGCAAGCAAAGGAAGCATTCAAATCAGCAAGCAAAGGAAGCATTCAAATCAGCATCGATGCTGTAACAAAATTAGTTTCCTGCACTGTATACTAGACAAAGACATTTTTATACTAAGCAGAAACATTCTTTCAAATTACACATTAATTCATTATGCAATAATAAAGGGCCAATGTTTAGCCTTTTTTTTCAGGATTCGGACAAATTTTGATGAAATTTTCTAATTATGCTCAATATTATCATGTTATCACTTTTTTAGTTCTCGGAGTTAAATGATATGTTGATTTTAAATCGTGTTCATAGCACATCAAAGACATAATGATGTACATTTCTTCAAACAAGTAAACACTAGTAAAATTAACTTCATAACACAATTTATATATTAAGATTACCTTACTAACAGTATTAAGACTTTACTGGACACCTGCACTGTCCCCTATAATTTGCCTCTAAAAATCACAACGGTCTTAAGTCATTGGGAGTTATATGAAATTTGAGAAAAAGGATCAAGATAGAAAAATTATCATATGGAAACCTCTTTTCGCATTGTATGATTTTCTAACATTGGCTTTTGACCATTAGACCTAAAAATATTTTTTAAGTCCTCAGGAGAATATATATATATATATATATATATATATATATATATATATATATATATATATATATATATATATATATATATATATATATACAGAAAGCACAATGAAATTCACTTTTATAAGGATACCCACTTCTGTTACACTACACGGTCATTGAGAATTGAAGTGAGATACAATTATTTGGACATTAGTTTTATTAGAGGATCGTTACCAATACACGTTGTGATGAAATTAATTTTTATTTATAAAGTACATTTTACAACAACTCCTAAACTAACATAACTGCCCTAAGTCAAGAAATATTTATACAGAAAGCACAAAGAAATTCACTTTTATAAGGATACCCACTTCCGCCCCAGCCCGGGGTTGAATTCTCGACCTACGGAATCTGTCTCCTAGCAGTGCAGGAACAGCGCGCTAGACAGCTCGGCTATCTAGGCAATTATCATTAGATAAGAAGGTCTTTATAATTTGAGGTAAAATCACATAACTATTTCCTGAATATATGATTGACAAGGAACTTAGTATATAATTAATTCACGATTCTATGTAATGAATCAATTAATCAATACCCTTTATATATCTCAAATCTATCAACCGTATACACACGAGGAAGAAGAAAATGCAACATCGTTTTATTTTAAATTTATTTGGCGTTTATCTAATCATGAAGGGAGCAGAATTTCATAGAAACTTCTTGTGTACTAAAGATCAAAGGAAATGAATCTAAAATATTACATATCCATTTCATGCTAAGAACTTTTAATGGGTTGCTCATACATATTTCAAATGAATTTAAATGAGTTCAGAGGGGAGAAATAATTTTTCGTGGCAAATGTCTAAAAACATTTAGTTTTATTATTATACAAATAAGATTCTGTTCGCGCTAACTATATGATTTATTTATGTTACGCTACAACTGAAAATGGTCATCTACTTTCAGTAATGATGAAATCATACTATCACCAACTTTATTTTGTTTACTTTGAATGTTTTTTTTTTCTTTTTTTTTTTAATAAACGTATTTGAAATAATTGAATAGCATTTTCCAATTGGCCGGGTAATTATGGGTTAAAGGGCCATATTTCATTTTTATTTCTGAAATGTACGCTTCGCGGCTAGGTTAACTCCCATATTTACGTCAGCCTATGCGGAGGTTCAGGAAAGCTATTATGAAGTCATGTTTAAACAATATAAATGAATACTCAACACACTCAAATACTTTCGTTTCTCACAAATATTGCAAAGATAAATGGATGTGCAAATTATCTCGCCATATTAACACTTAGCGAATATTGAATGAAAGCCAGCTCGATTTCGATGTACCTACTGAGATGACGTCATTTCTTAGTTTGACATGAAGTCTCTCTGTACTTAGGCGTGGATCAAGCTATCATTGTAGTTTGTAAAAATAAAAAGAAATACGAAACAAGCGTAATTGGACCAAAAAGAGAAATATTTTAAAATATATTATCCACATTTTATTGCCAAAACTTAATTGATATTGAGTACACTTTATATAAAGCCGTAGGGAGCACATTTTTACACAGGTTTTATTGGACCAAAATAGACATATTCTAAAATATATTAATCCACATTCTATTGTCAAACTAAATTGATTATTTTTTAGACTTTATCTATAGCCGTAGGTAGCACATTTTTTCAGTAACCTGCTTGAATGACCGGCCCAGTCCCTCAAAAATATCAAAAGCTCAACAATATCAGCTTCACTATAAATTCTGAACATATAATCGCCTGTAGCTATTATTCCTCCTATTCTGAAAAGTGCTGGGAGCTGCTTGTGCATTGTTTATCTATTCCGTAATGTAACATTATTCCAGTACATCTATGTCTGAAGTTCATTGAAAGACGGCTAAATTTTACGCAATTTCCGAGCATGAGGATGGTGCTCCCAGCACTTTTCATGTTAAAGAATTTCTCTCTAACGAAATAGAATAAATTTTATAGTAGAAAGATATCCGTATATCGTTAAACTTTGACGATCTTTGTAGAAGTAAACATATGTTCTAATTTTACACCGTTCACATGACAAACAGCTGATGTAAGCGATGTCGCTTTGGCCGAACTCAGCAGAGATCCGATATATACAAGTGCAAACATCACAAATCACATTCATCAAAACTTATGCTGTTAACAAAAATATTAAAATTGAATTCATTTTCTCTGATTATTTTAAGCCTTATATTTCATGGGCGTCCTTCACCTAACTGCTGAAGTGTAATTCTTCAGTCACAACAATTGGGAACATGGGCAAAGTTTTAACTCAATCATGGCTTTTTCTAAAAGAAAAAAAATGCCTTAAGCGGATCCTTAAACTTATGTGAGTCTAAAACTTCCTTCTTCAAACTAAGTTAGACAAACCATAAAAGACATTGTTGATATTGCAAAAGGTTTATCATGTTAACTCTGAAGAGATTGCATCATTTATTGATAAAAAAGTATTTCAGTGTAACTTTTTTATTTCAAATACACAATGTTATAATACAAACATAAACATGTAAAATTACCATAATCTTGTAATTGCATTATTCATTTTTGAAAGAAAAAGGGGGTGAAAAGGATGGAAAAAAGAAACAGAAAGAGAGAAAGAGGGCGAGTTAAAAAGAATATGGGTGGCAGATAAAAAGGAAAAGGAAGCAAAGCTAATTAAAGATAGGTTCATTTATGTCAGTTTAAAGTATGGAGTGCCATTTTTGCCAGGAGATGATAAACTCATTTATTTTATTGCATTCCTTGGCTGCAGATTTCAATGACTTTTAAAGAAGTTTGAAATCATTTAAAAAACATGAATAGAGAGGCTAAGGTTTTGACAACAAACTCTGTACATTTATTCCTTCATTGACATAAGCAAAAAATTTGAAGATTTTGATGATATAGTGTGTCTTGAATTCCCAAATATGAAAATTTTACAATCTAAATTCAGCTTAACTTCTTTTTTGTGACAGAATCTTATAAAGTCATGTACAAATTGCTGTACAGCTGGAAATTGCCAAATTAGATGATAAATTGTTTCTGCTTTATAACATGTACATAGATTTGAGTCTACTTTACCCATATTAAACATAACACTATTGGTGGTTACTATATTATGATTGATTCTATAATGAAACCATTCTAATTTACTATCTGGGTTTTTAAAAAGTGTAAATAATAAAAGTGCTTTTCAGTGTGTATCTGTCAAATTGAAAAAAATGCCCACTTTCCCATACCCACAGGTTTATTACTGATTTATTTAGCATATCATACATAGGCTTTGATCCTTTTTTTTAACACAAAACTTTGATATTGCCTGGAATTTCTGGTTTATGAATGAATTCATTTTACAAATGTTATAGCTCTTTAATTTTGCCAGTATTGCTTGTCGTATGCCTTGTTAAGTTAAATGGTTGATTTGAATTTCATTTGAATATTATAAATTAGTTGAATGTTTTCTGATAATAAGAAGTTACACTGTACTATTTTCATCAAAAGGTCATTTACATACGTGGGTTGTCCCAAAAAAATGCGAACATTTCAAATATTTTTTGTTTCACTAATATTATGAAGTTAAGAATTGGCATGCATCAAAATTTTTTTTTTAAAAATCACAGAAATTTCAGTAAAAATATCTCTATAAATAAAATTTTTCTATTTGGTAAACGAATCATTCAAAATATCTACCGGCGCAACACCGACGACGTCAAAACGTAGCTCGTGTAGTTTTTGAATTTGTTCATGAATCGTGCGTCTTTATAAATTCCTTCGAAGCATAAATTCGATACTGCATTTTATTTTATTTAGTTACCGAGTTATCCATTTCACACATACTACAGTTAAGAATAAATCAAGGAATAAATTCTTTTTATATACATTTTCCCAACCCCGATCAGAAACCTAACTGCTCGAATACTTAACGTTGGTCAACGTGTACGACGTCCAGTTCTAGCCTTTTCAGTTTGTCGTCATTTCTGTTGGTCTACCAAACGCTTCTTCCATCGGATAACCAGTCCATTCATCTTTGAGTCTCTTTTACTATGTATAAACCTGTGATCGATACATGTATTTGTGTCGTTCCCAGCTCTTTTTCCACATGAACAGGAGTGAAACTCCTCTCCATACAACATAGAACGATAATTTGATGCGCCACATTATCGCTCGACGTCGCCGTTTCTGGTAATATCTAATTAATAGTGTTTGTGCATATAACGTCATAGTTTTGTTATTTATGATGTCAGGGTATTGATTTTTTACACACGATTACTCTAGAGCATATAGTTTTTAAGGATATAACTTTTTTGACACATTATATTTCCGTATAGCCTGGTAATAAAGAAAACATTGCTGTCAATGCTATTTTTGAAAGTCAAGAAATTTTCCTTGCGCCGACCACCGATATTTAACACACTTTAAATGTTGTTTATAAATGCATATCGCAATGAATTCATTTTACAAAAGTTATAGCTCTTTACATTTGCCAGTATTGCTTGTCGTGTGTCTTGTGGATATTTTATCTGAACATTTTAAACTTGGACTATATTCATAACGTAATTATTCTAGTTATTAGTTATTTTATAATTGGAAAAGAGACTTTAACAGCATGAACTATAATTATATTGTTAGATCATATTGGATGTTGTAATTGATACGATGAACTATAATTTTGTAAACTCATTTTTAATGGAATTGATCAGAATAGACCGATCAAGTCCATCGATACTAAGTAATAAACTTTGAACGGATATACAAAGTTACTATTAAGATTATTGACCAAGATTAATAAAATTGGGAACTTTGAAGTAGATAAGTAAAAGAGCACTCTTGGGACTAATCTTTTGGACTCTTATTATTCGAACTTTTAGTTCTACGCTCTCTGAAATATTTAGGACGGATCTTAAAAACTTTTGCTATAACCAGTGTATTGGTCTATTCTGATGAGATTTCAGAAACTAGCATTGAAAACTCTATACGATCAAGGTAGTTTAATAAACTTTTCAAAAAACGTACAAATTTTGTTATTGGCTTACCCTAGCCCCATTCTCTACATCCAGCTGAACAATTCTATTTTTATACCAGTTCCTTAACACACAGCTGATACATGCTATATAACTGGTACTGAGTAAGCCACAAACCTATCCAGTATGGATATCTATAGTACCTTTCCAACATGTTTACAGTTACTTTGTTACAAAAATTTTTAAAAATTATACGTATTAAGAATGTACTTAGATTTCATTTTCCATTTCCTTCCTTAACATAGATGAGTATGCTTATTAAATGTTTGAAAATTTATTCATCTTAAGTGTTTATAATTTGATGGCGCTAGTCCACGAATTTCCTGATAATTTTCGTGTGGTGTAGAGCAATCCAACAGATTAAAATAGCAAATCATTTCAACTTATGTTAACATGAAAACTTATTTTTGTGTGATGTCATTTCCCATATAATTTAGGCCATGTCTCCTTCTTTTAGCCCTAACGGTGCTTTTAAGGTTGAGGATGATCACGGACAGAAAACAGAATGGGGAAATATATATTTAATTCAGAATAATAAAAGAGAGGAAAGTGGCGGAAATTGAAATTAACGCAAATAAGCAAAAGGCAAATTTAATAAGAAATCCCGGGTAATATCTTTATTTTCTGATGCCTGTCATGATCATGTCCTGGGAGAGAAGGAAGAGTTTAAAAGAATAGAAAGAAGATCGGTCGATATTTTTGATGAAGTAATGGGAATCTCCTCTGACTTAATGATTAAAAAAATCTCTGTTTTTGTTCTTGATTATCACGGAAACTGATACATATTAATACGTGTTTTTGTTATAATAAAAATGCACAACGCGAATATCTTTAATTAAAGTTAGAAAAAAATAAAAGCGATTCAATATGATACATAGAATAATTCATTATACATTTGGTGAAAATCAGAACATGTCAGGCCCGTAGGAAGCAATTTCAGTTTGGGGGGGGGGGGGGGGCACAGCCAAACATTTTTCAGTTGACAGTTGAGAGGGCACTACCAAAAATTTTCTGACAAGCAAATAAAATAAAAAAAAAAAAGGTCGTCAACTACCAAATATTCCTTGACAAGCAAAAAAAAAAAAAAAAAAAAAAAAAAAAAGGTCATCAGGCGGCTTTATTGAGGGGGCACATGCTTATAGTATCTATGTTTACTATAGTAATCTATATATCGGCAAAATTATTGGGGGGGCACGGCCCCCCGTGCCCCCCCCCCTCCCCCGGTTCCTACAGCCATGCATGTCACAATATCAAATGTTTCTTTTGTAAGATTTTACTTACTATATGACACATATATATCCTTAGTTTGGAGATTTCAAAATAAGAAAAATACAAGGTTGTTGCTCTGGCATATTTTTAAAGACGAGTCAGCACTGTTAAGACATGCTATGTGAAAATCTACGGAATGTAGAAGGACTCAAATAGATACAGTTTTAAACCGTATTTCTATTTATAAATCTTTAATTATGTTACTTACTTACTTACTTAGGCCTGTCGTTCCATTAGGAACATAGGCCATCGACGACAGTCCTCCAACGAACTCTGGGCTGCTTTCACTGCATCCTGCCAGGTCATATCCTGTGTCTTAAGTTCCGACTCCGAGGCACGCATCCAGGTGTTTCTTGGACTTCCCCTTTTTCTTTTGCCTTGTGGGTTCGAAGTCAGAGCCTGGCGTGTGATGCTGGATGGTGGCTTCCTTAGCGTGTGTCCAATCCAGTCCCACTTCCTCTGTCTGATTTGTACGTCCATTGGTTCCTGTCCTGCTCTTGTCCATAGTTCTTCATTTGAGATCCTTTCAGGCCATCGGATGTTGAAGGTGCGCCTGAGACGTGTGTTGTAGAATGTCTGGATCTTCTGCAGGGTTGCTTTGGTCAATCTCCACGTCTCCGCACCATACAGTAGGATGGACTTTACATTTGAGTTGAGGATCCGCAGTTTGGTGGTAAAGTGGATGTTCTTTGAGGCCCAGATGTTCTTTAACATGGTAAATGCAGTTCTTGCCTTGCCAATTCTTGACTTGATGTCACGGTCTGTGCCACCCTGTTTGTCTATCACACTCCGCAGGTAGATGAAGCAATCAATTTCTTTGATTGGCTCACCACCAACTGTGACTGGTGTTTGGGCAGTGGTGTTTATTTTCATCAATTCTGTTTTCCTCAGGTTGATTTTGAGTCCCGTTCCTGCTGATGTTGTTGCAAGGCGAGTTGTTTTATCCTGCACCTGACTGTGGTTGTGTGAAAGGAGAGCCAGGTCATCGGCAGTCTAGATCATCAAGTTGCGTCAGAAGTGTCCATTGAATACCATTGTTCCTACCTGATGTGGTAGTCCTCATGATCCAGTCAATGACCAAGAGAAAAAGAAATGGTGACAACAAACATCCTTGTCGAACTCCTGTCTTGACCTCGAAACTCTCGGACATCTGGTCTGCATGGGCAACCCTGCATATCATGCCTTGGTAGGTATTTCGAATTGGGGAGACTAGCTTCTCTGGTACTCCATAGTGCCTCAGTATCTTCAATAATGTCTCTCGGTCCACGCTGTCGAATGTCTTCTCATAGTCGATGAAGCTGATATAGAGGGGGACTTCCACTCATGTGATTGTTCAATGATGATGCGCAGACTGACTATCTAGTCAGCACATGATCTGTTGGCTCTAAAACCCTGCAGCCTGCTGGTCACGGAGCTTTGGGTCCACTGCCTCTTTCATCCTCTCGAGAAGTATCCTGTTGAGGACCTTGCCAGGCACTGATAGGAGCATAATTCCCCTGTAATTACTGCAGTCCCTCGGATCTCCCTTCTTTGGAAGCTTAATAAGGATGCCTTCTTTCCATTCCTCCGGAATGTTCTCTTACTCCCAGATCTTCTTGAAGAGGTTGTATAGGATGTTGACGGCTGTCTCTGTATCAGCTTTGATGGCTTCTGCTGGTATCTCGTCAGGCCCTGCCGCTTTTCAATTCTTAAGTTTGTTAATGGTCTCCTGATCTCTGTCTTTGTTGGCTTGTCACAGTTGATCGGGAGGTTCTGTTTCGGCTGGTTGTATGTCCGAAGGTGTTTCTGATTTTGGTCTATTTAATAGCTCTCCGAAGTGTTCTACCCACTTCTTCAATTGTTCTTCTGTTGTGGTGAGAGGTTTCCCGTTCTTGTCCTTCACTGGCTTGTCTGTCTGCTGGAACTTTAGAGCTTCTTTGTGACCAAATACAATTCTCTCAAGTTTCCTTGTCCCGCTGCTTCTTCAGCATGTTTGGCCAGGTTGTCAATGTGATCCCGTTTATCTTTCCTTATGCTTTTCTTAATTTCTTTATCTGCGGCTGTGTAGTCCTCTTACGCTTTTGCCTTTGCTGTTCTTGTCCGGCTTGTATTCAATGCCGCTTTCTTTTCCTTCCTCATATTCAGTTTCCTCATGGTATCAACAGAGATCCACTCCTTATGTTGAGCCTTTCTTCTGCCGAGGACTTCCTCACATGTGTCTTGCCTCATTTCCTTGATGTGCAGCCATTGGGTCTCGATGTTGATATCATTGTTTTCTAGCTGGTCTTGTAGCAGCTAGAATCTGTTGGACAAGCTGAGGTTGAATGCTGTCTTCACTTCCTTTGTTTTGAGGACACTCACGTTGTACCTTGTCCTCATGTTTGTCATGTTGTTGAACTTCTTGAGGCGCAGTCTTAATGTTGTCACCAGCAGATGGTGGTCTGAAGAAATGTCTGCTCCACTCATCACCTTGACATCTTTCCATGCTCTTCGAATTTTCTTGTTGATGCAAATATGATCAATCTGGGTCTCCGTAACATGGACATGGGATCTCCCTGTGGCCTTGTGAATCCGGATCCATTTATGAGGAAAGATGCTTCCTCCTATTACAACCTGGTTAAGGGAGCATAGGTCTGCAAATCTCTCGCTGTTCTCATTCATGTAGCCCAATCCTTGTGTGCCCATGACTTCATTGTAGCCAGTGTTGTCAGCTCCAATCTTGGCATTGAAGTCGCCCATGAGTACTGTCATTTAATTATGTTACATAGATTTAATACTAATTGAAATGACGTAGTAAAATTCCAATCTGTGGATTTGACTTGGTCAACTGAGTTGACAGTCACATGGTTAATGTACATAATGTGCACTGTATGAAGGTCAAAAATAAATTTCAATATCGGGAAGGTATACTCTCATTCTAAGCAAAATTTCAATTCATAAATTATTTCTATACATCTTGTGCTGTCTGCAGAATTCTGTTGCTTCATCTTGCATTCGCATTTTGTTGCCGATAGTTTAGATTTCGAGACAAGGACTCTTCCTAAAAAATGCATGACCTTTGTCAAGTACTATATGTGTTTAATACGTAATGATCTCGATTTCACGAAACAAGCATCCGATTTCAAGATTAAGGAAAACCTATCTTTATTTTAAAAAAATGTCGAGATCTATTAAGTGTATGCCCTTGCGCTAGGGGCATTTGTCGAGGCATCTCGATGTTCAATGTGCAATTCCTTTACACGAGAGAAATAATTTAATAAATGTTGTAGATAAAACATTTAGTAAATGTTACACACAAGAAACTCATGTTTTATACTAATAATTTTACAATAATGACGCCATGTTAAGTGCATTGCGATCAGTGACTTTTTTAATGATGCTGTGTGGGATTTAACTAGCGAAAAAAATGCAGTGGTAAGTTTTGATGTAAATTCATATATAATATAGTAAAAACTCGCCGATTATTACATTTTATGATCTTTTGAAGGACTCATATTTTTGCATGATGTCACAGAAAGCATTTCACATAAAAATTAGGGCACATCTCCTTTTTGTCGCCTTATCGGTGCCATACATTGTGAAAACTCTTGCAGTATTTTACAAATATATATGCAGGATATTAAAATAATTATATTTTACTTTTTAAAATGTACTCCATCGCTTTTTATATAAAAAAAAAAGTTCGCCCATATAATTTGTATATTTACAGAATAATTTTGCTTGTCAACTGCTGGACCGTTGTACGCCTTTTAAATGTTAAAAGTTTTTACACCAAGGAGGACTACTCTTACTATCCCCTGGAATTTGTCCTTTATTTCTTGAAATGACGTTAAAGTTTAAATTTACTCTTCCGCCGATTAATACCCTTCCTGTCTATAGTGCACAGGTTATGGGGAGTGGGAATGTTACCAAACCTGTATTAATGCAACCAGAATTAAAGAGACACAATCAAGCTGACCACACTTTATAAAGTTGACCAATACATTCTAATTATTGATAATTACCTAAGATTTACAAGTCACAGTGGAATTACCAATACTATTAACATTACTATTACAATATAAAATAATTTTTGCAAATAAATTGAACCATCTGAAAATTTTACCCATTTTATAAAAATTGAACAAGTCTACCAATATATCTTACCTGTATAAATGTAACCAGAAAGAGACACAACCCAGCTGACCCCTGGTCGGCTCTCTCTATCTGAGCCACATTTATACTGTATATGTTCTGGATATTTTAGTATTTCTCCGCCCTTAAACACTCTTTAATTTTAATTAATTAATTTTTTTTTGATTGCATAAAATTTATGTTGAACCTTTTGCATAATTTTTACTTTTTTATCTTTTATTAATTGAAGATAATTTAATTTTGTTCGTATTCTAGCCTCTGATTGGTTAATATCCAAAAAGGAACACAAATTATTTCTGTATAACCTGGTTTGGTATGGGGACACACCCCCTGAAAACCAGCTGAATCGTCTGTATCCATGCAATCCTCTCATTTCCAGTCCTTGGAATTCATGGAAAATTCCAGATTTAATAACTGTACCTTTAACTTCAAACAGTAACTCGGATCTTACCACATGTAAACAAACAACATGGCTGCATGGACTATGTATCAGTTTTTACCTCCCCTCGCTTCCCATCACTTCCGTTACTACGGTTGTATTATTGAGCGGCAAATTTGAACTAATAAAAAGCAACGAAATTTTACACCCACAGTTGTTTAATGATTTTCGAATTAAATTATAAGTAATGACTCTAATTCTTGGCCAAATTATTCGAGTATAACCTGGTTTGGATCAGTTTACGCTGTTTTATAATCCGCTTCGCGGATTATAAAGCGTAAACTGGCCTAAACCAGGTTATACTCGAATAATTTGGCCAAGAATTAGAGTCATTCCTAAAATAATTTATACAGACGAATGATCTTTGATCAACCTCTTTAACTGGTTACACTCTCATTCCTGACCAAACCTGTATCTTATAAACAAGTGATTAATCTACAAACAAATAGTAATCCACATCAAGCCTCCTATCAGCCAAGAAAATCCTCCACACATGCCAAGCATCTGTACTCTTCTATTTTTATCCTACGTGATCGACTAAACGTTAATGACTTTGCTCTACGTTTTCCCCGAGATTCCCAGATTTCATAACTTTATATTTTTTTTATCTTTATGCATTTGTTATGATACCCCCCTAACACAATCCTTGTCCTCCAGATTTGGTAAACATGTTTTCCTTGAGATCTTACATAATATATCTTTACATGTATTTACTGTTCGTTATCTTCATAATTCATTTAACCGTTCACGGTAGCTCAGTCGGTAGAGCGCTCGCTCCGTGATCGGGAGGTCGTGAGTTCGAATCTCGGCCGCGACGGACCTAAGTCGATAAAAAATAGGTAGCAACTCTTCCTTCGCCATGCGCTCGGCACTTTGAAGTGAAAGTTGCGGGTCTTTCGGATGAGACCTTAAAAACCGAGGCCCCGTGTCACGGCAGGCGTTGGCACGAGAAAGATCCGTCACTGCTCAATGGCCCTGAGTGCCGAGTAAAGGTCAAAATTTGAAGCCCTTCACCGGTATATGGTGACGTCTCTATATGAGTGAAAAATTCTCGAATGGGACGTAAAACAATATACAATCAATCAATCAATCATAATTCATTTCAGATGGTTTATACATACAACCAAATACCCAATATAAAACTATACATTCACAGGAATAAAATACGTCACGCACAATACAGATTTTTACTTTTTGTGATATTATGCTATCTTTAAAGAATTGTATTGTTGCCCTCTCCCGACCGACTGGCAAAAAATGACCCGACTCAAAACTTTTTTAACATCAACGAACCAATTATTTTTTTATGCAGTCAGAATGATAAAGTTTGAAAATTCAGCATTAATGTTGAAATTTTCTGAGAGAAAAATTCGCCGCCTACTTACTGACCTATTTTTTTGTCCTGAGTCGGGGGGGGGGCAAAAACATTTTATTAAAATTGGGCTTAGGAAGAATTGATATTTTGCATGATGTCACAGTAAACATTTCCCGTAAAAATTATGCCACACCTCCTTTATGGAGAATTAACGGTGACGCGAACTGCTAAATGAATATAATATATCGTTAGTAAATTTTATACAGCTTCTTTTAAATGCCATAAACTGCGAAAAAAAAAACTTACATAAATAGATGTAGGTGATATAAAGGCTTATGATAAATAATAGTTGACACATGAAGGTCACCTGCCTTCACTGCTATTATAGCTTAATTTGTTACTTTTAGTTTAGAAAGAAGAAAATATAAAAATGCGTGTCTTCAATTTAAAATATCAGCTTGCAGCTTGTAAAGAGAAAAATGACCTTCTTGATATTACGAAGTCCATATAATCATAAAAACCAAATTCAATGTACATATATATATATATATATATATATATATATATATATATATATATATATATATATATATATATATATATATATATATATATATATATATATATATATATATATATATATATATTAGGGATGGCAATTTGTAAGCGGTTAACCGGTTACTCGGTCGGAACGATGCCAATCGGTTAGAAAATCTGTAATCGGTTAGTCGGAAAAATTAATATATGTCTAAATTTGAATACAATTTCCTGAAAATTCAATTAAGAAAACAAATAAAATTTTCTGAAATGTAAGCATTTTTACCCATCTATTTAAGCTGATTTGTAGATAATTAAGGCTCTTGTCGCGTGGGGGTAATTGGTCACTTTTCGAGTCGTTAATTGCTGTTTAAACACATGTTGTTATACACCCTGTCCTGTGTTTCTTTAAAGATTTAAATTAAATGATCGTTAACTACTGTGAACGAATTATTAGGCGTATTTTACCTCTTCTATCCTTTGCAGTTACCTATCAAACTATATTCTAAAACAAACATTGTAAGTTAAGCGATAATTCAGACTTAATTTTGATTATGGTGACAAAGCAGAATGAACTTCCTTGACATCTTTTCGGAAAATTTTTTAATGCATCTGAACTTCAGTTTAAAATTGAAATACAATATATGTAGTAGTCTGATCATATATATAAGCATAATTTTACTACATGAACATCTTTGTAGTCTTACGGTTTACACTTTTGAGTGTACCTAAGTCGAGAATTTTTGATGCGATTAACCGACTAATCGGTCGGAACGTCCTGCGTTTAACCGATTGGCAATTCTGTATTCGATTGCCATCCCTAATATATATATATATATATATATATATATATATATATATATATATATATATATATATATATATATATATATATATATATATATATATATATATATATATATATATATTGTTGTAAGTCCATTACAATTCCTCCAATGTTTTTTCTTCCATTAAATCTTTAAGTATTATACTTGCACATTATTAGATGTATGGCATGAAAGCCACAAACTACCGGCAATCCTTTACCGAAAGATATAGGTGGATCGATGAACTATGCACAGTATTTTAATTCTATCATTGTTTTTATATTCTCTGCAAACGTGGAAAGTGATGTATTTTAATCTTATATATATATGAACTCCCCTGTCCTCAGCTTAAGTGCTTTACCACTAGACCAATCCCAATTCATTGACATATCGTAGAATTTAACTTACATGCACCTCTTGCATTTCGGAAGGATGCTATTTTTTCAATTTTCATTTCTGTAAAAAAGATATGCCTCTTTGAAACACAAATCGAAAATGACAGTTTTAAAAAAAAAACTGGCTCTTAATGTTCATGTCAAATTCTGTTTCAAAGAGGCAATATTTGAGGACAATGTTCACAGATTTGTATAGTTAGGTGATTTTTTATTTTATTTTATTTTATTTAAGTTCGATCATTGTTAGTCAGGGTTTTCCATGGGCCGTTTTATTCCTTAATGCTGCAGTTAAAACAAATCAGCGCCATAGTTCCGACACAGTAAAATATTAGCACCACAGTGAATTAAAATCGTCGTCAATCATGATCAGGTAGATAAATGAATAAACTGTTAAAATGATCCTCCAAATTACGTATCTTTTTTCAGTTTCTAATGCTAAACCATTAATTCACTCTGATTGGCTGATAAGGGCCCATTGTTTGGCTTGTACAATCAATTGTCTTCTACACTTCGCTGGACTTAACGCATGGATGAAAAGAGACAAGCCATTTTTTTCACACTTCCCGTACTTACAATGCAATTTTTAATACCAGTTAATTACATGGCTTTACTATAGATTACCACATCTCTAAATTTGTATCCGCACTTTGGGTCAAATATCTCATATATTGAACTGAACGGATGTTGGAAATTCCCGATAGATCCATCAAAATGGTATTTTATGACCCCAAACGACTAAAGTGATTTTTAATTCACAAATTCTGAGATACTTCAGTCAGCTGAGACCACATAGATGAAAACTCGATTTTGTGACCTACCAGAATTTCCTCTCCTTTTAATGAAACTGCAGGTGTTTAAGATACCTTTTGTAGACATTAAAATAAGAAACAAAGTAAAAAAACTTAAACCTTGTTACAGTTGTATTACTGTTACTTTAATTTTTCAGATTTTATAAGCTAATATATTTTTATTCATAAGTGCGTATGCAGGTTGTGAGGTATCTTATTTCAAAGCGGTATATTGATTTTTTTATTATTTATTTTTTTTAAGCCTTAATTACTTGAAATCCATTTAATATTTTTATTACTATTAAATTTATTTTTCAATTTGCCAATTTTTTTCTTCAAAATATCATTTACGTATGAAACTAGTGATTCAGAATAGCCGTGCGTTTTTCAGTTTATTTAGTGGTTTCTTCGCAATTCAGTTGCGAACTGACCGCGAATTTCATCAATAAGTCTTGCACCATGGTAAAATTGGAAATGATGGAGAACGTTGATGCGTTATATTTACCTTTTTCCATTACTTATGACTATAGTATAGGAATAAGTAACAATGGCTGTACTTGAGCCATATAGTATCTACAAAATAAAATTCACAAATGTGAAATTAATTATTCAGTCTTGTAATAAACTGTTATCTATATATAGTAAGACGCCGGGGTTCGAATCTCCTTCGCCGCACTGCGTCAAACCTAAGACGTTTTGTTTGTTTGTTTGTATGTTGTTCAACGTCCATCTCGAGAATTTTTCACTCATATGGAGACGCCACCACTTGCCTTTGGAAAGCTGCAAATTTTTTCCTATGCTCGGCACTTACGGCCATTGAGCAATGAGGGATCTTTTTCGTGCCAGCACCTACTGCGACACGGGATCTCGGTTTATACGGTCTCATCCGAAGGACCGGTCTCCACGTCCCACAGTGGGATTCGAACCCGCGACGTAAGGATCAACTCCTTACTCCGCGACTCTAGAGCAGACGCTCTAACCACTGCGCCACGCGGGCGACCAAACCTAAGACGTAAACATAGGATGTGAATGTTCCTTGCGCACGGCACTAGAAGTGAAAGTCACGGATGTTCGGATGAGACCTAAAAAACCGAAGTCTTGTGTCATGGTAGGCGTTGGCACGATAAAGAACCCTCACTGCTCTATGACCCTGAGTGCTGAATACAGGTCTAAATTTGAGGCCCTTCACCGGTATATGGTGACATCTCTATATGAGTGAGAAAATTTCATATCGGACGTAAAACAACACACAAACAATCTTCATAAAATGTTATATAAACATTTTTCATAATATCTTTTCTTGAATCATTGTATGCACGATAAGGATAACATTTTTTTTTCTTTCAGGAAATGTCGAAAACAGGCGTTAGTGAAGATACTCAAGTGGTCCAGAAATTGGAAGCTATTTCCTTGTTTTGTTCATCGAAGGGCCACGACGTCAGTTATATTACCAAACCAATTAAGGAAAAATTACCAAATGCCGGGAAAAAAGAGTTGACAATAATAGATAAGATATTTAGTTTTGTGAAGAAAAACCAAGATGGCCCTCCAAGGACCACTAATATAATAATATCTGGGATTCAAATACTTTCATACGTATTCTCTGGCTTTGGATTTGTATTTCCACCAGCTTCGCTTGTTGCTTACGCTTTATCACTTATTGCTTACATTCTTAGAATTATCTTTCAAATTATTGATGTAAGATCTACCCTTGCTCCAAAAATATTCATGCATGACGATTTTTCACACGAACTTGGGGGTTTAGCCGAGAGATTGATTAACACAGAATTACTCATCCGCAAATTAGAAACAATGGCTCATGTCGAAGAGTCTGCCCTGAATCATATTTTATCTAATATTGACCTACATATCGGAATAGATCAGCTAGGGAATTTGAAAAGCCGCATTGAGTTACATATGCGTGAAGGGCAAGATAATGCCGAAAAAAGTTTACATTATTTGACGTTATATGTAAGAATCGCCACATTACGACAGTCTCTGTTACTGCGAATATCAACTTGTTTAAAGGCAAAAGACTACAGTCCCACTACAACAGATTTGATTAAAGATTCTAATCAAGATGAAAGAAAAAGAGATAAACATTACCTTGGCTTTCTGTCTCTTCCATCATTGAAAGCTGTAAGAATTGTGGCATTGTTTGACCCTAGTGAACACAAAGAACTTGCAGCATACGTGCAAGAGTTGTCTTTACCACTGCAGGATTTGGGAAAAGTTCTTCACGATCGTGTTCTTTTCACAAAACCTCACACAGACGAGTCAATTGTACTGGGTAGACCTTTTCTCTCTTTCAGTTCAGTAAGAGCAATGAAAGGTACAACAGAAAGTATCAATGTTCGAATTAGATTCAAGTTTTCCGTCATAGAAAACGTTTTCAACGTCTTCCATATTCAATCCCCAGACTTGCATGAGTACGTCTATATGAAAATGGACGGGGAATGTAAGTACTGCAAAGAATCGAAGAAACCAGGAGGGGGTGAAGCTGAATGGAAAATTATTCGTGTTCAAGAAAAAGATGGACAACTAGAAGGTTCACCAACATTTGTTCTCAGTGCCAGATCATGGCCATGCAGATTTTTATTCGTTGAAAAGTCTACACTTCAGTGTGCAAAGGGGTTCACAGAGGAAAAGATACCAGACGAGGATATTTTGTTTAAAGTAAGACAAGTTCTTCAAGGATCTTCCTGTTTCATTTTATTAGATTAATAGATTTGATATGAAATTTTCTACCATGTATATTCCTTTTCAGTTTGTGTGTTCAGAAGAATCTGCAATTGAAGTCCCTGAACTTCTTTTATCACTACAAGATGTGGTAGAAAAAAATAACGAAGAACCAAAGCATGAGGCATGCCTTTAAAATCAGGTATAGTACAACATTTAAAAAAAAAAAATTACTATTAGATGTAGTATCAAATGTTTGAGATAGCTTCTGTTTACTAAAGCTTATGTTAAGCAAAATTTTACACAGCTTGAATAAATACATGTGGGTTAAGATTTTTATATCAAATTTGTAAAGGTACTTTATCCTAATTGATGTTAACAATCTTTTTAAAGTATTGTACTTACTTGTCAATGAAATGTGTAATTGATGCATGTAAATGTGTTTTTTAATTTGATTTCTTGTTGTTCTTTTTAAGAAACACTGCCTTAAAATTTAATGTATGTTTAAGCAAATATTTCAGGAGAATTGCACAGTTATGTCCCCTTATGATCCTTCACTCCCCAGTTGCATGAAATATGAAGATAACGAACAGTAATCAAACCCAAAAGTCAAATTAAACAATACAAATTGTGAGCAGCTAAAACATAGACCCCTGAAAGCAGTGGTGAGATCAGCTGCTATGAAGGAGTGAGCATTCCCGGTCGACCGGTGATACACGGCGTGTGCCTCTTGTCATGATGAGATGACGTAAAAACATCGTACGCGGGTATGTTAAGGAAGCATATAAGTTAATTCTCTGGAAATTTAGACTTTTTAAAGAAAATTAAGTTTGATAATTTACCAAAACCGCTGATAAATGTAAAATATTATAATTATCTATTGCATAAAGATAAAATAGTGTCTAACGCAAAGACGTGCACCACCACCACGGCATCACGTGACTTCTATTAATAGCAAAATTTTCCTTAGTAAAAATGCTAACAGAACAACAATACCCCGAAGTGTAATAATTTCTTTGAGTAAATAATATAGTTGGAAAACATCTATTTTGCCTAAAAAGTGCTGCTAGAATCCCACTGTCCCGTCAGTCAAATAATAATTCCACACACTCGCACGAAACCTTACCCGATGTTTTGAATTTTATACATATAAACTGAGATTTTTCGTAAAACCATGCTTAACTCGGGATTCTAGCAGCACTTTCCAAGTATTTTAGAAGGGAAACTTTCCATCTGTACAAATCTTATGTTTTGAAATATACAGCTTATTGTTGTTTTGCTGCATTATTTTTATCACAAATGACAGAGGAAAGGCCGACCGGGATACGTATATAGCTGACTGTCTTCAAAGAGAATACAATCGATGAAAATAAGTTAGCATACCTGTTTTAGTAACTGAACTCCATATGAATTTCACAAAATATTCAGAATATTTGCTTTTAAACTCCATTTTACGTATCTTTGTACATGCCGTCTTAGCCAAATTCTCTTTACACGACATGATCAATTCCCAAGTTACTTGAAGTACACATATTACGTCATCGGTGGTAGATTTTAATCAAAATGACAGATACAGCATAACATAACATAACAGCATTTATTTTTGTTAATGTTTACACGTTTCTATTCATTTTCTAGAGTTAAATTACATCTCTAAATACGAATATTAAGAAAACTTGTATTCTAAAATTGACGTCATCTCGCCTACTATGACGTCATAATGTAGCACTGATTAAGTCAAGGTAGAATATTTTGTATGCTTCCTTATTACCCCTGCGAATTGTAGTGCAAATAATGATCTAACAATTTTGAATGAACGACGACAGTAAACGTACACCTATCGATAGTTTGTATTGGCAAGAAAGGCCATAGTATTTGAAAAATAATGACTTTAAACGAGATTGTTGATATCTTCTTTCTATCAGCAACTTATTTGTCAATAGTCTGCCTTGTTTGAGAAATTGTTCTACGTAGATATACTCTACATAGTTTATGCTCTTGCAAATAGAATCAAGTGGGAAATATAAATCCCACATGCAGGTGATGATAATATATTGCTACATTAGTAAGGGAAGTTGACTATAAAAACTGGAGTCATCAGTTTATCATAAAGTTTAATTATTAGTTTACCATCAATATACTTTTCCGTAAAACATACAAATATGCAACATCTGTGTCAGACTACTTGGTGTCCTTCGTTTCAAGTTCAATGGAATATCAATGAAGGAATGAAAATGAATATTGTTAACTGATAAAATGTCGACGATATATCTAAATATGGAATTGCAGGCACCAGCAAGAAACTTTTCTGTTCACGTTAAACTTACCTTACTCCGACAAAATATATTTTCATGATATTTCATTCACGAGGAAAACATCATTAATTAATGTTAAGCAGAATTGGTGACCATGTTCTAGATGCTAGATCAATTAAATCAATCCAACTATTTTTTTCTTCTTTTAAATGACTTAATATACAAATCAATTGCCATGTAATTGGTAGTTGACTATAATTGTATTTTTCGAATGATCGTGTATTTGTGGGTGACCCAAAGACTGAATTTGAAACGTTGATTTCACTGTTCGTTGGAAAACAAAATTGTACCATTTTTTAGCTTTCTGTAAACTATTCCTACCTTTTTCGTAGCAAGCCTCTACGCATCGAGGGGACGAAACAACCAGCAAATGTGAGAGTTTTCCTGCACTTGAAAAAAATATGCTCCTTTTTTGATGAGAATGGTTTAAGGGCAAAAAGCGATTTAATTCTAATTGAGGAGTACTTTTTGAAGTCAGAAGACGAATTGGTTCATTCTCTAAAAGAAATTGCCAGTAGTGTTGAATCCATGAATGATAAAACTCGCTGTGATATTATGATGTCAGGTGTAGCCAAATTGATTGGTTTCAATCATAGACTATTTACCAAACCTTTTCCTTTTGCGTCAATATGTACACAGTTGTTGAGAATATGTGGTTTGATTTTAAGTTCCACTTGGCACACTGACGGGATTGACGAATACGTGTGTGATTCAATTAGAAATCATTCAACTCTCAAGGCAGCTATTTCTAAAGATATCCGATCCATGGAATGCTTTGCAGTCTTTCTTCGAGGAATTGAAAATGCAGAAAACATATCAGAAAGAAACATAAGGCAACTTATAACAGAGGGAAAGTTTTGTGAAGAAATAGCAAGTCTTGCAGAAACAAGAGGAAAAATAGAATACCTGACGACAAAGAATGCAAAGGTATCAGAAACTGTCGATCTTATGATAACTTTCATGAGAATGGCCATCCTTCAGCTGGTAGTTCTATGGCAGATGTATGCCTTAGCCAAAGAGCTAAAGCCACGAACCATCAAATTTGGCCCTGTGTTTTTCACAAAAATAAAGTTTTGATTCAACAAGAGTCCTATACATTAAATGTTAGAGGACGACATACTTATTTTCCATACGTAACTTATTTTGTTAAATAATGCGCCATTAGGCACGTGCGACGGTTGGAACATGCGATGGTGTGATAAAAGCGTTAAAAAATGCCGATTTTTCGACAGATTTTTCCAAAGTTAGTTGTGGCCACAGTCAAGAACAACTTTTATACTTACCATAGATATAGATATTGCCGATACAAATCTTTATGCTTATTATCGTTGTTGTTCGTGGGTGTGGCCAATATGAAATTTGATTTTATATTTAAATTTTGATGCATCAAATAATCACTAATTTGTGAATCAATCGTTAACATTTAATTCATACAATAAAAAATTATAAATTTCACAAAATATGCGAAAAAAGCAATTTATTGTTCGTTTAAAACGCTTATTGTGGAAAAAAAACCTCAAGAATAAACATTTTCTAAAATAAATATCTGGCAAAACATTTTTTTTTATTGTGAATACATGTAGGTCCATTATATATGACGTTACTAATAATACGTCAGTTATGACGTCATAAAGGCTCTAAACTATTTGGAATGTTGCTGAAAAGTTTTTATGCTCTGGAATGCTGTCATTATTTGTATGATTTAAGCCCAACTGGATGATACCATCAGATTATTAATTATCAGAAATTCACGCCAAATTGTTTTCTTTACTGCCCTTAACACACCCACCCCACCCCCACAATACCTGCTATTTTAAAGCTGTTATTAGACCTACAATTTTATATTTAAGCATTTTTTTAAATATATATTTATTTTTGACATTCTTGCGACAAGTTTAATAATGTTGTGCGTGTTAACAGACATGACTCAAATTGTAAACAAATTAAAAGAGAATGTAGCAAAGATATCACGCTAGACCTCTGTAAAACAAACGAAATAATAAAAACATAGCTTGCTGTGCAAAGTGAAAATTAAAAAAAAAAGGAATTAAAAAACGCATTTGGATAATCATCTACATTTCGGCTAAACAGAATCTAGGTCACGGGCGCGGGTTCATCAAGTGCAAGTGTTTTGACGAAACCCGATATCGATACACACATGCATATATATTATAACTATATTCTTTTGTACCAGCATATATAAGCTATCGATATAATAACTGTATATTTTAAAAAATCCTCTGAGATGATTCTTATGCATGTAACACAAAAGGGTGAATTTCCATCCTGCTTCAAAAGCATATATATTTTTCAATATGTCTGCATTTAATAAATTCGAAGAGAGGATATTGATGATGCATGTGTACATATAACACATAAGTGATTTTGTCATCATTTGTGAAACATAATTCAGTTACACCCCAGTGAGCAAAAATGCATAAAAAATATCAGAGTATGTCTTAGAAATCCAGTATAAAATGTTTATGCATATTTTACTGTGCTCCAAATATTTTATTGTTACTATCACAATATAAATAATTTATGCTTCTGATCGTCAGATAGTTGGGAGTAGTGGTTTTAAATCTATTTAGACAAAATAAAGAATAGAAATAAATAAAATAAAGTACACTACATATAAATTACTCGTAAGTTTTTTTTTATCTGCCACCATTTCTTCATTGCGACTGTAAGTATGCAGTTTTGTTTTATCTAAGAATTCAGCACCATGAAATCTCATAGAGAGAGAAAGAGAGAGAGAGAGAGATTCCTTAAAATGTTTTTAAAACTCAAAACAATAAACCAAGAATATATTCTTTGAAACGTATGGGCGTAAGTTGTTTATAGCTGGTTATTTTATACCCAATGAAGTAGATTTTTTTTTTATAATACATGAAATAATAATATTTTTTAAATCTATTGTCAGCTTATTCTGGTATAGTACACTTGTACCTCCTTCCTCAGTATTAATTAATTATTAGTATCATGATATGTAAAAAGGACTTATCGGGGGGGGGGGGGGTAGATCCAAGACTTCCAGTTGAGGTTGAAAAAAAAGGGGGGGGGGTCACAAACTAATGACAGCAAAACTTGCAATTAATGTAATTATTTAAAGTTTAATCCCATAAGTTGTCTTGAATTTAAATTTCTTTATTGTTTATTAATTGAAATCAATCTAGAAATTGAAAATTGCTTTATACTTTCCTACTCCTCTCATTTTTTTTCTCAGTGAGAAGGGGAGGGGTGCCCGGTTCATAAAGAAAACTGAAAAGAAAATATAGGGACAGCTCTTATTGTTTCTGAGGGTGTTACCTTTTT
This sequence comes from Saccostrea echinata, assembly GCF_033153115.1. Classification (NCBI taxonomy): domain Eukaryota; kingdom Metazoa; phylum Mollusca; class Bivalvia; order Ostreida; family Ostreidae; genus Saccostrea; species Saccostrea echinata. The sequence goes on from NW_026889760.1 coordinate 4,667,758, forward strand.
AAGCAAGATTTTGTTGAATAAAATCAATCTTGCGCTGATTGCAGGACGATAAGACAAGGATAAATGAACACCCGTACATGTCTTTCACTTATGACTGTGACCCACATCATGGCCGTAGGAACCGGAAGGGGGGTGATAATTTTGCCGATATATAGATTACTATCATAAACATAGATACTATATGCTTGTGCCCCTCAATAAAAACGTCTGGTGACCTTTTTTTTTTTTTTTTTTTTTTTTTTTTGCTTGTCAGGAAATTTTTGGTAGTGCCTCCTCAACTGTCAACTGAAAATGTATGGCTGAGCCCCCCCCCCCCCCAAATGAATTTGCTTCCTACGGGCCTGCACATATCAGCAATATAAATGTAGCTCTACTCTTTTTATAAACCATAAAAACCATTATGTGCAATGAAATCGAAAGTAGGAATTTTACACTATAGTTACGTATGCTAAAAACGAATATTTGCTCAAGTTTAATTATTTTGTACATTTACATGAAAAATAATCATATAATTTTCGCAGATTTCTATCTTTACAAATTCCTTGCAATTAAGATATTTGGGAGAGAAATATTCGAATATTTTGCAAGAGAAGGGGGGGGGGTTCTAGCAAATATCGATAAATATAAAATAATGAACAGGGCTGATTTATTTTCTGCTTTAGCCTTAAATTAGTGATTTTTAACAGGTTTATCTTTCTTAAGAATATTTTTTTGGAAATGTATTCCATATTATTCCAAAGAAACTCACATTTAGGGCGACAATGTTTTGATGAGTTTTGTTTGCTTAATAAACCATTCTGATAAGTTGCGACACCCCTTTTCAATTAATCTATGTCTCTGTTTCGAAAACGACGTTCAAAATATTGTTACAAATGAAACAAGTCTTTCCAACTTTTTACTTCCTCCCTTTTTCCAAATCATTTAGAACTTTTATATGTTAAAATACTCGCAAGTTAAGGATCTAAGAATTTCGCATTAAAAGTCTATTTCCATTTAAACAATTTTTTTTTTGCAATTACTTCTATCCATTTATTGAATTACATTGTAGTTCTTCAGTTTAGAAACATTCGTTTTAAGATCATTTCAGGTATCTCGTTATTTTTTTTTTCTGACTGCCCTCTTCCCCACTTTGAAAAACAAACTTCGTGCCTGGACGCGCATTCCAAAGATCAGCTAATATTTGCAGGCGTGTAGGAAAAAGTCCGGAAAACTAAGTTGGACAGGCTATCGTCATTTGAAGCAAGTCGTATGTTTTTTTTAATGATGTTCAATACTCAATACTTACATGTAATTAGGAGCGATGCATCGCACAAAAATGTGTTCAAGGGATAGAAATACAATGTTCCTTCTTAAAAATTATATTAGCATAGGGACCAGGTAGAGTGAAAACTTTCCGAGACAGTAACACAGATTATTTTTACTGTACATGTATCTATAAATTTCAATCAGTTAAACACGCAGTTGCCATCAAGACTGCGATGTGAAATCAATTTCCAACTGTCCTTAATTGTCTTAAATTAACTATGAAGTTTATTAGTAAGATAATAAATATCTATCCCAATCAATACTAGTTTTAATTCAAAGTCACATATGTAAAATCGCTCAAGGTAATTTTTCCGCCCTACGACGTTACGTCTCAAAAAATGACGTTCTACTAGCATTTTTCTTTTAAAACACCGTCATACTTCAAACTCTCTTTTTCAAAAAATATAATCGATATCGAAAAAAGAAAAACGGCAAAGAAAAGCTAAAAGTCTACACTATCAATTGACAAAACCCCATTACTTTTTGAGACAGGGCCATTTTTGATGGTTCGTGGCTCTTGCTCTTTCCTGGACACAGTGACAAAGAGGCTGAAACCGTACGCTGTATAATAATGCTGCAGAACAGAAATGATCAAAAATTTATTGAAACCTTTTATGGAAAGTATGCGTCCTCCATGAGCCCCGATGACCTTTCCTTGTTCAAAGATTACTCTAAATGTTTAGGGTATGATCTAGACAAGCATAATCCATACAATGAAAATAAAATTCATACAATGGAAGTTAAAAAAGGATCATGGAAGCAAAGATTCAAAAGCTTGCATATGGTGATTATACCCCTCCTTGAAACAATTTGCAAAGATCACTTGCTGACAATTCGAAAGAAGAAATAGACAAGAAACATCTCATATTTAACGTTTAACTTTGATAGAAGATCTTTCAAGAAATGAACATTAAATTGTTTAATGGCAGTGTCGTTTGAGGATGCATATATATATATATATATATATATATATATATATATATATATATATATATATATATATATATAAATATATATATATATATATATATATATATATATATATATATATATATATATATATATATATTTGTTCTAACAGAAATGACTCCCTTTTACAGTTCTCTCTTGTTGCATGTCTTCATAATGCAGATAACATCAGAAGGCTGATGATATCCCGCATCATTCTAAAAACTTGCAGACAATTAATTTATATTTTGAATGAAGAAAAAACACTTACCAACGGTACAAGAGTAAGAACACTTCAAGATGTTTTCAGCCTTTTTCCAAATCGAAGCACAAAGTTTATAATGTGAAACCTAACATAATTATTTTTAAGAAAACAAAAGCCCGTGTCTTCATTAATGTTTTTAATGAACATTGTAGTGACATATATACATGTATACTTTTTTTAAAAATTTCAAACGCAAGGAATGTGATATATTGTTCACGAAATATTTGAAACTCTGTGAAAAAATATCAAGAATGATGTTCACATTACTTTCCTTAGAAGTTTCGAAATCTCAAAGAGCTAAATTAACGCTAAGTGAAATTATGCGAATTACGTAAAATGAAATGAAAAAACAAGCTAATATAAAGCGCAAACGCTTAATGAACAGAAAGTAAACAGTAAGTAAATACGGAATAAAAGAACATGTACAGTCAATGACACAATCTGAAATTTATTAAATTGTTTTTAGCATTATATCAGACCAAGATAAGTAATTGACAACATCACTTGCATGTTTTTTTCACGCTGTTAATTTATAATCAATTTTGATACCTATTCACTAACACTTCCTTGCTTTTAAACATTTTTCCTGAAGTGATATAAGAAGTTCCCTATTCTGAAAATGAACAAGATAAGCTGAATATGTTCAACTTCACAGAATATACCTTTTTTCAAAGTCAATAAAACATATTTCTTCAGTGTTAGATTTTCCATAATACTTAACAGCAAAATGCAAGCTGAATACTTACATCAAATTCGATTAATTATGAATGAAACCCTCATGGAGGCGTGGGCTCAGAGCAAACAAAGAGCGAATCAAAGAATATCGATAGGAAAACCCTAAGAAAGAGAAGGTTGTGCAAACGTAGAATGAGTACGAAAAGGGAAGAAGGGACTTTCCATTGATTACGCATTTATTTATTAATTGCCACTGTTGTATTTTTAAGTCCAGTCCACAAAATTATTGACACATAGTATACTATTAAAATTTTTAATCCCTCATGTTTAATATTTCAAGATTGTTGACTTTCGAACTTTTTACGGTTGTTTTAATTTCACGCTCACTGAATTTCTCATTAGTGTTTTGACCGTTCGTGGTAGCTCAGTCGGTAGAGCGCTCGCTCCGTGATTGGGAGGTCGTGAGTTAAACCGATACCCCGTGTTACGGCAGGCTTTGGTGACGTCTCTATATGAGCGAAAAATTATCGAATGGAATGTTAAACAACATACATGTACAATCAATCAATCATTAGTATTTAATTTTTTTTAAAAATCTTTTTAAAAAAGGAAAGTTATGGTAAATTAATTGTATCGGTAAATTATTAATAAAAGCTTTAGATCTAACTTTTAGCATCCGTTGTTATTTACCTCGCGGTTCCCAATGATTTTCGATGGTTCACTATTTTACTTTAACAACGGAATATGAAAAGAAAATTCTAAAAGGTATCGTATGTATTTGATAAACGAATCCAACATGAATAGGACAACAATATTCACGACGGTTTAATGTTCGCGGAAAATTTTTTGATCGCGAATTGATGAAAATAAAACCACCGTAATGTATTTCATTTTTATGGTATTCTTTTGGATAGTGTTACCTGTACTTTGACCATTTAGATGACTTATGAGTGATAATTTAAATAAATTCGATGGAAATGAAATTTTAAATGAATCTGGCTAGGAAATCCTATCATAGAATACTGAAATATATTAATTAGAATGGCAATTGCTCAATTAATGATTTGTATTACCAGCTATGGATGTATTTTACTTTCATATTATTTTCTGCGCATGTAATGTCATACAACCAAATAATTTAAATTATAACTCTTACAAATATATGAACCAATCTATTCCATTGTATCTGTTGTGGAAAATATTTTTCATAAAAAAAATGTTGTTTTCATTATGCTTTCTAAATTAAAACCGATAAAACGACAGGGATGAGGTTCGTAGTGGACGTAAGCATTACTCCGACTTGTTAACCTCATGCCATGTTTTCAGGGGTCCCTGTTTTTGTCCTGTTCGCACTTTTTTTATAATGCCCGCTTTTAGTTTAATTCCCCAACTATCTACGCTCTGCAATCTAGGATTTAAATTTAATCATAAAAATAACTGCTATGTATGTCATTTAATGAATTTATCACACTTTCTGCATGAAGCAGTTCAAAGTTTCAATCGTTTGATGGACCTTTGAAAAGTTCAGAAAATAAAACATTAAGTCCAATGGAAGGAATATAGTATGCATCTCCTACCAAACAATTTTAAGCTTCACTTTCGGGGTTACATGTATCGTTCTTGCCTGAGAATAGATAGCAAAGGCTGTCACACTGTCTACAGTTGGGTTCCGTATAACCAGAGAGAACAGACCTATCTGATATTCTGTACAAGTATGACCCTAATAAAGCATAGAAAAGCGCAAAACGTACAGTAATTTGTCTTTTTTTAAATTAGTTTAAAAATTATTTTATTCATGATTTACATTATAGTATATACAATGAACATGGATTAAACAGCAAAATAGGCAAATAGGCAAAAGAGGCCTATATTAGCTCTCTACATTTTTTGAAATTAAAGGAGATAAGAGAGCAGCACGTAATTTGAAAATTTATTTTTACTTTTAAAATTTCGATTAGATCCGGTATATTAATATCAATAATTAATATAATTCATAATATTTGATAATTTTAATGTGATTTTTTTTTTTTTTTTTTTGGCTAAATAGATCCTCATTAATTCAAAATGATCTTTGAATAAATGTATGGTGGATAACCTAGAACAATGAAGAGTTTACTCAATAATTATAAATAGTATTTTCTTGATCAGTCGTTTAGATAAAAAAAAAACATTTTATATAGGCCGCCTTCTTTTAAATACAATAGTTACCTAGTTGTCTAGCAAATTCATAATCCTTTATATTTAAACTTATTTAAATATGTCCATGTTTTAAATAGGATAAATATCTAAAAATTTATTAATTAATTATATTCATTATCACAATTCATCATTATTTATCAATTTATTATATCATAAATTATAATGTGAATTATAGGTGATAATTAAAAAGAAAATTAAAATAAAACTAATTAAGAAACACAAACTTGAATTGGTCATGTCTATACATTATTGCATAGAAGGGAAAATCAGTGAGAAAGTCTAAAACTAACGGGTCGCCCGCGTGGCACAGTGGTTACCTAGGGTCGCGCTTGTAAGGAGTTGATCCTAATGTCGCGAGTTCGAATCCCACTGTGGGACGTGGAGACCGGTCCTTCGGGATGAGACCGTATAAACCGAGGTCCAGTGTCGCAGTAGGTGCTGGCACGAAAAAGATCCCTCACTGCTCAATGAGTATAGGTCAAAATTTGCAGCTCTCCACTGGCACGTGGTAGCGTCTCCATATAAGTGAAAAATTCTCGAGAGGGACGTTAAACAACAATAAACAAACAAACAAACATAAAACAAACGGAAAAGGTGAAGGTAAAGGACCGTGAACAATCTAATAAATTCTATAAACAATAAAAATGGTACAGGACAAAAACATGGACCCTTTGAAACAACGAATATGGACTCATGTGCTTAGGAAGAGCAGGCATCCCCGTCGACCAGCCATAGCCACAGTACTGTTAAGGTGTCAAATGGAAATATCAGCGAATTTTCCAAATAGAAAATATATTCTTTACAAGGATGGGCGTTTCTTTTTAGGACTTTACTATTATCAGACAAATGCAATGTGGTTTAAAAACTACATGTTGAGAACGATTAGATTTCTTATTTAGACTTGTCACGTGATGTGGCAGTCACGTGATTTTAGCAAATATACCTGAAGTATTGAGGTCATCTATAAATTCTAATATTGCAAGGGCATAACCAAGTTCATAATCTAAGTTTAACATATAATTATTTTCAACACTCTTTGTAGTTTGTGAAAAGTGCTGCTAACCTATATAGATTCTACTATCTAATTGCTAACATTACATTTGTTAGACCGTATGTTGAATATTTTGCTGGTCAAGTACATTAAATATAGATATAATTAATTCATTTGCAAAATTTCAACAGGTTCGCAGCACTTTTCAAATATCTTCATACTTTTTGAGTTTATGTGTAAAAGCTTGTCATAATTCATTAAGGGAATGCCCTTGCAATATATCGATTTATTACGACCCTTCTATTACCCTTCAATGAATCTGCATACAAATGTACGACAGTATCGCTTGTCTAGGGAATATACGGGAAGTATATGAATAAAATCATAAAATAGACTTGCATCCAAGTTAATGACCTCTTATATATCTGCAAATAATATCTTATTTAATTACAAAATACATTTCTCATTGTATAAAATATAACTTGATCCGCCTCTCACTGCATACAAACTGCGTCAAATTTTACGATATGACGTCATATTGACAAGTGCATTGCAATCAGTGAATTGTTTATATATTGCTGTGTTGGATTTAACCAACGACAACAATGCATGCACAAGTTAGTATTGAGGTAGTTTAAAGCTATTCAACATTTTAAAATAGGAAATCATTTCATTTTGTGGTAATTTGAAGACGTGGTATTTTTGTTTGATGTCCTAGTAAGCATTTCCCGTATAAATTAGGCCCCGCCTCCTTACTGCAGCCTTAACTGTGCTGCAAGTGAGGCTCATGTTTGTTCTTTCACTTTAACTAGTAAAGTTATTATAAAGTAAAGTAAATAAAAGTTGTTATATAATGAAGATATTAAGGTATGTCACTCGTCAGCTTTTTAGAAAAGTTCAATCAGATCCTTTAACTTCAAAACTATTTATTACAATTCAATTTTTATAACATATTTAGTTTAAACAATGCAAATTATTTAACATCCAGTTAAAAAACTGCTCATAAATACATAAAGAAGCAAGATTTATGAGGGACTATTACTTGTGGTGGAAGGATATTTAGAAGAAAATTCTTCAAATCTACACATTTTTTAAACTTAATATATTGGAACTTTCGCCCCACATATTTTTACTTAGAGAATATTTTACGTTATGATATGCTGGGAATATTAGATATACATGTAGATCTCAATTTATATTTTTAGAACAAATTTTATACATTCACTCAACATACTTTGCCAAGTAATGAAGATATATTAAAGAAGTCAAGATAAAATTTACGCCGTTTTTTGCTTGAAAATCGCACATTTTGACCAATATCTCAAAATTTACATCACTGACCCCAACTTTTTCCTCTATTATTTTTAAAAGCACGATAATTCCTACCGATCAGCAACTAAGTCATTAGAAGTTTGATACAAGAAAATATTTAATTGTCTATTTCTTATACCCCAAATGTGATACTTTTTTAGTGCAAAAAGGTCACACAATAATTTATGCGCATAAATTTGCATGATTTGTTCAATGATAAATATTATTCAAACTGTTTTACGTAAATTAGAATTATATCTATTGCCATAATTACATCTGATAAAATATGATAAAGATTAAAGTGATTAACCAAAGAGTTACAATTTAAGTGCAAAAAGGTCAATTTAATTGTACCGTAGCCCAGTAAGATGCACACTAACCCCCCATTTTCTATGCAATTTTGAGTCATGCTATATGAGTACTTATCTAAAATATACATCTCAAAAAATCCTTGATATAACTAATTTCACGAGTGACATACCTTAACCATAAGTTAATCATATCTTTTAGTATACATAAGTGATGAAAAATCACTTATCAAATATGACATTGTTGAAAAGCAATACATTTTCATATTTTATGTAATTCTTGTAATAAATGAAATGCATTTGATACCTAAATTAATTTAAATGTTGTTTTTTTTTTCTTATTAAATGAGTTAGATATCCTAATACAGTTTGATTACTGTAAACCAACTTTTATTCGACGACTTTATTTCGCGATTTACCGGGGATAAACTAGTTTGCGACGATTAATTTTCGCGATCAAGCCTTTTTGATCTGTTGTTAATAGAAAGAGAGACTTTAAGGACCGGTTCACGGCGAGAAATATTCGCGATGACGAGGATCTCGCGAACCTCGCGAAAATTTCTCGCACGCGAATAAAAGTTGGTTTACAGTATATTACCTATAGTTTGTGTACAGCTCTCTCTCTCTCTCTCTCTCTCTCTCTCTCTCTCTCTCTCTCTCTCTCTCTATATATATATATATATATATATATATATATATATATATATATATATATATATATATATATATATATATGACTACAGTTTGTGCAAGAAGAACCAATCAACGCTAAAGGCTACTATACAACGTATAAAGAACAGTTTTGAAGATTTCATGTTTATTTCTATCCCTTACATTTTACCGTTCACGGTAGCTCAGTCGGTAGAGCGCTCGCTCCGTGATCGGGAGGTCGTGAGTTCGAATCTCGGCCGCGACAGACCTAAGTCGATAAAAAAATAGGTAGCAACTGTTCCTTCGCCATGCGCTCGGCAATTTGAAGTGAAAGTTGCGGGTCCTTCGGATGAGACCTTAAAAACGAGGCCCCGTGTCACGGCAGGCGTTGGCACGAGAAAGATCCCTCACTGCTCAATGGCCCTGAGTGCCGAGTAAAGGTCAAAATTTGAAGCCCTTCACCGGTATATGGTGACGTCTCTATATGAGTGAAAAATTCTCGAATGGGACGTAAAACAATATACAATCAATCATTCAATCAATCCCTTACATTTCGATCATGTTATATTGAAATAATTTTCGATAAGCCTTCCCAACTTTTCTTTCATTGAATGATGTTACGATTTTCAAAGTCGCATATTGTCAAGGTCTATACTGTCTGGGCTTTTTTTAAGTTGAAGCTTATTTATCGATCGAATATCAAATGATCCGCTACAATGTGGCAATCGCCAACGTCAAATCTCATAAGTAGAGATCACTGGGCAATGATATGTTGAAAGTTGCGTTTGAACCATAATTCTGGACCCTCTGGATTAAGTGAAATTAAACTATTGAAGTTTTGCCATTATTTCGTGTCACTGAAAATTTGCAATTTTATTTTGTCTTATATCAACACATTCTATTAATCCCGCTTTCTACAAACAGCATTTTTTTAAACATCAGGAAAAAATACTTATGTTCATATAAGTATAATGAATAAGTTTGACCAGACAAAGTTTTTTTTTTAAATTTCTTGCTTTTGTACTATAAAGTAATAAAAAATTGTATGAATGAGAGGTGTGACAAAAAATTGGGAATTTAGAACATCGTAGAAAATTTACAATTACAGAATATCTTAAGAATTTGAAAATCACATTATTTTTACAACCAAAGGAATCAGAAATATATATACCAATCCATCTATCCAATTTTTATTTGTAGCGACTGCAGCTGGTCTTAATCTTTTTTTCTATGACAATAACTTTAACTGTTGTTTAGTAGGTATACCTTTTCTAGGATATTCAAGAAAAAAAAATTATAGGTTTAAATGTAATGAAAAATTATATTTAAATTTTTCTGTCTTGCCTACTAGAAGGTTGAACATGTTAACTTGATATATTCTGATGTAGCGTATGAGTGATTACTACTTTTATCAAACCATTTTCATTAAAATCATAAATATTAAAAGTTTGTTACAAAAATTTCAATTTTAAAGTTTAAAAAGTTTAAAAGTTAAAAAAAGTTAACTGTTTTAAAACATTTGATTACGAATATTTAATTATTTAGCTGTATCAAAGTTGACTTTCGGCAATATTTTGCCTAGAATTTATGAGAAAATTTTAAAACCTTCAATACTGGTATAGATTGTAAATATCAATGCTAAATGAATAGGTCGTAGCAACTCCATGTTTTTGAATAAGAGGAGAAAGGAATATTACAAATTTTACATGATACGTATGAATATGTAAATTGTGTATGTAAAGTGTTCGTGGGAATATATTTCTGTATCTCTCTTTCCCATACGAAGAAAATACTTGGTTTTCATGTAGATTTATATTGTAATCATGCAAGTTTTTCTTCCCTGTGAAAAATAAATATTTTCCAATTATTGTGAAAAACAACTATTATATCTTGAGCAGCCATGAGACAACAGATCTAATTTACAACATCAATCATGCTTTTCCAGCTTACGTATGTTAAATAACAAATTATTTAACATGTGCTGCATTTATGTTTTGACTTTAATGATTCATGATCAGGTATATAATCTTATTTAATTTATTACGTCTTTGCATTTAATGTATTCATCCATTACATATGATATAGATCGTCCTGGTGTATCTGTGAAGATGAATCATGGCTGTGTAAAATAGTTGTAATAAAAGATTAATCTTTTTTTATGGTAGAGTATGATTGTTGTAATAACTTTTAAATTTAAAACATTACATGCCACTGTAAAAACAAATAAGAGAGTTGACTCAAAATCTTGCTTTGGTATATGCATTCAGGACATTGTCTTTAATCATTGTCTATTGTACGAATAACGCATAAAAATATTTCATGTCACACATTGTATGGTTACACAGTAAGTTAAACGTAATTGCCCTAGAGTGGTGTCAAATATGATCTTATGATAATTATTATTCATAAAACCTCTATTTTTCCCAATTTGTTTACAGAAGAAGAACTATTTATTTTAATTAATTCAATGCGTATGAAAGACTACTGGCAAAAGAGCTCATTTTATCGTCATGTTAAGAAACATATCTTTTTTAATTAAGAAATTAAATAGAGTGAATTAAATAGGTGCATATCTCTGACAATTCTTTGATATATAGCAGGAAAACTAGAATTACCTCTCTTTTCATGTTAAGTTTGGCACCTGCTACTACAAATCTTTTCCTTTTTAAATGTTTAAACTCTAGATGTTTTATTTAATGGAAAATCAAAGAGAACAAATTCATTGAAAACAGTTGTTCTCAAATTTTATTGTCAGATATATATTGAAAACATAGCTATATTACACATTTTTAAATTTATCACATTAGGCTCGATTTATTTCGATCTTCGACGGGTCTTTACCGACTCGATACTCAGAGTAATTGGCCATACCATATTTGCATACAATTTTTGTCTCATGACACTCTCCAAGATATGGCTGATAAACAGCAGATTCGGCATTAATCAATAAACAAACAATCAATCTCAAGACGCCAAGCCCATTCCCCACCCTATGAAAGGAGAAGAATGTTAAGGTTGCGATGCTACGTACTATTTTAAGGGTTGATTCCGTCAGTCTTACTGGCATGAAAAAACTCTCCTCTGTTAAATCATATACTGCCAAAATAATAATTTTCCCCGATAATATAATAATATTAATAAATGATTCTTTATGCATGTTTTAAAACAAAAATCACATTCCCAGGAGTTTAAATTCAAAGATTATGTCCTGCTTTTATGCGCTCATTCACTACTCTTTGATTGTTGAAACCTCTTATTCATTCTAAACTATTGACTATGTTCTTTTTAGTGCTGAATCTCTCAGGCTGAAGTAATTAAAAAAGTCAAGATTAATATCAGTAAATTAACATTACATGCAAAATCGTGAACCAAGTAATAATTACACGAATCCTTTAATTTACAGCTTTAATAATGTCTACAGATGATAACAAATTATTCAATATCAATGCAAGCAAATGCATGCAATGGTTTATGCTCTTGTATTCTATGAAAGGAATGGTCAAATATATATTTTTTCCAAAAATAATGACGTTATAATATTACATACTATTGAGTTTTGCATCAATAATGAAAATTTCCTATGCACGTTTAAACCAATCTTGGTCTTGCTGTATATTCTTCTACAATCATGCAGATATAACCTAGGTGGTGAATACTTTTCTCCATGAATGTGCATAGATTTCTGAATGATAATTATGTTTTGAATAAAATAAGGATACGAGATTTACATTCCTCATACGATTTAGGTCAGGCATTGCTGTTCCAATGCAAATAGTTTAATACTATTAGCATATGAACATCACATGGTGAGTTATAATATGATATCTCCCTTGTAGTTCAGCAGTGTCAACAAAGTCCGTCTGTGCAAGGTCAAACTTACTTATTTCTGCCCAATCATGGGATTAAAACATATTTTTATGCAATATTGCCAGTGCTCTTTAAATGTAAATAATTTATCAAACAAATCGACTATTTTTAATTAAATTATCATGAAAATGCTTTGAAGTCTAGGGAGGTGAAGTAAAGGCATTAAAGCATGATTAATTAATAGAATCTCAGATTTAATTTTTAAGTTCACATTGACATCCGCTGGATAGATTTTATCATGGTAGTTTTTACTATCAATTATCTGGCAGGTCTGAAAGATTTTAGTAATATATTCCATAACTCAGGTTTTGTCAATATGTTGTACCATAAGGCTATAGTGTAAGCATAAATTCCTACATGCAAGAATAACATTCAAGGAAGTTGTAAAAAGACATCATTTAAGATTTCATTTAAGATTTCTTCCTGTATTTTCCTACATATTCCTATGTAAATTTTAATCGCCTATTATCGTCCAGCCTTACCTTGGGTTGTCATGTTTTAAAAAGCTTGATTCCACAATACCTGAGGATGCTTCCATATAAGTTTTATCTTTTCTGGTCCAGTGGTTCTTTAGAAGATTAAAATTTATTTTCCACTTATTCATTTATCTCCCCTTGGAAGAGGGCATGGCCCTTCATTTGAAGAAACTTGAAACCCCTTCATCCAAGGATATTTTGTGGCAATTTGGTTTAAAGTGGCCCATTTCTTATTGAGAAGCAGTTGAATATGTACAAAATATAGATAGACTGATGAACAGATGGAAACTACATTAAATACCAAGTGGGATATGCTATGTTTTTCCATTTAATATAAAAAAAAAATCATATGATAATATAAAAGCTTTGCAAAAATAAATTTAGTTTAAATTGGTATCTCTTTGTACAATTCTGCATTCAGTTGATATCTTCATATAACGCCTTAACCGTGCTGCGATGTTTGATAATTTATAAGGACATAAACTACGAAGCTTGTCGCAATCAGATTTCATGAAGCAGTTACTGCTTCATGATGAATATGCTGGCTTGAAGGGTTGTAGTTCATGCACCTCATATATTTTTTCAAATGAAATCCACATCTTATATTGACATCATTTATTTGATGACTTGCCACATATTATGTCATTCAATTCTTATTATTATTCTTCAATAAAGTATTTCAAAAGAAGATTTTCTTTTGGAGAGATAACCTGCAAATTCGAATATGATTACAAAATCATATAAGATTTCTAGAAAGACGTTTCGCTCTTAAATCTTAAAATACGCATCTGTAAAAATTCATTCTGTCAGGAGGTCGAAGATTTGTCTTTATTTATTAAGACAAAGAAGCAAGGCTAAAGCAGCAAATTGTTGCAAGGGCCACGTTTGATCATTTATGTATTTAAAGAAATATACTGATATTCGTTTAAACTAAATGCAAGTTTAGAACTTACCATATTTTTGTTTCGAAACTGAATCACTTCAATGGTTTTCCATTCAAATGGTCCAATATGTTACTGTATACAGGGTTATTTTCTCCCCCGTGTTATTTTCACACTTTCACATTTGCAATCAATTTTGCCCCGCCCCCTAACAAGTCACGTGACGGAATTTAGCATGAGGTACGAAATCACGTGGTGAATTGTCACAACCCTCGGTTACAACACAGAGAGCGAATGTAGGAAGAAACAGTTAGATTCAAGAAATTGTAATGACCCCCGCCTTTGAAAACAGATTTGTACTTCGTAAATATATACTTTTTCTTAATGTAATTATGTTAAGCTGTAGATTGTAATTGGATGATGAGCGCTACTGCAATTAAAAGAAAAATGCTTGTTTTGAAATTTTATTTTATCGCAAATATCGCTTGTCCCTAAGTGCAGTCATCCTTTAAAATTTAATAAACTTCGAGTAATTCTTCACTTTATAAGACTGAAGCACATACATGTACTTTTAGATACTTCCCATTAAATATCATGATGTTGAAAACGGATGAAAGAAGTTCTGCGAAGCAAAGAACATTTTAAATTTAGAGTAAAAAAATCGTTTCCTTAATTGTTATCCTTGTGGATTATTATTACAAAGACAATCAAACAAAATGCCTTTGAACCGCGTTTAGCGTTAAGATTTTAAGTATGCTATCCCCGAATACATTTCTTCTCAATAACGTTTTTGACATTACACTAATCAGCTTAAATTTATCAATGCAATAATGAAGAGATCCGTACAAATGATTCTTTGTGGATTTTTTGGTGGATAGAAGGGGAAAAACAGTGTGATATTTTATTGTTCCGATTGTAATGATGACTACTCTATCTGTTGACGTTGTGGGTTTTTGCGGGGTTTTTGGTGCCTATGAGGTGATAATCTAATTTTTGAAAATGTAATTATTTGATAGGCTGTTGAGGTGTTTTTGCATTGAAGAATTAAGAGACACTTCGCAGTCAGTTATAATCCTCATACAGCAAACGCAAAGACATGTATTTAGTATGTTCTTTTTGCGCAGAGTTTATTTTTCTACCTGTGGATCAAATACAATGCATGTCCATAAGTATTTGCCACAAACATCATATATAACGCTATTTGTCTTTGCCCCTTGACTCTACTCTGGTATCTTATCAATATTTTAACCAAACCCTTTTCGTAATTACAATCAAAACATGCCACACACACACAAAATTAGAAGATCACCTGAGCTGAAATGTCGTTTCGAAATCCCAAGATTTAACCTGCATTGTTATTTTACTATATACATTGGCAAATTTGTTTATTTATAATAAACGAATTCTAATTTGTTAATGTAGTTCTAAGGAATGGAATTTGAAATATTATATTCTGATTTCCATCTGTAGATAAGGAAATCAGAAGTTCAATATTTTAATTTTCTTTCTACTTACAAAGTATATTACATATAGATTCATGTCTTCATGAAGTTATTGATGTTAATTTTTAGAACAAAATACCGTATAAACATATTTCATTTTGTTTTGAAAAATTCACTTTCACATCTTTTTCGTATAAAACATCCATATAATTTTGTAAGAAATATAATCGTTTCAAAGGTATATGAAAGATAAAAAGTAGACTTTGTTGATTATAATATATTACACATGAACAATAATCAAATTGTCGGACGTTTAAAGTTTTCTGAGCTAAATTTGGTTTCATACAAATATTTAAAATTTATGGAGAATATTCAAATTTCAGCAATGCCATTGATCAAATAATTACAAAAATAGGTTAACTGTCAAATTGTCAGGTTTTTTTCCGAATTTCAGACTTTGTGTCTTGATATAATTTTTTGTTAAAGTTTATGAAAATGCAAAAGAAAAAAATGTTAATAAGTAACGACTTATCGTGTTAACAAGTTTAACTTCCGATATAATTTACAAATTTCAAGTTTACAGGCGTGAAGTAAAAACTTCAGGAGTACTGTACAACATATTCGAGAAGTAGTGTTGATCAGATATGTAATCACAAAATTTTACCGAAATCAATAACATCAAAAGGTACGACATTTCAACAATTTATACAACCATTCCCCACGATAAATTAAAGACCAGGCTTTATCACATCGATCTCTGGTCACATTTGATAGCGCGTATGCACAGCGGTATGAACACATGCTAGTGTACAATGCAAACGGGCAAATGAAAGAAAAGAGAATCTCTAGAAAACTATTGTCTTCAGATGACTAAAAACAAACTATTGTCCGCCTGAGATCAATGTGAAAATTCAATCCCAAATAACGAAGGATTTTGAGTTTAATAGCAACGGTGTGTTCAAGTACAATCAGCATACCGCTGGGTGTTTTTTTTTATTCTTTAATGATATTTTTTTTTCCGTTCGTATTTGTGATATTTGCTCAATAGTAACCTTTTTTATATTTCATGTAAGAATTCAAGTCTAGTTACAGAGAATAAACAAATTGATACATGTTTCGTTATGAGTAAGGAATCAATTTTTCTGGTAAAGTAATACGGCCGATCCAAACTCCAGGCTTTATTTTTTTTTCGTTTCTTTCCCCCCTTTTTACCTTAAAAGATATCACAAAAAGACACATACTCTACGTGCATGCAAGAACTTTGTGCTGATTGTAAAGTGTCATCTTGCTTAACGATAACCCAATTCTTTTACGATCATAGTCAAGAACATTGATTGTCCGATGCTTAGTTTTTTCCTGATAAGACAAATGTTCACCTGAAACCCAGTTTGTTAGTGCTTGAACAGGTAAAGTTTCTGCATGTTCATGTGGTACACCTGTAGAGACACATAATGATTTAAAGAACTTGGTACGGGTTGTTTGCAAACGTCTCAATGAAGAGGAAATACAGAAATAATATAACTTTTCCTATTAGGCTTTATCTTCAAGCGACGCGAAAGATTCTACCTGACTTTGTTTCATAGCTTAAAAGAGGTAAGCGTTCAAACATATTTTTTCATTTGAGAGAAAAAATCTAATTTACAAAAATTGTTATATATACTCCTACTGCACTAAGTTAGTAAAATATCTTCTACCAAGTGACTTATTTATGAACATAATGTATTTTCTGTCATTAATGTTAAGTTAAACGTTTTATAAACGAAAAGGTCTATAGCAATCAATAGAAGCCAATTCTCTATCGATAAATAGTCGCTGGAAATCGAAAAATGTCAAATTTGTTTAAATTATTAGGTCTTCCGTTTTCAACGGAAGACCTATAGTGATTCTACTGTTTCTTCTTATTATTATTTTTCATTTTTATTTTTTTTTTACCTTTTCAAATCGCGATATCTATAAAACTACTCATTCATTTTCAGCCAAATTTTCAGGAATGATGTTTTATCTCATGCCATTTTGAAATATTGAAAAAGTTTGGAAAAATTTACTTCCGGTCAGGAATTATTACGATTTTTCACTTTTTCCACTAAAAATCTAGTCCATGAATGTTCTCAGAAACTGTTAAAGGTAGGAATCTGAAACTTTCAGGTATGATAGAATTTGGTTTGTAGATGTGTGATGGAAACATTTCGTGTGTCGTCGTCACTTCCGGTCGTCACAGGAAGTGATTTAAAAAGGGTAATTTTTTGAACTTTTTTGTTTTTATTATTTTTTTTTTATGATGTTGATAGGCTAAATAAAGAGTCTTACAGGAATTCTAAATATGTAGTTTGTTTAAAAATTGATTAACCCATACTCTAAATATTTATCATTTTTCAATTTTAAGCGATGATGTTTGATAGCGTGTTGAATTTTCACGTGGGCGATCCGGATTCAATACAAAGAATGTCCGAATTTTTTCTCACTTTTTGGGACTGAAATATAAGATTTTATCTTTAAGGGGGGGGGGGGGTAATTCGTTCGACGTTAGAGCAGCGGTGTTTGACGGCACAATATCAGCGTGTCTTTTTACTCCCTCATAATTATAAAGAGTTTGCAGTTGGATTTTGCACTAATTAATGTGCATAGATGCAATTGTGATATGACAAAACGAGGAAAACATAGTACAAATGTATATGTAGCTAGATACCTATGCAATTGTATCACAAATTGGAGAGTTGCCGAATTGTATTTTGAAAGTAGAATTTGTTACTTTCTCATGTTGATTGAATAACATATAGCAATTTCAAATGGGAGAAAAATAAACTTCAATGATATTTTTCTTTGATTTTAGTAGGGCAATATTCCTTTATAGATGTAAGTTACTGAACATAATAGGTATCAGATTCCTTGAGCGTCCTATGGCGAGACGTGTTTTGTTGCGAAACATTCCAGTCTTTTCATTAATGTGTTACTAATTGGAATAATCCACTTTGGGGGTAAAGAAGAATATAAAATGTGTAAGAAAACTTAGCGCTACATTTATGTTACTTGTCCCTATACGGTATGTTATATGTACAGTGTGATAAATATACATTCTTAGGCTCGAAAATCAGGCTATAGCAACATATTTTTTTTTTAAAATTTCATTGAAGCTATCACGTACACTTATTCAATTGAAGACACATTCCAAAGAAAAGGTGCGAAGATTTACTCGTGACGTTTGGCGCGAAATAATTATCCTGGCCCGCCTTTCACAAATGGTCTGATGCAGTAGTGTAGAAGTACAAAAAAAAGATTACACGGACATGTTTGAATTTAGAATTGCATAGAATAGAAAGTTGAATGCATAAAGAAAAAAGGAAGTAAACACAATAGTTTTTTTTAGTTTTTATCAGTAACAGATTATTTTCTCTGCTATCAGTTATTGTTAAAACTCAAGTAACAAATCCGATGTAAATCTACTAGTACTGCACAAAATTTAGCTGGCTAGTTTTCATCCTATAATTCCACACTATAAGAAAAAAAAGATTAACCTGTCTGACAATCGTTTCTTCAGGGAATGAGTGCAAGGTAAACATCGGTGATGGATGGTACATTGCGCTAGTGTAGTGGTTTCAATATTAAAGAACAAGGTTCACTTAGGGCCTTTTTTGGCTCTGTAAATTTCAGAAAAACTGAAACTGCTTGGTTTTAGTTGAAAATGCATTAAATATCATTTAGACCTTTGATGACTGCGTATCTATCAAAATGACGTAATTTTCTGGCTAGCCAATGCATTATGATGTCATGAAATGCGTCATTTTCTTCATATCCTGAAAAATTCTACAAAACAGCCAACTTTTAAAGCTATTTTTCGATATTTAATATAGAGCGTAACCTCTGATCTTAAATATGCAGCTATAAAATGATAGAACTATTTCTGAGGATTACAAAACCTGTTTTTTTTTTTTAGATCAGAGGGTGTGCTCATATTATTTCCCTTCTGTGAAAGTACTCAAATATATTTATTTTCATTAAAATTCAAGAACATTCATTTGCAATTTCATGAGCCCTGTTTCCAAGACCTTGGCTATAAGGAAAAAATGTTTAATAGGAAATGAAAACACTAAGTCTCTACTTTATTTTGTTGCTTAAAATGGAACATAAAGTGTAAGTCAATAAATTGGTATATCTACAGGGCCATTTTATGCATAAAGTGAACCTAGCTCTTTTCGGGCAGCCGATCTTGGTTTAATCCCGACTATATCTGAATTTTTTGCTTAAATTTACGTATTCCTCATTATCAATGATGTTGAACTTTGTTTTTCTCTTTGTGAATTCTGTGCTCTTTTTATTTTTTTTTATAAATAAAAAACTTTTTAAAGACCCATGTTAAATTTTTAGGTGTCTTTACAATGAGCAGATATAAATGTAATTTTACGTGCAAAGAATATCACAGTTAAGGATGGTTATTCGGACGGAAGACCTCTCGTTGCCCGCAACGAGTATCTAGTTATAATTATTGCTGCTTTTACATGTTCATTTATTAGCGATACTTTCCTTGTACTTGAACGACGAAACGGGTAGCTGCACAATACATGTAGCAGCTGAAATTCATTATATTGAATGCTGTTAATTTAATATTTTTAGAACTGTTCATACGCAATATCTTTTGTGTAAATAATTATTGATGTCCTTGAAGAAATTTCTCGCTGTGACATGTGCGTTTTCAGTTCTCCTTTTTTCTGTTAAATAATGACAGGCATATTCAAAGAGATCGAGATCAGATCGGATCTTGAGTATAATACTCGATAAAAAATCGATATGACATACTTTGTTATTAGCTGCATTGCATATATAAAATGGAATTGCTTAGCTACTAAACTACTTCATAATCCTCCCTCTTTCTAGTCTAATCATTACAAAGTTGCCTCCTTCTTCTCTGTTGATCAAATTGTCTTCCTAAGCAAGAACTGTAAAGCATTTGTCATTATTGGTGTATTAATTGATTATGTCTTTTGTGTTTGTTTGAAACATACATTAAGTACCAAAGATCGTTTTCGTTGGATTCCGTATTTATAGACATGCATTAAAAAACAAAAGAAAAAACCGATAAGTAAACAGATCTCAATAAATTCAACAAACTTTTACTTGTATACACTTATTCCGAGTAACCGGTTACTCGATCTGAAAATCTCCCAGTAACCGATTATCAAATATTGACTGAATTGACATCCCTTGTATATATATATATATATATATATATATATATATATATATATATATATATATATATATATATATATATATATATATATATATATATATATATATATATATATATATATATATATATATATATATATATATATATATATATATATATATATATATATATATATATATATATATATATATATATATATATATATATATATATATATATATATATATATATATATATATATATATATATATATATATATATATATATATATATTACAGTTTCAAAATGAGGGTAGCTGATTATTTCCATGATCCATTATGATTGAAATTGCATTTTTTGCAAAAGTTTTATGTAAAGTTACGTTGCAATTTCATAAGTGTGAGATTTTTTTTGGAATATTTTGTTGCTATTAAATTGTAGTTATTCAAATATTTTTCGAGACATATATCAGAGAAATTGACCAAAGGATGTGTTTGAGGCAGGTATTTTAAATGGTATCATATATTTTGAGATACCCTGTATATATATATTAGACAAAATTGCTAATGAACCACTAGAGACAAAACTTGTTTATGATGTATTTGATATTTAATTATGTTACTTAAATATAAAATGAGGTATTTAAATGCCTTAACCGATAAATGACTTTAAAGTTTATTGAAGAGTAACTGTTTCATAGAATAATATTGTTATTGTATGTATGATGAGGATTGCATTTTTTTTCTTTTTAAAGATGCCGAAAATGGACGTAGGTGGTGACATAACAATGGACAGAAAATTAGAAGATATTTCCTCATTTTTTTCATCGAAGGGCCTCAACGTCTCTGACGTTATAAAAGCTATTAGGAAGAAATTACATGATGTCCCTGACATCGTTCTGACCATTATAAATAAGATATGGAGTTTTGTAAACAAAAGCAAAGATGGCCCTCTTAGAAAACATAATGCACTGATTTGGCTGATTGAACTGCTTTCATATGTATCCTCTTTTATTGGGATTGTATTTCCACCGGCTTCACTAATTGCTTACGCTTTATCACTTGTTGCTTTAATTCTTAGAATCATTTTTCAAATAATTGATGTAAGATCTACTCTTGCTACAAAGGAACTCGTACATGACGCGTTTTCACACGAACTTGGGGGTTTGGCCGAAAGATTGATTAACACAGAATTACTTATCCGGAAACTGGAAACAATGTTTCACGTTGAAGAGTCTACCTTGAATCATACATTGAATAATGTTGACCTAAATATCGGAATAGATCAATTAGGGAATTTAAAAAGCCGCATTGAGCTACATATGTGCGATGAGCAAGATAATGCTGAAAAAAGCTTACATTATTTGACGCTGTATGTGAGAGTCTCCACATTGCGACATTCTCTGTTACTGCGAATAATGACTTGTTTAAAGGCAAAGGACTACAGCCCAACTACAAGAAAGTTGATAAGTGATTCGATTAAAGATGAAAGAAATAGAGATAGAAATTATTTTCTTTTTCTATCCCTACCATCTCTGAAAGCTATAAAAATTGCGGCATTGTTTGATCCAAAGGAAAAACACGAGGAACTTGCATCATACGTGCAAGAGTTGTCTTTACCTCTGCAGGATTTGGGAAAAGTTCTTCACGACCGTGTTCTCATTATACAGCCTTACACAAAAGAGTCAATTGTTCTGGGTAGACCGTTTCCTTCTATCAATTCAGTCAAAGCCATGAAAAGCACAACAGACATCAATAATGTTCGAATCAGATTCAAATTTTCGGTAATTGAAAACGAATACAATGTTTTCCATATTCAATCCCCTGATTTGCAAGAATACATTTACATGAATGTAGACGGGGAATGTAAATACTGCAGAGAGTCTAAGAAACCAAGAGAGGGTAAGGCTGAATGGAAAATTATCCGTGTTCAAGAAAAAGAGGAACAACAAGAATGTTCACCAACATTTGTTCTCAGTACAAGAGCATGGCCATGTAGATTTTTATTCGTTGAAAAGTCTACTTTTCGGTGCGCAAGGGGATTAAAAGAGGAAGATATGCCTGGGGACGATATTTTGTTTAAAGTAAGTATTTTTACAGAAATAATCTTTTAACCAGGATAATACTTCTAAAATAAAATTTTGAATAATGTTAATGTATTTTTTTTTCAGCTTGTTCGTCCTGGGGAATCTCCAGTTGATGATCCTGAACTTTTATCATCACTACAGGATGCACTAGAAAAAGACGACGAAGATACAAAGCATGAGGAACTCCTTGAACATCAGGTAAAGATTGAAACAAAACTGTAGATGTATAATGTTTATTGATAGATATCGTCTTTTGTTTGCCAGATCTTATTCATGGCAAATTAATTATTTGTGTACACAACCTGTCTGTGTGTATATGAGACGTTTGTACAGATTCCTATCTTGAATTAAAGGATATTAAATTTAGATCATTTCTAAGGATATAAAATTTCCGACCTAGAAGATGTTAAAAAAAAACAATTATTTTAATAATCATTCTGACATTCGATACTCATGCGCTTGCCATTGCATTATACCATCAAAACGTATTTTAATTTCTATCAATTACTTCTTATAGATTTCTTTTCATGTTTCTATTTCAGGCACACTGTTTAAAAATTTTATATCTGTATGATCAAATATTTCAGACGATTTTGCATTCATTTGTTTTGGAGTAAATTTCAGTATCTGAATCGTTTCAAATGGCAAATAAATTGCATCTAACGAAACAAATATCAAGCTGAAAGTACAATTTAAAAAAAATTTCATGAGGAAAACATCCTAATTGAACTGTATGCAGGTGATTGGGTGATATAGATATTCAAGATTAAACGTATCAAGTAAAGAATTTTTCATTTAATATTGTAATAGATAATAAATACAATTGGGAGTTGTCTATATTTGTTTACTTATTGAGTATATTTGTGAGAGAGATCATGAACTGTCTTTTAACTTTTAAAAATTACGATTTTTCATGAAGTGACATACCTTTTTACAGTATTTCTATTACTAATACCAGTCTATTTTATTAGCAGCAAGCCACCACTTTGAGAAGGAAGGCAACAATCAGCAAAATTTACAGTTTTCCTGAACTTGAACAGATTTGTTCATTTTTGGAGGAGAATGACATAAGAGCAAAACATGAATTAATTCAAATTGAAGAATACTTTTTGAAATCTGACGACACATTGGTTCATTCTCTAAAGGAAATTGCCAGCTGCGTTGAATCTATGAGAGAGAAAACTCTTTGTGATGCTTTGATGTCTGGTGTAGCAAAATTAATTTGTTTCAGTTACAGATTATTTTCTGAACGTTTTCCTTTTGCGTCAATATGCACACAGTTATTGAGAATATGTGGTTTAATTTTAAGTTCTACATGGCAAATTGACGGTATAGACGATTACGTTTGTGATTTAATAAGAAACCATTCAACGCTCAAGTCGGCTATTTCTAAAGATATTCGATCCCTAGAACGCTTTGCAGTCTTTCTGCGAGGAATTGAAAATGCAGAAAACATATCAGAAAGAAACATAAGGCAACTTGTAGCAGAGGGAAAGTTTTGTGAGGAAATTGAAAGTCTTGCAGAAACGAGAGGAAAAATAGAATACCTGACGACAAAGAATGCAAAGGTATCAGAAACTGTCGATCTTATGATAGCTTTTATGAGAATGGCCATCCTTCAGCTCGTTGTTCTATGGCAAATGTATGCCTTAGCCAACTTCCCTGGACATAGTGACAAAGATGCTGAAACTTTACACAGTATAATTATGCTTCAGAAGAAAAATGACCAAAAATTGATTGAAACATTCTACGGAAAGTACGCGTCCTCCATGAGCGCTAGAGATCTTTCCTTGCTTAAAGATTACTCTAAATGTTTAGGTTGTGATCTTGATAAGCACGACGAAGATAAAATTGATGCAAAGGAAATTAAAAAAATACCATGGAAGAAAAGAATTAAAAACTTGCATTTGGTGATTTTACCTATTCTTGAAACAATTTTCGAAGATCATCTGCGGGGAATTCCATGGAAAAAATAGACAAAAACGTCTAACATTTGAGGTCTGAATGTGATAAAAATACCTCTAATCAAAACAATTAGAAATAAGACCCTTCATTGTACGTGTCCTTTGAGCAAGTGCATTAATAGTATTTTGTTTTAGTTGCTATTAAACAGAAAACTGTCAATATTTCTACCTTCCAGTGTAGATCCCGCCTGTTCATGCGCATTACTTCTGACTGCGAATGGAAGAACAATGTCATTCTGTGGACTTTTGATAATACATTTATATTTTGAATGAAGAAGATGTACTTTCCCACTGTCAGAAACAAAATTATAAGATGGTCAGGAGCATTATCCGAAAACAAGTTCTAAAAGCTTAAGATTGTAAGCTCATAATTTTAAGCCTTTAATTTTTTTAATCCATGGTTTCATCACATTCTTCGATTTAATGACTATTGTAGTAGAACATGTTCTTCGTCATTGTAAATAAAAAGAATGTGATACACTACTCTTGAACTATTGAGACTGTAACCACTATCAATGTACATATACATAAATACCTACGAAACTTTCTTATCATCTACGTCAACGCCCTTGGTACTCTGAATGAACCCTGAATGAAAACTATGTGCAAACATTGAGCAAACATAGAGTGCAAACGCTGGAGATCAGAGTGAAAACAGTAAATGAGCGTTAAACGAAAAATCAGAACACGATCAGAAAGGTAAAAAATACTGAGTATACAAATGTATTTTTTTCTGCAAACGTTTGTAAAATAGATGATGTTACATGAAAGCTGCATAAAGGCCAGAGGTCAAAGCAAACAATCAGGACACTGAGCGAAGGCTTGGTAAAACAGAACCATTAAATACAAATCCGTGTGAAATTAGAGTGTTTGTAAACATGTTTGTATAACGTTTTATGGACTGTGTATTTTTACTTATAACCGAGAAAACACTAATTTTCGTTGGGGTTTAATTTTTATTGTTTTAATGGCTTGAAGAGACCCACAAAGTAATGTCCTCCACGAAATTCATGTATGTATGTATGTAAGTATATATATATATACAAACACGAAACAAAATCCAATGAACAATAATTTTTCATCAAACCACGAAAAGTAAACCCCACCAAAATAAGTAATTTTATAGTAATTTTCAATGCAGTTGATAATTGATGAAATAAATGACACATACTATAGCATTTCAGTGAATGATATTTTTAGATAATTCGTGAGAAATGACTAAACTGACTGGTTTTAATGCTTCACAATCACTCGAGTAAGAAAATTGTATCGTGGGGTTTTTTAATAACTGTGAATAGTACCCGCTTCAATAATGGTTGATTTTTTCAAGCTTAACATATGTTTCTTACTGTTAATTTCATATCTTTTATTCTGTTTTAATCATGCAATATTTATTTCAATAAGTTGAATTTTAGTCGGATAATTCACAGATTTACATGAATCACTTGAAATCCGTTTTAAATCAACTATTGACATATTGATATATTTCATGAATACAAATTTTGCTTTTAATATGCCTTTGTTCCGAGTGAATTCTGACATACTTGAATTGGTCTTATTTAAATGATGTACATTGCATAGAAGATTTAACTACTGACAATAAAGAAATGTGATCAATTATATAATATCCTTAAACGATTGATTGATTGTATGTTGTTTTACGTCCCATTCGAGAATTTTTCACTCATATATAGAGACGTCACCATATACCGGTGAAGGGCTTCAAATTTTGACCTTTACTCGGCACTCAGGGCCACTGAGCAGTGAGGAATCTTTATCGTGCCAACGCCTGCCGTGACACGGGGCCTCGGTTTTTAAGGTCTCATCTGAAGGACCCGCAACTTTCACTTCAAAGTGCCGAGTACTGGCGAAGGAACAGTTGCTACCCATTTTTTATCGACTTAGGTCAGTCGCGACCGAGATTCGAACACACGACCTCCCGATCACGGAGCGAGCGCTCTATCGATTGAGCTACCGTGAACGGTTTCCTTAAACGATGCAAAACGTTTAAAGGGCAATAACAAGTACCTCTGAAAACAGGTAGGATCAGGTGCCTGGACAACAAACATCACCAGAGTATCGGTTATAGCCGCCGTGAGCAGGTCTTTCTGCTTTTTTCAGCTAAGTTCGATAGTTAGTTGTTAATTTTTATGCACATTGGTCTAAAGGTTGACCAGTTATCAGAGTTTATTTGCTACACTTTTATATTGGATTACGAAACTTCATAAAAATCCTTACAAACAAAGATGCATAGCGGGTTCCTGTAAATGTTCTACCAAGCCTCTGTCTTTACTCCTCACTAAAATATTAACACTAGTGAAGGAGAAATTTCAGGAGTATTGTGCAACAATATATTCGAGAAGCGGTGTTAATCAGATGTGAATACTTAAAAATTCCGAGGAACTTTTGCAAAAAATTTGAATTCACAAAATTTTACCAAAACCTGAATATAAAAACTTACGACTTTTCAACTTTATATACAACCATTTCCCACGATAAATTAAAATCCAGGCTTCTTGATATCATTGACGGCTGCTCTCTCAACAAAATAGGAACTCGTAAATTTACTTACCTTTTCATTGGTCATTTGCAAAATTATTTTGTTAAAAACAATTTGATTGTACCCACAAGTACTCTAAAATTGATATAAAAGGGTGCTCGAGTTTCTGATTGAAAATATCTAATAGTATGTGGTTTTTGGAGACCAGATCTTCCAACAATCTATTGGAATTCCCATGGGTACCAATTGTGCCCCGTTATTAACAGACCTACATGTGTATTTTTGTATTCATATGAAGCAGAATTTGTTCAAAATCTTACACGTTAAAAGAAGAAAACACTTGCTGTGGCCTTCAACTCGACATTTAGATATTGTCAATTAACAATGGCTATTTCCATTCTTATGTCGATACGATATATCCCAGTGAGCTTGACACATCTATTTCATATTTGGATATTTTACTAGAAAAAGACGTTAATGGTAATCTAACAACCAAGATATATAATAAACGTGATAACTTTAACTTTACAACTTCCCTTACGTATGCAGGGATATACCTTTATCATCCGCATACGGTGTTTATATCACAGTTAATTTGATACGCAAGAGCATGCTATACGTATAAACAATTTCTGAAACAAGGTAAGTTATTGACAAAAAAGTTAATGAAACAAGAATATCAGCAGTCTCGATTAAAGTCATCATTTCGTAAGTTCTATGGTCGATACAATGACCTTGTCAACAAATACAATTTATTGTGACGTTTTTCATACTTATTGTTAGGCCATTATCTACACACTGAATTGTCGACGGTTTTTTTTTTTCGTTATTTCGCGATCATGACAAGGAACACACGGTTGATGTGTCCGGTTGGCAGGGGATGCTCACTTCTCCATGGCACCTTATCCTCTGATATTTTAGAGGTCCGTGTTTGATCTGCTTCAAAATTTGTGTTGTTTAATAGACTTATGAGCTTGAATACGGTTCGTTATCTCAATATATTTCATTACAGAAATCAAACGTGTTTCGTCTTTACATTGAAAAAACTGATAAATTATTTGAGTTTAGATTTCTTCAAAATTCAGTTTTATGAAATCTCCCGTTTATTTCGCTATTTTTAAAGGACTTATCACATGTTTCTTAATTACTTGATAGTAAAAGCGTATAACTTTCCTTATAATCATAGTTTATAATGTTTGTGTTTTATAGTGCCGATATACTGCGATAATTAAACACAAATTGACTCAAATAAAAACATCCAGGTTTATTAGATATCGATAATGTGACCTTGTGACTAAAGGGCGACAATGGCTGACCATCTCTTCACCTTAATCTTAATAAAATATACGCGACACAACCTGGATTTTCTGCGTTATGGAAGACCAAATCATATATATCAAATATAAATTTGAATATCCGACCTTTAGATGATGCAATATCTTGATTACTATGCACCTCGAGACTTCACGCCTGATACATAAACGAATAATAAATGGAGAAAGACGCCTTTAGTTTTTGTGGTATTTGAGTTAATGGTCAAGATCAAAAATCTACATTTTTTTACAATTATCATTATTTATTATGTGATATTAAAACGTGAACCGGCATAAATGTTTCATCCTCTGGACTTCATATATATTTGCCATATAGGTAAACAGTGGTTATAGGAACCAACACTCTTTATAATTGAAATATTTGGTCAAAATACCATCTCAGAGATGCACCCCAATATCATAACTTTATGTTTTGTTTCAAAAGTCTTGTTTGAGAAGGTATATCTGGACAAAGTTGGGCTTCCCTCCTTTTCTCCCTTTAATTCGAATCCTTTTATCATGTCTCATTATGAATTTACTTTCATGAGGAAAAAATCACAAGCTTTCAGTCCTCCTATATCTTTTATCTTTTCCCCCGACACCAAGGAGGCCGCTTCTTACGATTTATTTATTTCATATCTTATTCGACTCGACACCTCCCTTCCTGTAAATTTTTTTTTTTGAAAATTATGCTGCATCGCCCTTTTACTAAAAAATTGCCATAAAATATCAGAAAGTGAACGCCTACAATTCCTTTTCAGAACAACTAGTAATTTTCAATAGTCACAGATCTTGACTTTTGGAAGTCGAACGTTTAGTTGTAACACTTCACCAGAATTTCTCCGAGAAAACCTTTCTGCATTAACTTCACGATCACTTTTTCAACATCTGACCCCATCAATTTTGTTCCGACCTATGTTTTTACTTTCTCTCTTATTTTGTAAACAACAGATAAATACAATGTCATATAAAATATCTAATGACTTAATTTTTCAAAAATTATACAACTCTACATCTTCTTGTTATATGATAATACTGGGGCAAAGTCATTTTCTTTTTTTACTTTTCAAAGGTTAAAATGCCGCCTTTGTGTGACCGACCATTTTTGAATGTGTCCTTTTTGTGTTCAAATGTCAAGGTCATGAACACATTTCATATTACATGAAATATAGAGCTAGCGAACAGTAGTCAAGGTCAAAGTCCATTTAGACAATAAGGATCAGAGCAAACAAGGACCTCCAAAAATAATCAGAGGTGAGATCAAGTGCCATGGAGGAGTGAGCATCCCCTGACGACCGCTCACATCCGCCGTGTGCTCCTTGTCATGATCGAGAAAAAAACGGAAAAATCTATAGACAATTCACTTTGTAAATAATTGCCTAACAATTAGTATGAAAAACGTCAGTCAGCATTTGACTTAATGATAAATTGTATTTGCTGACAAGTTCATTGTATCGACCATAGAGCTTACGAAATGACGACTTTAAACGAGACTGCTGGTATTCTTGTTTCATCAACTTGTCTGTCAATAGCTTGCCTCGTTTTAGAAATTGTTTATACGTAGAGCATGCTCTTGCCTATCAACTGAGAGACAAAAACCAAATATGCAGGTGATAAGGGTATATTGCTACATATATAAAGGAAGTTGGCGATTGAAAATTGAAGTCATCACGTTTATCATAAAGCTTTGTTGTTAGATTACCATTACAGTCTTTTTTAGTGAAATACTTAATTAAATACGAAGCAGGTGTGTCAGACTCTGTGTCTTTTATTTCAAGCTCACTGGGATATATCGAGTAGACAAATAAAAGGAGGTAATTATTGTTATTTGATAATATGTCGTCGATATATCGAAATGTCGAGAAAGGGGCCGTAGCAAGTGTTTTCTTCTCATGTAGAAGCTTTTGAATAACTTCTACTTCATATGAATACAAAAGTAGGTCTGCTAACAAGGGGGTTTATTCGGTACCCATGGGAATTCTAACAGATTGTTGAAAGACCTGATCTCCAAAAACAATGTAGGTATTGCTGATCGGAAACTCAAACATCTTTATAATATCAACTTCAGAATACTTTTGTATACAATCAGAATGCTTTTTAACAAAATTATTTTGCAATCGAGTTCCATTTTTATTTTAAAAAAAAAAAGCAGCTGCCTTTGATGTCAACAAGCCTGGATTTAATTTATCATAGGGAAATGGTTGCATAAAGTGTTGGAAAGTCATACGTTTTTATGTTATTTATTTTCTTTTCTTTTTTTTTTTTTTTTTTTTTTTGATGACAAATTTCTAAAAGTTCCTTGGAGTTTTTTAAGTATCCACGTTTGATTTACACCACTTTTCAAATATACTGTTGTACACAACTCCTGTCGTTTCTCCTTCACTGGTGTATTTTAGTGAGGAGTAAAGAAAGAGGCTTGGTAGAACATTTACTGGAACCCGCTATGTACTGTAAACAAACTATTATTCGCGTCATCTTTTATTCACGATTCGACAGTTTGAAATAAATCCGCGACGATCAATTTTCACAACCTTGAAAATATTCTCTACAAATACACAGCAAAATAAATGGTTCCCAGCGATAAATACTGCACGTGTACATAACTGACGCATTCAAAATTTAGCGCAATCATTGGGTATTGAGTTGTTGGCGTATTCATGAATTAGCGCATTGTTGTCCGCACCAAAGCCGCTAAAATATGAAGGCCGCTTTTTTAAGTACACATACGGTATGCGCGAGTTAAAGAAGGTCGCGAAACTCGCGGATATTTCTTGCACGCGAATAAAAATTGGTTTACATTATCTTAAGTTTGTATGCAAGGATTTTTATGGATTTTTGCAATCCAGTATAGGAATGATAATTCAGTTTCATTTTGACTGTTGGGAATATTAAATATATATAAAACTGACACATGGTTTTGAGGAAAATCCTCCTTAAAAAGGAGCTATGGGTATAAGTTTGATTATCACTTACAGAATTAAATCCTAGTTCCTCTAAAATATAATTCAAATAATGAGCCTTACAAGCAGAGACAATGTTGTTACCTGTTTTGTCAGCAGGGACTAGTACACACTGATCGTGTGATCTATCTAATTCTTGTTTCACTTCTGTATTGTCTAAGACAGAAGGATAGGTGGTTATCGTATTGCCCCTCAATCGCTTAATTCGCGATTTCAACATCCATCTGATACATTTAATCCATTCTGACAAATCGTTTAGGTCTTCCTTTTCATATTTAGCCGATCGTCTGGCATAATCTTCTACTGAATTCATAATATTAATATTTATGAAATTATGTCACCACGCAGCACAGTAAGGCTACAAAAGGAGGGGAGGCCTAATTTTTACGGGAAATGTTAACTGTGACATCACACGAAACTAATAATCCTTACAAATACATCAAAATGAAGCGATTTGCGATTTTAAGCTGTAGGAGACAATTAAACAACATCAAAATTTACTATAACATGCGTTTTTGTTGTTAGTTAAACCCCACATAGCAAGGTATAAACAAGTCACTGATTGCACTGCACTTGTCGATATGACGTCATTCCGTAAAACTTGAAGCATTTTGTATGCAGTGAGAAGCGGATCAAGTAATATTTTCACAACGGAGAAATGTATTTTATAAATAAATAAAATATTATTTGAAGATTTTAAGAGGCCATTAATTTAGATGTAATGTCCTTTTTATCAATTTGTTGATATATTTCCCATACATTTCCTAATTAACGGATACTGCCGTATATTTTTACGTAGGTTCATTGGAGGATGATCTAAGGGACTTGACAAATCGATCTAGTGCAAGGGCATACCCTCAATGGATCAGGACAAGTTTTTAGTCATAAACTCTAGAAGTACTAAGGTATTTGAAAATTGCTGCGATCCTGTTGAAATCTTGAAACTAATTGATTATTTCTTTATTTAATGAAGCTGACCAGCAATAAATTCAGTATGCGTTCATACAAATATGATTTTAACAATGGAATAGTAGAATCTATATAGAATCGCAGCACTTTTCATAAACTATAATGGGTGTTAAAACTTTTTAAGAATTAAACATTGAATTTTAACTTGGTTATGCCCTTGGACTATTGACATTTATAGGCGACCTCAATACTGCAAGTATATGTGCTAAAATCACGTGACTGCCACATCACGTGACAAATCTAAATAGAAAATCTAATCGTCCTCAATATGTAGTTAATAACCATAACTACATTTGTCCGATATTAGTAAAGATCTAAAAAGAATCGCCATCCTGAAAAAGAATATATTTTGTTTCATAAAAATCGCCAATATTTCCATTGCGCACCTTAACTGTACTGCGCAATTGAAAGATCCAGGTTCCCTAAACTTTGGCCCTTTTATAATAAGTGATGTTAGGTCCTCATCATCAACTATATTTACGTCATCAGTAATGACGTGTCCAACAGGACTATAGTTGTAGGGTGAAGAGGAACATGAAAACGTTGGAGGATTTTTTTTTGTTTTTTTTGTTTGTTTGCTTTTTTTGAAATAATTAAAAATTTTTTGGACTTCAACTTGAAATATGGTGGAAAACAAGACTGCAACTTTTTGTGATTAAGAATATTACTTATATTAACTGCGTCATTGCCTTTGTTGGTATTTTGAAGTTTAACCCCTTCTCTACCGCATCGGTCAATATAACCGATAGGTCGTTAAAACAAGACTTCGCGAAAACAGGATCTCCGTATCTTTTTTATGATGGCATTAAGGTATATAATCTATATATCATCTTTTAGGAAATTTTCTCTACTTTTACACCCTGTAAAAATTTTATAGATTATACGTCGGTAATGAATAGATTTTACGTTTTGAAGACATTCATGACTTTTTGAAAATGGCGCAATTTTCCAAAGCAAGGACGATTTTCCCGACGATTGGCATATTTTTTCCTGATTAATTGCATAAAGAAAGTTTGATATATTTAAAAAGCATATTTTCTCTGCTTTTAAAATATGTAAAAATTGTTGTTTTTACTTTAAAATATTTTGTATAAACAAGCATTTTCTTCCACGTTTGTGTTTTTTCTCGTTTTTATTCATAATATTTAAACAAAGCTCATTTTTACTTGTATTTCTATATTGAAATAGGGAAAACAATATACAGCTGGTAAAAGTGAAGAAAATTTCCATTTCAACACGCCTTTGCTGGTCTTCTAACTCTCAGTATTTTCTGAATTACGATAGTTTGAATTTTGGACCTCCGCGTAATTTTTGTTGAAAAATCGGGGCTGATCAATATTTAACGTCAAGGTCGATTTCGTTGCGCCTCATTCGGAACAACATATTGTTTAGTACTATTTTATTATATATTTTTATTGAAATAAATGCTTTTTACAAAATAATTGGTTTAAAAAAACAAATAATATCTTTAAACCTTTAGTGAAGTGTGGTATTTTTTTTTCACATAATGAATTTATTTATCTATTTTTATACATAGAATAATGTTGAGTAAAAAAAATGTACATGTATATTCCCTAAGAGTCTTTACGTCGAAAAAGTCAGAATTTATATTGCTGTGTGTGTCATATATTCTTTATATTTATATAAAATATAATTAGACCTATACTGACATGAAATTTAAATTTAAACCATTTTGAAACAAGCACAAACTTTCGCATAAATTTTACACGACTCATCACTGTAATAGTTGATACGAATCGAGATTACCACATGTTTCCGCTGTAGCAGTAAACAACAACACGATAATGTGAACATCAATTTTCATGATTATTTTATGATGGAGAACATCACATCAATTCATCAGATAAGACGGTCATTCCTTTGGTATTAAAGGTGAGTAAGTATTGGTTGAAGAGTTTAAAACTGTTTTGAAAGTGCATTTATTCACGTTCAAATGAAAACAAGTGGTACACTATGCACACCGATACTGATACATGTACATGCATAGGCGTTAGCCGGTATGAACTCGCATTTTTAGATTGATACTTTTTCAGCTAATTTTGTGTTGTTTTTGAAGTGTATAACTTTTGATTACCACCCCAAGTACCATTCAAAGTAAAATCAAGTTTGGCATAATTCTTGAGAGTTGTCGTCTAACGCAAACACATCGAATTTTTTAGCATGTTTAGGGTGCTGGTTTCGGAACGTTCAGCTGTGAAGATCCACATGCTAACCCTACCATGCACTGGAAAGACCATGATGTGGAGGACACAGGTACTTATTATAACCAATGAACAGGTAAATCATTTTTTCTTTCTTTTTGTAGTGAAAATTCCTGTATCTCTAAACATTAATTCTAAATAAAGTGAACTTTTAATTGTATTTCCTTGATATTGCATTCACACATTGACTAATATTTTGAAGAAAAAAAATATGTGATACACATGATATTTATAATGCATGATTATGCATGTAAACTCGCCATTTTACCACCCATTATGCCCAAATATGGAGCCAACTTTCTTTTATAGACTGCTGTGGTATTTTCAATCTGCATGATGTATGTGCATGAATAGAATTTCTGTTTCTCAATTTTCAGTTTCTGTTGAATTATCACATACAAGGGTGGTCAAACTTCATTCAATGGATGGCTATTCGTCAACACTCCCATGTACACAAACAACCTTGTTCGGAGAATTTTGCCCTGGAGAAACAGTTTTCAGTCCATTGTGTTCTTTCTCTTAAAAACCCTGACAGCCGAAACTGAAAAAAGGTATTTTTTTTAATTTTGATAGAATTAATGGATATGTTATTTCTTTTAGCTCAATAATTGACTGAAATGATGGTTCATTACTAGGCTGGTAATTTTTTAGTCATAATACATTGACGTCCCCATACCATATACATGTAACTACATGTATCACATAATAAATAAACTTTATAAATAAATACTTTTAATTTGAAAAGGAAAGTTATTTCAACATAATCAGTGTGTTAATTCTAGCTTTCTTACTTTTATATATGTAAATTTACATATATTTTATAATACCTATTTAATTATAAAAAGTTAATCTTTTATAGGATAGAAACTAATTGTGCGAATACAACCAGAACTGATTATGTCTTGGACAAGTCAAAGGACTTCCTCCAGTCTCTCAGAGAGATGGCAGTTGATGAAAGAATGGTGGCCACAAAGCGAAGGTGCTCCGGTATTCAGCATTTTGTGATTGATGTCTGATTTGGAATTCAGTTAGCAATATTTCTGGATTTGTATATTTGGGTAAAAAAAAATCATTTTTAACTGATTGACTAATCGTTTTGCATTAAATATTGCGATAAATTAATTTTTTTTTCAAGATAACAGTACAAGTCTTCATTGTAAACCTAAAGCACTTGGCAAAGAATTTAAAAATCTTGTGATGAAGTCAGTTAGTTTATGTTGTCTTGCTGAATTAAACATTTACATCACTGTTTAGCCAAACCTGTTTGTGATTTTTCATTGAAATTCAGGTTAAATTGAGTTAGGAAAGAAATTTAAAAACCTTTATTAGCCAATCTTACAGTAAATGTATGGGAGTTGTGGGTTTGTCAGTTCAATTTGCTTGTAAATATCCATCATACATTGGAACATAGTTGCACTGGTGGAAAGTACTGGTTTTTTTTTTTTATTTACTTGATATTATAATTGTGAACTCTTTTTTTAAAGAAATTGGAACAAAAGAAAGTCAATTCGCAAATTGTACTTCAAATTTTAGAGAGCCTGAATTTTTTTGTTTTACTTGCATTGTCAATTATTGCATTAAAAGACCAAGTCAAATGTTTCTCATCAAACATGGCTATTGAATATCGGTATTCTTCTCACAAATCATCTTGCTATCAATAGTCAGGAATTTTTTTCTCGAGTCATGATTAAAGTTTATAGACATCATGTGACCAGACAGCAAGTGCTAAATGACATTATCTTCATTCAGGATATTTCTGGACTCTCGATAATGAAAAACTCATGTAAACAATGATTCATAAGATGCTAGAATTCCATTCTTTAAATAGCTATCGCATCATCCAACTTGAAGATGATGTGTACATCATGTAATCTGGAATCTATATAGCAGAAATAGACTTGCAAATATACTAACAAATAAACCTATCTGCTTGTTTATTATTCTTCCGATATTTCATTTTTAAAAATGCTCTTTATTTCTATCAGTAATGCAAGCTGTGATTCGAGATCATGTGACCTAAACAATGCTGACTTTTGATAGCATAATAGGCCAAGGGTTTTTGAGAAGAGTGGCGGATCAGATATCCTTGGCTTCCAAAGATGAGCAAATGCATGCCACATAAATTAGATGAATGAAAGGATTGTAATGAAAAAGCCACTTATTTGAAAAAGAGATTTAAAGTTCCATGCATTGTCCATCTTGTGAGGTTTCTTCATACTTATCAAATGACAAAAATTGTTTTAACAAGTGACACAATAAAGCCATGAAATCTGTTAAAAACTAGAAAATGTAAGATAATTCTTGTAAGAAAAGAAAATTGTAAGTATTTTCTTGTATTCCAATAGACAAAGAAAATTGTGGTAGTTTTTGAAAATGATGAAATAAGTACTTAACTGTATAATTTATGAAAATTTGTTGATAACTGGTTGCATTACTTTTTTACCATATTATTTTAACAGTATGTGTCACTAAGGTTGATATACATGCAATCACATCTTACAAATTTTATGTCAGTTCACTTAAGTTATAGATATATTTTTTGATTGGCAACCAAGATATGCAAAATAAAAAAAGAGAGAACAATTCATTCGTGTAATATCTCTGTGGATTTTGTCGTTCACAATTTTATATGTCAATTATTAGACAATATGTCCATAGTAATTGCAGCATTTCAAAATGGATATGTTCTTGCAATTTAAGGCAGAATTCTGTATTGATATGACCTTGACCCCCTAAGAAAGGAAATGTCAAGGTCAATACTTAAGACAATCTGATGTACAGGGTGTTTCATAATATATGTTACATTTTGATTCAACAATTTGACAAACACAATAGAAAGATACAGACAAGTGTTTTTATCAATTTGATGCATGTATCCATAAGATTCATTTTGTATCATTACCAACCAAAATATTACACACTGGACGAAATCGCAAACATTAATGAAAATTAGCAAAATTTCTAAATTACGCCATTTTTGTTACGTTGAATTTCACAACGTCAAAAGCCAAATTACTTGTTCTTAATGATATCCACTATATCAATTACAATTAAATGAAAATTTCCTCTCGAAATTTGTATAACCTTGTCAGACATATTTGTTAGACATTCCTTATTTAAATGTTTATAGGGGGTTTTGCAGCTCATTCAGTATCTGTAATCTAAGATTGTAGACCCTGTTCCTAAAGAACCCCTACAAAAAGGCTCAGAGAGATTGAGATCGGCGAATGCGAATGCAGAGATCAAACTCTTTTCTTGGGGTATTGCATTATTGAAAATTTGTACACTGAAAACTATATACATGTATTTATATATATGTATATCATATTTCAAAGTTCAATATATGCTGGCAATGCTGATATAACCAGCATCAATTTCTGAAAACATCCATCTGATACTTTACTCAGGAGTTTACTAAACTATTTAAGAGTCTCCAGTTCACCAATTAAATCTTCGGTTCTTGAAGTCCTTAGGCTCTCTGGAGTACCGTGTCACTTTTCGCATATTTCTCGTCCCTGTAGTTTAATTTTGTAACTAGCCCTTTAATAAGCATCCTAAAAAGTTTCCATTCTTTTGGAATATTTCCTTCATCAACTTCTGAATATTGGCGACATGTATTGAAAAAACAGCTTTACAATACAGCAATATGTTGATAAGTTAAGTCCATTTCGAAAAATACTCAAACTATGACATCGGCGTTTATGTCACAATGTATCATTGTAATACCATGAATTCCTTGACTTTTTCACATGGAACAAAATGCAGGATTTGATGTTTAAAATGATATATAGTTTGTAATAGATATATGATAAGTAAGAAATATAAATAGATTTTGAAATGTAACATATATTATGAAACACCCTGTACATGTATGTTCTATACATTATTTTTGCCCCATATCTTACTTACAACATCATGAAAAGCACAAAAGTAGCTTTCCATGAATGAGCGATAACAAACTTATACAACCGAAAAATTGAAATTTTTGTTGTTGCTTAGCAACCACTTAGAGGTCATTGAACACATATTTGAACATAAGTGGTATATAGACGTTGTAGTTCAGCATGATGCCTTCTAAAGAGTTTATTCAGAACTGTCTATTTCAGCATTCATTGTTGTAAAATTTTAGCTAGAATATTGAAATGTGTTGAAAAAAAAAATGATAAAATTCTGCACTTATTTGACCTTTGACCTCCTAAAAATAAGCCTACTGAGGTCAAACTTTAAGACAAATATTTACTGTACATCCCTCTTAATATTATAACCCCATATCTGACTTTAAAAGGTAATGGAATGCATAAATGTGATTTGGATGAGCAAAAAACAAGAAATACTGCCCGAAAAATACAAAATACCCGTTGCTTAGCAACCTCTTTAAAATCTTTATTTTGCAGAATTGAAAAAAAGTTTATGTGATTAATGTAGTTCAGTATAATGCCCTTTTGTGAGTATATTCTAAATTTCCTATTTCAACATACATCATTGTAAATTTTGAGCTTAAAGATTAAAAAGTGTCCAAAAATTCAATAAAATTCTGCACTTATTTGACCTTTGACCTCTATTTCCAGTAGAAAGGTCAGTCGTGAGGTATCTGAATATCTATGGAATCTCATCTCTTGGAAATTCCCTACAAAATGGTATGCATTATGCCTAGCTTTCCCTTTGGATAAAAAAGTTAAAAATTAATTTATAATGATATGTCAAAAGGTCTCCAAAGTCGCTTAAAATGCACCGGTAGAGAAAGGGTTAAGGAACAAACGGGTAGTTGGAGCAGTATTTTCTTCTATGAAACTTGGCAGTTTAAAGAGCCTAAAATTTGCAATATTCATTATCAAAGATCCGAGCCTGTATTCTGGTGTCGAAGAATTCAAATATGGACTTTCCATGACTTTAACAAAAAGACTATTCAAAACTTTCAAAGGGATAGAGTAAAGTTTGGTACGAATGTGATGAAGGCCTAACTATTTATTTACATAATAGACATTAACATGTATAGACATGGGTCTGTTTGAATAAGCACACCTTAAATCAATGTAAGAATTGTCAAAAAAAAAAACTCTTTAAAGGCACGTTGATCAAAGATCAAGGTGAAAAGGTCATATTTCTTGATTTAATGACCTAGTTTTCTCAAGTGTATACCTGCAGACAATTATGACTCTCCGCAAAAAAAAAAAAAAAATTATATGAAAAAAAAATATATCTTCATATATTACGCTAATTACAATCTTTCATGATTTTTGATTCCTGTTTTCTGTAAGGTTGTTGCATGGTTTGAAGAACTTGATAAAAAAAATTGTTTATATGACACAACATAATTAATTCCATATTTTTTACTTCCACACTTTATTTCATTCCGACCAATGCCTAAAGTTTATGTAGGAAATACTTATCAAGCGATACACACCGTCACATTTAGCAGGTGCAGGTGTCCGTAATATCATATACATGTAATATTCAGAAATTACAGAAAAAAATATGCTTACAAAGTAAATTTCACCCTAAGTTGTTTTTTATAAATTGATGAAAAAATAATGATTCAGAAACTCTAATAAGAATGGTTAAGTCACATGTAAATTTGACTTCCATGGATTTAAACACTGCCAATTTTTTTCAGAGCTGCATAATGATGTATGGAAATGCATTTGGAATCAATATCGTAACTGAAGCTACTAACTTTTCAAAAGTTCGAAGCTGTTTTAATATTAATTGAAAGAAATTGTTAAAAGCTCAGTAAATCAAACGCTAGAAATAAGTTGTTTCTGTCTTTTCATTTGCAAAGACACATAGGGCAAATGTGGAACTAGAATGTTGCGTGATATCGCATATATTAACCGTTTCTCTTCTGTTACTAAATCGTGGGCAAATCTCGGCTTTATCTTCATCACTGGTACTTATATTAAATATAAATTCTTCACGTCGATCATGACAATCATTTTTCAGGTTTATCATTTCTTGCTTAATGCATAATATACCAACTTCCTCAAATTTGCAATACTGTGATTCGGCTTGTTGTTCCTCGAGATTTTCCAAAGAAAATCTAGATTGTCCCTTTCCCTCGCACACAGTGTTATAAAAGTCATCATCATCACAACTAGCATGAACATTACAAGAGACCTCCTTTGAACCTTTTGTCTTCCTTTCTTTATGTGAAATGACGCTTTTTATGACGTCGGAGATCTCAGAGTAGACATTTTCGCCGACATAATTGACGTATTCTTCCTTATTCTTTGGAGAAAGAGGTAATATCTTGCAACAGTTACAGATTTCTCGAACAATTATTAGAATAATTACAATAGAAACTAGTGTTCCTGATGTATAAATAATAATCGAAACTTAAAATCTGAAGTCTTATTACCAGTTGTTGCCTTCATGCTTGAACTTTCACTTTCAAAGGTACCTGATGTGTTCAGTGATAAAGTGAAATTCCATGTTTTGCTAAGAGTTCTACGCTTCATCGTGGAACTGTCGTTATCTGTTGACTTTAAATCTGTCGAAATATGTAATCTTAGAAATAAAACACAGTTCTACAACCCATAAATCTGTTAGTAATTTGTAATAATTAAGTATTTCAATAAGCGACATAATAGAAGAAAAAGAAGAAAATTAACAAAAATCAAGCTAAATGTTTTCGTATGAAATTAACTTTGCGACATATTCAGCCATATTCAGAAAGTAAACGTATATTGCTATTTAAACAAGGGAAGTTTTTTTTTTATTTTTAAGTATTCCAATTAACATGAATTACTTGTTAGATTACAATTCATGTAATTATATATATTAAATGCATGTATTCACATTTGAAACAGGTTGAAAGAAAATGAGCTTGACTATGTTTTATCTTTAATCTCAGGATCGGTGCTATATGTCGAACAAACTTATGA
Source organism: Saccostrea echinata (assembly GCF_033153115.1). Taxonomy (NCBI): domain Eukaryota; kingdom Metazoa; phylum Mollusca; class Bivalvia; order Ostreida; family Ostreidae; genus Saccostrea; species Saccostrea echinata. The sequence continues at coordinate 4,709,136 of NW_026889760.1, forward strand.
ATGAAATAAAATCTAGGGGTAAGCATCCTCTGTAACATATACCATGTTCCCGTGATTGGTTTAACGGAAAGTGAAAATAATGGTCTAATAAATTGTATTAAAGACGTCAGTTAACAGACAGTACACTTAGTGACAGATTGTGTTTGCAAATGGGGTAATTTCAACGAGCAATGACATTTCGATATCTTGATTTTAAAGGAGATTATTGATATAGTTACATCATCAACTTATTGTTAATTTGCCTGTGTAGCTTTAAGGAAGTGTTTTTGTATTGATCAATTTGGAGACATAAACCCCATATGCACGTGATAATTGTATATTGCTACATGAATAGAAGTTGAAGATAGAAAATTTAAGCCACTTTTATCATAAAGTTTGATTGTTAATATGCCATGTTGTTAAGTGATTTATAAAAATAATAAATCGGAGGTCACAACAAATGGAAATAATAGTGGGGAAATCAATCATCAATTAAAACATTGTAGCATACACATTTGATTAAAAAAAAAAACACTTCTTAAATATTACATGGTATAAAAGCAATGGATTTTACAATAAAATTTGTTCTTTATTATGTTTTCCTTTTACATGTAAATGAGTGTTAAATATCATATTCAGCCTAATTTCATTACCTACTGTCTGTGTACAGCCATATATATGATTACAGTTTGTACAAGAAGTGCATTCCTGAATACATCCGGGTCCATATTTGGGTGAAGGACAAGGTCGGGAGCAGTTATTACCGAAATATCCAGGTAGACATTCTGCAAATAATTAAATGACTGTTTTCTCCTATAAACATTACGTTATATAATGCCTGCCCTTTTTAACAAATCCTCGATGTCATTTAATGCCAAAAAATCAACAAAGAATGATAGTATGTTCATGCTTTATAATATTAATTAAATATTGTGATTGATAACAAATCAAAATTTGTAGGAAACAAATTGGAGCCCAACCTTTACAGATGTCCCCGTCTTTGTAAAAGTTCGAACAGCATGATCCATATTCTCTGAAACTACAAATTATTAAACAAAGTAAAAGATTTTGCTGGAACTTCATATAAACTAAAATTAAAAGAAAATACTAATACCTTACCCGTTTGTGCATCTTCCGACACCATTTCTTCTGGTAAAAGAGGGTAATACCATAATTATGTAGCACAAAAACACGAAGTACTTCAATGACATATTTGGTTGCAGTATCATATTAAGAAAACACAATCCTCAAATGTCTTTGTTAGATTATGAAAAATGCGTAAAAGCAGCCTGCTATATCCTATGAAAGCTGGATATGTTTTTATCCCATTTCATCATAAAATTTCCTGTACATGAAAAGCCGAGCTTAAAAAAAATCAATGTTTAACTTCCTTCAATGACTAGTCAAAAAATATGGACAAACAATATTGTTTCTTTTTTCAAGTAATTCTATGAATCATTGCAAGAGTTTCTGGTACTAAAGTTCTCAGTCCGTACCGGAACAGGAATGTTTCGTTGATATGAAATCCAAGTTCAAATGGCATGACCTGACCTTAAGCAAATAGATTTTCTGAGTGTAAAATCAATCCACCAGCATTAAAATCTACCATTTGGGAACTACATTGAATACCCTTGAATTAATTGATCTGTTAAACAGTATCCTGGTCGTTAAAAGAAACTGTTTAGGGCAAAATGCTGATGTACGAAGCACATAAACAAGTTCCTGATAATATATTCCATGAAAATATTTTTCTATTAAGCTTTTCTAGCGTTTCTTTGAGTGAATGATTACGTCGTTTGAACATGTATTGTCATTGCCTATACTTACATGTCTTCGTAAGGTGTAGGTCACTTAGCGATGAAATTTCGAATGTTCCAGCTACAATGCTGTTATCCTCAAAGTTATATCTCCCGAGTAGAGGTCAATTGCAAGTGTAATGTTAAAAATCATATCCGGGTTTTCATTTTGACCCACTGAATTAAATATCAAATAAGTTCAGTTTATCTACGATTTGCCAAAATCTAATGTCGCTGAAAATTGAGTTCATTTTGTACGTTTTCCTTATCTAGCATAGTTTCCCTCCTGTTTCACATCTAGCTTACTTCTTTTGAAGAGTGATGTTTCTTGGCAGAAATATTTTCGGTGATGTTAATATTAAAATATAATGTTGCATATAGATACTTATGGTAGTATACTTCAGCCACCACTTGTACGGAAGCGTAAAGGTCTCTACACGTTGTGTTATAACTTACATATTGTCTTATTTTTATTGTCTTATCGACATATAAGGTGTTATGACTCCTTATTTATAAAAATATTTTGAATTGTATTCAGATGTTTTTGCATAATTTAAGGCATCTTCTTTTATTTAATTGATTTTATTGCTATAAGTTATACCGACTTTAAAGTGTTGATTTTAAGATAATGATCAAAGCAAGATATTTAATCCTTTCAATATAGAAATGCCGATATGTAAAAATAAATACATAGTCATATAGATATAAATATATGAATATTTCCAAGAAAGAAGTGAGAAAATACACATGTATTGTTATTGAATTAACTTCGCGGGGGCGAGAATTCAAATGAATCTTCACTTCATTTGGGATTCAGTGAAAGCTCCTGTACCACGTATTTGCTATCGTATATGATTATAGTCTGATACTGATTCAAAAATGTTTTGAAAAAAGGGGGATTGAGAGGCATCAGCAGTTAGATCATAGGAATAGTCTTAGGGGACTACTGTCCCCATCGCCTCTTTTGAAGAGGAGGGAGGCAGGATTGAGTATTTTGTGCCCCTCCTCTAGCCTTTTTTACCCGAGTATAGCATAGATCCGCTAATATATCCCGAAAATAAAGATGAATACTCGCAATTGGATAACGAAATCTCTGTTTTTTCGTATTATATATTTTATTTGGCTGACTCCTACCTTTCCCCAATTCAACTTTGTGGCAAAGCTTATGCAGGTTGGCTGCAATGAAGCACAAATTATTTTACATTATGTTAAGTTATAAGAAGTAAGATCTGATGTGCTGATAGCTAAATTTTATTTGATATAAATATTCTAACATGATTCACTGCTTATATTTAATGAGTTGGGGGGGGGGGGTGGAGATTCACGTCTAAGTGGCAGATCCTGTTTACCACAGAGTGATAAAACCTCAAATATTTAAAGATTACATAGGCTTTAACCAATGTCACTTTTATTTTATTTTACTTTCTACATTCGCTTCATCCACGAGTAGGACTAACACAAAATATATTTATGAATGGAATATTGAAAACATTGGGGGTAGAGGAGGGGGATGTCATTAATTTTCTTAGTCACATCACTATTTTGATGCATACGTTGCAAGCAGATAATTTTTATTTCAAAGAGAGATTGCTGATTTTCATTAATAAGAAAAAATATTAAATTATTGCTAAACTTGTCTATATATTTCATTTTGTTATTAATTGAAATGATGTAAATTGATATTTGCTTCAATGGGGACATTCTAACTGATCATGCCCCTCTCAACCCCTTCTTCTTCAATACGTTATCTCTATAGTTACACAACAAATATTTGACACTTTAGACATTGTGCATGTGGCGTCAATAAATATAAGGGATATGACGTTTTATTAGAATTCCCGCGCCCGCGAGTTAGTTGGAGAACTATATTTTCAAATTTTCCCCCTAGAAATACTAGCATATTTATAACAATGTACCTATTATGCATATATTTTTATTGTTGTGTGTCGAGCTAATTATATTGATATCTTTAATTCTCATGCTTAAATCAATATTTTTAAGTCAATATTTTCTAAGTCGATACAATTTTTAGCAATAAAATTTATCATACAGAAAAGAAGCTTTAAATTATTTGAAAATACCCAGATACAAAACAAAATATAAATGAAAATAAGAAGTCATAACAGATTATATGTTGATAAGACAATAAAAGTAAGACAATGTAAAAAAAATATATATATATATAACACAAGTGAAGAGACCTTTGCGCTTCCGTATGAATAAGTGACAAGTTAACGCAAACAAAAAGTCGACATAATATTTTGACAAGACAACAAAAATATCTGACAAGTCGACAAGTGTGTGTGTGTGTGTGGGGGGGGGGGGGGGGCACCATATATACCTGAGTAAAAGTTAAGAGTTTTGTAAATTTCATTTATAATCAACAGTAAAATATAATTGATATCAATGTCCCGAATATAATTATTATTCATCTATAAATAATCTCATAGATTTCTATTTCCTTGTTTGTTTGTTTGTTTGTTGTTTCACGTCCCTCTCGAGAATTTTTCACTCTGACGGAGACGCCACCACTTGCCGGTGGAGAGCTGCAAATTTCGACCTATGCTCGGCACTCAGAGCCATTGAGCAGTGAGGGATCTTTTTCGTGCCAGCACCTCCTGCGACACGGGACCTCTGTTTATACGGTCTCATCCGAAGGACCGGTCTCCTATTTTCTGAGAACAGAGATTTTCAATGTGCTCAAAGCCGACTCATTCAATTCGGGGATACTAGTGATTTTACCTTTTGTGTTTATCAGCAAATCTGAAAATAACACAAAAAGAAATTGAAAAGATATTTTATAGTTCAGTTTTAAGGCAGTAAATGGGCTAAATCTTGAAAAATGTGCTTTTATAAGATAGACATATATCCGAACAAGGGGAAAACACAGGAAAAAATATATGTCAACATGTTTATTTTTCCGCTATTGCCTCTCAGACTATATACCCCGAAATGCAGAATACTAAAAAATGGTACACATATTGACGAAAGATTGGTCTCAGGACTCATTGGATTTACAAAGAACATAGATCATTATAAAAGATATTTTGATTTTTAGGACACAGAAAAAATGCTACTCAAGCTATCAGAAGATTCTTACTACGAAAAAAGAGCTTTGTAAAAAATGAAAACAACATTACACCTGCTTTGAAGCATTTGCAGCATTTTCATGCTTGATAGGTAGAATTATTTCACTTCCTTCTATCAAGTTCCTTTTTTGGTAAATCAATTACAGAGAAATCATTAAAATGGAATTCACATGAGAGAATGCACATAATTCATCTTCCAGTGTTATTACATAGATATCTACAGAAAAAATGTCTAACCTATATTGGATTCTATAAACAAATGTCATAAAAAATCTTTACAAAGAAAGACATATTGAAGGATCAAACTCGTATTTTTTTACCTTACATAAGTATTTACTACTGTGAAGGAGAAAATTCTGAGGTTACGTGATACAACATATCTAAGACTCTAAGACGTGGTGTGAAACAAATGTGAATAAAAACAAAAGTAAAAACAAAAACAAGAAACCAAAAGAGGAAACAAAAACACCCCCCCCCCCTCAAAAAAAAAAAAAAAACAAAAACTTAAACAAAAAAAAAACGAAAGAACTTTAGGAAATTTAAAAAAAAAATAGTTTTCCCCCCGATCAAGAATGTTTAATCGAATGACTTTTTAATGCTTCGTAAAACTATTCCTCCTGATAAATCTAAGACTAAAATTAATTCAGATTATGATATGGCTAACTGCTTTTTTAAAATAAAAATGGAATGAATTAATTTAAAATCTTGAATTAAACAACTACAAAAATACCTTTAAAAAAACATTCTGATTCTAAGCACAAGCAATCTGAGGTAAATATGAAAAAAGAGATGCCAGAGTTCCTCAGTGATAATACCTATGTTGTCTTTGGGACAGATCTTTAAAACATTCCCACAGAATTTCAATGGACACTAATTGTGCTTCTTATTCAAACCTGATCCTACATTTTTATGAAGCAAAATTTGTTCAAAGACCTCTACACGAGAAAGAAAAAGAATTGACGTAGCTCTCAATTCAATATTTCGATACATCGACTAGATTTTATCGCTTAACTATAGTTATTTACAATCGTACGTCAACTTGATATATTCCAATGAACGCAAAATGAAGGACACTGCAGTCTGCAACAAGTGTTTTGTAATTGTATGTTTAACTGATTGATTACAGACGTAAATGGACATCTTATAACCAAACTACTGTAGTACAATTATACAACAAACGGGATATCCATCTTTTCCATCGTCAACTTTCTTTATCTATGTGATTGCGCCCATGGAAAAAGGGTGCTTATGGCATTTTTACTAAAACAGAGAAATAACGTCATAAAGATATGACATTGCAGAGTGACGGTGAACCTCAACGCAGATTTTTTTTTTTTTTTTTTTTTTTTTACCACGTGTTTACATTTTGGTTCTAACTTTTGCCGTAAATGTGAATATTGATAATTAAAATTATTTTTCATTCATATATTTAATTCTTGTCTGAATCTCTACATGTATGTCCACTAGTTTTAATAAAGACATGACAGCATTTAATTATTCGAGATCGGTTTCTTTACTAGATCGAGCTATGTTAAGGTACAGTATAGTCTCTGATCTATAATTCATTTCTGTCAGAAGCTTCAGACAAGGTGATTGACTGGCTTTTTGAATATACGGACGAATGAATGCGATTTTATATATGTGGACCAGTTTGAGGATACATGTACGTGCTAAACACGGACATTATTATATTATCGCAAAGGATATTGATCCGCTCCACCATTCACAACATGCATTGAATCATCGGTGCATGTTGTATAAACTTTTGTTGTAAATTGTTTTATGCGATGTTTTTGGTCTAAAATTGAAGCTCGGCTATCATGTTACAGAAAAGAAAAGCATAGTTCTTCTGAGTATTTCACAAATCTAGAAAAATACACAAGAATGACGATAGAGATATAATTTTCTATAAATAAAAACAAGAGAGATAACCCGAGGTAATAGAGAGGTACCAGAGAGGGAATTTCGTTGCAAGTGTACACTGTTTTTTTCTAAACATTTCAACTCGCATGGGTTTGCTCCCGGATTATTAAAAGAAAATTATTTAACAACAGCTCAAAACACGTTTTAGTTGTTATTAGGTTTTTAAAACTAAATATTGTAGTACTGTTTGGGAGCAAGCCTCTAGCTAAAAAAAAAAAAGAAGAAGAAGAAGAAGAAGCAAAATTAAACTAATATATACTCTCCATTTTTTAAATTTATCTTTAGCAATCTATTTAATTTGACAAAAAGAAAAAAAAAAGAGTGGGAATTTAAAAAAGTTAATAATCATTAATTCAGCACATTTAAAATGTTTACTTTATTTGTTTGTTAGTAAGTTTGGTCGTGTTTTTTTTTTTTTTATTTTGATTTGACTGAATATTTTTGTTTCTCACATCCACTTTCGATATTTTTTTAAGCATTTAAATGTAACAAAAACTGCAATACGAAATAAAATATTACTTTAGAGAAGTTCATGTTTTAAAATTGATATGCGAGATCTAGACAAAGAGAGAGAAAAGAGGGTTACATTGGATCCAATTTATTACATGTAATATATGTATAAAGAAATGTGAAACTTTAGTGAGAAGATTTTCAAAACAATTTAATTAATAAAAAATGATATGAAATCCTTGTTTTCTAAACTATGCCTATAAATTTTCAGGAACTCAAAAATGTAAATTTTTGGTACTCGTTCCAAGCGTTTATATGAAGGTCAAAGGTTTAAGTGTCATCTGCATTTTTTTTTTCACTGTAGTCAATATGATCTTTGTTATTCATAATATCTACGCAGTATAAGTCTTTACAGTCATATTATTACACATTTTATTAATGATATATAAGCTCAGTTATCGATTTGGAATAATATTGTTTAACTTGCCTTCGAATTATGTAAACGTATTTTTTTTTATTCTCAATTTATTTGTAAAGTAATGCTTTAGAATTAATGTAGTTTTATTCAAGTTTTATTTTTGCATGTAATAAATTACTTCAAATACTCTGCACAAAACATGAACATTTTGCTTGTAAGGTTTTCATTTTGGCGGCAGACATGGGGGATGGGGACATTTTGTATAACCGAGACTTAACTCTGACAGATGTAAAACTTTACAATGCTAAGCATATCCATGTCTCTGGTATGGGACCATACTGAAATTCATTAAAACTTCATTTGGATTGATAACATATTGTTTTATTTATAAAGCTTCGACATAACTCACAATAATTTCATATGAGAAAGAAACTGAATGGGGGGGGGGGGTGAAATTCTAAAACCATTAATTAATAAAAAAAAAAATATACCTCCATGTACCACTTTGCAAAAATCCGTCCTTTCAAAACTCGACCAGTCTGGAAACATTACGTATATGTAACAGACACACTTAACTGGACATGCGCATTATAAGTCTGATTTCCAATTGAATATCATTAAACTTTAACTATAAATTACACCCCGTGATTCATTAAAACAACATACGTATATATAATTATCTCTGACTTATTCTTTTTTTTTTTTTATAATTTATTCGATTTAAGTAAATGAATAGACCGACAAATCGATTTCACAGTTTAACGAAATTCGGATTGATTCGTTTTAAATGACAACGAAAATCCCCGAAATCGATTACAGTTTACTTGTCTACTTCTAAATCATTTTCATTTTCGCAAAAGGAAATTCAATTGTTATTCTTCGGTGCCATTCACTCATTGATAGCAGTCAAGTTCCTACTTCCGGGCATGTGGAGCCCGGCCAGTGATCGCTGATTGTTTATGAAAATGACATTGTTATACATGTAATTATATAAAGAGAGATAAATGTTCAAAAAAGATTGAAGAATAATTTCCCATTATTAATAATTTATTTTTAAACTAACTAGATGGTTTAAATCGTTGTGCGTGTGTGTGTGGGGGGGGGGGGGGATTAAGCTTGCGCACCTTAAGAAAACTTTTGAAAAATGCTATTAAGCTCATATTAACTATGAGTATGTTATTAAACTTTTAACTCCAACCCCACTCACCCCACCCCATCCCCAAAATAATCACCACCGGAAATCTGTCCCTTAGTTAATTCATGCATGTGAACTGTAACTCGTATAATTTGCCTGTTTTATAAGTAAATAATTAAAAATGTTCAATGCTGGAATGGAAAAAAAGGTATTGTGTCAATTAAAATAATGAATTTTTTATTACCATATGCAAGACAGAAGTCCTTCCGAGTCTTTTTTGAAGAGATTTTGTGGAATATTGCTTAACATGCAATGTATCTACAGCGTATCGACTTAATGTCCTTAAAATTGTTGAATATTTGAAATAATTACATTTCACATTTTCTGTCTTTATCATGTATATATTTAGAAAAACAAAAAAACAAATTTACTTTACACTAGTTTCTAGATTACTGTTGTTCCCAAGGACATTTTTTTTTTATTTTCACCTTTGGGAAGATATATCAGATTTATACTTATTTCACATGGCTGTAGCCCCCCCCCCCCCAATAATTTTGCTGAATATAGAAAACTATAAAAAACATAGTTACCATATGCTTGTGCCCCCTCAATAATGACGCCTAATGACCTTATTTTTGCTTTTTTGGTAGTTGACAGTGCCCACCCACACCCCCCAACTGAAAATGTATGGTATGTCCCCCCCCCCCCCAACTGAAATTGCTTCCAACGGGCCTGTTTCAAGCAACAAAAAAATGACATCTTGGCGCATCGAGAGCCATATTTAAAATGAAATGACTTTCGAGTTAAACCCTTTTTTCCTATTTCCTATATATTTCCAAAACAATTCTTTTTCGGAAGTCGCAGGCTTCTGAGGTCTAAATTTCCTGTCGTCCCAGCATGAACGAAGTGTACAACAAACAATTCAAACATTTACATAATTCTATACCGTTGATGGAACTACTTATAACAACTATTTATAAATTTACAAGACAAGGAATTAAAGAAATGATTATATACATATACATGTATTAGTAATGTTACAATTAAAAGAATTGGTCACGTTCACTCCGAAAACGTTTGACGCTTGTTGACGTTGGTGCAAAATAAACATGACGTCATGATTTAACTGTTGAAGTATCATTGATATAAATGAAGAAAAAACATACTTAGAGTTGGAGTAGGATCATAAAAAATCAGATTTGGCAACTCCTAACCTTGTTCTATCAAAATCCATGAAAAACTAAAAATGTGTAAAAATTGCCATAAGCACCCTTTTTCCCATGGGCGCAATCATGTAGTATTATCATCTATCATCTGCATTTGATGTTTATGCCTACTGATTCGGTTTGCAAAAGTACGTTCTGAATACGATCAATTTTTAAAATAGGGACAGCCTATTGATAAAAAATGTGATATGAAAGGGTTATTCTATGGTCATTATAGTGATCTTGTTTGCAAATACAAAATCCAGGGTCGAATTATGATTTACCTTATGATTTACCTTTTTGAAAATACTGTTTACAGCATTTTGTAGTTTTCAATTTTTAGTGTTTATTTCAAACGATTCAAGTTTGAACAACAAGAATCAATTTTATAAAATTTGAATGTATCTCATGCTCCTTGGTTAGTCAGAAACTAAAATCATGATAAAATATATTACAATGTACATGTATAATATCAAAATTTGGAAGTATATTCATCAAATTAAAAAAAAAAAAAGAACATGCTGATAAGATCAGCAGATATTTTGGTATCAAGCGTAACTGCTTAATGATTCAAGGTAAAATAAAAATTAATGTGACTGTCCAAATGAGACATGAGATTATGTAATTTGTACTTTTTCCGATGAGAGAAAAATAATTTTCCTTCACTTTTAAAAAATTCCGCATTTCTGTGTAGGAAATATTATAATCATTGTACTAAGCGTCTCATAAAAATCATGATTTTTTTTTCTTTTTACAGTTCAGATTACATTCATCCTTTAAAAAGCTGTAAACTCTTGCGAGGTTTGGTAAGTAAATAGTATGCAGTATTTTTTTAATATTGTTGGTTAATCATTTTTGCAAGAATTCGTGCATGATTTTTTTTTATTTCAAAATTTAGAATAGAGGCTTATGGAAAAGGGAGCTGTTGCTACAATTATTATCATGTCAACAATTATTTCATTTTATTTTTCCATAAGATCAAGATCACTATAATGACCATAGAATAACCCTTTCATATCACATTTTTTATCAATAGGCTGTCCCTATTTTAAAAATTGATCGTATTCAGAACGTACTTTTGCAAACCGAATCAGTAGGCATAAACATCAAATGCAGATGATAGATGATAATACTACATGATTGCGCCCATGGGAAAAAGGGTGCTTATGGCAATTTTTACACATTTTTAGTTTTTCATGGATTTTGATAGAACAAGGTTAGGAGTTGCCAAATCTGATTTTTTATGATCCTACTCCAACTCTAAGTATGTTTTTTCTTCATTTATATCAATGATACTTCAACAGTTAAATCATGACGTCATGTTTATTTTGCACCAACGTCAACAAGCGTCAAACGTTTTCGGAGTGAACGTGACCAATTCTTTTAATTGTAACATTACTAATACATGTATATGTATATAATCATTTCTTTAATTCCTTGTCTTGTAAATTTATAAATAGTTGTTATAAGTAGTTCCATCAACGGTATAGAATTATGTAAATGTTTGAATTGTTTGTTGTACACTTCGTTCATGCTGGGACGACAGGAAATTTAGACCTCAGAAGCCTGCGACTTCCGAAAAAGAATTGTTTTGGAAATATATAGGAAATAGGAAAAAAGGGTTTAACTCGAAAGTCATTTCATTTTAAATATGGCTCTCGATGCGCCAAGATGTCATTTTTTTGTTGCTTGAAACAGGCCCGTTGGAAGCAATTTCAGTTGGGGGGGGGGGGGGGGACATACCATACATTTTCAGTTGGGGGGTGTGGGTGGGCACTGTCAACTACCAAAAAAGCAAAAATAAGGTCATTAGGCGTCATTATTGAGGGGGCACAAGCATATGGTAACTATGTTTTTTTATAGTTTTCTATATTCAGCAAAATTATTGGGGGGGGGGGGGGGGGTCCTACGGCCATGTGAAATAAGTATAAATCTGATATATCTTCCCAAAGGTGAAAAAATAAAAAAAAATGTCCTTGGGAACAACAGTAATCTAGAAACTAGTGTAAAGTAAATTTGTTTTTTTTTTTGTTTTTCTAAATATATACATGATAAAGACAGAAAATGTGAAATGTAATTATTTCAAATATTCAACAATTTTAAGGACATTAAGTCGATACGCTGTAGATACATTGCATGTTAAGCAATATTCCACAAAATCTCTTCAAAAAAAGACTCGGAAGGACTTCTGTCTTGCATATGGTAATAAAAAATTCATTATTTTAATTGACACAATACCTTTTTTTCCATTCCAGCATTGAACATTTTTAATTATTTACTTATAAAACAGGCAAATTATACGAGTTACAGTTCACATGCATGAATTAACTAAGGGACAGATTTCCGGTGGTGATTATTTTGGGGATGGGGTGGGGTGAGTGGGGTTGGAGTTAAAAGTTTAATGACATACTTATAGTTAATATGAGCTTAATAGCATTTTTCAAAAGCTTTCTTAAGGTGCGCAAGCTTAATCCCCCCCCCCCCCCACACACACACACGCACAACGATTTAAACCACCTAGTTAGTTTAAAAATAAATTATTAATAATGGGAAATTATTCTTCAATCTTTTTTGAATATTTATCTCTCTTTATATAATTACATGTATAACAATGTCATTTTCATAAACAATCAGCGATCACTGGCCGGGCTCCACATGCCCGGAAGTAGGAACTTGACTGCTATCAATGAGTGAATGGCACCGAAGAATAACAATTGAATTTCCTTTTGCGAAAATGAAAATGATTTAGAAGTAGACAAGTAAACTGTAATCGATTTCGGGGATTTTCGTTGTCATTTAAAACGAATCAATCCGAATTTCGTTAAACTGTGAAATCGATTTGTCGGTCTATTCATTTACTTAAATCGAATAAATTATAAAAAAAAAAAAAAAAAAAAAAAAGAATAAGTCAGAGATAATTATATATATGTATGTTGTTTTAATGAATCACGGGGTGTAATTTATAGTTAAAGTTTAATGATATTCAATTGGAAATCAGACTTATAATGCGCATGTCCAGTTAAGTGTGTCTGTTACATATACGTAATGTTTCCAGACTGGTCGAGTTTTGAAAGGACGGATTTTTGCAAAGTGGTACATGGAGGTATATTTTTTTTATTAATTAATGGTTTCAGAATTTCACCCCACCCCACCCCCACCCCCCATTCAGTTTCTTTCTCATATGAAATTATTGTGAGTTATGTCGAAGCTTTATAAATAAAACAATATGTTATCAATCCAAATGAAGTTTTAATGAATTTCAGTATGGCCCCATACCAGAGACATGGATATGCTTAGCATTGATGAGATTACCTGGATCTGAGTAGGAACTTAAGCCCGTTTTGTTAATATGACTTTAAATGTTATGAACAGCTGCTTTCAATGCATATAATATTATATTATATGCATTGAAAGCAGCTGTTCATAACATTGTAAAGTCATATTAACAAAACGGGCTTAAGTCCCTACTCAGATCCAGGTAATCTCATCAAGAGAACTGTATGAGGTAGAGAGAGCGGAAATTTAAGTGATGAATATAATTTTTGAGAATTCATGAGGAAATGGACTGCAACGCTTCACGCTGGTATATTTCATGAAGCGCGTTAGGTCAGTTGCTGCCGTGATCCGAACACACTACCTCCCGATCACAGAGCGAGCGCTCTACTGACTGAGCTACCGTGACTGTCGAATTTAAAGTAGAATAAACAATGGAACTACTTTACTTTACCGGTCCCCAGAAAAACGCGCTAAAATATAATGTCGCCGTAGGCGACTTCAATATATATGAGATCGTGTGAGCGATCAAAAAAATAAACAGTATGAGGTTTTAAGCCTTTTTGAGCCTTAAAACGATTTCTATGGCTAAAAGTTCAGTTTAAAACTTCGTTTTTAAACAAAGATTTAACCTCGTTCTCTGGAACAAAAAAAATAATTATTGTTTATTCAGTGAAAAGGAGACAAAAAAATAATTGTCAACGAAGCGCGTGCGGCGCATGCTTAGTGCTGTTTCTTTCTTACTTAGTCATTTTTTCATGTAAACAAACCAACGGGATGTCGTTGAAGCTAAATTAAGATCTTGCGAAAAATACAGAAGTAACTGAATTTCTTAACGAAGTTGGATCCTGATATTTAATGTCTTAAACTTTTTTTGTCAAGTATATTTTTAGTTTCTACACACATAGCTAAAATAAAAATCAAAACAAAGAATGGGGGTCAATACGCTTCTTTTGGCGCTACAGTTCATTTAATATGACCTTTTTGCACTGAAATTTGTGTCTTAATCAAATATCACATCTTCGACGTTTTCCCTCCAATGTTTTTATCCAAATAAATCATGGGACAAATTAAGCTATTAGTCTATTTAAAAAAAAGACACTGCAAAATTGTGACTAAGAAAAAGTTTCAAATTGTTTCGCAAAATCATTTATTTGACCTTTCTGCACTCAAAAAATGTGATTTTTCTGGCATTAAAAATTTAACAAGCAAGAAAATTATTTTAAAGTCTTAAACTTTTTTCTGAATTTAGGCAGATTGGTCAAAGTTATCTTATATATTCAGAAAATAAAAACAAAAGTGGGGGTCTATGATGTAAATTTTTAGATATTACTAAAAAAGTGTTAATTTTATGTGAAAATTGGCTAAATTTTTTCCTGGAGTTTCAGAATATATTTACTATATTTATCACAATATAATGAAAGAATTCATAAGAAATAATTTAATAGATATTTCAGAACCAGCATAAAACATTTCACTGCAAAAAACAGCTCTGTGTGCAAACAGCGTGGAAAAATCGGAATCTAAATTTCACAATACTGTATATATTTCAAAAGGGGACAAAATGATCATTTTCTCCTAAAAAACCTTCCGCCACAAAATATAGTTCCTGGCTTAATCCTCTTTGAATGGAATTTAATCGCGGTTTTTTCATTGGATATAGTTTAGTTTGCATTGTAGAATTCAGCTTTCATGTTTGAACTTAAAAATGATGCAGAATTTTATAAATAAAGGTCCAGACCAAAATCTGCTCAAAAGCTCAGGATCGAACCTCCTTAATTAGTCTAAAAGAACAAGACACTAACCTTAATCTCTCCTAATGTTATGTGAGGACTAACCCAAATCTCCCGAGCGGATGCTAGACTAACCCATGTGCGAGGACTAACCCTAGTCTCTCGGATGGATGCTAGACTAACCGTAATCAGTCAGAACTTGTGCAAGGACTTACCCTAATCTTTCAGGTGGGTGCAAGACTAACCCTATCCAGTCAAAAAATGTGCTAGATTAACCCTTATCAGTTGAGTGACGTACATCTTACATCATAGTGCAATGAGCGCACGGATCTTGCAGATCTGGGACGGTAAAGTAAAGTCTACCCTAAACAATCAAATTTTAAAGCCTAAATATTGTAGAGTCTTGTATCGTTGAAGCAGAATCACTGCGGCTAAAGTAGACCAATACTCGCACTACGTCACTAACGAATAGTAAAACCGGAACCACACTTCTTATTTCCGAGATGTGATTTTTTTTAACTATATTGGTTTGACTTTTACTTGGCGTTTTATATATCCGGTGACGATTTTGCTCTAAGTCGGTCGTGTCAGCAAACTTAGTTACTTACAAATATTGTTTATACAGTTTAAGGAGAAATAAATTAAAAAGAGAAGGCAGGAAATAACTTTCGGTCGACAGAAAGACGATAAGGTAAAAAAGATATAATATAAACGACATTATATGCCGATAACATGGACCACGAGTATGCTACATGTATCAAATCGATGCGACAGACTATCGTCGGCGGACAAGTTGAAGCTAACACTGATAGTTCGCAAGAAAAGGAGTTGCTACGATTTGACACGACAAATTTTATTTATTTCAAACATTGCAATATTTATCTTAAATAATAATTATCACATTTAATGCAACGCCCCCCCCCCTCCCCCGCCCCCACTGGCCCTGCAAACCCATCGCATTTAATCACAATGCAAAATTATCTTTGGAATACTACTATATGAAAAAAATTGATTCACTTGCAGCACACCTACTTTCTTTAACAGATCATCCAGTTTGTTAGAATCAGTCAACCACGATCTGATTCATTGTCTCTAATTTACTGACAAGTGTTTTTTTTTTTTTTTTTTTTTTTTTTTTTTTTTTTTTCATTTATCTCATCAGCTGCAAAGTTTGCTCCAAACAGTATGTTGGTGAAACAGGAGATCTCCGCAGGAGAGTCAATAATCACCGTTCTACCATTAGGACCAAAAAACTCAATGAACCCGTTGGGGAACATTTCAACCTTGAAGGTCACAAATGGGAGGACATGACAGTAGTGGTTATTGACCATAATCCAAGATGGACAGACGCGCAGAGAAAAGGCAAGGAAAAGTTCTGGATGCACAGGCTGAAGTCATTCCGCCCTAATGGTATTAACAAACTTAATGACTTCACCAGGATGAACGTGAACTAGACCCAATCCCGAATTGTAACAAACAAGTTCATTCTCTCTATATAGCGTAAACTTTACCGTTAATTCGTATTAATAATCCTGGAACAACCTACCCAAATATTTACAGCTCACATTTTTGTTTATTTCTTTTTTCCGATTTCCAAATTTATAATATATCCAAACTCGTATTTCAAAATTGTCCTTCCATATTATCTTTCTTTAATTTCTTTTTATCATGTAGAGTTACGCTATTTTGAGAGAATAAGACAATGTACGATTTACTGTTGGCCGTAAATAATTAGCGATAATTAATTCGTTCAATTATGTAAATCACACTTCACCGAGTACACCCGATAGACCGGACGCAATTCATAGCGCTCCGGATTTCTTTGTTCACAACTGTTTATAAACTCCAAATTAAACATGTAACCTTGTAAATATTTAGTGTTTGGTAGTTTAGTATTAGTGCTAGTTGTTTTTGCTTCTCTATTTCCTTTGTTTTTATGACTTCTTAACTTTTTTCTTTGTCCTGAGGAAGGGACAGGTTGTCCCGAAAATTTGACAATTATTATTGTTCGTGTCGTTGGTCATTTTTAGTGCTTTATATAAATTTCCATCCGTGACCTTGTATCTACTTAGTAGATCCGACACTTAAGATATACAGTGTTGTTGGTTTTTAGTGCTTATATATATATATATATATATATATATATATATATATATATATATATATATATATATATATATATATATATATATATATATATATATATATATATTTGTTATGAATGTTATATTGAAGAATATAAATGTAAAAGTTAGAATTTTACATGATCTATATTGAAAACCTCATTAATCTTTTGATAATTCACATTTCGATGGTTCGTACCCCTAGTTCTTAATTTGGTGGGGAGGGGGTCAAACAATTCATATAAATTTTCACATATTGACATGTCCTAAGAGTTTTATACGTGTGGATTTATCAAGACTTATTTATCAAGACTGATCCCCTCTTGCAAGATTAGAAATATAAATTTTAAAGACGTTAACTCATCCACCATGTGGCTCAGATCTCACCCCTAGTGTTTCCAGGGTTCCGTTATCGTTTTGCCTTTAAATATTCAAGTGGAAAGTTGCTTATGGGTAACCGCATCCTTTTTTTTCTCTAGAATAATAGATTTCAGTGGAACTATATACCTGGTATGTGTAAGCATTGCATGCTTTTCTACATTTGTGATGAAGAGTGTTTTTGTAAATATGTAAAGTTTAATGAAGATTTCAACGATAAAGAGAAGACTATGTAATATTATCTTACCGATCAGCACCAGCCATATTATACATGTATCAAATATTTTAAAAAAAAAAAAACTACCTGGTGTACCCCTCAATGAATTTTTAAATACAGGCTAATGAAAATAGAATAAAAAAAATAACAATTCTAGATTCGTGTTTTATTTTTTAAAGGCATTTGTTTATTAATTTGTACTTTATTGACAATACCTCCTATTATTAGTAACATGAATACAACAAAATTTTTAAAATGATAAGCGAATTAATGAAAAACAATGTAATTGAACAGAAGACAAAATTTATATGTGAAATGGTTTGAAAATCAAAGAAAATAATGGTTACAAATTTAACCCCAAAACATTAAAATTAAGACCCACACGATTGATTGTTTTCTTAATTAGGTTTTGCAACCATGCCAAGAAAAGTTAATGTTCATGCAAATATGGAGTTTTTTTCTATGATATATACATCTCATAGGCATCGGAAGCAAATTGAAAGTGAAAGGGATTGAAAGTGGGGGGGGGGTGTTAAACCAACGAGAAAAGGTAAGCCCCAATTCTCAATGCCTATATTATGTCTAGCTTTGCAAAAAAGTGTGGGGGGGGGGCTAAAGCCCCCCCCCCCCCCGGTTCCGACGCCTATGCATCTTGAGGGAAGCAAATTGTTTCTTTATGGTTTTGATTTCCTACATGCAGTCATATACATTACAACACTAAAAGCCGTATTTGAGGAGAGGGGTTCTCATTGTGCTAACAATGTGCAGGGTTCTCCACTTTTGAAAATTTAACCATGGAGGAAGCTGTGCGAAGGCGAAATGTGACCAAAAACACGAATGCGTCAATGATTGCTTTCACAAAACTTAACGACTGCAACCCAAGAAGTTGAAATAACCAACAATTTTTTTAAGCTAAAAAAGAAAATAAATGAATAAAAATAAAAATCATTATGTACCTTAATTTACAAATGTACCAAAAACTGGACTAAAACTGTAAGAACGTTTTGAAGGAATTTAAAAAAAAAATGTTGATACAGTAACCATGGCAACATTATTCAAAATATACAGAATTGATGTTGTCTGTTGTATGAAACATTTTATTTAAATATAACCAAAACTGATGAATAGGTAGTATTTTGAAGAAAAAAAAGTTAACAGAAACGAATGAAAACAGACATCTTAATAATGCCTAAGCCTTTTTAACTGCAGGGTCTATGAAAACTTACTGATGACATACATGTACATGTTAAGAGTATCAAAACCTAATATAACCAGGAATTTGACATAACTGTAATTTTTTCTCAATGTTCTTTTTTACTACATCTTGCATTTTTCGCCGAGTTTCCTCCATGGTATACTTCTCCACTTGCCCCAGTGCTAAAGATTGCGCCACGCGACGTTTCATAAAAACGGGAAGTAACTCTAAAACAGACGGCAATTGGCAATTTTATCAGCAAGATAATAAAGTTAAATACTTAAAACGGAGTATGGGGAATCGATTAAATACAAAGGAATAGGAAATTTTCAAAGGGTTAATTTTTTTCTGCGCACAGAAACTTGAATGGGGTGCTCGTCGATTATTATGTTTTACTGCTCGGTATGTCACCTTTTTAAATCTCTTATCTTATAGTGAACACGTTGGAATTACACATGTGTACAGGAAAATTAACTCCTCAAGATATTGACACCGTTCACGGTAGCTCAGTCGGTAGAGCGCTCGCTCCGTGATCGGAAGGTCGTGAGTTCGAATCTCGGCCGCGACAGACCTAAGTCGATAAAAAATAGGTAGCAACTGTTCCTTCGCCATGCGCTCGGCACTTTGGAGTGAAAGTTGCGGGTCTTTCGGATGAGACCTTAACAACCGAGGCCCCGTGTCACGGCAGGCGTTGGCACGATAAAGATCCCTCACTGCTCAATGGCCCTGAGTGCCGAGTAAAGGTCAAAAATTTGAAGCCCTTCACCGGTATATGGTGACGTCTCTATATGAGTGAAAAATTCTCGAATGGGACGTAAAACAATATACAATCAATCAATCAAGATATTGATCATCAGCTGACTGACTCTTCGTGTCACGCATCATAGCACATTCGCCGATCAACGACCTTGTTTGTTTAACACAGTCCGTTTTCTATCGAGGTGCATGCCTGTCGTAGTATACACACAATTAACTACTCAAGTTATTAAAATGTAGACCTGTCAATACTGAAATGCGATAAAAATATAATCATGGCGACCGCCGATTTCGACCGTGGCGCAGCTCGTTTAACCATGGCGCACATAAATTTAACAATGGAGGGCTGCCATGGTAAAACCCCTCGTGGAGAGAACACATTACGTGCTGAGTGAAATTCAACAATGTCTTTCTTTATTTTCTATCAACCTGAAAAATTTTATCTTCTTGACTTAAATGTGCATTTAAAAATGTTAATGAATGGCAGAAAAATACTGTTTGTTTCTCAAAAGAGGGATAGAAAAGGATCGGAAATAGATATTTAATATCTATAAGTACAATTCAAGCACATTCCATGCACGAAGTACATATTGTATCACACGTATTTCATTTGGTTCTACAGAATATCATATAAATCGGCAAAAAAAAAAAAAAAAAAAAAAAAAAAAAACATTGATATGTTTTATGCACTGTGGGGAAATATTCTTTGACATCCATAAATATCTGGAGCTCATTCCTTAACAATACTATATTAACTGATAGTTATCTTAATATTTCTTTAACAACAAAAGCTATTTAAAAAACGCATCTTTTTTTCTATTTATAGCTAACATAAATGAGAGTCAATTGTGTCTTCAAGTATGGATTTATTTCAATAGACACACATATGGCTAATTTCGTTTAATTATAGTTTTTATAATGATATTCTGAACTTAAGTTCTAAAAATTGTCTCCTACTCCAGAATATCACCTGTTATCAGTCATGGATTGTTTTTTCTCTGTCAACATTCATTCTTTCATCTTCCTTGTTTTCAAAAGCAATACCATTGTTTTTATGTACTTTACTATAGATGCACTCCTCAGGATTTTCTTTGGCAGCATCATAAACTTGCGATGAATCGATCATGGCCTCCCTTGAAATACCAGAGACGTCAGTATTGAAATGCTCGCGGATAGTTACACCGTTCGCAACATCATTAATCTCTGCGTATGTGTTATCACCAATATCTATGGTAATATCAGGTGAAGAATCACCTGTCGCACAAAACAATGAAATACACGTATTTTTGAAGCTATGCACAATATTTAGTGTTAGTAAACATGTAATGAGAATTGCAAACCCTATAACAAACAAAGTTATGGGGAATCGTTCGTCTTTACTGATTTTACCATTTGTATGTTCAACAATTGTCACAGTCTCTTGAAGTGGTATTTTAGCTGATTTGTGGTTGTTCATGGTAACATTCTTTGAATATGTTGTAGACATACCATGTCTGGATAATTCTATTGCAGTATCTAAAATATATTATGTTGAAATCAATTATTTTTTTTCATTTATCTATATAGAACATAATGCTTCGTAAATTCTGATGAGCTCAAAAGAAAAGAAACTTCAGAGTCTGTTACATCTGATTCCTATTAGGATGATTTTTTCTGACTTTAAACAACATTGGCCCACCAGTGACTAAACTGTATGACAAACAAAATAACTTCAGCTTTTCCACTGTTAACTTTCAATATTTATATAGTACATTACTTTCATATGATTTATATTTCTAAACTTATTTGATACCAAAAAGTATGCTCTGGGTGCAATCAATTTTTGATCCGAAGGAAGCTACTGATAAATAAGTTGATGCTACAGGGATTTCAACAGCCTCCTTTAAAATCATTTCGAATTGTATGATTTGTATGGTCATTATAATGACCTTGTTTGCACAATATAACCTATCATTAGGTCGTATTTTGACTTACATGTTTTCTGCAAATTATGAGGCCATTGTTTTACATAAATTTGACTACGGATTATTCCGTCTGATCAATACTTAAGGCTCACGGCGGATGTGACAGGTCGAAAGGGGATGCTTTCTCCTTCTACGCACATGATCCGTGCTTTTCCTGTTTACGGATTGTCGCATGCGTGGCGCAGTGGTGAGCGCATTTGCTCTAGCGTCGAACTGTAAGTTGATCCTTACGGTGCGGGTTCGAATCCACTGTTTTGTGTGGAGCCCGGCCCTTCGGAAGAGAACGTATAAACCGAGGTCACATGTCACAGTAGGTGCTGGCACGAAAAAAAAATGTCTTCTCAAAAAAGATCATGCTCAATGTCCGTAAGTGCCGAGTACAGACCTAAAATTGCAGCAAGATGTTGCGTCTCAATGTGATTGAAAATTTCCGTTAAACAAGGCAACAAAAATATATGGATTATTTTATGTGATTTTTTAAAGATTGATAACCATTCGCTTTCTTCACATTTTTAATATCTATTTTGGAATATTGATCTCAGCATTGTATTTAATATAATTGTAGTCATTTTACATGTCATTTTTGACATCATTGACAGCTGCTTTTTCAATTAAATTGAACTTGTAAATTTACTTTCCTTGTCATTGGTCATATGCAAATATTTTGTTAAAAAACATTCTAATTGTACACACAGGTACTCTGAAATATATTAAAAAGATGATTGAGTTTCTGATTGACAATATAGATGTGGTTTTCGGAGACCAGGTCTTCTAACAATCTATTGGAAGAAATCTCTTGCTGTGGCCTACAACTCTTATCACCGGCATATGGGGTGTATATCTCTCAGTTGATTCGATACGCAGGAGCATGCTCCACGTTTGAACAATTTCTAAAACGAGGTAAGTTATTGACAAACAAGTTGATGAAACAAGAATTTCAACAGTCTCGTTTAAAGTCATCATTTCGTTAGTTCTATTGTCGAATGACCTTGTCAGCAAATACAAACTATCATTAAGTCATATGCTGACTGACGTTTTTCATACTTATTTCTTAGGTCATTATTTACACACTGAATTGTCAACGGATTTTTCCGTTATTTCCCGATGATGACAAGTACACTGTAACCCTCATTTGTAGTCATAAGGCCACAACATCATAAGGATATTGTAACATCTGCAACTCCTTGGAGCTAGGCTTGGGCCATGATATGGATACTAAATTTTTCATGTAAATAAAGTTAGATTTTATTTAAATATGCTGATGAATAACAGCACTACCAAGGTGACTCAGGTGAGCATCATGGCCCATGGATCTCTTGGGTTTTCCACAAATTTAGGCATACTTACTACAGTGACAAATGTTTTCAAATGTTTGCAAATTATAACCTCATATAATTAGGCCATTTTTTTCTCTATTCGAGGTATAAAACAAATCAATAAAAGAGCTACGGCTCTTGGATATATCCTTTATGATTTTACATAAATAATGTATATATAATGTGGTGAAGAACATTCAAAAGATTAATAAAATTGCTGTGAAAATCCTAATATGCACTTTATCATTTGATAGGATTTGAGGAAAATTACACAGGACTGTAAATTTTTACCCTGTTTCAATTTTAAACTTTACCAAATAACAGTAACTAAACAATTGAACTGCCAAATGAATATTTACGCAGAAATATCAGCAATCCTTGGAATATTTCTTCTTTTATTTATACATTGTTTCTGTAAAATTAAATAGGATATACCCTTTTGCCTTGTCCTTTTTGATATTCTTTATTACATTGTGTAGTAAAGAACAATTACGTCATAACATTACGTCATAATGTGTATTGGCTATCAGACGTCGTGGATACCAGCTTTGTATTAGAAAATATATTGTGCATTTTAATTACTTCATTTGCAGGAACGGCTATACTTTCCTTAATCCCTATGTATAGTAATATTCCTCTAGCACCTGCATATGAGGTTTAAGTCTAACATATTCATTGCTCAGGAGCACGCTCTGATTACGATCAAATTAGAAAACAAGGCAGGTTACTGAGAGATACATAACCAATCATTGGGTAGTATTTTGGCTGACGTTTTTCCTACCAATTGTTAATTAGGTCTTTGTTTTTACACTATATTTGAATACTGTATATTTCTTCCTGATCAACACTTGCGGCTCAAGGCGGGTGTCACTTGTCGACAGGGGATGGTTACCCCTCCTAGACACATGATCTCACCTCTGGAAATTCCAAACGATAGGATTGTGAACAGCAGTTGATCCAAAAGTTTATATTGATGAAGTCAAACAAACCAAACATTCATTAATAAAAACATATATGATAACATTTAGCAAAAAAAAAACAACAAACAAACAAACAAAATAAAACAAAACAAAAAAACAAACAAACAAAATCACACACACATACTCACAAATATACACTGTAGTATTGACAGTTTTGATTTTGACAATTTATATTCAATAATTGTTGTTATTGTAACCATCATATTTATTGTGAACGTCTATGATAGACGTGAACATTGTTAGATTGACTTAAACGAAGATAATTTGGACAAAATTCTGAAATGTTGTTATCATTACACTGAGCTCACTCAGGGTATCTTAAAGAATTCACTCAATATCATTGAATTGTATATTCTGTTAAAAAAGGTACATACTAATAATAAGGTCGCTAAGTGCTGAAAGAAAAAAAAAACAATTTTTCATTATTATTTTCGTGTTCAGCTTTACTTAAGACCCCTTTTGTACCACTTTTTGCATATTATTTTCAAACTATGAAAAACTAAAGTTTATGACAATGTTCTATTCTTTTCAAAGAAACTCTACTCGACGTATTTGTAATGCTGTATACTAGCATGTACATAAACTCAAATACACTTTAAATTGTATACTAAACTACAGACTGATATAAACTATTTACACATTGAAATCTTATTACGTGTTTCCTAGGTCTCTCTAATAGGGGTAGGCAATGAGCGGAAAAGCTCAGGATAGTTAATGAAAAAGGAAATTGTACTAATTATATATATAGAGAGAGAGAGAGAGCATTTGAATTAAAATATGGATTTTTTTTAAATATTTTTATAAGTGGTTTCGTGCTTTTATGCATTTAATTTTAACATCTGAAGAAAAAAAAACAAAATCCACAAACATATTTCCATCACAAACACTTTAAGCTTTTCATTAATTCTTTCTTTTAAACAAAAGTTGCAAGAGGTTATTTCATTTGTCAAGAATCACATGCAGTTTCTGACCTTTCAAATTGATTTTCAATTCTCAAAATCTGTATTTCATTGGCTTTCTACTAATGATATCTGATCAATGTTTGTTGCATTTCTTTCATAGAATGTTGCTTATTTCAAACCAAAGTTTCATTAACATTATGAATTTTGTCAAAGATTATCCAGGTGATTGGCCATGCATAAAGAAGACCTTGACACTTCGTCAGAATGGATTAAAAGTATTAGGCGGATGTTAAAGTCTCGTGTTAAACGGCTTAGGCGCAATATGAAAATCATTTATCCTTCTGTCTTCAGTAATTCAGAAATGACAGATGAATTAAATAGATTACATGATCAATATGTACTTGTCGCAGCTGACAAAGAAGTTAACAATATAGTCTTTGTTTGTAAGGTCCATTATTACAGTTGCCTCTTAAAGGAACGTTGATTTAATTTCATTAGGGATAATCAAACTTTCACTCATAGTTCCTTCCTAGTGATAAAATAAAATTCTTCAAAACCATATTTCAGGTTTAAATATTTTTGATATTCATAATAAGTGCATTGAATTCGAATAACCATACCTCTACTGGATTCCAAAACTTCAGAAAAATCCAAAAAAAATATACATAACGGGTTCTAGTAAATGTACATGTACCATCAAACCTCTTTCTCTGCTCCTCAACAAAATATAAACAACTGTGAAGAAGATACTTTAGAAATACTGTACAACAACATAATTCAACAAGTGGTGTTAATCAGATGTGGATACTTAAAAATTATAAAGAGTTTTTAGACAAATTGAGATCACAAAAGTTTACTTAAATCAAAAGCATTAGCATGCCAGACTTTTCATCACTTGATACAGCAATTCCTCAGTTGCTCCGAAGTTGATATTTAAGAAATTGTCAAGTTTCTATAAATATAATTGACAATATTTATGTGTTTTTTGGAGATCAAGTCTTCGGAAATCTCATGGGCGCTAACTGCACCCAGTTATTAGCAGATATTTTGTTTTCA
Source organism: Saccostrea echinata (assembly GCF_033153115.1). Classification (NCBI taxonomy): domain Eukaryota; kingdom Metazoa; phylum Mollusca; class Bivalvia; order Ostreida; family Ostreidae; genus Saccostrea; species Saccostrea echinata. The sequence continues at coordinate 4,735,024 of NW_026889760.1, forward strand.
GATGAAGCAGAATTTATTCAAAAACCTCTATCATCCCTACTTATGTTATTGTGATTTAAATTCAAGGCACGTGGTGTATGTTGACCCATTCAAAGGTTATAGAAAAGAACCGGTTTTATGAATAAATTGGCAGTAAACAGGAACTTGCTATAGCCTGTTTCTTTCAAAAACATTTCCTATGAAAAATGTGTTTCGAAACCTTTCTGAAAGATTTTCATGATATTAAACAGAAAAGAGTGGGTAGGCTAAAAATCACAATCTACTTAATCTTTGCTTTAGTGATAATTTACGAGGAAAATTGGAGCTTAGTAGTGACAATTTTTCCAAAATCGCCCGATACGCTGGTAGGAAATGAGTGATATGTCTTCTACAATGACAAACCTTTGCTTAGCTTATATGGTTATTTTTATTAATGCGCATAGAGAATCTTACCACGAACAATTGACAAATCGTTGAATGAATATCAACATTTACTGGACAACTACATGTTTATATTTTACCTCGAACACGTGGTTCAGGTCAATCTGCAGAATATAATGACATAAAGAATACTAATTTTAGTTTGAATGGTTTCAAGAGAGATTGAAGTACATTTCTACAGATATTATACAGTATTGAAAACTGCGCAGCAAAGTTAAGGCTTCCCGAAGCTTTAATGCGTTTAAAACATAACACTGCATTGCAAGGTCGATTTTGTTATGTACTTAAGTACGGCCAATTTATATAAAGAGTTCTATTAGCTATATAAAAAACATATTTGTTATGATATCACATGACTCATTTATAATTTTTGAAGTGTTTCACATCAATTGCTTCGGCGCAGCTGATTAATACAATTATTATTAACATTTTGTCACATTAATAAACTCGGTGCATCCTTGTGAACCTAAAATGGTCTTGGGAAAAATTATATTATTACTCTGGTACCAAATATTTCACAATAAATTCAACTTACCGACAAATTTGAGGGTATTTCCCACTGCATATCGTCATATGTATTAAAACAAAGGCATATCGTTATATGTATTAAAACAAAGCCATCACACATTTTTCCCAAGCAAGATTCAGTTAGGGGGAAACTCCTCTTACAGATATCCACAAAAGATCTCAAATAAATCTTCATTAATCACCTGCGCCAGGCTCTTTTATACACATATTATAAATTCTACTTCTATTCACGGGTATAATAAAGGGTAAATGTCAAACGTAGATTTCGTATATATTTTGAACACGCTGACTTTTAAACAAGAGTAATAAAGCAAAGTTATCTAAAATATAAATAAGATTTTTAAAAAAAGATGAAAACACGTTTATTTTACACTAGCTTTCTGACACTTTATATGCAGATTAAAATAAGGTGTAAAGAATATGACACTCTACCAATCCTAACAGCTCAAATTTGCAGTGACTTTTTCAATTATGACGTCATACATTTGTAGTTCAGAGAAGTGAAGGCACATAGTACACTGCGATATTTTCTGGGAAGCCTTAACGTACCTGCGTGAAAAGCAACGTAACTTTTCTCTTTACTATGTCTCCACTTGCTAGTCACTTCCTAGCCACATTTCCGTGAATAATTTACCATATCTCGCTGTAGTCTCGCTAAATCTCGCCAGAGCTAGTGCCAGAGCTACTGCGAACTCCCCGGGTTTTATAATTTGCAGAACACCGAAAAATAAAAGGTTCCGAACACATTAGTAGGGGTGTCTATATGAAAAGCAGAAGTCTCTTGCCGTGACCTTCAATTCAACACTTAGATATATCGAGGACGTTTAAACAATTAATAATATTCATTTTTATTCCTACGTTAATTAGATATATCCCTATAAACTAGAAAGAAGACACCACAGAAGCGGACACAATTATTTAATATTTTTATTTTTTACTACAGAAAGATATTAATGGCAAACTAACAACAAAAAACTTAATGATAAAAGTGATAACTTAAATTTATATAGTGATATACCATTATCATTAGTATATGGGGTTAATGTATCCCAGTGGATTTGATACGCAAAAATGTTCTAAGTACCAACAATATTTAAAAGAGGCAATCTATTGACACATATTATGCAGGGATATCAACAGTCTCGTGTGAAGTCAACAATTAGCAACTGCTTTGATCGATACAAAGACCTTGTTAGAAAAACAATCTACTGTAAGTCGAATGCTAACTGACTTTTTCATACAAATTGTTAGGCCATTATTTTCACATCGAATTGTTTACCAATCCAGGTGAATTTTATGAGGAAAAGCAAAATGGTAAAAATCAGTCTACGTGATTTTTACCATTTTGCTTTTCCTCATAAAATTCACCTGGCTTGGTATATATTTTTTTAAAAAGTTTATATTACACCTTTAGCACCAACATATTCTGAAATTTATTTTCATCTGTAAACCTTTACTGAGTGTGATTTGTCCATATTTGTAATTTTATTGAAGTATAAACTAATATTTTGCAAGTGTCATTTCCTTTATGCAAGATAAAAAACAGGTTATTGAGTAAATATAATATCGGTTCATTCTGTGCTTCTTTAGAAACATTTTTGAATGAAAAAAAGAGGATGAATGAAGATTAAACAATTTTACCATTATTACTCTTTTTTGGGGAAATATGGAAGGAATTTCATTCTCCAAGTCTAAGGAGAAAAATATCAAAGAATTATCCACTTTTCTAAAACTGTGACATGATATTAAGTCTCCTCCAAAGAAAAAAAAATGTTTGCATCATCTGTCCCTAACTAATCAAAGCCCTCCCTTTCTTAAAGATTTTTTTTCTTTATATTTCCATGTAAAGTTTTGATCCCCTATTGTGGTCTGACCCTAACCAGGGCGCCATGGATCACTTGCTCATCCATATGAATAACCATGGCCGTGTTGTTCTTTGAAAGATTTTTTCTTACATGCTGACTGACGTTTTTCATACTAATTGTTAGGCCATTATTTACACACTGAATTGTCGACGGATTTTTCCGTTATTTCCCGATCATGACAAGGAGAATACACGGCGGGTGTGACCGGTCGGCAGGGGATGCTCACTCCTCCATGGCACCTGATCTCACCTCTGATGTTTGGAGGTCCGTGTTTGCTCTGCTCCTATTTTGTATTGTATAATGGACTTTTGAGCTTGAATATTGTTCGTTATCTCCATATATTTCATGTTTATGATACAAAACTTTTAATCAGGAATATCATGTATTTCATGAATTTTAGGACATGAACAAAAGTGTGAGACTAAAGCACCTTCATATAAGAAAATAATGAATCCATAAATGATTAGTCCTAAGCAGTGTGTCAATTTTAGAACAACTGCTCAGAAGATGTTTGCTAGCTGGTTGCCAAGAAAAGCAAAGTAAATGAATACTTCATTGACGACAAATAGTTTTTTTTTCTTCCATATGTCTAGACATTTTTGCTTGATAATTGAAAATGATATACTATTTTATTTCTAGATATTTTCAATAACTTTTGACTTTCAATACAGGTCATGACATTTTTTTCCAAGCAAGAAAGCAATGATGAGTTACGGCTAGGTATAGGTGTTTCAATGCAAATGAGCTAATTAAAAGTCATAAGATGTTTATCTATTATATGGAGAAAATCAATATTCATTTTTTATACACACTTAGTATGTTATAGCCAGTGTACATTATTACGTCATACTATGACATCATAGATCTTTCTACTGGATGAAAAAAAAACAGATCAACTGAACAGCTTCGGCGCAGGATCAATTCGCAGGTATGTTAAGGCAGCGCCCAGATCATTTTTCGGCGAATTTAGACTTTTTTCTTAAAATTTTACATTGATAAATCGGAAAAGCCTTCGATAAAACATTTACTATTATTATCCATTGTATAGACGTCATTGAATTCTAGGCTAAAAGAAGCCCTCCGCTATGACGTCATCACGTGACATCTATAAATAGAAAAATTGCCTTAACGAAAATGTGAAAACTTCAACATTACCCCGGGGATAATTTATTTCTTTTGGTGAAAATAATTATGTAAAACATCACTGGGTCATGAAAAGTGCTGCTAGAATCCTACTCTCCCGACACAGAAAAATTATTCCAAAGTTTTGCATGAAACCTTCCCAATTTTCTTTACATTTTGTAAATACGATTAAGGAATTGTCAATAGCAGCACTTTCCAAGTATTTTAGAATACAAGCTTTCGATACAAATAAAAATCATGTTTCAAAGTATGCGGCTTAAGTTGAATTTTTGCATTTTTGTTGTTATAGAAGGACAGAGGAAAGGCTGATCGGGATTTCAAAACACTGCCTGTGTTCATTTTAAGAAAACATGAGAGGAATAAATTAGCGTATCTGATTCTTAATCTTTAATTCCTTATGAATCACACATGACATTCAGGGTATATGCTTTAAAACTCCAATTTCATATATTTGTTACATAAGTTTTCGTCACCTTAAGTTTTACTCGGCAAATATTTGATCAATAGGTATGACGTCATGGGTTTGGTATTTAACCCCTGCGATAAATACTTAGCTATTTTACCACCCCAAAACGATAAGATTTAGTTTATATTATGTTTTTGAATACTTTCAATTATTTTTTGGACCTGAAATTAAACTTTAAATACAGATATGAAAAAATCATTGTCTCTAATTTAAAGCTCCCGTCATACAGCTTACTATGACGTCATATTGTATAGGCATGTAAGGTTTCTGGGTGTAGCCTTAACATACCCGCGTTACTTTTAAATTTTACATAGATAATCTATAACCTAAAAAGAGTATTCAAAAAACTAATGAAATTGTTGCAAACGACTTTGCTTGTTCTCTATAGATCAGATTTTGGGGGATCTTACGATTGGCTGTGCATTTTCCCTGTTTCAAATCAAAACTTTACAAATAGCAACCGAACAACTCCACTGTCGATATTTTTGCAGCATATACTATCACTTCTTTAATTTTTCTGCTTCTAATCATTGTCTATGTTAAATTAAATAGGAAAGCTCTTGCGCTGAAGCTTTTTTTTTCTATGTTTTTATAGGTTTGTGTAGTAAAGAACAATGACATCATAATATGACGTTGAAATTTGCACTGGCTATAACATATCATGGGTACCAAGTATGTATTATATGAAATGTTTTTGCCTTCTCTGTATAAAAGATATAGCCCTATGTGTTTTAATTACCTCATTTGTAAAGAAATGCATATACCCAGCCTTAACTCGCATGTGTACGTGGCTGACTTTGAAAACAGCCAAGATGTCACGTGACTAATCGGTGCAAAATGAAACTATTAAATGATTAATGTGACTAAAGAAGAAATAGACTGAATTTCTTTCTTTCTTTTCTCAAGGTTATTTTAAGGAAAATGCTGTGCATGGTTGATAGGTAGAAAGAGATTCAGTCTGTCAAGTAAGTAAAAGGAAAATTTAAAAATAAAAAACGAAAAAACTGTAAAGATTTTCGTCTTATTCTTCATTATAGTTAAATGTTGCATGCAATAACACAATGGTTTGAATAATAACTAAAATTATGACTTTTTACTTCCCTTTATTTTTATTATGGTATGTGTCTGGTATCAAGCTATACGGGGGGGGGGGGGGGGGGATCATCCAGACAGACATAAAGTTAAATGGAACAGGTGAAAATGACAACATACATATTTCAGTGAAAAAATGTAATGGAATGTCTAAAGGTGGAATATGAGATAACATCAAAGACGTGTTGTTTCTGTTGTTTCATTTATCAAGACAAATTGTGAAAATGTGGGACTAGTTTTCTGAATGGTGTCGCTCGTTTCTACTGTTTCTCTTCCGTTGTATTCTGCGGAGCTCTGCAAAGACTCTGAACAGAAGGTTTCTTTCTTGTTTTCCTTTGTGGTATTCTGAGGAATATTTATCTTGTTGTGTTGATCATAACAATCATTTATAAATGTTGATTTTTCTTTATTAGAACATAATCCTAAGGTATTGACTGCCTCATACTTGCAATTTTGTAATGGTATATTAGGTTTGACAGTCTCTTCCTTCTTTTTATACACTGAGCTATGAATACAGCCATCAATGTCAACTTTTAAGAGCTCAGAAAATCCAGCATGGTCAGAACTGATGGAATCACTTGAACAGGCTCGCTCCTTAACTTTACTTGAAAAGGCGCTAACAATGACGTCAGAAACCTCTGAATAGATATTGTCTACGACAGAACTTTCGTGTGCTTCGTTATTCTTTTGAGGAAGAGATGAAATCTTGCAACATTTATAGATTTCTCGTACAATTATTAGCATAATAACAAAGGATATTAGCGTTCCTGATGTATAGATTACATAATTTAAATTGGGTATATTGTTACCAATTGAAGATCCTTTGCTGGGAATTCTAAGGTCATCTGAAGTATTCCCTGATGATTTAGAATTATTAAAAATATGAATCTTAGAACAAACTTTTTGTTTCATTGTGTAAAATTGATATAAAATTAATTACATAGAATTATCATATCATTATTTTATGAAATAAAACCATTTTATAATGCATGATTTGTTGTCGTAGATAGTTCTTAGACATCACCAAAGCACAGTAACACAATTTTTTGTGTGTTTTGAAAATATAATACCGAAAAATTATTGACCTTTCATTATTTGGGTTAGTGTTTTAAAAAATTAGATAGCTATATATATTATTTTCTATATCATTGTCTTCTAAAATGAATGAAATATGTGGAGAAAACGAACAGTATTCGAGCTCAAAAGTCCATTAAACTCTCTTAAAATGTCTTCTAAAATGAAATAATTTTTTACATTACTTGTAGATTGTATACAGCCATATATGTGATTGCATTTTGTACAGTTGCATTCCAAATTACATCCGGATCCATATCTTGGTACAGGACAAGGGTGAGAACAATTAAATCCGTAATATCCGGTTGGACATTCTGCAATTAAGAAGTTTGCTAATTAATCTTTTTAACTTGATACAATTAACATCCCTGTCATTTTCAGAACATGTACATGTCATGCTATATCTGTGTTACATATTCTTTATTGATTCAATAGACTAACTTGGATTTGGATATTTCTTTATGAAAAAGTTAACCGCGAACGAGTTTAATGTAAAACCTGTACAGATGTCCCCGTCTCTGTAATAGTTTTCACAGCATGTCCCTGATCCATCTTCTTTGAGCCTTAAATTATTAAGAAGTTTATCCTATATTGTATTATAATAAAATTTTTATATCAAGTTAAGTTAAAATAAAAAAACTATTACCTTACCCATTTAAGCAACATTCTATGCTATATTTTCTTATGTAGAAGAACATTATGTGGCACAAAAACACAAAATATCTGAATGACATGCTTAATAGCAGTGCCATGAGAAAAATGCAATCCTCAAATCTATCCTATTGTACATCTGAAACAATACGTCAAATCGAGCATGTACATGTATTCTAATATTTCGTTGTAAAATTTCCTGTGTACAAAAAGCAATTTTTTGGAAAACTATAAATGTTTTACTTCCTTTTATAACATTCCAAATGAAATAGAAAATAACTTTTTGAAAATAGAGTTTTTGTTTCAAAAAGTATTGCAGCTAACTAGCAAGCTTAACTCTTTGTTGTATTATTTCCTTTGAAGGATGTCAGATGGATAATTTTAAGTATTGTTCCTTGAGATACTATTTAAAATTACCTTAGTATTATCATTGTTCGTAAAGGACCAATGTTCGTGGATTTTATGACTCACCTTTACCAGCGAATTTACATCCCACGACTGATTACTTTGTCAATGTAAGAATACATTAAATTTTCAATATAGAATGGTTACCCAGGAAATTACGTCCACACATGTTTAAAATGTTGGATACCCATGTACTTTGACCGCCAAAAATTAAAATTATTCCACGGTACATTTTAATTCTTGGGGTTTTCATGACAACTGATGCAATGATAAATACTGATGGTCTAAAATGCGATTCACAAAATTATGTGATACCGTCAGCAAACAAAACACGTACAGTAAAACTCGGTTATAGCGAAGTCTTTGGGACATGCGAAACTACATGTACTTCGCTATATCCTTAAGTCGTTATATCCGTATAAATAATTATTTATTATATTAAATAATTAAAGTATATATAGCGAATTCCAATATTGATTTTTTTTTCTTCAAGTATGACCACCACCAAATGTATTTGGGAGTATTAAAGACAAATATTACATTGGAGTTCAAAATTTTTTTCATGAATTTTAAAATTTCAAAGTTAAAATACTTACAAAAATACTGTCAGTTCAATATTTTAAAATATGAGAATTTGAAAACTCGCTATAAAAGATGTTTATTTCTTTATTTTTAAGCTCTAGGGGACACAAAATCTGTTTTTTTAAATATCTGTAAATTCGCTATATCCGAGTTCGTTATATCAGTAAAAAATTTACAAGGAATTGTTAATAAGTTTGCTGTGAATTTCAAAAAACTTTGATATATCCTTTAATTCACTATATCCGTGTTCGTACGAAACGAGTTCTACTATATTGGTTTTGCAATGGTTATATGCCGGTAAGATACTCTTTTAGGTTACTGAATAATTGTTCTTTGACTGCCAATTTCATATTATTGTAAAAGCCGTCGTGATATGTAGATATATATCATATTAGCCTGATCTGACGAGATAATAATAATAGGGAGGTTAATTAGGATAAAGTTCTTCATTTAGCTCGCTCACGGTACCTAGTACACAATTTACTCAATGAGTACTTAATAAAAAGCTTTAAGAGTAATTCTCTCTAACCACTTAAACTTCTTTGCCACGCATGGTCACCGATTTTGATGAAACTTTGCCCATTATTACAACTTGACACCAGAAACATAAATCACATAAACTTTTGTTGCCATGTGTCTTGGTTGTCATGGTAACAGCCAGAAATATTAGAAAAATTGAGTTTTTCAGCTACTTTGAATCTTTATTAATCCCTCATAAAGACTAAAAAAACAAACAAGCCATTCTCAAAAAAACATGACACATTGTTGCCACTTATGCTATAAAGAAACTATTAAGAATTTTTCTCTAAGTAAGTGGTAACCATGGGTACATTTGGAATACATTTTAGATGCTGAAAAATGCTCAAAATTCACTAATGATAGGTGCTACATGATCAAACTCAATCAACAACCTAAGAAAAACAATAAAAATATTTGATCTTAAGTAATTTGGTATTGGCAATTATTCTAAAACTAACTCTCATGGTTGCCATGGTAACACAGTGTAACCATGCAAAATCTGTTGCTAAGATTGGGTTTATGCTTCTATCTTGAGGAAAAACACTAAAATTCATGACTGGCACATATACACAACTTAAACAACTTACCAGTTGTTTAAAGAGATATTTTTTTTGCTGCCTTAGGAATTTACTTACATTTTAATTAAGAAACTTATTATTTGACTCACCTTGAACAGTACTTATCTGGTAGAACTAAAGTTGAATATCATAGATTGATAAAGTTTGTTGAAAAATACATCACTGTTGCTATGATTACCAAGAAATGAAAATATTCGATTTTGTTAATTTTATATCAATATTAAACCCTATGTGCCAGCTTTTTGCATCCAGTTAGAGATTAGATGATAGTCAAAATTGAAAGTCAGGTTAGTTGTTCATAAATATCAATCATAAAAGTTTTGGTAATATACATACAAGGGTACATATCCAAGGAAACAGAATATTTTTCAGATTTTTATGCATATTTTTCGGCTAATTTCCATAGCAACGCTCTATTTAAAGAATTGAATTTGATTTTTTTGAAATGTGAAAATTAGGGTCACACCAACGCCTTTATAAATCGATCATAAGTTATATAGAAATATGCTTTTTAAAAAGAAAGGATAAGACTAAAACACTAAGCGAGTAAATTTCAAATCTCTTCGTGGTATTAAAACCATGGCAACCATTGCCAACCTATAAGAAATATCACATTTCGTCCTTGGTATATGTTACAAGGATCTTTTGTCTATTATTTGCTTGCATTTCATCCTATATTTGTTTTTATTCTTAAGTGTATGACTTTTTAAAATTAAATGAACAAAATTATTACTTTTGAATACTTTGCTTCCATAGTAATGTATATAATAGTTGATTTACCAAGCATGTTTACATGTATCATGCATTTAAGACATCAGGCCTTCAACTTTCAGAAACAGTCAATGGCACTTGTTTGCTTTGCTGCTTAACTGGGGGTCTCTGAACATGCTGAAAAATGTTTTAGGACATGTTCTATGGTAACCATGACACATAGCAACCAATTTTTGCCTGATTTGAGTTTATGGTATCAAAGACTCTCATCATGGAGAGTTTGGAAAAATTCTGAGATAATGCGTGCCACAGCTCCTATATAAAAGTTCAAGTCATTACAGAGTATGGATCTTAAGGTTTTATTTCATTATTTCCGTTGAAGGAAGCTTCAAGGGTGTTTTATACCGTTAATTAAACGATTATTAGAATTCAAAAAATCAAAATTCGAAAAGTCAGAGATTATGTTCAAAGTCAGTAGGAAAAGGGGGGGGGGATGAGCGTAAGGTAAACTCTAATTATGGCAACACGTTCAAATTGTAGTGAAGAAAACATCTTTTTGTATGTTACTTGCAATCATAAACATCATAGAAGGTTTTCCCGTGAAGTTGATTTCTCTTGTGAATTGAAGAAATCGCACGATTTTCTGCACTTTAATGAGCTTTTTGTGATCATATGACCCTGCTTCTTTATGATGAATTAAAGGAGATTGTAAGGAACCTCTTTTAAAAGACAACAGCTTTTTGTATCTTATTTCATCTCTCTGTTACATCAGCGAAATAGAGCCAGCAAATATGGGACACTACATGCATCTGTAAATGTGGTTGATAATAAAAAATAAATCCTACAAATATTTTGTAACTCAGAATACAGGTTGAGTTTGAAATGATGAATTTAGCATTCTGAACTCTAAAGCATGCATTTTCTTTGATCTGAATAATTGAGATGTTGCAATAATTGTGTTAAAATGCTGCTACTGAATGCATGTAGTAATTCAAACAAAGCCCAAATAAAAACGGTCATTAATATTTTCCCAATTTTTGCCTACCTAATTGAAAAAAATGAAATAACAACTTGTGATGCTTCTATATTCCTAGTTTCCTTTCCAAGTATGTTATATGTATTAAATTAGGCATTCATTCAATTTTGTGTACCTTGTAAAATATTAATTAGCAGGTACATGTAGTAATGGAATATTGTTAAAGCTTATTCATCAGTACCATGATAGAGAGGTGATTAAGATCAATACAAAAGCTTTTCGGTATGGACAAATAAGTAATTTTGCTTAAATTATTTCGTAATATAAACCAAAATACATACATATATAGCACAGAAATAAATAGCATCTAAAGTTTTACAAGGCTACGATGATCAGAACGGACTTCAAGTACTTGGTTCATCTTCTTGTTTCGATTAATATCAATGTTTTAGAAAAAAAAAAGAAAAGAAAGATAATATTTAGAGAGCACATACGTTCGATAACCTTTGACAAAGCAGAAAAATATTATTCATGTAGTCTGAATTGATTTTTGTTTCCCTCCATTTCTGTAATTATATAAATCTAAAGATCGCCAAATTTTCGCAATACCTTATTTTTACGAGTTAATATTATTCGGTATTTTTAGACGGGACAAAATTTTGATTCTGGTTGTTGCTATATAAAATTTACACTAATAAAAATATACACAAGAATAAAATTTTCGCTCGTATTTTGTGTAAGGTAATTACGCAAAAAGTTCTCACGAATAAAAAAATGATTTAATCAGAGAATACAAGATCTTATTTCTACTATACTCTCAAGGATTTCATTGGGGGGGGGGGGGGGGGTTCTAATTGACGACAAGCCATAGAGGGACTTTATTCTCTTTGAAAACTCATGTACATGTACCTCTATAATTGAGCAAAATTTCTTAACAGTAATTATAAGAGAATCACATCTTGCATGACGACAAGAAGGACTAAGAGCATTTAAACGAATTCTCTCCCAATTTACTTGTCGGTACTAAAAGGGGAATAAAATAAGCTAGAAGTATACACATATAAATTATCTTTATGTTTTTCATCTTTTTCGTCTTTTTTATCCTTAAGTTTTGCTAAGCGGAAATAAAATTCAGAAGGATATCCATACATTTGTTACTAAGTTTGTAGAATTTAAGGGTGAATAACATTAGTTATGTAGACACGTAGAGGGGTAACAAGGAAATACTGATAAGTGGATCATACTGAGCAAGGCGCAAGCCGAGCACAATAATCAATTTTTCAGGGACCCCATATATTTCTTATTACCCCCCTAAGTGTCTGCATAAGGAATTTATGCTGTCATAAATATATAAATAACGTTAATTTTTCTAAGCAAAACAAACCTTTCCGTACCCATTGTTTACATTGTCACGTTATATGATACCAATGTGACGTCAGTTTCAGACTCCTTGCAAGGTCAAGTAAATATGATGTTTGAAATTGAAATCTGGTCAGTTATTGAAGTGAATGGGGATATGGATTTGATATCTAGTCACTAGGTTACTTGGAGAGGGAATATGCAACAATCTCAATGAAATTTCAAGATATTTTTCAGAGGTAAGGTGAAAGAATACACGGTGTCTTGGGAAAATATATATCGGGTTGGATATTCACCTCACCAGATAAGGACCCTATATTTTCCGAGTTAAGGATGATGTTTACTTTGATGGCAAAAAATCCCACTGATGGAAATGAAAAACCATCTGTTGTACATCGCGCACATAAGATTGTGGTGCTATCTTTCACTTTCAAATAAGCAGGGCAATGATCTTCTTTTCAACATAGTAGCCTCTGAGTTTGTCTCGTAATATTCCCATTAATATGCTTGAAGTTTTCCTTCCATGATCGAGATTTTCTTTATAAGCAATATATATCAAGAAAATAAAATGCTTGTATAATGAATTATATTGGAGATAAGGATAGTGTTGCAAAATAAAATGAACAATTCGAGTTTGAGCAATAAACTTGTTAAAATATTCCAGTCCGAATATCCTCTATTAAATTTCTGAATTCTACCTATTTTTGATCCTATATTACAAAAAAAAAAAAAAAAAAAAAAAAATCCATGAAGACACCTCTAAACCGTTTAGACCCTCATTCTACTAAGAATACTTTTATTCTGCAAGTAAGAAATTTACACTGTATACAAGGTCAATGATCATTTCAAATACATGTATGATTTTGATCATATCCAAACATCACTTGTTTCATAGAAATTTTCCTGATTTGACAACATCATAAATAAAAGGATTAAAGTTTACATTGTAATTGACAAGTTTTCGGAATATAAAACGTCTGGATTAGATATGTTTGTCTAACCTGGATGCTGAACTTGATGTGGCGAAATTATTAGCTGCACAATAGTAAAAAAATGTTTGTTTTTTTTTCAAATGCTGCTAGTTGAATAATATATAGATATTTCACAGCATCTGATGTATTAAATTTTGTGTAAAAAAATATTCCTGTACTTGTAGAAAAGAGCATGTTAAATGCGTTATCAGGCATCCTGTCTTTTTAAAATAAATAATGTAAAGCTTATTGAAATTAAATAGAAAGAATGTTTTTTTTTTAAGTTTGGTAAACAGTCCATAAATCTTAATAAGAATCGATATGGCATACATTGTTATTAGGCACATTACATGTACATAAAATACCATTCAGTCACCTTTCAGTAATCTTTTATTCACCTTTCAGTTAACTGAATGGGTTTCATCCTATGACTTATCGTCAATTTTTATTAAAAACTTCCTTCTATGTTTCTTTTTCCGACACACTAAGAATTTTATTTCTGTATAATCAAACATTCATTTGTTTCCAGGGTAACATTCAACATATGAGTTGTTTGAAATAAAAAATAATAATAAATTGCATCCACCAAAACAATTATTCAGCTGAAAATACAATAAAATTTAAAAATATTCCGCCTATGAGGAAAGTATCATAAATGAAATATATGCAGGATAGTTGAGAATATTAATAAACGCATTCTGGAATTGCCTATAAATATATTTTTTATTTATTATGTACTTGTAAGAGTTAAAAATAACGCTTTTTCATCAAAAAGCAAACCATTTTACAGCAATTTTTAAAACCCATCCAAAAATATTTCTGCGGCAAGCCACTACGTCTCGAAGAAACGAAACAATCAGCGAAATTGACTTTTTCTTCTGCACTTGAGCAGATTTGTTCCTTTTTGGAAGAGAATGGTTTAAGAGCAAAAAATGAATCAATTCGAATTGAATACTTTTTAAAATCTTACGACACATTGGTTCATTCTCTAAAAGAAATTGTCAGCTGTGTTGATCCCATGCATATGGAAGAGAAAACTCGTTGTGAAAATTTGATTTCTAGTGTTGCCAAATTAATTTGCTTCATTTACAGATTATTTACCAAACGTTTCCCTTTTGCGTCGATATGCACATAATCTTGGAGAATTTGTGGTTTATTAATTTTAAGTTCTACATGGCAAATTAACGGAATAGATGAATACGTTTGTGATTCAATAAGACATCGTTAAACACTAAAGTCAGCTATTTCTGAAGACATCCGATTCATGAAACGCTTTGCAGTCTTTCTTTGAGGAATAGAAAATGCAGAAAAGAAATCAGAAAGAAATATAAAGCAACTTATATCAGAGGAAATATTTTGTGAAGAAATTGAAAGTGTTGCAGAAACAAGAGGAAAAGTAGAATATCGGGCGATAAAGAATACAAAGGTATAAGAATATTTCGATTTTATGATAACTTTTATGAGAATAGCCATCCTTAAGCTCGTTGTTCTATGACAGATGTATGTCAAAGCCAACCTCTCTGGACACAGTGCCAGAGATGTTGAAACTGTACACTGTGCACGTGTATAATCATTCTGCAGAAGATGAATAACTAAAGATTGATTGAAACGTTCTACGGAAAGTATACGTCCTACTTGAGCCCTGGTGATCCTTCCTGGTTTAAAGTTTACTCTAAATATTTAGGTTGTGATCTCAATAACCACGACGGGGATAAAACTTATAGGAATTTAAAAATTTATTATGAAAGAAAAGATTTAAAAGCTTGCGTTTGGTGATTATATCAATTATTGAAATAATTTGCAAAGAACATTTGCAAGCAATGCGTAGGAAAAATAGACGAAATCTTTTTTGATTAAAGTCTTATTTTGATAAAAAAAATATATATATATCTAATTAAAACAACGGCAATTAGATTCTTCATTGTAAGGTTCCTTTGATCAAGTGCATAAATACTATTTTGTTTTATTGTCGCCAATAAAATATGTCCATATTTCTACTTTAAATGTAGACCCGTCTCTACACAGTACACATTACAACTGAATGCTAACAGAAGAACTACATCATTCTGTAAATTTGATACGGTACCAATTTTGATGCACATTTCAACAAATCATGTCTCTTCAGTGATGCTCATTCCGAAACGTTGGAAATACGAAATACTTATATAATAAAAAAAATCCGTTGAAGTATGAAATACAACAAACTGATTGATGAAGCTATGTTGCCAAAAAGTAAGAAAAACATAATGATTAGGGATCAACAAATTAATAAGTAAAATAATCCTTAATAAATCTTGAACTAAATGTATTTACTAATCTGTACCTGTCACTATTTGTCGCTTTTATTTTGTGAACTAACAAAAACAATAGTGATTGAGCACAATTGGTAAACCCATCTCATTCCCTCTCATATTGGCCTCTCTTGGTTTATAAAGTACCTTTAATGTACAAAGATAAGGTTTTCTTGTCCCATTTCATATACCTATAATTAACAAGTCTTTCTGACCATTAAGAACTATGGAAATACTTTTTGTTTTATAAATCCCTGTATACATCTTATTAAACTTTACCTTTCAGTTACATTATTTACAGAGGTTAAGTATCATAGGAGAATAGCAAAGGGGAATAACTTTTCTCAGTAGAACACAAATTAATAGAGCCCTACTCAGCATCAGAACACCTGACCAAGTTGTCCACTTGACTCCTGAATCTGGAGGCACAAATTTCAAAATTTTGGTGGATGCACCCTTGCTCACCATAATTATGCATTAAGTTTATCTGCTAAATATCCAGGAACTGAAGAGAAAATTTCAAAGAATTAATGCATTTTCACTGTATAATCGATAGAGCCCTCTCCCCTTTCACACCAGAACCCCCGTCCCAGTGGTCACCATAGAATGCACAATTTTGAAAGAGGCACTCTTATTCATCATACATGTAACCATCACTTAGTTTATCTGCTAAATATCTGGGAGAAGAAGATATATATAAAGAATTAAATATTTTTACTGTATAAATAAACAGAGCCCCACCCGAACACAACCTCTGAAATTTATAACTTTGGAATAGGCACATCATAACCATAATTTATTTTAACTGCTTCATACCCACGGGCAGAAAAGGAGGTTTTCAAAGAATTTATGCATTTTCACTATTTAATCAACAGAGCCCCACCCTGACACTAGAACCTCTGACCCAGAGGCAATGAAATTCAAAATTTTTAAAGAGGTACTCTTGCTCATCATAACTGTGCATTTTTGTATGCTTAATACCCAGGTGCAGATAAGAAGATTTTCGATTAATTTATGCATTTTCACTATATAATGTATATGTTCCCCAACACCAGAACCCCATACCCAGGGGCCATTTTAATTCATAACTTTGAAAGAGGCTCATTTACTTATCATAACTATGCACTTTGTTGAATTTCTTAATACCCAAGACCAGAAAAGAAAATTTTAAAAGAAAATGCATTTACACTATACAATCACTTGAGCCCCCCCCCCCCCGCCCCCTTCCAGCACCAGAACCCCTGACCCAGGGGCCGTGAAATTCAAAATTTTCGAAAAGGCTCCCTGTTCATCATAACCATGCATTTAATATGTCTTCAAAGTACACAGGAGCAGAAGAGATAGAAGATTTTCAAAGAAATAATGCAATTTCACTATATAATCAATAGAGCCCCACCCTAACTCCAGACCCCCTGACACAGGGGCCATGATATTCACAATTTCGGAAAAAACAGCCCTGTTCGTCATAATCATCCACATAACATATATCTACCACATACTCAGAAACAAAGAAGATTTTTAAAGAAATAATGCATTTCCACTATATAATCAATAGCCTCCCCCTCCCTCCTACACCAGAACCCTGACCCAGGGGCTATGATATTCAAACCTTTAGAAGAGGCAATTTTACTCATCATAACTATGCACTTACCGGTAGTTTGTAAGTTTAAGGACATTGGCAAGGTTCCTGGTTATCGTATAGAATTTTTCAAGAACTCTTGAGTAGGTTTAAATGTACTAAACAGGCTATAATCTGGACCGTTTAACCTACCAATCCAACCTTCTTTTTTAGATTTTGTCAAATCAGTGTTTTTACACTTCTCGATGCATTTCCTATGTAAAATGTTGATAAAAGGGACCTACATAATTTTTCACCATAATATTTTTCCAAAACCCACTTATTTCATACAGTTTTTGCATTATATACATTATTGTATCTTCATTTCCTATGACTTCTCGAAATTTTGGCTAAAAAATTATATATCGGAACAAGACATGCATATATCGGCACCAATCATTATTCTGAGTTGCTTCCCTTGACAGCTAAAATTGATGGGATTGTCTTTATCATGTAGTTGACTTGATTGATTGAAACACATTGTAACAAAAATATTGGCATTGTTTTATTTTTATTTTTTATTCGTTGTTACTAAATGCTGCTTCCTTCACACGACCTAGCTAAGAACTGTTCTCAGTCGGCATATCTTTCAGCATATGTCACATCTTTGCCCTTCCCAGCATACGGAGCATAACTATCGTAAATGACGACCTATTGGCTCTTTGTCCCTGAATACAATGTACAACAAAGTCATTACTTAGTCTACTTTTCTTTCTTGTTTTATAGATGATTCTACCCGTTGAAGGAAGTACACGTGCTTTTTTTTACCTCTGTAACATACGCTTTATTGGTTTCCACCGCTTAGAGAATTCTACACGGGAGATCACTCTCCATTACTATTTATAAGTGAAAAAAACCCATGTATTAAACCTTTTTTCTCCGGAAAACCTTGACTTGCCAATGTCCCTAATATACAAGGGGAGAAGCTTTTTAAAGAATGTATGCAATTTCACTGTATGATCAATATAGCCCCACTCTAACTACAGAACCCCTGATTCTTGGGCCTTGAATTTATAATTTTGGTAAAGTACTCATTGTGTGTTAAAATCATGACAACAGTTTGACTGCTTGATGTCCAGGAGTAGAGAAGATCTTTGAAAATTGCATTCATTTTAATGACTTCGGCCCTAGCCCTTAAGCCCCACGGGGAAAGATATCATGAAATTCACAATTTTTATCCCTTTGCCCAAAGATGGATGCTTTTGACCAAAATTTGTTGAAATTGGTTCAACGATTCAAGAGAAGAAGATGAAAATGTTTTCAAAAGTTTTCGAACGACGAACGACAGAAGACGTACGCCGACGGACAAAACAGGTTGCAACAGGTTTCATCATCTGAGTGACTATGGTGACCAAAAATCTAACTGTAACTGTTACAGACTCGTGCATAAAGTATTCGGTCAAAATGGCAGAGTGTTTAAACTAACAAAGTAGATGTTAAGAAATCTAAGAGGTAATTTCTATTAAAAACTGAGAAAATAAAAAAAGTAAACTACTTATGATTTAATGCTTTGTTAGTGTCCTTAAAGTCTGATTACATGTTGAATAAGTTTTGGGATAGAGCCACGTAAGCTTTAAATGTAAACAACCGTGATGTTTGTTCCTATGCTCCGAATTTTCTCGATCAAATCATCTCTAGATTTTATTGCACAATGTGTGACTGAAGTTTCTTTTTGATGTGTAACCAAACATTTTCAAATATATATTTAAGTCTGGTGATTGAGCAGGCCAGCTTAAACTATGAATTCAATTTCTAGCCACACACTCTTCTCTCGAACTGGCTCCTGAAAACCTCATGTTAATTTGGCTTTGAGAAGATTTTTCCTGGACAAGGTTGGGCCTCCATCCTTCATTTTTTCTTTGCATCCTCCTGTATTATTTTGGTTTCATTTGAAAAACTACTAACTTCCAGTCCTCTACTCAAACATCATTTCCCTCGACACCAAGGAAGCCGTTTCTTACGATTTATGAAAATTTCAAAAAGAGATAAATTTTTGTTCAGTTGCACCGAAAGCGAAGCAATTCTTATAACCTACTGAAACATTTATCTTATAGGTGTGTATTATTTATTTGTAGTGTTACTATTTTACCGTACCTATTAAGATAAGTTGACTTAAATGCAAATGTAAAATTTTACAAGGTTTTAATTTCAGTGTAAATGTAACTTTTTTCTATGTTGGTGACTGTAAAGTTTGTCCTGCTGTGGTCAACCGAATAAATCGTGGACATTTATAATAAGCTATAAATGTTTCATACACGTGATTCTTGCGGACCATTCGCCAAATACTCCTATCTTCTTTTGCCTTAATATCAGAAAGTGATGAACATCTACAATTTGTTTCACAATCCTTTCCATTTTTTTGATAGTCATATGGCTTGAGTTTTGGGGGTCGGTCGCTTCTAGATTTGCTTTCAACAGATCCCGTGTCAGAAAATTTTCGACAAACGTCAATTACATTTGATTTATCTACAAATATACTTGGAACACTTCACTTATCTTTATCCGAGAATAACCTATCCATGATCACATTTTATTTTACATCTGATCCCAACTCTTTTCCTTTTTGACCCAGTTTTTACTTTTGCTATTTTTTTCTCTTGTTTTGTAAACAGCTATTGAGCACCTGATACATCATATGTTACTAATTTTTCTATATTTATACAATTCTACTTCATAATATGTGATAAGAATAGGACAGGGTCTTTTTTTTTTTTTTTTTTTTTTTTTTTTTTTTTGCACGTTTTTTTGCACGTGTCGGTATTTTGAAAAAAGAAATACAAATACGAGCAATGGCAAGAGAGAGAGATATTTCTATACTATGACATTTCGTTCATATGTCGATGTAATGAACACATTTATTGGTACAAAAATAGGCAGCCTTTAATCAACTTCACAATTTTACGAAACCTCTTTAGAGGCAAGTGAACATAGATCAAGATACAAGTAGGTTTTTTACACGTTAATACCTGAAGACAAATATGGCCCTTTGCAAAAGAAATGTAATTTTCATTTGTAAAAATAAATATATAAGTGCTTATCGGATTATTTCATGATTTTTGATTCCTATTTTCGGCAAGATGAATGATGGATTGAAGTTTTCGATAACAATTATTGTTTATATGACACAACATCATTATCTCAATACCTCATACCTCCACACTTTATTTCATTCCGGCAAAAGCCTAATTTGACTTTACACAGGAAATATGCTCATCGAGCCACACGCACAGTCGAATGAAGCAGGTGCAAGTACGTACACGCAATAACAGCAATTAAAGAAAAATGTATTTGTTCAAAGAATGATGAGAAAATAATGAAACGCTAGAAACTATGATGAAGTCATATAAGTTCGGTGTCATTGGTAGTAAACAATATCAGTTGTTTTTTGTTTTTTTTTTTTTTGTTTTTTTGGGTTTTTTTTTTTCAGAGTAGCAAAATGCCATTTTGATGGCAAATGATGGAAAGAAAATTTTAAAAAGCTGATTAAATTAAATGCTAGAAATATGTCGTTTCAGTCTTCTCATTTACAAAGACACATTGGACATATGTAGACCTACAATGCTGAATGGTATCACTTATATTAAGCGTTTCTATTCTGTTACTTTTAATCAATTCTTGACGATTCTCTCCTTTATTTTCCTCAGTGGTACTTCTGTCAAATTCTAATTCTTCAAGTTGATCATGAAAATCGTTTTTCAGATTTAGTATTTCTTGATCAGTGCATGAAACACTCTCCTCCTCAAATTTATTATATTGTGAATCGGCCTGTGGTACTTCATGTTCTTTTGATGTAGACCTAGAGTTTTCCTTTACCTCACACACAGTACTATAATTATAATCATCACAAGGAGTATGATCATAAGAGATAAATTCGTTTAAACCTGTTGTATCGCTTTTTTGGTGTAAATTTACGCTATTGATGACGTCAGAAACCTCTGAATAGATGTTATCGTCTACACAACTAACGTGTTCCTCGTTATTGTTTGTAGGAATAGGTAATATTTTGCAACATATACGTATTTCTCGAACAATTATTAGAATAAATACAACAGATACTAGTGTTCCTAATGTATAAATAGTTATCGCAAAATTGGAATCAGAAGTCTTATTACCATTTGCTGCTTGCATGCTGGAAATTTCATATTCAGAGGCGCCCGATGTTTGCCTTGATGACGTGAAACCTGAAGGTTTGCTGCGAGCTTTAGGTTTTATTGTGGAACTGTCGATGTCTGTTGGCGTGAAATCTGTCGAAACATCTATCCCAAAATCTACAACACAGTTTAACAACGTGTAAATTTCTTAGTAAATAGTAAGAATTGAGTATTTTGATATACGACAAAATATAAAAAAAAATAAGAAAGTAAACAGTAATCATGCTCAAAATCTAAGTGAAAAATAATTTTAAAAGTGTATATTGTCATTCCTTATTACGGGTTATTACAATAAGTTATCTACTAAATCACACATGACACGTTTGCCTCTATTGTTTTCTATATCTGCTTAATCAGCCTGAAAACTGGAAACCCCGTGTTAAACTATATTCTTGTTATAGGTTATGAATCTGTTTGGATTAAGATTAGCTTATAGGTGGTTTCTTAACAATTTTCGCAGAAATATTGTAAGTTATCGTTATGAATAAAGCTGTAGTTTCATGATACTTCTGTTGCCAAACTTTGAATTTCTTTATTGTAATATATAAACTCTGGGATCGATTTTCAATTTTACATTTCCTAGTATGCAATCAGTTTTCCAGTAGACTAAAATTATAGTGTTTGTTATATAAGAGGGAATGAGTGTGAAATCTCTTCCACTGCTTTATCTGTGACAGCAAAAAAGACTCCAATTCCCAGTAAGGTAATTTATGTGATTTGAAGTTAGCAACCTTAAGTTATTCTTATTATTATACCAAGGAGGTACATTTTTATTGCAGAAATATGTGCCTCTGACAAATTATAAGCCACATATTTGTTGTATTTACAAATAACGATAACATAAAGATCATAGATTTTATTTGTCAATTGTTGACTTAAATCTAGTTAAAAATACTCCTGTTATATATAATTAACTTTTCAAGAACCTGTCTAGGGTTTTTATTGATTCGTCGCAGAACACGGCATAAGTATTGAATCCACTGGGCAACACATTCATGCATATGCAGGAAATAAAAGTATATTGCCACTTTAAACAAGGAAAGTTGACCATCGAAATTCTTAAGCATTAAAATTTTCATAAATTACTTTGAATGATTACCTTTAATGTCAATATAAAGTAAATACAGGTATACAAATTTGAAACAGGTTGAATGAAAATGAGCCAGATTCTGTTGCGTCTTTAATTTTGGGATCAGTGTGACATGTCGAAAAAAACTTGTAAATGAATTGAGGTCCCCAAACATGTCAAGGAACACACGGCTGGTGGGATCGGTCGATAGGGGATGCTTACTCTGAGGCTTTTAGAGGTGAGTAGTTCCTCTTATCTCCCTTTGTACCGTTTTAATGAACTTTTGAGCTTAATTACTGATCGTTATCTCCATGAATCATGTGAAGATAGCAAACTGTGATAATGCTCTGAGTTCCGTTTTAACAATACAAATTGTGATTCGAAACAGATATAGGAACGGGTGCCACCGAGTGGTAAAAACATCAATTGTCGACCTGTCATCCTCACCGTGTGCCCGTTGTCATCATCGGTTTAACAGAATATTCGAAGACAACTCAGTGAAAATAATGGCCTAACAATTTGTATGAAAGATGTCAGTCATCTTTCCACTTAATACTGTAGATTCCTTATTTTACGCGAATACTTAATACCGCAAATTGGCCCCTAGACACCAAATCGCGAGAACAATAAATCGCGAGTGGACTGTTGATCTAGAGGTTTTACGTGGATTTCAATGCCATTAAAATAAAAGCGATTAATTTTATTCCGCGAGTGTTGCTTCTTGCAATGAATATAATTAATTCATCGCGTACAGTTAGGAATATACAGTAAGAGGTTGTGTTTGCAAACAAGGTAATTTTATCGAGCAAAGAATTCGCGAAATGTTGACTTTATACGAGACTTGATATCTATGTATCATCAACTTATTTGTACCTAGACTGCCTCACTTTCAGAAATTGTTCGTTCATAGAACATGCTCTAGCGTATCAAACAATTTGGAGACATAAACCCCCCATGCAGTTGATAATGGTATATTGCTACATAAAAAGGCGAAGTTGACGATAGAAAAGTTGATGTTATCATAAGGTTTATTTGTCGGTTTGCGTTTTGATAATTTATAAATGTTTATGATTTGGAGGCCAAAACAAAAAGAAAAAATTTCGGAAAAAATAAATCAAAACATTCTTTAATTTAGCATCCGCATTTGAGGAAAAAAGCATTTTTCACATGCGTTAAGGCACAGGACTTTTGTAGCATATGTATTATATATAACATGTTATATATACAATGTATTTTACAATGAGAATTGTCTTTACATTTGGTTTTTTTTTTTAACAAGTATGACATTCAGATTTATTATATTACCTTTTGTTTGTGTACAGCCATTTATATGATTACAGTTTGCACAAGAAATGCATTCCAGAGAACATCCGGGACCATATGTAGGTGGAGGACATGGTAGAGAACAGTTAACACCGTAATATCCAGGAAGACATTCTGCAATGAATTATAAGTAAATTGCTGTTTAATTCTAAGAATATTACACAGTAATATATCTTGCCCCAAGACCACGAAGCAGACTCAGATTTAAGTCAAATTTTCAATTACTTAGCTTGTAAGATGTTTATCAACAGTCAGTGAAATTTCTATAAATGCAGATAACAGTACTTGAGTGGTGAAATATTAAACAAAAATTTTAATTTTGCACTATTTGACATCTACAACATTTCAGTACAATATAAAGTTTTTGACTTAAGCTTAGGAACTTTCATGAGTCTGGGGCCTGTGCTTTTAAAGGATGACGAAATGCACTTCATGTTTATGCCAAAAACAATTTAAGCAGAGAATGATAGGATATACATAATTCATCATATTAATTATACAAATCAAAATGTATCTGAAACAATATGGAGCTCGACCTTTACAGATGTTCCCATCTACGTAAAAGTTTGTACAGCATGATCCATCTTCTTTGACTCTACAAATTAATAAACAAAGTAAAATATTTTTAAAATCTTCATATCAGCAAAAATAAAATGGGTATACTAATACCTTACCCGTCTTTGCAACTTTCAACACCATTTTGTCTGATAAAGGAAGGTATTATATGGCACACAACCACAAAATACTCAAATGGCATGTTTGATGGCAGCCCGTATCATATCAAAAAGCCAAAATCCGCAAGTTTTCTTGTTTTTGTGAGATTAGGAAAATGCTTAAAAGCCTGTTACTTTTTTGAGAGCAGGGAATGTTTTAACCACGTTTGATCATAAAATTTCCTGTACGAGGAAAACAGAACATGAAAATCAATGTTTAACTTCCTTCAATGACTAGTAAAAAAGAACGACAAACACTACGAGGGGTTTTCAAAAAGTTCGTGGACTAGTGCCATAAAATATAAATCGCTTTTGAATTTTAACACTTAGCGTCATCTTTTCTATATGTAGAATAAACCATAAATCATAAGTTTTATTTTTTAATAAATTGTTAATGTTTTTTTAAGAATGGTATGTCCATTGGAGGTTGCGCTACCTCGAAATTGACATTTTTTCTACCTAAGTGTAACTGAGAAAAAACTCTTTTGATACTAGCATTGCCATCCAAAAAGCCTGTTAATTTAGGAATGTGGTATGACACAATTGTTATGTAAAATATTCAATTTTTGCCTAATTCTGTAAGTTCAATAAAATTCTATTGTTCATTTCATATGGGGTGTCCAAACAATTAAGGACTTTAAAATTACGTTGAAAGGGGGAAGGGGTTTCTTTTTCCAACACTCTATAAAGTTTCGCCCCGGTAAAAACTTGTATAGACCTAGGAAATCTTTATACGGACCAGAGTACTTTTTTTAAAATGCAAAAAAAGATTCAGAGAGATGAAAGATGCACAATTAATGTCGAATTGTAGTCAGAGGGTCAAAAATCAGTCGTGTCGAAAAGTAACTTTGGTCATGAGTGGTAAATATTGAACTCCGACAAGCTAAATATGTTGACATAATCAAGTGAGGATCTTTCTCTATGTATAGATTCATTTATAATATTATATGCATTGAAAGCAGCTGTTCATGACATTGTACATTGTGAAGTCATATAAACAAGATAGGTTTAGGTCCTTACTTAACTCCAGCGAAGCGCATCGATATAAGTGTATGAGGTAGAAAGAGCGGGCATTGAGACACATTGACGTATTCAGACCTCATGAAACTGAAGGGGGACAGCGCCGGGTGATCATACAATGTCTTTTTTATTTCATAATAATTTGGCAAATAGTGAACGTATCAATCTAAAATTTTCAACATTTCTTAAACTTTTGTTATTTCATGTTCCTTATAAATTTTGTGAGAACAGACTACACAGAGTTAATTTTATTGCCTCAGTCCACGAACTTTTTGACAACCCCTCGTATATTTTTTAAACCAATTTGCATGAATCGTTTCCGAAATTACAAAATGAAATAGTTAACAGAAAATTGAAGTGAGCATATATATTACTGGAAGGTAATTAAAATGCAGAGCTCTGCCATTCAGTCGCCTTACCAGACCTTTCAGTGATCATATATTTAACTGAATGGTGCAGTTTCATCCTATGAATATTTGTTATAATTTTATTCCAAACAACCGGATTTTAAAGTAAGCTACGCATATAATAGAATTAATGTAAATATATGTTGTCTTTTGATTCATATATACAATTTAATATGAAATTATTTGGGAATTATTGTGTCGCATAACATAATTTTGTTGGTGTAGATCAGGGATAGTTCAAACAAGCATCAGGTACGACGGCTTCACAAACCTCTCAAGAAACAGCTATTATTACAGATTAAGCTATACACCGGCACAAACGGTTTTGATTTCATTCTAATGGAAACTATTGCAAGAGTTTCCTGTGTTAGAGTTCTAATATAAGTCCACGTCAGGAACAGAAATATTCCCTCAATATGAAATTCAAATTACATGAACCTTAATGAAATGAAGCAAATCTATGGACCAAGCCTACTAGACAAATTCCTCAATACAAAATGAAAAAAAAAAACAGAATTAAAATGCTTTAATTTGGTAATTAGAGAGAAAACACTTGAATCAATTGATCTGATAATAGTTTTCCTGGTTGTTATAGGGATAGGGAACTAATCTAAATCAGGGCTAATGCTGATGTTCCAAGCACATAAAACATTCTGGTAAAGGTTCAGACACAAAATCCTAATGGTATTCTGCATTGAAATACTTTCCCACAGGCATTCCCAGCATTTCTGTTAGTGAATGATGTAATTTTGTTATAACATGTGTTTGTTATGGTCTTACATTGTCTTGCATATTATCATAAGGCGAAGGTTACTCATCGATAAAATATCAAATGTTCAGGCAACAATGTGTAATCCTCAAGGTTATAGCTCTTGTGCAAGGGTCAATGACCAGTGAAATGTTAAAATCTATGTACAGTCTTTTATATTGGACCCACTGAATTAAATAATTCCAGTTTACCTAAGTTTTGCCATTATCTTATGTCGCTGAATATTGAGTTTCTTTTTCATATAAAAGCATATATATAGGATCTCCCATGATTTGTAGTTGGATATGATTTTTATCCAACGAGTTGTGTGTTTTTTATCCCCGACCCTTGGCGAGGGGATAAAAACACACAACGAGTTGGATAAAAGTCATATCCAACTACAAATCATGGGAGATTCTTTTTATCCCATGTTTAATACTTCACAACCAATGTTTTACACTGTTTTATATAGGACTCCACTTTATTTTACTTCATCGCGCTAACGCAAAAACCATTGTGACGTCACAACTGTGGATTATGAAAAAAATTATCCAATGAGTCATATCCACGGGATAAAGGGGTAAACATGGGATAATATACAAATATTACTTTGTGTCGAAGTATTTCCTGACATTAAAGTAAAGCAAACTTGTTCGTGTATAGTCAATTACAGAGCGGAAATTTAATAGAAATGAAAAAAAAAGTTTTCAAATTGCTATCAGTCTTGTTTACTTGATGTTACATGTACATGTATACTTGGAATAATGTGATGTAACTTATGTACTATGTAACTACTAGTTTTACTATTACACTAATATATTTCCTACGAATCCATCCTTAAAATAAGAACCACATTTCAAAAACATGATTTTTAAATGCTCCACTTTACTTGCCCGTGGTGAGAGGTAAAATTTTTATGTGTATATATAACAGGTTGTTGCCTGTGATTAAAAAGGATCGACTTTAAATATTTAATGAAAATTCATAAGAGGTAAATGTTCTATAAATGACTCTTGCTTGGGATGGAAGTTTAATCGCTTCGTTTTGATATAAATTACGATGAAGAGTAGAAAATACCTTCAAATGTGCTGACAAGTTGAAATTTTCATGCATTATTTCGTAGACTTATAATATTATGGTTTGTCCTTAACACTTTTCAGGTACATTATAATATAGAATATATGATACCATTTCAAGAGTCTGTAAAACCTAATGTATTGAATACTGAATTATAACAAATGCATTTTAAACATTGCATATACTGTCCAATTTTATTCACGCAATTTGACAGTCATTAAAAAGAAAACAACAAAATGAGTTCACTTTGAAAAATGCTATGGTTTTTAAATGATGCCCTCTAAATGACGGTCTATCTGTGTAATGATAATGTCTAGACATTGCACAAAATTCCTTAACTTGAGACAACAGTGCCTGTCTCGGTAGTAACTCCTGGATTTTCATCAGAGGTAAACCTTTTATATATGTTAAGGATTCTGGTTTGAGTTTAACAGCAGTAACCTAAGACTAGGATTGATAATTACAGTTTCAAAATGAGGGTAGCTAGCTCTTTTGATAATCCATTTTGATAGAAATTGCAGCTTTTTGCAAAAATTTGGTGTAAATTTGTTACGTTGCAATTTTGTAAGTGTGAGAATTTTTTTGGAATATTTTGTTGCTAAAAAATTGTACTAATTCAAATATTTTTAGGGACATATATCAAAGAAATTGGCCTAGGGATGTGTTTGTGGCAGGCATTTCAAATGGTATCATATATTTTGGGACACCCTGTACTATGCAAAAAGTTTATTTCTGTAACAAAATGAAAAAGTCGAAGCGACTTATGTGCTACACGTAATAAAAATATGATTGACAATCATGTAATCAACCAGGTCATGTGTGTCGCAACAAGCTTGTTCATATGTAGTTGAGAGATTTCTTTGTGCAAACTGTCTGTATTTATGTTCCTGTCTACTTATTGAAATCAAAACCGATCTGGAAATGTAATGATACGTTTTGAATGCAATTTAATGCTTCGGGCTGCATTAACAAAGGTGCGTTGATTTCGTGTAGATTTATAATGAAAATCATGAGAGTTTTCATTCCCTGTAAGTAAAAAAAAAAGTTTCAATTAATTAATCATAAAAAAACAGGTTCTATCCAGAGTTGTCATGAGATAAAATATTCATTTTTTTTTTATAATATCAACCATGCTCTTCTCCCTTACGAATGTTAAATCAATCATTAATTAACACATGTTGCACATATAATTTGAGTTAATGAACATCTATATTTTTAAGAATTGTGAAAGTACATACCTCCGCTAATCGTTGATATTTATAAAAAACAGAATTATATCTCTTTTTATTCTTTCCAATGTTTTCATCGTATATCTAGAGATATTATCTTAAAAACAATGTGAGGGGAAAATGTAGTTAAAAGGTCGATCTAAATTTTCGTTTGAGTATATTATTATTTAAGTTCAGGTGAAATGAAAAGAATCGGTTTCCTTTACCTTGCTATAACTTGCAGTACAACATCAGGCAGTCGCCCGCGTGGCGCTGTGGTAAGAGCGTCTGCTCTAGAGTCGCGGAGTGAGGAGTTGATCCTTACGCCGCGGGTTCGAATCCCAATGTAGGACGTGGAGACCAGTCATTCGGATGAGACCGTATAAACTGAGATCGGTGTCGAAGTAGGTGCTGGCACGATAAAGATGCCTCACTGCTCAAAGGCCCAGCATAGGTTAAAATTTGTACCTATCCACCGGCAAGTGGTGGCGCCTCCATATAAGTGAAAAATTATCGTTAGGGACGTTAAACAACAACAAACAAACAACATTAGGCGGGATTAATATCGATCTCCCTGTGTCTAAAACATCTCGATGCTTATAGTAATTGACAATTAATGTTTGCTCTAAACACACCTAGCCCTCCCCCAGACTCTCTCTCTCTCTCTCTCTTTCTCTCTCTCTCTCTCTCTCTGGGATTATTTTATAAATCGTTCTTGAGATGCTGGTTATAATTACATCCCAATCAATTTGATTTAAAAAGCAAATGATAAAAAGAATAATTATATTGATTATGTACAATGCGCTTCACATATATGAAAACATCAGCAGACAAAACGCATATTGATTTTACAACTAAAATTTGACGTTACATGTAAGATCTACTCTTTTAATTTATTGAATAAATATTGTGTAATCCAATATTTATATTATTGTTCAAGTGACTTTAGATCTGAACATTGTCCTGGTGGCCTTACTGAATGGAAATATGAAGAAAAGTACTTAAAGTTAGATCGGACGAGATCGAGGGTTAGACGGATAAAGATATTTTTTTTCACTGGGCTTGCTAGCGATACCTTTTACAAAATTTACTCGGTAAGCACCTACAATGTAATCAGAAAGCACAAGTTTCAATTTGTTTTATCATACTTTCATGTTAAATACTAAAATCTGATTGATTTAGACGCATTTGGTAGCCGCAGCATTTGCAAAACACTTCACAATGGGTAACACAACTATAATATGTCACATGCGTGTAAATAATGCGCGTACATTTCGTCGTAGAATTCTCAAAACGTCAGTTGTGCGTTTGAAAGAAACCGAATAAACGACGATTGAAAACAACAAACGGCAGACGAAAAATGCTTGTGAGTGCAGAATTAACGAAACTTTAGATGATAAAGAACTCTCTGAGTATCACACAAACAATAAAGAGGGGAGAGTTTGAAAGATTTCCGAATAATTTTGCAAACATCCTAAATCAATAAGACATTCAGTTTAATAAAATAAATGATGCCTGTTATGTAGGGTAACAGTTGAAATTGACACCCCTTCGAAAACCATTGTTAACTCCGCTGACGAATGGTTTCCTTGTGGTGTCTATTTCAGCTGTTACATGTACCCCCCAAAACAGGAGGAGTCAGTATGATACATGTAACCATAAATACTACATTATATTATTTTTTGTTAGAAGTTTTTGTTTATTTGAAGAAATAGCTAATTTCATTCGATTTTATGATCATATGATGTTTCATTTCTTCCATTCATATGAAGAAATACATGTTGCTATTGTCATGCAAATTTATGATCATATGCGATTTAATTTCTTCCCTCGAAATATTCAGATGTTGCAATAATTGAGAAGATGGTATATTCTGAGTAGTCATCAGAACAAAGTCTTCAAATATGTAATTTTTCGCCTTCCAATTTTAATTTTCGTATATGGAACATTAATCAAGAAATCGTGGTGCAATTTTATTCCTACGTGTAGTTCCCCGATTCATTTATTTTAATTGTGAATATATACTTGTATTCCTTTAATTTTGTGTATATGAACATAACCGTTTATATTCAAATTTATGTAAGTATTAGCAATTAATTATGGAAAACTGTTAAATTTTATAAATCAATAACTTTATGGAGAGAAAAAAGCTCAAGTTGAAAACAAATAAAATTAAAAAATAATTTCGTATTCTAAAAATATACCTACATAATTGGCATAAAATTAATATTACATGTATATTAATTCTTATTCAGAGTAATGATAATCAAGAAGGATTTCAGGTTTGTTTCAAACAATATCAATGTGTAGAAAAGATCAAAAAAATATTTAACAAGAGGCCCATGGGCCACGTCGCTCACCTGAGCACATTGGCTGGAGTCATAATTTGATCAAACTTGATTCTACAATAGCTAAGGTTGCTTCTGTATCAATATGACTAATAATGTTTTCGCTGTTCCTGAGAAAAATTTTTTTAAAGATTTGTATGATCAGGTTCTTACAAGGGATATAGGTTTTCCTTTTACTCTGTCTGAGTTAATGATTCGAATGATTAGTAACACCGCTCTGTCTGAGGGTAATTAACACAATATTAAAAGTTTTCTCTCATCTAGAGGCGGGGACTGGGTAAGGAACTACTTGCACCGTGTTTCTCCCCTAGGTTCTTATTGTTAGATAAGAACCGGTGTCTCAGTCTTTTTCACATTTACTACACACAGAACACAAATCAATTTCCTAGGATACTTGCCACTGGTGCCTTTTATACTTTATTTTGCTCTTATCCTCAACTTCTTTATTACTGATTAAACGGCCGACTTCTTCAGCTAACTTCTGAATGCCTGACGTCCCCAAGGCTTTGCCTCATATACTAGTCCATTCCAAAAGTTTTAAGGTCATTCCACTATTTGAAGTCTTCATGCGTTTACGCAAATGCCCCTAAACCATTACACCTATTTTTATATATATATTCCTATGTATAACTTGGAACCACTGTTGTGACCCTGCCCTACCCCAGGGGGTTATGATTTGAACAAACTTGAATCTACTCTACCTTAGGATCCTTCTTTATTGATATGACTAATAATGGCTTCAGTGTTCTTGAGAAGAAGATTTTTAAAGATATTTCCTATATATACCTATGGTCAACTTTGTCCCATGTTGTAGCCCTGCCCTACCCCCAACGGTCATAATTGGAACAAACTTGAATCTTCACGACCTGAGGATACTTCTATAATAATCTGACTAATCATGGCTTTGCTGTTCTTGTGAAATCAACTTTTGTGCTAAAAAGCACATACTACTGCAATATTTGACATTATAACACCATAAAATAATTCATGTGGTCTGCATTTATTTTCCGCTCCACACAGATTTAATACGAGGATTGTTTGGAAATTGAGAAAATTATTTTCACTCCATACAGGAAAGAGATAAAGTCATGAAAATTCAACATTTTATTAAAGACAAAGAAACAAATGTGCAAAATTTCTAATTAATAGGATAATCAGATATATCCCGGTTAAATTATAAACTTGCATAGTTTAGTCTGGACTGCACAGTCTAGTTCTCCACAAAATTTAAGGTGCAGCGCTTGACACCAAAAGCCATTTTGTCGTCGTAATAAAAGAGCAAGAGCCACTTTAAGCTTTTTTGGCCCTGAGAAATCGAAACTGCTCATTTTTGGTTGAAAATGCAGTATTTATAACTTGGACACTTGGTGACCGTGCATCTATTAAACAAGACGTTATTTTTACTCTAGTCAATGCATTATGACGTCATAAATGCGTCATTTTTCCCATATCTTGTAAATTGCCTTAAAAATGACCAAAGTTGGGGTATTTTTTTCAATATTTCATATAGAGCACAGCCTATGATCCAAAATATGCAATTAAATAATGAAAGAATTGTTTCTGAAGATCACAAAACATGTTTTAATATTTGGATCGTGAGCTGTGCTCATATTTTAATTCTTTGTTGAAGGTACTCAAATACGCATGTTTTCTGCAAAATTCAAGAACATTGCATTTTCTCAGTCTGTTTTCCAATACCTGGATTCTCAAAAAGAAAATTTGTTATAGGAAATTAAAGCATTAAGTCTCTACTTTATTTTGATATATGAAATGGGACAGAGGGTGATAGTCAATTAATTGATATAAGGACAGGGCCATTTTATGCATAAATTGAACCTAGCTCTTTCTATACCGTGCTTAATTTTTTTATGATCTCCGTATTTCTGATCGAAATTTTATCAACCTTGCACAAAATGAAGTCAAAATAAAATTGAAAAATTATATAGTACATAATATGGATTGTTTTCACTCCTACTGTTGGTACACTGGGAGTTTGAACGTAGGTCATGGACACATTAATATACAATTGGAAAGAAGAAATAAAAGATCTGTTAAATATTTCTTGCTTTCATTAATTCTTAGTGATTGCCAAACGTATATGCCAATTTTTACCCAAAGATTTTCGTTAGAAAGATTGATTGATTGTATATTGTTTTACGTCCCATTTGAGAATTTTTCACTCATATAGAGACGTCACCATATACCGGTGAAGGGCTTCAAATTTTGACCTTTACTCGGCACACGGGCCATTGAGCAGTGAGGGATCTTTATCATGCCAACGCCTGCCGTGACACGAGGCCTCTGTTTTTAAGGTCTCATACGAAGGACCCGCAACTTTCACTTCAAAGTGCCGAGCACTGGCGAAGGAACAGTTACTTCCCATTTTTTATCGACTTAGGTTATTCGAACTCACGACCTCCCGATCACGTCAGTAGAAAAAAGAATAAACACAATCACTCAATGATTTCCGAAAGGCCTCTGTACTGTAGATCACAATTTTTTTCTCGAAACCTTCTTTTCTCGAGAAGACAATTTGATATGTATTGGCGCGGGAGGCAATTTTCATGATTTCTGGATATTGCCGTATATAATCTATATTTATAAACACATACGCAAAAATGAAATTTTTGCGAGCAAATCGTCCCAAGTAATTACGCGTTTAAGTTACTCACAAATAGAAAGTGATTTATATGCATAATCAGAGAAAACAAGCTTTCCTTCTTTTATACGTTTAAGTTTTCTTTTTTTTTTCTTCTGATTAACGGCTTGTCATATAGTTACTTGATTCTCTCTGAAACACATGTACCTCCATTACCGAACAAATTTCTACACATAAATTATGAGGTAGTCAAATCTTTTATGTCAACAGGCAAAATGGAGGATAGCTAAAGGGAAAAGACAATTGGAAAAGACATAACGCGTTCCCTACTCCCTTGGACTTGGTGGATATTAAATATATATATATATATTAAAAATATTTAGCTCAGGGTATACATATGTAAGTTACATTTAAGGGGGCCGACTGGGGTTCCCATTACGCAATACTTCTTACAGCATATTGAAATCAAGTGTACTTACACTGTTAAGGCAACTATGTACACATAGTTTATAAACTTCAAAAAGAAAATAAGAAATCAATTATTAAAAATAAAAAAGATTAAAAAGATGTTATAATGATTTTCCAACTGAAAGGTAGATGGACGTCATAATAGTTTTTGTGACTTTCTGATAAACTGAAATTCTTTCAGAGGGGGTCATAAAAGTCAATAAAAGAAAAAATATATATTAAAAAACATTCTCTTGAAATTATAAAACAAGAATTTTTTGTTATGTTTAGTTCTTTTTGTATATATCCTAAGTATATATGATATATTTTGTAATACTCCACAAAAGCAAGAAGATATCGTAAATTTTGACATTTTGAGATCACGGCTCTGGAAACCAGGCGATAGAATTTTATGTTTTTTTACATAAATGCACAGTATGATATTACTCATCACCTATAATTTGAGTAAAGAGTTTGTATAATTTACTTTGAGGTGCGATAATCAAGATCTTTCCCATATAATCCTATAATAAATGTTCCTCTATTTTGAGATGGTCCCTAAAAAGACCCAGATTTTCTCTTAACTTGGCATATCTACTGAATTTTAATATAACTTCATATGGTATAAAATTATGGAGTATTCTATTGCAGTTTTCACAAAGTAAAACTCCAGTCGGCTCCCTGAAATATCGGAACTCTATTATTTTACACCCTCTACACGAAATGGGTCAAAATAGCATGCAAAGTGTTGTTGTGAATGGTTTATATCATTTTAAAATTCAATGAGGAGTGTTACGAATGTACGCGCAACGGATATAAATTCTAACATAATGCAGAGCAAAATTAATAGTAAAAAGCTTTATATAATTCTTTAAACCGCTTCCACATGACCCCACAAGGATCCTTATAACTGAGGTCAAAAAGCGTCAGAATGCATGCAAACGACTGGATCAAGTTTTGCTAAGCGAAAATGAAATTCATCGTAAAGTCATCGGAAGAATATCGATACATTCGTTACTAAGAATGAAAAACTCAAAGTCACATAAGGATTCAATATTTTATGTTTCTTTTATGCCTCCTCTTTCCCTACCTACACATCAAAATTAGACAAACTCACATGTGTGTTGAAAAAATGTTTATTGATCAAAATATGATAATATTCTGATCAAATCAAATCATAAACTCGTACAAACTTTTAAAATACAGTTCCAGTAAAACAAAATGGATTTCACAATGTAAATATGCAAATTACAGTTCCATTATACAAATTGGATGGTACAGTGTAAATTTGCAAGTGAAGTAACAGTATTGCAAAGGAGGGATTTGTCAATGTAAAGAAACAATTGTAATCAGCAAATATATCACACATAAAATACAAGAAGTAGAATAATACTCAAATTACATGAAAAGAAACATATGCTCGATATCCACAGACTGCATCACATAATGAATATCTATAAAGCATGTATCAAAAAACTATAGGATAAGTGTATTTACACAAAAATCGACTAGTGGCAGCAGGTGGGGTAAATAGCCCACCAGTTGGGAGGATTTGTAAAATCATCGCAACTACCCCATCAGCTTCCGTACTGTTCCTCCGCTAACTCCATAGGAATGTACAACACACTGGCTAAGGCTCAGGCCAAAGTTCGCTTTTAACTCCGAATTGTGACCGATGGAACGTCCAAGCCGACGTATAAAACTATGTCAAACTAATAACACGTTCATTATAACGAACAATATATCTACAAACTATATATATGAAGTCACAATTTCGGTAAGGTTTGCACAGCCTCGCTGAAATGTAAACAATGGCGTCCACTCTCGGTGTAAAAACAAGAAAAGTAAGATTACCTTAAATAGCGCCCTATCGAGCGAAATGAAAACACGTCAAAGCATCCAACTTGCCATCGCAACTTAGTTTGGTCAAATATAGCCTTTTTTCTTACATTAGACTGGATTAACAGACGTAAATTCAGTAAAAATTCAACTCAATACAGACTGTACTTCTTGGTAAATTGATGCCACAAAGGGGACGCTATCTTTCAACCAATCAAATTGCACCAAAAGTGGTTTCATAACTGAGGGGCTCCCCATAGGGAAAAAATACATGAGGTCCAATAAAGGTTCAGTATTTCATGAAATAAACATATATAAAACTGAACAGTACATTCGTCTACATAAAATCATTTATACATATAAATTGTATTTAAGATATGTGTATCATAAAGCGAAAGACTTGTGAAAAATATTAGTATAGCGAAGATTCTTATGTAACTATAAGCCCTATCGTGACCAAACTTGCACTGATCATGCATCTAGGATTGCACCCTACATGTACCAGACATAGTTCAGATGCTGGATCTTCCTTACATTTTCCGACTGGATAAAAAAAGTTTTGGAGCAAGTCCATGCCTTAACTTTGTTTATCAGGCATAGTTATTTTAGACTTAAAATATTGTAAATAGAAATACACGCTCCAAAATGCTAGAGAAGCGCCCATATATCTTCGTGTGGTTGATGTAGGGAACGTGGATTGTTTTTAGTCTGGATGTTGAGGCAGGATTATGAATTAAACACACATCTTTGGTGTTTACACGTTTTTCGAACTTTGTCTCTACTCTAGCAAATCATATGTAATGAATTCTTAAACTCTCCTAAATGAGAAGTGACTAGAGTTGGTCAAGCAATTTATCAATCTATGGAGAATGGGGAAGCGAGAGGAAATAGGTCGTGGCTGGGCTTCTCTCACTTATGCTGAAAACATAACGTATATCTATATGGGCAAATACTTCTTAATTTCATAATGAAAAGGAAACAATGTATTTTAGGTTTTTCCATCATTTAGCTATTCATATAATTACGTACCATGATAAAATATATTGACTGTAATTAATATTATTGATATCATTAAATACATTGCAATATGCGGAAGTTAAAAATATATATCATCTGGCGGCCGTCATATAATTTTCTAACGACCGCCATATATGTTTCTAGAGCCTGCTATAGA
This sequence comes from Saccostrea echinata, assembly GCF_033153115.1. Taxonomy (NCBI): domain Eukaryota; kingdom Metazoa; phylum Mollusca; class Bivalvia; order Ostreida; family Ostreidae; genus Saccostrea; species Saccostrea echinata. Next base: position 4,772,396 of record NW_026889760.1, read on the forward strand.
AATATCTGGCGGTCTCCAGATAAAATTGTAGTGTTTTTGCTTTAGCGACATCTACATCTTCTGTTTGTAGTCACATCTGGGAGTTTCATACCGTATTAGCAAAGATCAAATCTACACTTTATACACAAAAATTCTCTTTTAATATGGTTATTTTACCCTTAAAATTATTGTTTTTATTAGATTACATATCTACACCGCAAGAATCTTATTTGACAGCTTCTAGTTATTTATGTGGCAGCGGCCAGAAAATTAAATATGGCGGCCGACAGATAAGTTTCTGGCCGCCGCCAGTTATTTATATGGTGGCTGCTGGAAAACGTTTTGGCAGCCACCAGATATATTTTTCTAAAGGCCACCGAATAAGTATGTGGAGGCTACCATATAAAATATTTTCTAACCTTGCACCTACCGGCTTCCTTAGCAATATTTTGCTTAAGGACCCTCTCTACACTGCACCCTATTTTCAGGGTACTTTTGTGTAATTAGACTGACCTACCATTTGACATACAAGTAGAATAAATTGTAATCTGAACTAAATCACATAATTTGAATTAAATCCAAATATGCTTAACATTATTTGCATGTATTTTATCCATTTGAGTAAGTGAAGGCACTTTTTCTTTTCCATTACTTCATTGTCTTTGAAGATTTTTCCTGAATAAAAAAGGCACACTCCCTATATTAAAAATGAGTTAGTTAATTTCAAAATATCCTCCTTTATGGTAAATAATTTCCTCAAAGTCCAAAAAACATTTTTCATCAGTGTATAGAGGATCCTAATTTTTTTTACATGTATATATAGCTGTATTTATTTTCTAATCGTACCGATTTTTCTTTTTATTTCAAAACATTTTTAAAATTCAATTCGATGATATTAAGGTATATTTTTATAAAACATATACCTGTATATGAGATATTTACCTATCTCATGTCTACATATCTTTTCATTTACATTTTTCGTATTTCAAAAATGTTATATATTGATTATAAAGTTTAAGTATAAACTGTCGATTAATTATGATTTTTTAACTTTCTGTATATGCTTACGTTTTATAAGTTAAATTCATTCTCGTTTAAAGAAAAGTAACATTTAACACACCAGAAAAATATCGCACCTTAAAAAAACATTCGCGGAAAATCAATGCCATTTTCCGTACAAAAAAAAATGCTGAAATTGGTTAATTTATGTCTTTATTCTTATTTATTTTATTTCATTTACAATTTTAACGGTTCAAAAAAATCCGTTTTCTCCTATGAAAATGTCTACTCTAAAAATATACAAAAGGGGGTATACTTAAATTTTCAATTATCATGTGACGGGAAAATGTGCAACATAAATTATTTTCATATTTTTAGGAAGATAAGGAGTTTTTCTACAAGATATCAAAATTTCATAATGTTTCGTGAGGGGCCGAAAAACGGCCTTATCGAAACTCCGCCTTTGCATGTAATGCCAATTTTTCCATTTATGTTAATTTCCCCCTTTTTGTGAGTCGAGTTGCTGAGTGTATGGGGCTATACTCATAGACACTTAACACTTGCGGATTTAGAGGGGGCCCCAGGCGGACTGGGTCCCCCTTTTGTGACCACAAATGAACATAAGGTTAATAAATCATTTTTGGGGGGTTAATTAATTTTACCTTAAATAATTAAAACAAATGCTCCAAAAACTCCTAAATCATGGGAGCCCACCCCGACCCCAGACTGATTGGGCCACTACTCTTGAAAGCGGTAATACAGAGAAGTACGGCATCTTTTAAAACTCATATTGGTTGAGGCGTAAGTCGAGACCAATATGCATTTTCTAAGGACCCTGCATCCGCCTAAGTACCTGCAAAGTTTATTCTGTCTTCAGATATGAATATTATCAAGGATCCTATATTTTATGAATTAAGTCTCCATGAGTCTACTTGACTAATAAAATCTATAAAGGTTGATTAAAAAAAAAGATTAAAAGAACTAGTACTGTGAAGTTAATACGCAGATGAAATACATGTATGAATCTGCTTTACTGTATATAAGGATGACAACTGATCTGGAACAAAATGAGAATTTATTCACCTTATATGCAATTTCAGATATCATCACCAAAAAGAAGACACGTACTCTATTTACATAAAAAGATTTTGTGCTGATTGTGAAGTCTCATGTGGGTAATCGATTACCCTAATATTTGACTATAAATGTCAAAAATATCAAATGTCCTACTTCTAGTTCACTCCTGATAAGACTAATTTCCACATTAAACCCAGTTTGATAGTGCATGAGCTCGGTAAAGTCTCTGGGAGATCATGTGGTTATCAAGCATAGACACGTGACTATTTAAAAAAAATTAAGGTGGAACAGGTTATTTGCAAATTTTAAATCTAAGGAGGAAATACAAAACTATTTTTACTTGAATATATCTGAGCTGGAAGCTAAAGATTTAACTTGACTTTGTTTCCGAGTAAAAACAGGTAAGCTTACAAACACATTTTAAAAGAAAAATATAAATTAAACAATGCCTTAACTTAACTTATACCTTTGGAAAATATTTTTGTGTATCTGTATTTTTAACTTTTTTAATTTTTTATGTGAAAATAATGTAATCGGTCATTCATCTGTATATTGTATACACAGCACTGTTACAAAGCGAAATGTAATAACAAGGCGAAATGTAATAAACCGGGGTTATTATATTTTGCGTTATTACATTTTGCGTCGAGATCAACGCAGAATGTAATAACGCAAAATGTTATAACACGATTTTGGGGATTATTACATTTTTTGCGTTATCACATTATGTATTGATCTCGACGCAAAATGTAATAATGCGCTTTTCTTAATTTTTGCGTTGAGGAAAACTCAAAATGTAATAAAACAAAGTATAATAATTTTTTGTATTGTGTTCAACTCAAAACATCACAAAATTGAATAAAACATATAACAATTGGGAAACTTGCTTTACTAAATAGACAGACAGACCTATGAATACGAGGCAAACATTAAGGCTTTTACGGACATTACTAAATCTAATTGTATATTTTTTCAAACTTTTTTCTTAATAATTTTATTGAATACTTATTAAATAATTAACCTAACTTTGACTGACATGTCTATTCATAAATTAGTATGTGATATATATCTATCACTGTTATTCTTAATAATGTGTCCATTAAAAGCTCTTGATATGCATGTAGGACGTATATGTTTACATTGGTTAGCAAATTAGAAGCGTATGTTGATCATTGTATTTTTATGAGCATGCAGAAACGATGCATTTTTTTATTCGGAGAGAGAGGAAGATAATTTTATTTTTGCAGGTCTGCAATGCACTGAATTTGCAAAACATTATGAAATCTTAATTGTCAAGAAACTCCTGTCTCCGCTATATTTACACCTGCCAATAAAAAAAATAGATTTATTTTATTTTTTCTTTTCTAAATTTATGCATGTGCCAATCAAAATGCAAAAGCAACCTGATACACTGATCATCAAAATTGCCCCATCCAACCACAAATACGTGCGCAGGCACGTTTCTAATTTGCAACACCTATGATTTGAATATCAATAATATTGATGTTATATGGCTAATGAAATCAATATATGATGAAATCAGATCTAATGTAAGAATTGGCATATGTTTATTTTTCCTTTTGTTTTATTTTCTTTTCGTTTATTTTCTTCATCCACTTCTCATTTGAAAAATATTCTCAACCTGACTGACCAAAATAAAGAGCGTGTTATTACATTTTGCGGCATTGCATTTTGCTTAATCTCGACGCAAAATATAAGAATGCAAAATGTAATAATCCAAAAATTGTGTTATTACATCTTGCGTTATTACATTTTGAGTTGATATTGACGCAAAATATAATATCGCAAAATGCAAAAACTAAAAAGTATGTTTTACATTTTGCGTTATTACATTCTGCGTTAATATCGAAGCAATTTGTAATAACGCAAAATGTAATAATCCTGGATTTTTTTTTTTACATTTTGCGTTGTTATTATATTTCGCATTGTAACACAGCACGATTTGCAACGTCAAAATAAATTAAAACTTGTATTCCATTAAAATCAGTGGAAATCAAAAGAATAAATCAATATAATTTATATATTATTAGATCAGACTTATTTATGTTAACAATATGTGACAGGTTCTTGTTATTAACAATTGATTAATTGATTGATTGATGGTTGTTTTACCTTCCCCTTTCTTTTTTCACTCATATGAGAGGTACTTGAGCGATGAAATTATAAACTGCACAATAGCTACTGAAAATGTTTTCTTTTTTTTTTTTTTTTTTTTTTTTTTTTTTTTTTTTTTTTTTTTTTTGCAAATGCTGCTATCTTGAATAATATTTGGACTCTTAATAACATACATTCTACCATCTTTTGTGTCAAAACCTATTCCTGTCCTTTAAGGAAAAGGCAAGTCAGTTCTTGTGCGTTATCAGATGTCCCCTCTTTCGTTAAATAATGTCAAGCATTTTCAAATAAAGAGAAAGATTCTTAAGTTTGATAAACAGTACACAATGCTTGATAAAATATCAACTTTACGTAATCTTTAATACGTGCATACATTACCTAAAATACCTTAGCAACTGCTCAATGGCCCTGAGTGCCGAGTAAAGGTCAAAATTTGAAGCCCTTCACCGGTATATGGTGACGACTCTCTCTCTCTCTCTCTCTCTCTCTCTCTCTCTCTCTCTCTCTCTCTCTCTATATATATATATATATATATATATATATATATATATATATATATATATATATATATAGAAAGCACTAAAAACCAACAACACTGTATATCCTAAGTGCTGGATCTACTAAATAGATATATGGTCAAGGATTTTTCTTCTCACTATTTATTATGCTTGTGTTGAACATTTTTACTTCATCAAAATTATACAATCCTCTGAATATTCCTAGACTTTCGTATCTTTTTTCTTCATGAAATGTAACTGGCCAAGGTAGCCTAGTGGTACGGCGTTCGCTCCGTGATCGGTACGCCGGTGTTCGAATCTCCTTCGCCGCACCGCGTCAAACCTAAGACGTAAACATAGGTAGTGAATGTTCCTCCGCCATGCGCACGGCACTGGAAGTGAAAGTCACGGGTCTTTCGGATGAGACCTAAAAAAGGAGATCTCGTGTCACGGTAGGCGTTGGCACGATAAAAAAAACCCTGAGTACCGAATACAGGTCTAAATTTGGGGCCCTTCACCGGTATATGGTGACATCCTTATATGAGTGAGGAAATCTCATAAGGGACGTAAAACAACATACAATCTTCATAAAATGTTAAATAAACATTATGCATAATATCTTCAATCTTCGTATGCATGACAAGGATTTTTTTTTTCTTTCAGGAAATGTCAAAAACAGGCGTTAGTGAAGATACTCAAGTGGCCCAGAAATTGGAAGCTATTTCCTTGTTTTGTTCATCGAAGGGCCACGACGTCAGTTATATTACCAAGCCAATTAAGGAAAAATTACCAAATGCCGGGAAAAAAGAGCTGACAATAATAGATAAGATATGGAGTTTTGTGAAGGAAAACCAAGATGGCCCTCCAGGGACCACTGATATGATAATATCTGGGATAAAGATACTTTCACACGTATCCTCTGGCTTTAAATTTGTGTTTCCACCAGCTTCACTTGTTGCTAACGCTTTATCACTTGTTGCTTGCATTCTTAAAATTATCTTTCAAATTATTGATTTAAGATCTACTCTTGCTCCAAAAATACTCATACATGACGAGTTTTCACACGAACTTGGGGGTTTAGCCGAAAGATTGATTAACACAGAATTACTCATTCGCAAATTAGAAACAATGGCTCATGTTGAAGAATCTGCCCTGAGTCATATTTTATCTAATATTGACCTACATATCGGAATAGATCAGCTAGGGAATTTGAAAAGCCGCATTGAGTTACATATGCGTGAAGGGCAAGATAATGCCGAAAAAAGTTTACATTATTTGACGTTATATTTGAGAATCGCCACATTACGACAGTCTCTGTTGCTGCGCATATCAACTTGTTTAAAGGCAAAAGACTACAGTCCCACTACAACAGATTTGATTAAAGATTCTATTCAAGATGAAAGAAAGAGAGATAGACATTACCTTGGCTTTCTGTCTCTTCCATCTTTGAAAGCAATAAGAATTGCGGCATTGTTTAACCCTAGTGAACACAAAGAACTTGCATCATACGTGCAAGAATTGTCTTTACCACTGCAGGATTTGGGGAAAGTTCTTCACAATCGTGTTCTTTTCATAAAACTTCACACAAACGAGTCAATTGTACTGGGTAGACCTTTTCTCTCTTTCAGTTCAGTCAGAGCAATGAAAAGTACAACAGATATTACCAATGTTCGAATCAGATTCAAGTTTTCCGTCATAGAAAACGTTTTCAACGTCTTCCATATTCAATCCCCAGACTTGCATGAGTACATCTATATGAAAATGGACGGGGAATGTAAGTACTGCAAAGAATCGAAGAAACCAAGAGGGGGTGAAGCTGAATGGAAAATTATTCGTGTTCAAGAAAAAGATGGACAACTAGAAGGTTCACCAACATTTGTTCTCAGTACCAGGTCATGGCCATGCAGATTTTTATTCGTTGAAAAGTCTACACTTCAGTGTGCAAAGGGGTTCACAGAGGAAAAGATACCAGACGAGGATATTTTGTTTAAAGTAAGACAAGTTCTTCAAGGATCTTTCTGTTTCATTTTGTTAGATTAATAGATTTGATATGAAATTTTCTACAATGTTTATTTCTTTTCAGTTGTGTTCGAAAGAATCTGCAATTGAAGTTCCTGAACTTCTTTTATCACTACAAGATGTGGTAGAAAAAAATACCGAAGAACCAATGCATGAGGCATTCCTTGAAAATCAGGTATAGTTCAACATTTTTCCAAAAAAAAAAATTACTATTAGATGTAATATTAAATGTTTGAGATAGCTTCTGTTTGCTAAATCTTATGTTTGGCAAAATTTTACACAGCTTCAATAAATACATCTGGGTTAAGATTTTTATATCAAATTTGAAAAGGTACTTTATCCTAATTGATGTTAACAATCTTTGTAAAGTTTTGTACTTACTTGTGAATGAAATGTGTCATTAATGCATGTAAATGTTTTGCTTTTTTTTATTTATTTGATTTCTTGAAATCAGTTTCTTTTTAAGAAACACTGCCTTAGAATTTAATGTATGTTTAAGCAAATATTTCAGGAGAATTGCACAGTTATGTCCCCGTATGATCCTTCACTCTCCAGTTGCATGAAATAAGAAGATAACGAATAGTAATCAAACTCAAAAGTCAAATTGAACAATACAAACTGTGAGCAGCTAAAAACAAAGACCCCTGAAAGCAGTGGTGAGATCAGCTGCTATGAAGGAGTGAGCATTCCCGGTCGACCGGCGTGTGCCTCTTGTCATGATGAGATGAACGTAAAAACATCGTAATTGTAGTGCAAATAATGATCTAACAATTTGAATGAACGACGGCAGTAAACGTACACCTATCGATAGTTTGTATTGGCAAGAAAGGTCATAGTATTTGCAAAATAATGACTTTAATCGAGATTGTTGATATCTTCTTTCTATCATCAACTTATTTGTCAATAGTCTGCCTTGTTTTAGAAATTGTTCTACGTAGATATACTCTACATAGTTTATGCTCTTGCAAATAGAATCAAGTGGGAAATATTAATCTCACATGCAGGTAATGAAAATATATTGCTACATAAGTAAGGGAAGTTGATGATAAAAACTGGAGTCATCAGTTTATCATAAAGTTTAATTGTTAGTTTACCATCAATACACTTTTCTAGTAAAACATACAAATATGCAACATCTGGTGTCCTTCGTTTCAAGTTCAATGGAATATCAATGAAGGAATGAAAATGAATATTGTTAACTGATAAAATGTCGACGATATATCTAAATATGGAATTGCAGGCCACAGCAAGAGACTTTTTCTATTCACGTTAAACTTACCTTACTCCGACAAAATATATTTTCATGATATTTCATTCACGAGGAAAAACATCTTTAATTAATGTTAAGCAGAACTGATGATCATGTTCTAGATGCTAGATCAATTAAATCAATCCAACTATTTTTTCTTCTTTTAAATGATTTAAGATACAAATCAATTGCCATGTAATTGGTAGTTGACTATAATGGTATTTTTCGAATGATCGTGTATTTGTGAGTGACCCAAAGACTGAATTTGAAACGTTGATTTCACTGTTCGTTGGAAAACAAAATTGTACCATTTTTTAGCTTTCTGTAAACTATTCCTACCTTTTCTGTAGCAAGCCACTACGTATCGAGGGGACGAAACAACCAGCAAATTTGAGAGTTTTCCTGCACTTGAAAAAATATGCTCCTTTTTTGATAAGAATGGTTTAAGAGCAGAAAGCGATTTAATTCGAATTGAGGAGTACTTTTTGAAGTCAGAAGACGAATTGGTTCATTCTCTAAAAGAAATTGCCAGTAGTGTTGAATCCATGAATGATAAAACTCGCTGATATTATGATGTCAGGTGTAGCCAAATTGATTGGTTTCAATCATAGACTATTTACCAAACCTTTTCCTTTTGCGTCAATATGTACACAATTGCTGAGAATATGTGGTTTGATTTTAAGTTCCACTTGGCACACTGACGGGATTGACGAATACGTGTGTGATTCAATTAGAAATCATTCAACTCTCAAGACAGCTATTTCTAAAGATATTCGATCCATGGAACGCTTTGCAGTCTTCCTTCGAGGAATTGGAAATGCAGAAAACATATCAGAAAGAAACATAAGGCAACTTATAACAGAGGGAAAGTTTTGTGAAGAAATAGCAAGTCTTGCAGAAACAAGAGGAAAAATAGAATACCTGAAGGAAAAGAATGTAAAGGTATCAGAAACTTTCGATCTTATGATAACTTTCATGAGAATGGCCATCCTTCAGCTCGTAGTTCTATGGCAGATGTATGCCTTAGCCAAATTTCCTGGACACAGTGACAAAGAGGCTGAAACCGTACGCTGTATAATAATGCTGCAGAACAGAAATGATCAAAAATTGATTGAAATCTTTTATGGAAAGTATGCGTCCTCCATGAGCCCCGATGACCTTTCCTTGTTCAAAGATTACTCTAAATGTTTAGGGTATGATCTAGATAAGCATAATCCATACAATGAAAATAAAATTCGTACGATGGAAGTTAAAAAAGTATCTTGGAAGCAAAGATTCAAAAGCTTGCATATGGTGATTTTACCCCTCCTTAAAACAATTTGCAAAGATCACTTGCTGACAATTCGAAAGAAGAAATAGACAAGAAACATCTCATATTTAACGTTTAACTTTGATAGAAGATCTTTCAAAAAATGAATATTAAATTGTTTAATGGCAGTGTCGTTTGAGGATGTACATATATATATATTTGTTCTAACAGAAATGACTCCCTTTTACAGTTCTCTCTTGATGCATGTTTTCATACATGTAATGCACATAACATCAGAAGGCTGATGATATCCCGCACCGACATCATTCTAAAAACTTGCAGACAATTAATTTATATTTTGAATGAAGAAAAAACACTTACCAACGGTACAAGAGTAAGAACACTTCAAGATGTCTTGAGCCTTTTTCCAAATCGAAGCACAAAGTTTATAATGTGAAACCTATAATAATTATTCTTAAGAAAACAAAAGCCCGTGTCTTCATTAATGTTTTTAATGAACATTGTAGTGATATATATACATGTATACTTTTTTTGAAAAATTTCAAACGCAAGGAATGTGATATACTGTTCACGAAATATTTGAAACTCTGTGAAAAAATATCAAGAATGATGTTCAGATTACTTTCCTTAGAAGATATCGAAATCTCAAAGAGCTAAATTAACGCTAAGTGAAATTATGCGAATTACGTAAAATGAAATGAAAAAACAAGCTAATATAAAGCGCAAACGCTTAATGAACAGAAAGTAAACAGTAAGTAAATACGGAATAAAAGAACATGTACAGTCAATGACACCATCTGAAAGTTATTAAATTGTTTTTAGCATTATACCAGACCAAGATAAGTAATTGACAACATCACTTGCATGTTTTTTCACGATGTTAATTTATAATCAATTTTGATACCTATTCACTAACACTTCCTTGCTTTTAAACATTTTTCCTAAAGTGATATGAGAAGTTCCCTATTCTGAAAATGAACAAGGGAAGCTGAATATGTTCAACTTCAAAGAACATACCTTTTTTCAAAGTCAATAAAACATATTTCTTCAGTGTTAGATTTTCCATAATACCTAATAGCAAAATGCAAGCTGAATACTTACATCAAATTCGATTAATTATGAATGAAACCTTCATGGAGGCGTGGGCTCAGAGCAAACAAAGAGCGAATCAAAGAATATTGATAGGAAAACCCTAAGAAAGAGAAGGTTGTGCAAACGTAGAATGAGTACGAAAAGGGAAGAAGGGACATTCCATTGATTACGCATTTATTTAGTAATTGTCACTGTTATATTTTTAAGTCCACAAAATTATTGACACATAGTATACTACATTGTATTAAAATTTTTAATCCGTCATGTTTAATATTTCAAGATTGTTGACTTTCGAACTTTTTACGGTTGTTTTAATTTCACGCTCACTGAATTTCTCATTAGTGTTTTGACCGTTCGTGGTAGCTCAGTCGGTAGAGCGCTCGCTCCGTGATTGGGAGGTCGTGAGTTAAACCGAGGCCCCGTGTCACGGCAGGCTTTGGCACGATAAAGATCCCTCACTGCTCAATGGCCCTGAGTGCCGAGTAAAGGTCAAAATCTCAAGCCCTTCACCGGTATATGGTGACCTCTCTATATGAGCGAAAAATTATCGAATGGAACGTTAAACAACATACATGTACAATCAATCAATCATTAGTATTTAATTTTTTTAAAAAAATCTTTTTAAAAAAGGAAAGTTATGGTAAATTAATTGTATCGGTAAATTATTAATAACAGCTTTAGATCTAACTTTTAGCATCCGTTTTTATTTACCTCGCGGTTCCCAATGATTTTCGATGATTCACTATTTTACTTTAATAACGGAATATGAAAAGAAAGTTCTAAAAGGTATCGTATGTATTTGATAAACGAATCCAACATAAATAGGACAACAATATTCAATTTTTTGATCGCGAATTGATGAATATAAAACCACCGTAATGTATTTCATTTTTACGGTATTTTTTTGGATAGTGTTACCTGTACTTTGACCATTTAGATGACTTATGAGTGATAATTTAAATAAATTCGATGGAAATGAAATTTTAAGTGAATCTGGCTAGGAAATCCTATCATAGAATACTGAAATTTATTAATTAGAATGGCAATTGCTCAATTAATGATTTGTATTACCAGCTATGGATGTATTTTACTTTAATATATTATTTTCTGCGCATGTAATGTCATACAACCAAATAATTTAAATTATAACTCTTACAAATATATGAACCAATCTATTCCATTGTATCTGTTGTGGAAAATATTTTTGTAAAAAAAAATGTTGTTTTCATTATGCTTTCTAAATTAAAACAGATAAAACGACAGGGATGAGGTTCGTAGTGGACGTAAGCATTACTCCGACTTGTTAACCTCATCCCATGTTTTCAGGGGTCCGTGTTTTTGTCCTGTTCGCACTTTTTTTATAATGCCCGCTTTTAGTTTAATTCCCCAACTATTTACGCTCTGCAATCTAGAATTTAAATTTAATCATAAAAATAACTGCTATGTATGTCATTTAATGAATTTATCACACTTTCTGCATGAAGCAGTTTAAAGTTTCAATCGTTTGATGGACCTTTGAAAAGTTCAGACAAAGAAAATGAAACATTAAGTCCAATGGAAGGAATATAGTATGCATCTCCTACCAAACAATTTTAAGCTTCACTTTCGGGGTTACATGTATCGTTCTTGCCTGAGAATAAATAGCAAAGGCTGTCACACTGTCTGCAGTTGGGTTCCGTATAACCAGAGAGAACAGACCTATCTGATATTCTGTACAAGTATGACCCTAATAAAGCATAGAAAAGCGCAAAACGTACAGTAATTTGTTGTTTTTTTTAAAATTAGTTTAAAAATTATTTTATTCATGATTTACATTATAGTATATACAATGAACATGGATTAAACAGCAAAATAGGCAAATAGGCAAAAAAGGCCTATATTAGTTCTCTACATTTTTTGAAATTAAAGGAGATAAGAGAGCAGCACGTAATTTGAAAATTTATTTTTACTTTTAAAATTTCGATTTGATTCGGTATATTAATATCAATAATCAATATCATTCATAATATTTGATAATTTTAATGTGAATTTTTTTTTTTTTTTTTTTTTTTTTTTTTTTTTTTTTTTTTTTTGGCTAAATAGACCTTCATTAATAGATCCCTTGCAATCATTCAAAACGATCTTAGAATAAATGTATGGTGGAAAACTTAGAACAATGAAGAGTTTACTCAATAATTATAAATAGTATTTTCTTGATCAGTCGTTTATATTAAAAAAAAACATTTTATATAGGCCGCCTTGTATTAAACACAATAGTTACCAAGTTGTCTAACAAATTTATACATAGCATCTTTCATAATCCTTTATATTTAAACTTATTTAAATATGTCCATGTTTTAAATAGGATAAATATCTAAAAGTTTATTAATTCATTATATTCATTATCACAATTCATCATTATTTATCAATTTATTATATCATGAATTATAATGTAAATTACAGGTGATAATTAAAAAGAAAATTAAAATAAAAATAATTAAGAAACACAAACTTGAATTGGTCATGTCTATACATTATTGCATAGAAGGGAAAATCAGTGAGAAAGGCTAAAACTAACGGGTCGCCCGCGTGGCACAGTGGTTAGAGCGTTTGCTCTAGGGTCGCGGAGTAAGGAGTTGATCCTTATGTCGCGAGTTCGAATCCCACTGTGGGACGTGGAGACCGCTCCTTCGGAATGAGACCGTATAAACTGAGGTCCAGTGACGCAGTAGGTGCTGGAACGAAAAAGATCCCTCACTGCTCAATGAGTATAGGTCACATTTTGCAGCTCTCCACCGGCAGGTGGTGGCGTCTCCATATGAGTGAAAAATTCTCGAGAGGGACGTTAAACAACAATAAACAAACAAACAAACATAAAACAAACGGAAAAGGTGAAGGTAAAGGACCGTGAACAATCAAATAAATTCTATAAACAATAAAAATGGTACAGGACAAAAACATGGACCCTTTGAAACAACGAATATGGACTCATGTGCTTAGGAAGAGTAAGCATCCCCGTCCACCAGCCACAACCGCCGTGAGGCTTATGTTTGTTCTTTCACTTTAACTAGTAAAGTTATTATAAAGTAAAGTAAATAAAAGTTGTTATATAATGAAGATATTAACCATAAATTAATCATATCTTTTAGTATACATATGTAATGAAAAATCACTTATCAAATATGACATTGTTGAAAAGCAATACATTTTCATATTTTATGTAGTCCTTGTAATAAATGAAATGCATTTGATACCTAAATTAATTTAAATGTTTTTTTTTTCTTATTAAATGAGTTAGATATCCTAAAACAGTTTGATTACTAGTATATTACCTATAGTTTGTGTACAGCTATATATATATATATATATATATATATATATATATATATATATATATATATATATATATATATATATATATATATATATATATATATATATATATATATATATATATATATATATATATATCCAAAATTGAAATAAAGTCTCAGTAATCGGATTACAATATTAAACAAATATAAAAAGAAAACACAAGAATCCTCCGTAAAGCGCTTTCATTAAAAATCTTCAGAAGCTTTACATTACAAAAATGTATACAACGGTAACATAGTAACTTATATATATATATGACTACAGTTTGTGCAAGAAGAACCGATCATCGCTAAAGGCTACTATACAACGTATAAAGAACAATTTTGAATGTTTCATGTTTATTTCTATCCCTTACATTTCGATTATGTTATATTGAAAATAATTTTCGATAAGCCTTCCCAACTTTTCTTTCATTGAATGATGGTACGATTTTCAAAGTCGCATATTGTCAAGGTCTATACTGTCTGGGTTTTTTTTTTAACTTGAAGCTTATTTATCGATCGAATATCAAATGATCCGCTACAATGTGGCAATCGCCAACGTCAAATCTCATAAGTAGAGATCACTGGGCAATGATATGTTGAAAGTTGCGTTTGAACCATAATTCTGGATCCTCTGGATTAAGCTATTGAAGTTTTGCCATTATTTCGTGCCACTGAAAATTTGCAATTTTATTTTGTCTTATATCAACACATTCTATTAATCACGCTTTCTACAAACAGCATTTTTTTAAACATCAGGAAAAAAAATACTTATGTTCATATAAGTATAATGAATAAGTTTGACCAGACAAAGTTGTTGTTTTTTTTTTCAAAATTTCTTGCTTTTGTACTATTAAGTAATAAAAAATTGTATGAATGAGAGGTTTGACAAAAAATTGGGAATTTAGAACATCGTAGAAAATTTACAATTACAGAATATCTTAAGAATTTGAAAAACACATTATTTTTACAACCAAAGGAATCAGAAATATATATACCAATCCATCTATCCAATTTTTATTTGTAGCGACTGCAGCTGGTCTTAATCTTTTTTTCTATGACAATATATTACTTTAACTGTTGTTTAGTAGGTATACCTTTTCTAGGATATTCAAGAAAAAAAAATTATAGGTTTAAATGTAATGAAAAAATAATATTTAAATTTTTCTGTCTTGCCTACTAGAAGGTTGAACATGTTAACTTGATATATTCTGATGTAGCGTATGAGTGATTACTACTTTTATCAAACCATTTTCATTAAAATCATAAATATTAAAAGTTTGTTACAAAAACTTCAATTTAAAAGTTTAAAAAGTTTAAAAGTTAAAAAAAGTTAACTGTTTAAAAACATTTGATTACGAATATTTAATTATTTAGCTGTATCAAAGTTGACTTTCGGCAATATTTTGCCTAGAATTTATGAGAAAATTTTAAAACCTTCAATACTGGTATAAATTGTAAATATCAATGCTAAATGAATAGGTCGTAGCAACTCCACGTTTTTGAATAAGAGGAGAAAGGAATATTAGATTGAAATATAGCATATGTTTCACATTCACCTAATGTCAGGACAGTATTTTTGTATGAGAGAGAGACATAAAGAAACATATTCGCATACAAATTTTACATGATACGTATGAATATGTAAATTGTGTAGGTAAAGTGTTCGTGGGAATATATTTCTGTATCTCTCTTTCCCATACGAAGAAAATACTTGGTTTTCATGTAGATTTATATTGTAATCATGCAAGTTTTTCTTCCCTGTGAAAAATAAATATTTTCCAATTATTGTGAAAAACAACTGTTATATCTTGAGCAGCCATGAGACAACAGATCTAATTCACAACATCAATCATGCTTTTCCAGTTTACGTATGTTAACCCCTTCTCTACCGCATCGGTCAATATGACCGATAGCGCGTTGAAACAAGACTTCGCGAAAACAGGATCTCCGTATCTTTTTTATGATAGCATTAAGGTATATAATATATATATCATCTTTTAGGAAATTTTCTCTACTTTTAATCCCTGTAAAAGTTTTATAGCTTATACGTCGGTAATGAATAGATTTTTCGTTTTGAAGACATTCATGACTTTTTGAAAATGGCGCAAATTTCCAAAGCAAGGACGATTTTCCCGACGATTGGCATATTTTTTCCTGATTAATTGCATAAAGAAAGTTTGATATATTTAAAAAGCATATTTTCTCTGCTTTTAAAATATGTAAAAATTGTTGTTTTTACTTTAAAATATTTTGTAAAAACAAGCATTTTCTTCCACGTTTGTGTTTTTTCTCGTTTTTATTCATAATATTTAAACAAAGCTCATTTTTACTTGTATTTCTATATTGAAATAGGGAAAACAAAATACAGCTGGTAAAAGTGAAGAAAATTTCCATTTCAACAGGCATTTACTGGTCTTCTAACTCTCAGTATTTTGTGAATTGCGATAGTTTGAATTTTGGACCTCCGCGTAATATTTTGTTGAAAAATCGGGGCTGATCAATATTTAACGTCAAGGTCGATAAATTTCGTTGCATATTGTTTAGTACTATTTTATTATATATTTTTATTGAAATAAATGCTTTTTACAAAATAATTGGTTAAAAAAACAAAAAATATCTTTAAACCTTTAGTGAAGTGTGGTATTTTTTTTTCATATAATGAATTTATTTATCTATTTTCATACATACAATAATGTTGAGTAAAAAAAATGTACATGTACATGTATATTCGCTAAGAGTCTTTACGTCGAAAAAGTCAGAATTTATATTGCTGTATGTGTCATATATTCTTTATATAAAATATAATTAGACCTATACTGACATGAAATTTAAATTTAATCCATTTTGAAACAAGCACAAAATCTCGCATAAATTTTACACGACTCATCACTGTAAGAGTTGATACGAATCGAGATTACCACGTGTTTCCGCTGTAGCAGTAAACAACATGATGTGAAGATCAATTTTCATGATTATTTTATGATGGAGAACATCACATCAATTCATCAGATAAGACGGTCATTCCATTGGTATTACAGGTGAGTAAATATTGGTTGAAGAGTTTAAAACTGTTTTGAAAGTGCATTTATTCACGTTCAAATGAAAACAAGTGGTACACTATGCACACTGATACTGATACATGTACATGCATAGGCGTTAGCCGGTATGAACTCGCATTATTAGATTGATACTTGTTCAGCTAACTTTGTGTTGTTTTAGAAGTGTATAAGTTTTGATGGCCACCCCAAGTACCATTCAAAGTAAAATCAAGTTTGGCATAGTTCTTGAGAGTTGTCGTCTAACACAAACACATCGATTTTTTTAACATGTTTAGGGTCCTGGCTTCGGAACGTTCAGCTGTGAAGATCCACTTGCTAACCCTACCATGCACTGGAAAGACCATGATGTGGAGGACACAGGTGCTTATTAGAGAAATACCGACATCTTACGAACGAACGTAACTCGCCCTAACTTCCCGTATCTCGGTAGTTTTCCCGGGACCAGTTATTACACCTAGTTTAAAATTAATAAATCGGAAAAATTATGTATATGTGTATAATAGAACGGACAGTATTTTTATCACTTTGTAATGATAATTTCTCCTGTACAATTTTCTGTAATCACTTACAATGTAATTAAAAGCGGACAAATAGAAAAAAATACGCCAAAATACCTATGAAGGGTTAGGAAACACATTTGTCATGAGTCAGTGATTAAACGTATACATGTATACTAGTGTGCGCTGTGTTCATTTGGGGAAAGTTACGTTTTAAAGCATGGATGAAATATAAACTCATACCCTGCGCAGCACAGTTAAGGCTGCAGTAAGGAGGCGGGGCCTAATTTATACGGGAAATGCTTACTATGACATCACACAAAAATATAAGGTCTTCAAATTACCACAAAATGAAATGATTTGCTATTTTAAACTTATGAATAGCTTTTAACTACATCAATACAAACTAGTGCATGCATTATTGTCGTTGGTTAAATCCCACACAGCAATATATAAACAATTCACTGATCGCAATGCACTTGTTAATGTGACGTCATATCGGAAAATTTGACGCAGTTTGTATGCAGTGAAAGGCGGATCAAGTTATATTTATACAATGAAAAATGTATTTTGTAATTAAATAAAATATAAATTGTAGATATATAAGAGCCCATTAACTTGCATGCAATGTCTGTTTTATGATTTTATTCATATACTTCCCGTACATTCCCTATACAAGCGATACTGTCGTATATTTGTATGCAGATTCATTGAAGGGTAATGGAAGGGTCGTAATAAATCGATATATTGCAAGGGCATACCCTCAGTGAATTATGACAAGCTTTTACACATAAACTCAAGAAGTATGAAGATATTTGAAAAGTGCTGCGAACCTGTTGAAATCTTGCAGATGAATTAATTATATCTATATTTAATGTACTTAACCAGCAAAATATTCAACATACGGTCTAACAAATGTAATTTTAGCAATTAGATAGTAGAATCTATATAGGTTCGCAGCACTTTTCACAAACTACAAAGTGTTGAAAATAATTATATGTTAAACTTAGATTTTTAACTCGGTTATGCCCTTGCAATATTAGAATTTATAGATGACCTCAATACTTCAGGTATATTTGCTAAAATCACGTGACTGCCACATCACGTGACAAGTCTTAATAAGAAATCTAATCGTCCTCAATATTTAGTTTTCAACCAGATTGCATTTGTCCGATAATAGTAAAGTCCTGAAAAGAAATGCCCATCCTTGTAAAGAATGTATTTTCTATCTAAAAAAATTCGCCGATATTTCCATTTGGCACCTTAACTGTGCTGCGTGTATAAATCCATGCAAAGGCTACAAGTTGCTAGGTGATGCGCTTATATAGTGTTTTGTATTTAAAAGTGTACATTTATGTGTTTGTAAGAGAGAGAGGGAGAGAGAGAGAGAACAATGGACAATAATTGTTGTAAAGAATTATACAATGTAGCATTGTTTTCTAACGTTTCAGAAATCAACCATTAAAAATCAGAAAATAGTTGTCACTTCTCGGGAAACGTAATATTTTTAAAGTGGTCGCGCGTAGATGTTTGTGTACTTGGGGAGGGAGAGGGGATTGAAGCTCAACTAATCGAAGCAAATGTCAATTTTCATTACATTTAAGTAAATACATGGAATACTACGATCCATATACTACAATCCTTATAAAAGTGGAATGAGGCAATGCATGTATATGCAATAATTTTTTTTTTTCCATATCGTACCTAGTAAAAGAAAAAGTAACTTCAGAAAGAAAGAAGGTAGGTTTTTTCTTTATGTGAAATATCACTTCAAAAATAAACGAGCATTCATATGATAGACAGTGTCTTCTTGGATGATGTATTATGTTGCAAGACTGATTCAAGTATACTGACAAAAAAGATACTTTAGTTCTCAAAATGTGAATAATTTGAAGACATCAAGTGCATGATGCTGATTCACTGAGTTGTCAAGGCATGCTTCAAATGTACCTGCACACACAGGCAAATAAAAAGAACAGACGAGTTTTAGTAGTTTCTACTGATATTTTTTCTCATTTTTTTTAAATTGTCATGAATTCTTTCTGGTAAAATTAATATTGCTGCAAATTTATTTATTATTCATTAGTCGAATTAGAAACATATATAATTTTCGTTTTTAAAAGTGGGAGGGTTGGGGGAGCCAGAGAAAAAAAATCAACTTACAAGCAAAAAAAAAAAAAAAAAAAAAAAAAAAAAAAAAAAAAAAAAAAAAAACAACAACAACAGCAACAAAAAAACAACAAAAAACAAAATCAAAAAAGGGGGTGGGGTTTAAAGTCGAAAATCCTTTTTTCATGGGGGTGGGTCCAACTTTTTGGAACAAAATTTTCTTCATACATTATCATATAAAAATTGGGTCTGTAGATAGGTAATAAATTTTTTTCCAGAAAATTTCAACATTCTTATTGATGGAGAAAGAAAATTCGGGCGAAAAAATTATCGTTTCCTCAGGTTAAACAAGTTTTGAGTCGGGTCATTTTTACCCAGTCGGTGAGGGCAAAGAAACAATTTTTTGAAAATGGTTTAACCTAATTTGGCTGATACCACGTGTCTGGAAATTACTTACCGAAGCAGCATTCATGTGGACAGGGGTTACTATGGCCAATTTCTGTTCAGCTGATTTGCATTGCATGCATTTTAATTTGTAAAAAACTGAATATTTTGAATGAAATGTGCATGAGTTTCAGTTGCAAAATCATTCTCATATATATCACGTCAGGAATAGCTATTCATTGCCGTAGGAACCGGGAGGGGGGGCGTATCCCCCCAATAATTTTGCCGATATATAGATTGCTATAGGAAACAAAGATACTATCTGCTTGTGCCCCCTCAATAAATTGCCTGCTGACCTTTTTTTTTTTCTTTATTTTGCTCGTCAAGGAATTTTTGGTAGTTGATGATGACCAATTTTTTTTTTGCTAGCCAGGAAATTTTTGGTAGTGCCCCCTCAACTGTCAACTGAAAATGTATGGCTGTGCCCCCCCCCCCCCCCGCCAACTGGATTTGCTTCCTACGGGCCTGAGGTTATTGATTAATTTTCTACACAGATATTGTCAGAGGTGATAATTCCTTGTAATGGCTAAGAAAACTATCAAAATAAAATTAAACCCGGCTTCAATATATATATTATAGCCATATCATGAATCGTGGGAAAAGAAGTACATGTAATTTTTCGGTTGATAAGGCTTCTTCTTAGATACATACGATCCTTCGACGTAATTTTGCTCCAGTCTTTGCCCCATCCACCGCCTTTTCAGCTCTTTGATTTTTTTTCATTAAATATTTCGGATTCCCAACGATTCGGCATGAGCATTACAGTAACTGTAGATTCCTACATATACGCGAGGAACAAATTATCGCGTAATAAAATTACTCGCTTTTATTTTTATGGTGCTTTACTGTATGTAAAATCTCTAGATAAATCAGCCATTCGCGAATTATTGTTCTTGCGATTTGCGTACTCGAGTAAAATAAGGAATCTACTTAAGAAACATAATTTGTTTAAAGAGACACTGTGACGTACAAACTGGAAAATTGACAGAAGTACAATTTTCCAAGACACATGCAAATTTAATTACGTTTCAGAAAATTACAGGTTTCAGAACCTAAAAATCTACTTTTGTGGAGAAAAATATAAGTAAAAATAATTTTAGTTTGTCCCAACATGAAAAAGAAAACTTAAAAGAAACGCATGATATTGACTCACTATGCAACTTAAATGCACAATTGGCACCGTATATGATTTACATGTACATATGTACAAAGTTTAGCCAGTAGCATGAACAAAATGGCCATTGTTTTATGTTTATTTTTTTTTAATTCTCCCTCGCCCTCTTTTTCGTAAGACAGAATCTTTGACTTCATGCTTCAAAATGAGACATTTTTCATTTTCCTTTTACATGTGTATTTCCCTTTTCGGAACCCCTTTCCTCGTTTAAATGTCCATTGAAATGTATTGTAGCGACTACGACAAGAAGTAGTTTTGAGGTATCCTGCGGGGATTTCATCTTTTGAAATCGCAATAACATTGAAGAATTTAATTATACAACTGTGAATACAATGAACGATCCCCTTTTTTGGTTACGTTCGTTCGTAAGATGTCGGTATTTCTCTATTATAACCAATGAACAGGTAAATCATGTTTTCTTTCTTTTTGTAGTGAAAATTCCTGTATCTCTGAACACTAATTCTAAACTAAAATGAACTTTTAATTGTATTTCCTTGATAATGCATTCACATATTGACTAATATTTTGAAAAAAATATGTGATACAGATGATATTTATAATGCATGATTATTTATGTAAACTCGCCATTTTACCACCCATTATGCTCAAATATGGAGCCAGCTTTCTTTTATAGACTGCTGTGGTATTTTCAATCTGCATGATGTATGTGGTTAGAATTTCTGTTTTTCAATTTTCAGTTTCTTTTGAATTGTCACATATACATGGGTGTTCAAACTTCATTCAATGGATGGCTATTCGTCAACACTCCCATGTACACGAACAACCTTGTTTGAAGAATTTTGCCCAGGAGAAACAGTTTTCAGTCCATTGTGTCCTTTCTCTTAAAAACCTTGACAGCCGAAACTTAAAAAGGTATTTTTTTTAATTTTGATAGAATTAATGGGTATGTTATTTTTTTTAGCTCAATAATTGACTGAAATGATGGTTTACTACTAGGCTGGTATTTTTTTTAGTCATAGTACATAGTCCCCATACTATATACATGTAACTAAATGTATCACATAATAAATAAACTTTATAAATAAATTCTTCTAATTTGAAAGGGAAATTTATTTCAACATAATCAGTGTGTTAATTCTAGCTTTCTTACTTTTATATATGTAAATTTACATTAACTTTATAATACCTATTTAATTATAAAAACTTAATCTTTTATAGGATAGAAGCTAATTGCGCAAATACAACCAGAACTGATTATGCCTTGGACAAGTCAAAGGAGTTCCTCCAGTCTTTCAGAGAGATGGCAGTTGATGAAAGAATAGTGGCCACAAAGCAAAAGTGCTCTGGTATTCAGCATTTTGTGATTGATGTCGGATTAGGAATTCAGTTAGCAATATTTCTGGATTTGTATATTTTAAAAATCTTGTGATGAAGTCAGTTAGTTTATTCTGTCTTGCTGAATTAAAAGTTGGGGTAAAATTCATGATAATAAATATGATTTTTATGGTATCAAGAAAATTGATTTATTTTTATTTAACAGAAAGATTGTATAATAGTTACTGTTATGTAATTTTTACATCACTGTTCAGCCAGACCTGTTTGTTATTTTTCATTGAAATTCAGCTTAAATTGAGTGAGGAAAGAAATTTAAAAACCTTTATTAGCCAATCTTACAGTAAATGTATGGGAGTTGTTGGTTTGTCAGATCACTTTGCTTGTAAATATCCATTACACATTAGTTGCACTGGTGGAAAGACTAGGTTTTTTTTTTTTTTTATTTACTTGATATTGTGATTGTGAACTCTTTTTTAAAGAAATTGGAACAAAAGAAAACCAATTCACAAATTGTTCTTCAAATTTTAGAGAGCTTGAATTTTTTTGATTTACTTGCATTGTCAATTATTGCATTAAAAGACCAAGTCAAATGTTTCTCATCAAACATGGCTATTGAATATCGCTATTCTTCTCACAAATCCTTAGCCTATCTTGCTATCATAAGTCAGGATTTTTTTTTTACTAAAGTCATGATTAGAGTTTATAGACATCATTTGACCAGACAGCAAGTGCTAAATGACATTATCTTCATTCAGGATATTTCTGGACTCTCGATAATGAAAAAACTCATGTAAACAATGATTCATAAGATACTAGAATTCCATTCTTTAAATAGCTATGGCATCATCCAACTTGAAGATGATGTGTACATCATGTAATCTGGAATTTATATTGAAGAAATAGACTTGCAAATATACTAACAAATAAACCTATCTGCTTGTTTATTATTCTTGAGATACTTCATTTTTAAAAATGCTCTTTATTTCTATCAATAATGCAATCTGTGATTCGAGATCATGTGACCTAAACAATTCTGACTTTTGATAGCATAATAGGCCAAAGGTTTGTGAGAAGAGTAGCAAATCAGAAATCCTTGGCTACCAAAGATGAGCAAATGCATGCCACATAAATTAGATGAATGAAAGGATTGTAATGAAAAAGCCACTTATTTGAAGAGATTCTAAGTTCCATGAATTGTCCATCTTGTGAGATTTCTTCATACTTATCAAATTACAAAAATTGTTTTAACAAGTGACACAATAAAGCCATGGAATCTGTTAAAAACTAGAAAATGTAAGATAATTCTTGTAAGAAAAGAAAATTGTAAGTATTTTCTTATATTCCAATAGACAAAGACAATTGTGGTAGTTTTTGAAAATGATGAAATAAGTACTTAATTAACTGTATAATTTATGAAAATTTGTTGATAAATGGTTGCATTACTTTTTTACCATATTATTTTAACAGTTTGTGTCACTAAGGTTGATATACATTTAATCATATCTTACAAATTTTATGTCAGTTCACTTAAGTTATAGATATATTTTTTGAATGGCAATCAAGATATGCAAAATAAAAAAAAAAAAAAGAACAATTCATTCGTGTAATATCTCTGTGGATTCTGTCGTTCACAGTGTTATATGTCAATTATTAGACAATATGTCCATAATAATTGCAGCATTTCAAAATGGATATGTTCTTGCAATTTAAGGCAGAATTCTGTATTGATATGACCTTGACCCCCTAAGAAAAGAAATGTCAAGGTCAATGCTTAAGACAATTATCTGATGTACATGTATGTTCTATACATTATTTTTGCCCCATATCTTACTTACAACATCATGAAAAGCATAAAAGTAGCTTTCAATGAATGAGCGATAACAAACTTATACAACCGAAAAATTGAAATTTTTGTTGTTGCTTAGCAACCACTTAGAGGTCATTGAACACATATTTGAACATAAGTGGTATATGGATGTTGTAGTTCAGCATGATGCCTTCTAAAGAGTTTATTCAGAACTGTCTATTTCAGCATTCATTGTTGTAAAATTGTAAGCTAGAATATTGAAAAGTGTTGAAAAAAAAACATAAAATTCTGCACTTGTTTGACCTTTGACCTCCTAAAATTAAGCGTACTGAGGTCAAACTTTAAGACAAATATTTACTGTACATCCCTCTTAATATTATGGCCCCATATCTGACTTTAAAAGGTAATGGAATGCATAAATGTGATTTGGATGAGCAAAAAACAAGAAATACTGCCCGAAAAATACAAAATACCCGTTGCTTAGCAACCTCTTTAAATCTTTATTTTGCAGAATTGAAAAAAAAGTTTATGTGATTAATGTAGTTCAGTATAATGCCTTTTTGTGAGTATATTCTAAATTTCCTATTTCAACATACATCATTGTAAAATTTTAGCTTAAAGATTAAAAAGTGTCCAAAATTCAATAAAATTCTGCACTTACTTGACCTTTGACCTATATTTCCAGTAGTAAGGTCAGTCGTGAGGTATCTGAATAGCTATGGAATGTCATCTCTGGAAGATTCCCTACAAAATGGTATGCATTATGCCTACCTCTCCCTTTGGATAAGAAAGTTAAAAATTAATTTATAATGATATGTTAAAAGGTCTCCAAAGTCGCTTAAAATGCACCGGTAGAGAAAGGGTTAAATAACAAATTATTTAACATGTGCTGCATTTATGTTTTGACTTTAATGATTCATGATCAGGTATATAATCTTATTTAATTTATTACGTCTTTGCATTTAACGTATTCATGCATAACAGATGATATAGATCATCCTGGTGTATCTGTGAAGATGAATCATGGCTGTGTAAAATGTATATAGTTCGTAATAAAAGAATAATCTTTTTTTATGGTAGAGTATGATTGTTGTAATAACTTTTAAATTTAAAACATTACATGCCACTGTAAAAAACAAATAGGAGAGTTGACTCAAAATCTTAATTTAATTTAAACAATATTTTATTATGATAAAAAATAACTGGATTGGACAGCAGGCACTGCCTATATAAGTCCTCTCCACAATACAGGTCAAGTCATACATGTTACAAGTAAATATTAATTACATAACATTGAAAAAATATATACATGTGTATATTCTACAGAGATTTATATATATATATATATATATATATATATATATATATATATATATATATATATATATATATATATATATATATATATATATATATATATATATATATATATATATATACAAAAAGAAGACAAAATAAGTAAGGGAAAAAATATAAATGAGCTGATGATACTATATAAGTTTGCATTTAACATATATATGACTGATAATTATAATAATACAAAGATAAATGTGAAAGTTAATAAGAACACATAAATAAATATTGGTTCTGTGGTTTGACAAAATCAAAAAAAAAAGAATAAATATCATGCAAATCTCTTTGTAGATGCAATAAATTCTTGAACAATTTTAAATACGGCAATATTTTGGTTGTAAGTAAGATTATTGTCTCCATTCAAAATAAGTTGTAAGGATATAGGCATTGGTAATTGCAAAGTATTAAAGTTTTGCATAAGGTTTTGCCTTTGTACACAATATTTTGGACATTTCATAAAAAAAGTGAAATGATGTTTCAGAGCTATATCCCCACATGTCACAATTTTGATCTTCCCTTAAAAAATGATTAAATAAATCAGCATTTAAATTACTAGCATTATTTCGCAATTGGCAATGTAATATATTCATTTTACGACTTCCATAGTTGTAATATTTCTTAGGTTTTAAGCAGTATATATTCTTTATGGCAGTCTTGAATGATGAAAGTGTAGAAAGGTTTCGAATATTAAAGGGTAAATCATTCAAAAGTCTTATAGTTGAAGGAAGGAAACTTTTCATAAATGAAGTCGTTTTGGCTTGTGGAATATGAAATGTAAGATTGTCCTGACTCCTTAAAGGATAAGAATTATGTGGCAAAATGCATTGTTGTAATAAATCTTGCAAATACTGGGGAGCTAATCCATACACTATTTTATAAAATAACGCTAGTTTATGTATTTTTCTTCTTATTTCAAGTGTATCCCAGCCAAGATCTTCATAAAGTTTTGATCTTGATGAATTAGTCCTTAAGCCTGTTATTATTCGTGCACCTGCAACTTGAACATCTTCTAGTAATTTTGCATCTCTATCAGTACAATTATCCCATACAATGTCTGAGTATTCAAGAACAGGACGAATAAAAGCAAAATATATTTTTATCAAAGCATCCCGCTTAAGGGTGTGCTTTAACATTCTTAAGATATTTAATCGATTACAGGCTTTGGAATGAATATCAAGTATGTGGGGTCTCCAATTACCATCCTGCTGAAATCTTATCCCTAAATGAGTAGGTGTTTCAACATTTTGAATAGTAGGCCCATCTTCACCAAATCTAATTTTTGGATGGCAAAAGTTTTTCCTGCTAAAATCTAAATTAACAGTTTTACTAGGATTGAATTCTATTGCCCATGTATTAGACCACTGTTTTATTTTTTCAAGATCCTTAGTTAATAAGTTTGCAGAGTTAAGAATATCATCATCAACTATGACATAAAGGGATGTGTCATCTGCAAAAAGCCTTACAGGACTTGATAATTTTTCAGATATGTCATTAATATACAATAAGAATAAAAAGGGACCAAGGACTGACCCTTGAGGGACACCTGAATTGGTAGCTCTAGTGGTTGATGAAAAGCCATCAAGAACTACTTTTTGGGTTCTGTCAGACAAGTAGTTCTCGATCCAATTAACTATCTGTTCAGAAATGCCATAGTATTTTAATTTATAAAGGATGCCTTTATGCCACACTCTATCAAATGCTTTTGAGATGTCACAGAAGACAAATCTAATATCTTTACCTTTATCAAGACTAGATATTATTGTATGATAAATGTCTAGCAATTGATTAGTTGTGGAATCACCCGGTTGAAATCCAGATTGATATTTATTAATTAAATTATTTTCAAGACAGTAATTATACAAATGCTTGAATATGACTTTTTCTAAGATTTTACATACAACTGAAGTTATTGATATCGGTCGATAGTTATTATCATCATGTGCACTTCCTTTATTCTTATAGATAAGAGTAATTTGTGCATTTTTCCAAATGTCTGGAAGTTGACCAGTAGCAAGAGAATAATTGTATAGTTTGGTAAGAGGCTTTACTATCGAATTAGCTATATTTTTAAGGATCAAAGGAGACATACAGTCAGGACCTGGGGGTTTTGTAACATTTATTACTTGGAGCTGATTCAATACTTCCTGCTCCGTAATAACAAAATCATCTAGTGAAAAGTTCAATGGTGGCCCCGGTCCATGTAATGGTACCTCAGGTTCATTGTAAAGGGTTGATACTCCAGCAAAATATTCATTAAGTAAGTTAGCTTTTTCAATAGGGTGAAAGTATGTATGATTTGATGACTTTAAAGGTGGTGGTGGTTTGTCTTTATTATTTTGTTTGGACAAAGATTTAACTATTCTCCACCATTTTCCAGGGGGTATAGATTTATCTATTTGGTCAGAAAGTTTTTGGTTGAGTCTATCTCGAGAAACTCTTATTTCATCAATGACTTTGTTTCTTAAATTACGATAGTGTTCCCAATGATGAGGGTTTTGAGTTTTGACTGCTTTCTTGTGTATACGATTTCTTTTCCTCATTAGCTTTCTAATAGAATTATTCATGAATGCTTTATCTCTGGGACGAATTGTTATAGTTTTAGTTGGGATATGTTTTTTAATGCATGTTTTTATTTTGTTTACAAAGTGTGTATTTATCTCGTTGATGTTGTTAGAATTAGAGATTTCCTTCTCCCAATTAGTTGCATTTAATTCATCATTAAGAACTTTATAATTAGCACTTTTATAGTCCCTTATCTCTCTTTTATAAGCATACTGTTTCAGTATATGAAATTTAACTTCCACTCCAGTTATAGAATGACTACTACAACATGGAGGATAGACAAAACTTTCATTTATTATGCCAGTGTTGTTGGTAATGATTAGGTCTATGCATGTACCTAAACTTAGAGTAAAATTGGTAGGTTCATGTATCAAATTCGAGAGGCCAGACCTTTGTAAGAGAAGTTTAAATTGTGAACTTTGATCAGACAAAATATTAACATTAAAATCACCTAATAGAATGATAGGTAAATTACATTCCTGAACCTTTTCAATGTTGGAGCAAAAACTGTTCCAATAGTCTACTAATGAACTGGGTGGCCTATACAATACACCAACAAGAAATTTTTTCTTAATAACATGTACTTCTGACCATAGAATTTCTAGATTATTAGTATGCAGATCTTTACGCTCATAAAATTCAAGCTCATTGGATATATACATTGCAACTCCTCCTCCATACCTATTTCTGTCAAGACGAATAGGTGGATGAAATCCATTTATTAATAATACCTCATTTTCTATGCTGTCATCGAGATGTGTTTCACTAATTGTTATAATATCAAAATGTGATAGTTCTGCAGTAATAATATCAAGTTTTGGTAATAAACTGCACACATTGTTGTGTGCTATTTTTAATGAACTAAGCCTCATATTATTTGTAGGACCTGGGTTTGTTTCAATGCATCCAATAATTAAGAGACTTTGTATCACACTGACATGATAATGAATATTAGAATATGTAGAACTGTAGTTGGTGACATACAAGGAGATATATAAAAGATTACTTACTATCCATGGCTTAGATATACTATTCACACATTCAATCATTAGTATCAAAAATAAGTATATGTTCAAGGAAGATAGTGAGCAAAGCCATGGGTTGTAAACATCTGTTTAAAACCGGATGTAAATAGAGGAATACTAAACACAGAACCAAATCCGCACAAATACTAGAAAAATAAGTGTGCGAAAAAACAAAATAAGAAAAAGTGTATTTACAAAGTAAACAACTAAAGATATAACTTGGAAGAATGACATCTTTCGTATTGTAATGACAAACAATACGACAAAATGATATATTTATAGTAAGAAGTACGTACATGTACAAAAACCTCATTACATGTGAGTGCATGTATATAATGTAAGCAAATTTGCTCCGTAAAATATATAAAATGAAAACTAGAAAAAAAAATCGACTATACATATTCTAAATAACTTAATAAGTTTGATGAAAAAACGCTTAACCGCATATTACGTCAAATCATAGAGGTGAAATAGATCTTCTATTGATCTATAAATAGATACGGAAATTCCCTACATGTCTTACCAATCGACAGTGTAAATAGTTGCATAGTTTACCGGGGAGCTGGCGTAGACGTCTGTGGCTTCGGGGCGATAAGTTTTTGCAAGTCACCGATGCTGTTAATTGTCACTTTTTTCTCATTTAGAGTTTTCACAATAACTCGCCCGTCATAGGTCCATCCTGAGTCTACCAGCTGTTCCCGTACGAGTTTCCTGGATGCGAATAGTAGGTCACTTCTTCTTTTTGTAAGGGCCTCGTTAATAAAGATTTTGTAACCATTGGCCTCGTTGGCATTGAAAGTTTTCAAGTTACTTTTCTTAGAAAATACCACGGCCCTGTCTCTGTAAGACTCAAAATCTTGCTTGGGTATATGCATTCATGACATTGTCTTTATTCATTGTCTATTGTACGAATAACGCATAAAAATATTTTATGTCACACATTGTATGGTTACACAGTAAGTTAAACGTAATTGCCCTAGAGGGGTGTCAAATATGATCTTATGATAATTATTATTCATAAAACCTCTATTTTTCCCAATTTGTTTACAGAAGAACTATTTATTTTAATTAATTCAATGCGTATGAAAGACTATTGGCAAAAGAGCTCATTTTATCGTCATGTTAAGAAACATATCTTTTTTAAATAAGAAATTAAATAGAGTGAATTAAATAGGTGCATATCTCTGACAATTCTTTGATATATAGCAGGAAAACTAGAATTACCTCTCTTTTCATGTTAAGTTTGGCACCTGCTACTACAAATCTTTTCCTTTTTAAATGTTTAATCGTAAACTCTAGATATTTTATTTAATGGAAAATCAAAGAGAGCAAATTCATTGAAAACAGTTGTTCTCAAATTTTGTTGTCAGATATATATTGAAAACATAGCTATATTACACATTTTTAAATTTACCACATTAGGCTCGATTTATTTCGATCTTCGACGGGTATTTACCGACTCGATACTCAGAGTAATTGGCCATACCATATTTGCATACAATTTTTATCTCATGACACTCGCCAAGATATGGCTGATAAACAGCAGATTCGGCATTAATCAATAAACAAACAATCAATCTCAAGACGCCAAGCCCATTCCCCACCCTATGAAAGGAGAAGAATGTTAAGGTTGCGATGCTACGTACTATTTTAAGGGTTGATTCCGTCAGTCTTACTTGCATGAAAACAACTCTCCTCTGTTAAATCATATACTGCCAATATAATAATTTTCCCCGATAATATAATAATATTAATAAATGATTCTTTATGCATGTTTTAAAACAAAAATCACATTCCCAGGAGTTTAAATTCAAAGATTATGTCCTGCTTTTATGCGCTCATTCACTACTCTTTGATTGTTGAAACTTCTTATTCATTCTAAACTGTTGACTATGTTCTCTTTAGTGCTGAATCTCTCAGGCTGAAGTTATTAGAAAAGTCAAGATTAATATCAGTAAATTAACATTACATGCAAAATCGTTAACCAAGTAATAATTACACGAATCCTTTAATTTACAGCTTTAATAATGTCTACAGATGATAACAAATTATTCAATATCAATGCAAGCAAATGCATGCTATGGTTCATGCTCTTGTATTCTATGAAAGGAATGGTCAAATATATATTTTTTCCAAAAATAATGACGTTATAATATTACATACTATTGAGTTTTGCATCAATAATGAAAATTTCCTATGCACGTTTAAACCAATCTTGGTCTTGCTGTATATTCTTCTACAATCATGCAGATATAACCTAGGTGGTGAATACTTTTCTCCATGAATGTGCATAGATTTCTGAATGATAATTATGTTTGAATAAAATAAGGATACGAGATTTACATTCCTCATACGATTTAGGTCAGGCATTGCTGTTCCAATGCAAATAGTTTAATACTATTAGCATATGAACATCAGATGGTGAGTTATAATATGATATCTCCCTTGTAGTTCAGCAGTGTCAACAAAGTCCGTCTGTGCAAGGTCAAACTTACTTATTTCTGCCCAATCATGGGATTAAAACATATTTTTATGCAATATTGCCAGTGCTCTTTAAATGTAAATAATTTATCAAACAAATCGTCTATTTTTTAATTAAATTATCATAAAAATGCTTTGAAGTCTAGGGAGGTGAAGTAAAGGCATTAAAGCATGATTAATTAATAGAATCTCAGATTTAATTTTTAAGTTCACATTGACATCCGCTGGATAGATTTTATCATGGTAGTTTTTACTATCAATTATCTGGCAGGTCTGAAAGATTTTAGTAATATATTCCATAACTCAGGTTTTGTCAATATGTTGTACCATAAGGCTATAGTGTAAGCATAAATTCCTACATGCAAGAATAACATTCAAGGAAGTTGTAAAAAGACATCATTTAAGATTTCATTTAAGATTTCTTCCTGTATTTTCCTACATATTCCTATGTAAATTTTAATCGCCTATTATCGTCCAGCCTTACCTTGGGTTGTCATGTTTTAAAAAGCTTGATTCCACAATACCTGAGGATGCTTCCATATAAGTTTTATCTTTTCTGGTCCAGTGGTTCTTTAGAAGATTAAAATTTATTTTCCACTTATTCATTTATCTCCCCTTGGAAGAGGGCATGGCCCTTCATTTGAACAAACTTGAAGCCCCTTCATCCAAGGATATTTTGTGGCAATTTGGTTTAAAGTGGCCCATTTCTTATTGAGAAGCAGTTGAATATGTACAAAATATAGATAGACTGATGAACAGATGGAAACTACATTAAATACCAAGTGGGATATGCTATGTTTTTCCATTTAATATAAAAAAAAATCATATGATAATATAAAAGCTTTGCAAAAATAAATTTAGTTTAAATTGGTATCTCTTTGTACAATTCTGCATTCATTTGATATCTTCATATAACGCCTTAACCGTGCTGCGATGTTTGATAATTTATAAGGACATAAACTACGAAGCTTGTCGCCATCAGATTTCATGAAGCAGTTAGTGCTTCATGATGAATATGCTGGCTTGAAGGGTTGTAGTTCATGCACCTCATATATTTTTTCAAATGAAATCCACATCTTATATTGACATCATTTATTTGATGACTTGCCACATATTATGTCATTCAATTCTTATTATTATTCTTCAATAAAGTATTTCAAAAGAAGATTTTCTTTTGGAGAGATAACCTGCAAATTCGAATATGATTACAAAATCATATAAGATTTCTAAAAAGACGTTTCGCTCTTAAATTTTAAAATACGCATCTGTAAAAATTCATTCTGTCAGGAGGTCGAAGATTTGTCTTTATTTATTAAGACAAAGAAGCAAAGCTAAAGCAGCAAATTGTTGCAAGGCCCACGTTTGATCATTTATGTATTTAAAGTAATATACTGATATTCGTTTAAACTAAATGCAAGTTTAGAACTTACCATATTTTTGTTTCGAAACTGAATCACTTCAATGGTTTTCCATTCAAATGGTCCAATATGTTACTGTATACAGGGTTATTTTCTCCCCCGTGTTATTTTCACACTTTCACATTTGCAATCAATTTTGCCCCGCCCCCTAACAAGTCACGTGACGGAATTTAGCATGAGGTACGAAATCACGTGGTGAATTGTAATATTCAACATGTCACAACCCTCGGTTACAACACAGAGAGCGAATGTAGGAAGAAACAGTTAGATTCAAGAAATTGTAATGACCCCCGCCTTTGAAAACAGATTCGTACTTCGTAAATATATACTTTTTCTTAATGTAATTATGTTAAGCTGTAGATTGTAATTGGATGATGAGCGCTACTGCAATTAAAAGAAAAATGCTTGTTTTGAAATTTTATTTTATCGCAAACTAGACTTTGACCCGTGCCTGCACGGGTTGACATTGTTATGAATGCATCCATGTGCATATCGGACATTTACCAAGGGTATCCTAAGTAGGAAAGTATGAACATGAAAGTACTTCTTGCTGCAATAATGAAGCCTTTTCATTTGGTGGTGGGGGGGGGGGGTTACAACTCTTGTTGGATCATACAATATCATTTCCATTTTTTAATTGAAATCATACAACGTAATCAGAAACATTTCAAAATAAATGTTTTTGATGTAATTATTCAAAGAATTTTTTTTTTTTCAAAATATTTAGTAAAGTCTGAGTTTACCTAACTTTAAAGTTTACTGACCTTGACCGATTTTATTTTGGGATAGCCAATGAGAATTTGGGAACGGATCTTGAACTGAATATGGGAATTTTTCTTACTTCATACGTAAATAATGCAGCAAAAATAAAATACATACCTCATAAACATTTATATATCTGTTTAGTGATAACAAAAGTTAATTTTCTGCAGTATTAAACGTTTTAATTCCAAAGTCATTACATCACATGAGAACTGTCATGGCTGCTGAAGAAGACAACTTGTTTTCACGCTGGTGTATTTTTTCTTTTGGCGATTTAATTAAACGTTAGTTTGTTTGCTACGATTAAATATAATTTATTTCATCAATGAATAAATATTCTTTATGATCTTAATTTTGTCCCACCTCATAGTTTTGAGATTTACTATGCATGGATTATATTTTACAAATCATAGGCGTCGGAACCGGGGGGGGGGGGGGGGGGCTTAGCCCCCCTCCCAACTTTTTTTGCTAAGATAGACATAGTTTAGGTATTGAAAATTGGGGCTTACCTTTTTTCGTTGGTTTAGCCCCTCCACTTTCATTTAGCCACCCCACTTTCAATTTGCTTCCGACGCCTATGCAAATGATCGATATTTTAGCAGCATTGATAGAATGAACTGTACGGGCCGCAAGGGCTGACTTCAGACTACCTATTAAGCGTAGTTACCACGACAACCTTTACATATTTAGAAGAACAGGCTGTCCCTTCTATATAACGTCAGGGTCAGAGGTCATGTATTTACATAACAAAGCTATAAGCCTACAATAATGCTATTAATTTCACTACACTCTCGTAAGAAATATAATGTGAATTTTTTTGCATGGAATCAAATATTTCTTTGCCCTTAGTTTATGGTGAATTTTTTTTGCATGGAATCAAATATTTCTTTGCCCTTAGTTTATGTTTCATATTTACGGCGTTATAAATCTCAGCAGTGAAGGTAATAGTAAACATGGCGAACAAATTCAAGTTGCAATCATTTAGACACATTTCAAATTGAAAATATCGGTTATATTGACGTTATTTGATTATTTCGATTTATTTCAAAGTTAAGAAATGAAAATAATGTTATTGTAATTTTTGGCGGAAAAAGAATGCCTACTTCACTAAAATGTGATTCTAGCTGGAGTTGTAACACCCCCCCCCCTTTCCCCTCAAAAAAGCATAAAAGAAAGGAAGGATAAAATAAAATCGGGTAGTTACATTAATATTGCTCCTACGATCATGAGCTTTTTGCCTCCGTTGAGATGGCCAGAGACGTAAATAACATATAATAAATGTGTCTCCGAGATTGCGAATGATTACCCACGTGGCCACAATATCACATTTGCATGGATAAACTCAGAAACGATAATACAAATACGTGTAAATTTTCATTGGAAATTTGCTATATATTCTCGCAGCTCTGTTAAGGCTGCATAAAGGGGGCGGGGCCTAATTTATACGGGAAAAGTTTACTGTGACATCACACAAATATAGCAATTCCTTACAATAACAGAAAATGAAATAATTTGCGAATCTAAACTGCATAATCTTGAGTAATGAACTACATCAAAACTTACCACTGCATTCATTTTTGTCGCTAGTTAAATCCTACACAGCAAGATATAAACAAGTCACTAATCGCAATGCACATGTCGACATGACGTCATCATAGTAAAGTTTGACGCATTTTATGTGCAGTGAGAGGCGGATCAAGTAATTTTTTCACAGTGAAAAATGCATTTTATTATTTAACAGAGTATTATTTGCAAATCTTAGGTAGACCATTAATACAAATCTGAAACGTTTGTTTGGTGCCATTATTTAAAAAATATCGAGAGAATGTATTGAATTAATTCTACCGTGTTTTTGTCTACAGGGTGTGCATGTTTCACGCCGAGGTGCCTCGTTAAATCGCCTTTTCGCAAGGGCATACACTTAATAGATCTTGACCATTTTTTAAATACACATAACGGACGTATTCCTTAACTTGAAAAGTGCTGCTGATTTCCTGAAATCGATAGCATAATTTAATACAGTACCGACCAGACACAACCTAACAGAAAGCGAACCCAGAGCGCACCCCGGGTTCGCTCTCTGGGTTCGCTTAGGGTCCGCTAGTGCTGACCCCGAGCGAACCCGGAGCGCACCCGTAGCGAACCCGCAGCGAACCCAGAGCGGACCCAGAGCGAACGCTGAAAGCGAACCCCAAATTCAGTAGCGGTCCCAGAAAGCGAACGCGCGTTCGGTGTTGCGTAACAGAGCTGTCAATCAGGATTAGCGATTAACTCATCAGCGCGCTGAACAGAACTGTCAATCAGGATAAGTGATAAAATGCGTTGGCCATCAGTGCATCGACCAGTCAACATGCCAGTTTGTAATCTAAACATTGTACAAGCAAAGTGTGTGAATGTACAGTGTAAAAATATTATCAATGTGATTTTTAGACATGATTTCACATTTATATATTTTAATTCTCCAGACAACATGTAATATTTACAAATCTATTTTCATTATTTTTTATTTTTAAAATATATTAATACATTATATATTTTTATTATCCAGGTAGCATGTTACATGTATAGTTACATATTTATTGTCTTTATATTTTTAAAATCCATTAATATATAAATATACATTGCGTAAATTTATCAGACAATAAGTACTTTAATTCATAATAGAAAAAAAGAAGATAATAATGGTTTTAACAATTGTTACTAAACAAAAAAAAAGAAAAAAAACTGGTCTTCGAAAAAATAAAGAATTTTATTATTTCAAGATACAGTAGAAGAACATGTACATG
The DNA here is from genome assembly GCF_033153115.1 of Saccostrea echinata. Classification (NCBI taxonomy): domain Eukaryota; kingdom Metazoa; phylum Mollusca; class Bivalvia; order Ostreida; family Ostreidae; genus Saccostrea; species Saccostrea echinata. The sequence continues at coordinate 4,808,825 of NW_026889760.1, forward strand.
TTTGTGCTTTAATTTAATTATTTTTTATTCATTATTTCAATTTACATGCACTTTTTAATTTATACAGATCAACATCGAAATTATCGGTCTTAATAATTGATCATGAAAAAAAATTAAATGTACATTGTACAGTAATCTCATTTGTATTGACATAATGCACATTTATACTGTATATTTACAGTGTAAATGTGCATTATGTCAATACGTAAATTGGAGAAAAAAATCTCATTTTTTAACTACTGTCACCGAGCAAAATTAACATTTTTGAATTAAAATCACTTTTTAATATTTTATACTAAATTTGGACGTTTATCTATGAAATTCTTTATCTGTTTTTACTATGTGCTAATATCGAATTAATTGTGTCTATAACTCTTATTTATCTCATTTCCTTTGAAGCCGGATTAAGACAGTCCAATTGACACTCGGTGACTTTGTCAAAGAATCTACTCATTAGGTGTTAATGCCTCGGGATTTGTTAATCCTGTATCAATAACTTTATACAATTACTTTATAACCTCTTTCATGTCCATTCTATCAAAGAAACACACCTGTCCATCAATCAACTCAACTAGTGTCATAAGTCAATCATTGTTTACTCTTAATCTTACAAAAAGCTATGTACATTATACTTTCTTCAGTTTGGAGGCCCGATGCTCTACCGGCCACATCCAACTCGGTTAAGTCTTGTAAGCTATTGTTGAAATTCATGTTCGTTGTTATTTACCATCGTCTATAATAAATTCGGAAACTTGATTTTACCAGTTCTTGGACTTTATCCAGGAAGACCATAGGGAATACGGCACGTTTCTCATTTACGTTGTATTAGGGCCCCACAGCGCCGCCACTGTATTAACCGCCAACATTCCTTCTTCCCCGTTTACGCAAAACAACGGATACAGTCCAGGAATTATTTTTATATCTTATAACCAAAATCTAACTGGTAATACTACTATGATATTTTTTTTAATTAATCGTTTACCAAAATTTAATAACTAGCTTGATTTAAATACATGTATATAGGGAAAGTTTATTTTGTCAATTTTAATTATCCTACATGTAGACCTTACATTGTATGTTTTTGAATTTTTGTAACTACATGTACTTGCAAGTCAGTCAAAAAAAAAAACAAACAAACAAAAAAACAAAAAAAAAAAAAAAAAAAAAAAAACGCTTATCACTTTCTTTCGCGTCGATATATATAATTTTACAGGTTTACATGTTCACGAACCTCTTACATGTACTACATGTAATTTTCGAAATACTTTATATGGATATAAAAAAAAAATACTAGACGGGTACGTTTTGTACTTGTGCATGAAAAGTACACGTAATTCCAACATTAGTAAATTGAACTTGCAAAGATACCTTAATACGAAAACGTACATATATTTTTTCAGTACATAGGTACCTGTATTTGAACTTTTGTAATTGTCATAATTATTTCATTTTAACACTTTAATAGTTATAGTTTCAAAGTGAAGCCAAGGTCATCACGTGTCGGTAATCATCCACCTGTTTCGAAGATATTGCGGGTGCTAAGAGCAATTGCGGTGGGTTTTTTTTTACTTGACACTTGCTAGCTGGATGTATACTGTCTCCATGGTCACGGTATACCTGAGTATACAATGTACATGTATACTCCCCCTACATTCGATGCCCCATAAGTAACATGTACCTCGTCTGGGCACGTTATCAATGAGAAATTCAATTATTATTATTATTATTATTATTATTATTATTATTATTATTATTATTATTTTTGATTTTTGAATTTGGAAACGTCATAGTTCTTTGGTACGTTGCATGAAGAGTACATGTTCATGTAATTTGCTGCCACCTGAATGCTGAAAATCAGTAATTTAAAAATAGCTTTACGAGAGAGAGAGGGAGAGAGAACACTGTATATTATTTGAAATTAAAATCGCCACAACCGGCCCATAGAAAACAATTCGAGTACGGAGAGGGGTGGGGGGCTCATCGAAATTAAAAAAAAACAAAAAAAAAAACATCGGGCGTTATTATCTTAATTTCATCTACTTAATCATGCGAGTTTACAGTTATTGAATTCTTGTTTTGTTTGTTTTCTTTCTTGTTTTTATTCATTTTTAAACATTTAGAATTTTATTTGTTAACATGCCGCTCCAGTATGTACATGTATGTAGTGGGGGGGGGGGGGGGGTCATGAACCAGTAAGGAACACAAACTATTCAAGTGATCATTTACATGTATTTGAAAACAACTTTAAAAAATAATATATTCTTATCAGTGGACCAGTTATTAGTTTTTATTTGTTTTGGTTTTTTGATTGTTGTTGTAGTTTTTTTTTCACGTCTTCCGTTAAACTCGCCTTATAAAACAATCATTTATAGCATGGAAGTAAATTATAAATGATCTGTAAAACGAAACTCAAGTTACACTGTATGAGAATTTTTAGTGATTATCACGACCTAAATATATACATGTAATGGACGACAACCTAGCTTAAATATACACTGCTAAATATGAAAACTTAGCATTTTACGTGTACAGTATGTCTCAGCTATTTTATAGATAAGATCATAATTCAGTTGTTTGTCTTTCAAACATTTAAATTACGATTTAGCAATTGCAATTACAATTGGAAGTTCCAACTTATTTAAAAACGCATGAATAATGTAAACAAATGAATTTGAAAGCCTTTTTTTATTAAGATATTCTTATCGATTTCACTCCATCCGATACATAGAAAATAAATTTAACACCTTTTCTTCTTTTCCTTTCGAGATATACTTAGCTTGTAAGTTAGGAAAAATAAAAGTGATAATTCTACGTCGAATGTAAGGTGAAATTCTTGAAAATTTATCAACGTTCTCCATATTGTCACTTACATGTACACGTTTCGATCGCCATAAAAACAGTAATGATCGATTTCACTACTGTATTTGGAATATACAAGGGGCGGGGCTTACTGGCGGCAAGATTAAAGCGGGGTCCGCTTCACGCATGAGTGCGTAAAGCGAACCCGGAAAGCGAACGCGGGGTTCGCTCTAGCGGACCCAGAGCTGACCCCGAGCGAACACAGAGCGAACCCGAGGCGCACCCAGAGCGGTCCCAAATTTTCTGAAAGCGGACCCCGAGCGAACCCAGGAAGCAAACCCGGGGTGCGCTTTGGGTTCGCTCTGGTGTTAGGTTGTGTCCGGTCGGTACTGTAACTACATAAAATACTTGGTAAAGGTCACATATATTTCGACATTAGCCAGATAACTTGAAATTTAAACTAATAAAATGCTAATTCTATTTAAAGCAGCAGCACTTTCCATAAACTACAAGTTCTGTAGAAACAAGCTATTACTTTAATTTTTAATTTTAACTAGGGTATGCCCTTGCGATATTGAAATTTGTTTGTGACCTACATACAGTACACATTACATGCATTTATCACGTGACTATCAAATAACGTGACCAAACCAAATTCAGTACAGAGCGGGGTATACAATGTTATTTCAAAGAATGTTGAAGTAATAAGATAATATAGTACCTTTACAAAAAGTAAATTCAGTTTTAAAAGGTATGTATTTATGCACGTTTATATTCTGTTGATTTCTTTGAAGTACGCCTTAACAGTGCTGCGCTGTTCATATATATTTATGATTTCTTATTAGAGAAATTATAAAATAACAAATATATATCTACTTAGTACTTTTGTCTTCTCTGATTTGAACACCGTGATTTAGCGTGAATGTAATGCGCACGCGCAAGATTATAAAATCCAAAAAATCCAGATGATTTCCGGAATTTTTTGAGGAATTTTCGTTGATTTTTAATTAGCGAAGCTTAATTGAGAAAAAATAAAAACAAATTGGTAATCTTCAAGTACCAATGATGTTTAAAATATATAAAACAATAGACAGTACTCTTCCGATTTATCGGTATTAAAGGCCAAAAATTCGAGTCTATTATTTTAATATAGTAGTATAGATATCGCTTGTCCCTAAGTGCAGTCATCCTTTAAAAGTTAATAAACTTCGAGTAATTCTTCACTTTATAAGACTGAAGCACATACATGTACTTTTAGATACTTCCCATTAAATATCATGATGTTGAAAACGGATGAAAGAAGTTCTGCGAAGCAAAGAACATTTTAAATTTAGAGTAAAAAAATCGTTTCCTAAATTGTTATCCTTGTGGATTATTATTACAAAGACAATCAAACAAAATGCCTTTGAACCGCGTTTAGCGTTAAGATTTTAAGTATGCTATCCCCGAATACATTTCTTCTCAATAACGTTTTTGACATTACACTAATCAGCTTAAATTTATCAATGCAATAATGAAGAGATCCATACAAATGATTCTTTGTGGATTTTTTGGTGGATAGAAGGGGAAAAATCAGTGTGATATTTTATTGTTCCGATTGTAATAATGACTACTCTATCTGTTGACGTTGTGGGTTTTGCGGGGTTTTTGGTGCCTATGAGGTGATAATCTAATTTTTAAAAATGTAATTATTTGATAGGCTGTTGAGGTGTTTTTGCATTGAAGAATTAAGAGACACTTCGCGGTCAGTTATAATCCTCATACAGCAAACGCAAAGACATGTATTTAGTATGTTCTTTTTGCGCAGAGTTTATTTTTCTACCTGTGGATCAAATACAATGCATGTCCATAAGTATTTGACACAAACATCATATATAACGCTATTTGTCTTTGCCCCCTGACTCTACTCTGGTATCTTATCAATATTTTAACCAAACCCTTTTCGTAATTACAATCAAAAAATGCCACACACACACAAAATTAGAAGATCACCTGAGCTGAAATGTCGTTACGAAATCCCAAGATTTAACCTGCATTGTTATTTTACTATATACATTGGCAAATTTGTTTATTTATAATAAACGAATTCTAATTTGTTAATGTAGTTCTAAGGAATGGAAATTGAAATATTATATTCTGATTTCCATCTGTAGATAAGGAAATCAGAAGTTCAATATTTTAATTTTCTTTCTACTTACAAAGTATATTACATATAGATTCATGTCTTCATGAAGTTATTGATGTTAATTTTTAGAACAAAATACCGTATAAACATATTTCATTTTGTTTTGAAAAATTCACTTTCACATCTTTTTCGTATAAAACATCCATATTATTTTGTAAGAAATATAATCGTTTCAAAGGTATATGAAAGATAAAAAGTAGACTTTGTTGATTATAATATATTACACATGAACAATAATCAAATTGTCGGACGTTTAAAGTTTTCTGAGCTAAATTTGGTTTCATACAAATATTTAAAATTAATGGAGAATATTCAAATTTCAGCAATGCCATTGATCAAATAATTACAAAAATAGGTTAACTGTCAAATTGTCAGGTTTTTTTCCGAATTTCAGACTTTGTGTCTTGATATAATTTTTTGTTAAAGTTTATGAAAGTGCAAAAGAAAAAAATGTTAATAAGTAACGAATTTCAATATATATCTTATCGTGTTAACAAGTTTAACTTCCGATATAATTTACACATTTCAAGTTTACAGGCGTGAAGTAAAAACTTCAGGAGTACTGTACAACATATTCGAGAAGTAGTGTTGATCAGATATGTAATCACAAAATTTTACCGAAATCAATAACATCAAAAGGTACGACATTTCAACAATTTATACAACCATTCCCCACGATAAATTAAAGACCAGGCTTTATCACATCGATCTCTGGTAACATTTGATAGCGCGTATGCACAGCGGTATGAACACATGCTAGTGTACAATGCAAACGGGCATATGAAAGAAAAGAGAATCTCTAGAAAACTATTGTCTTCAGATGACTAAAAACAAACTATTGTCCGCCTGAGATCAATGTGATCATAATTCAATCCCAAATAACGAAGGATTTTGAGTTTAATAGCAACGGTGTGTTCAAGTACAATCAGCATACCGCTGGGTGTTTTTTTTTTTATTCTTTAATATGATATTTTTTTTTTCGTTCTTATTTGTGATATTTGCTCAATAGTAACCTTTTTTATATTTCATGTAAGAATTCAAGTCTAGTTACAGAGAATAAACAAATTGATACACTTTTCATTATGAGTAAGGAATCAATTTCTCTGGTAAGTAATACGGCCGATCCAAACTCCAGGCTTTATTTTTTTTTTTTTTTTTTTCGTTTCTTTCCCCCTTTTTACTTTAAAAGATATCACAAAAAGACACATACTCTACGTGCATGCAAGAACTTTGTGCTGATTGTAAAGTGTCATCTTGCTTAACGATAAACCAATTCTTTTACGATCATAGTCAAGAACATTGAATGTCCGATGCTTAGTTTTTTCCTGATAAGACAAATGTTCACCTGAAACCCAGTTTGTTAGTGCTTGAACAGGTAAAGTTTCTGCATGATCATGTGGTACACCTGTAGAGACACATAAGGATTTAAAGAACTTGGTACGGGTTGTTTGCAAACGTCTCAATGAAGAGGAAATACAGAAATAATATAACTTTTCCTATTAGGCTTTATCTTCAAGCGACGCGAAAGATTCTACCTGACTTTGTTTCATAGCTTAAAAGAGGTAAGCGTTCAAACATATTTTTTTCATTTGAGAGAAAAAATCTAATTTACAAAAATTGTTATATATACTCCTACTGCACTAATTTAGTAAAATATCTTCTACCAAGTGACTTATTTATGAACATAATGTATTTTCTGTCATTAATGTTAAGTTAAACGTTTTATAAACGAAAAGGTCTATAGCAATCAATAGAAACCAATTCTCTATCGATAAATAGTCGCTGGAAATCGATAAATGTCAAATTTGTTTAAATTATTAGGTCTTCCGTTTTCAACGGAAGACCTACAATGTATAGTGATTCTACTGTTTCTTCTTCTTATTATTTTTCATTATTATTTTTTTTGACCTTTTCAAATCGCGATATCTATAAAACTACTCATTCATTTTCAGCCAAATTTTCAGGAATGATGTTTTATCTCATGCCATTTTGAAATATTGAAAAAGTTTGGAAAAATTTACTTCCGGTCGGGAATTATTACGATTTTTCACTTTTTCCACTAAAAATCTAGTCCATGAATGTTCTCAGAAACTGTTAAAGGTAGGAATCTGAAACTTTCAGGTATGATAGAATTTGGTTTGTAGATGTGTGATGGAAACATTTCGTGTGTCGTCGTCACTTCCGGTCGTCACAGGAAGTGATTTAAAAAGGGTAATTTTTTGAACTTTTTTGTTTTTATTAATTTTTTTTTTTTATGATGTTGATAGGCTAAATAAAGAGTCTTACAGGAATTCTAAATATGTAGTTTGTTTAAAAATTGATTAACCCATACTCTAAATATTTATCATTTTTCAATTTTAAGCGATGATGTTTGATAGCGTGTTGAATTTTCACGTGGGCGATCCGGATTCAATACAAAGAATGTCCGAATTTTTTCTCACTTTTTGGGACTGAAATATAAGATTTTATCTTTAAGGGGGGGGCTATGTCGTTCGACGTTAGAGCAGCGGTGTTTGACGGCACAATATCAATATCTTTTTTCTCCCTCATAATTATAAAGAGTTTGCAGTTGGATTTTGCACTAATTAATGTGCATAGATGCAATTGTGATATGACAAAACGAGGAAAACATAGTACAAATGTATATGTAGCTAGATACCTATGCAATTATATCACAAATTGGAGAGTTGCCGAATTGTATTTTGAAAGTAGAATTTGTTACTTTCTCATGTTGATTAAATAACATATAGCAATTTCAAATGGGAGAAAAATAAACTTCAATGATATTTTTCTTTGATTTTAGGAGGGCAATATTCCTTCCTGTAAGTTACTGAACACAATAGGTATCAGATTCCTTGAGCGTCCTATGGCGAGACGTGTTTTGTTGCGAAACATTCCAGTCTTTTCATTAATGTGTTACTAATTGGAATAATCCACTTTGGGGGTAAAGAAGAATATAAAATGTGTAAGAAAACTTAGCGCTACATTTATGTTACTTGTCCGTATACGGTATGTTATATGTACAGTGTGATAAATATACATTCTTAGGCTCGAAAATCAGGCTATAGCAACATATTTATTTTTTTTTTAAATTTCATTGAAGCTATCACGTACACTTATTCAATTGAAGACACATTCCAAAGAAAAGGCGCGACGATTTACTCGTGACGTTTGGCGCGAAATAATTATCCTGGCCCGCCTTTCACAAATGGTCTAATGCAGTAGTGTAGAAGTACAGAAAAAGATTACACGGACATGTTTGAATTTAGAATTGCATAGAATAGAAAGTTGAATGCATAAAGAAAAAAAGGAAGTAAACACAATAGTTTTTTTTTAGTTTTTATCAGTAACAGATTATTTTCTCTGCTATCAGTTATTGTTAAAACTCAAGTAACAAATCCGATGTAAATCTACTAGTACTGCACAAAATTTAGCTGGCTAGTTTTCATCCTATAATTCCACACTATAAGAAAAAAAGATTAACCTGTCTGACAATCGTTACTTCAGGGAATGAGTGCAAGGTAAACATCGGTGATGTATGGTACATTGCGCTAGTGCAGTGGTTTCAATATTAAAGAACAAGGTTCACTAAGGACCTTTTTTGGCCCTGTGAATTTCAGAAAAACTGAAACTGCTTGGTTTTAGTTGACAATGCATTAAATATCATTTAGACCTTTGATGACTGCGTATCTATCAAAATGACGTAATTTTCTGGCTAGCCAATGCAATATGATGTCATGAAATGCGTCATTTTCCTCATACCCTGAAAAATTCTACAAAACAGCCAACTTTTAAAGCTATTTTTCGATATTTAATATAGAGCGTAACCTCTGATCTTAAATATGCAACTATAAAATGATAGAACTATTTCTGAGGATTACAAAACTTGTTTTATTTTTTAGATCAGATGGTGTGCTCATATTATTTTCCTTCTGTGAAAGTACTCAAATATATTTATTTTCATTAAAATTCAAGAACATTCATTTGCAATTTCATGAGCCCTGTTTCCAAGACCTTGGCTATAAGGAGAAAATTTTTAATAGGAAATGAAAACACTAAGTCTCCACTTTATTTTGTTGCTTAAAATGGAACATAAAGTGTTAGTCAATAAATTGGTATATCTACAGGGCCATTTTATGCATAAAGTGAACCTAGCTCTTTTCGGGCAGCCGATCTTGGTTTAATCCCGACTTTATCTGAATTTTTTGCTTAAATTTACGTTTTCCTCTTTATCAATGATGTTGAACTTTGTTTTTCTCTTTGTGAATTCTGTGCTCTTTTTATTTTTTTTTATAAATAAAATTTTTTTTAAAGACCCATGTTAATTTTTTAGGTGTCTTTACAATGAGCAGATATAAATGTAATTTTACGTGCAAAGAATATCACAGTTAAGGATGGTTATTCGGACGGAAGACCTCTCGTTGCCCGCAACGAGTATCTAGTTATAATTAATTGTTGCTTTTACATGTTCATTTATTAGCGATACTTTCCTTGTACTTGAACGACGAAACAGGTAGCTGCACAATACATGTAGCAGCTGAAATTCATTATATTGAATGCTGTTAATTTAATATTTTTAGAACTGTTCATACGCAATATCTTTTGTGTAAATAATTATTGATGTCCTTGAAGAAATTTCTCGCTGTGACATGTGCGTTTTCAGTTCTCCTTTTTCTGTTAAATAATGACAGGCATATTCAAAGAGATCGAGATCAGATCGGATCTTGAGTATAATACTCGATAAAAAATCGATATGACATACTTTGTTATTAGCTGCATTGCATATATAAAATGGAATTGCTTAGCTACTAAACTACTTCATAATCCTCTCTCTTTCTAGTCTAATCATTACAAAGTTGCCTCCTTCTTCTCTGTTGATCAAATTGTCTTCCTAAGCAAGAACTGTAAAGCATTTGTCATTATTGGTGTATTAATTGATTATGTCTTTTGTGTTTGTTTGAAACGTACATTAAGTACCAAAGATCGTTTTCGCTGGACTCCGTATTTATAGACATGCATTAAAAAACAAAAGAAAAAACCGATAAGTAAACAGATCTCAATAAATTCAACAAACTTTTACTTGTATACACTTTTTCCGAGTAACCGGTTACTCGTTCTGAAAATCGCCCAGTAATCGATTATCAAATATTGACCGAATTGACATCCCTTGTATATATATATATATATATATATATATATATATATATATATATATATATATATATATATATATATATATATATATATATATATATATATATATATATATATATATATTGATTTCAAAATGAGGGTAGCTGACTATTTCCATGATCCATTTTGATTGAAATTGCATTTTTTGCAAAAGTTTTATGTAAATTTACGTTGCAATTTCATAAGTGTGAGATTTTTTTTGGAATATTTTGTTGCTATTAAATTGTAGTTATTCAAATATTTTTCGAGACATATATCAGAGAAATTGACCAAAGGATGTGTTTGAGGCAGGTATTTTAAATGGTATCATATATTTTGAGATACCCTGTATATATATATATATTAGACAAAATTGCTAATGAACCACTAGAGACAAAACTTGTTTATGATGTATTTGATATTTAATTATGTTACTTAAATATAAAATGAGGTATTTAAATGCCTTAACCGATAAATAACTTTAAAGTTTATTGAAGAGTAACTGTTTCATAGAATAATATTGTTATTGTATGTATGATGAGGATTGCATTTTTTTTCTTTTTAAAGATGCCGAAAATGGACGTAGGTGGTGACATAACAATGGACAGAAAATTAGAAGATATTTCATCATTTTTTTCATCGAAGGGCCTTAACGTCTCTGACGTTATAAAAGCTATTAGGAAGAAATTAGATGATGTCCCTGACATCGTTCTGACCATTATAAATAAGATATGGAGTTTTGTAAACAAAAGCAAAGATGGCCCTCTTAGAAAACATAATGCACTGATATGGCTGATTGAACTGCTTTCATATGTATCCTCTTTTATTGGGATTGTATTCCCACCGGCTTCACTAATTGCTTACGCTTTATCGCTTGTTGCTTTAATTCTTAGAATCATTTTTCAAATAATTGATGTAAGATCTACTCTTGCTACAAAGGAACTCGTACATGACGCGTTTTCACACGAACTTGGGGGTTTGGCCGAAAGATTGATTAACACAGAATTACTTATCCGGAAATTGGAAACAATGTTTCACGTTGAAGAGTCTACCTTGAATCATACATTGAATAATGTTGACCTAAATATCGGAATAGATCAATTAGGGAATTTAAAAAGCCGCATTGAGCTACATATGTGCGATGAGCAAGATAATGCTGAAAAAAGCTTACATTATTTGACGCTGTATGTGAGAGTCTCCACATTGCGACAATCTCTGTTACTGCGAATAATGACTTGTTTAAAGGCAAAGGACTACAGCCCAACTACAAGAAAGTTGATAAGTGATTCGATTAAAGATGAAAGAAATAGAGATAGAAATTATCTTCTTTTTCTATCCCTACCATCTCTGAAAGCTATAAAAATTGCGGCATTGTTTGATCCAAAGGAAAAACACGAGGAACTTGCATCATACGTGCAAGAGTTGTCTTTACCTCTGCAGGATTTGGGAAAAGTTCTTCACGACCGTGTTCTCATTATACAGCCTTACACAAACGAGTCAATTGTACTGGGTAGACCGTTTCCTTCTATCAATTCAGTCAAAGCCATGAAAAGCACAACAGACATCAATAATGTTCGAATCAGATTCAGATTTTCGGTAATTGAAAACGAATACAATGTTTTCCATATTCAATCCCCTGATTTGCAAGAATACATTTACATGAATGTAGACGGGGAATGTAAATACTGCAGAGAGTCTAAGAAACCAAGAGGGGGTAAGGCTGAATGGAAAATTATCCGTGTTCAAGAAAAAGAGGAACAACAAGAATGTTCACCAACATTTGTTCTCAGTACAAGAGCATGCCCATGTAGATTTTTATTCGTTGAAAAGTCTACTTTTCGGTGCGCAAGGGGATTAAAAGAGGAAGATATGCCTGGGGACGATATTTTGTTTAAAGTAAGTATTTTTACAGAAATAATCTTTTAACCAGGATAATACTTCTAATATAAAATTTTTAATAATGTAAATGTTTTTTTTTCAGCTTGTTCGTCCTGGGGAATCTCCAGTTGATGATCCTGAACTTTTATCATCACTACAGGATGTACTAGAGAAAGACGACGAAGATACAAAGCATGAGGAACTCCTTGAACATCAGGTAAAGATTGAAACAAAACTGTAGATGTATAATGTTTATTGATAGATATCGTCTTTTGTTTGCCAGATCTTATTTATGGCAAATTAATTATTTGTGTACACAACCTGTCTGTGGGTATATGAGACGTTTGTACACATTCCTATCTTGAATTAAAAGATATTAAATTTAGATCATTTCTAAGGATATAAAATTTCCGACCTAGAAGATGTTAAAAAAAAAAACAATTATTTTAATAATCATTTAGACATTCGAAACTTACGCGCTTGCCATTGCATTATACCATCAAAACGTATTTTAATTTCTATCAATAACTTCTTTTAGATTTTTTTTCATGTTTCTATTTCAGGCACACTGTTTAAAAATTTTATATCTGTATGATCAAATATTTCAGAAGATTTTGCATTCATTTGTTTTAGAGTAAATTTCAGTATCTGAATCGTTTCAAATTGCAAATATATTGCATCTAACGAAACAAATATCAAACTGAAAGTAAAATTTTAAAAAAAAAATCATGAGGAAAACATCCTAATTGAACTGTATGCAAGTGATTGGGTGATATAGATATTCAAGATTAAACGTATCAAGTAAAGAATTTTTCATTTAATATTGTAATAGATAATAAATACAATTGGGAGTTGTCTATATTTGTCTACTTATTGAGTATATTTGTGAGAGAGATCATGAACTGTCTTTTAACTTTTAAAAATTACGCTTTTTCATGAAGAGACATACCTTTATACAGTATTTCTATTACTAATACCAATCTATTTTATTAGCAGCAAGCCACCACTTTTCGAAGGAAGGCAACAATCAGCAACATTTACAGTTTTCCTGCACTTGAACAGATTTGTGCCTTTTTGGAGGAGAATGACATAAGAGCAAAACATGAATTAATTCAAATTGAAGAATACTTTTTGAAATCTGACGACACATTGGTTCATTCTCTAAAAGAAATTGCCAGCTGCGTTGAATCTATGAGAGAGAAAACTCATTGTGATGTTTTGATGTCTGGTGTAGCAAAATTAATTTGTTTCAATTACAGATTATTTTCTGAACGTTTTCCTTTTGCGTCAATATGCACACAGTTATTGAGAATATGTGGTTTAATTTTAAGTTCTACATGGCAAATTGACGGTATAGACGACTACGTTTGTGATTTAATAAGAAACCATTCAACGCTCAAGTCGGCTATTTCTAAAGATATTCGATCCCTAGAACGCTTTGCAGTCTTTCTGCGAGGAATTGAAAATGCAGAAAACATATCAGAAAGAAACATAAGACAACTTGTAGCAGAGGGAAAGTTTTGTGAGGAAATTGAAAGTCTTGCAGAAACGAGGGGAAAAATAGAATACCTGACGACAAAGAATGCAAAGGTATCCGAAACTGTCGATCTTATGATAGCTTTTATGAGAATGGCCATCCTTCAGCTTGTTGTTCTATGGCAAATGTATGCCTTAGCCAACTTCCCTGGACATAGTGACAAAGATGCTGAAACTTTACACAGTATAATCATGCTTCAGAAGAAAAATGACCAAAAATTGATTGAAACATTCTACGGAAAGTACGCGTCCTCCATGAGCGCTGGAGATCTTTCCTTGCTTAAAGATTACTCTAAATGTTTAGGTTGTGACCTTGATAAGCACGACGAAGATAAAACTGATGCAAAGCAAATTAAAAAAATACCATGGAAGAAAAGAATTAAAAACCTGCATTTGGTGATTTTACCTATTCTTGAAACAATTTGCAAAGATCATCTGCGAGGAATTCCATGGAAAAAATAGACAAAAACGTCTAACATTTGAGGTGTGAATGTGATAAAAATATCTCTAATCAAAACAATTAGAAATAAGACCATTTATTGTACGTGTCCTTTGAGTAAGTGCATTAATAGTATTTTGTTTTAGTTGCTATTAAACAGAAAACGGTCAATATTTCTACCTTCCGATGTAGATCCCTCCTCTTCATGCGCATTACTTCTGACTGCGAATGGAAGAACAATGTCATTCTGTGGACTTTTGATAATACATTTATATTTTGAATGAAGAAGATGTACTTTCAAACTGTCAGAAACAAAATTATAAGATGGTCAGGAGCATTATCCGAAAAAAAGTTCTAAAAGCTTAAGATTGTAAGCTCATAATTTTAAGCCTTTAATTTTTTTTAATCCATGGTTTCATCATATTCTTCGATTTAATGACTATTGTAGTGGAACATGTTCTTCGTCATTGTAAATAGAAAGAATGTGATACACTATTCTTGAACTATTGAGACTGTATCTGATTCAAGAGAAAAATTATGACCACTATCAATGTACATATACATAAATACCTACGAAACTTTCTTATCATCTACGTCAACGCCCTTGATACTCTGAATGAACCCTGAATGAAAACTATGTGCAAACGTCGAGCAAACATAGAGTGCAAACGCTGGAGATCAGAGTGAAAACGGTAAATGAGCGTTAAACGAAAAATCAGAACACGAAGAGAAAGGTAAAAAATATACAAATGTATTTTTTTCTGCAAACGTTTGTAAAATAGATGATGTTACATGAAAGCTGCATAAAGGCCAGAAGTCAAAGCAAACAATCAGGACACTGAGCGAAGGCATGGTAAAACAGAACCATAAAATGTAAACAAATCCCATGTGAAATTAGAGTGTTTGTAAACATGTTTGTATAACGTTTTATGGACTATGTATTTTTACTTATAACCGAGAAACACTAATTTTCGTTGAGGTTTAATTTTTGTTGTTTTAATGGCTTGAAGAGACCCACAAAGCAATGTCCTCCCCCAAAATTTATATATATATATATATATATATATATATATATATATATATATATATATATATATATATATATATATATATATATATATATATATATATATATATATATATATACAAACACGAAACAAAATCCAATGAACAATAATTTTTCATCAAACCACGAAAAGTAAACCCCACCAAAATAAATAATTTTACAGTAATTTTCAATGCAGTTGATAATTGATGAAATAAATGACACATACTATAGCATTTCAGTGAATGATATTTTTAGATAATTCATGAGAAATGATTAAACTGACTGATTTTAATGCTTCACAATCACTCGAGTAAGAAAATTGTATCCTTGGGTTAATTTAATAACTGTGAATAGTACCCGCTTCAGTAATAGTTGATTTTTCAAGCTTTACATATGTTTCTTACTGTTAATTTCATATCTTTTATTCTGTTTTAATCATGCAATATTGGTTTCAATAAGTTGAATTTTAATCCGATAATTCCCAGATCTACATGAATCACTTGAAATCCGTTTTAAATCAACTATTGACATATTGATATATTTCATGAATACAAATTTTGCTTTTAATATGCCTTTGTTCCAAGTGAATTCTGACATACTTGAATTGGTCTTATTTAAATACTGTACATTGCATAGAAGACTTAACTACTGACAATGTCTCAAACTTAGGATGAGGGGAAAATGAAGAAATGTGATCAATTATATAATATCCTAAAACGATTGATTGATTGATTGTATGTTGTTTTACGTCCCATTTGAGAATTTTTCACTCATATATAGAGACGTCACCATATACGGATGAAGGGCTTCAAATTTTGACCTTTACTGGGCACTTAGGGCCATTGAGCAGTGAGGGATCTTTATCGTGCCAACGCCTGCCGTGACACGGGGCCTCGGTTTTAAGGTCTCATCTGAAGGACCCGCAACTTTCACTTCAAAGTGCCGAGTACTGGCGAAGGAACAGTTGCTACCTATTTTTTATCGACTTAGGTCAGTCGCGGCCGAGATTCGAACTCACGACCTCCCGATCACGGAGCGAGCGCTCTACCGACTGAGCTACCGTGAACGGTTTCCTTAAACGATTCAAAACGTTTAAAGGGCAATAACAAGTACCTCTGCAAACAGGTAGGATCAGGTGCCTAGACAACAAACGTAACCAGAGTATCGGTTATAGCCGCCGTGAGCAATTTTTTCTGCTTTTTCCAGCTAAGTTCGATAGTTAGTTGTTAATTTATATGCACATTGGTCTAAAGGTTGACCAGTTATCAGAGTTTATTTGCTACACTTTTATATTGGATTCCGATACTTCATGAAAATCCTTACAAACAAAGATGCAGAGCGGGTTCCTGTAAATGTTCTACCAAGCCTCTTTCTTTACTCCTCACTAAAATATTAACACTAGGGAAGGAGAAATTTCAGGAGTATTGTGCAACAATATATTCGAGAAGCGGTGTAAATCAGATGTGAATACTTAAAAATTCCGAGGAACTTTTGGAAAAATTTGAATTCACAAAATTTTACCAAAACCTGTATATAAAAACTTCCGACTTTTCAACTTTATATACAACCATTCCCCACGATAAATTAAAATCCAGGCTTCTTGATATCATTGACAGCTACTCTAAAATTGATATAAAAGGGTGCTCGAGTTTCTGATTGAAAATATCTATGTGGATTTTGGAGAACAGATCTTCCAACAATCTATTGGAATTTCAATGGGTACCAATTGTGCCCCGTTATTAACAGACCTACATGTGTATTTTTGTATTCATATGAAGAAGAATTTGTTCAAAATCTTATACGTTAAAAGAAGAAAACACTTGCTGTGGCCTTCAACTCGACATTTAGATATATCGACGACGTATTGTCAATTAACAATGGCTATTTCCATTCTTATGTCGATACGATATATCCCAGTGAGCTTGACACATCTGTTTGATATATGGATATTTTACTAGAAAAAGATGTTAATGGTAATCTAACAACCAAGATATATAATAAACGTGATAACTTTAACTTTACAACTTCCCTTACGTATGCAGGGATATACCTTCATCATCTGCATACGGTGTTTATATCTCAGTTAATTTGATACGCAAGAGCATGCTATATGTATGAACAATTTCTAAAACAAGGTAAGTTATTGACAAACAAGTTCATGAAACAAGAATATCAGCAGTTTCGATTAAAGTCGTTATTTCGTAAGTTCTATGGTCGATACAATGACCTTGTCAGCAAATACAATTTATTATAACGTTTTTCATACTTATTGTTAGGCCATTATCTACACACTGAATTGTCGACGGTTTTTTTTTTTTTTTCGTTATTTTGCGATCATGACAAGGAACACACGGTTGATGTATCCGGTTGGCAGGGGATGCTCACTCCTCCATGGCACCTTATCTGATGTTTTAGGGGTCCTTGTTTGCTCTGCTTCAAAATTTGTGTTGTTTAATAGACTTATGAGCTTGAATACGGTTCGTTATCTCAATACATTTCATTACAGAAATCAAACGTGTTTCGTCTTTACATTGAAAAACCTGATAAATTATTTGATTTTAGATTTCTTTAAAATTCAGTTTTATGAAATCTCCCGTTTATTTCGCTATTTTTAAAGGACTTATCGCATGTTTCTTAATTACTTGATAGTAAAATCTTATTACTTTCCTTATAATCATAGTTTATAATGTTTGTGTTTATAATGCCGATATACTGCGATAATTAAACACTAATTGATTCAAATAAAAACATCCAGGTTTATTAGATATCGATGATGTGACCTTGTGACTTAAAGGCGACAATGGCTGACCATCTCTTCACCTTAATCTTAATAAAATATACGCGACACAACGTGGATTTTCTGCGTTATGGAAGACCAAATTATTGTTTTTGTCGATATAAATTTGAATATCTGACCTTTAGATGATGTTCAAATCATCACGCCTGATACATAGACGAATAATAAATGGAGAAAGACGCCTTTAGTTTTTGTGGTATTTGAGTTAATGATCAAGGTCAAAAATCTACATTTTTTTTTTACAATTATAATTATTTATTATGTGATGTTAAAACGTGAACCGACATAAATGTTTCATCCTCTGGACTTCATATATATTTGCCATATAGGTAAACAGTGCTTATAGGAACCAACACTCTTCATAATTGAAATATTTGGTCAAAATACCATCTCACAGATGCACCCCAATATCATAACTTTATGTTTTGTTTCAAAAGTCTTGTTTCAGAAGGTATATCTGGACAAAGTTGGGATTCCCTCCTTTTCTCCATTTAAACCTAATCCCTTTATCATGTCTCATTATGACTTTACTTTCATGAGGAAAAAATCACAAGCTTTCAGTCCTCCTATTTTTTTTTCTTTTCCCCCGACACCATGGAGGCCGCTTCTTACGATTTCTTTCTTTCACATCTTATTCGACTCTACACCTCCCCTCCTGAAAAATGTTTTTGAAAAATATGCTGCATCGCCCTTTTACTAAAAAATGCCGTAAAATATCAGAAAGAGAACGCCTGCAATTCGTCTTCAGAACAACTTGTAATTTTCTAAAGTCACAGGTCTTGTCTTTTGGAAGTTGAACGTTTCTGCGTTTCTTTTCAACAGATCACTTTTCAGAAAAGTTTTGACAAACGTTAATTACTGTTGATTTAGTTAGTTGTAACACTTCACCAGAATTTCTCCAAGAAAACCTTGCTGCATTAACTTCACGATTACTTTTTCAACATCTGATCCCATCAATTTTTTCCGACCTATGTTTCTACTTTCTCTATTTTTTTCTCTTATTTTGTAAAAAGCAGATAAATATAGTGTCGTTTAAAATATCAAATGACTTATTTTTTCTAAAATTATACAACTCTACTTCTTCTTGTTATATGATATACTGGGGCAAGGCCATTTTCTTTTTTACTTTCCAAAGGTTAAAATGCCGCCATTGTGTGACCGTCCATTTTTGAACGTGTCCTTTTTGTGTTCAAATGTCAAGGTCATGAACACATTTCTTATTATATGAAATATAGAGCTAGCGAACAGTATTCAAGCTAAAAGTCAATATAGTCAATAAAATTTGGAGCAGAGCAAACAAGGACCTCCAAAAACAATCAGAGGTGAGATCAAGTGCCATGGAGGAATGAGCATCCCCTGACGACCGGTCACACCCGCCGTGTTCTCCTTGTCATGATCGGGAAAAAACGGAAAAATCCATAGACAATTCAGTTTGTAAATAATTGCCCAACAATTAGTATGAAAAACGTCACTCAGCAGTTGACTTAATGAAAGATTGTATTTGCTGACAAGGTCATTGTATCGACCATAGAACTTACGAAATGACGACTTTAAACGAGACTGCTGGTATTCTTGTTTCATCAACTTGTTTGTAGCTTGCCTCGTTTTAGAAATTGTTCACACGCAGAGCATGCTCTTGCCTATCAACTGAGAGACAAAAACCCAATATGCAGGTGATAAGGGTATATTGCTACATAATTAAAGTAATTTGACGATTGAAAATTGAAGTCATCACATTTATCATAAAGCTTTGTTGTTTGATTACCATTTCAGTCTTTTTAAGTGAAATATTTAAATACGAAACGGATGTGCCAGACTGTGTGGTATCTCTTATTTCAAGCTCACTGGGATATATCGAGTCGACAAATGAATGGAAGTAACTATTGTTATTTGATAATATGTCGTCGATGTATCGAACTGTCGAGTAAGGGGCCGTAGCAAGTGTTTTCTTCTCATGTAGAAGTTTTTGAATACATTCTGCTTCATATGAATACAAAAATTGGTCTGCTATCAAGGGGGCACAATCCGTATCCATGGGAATTCTAACAGATTGTTGAAAGACCTGGGACCCGATTTACAAAAGAATTTACGACTAAGACTAAAATTTAATTCAGCTTTTAACTTTCTAATTTACATTAAATTATTATTATTATTTTTTTTTTTTTTTTTTTTTTTTTTTTTTTTTTTTTTTTTTTTTTAAGGAATGTAGTAAGATATTTTCATTCTAGGAATTTTAAGCAGAATAATTAATTTTGCAAAATTTTACAATCAAGGAAAGTTTTGGTCATAATCGTAAGTTCTTTCGTAAAAAGGGACCCTAATCTCCAAAAACAACATAGGTATTGTTGATCGGAAACTCAAACATCTTTATAATATCAACTTCAGAATAATTTTGTGTACAATCAGAATGCTTTTTAAACAAAATTATTTTGCAATCGATATCCATTTTTATTGAAAAAGCAGCTGTCTTTGATGTCAACAAGCCTGGGTTTAATTTATCATAGGGAATGGTTGTATAAAGTGTTGAAAAGTCATAAGTTTTGATGTTATTTATTTTCTTAATTTTTTTTATTTCAAATTTCTAAAAGTTCCTTAGAGTTTATAAGTATCCAAGTCTGATTTACACCACTTCTCGAAAATACTGTTGTACACAACTCCTGACGTTTCTCCTTCACTGCTGTATTTTACAGAGGAGTAAAGAAAGAGACTTGGTAGAACATTTACTGGAACCCGCTATGTACTATAAACAACTATTATTCGCGTCGTCTTTTATTCGCGACGATCAATTTTCACAACCTTGAAAATTTTCTCTAAAAACACAGCAAAATAAATGGTTCACGGTGATAAATATGCGCGCTTTAAAGAAGGTCACGAAACTCGCTGACATTTCTCGCACGCGAACAAAATTGGTTTACTGTATCTTAAGTTTGAATGGAAGGATTTTTATGGATTTTTGGAATCAAGTATAGGTAATTAGGTGTGATAATTCAATTTCATTTTGATTGTTGGGAGTATAAAATATAGTTTAAACTGACACATGGTTTCGATGAAAATCCTCCTTAGATAGGGAGCTATGGGTATAAGTTTGATTATCACTTGCAGAATTAAATCTTACTTCCTCTAAAATATAATTCAAATAATGAACTTTACAAGCAACGAAAATGTTGTTACCTGATTTGTCAGCGGGGACTAGTACATACTGATCGTGTAATCTATCTAATTCTTGTTTCACTTCTGCAATGTGTAAGACAGAAGGATAGGTTGTTATCATATTGCCCCTCAATCGCTTAATTAATGCGCGATTTCAACATCCATCTGATACATTTAATCCATTTTGACAAATTGTCAAGGTCTTCCTTTTCATATTTAGCCCATCGTCTGGCATAATCTTCCACTGAATTCATAATATTAATATTTATGAAATTATGTCACCAATTGAAAGATCCGGGTTCCCTAATCTTTGGCCCTTTAATAATAAGTGATATGAGGTCCTTATTATCAACTATATTTACGTCATCAGTCATCAGTAATGACGTGTCCAGCAGGACTATAGTTGTAGGCTGAAGAGGAACATGAACACGTTGGAGGATTTTTTTTTTTTTTTTTCTTTTTTTTTTTTTTTTTTTTTTTTGTTATAATTAAAAACTTTTTGGACTTCAACTTGAAGTATGGTGCAATACAAGACTGCACCTTTTTGTGATTAAGAATATTACTTATATTAACTGCGTCGATGCCTTGGTTGGTATGTTGAAGTTTAAGGAACAAACGGGTTTTTGGAGCGGTATTTTCTTCTATGAAACTTGGCAGTTAAAAGAGCCTATAATTTGCAATATTCATTATCAAAGATTCGAGCCTGTTTTCTGGTGTCGAAGAATCCAAATGTGGACTTTCCATTACTTTAACAAAAGGACTTTTCAAAACTTTGAAAGAGAAAGAGTGAAGTTTGGTGCGAATGTGATGAAGGCCTACCTACTTATTTACATAATAGACATTTACATGTATAGAAATGGGTCTGTTTGAATAGGCACACCTTAAATCAACTTAAGAATTGTATAAAAAGTTTTTAAAGGCATGTTGATCAGAGATCAAGGTGAAAAAATCATAATTATTGATTTTAATGACTTAGTTTTCTCTCGTGTACACCTGTAGACAATTATGACTCTCCGCAAAAAACATATTTTATATGAAAAAAATATATCGTCATATATTAAGCTATAATTAAATTCTTTCCTTTTTTGTATTCATATGAAGCAGAATTTGTCCAAAATCTTGTACGTGAAAAGAAGAAAACACTTGCTGTGGCCTTCAACTTGACATTTAGATATATCGACGACGTATTGTCAATTAACAATGGCTATTTCCATTCTTATGTCGATATGATATATCCTGGTGAACTTTTGATAAAAGATACCACAGAGTCTGACACATCTATTTCATATTTGGATAATTTACTTGAAAAAGACTTTAATGGAAATCTAACAACCCAGCTTTATGATAAACGTGATGACTTTAACTTTTCAATCGTCAACTTCCCTTACTTCTGCAGCAATATACCTTCATCACCTGCATACGGGGTATATATTTCTCAGTTGATTCGATACGCAAGAGCATGCTCTACGTATGTTAAATTTCGAAAACGAGGTAAATTATTGACAAACAAGTTGATGAAACAAGAAATTCAGTTGTCTCGTTTAAAGTCATCATTTCGTAAGTTTTATGGTCGATACAATGACATTGTCAGCAAATACAATACATCATTGAGTCAAATGCTGAATGACGTTTTTCATACTAATTGTTAGGCCATTATTTACACACTGAATTGTCGACGGATTTTCCCGTTATTTCCCGATTATGACAAGGGACATACGGCGGGTGTGACCGGTCGTCAGGGGATGCTCACTCCTCCATGGCACCTGATCCCATCTCTGATGTGTAGAGGTCCGTGTTTCCTCTGCTCCTATTTTGTATTGATTAATGGACTTCTAAGCTTGAATACTGTTTGTTATCTCCATATATTTCATTTCATGATTATTGATTCCTGCTTTCTGTAAGATGGTTGACGCATGGTTTAAAGAACTTGATAAAAATATTGTTTATAGGACACAACATAATTAATTCTACATTCTTTACTTCTACACTTTATTTCATTCCGGCCAGTGCCTAAAGTTTATACAGGGAATACTTATCAAGCGATACACACAGTTAAATTTAGCAGATGCAGGTGTCCGTTATATCATATACATGTTATATTAAGCAATTACAGGAAAAAAAAATAATATGTATACAAAGTAAATTTAACCCTAAGTTGTTTTTAAAGATTGATGAGAAAATAATGATTCAGACTCTAATACAATGATTAAGTCACATGTAAATTTGACGTCCTTGGATTTAAACACCGCCGATTTTTTTAGAACTGCGTAATGATGTATGGAAATGCATTTGGCATCAATATTGTAACTGAAGCTACTAGCTTTTCAAAAGTTCGAAGCTGTTTTAATATTAGTTGAAAGAAAATGTTAACGCTAGAAATAAGTTGTTTCTGTCTCTTCATTTACAAGGACACATAGGGCAATTGTGGAATTAGAATGTTGAGTGATACCGCATATATTAACCGTTTCTCTTCTGTTACAAAATTCTGGGCGAATTTCGGCTTTATCTATATCGCTGGTACTTATATTAAAAATAAATTCTTCACGTCGATCATGACAATCATATTTCAGGTTTATCGTTTCTTGCTTAATGCATAATATACCAACTTCCTCAGATTTGCAATACTGTGATTCGGCTTGTTGTTCCTCGAGATTTTCCAAAGAAAATCTAGATTGTTCCTTTCCCTCGCACACAGTGTTATAAAAGTTATCATCACAACTAGCATGTCCATTACAAGAGACCTCCTTTAAACCTTTTATCTCCCTTTCTTTATGTAAAATGACGCTATGTTTGACGTCAGAGACCTCAGAGTAGACATTTTCGTCGACATAATTGACGTGTCCTTCCTCATTCTTTGTAGGAAGAGGTAATATCTTGCAACAATTACAGATTTCTCGAACAATTATTAGAATAATTACAATAGATACTAGTGTTCCTGATGTATAAATAATAATCACAACATCAAAATCAGAAGTCTTATTACCAGTTGCAGCTTTCATGCTTGAACTTTCTTTTTCAAAGATACTTGATGTGTGCAGTGATGACGTGAAATTCAATGTTTTGCTACGAGTTTTCCGCTTCGTCGTGGAACTGTCGTTATCTGTTGACGTGAAAACTTAGAAATAAACACCGCATAAATCTGTTATTACATGTAATAAGTAATTTTTAGGTATTTTAATAAGCGACATAAAAGAATAAAGGGAAGAAAATTAACAAAAATCAAGTTCAAAATTGAATTGGAAATATTTTCTTGAAAAAATTAAAGGAGGGCAAGCAGGGACCCCTGGTATTTATAGAGATGGGCGCAGGTACCAAGTATAAGCATCTGCTATTGATCGGTAACATTCACAATACGCTTTATCTCGATCAGGAAAAATTCTGTAGATAGGAAACACCAAAACACCTCTTTAGTGAATGTTTAACCCACAGTTAAATGCTAATATAAGACATATTACTTAAAACGACATGTCAGTGACAGTTTTCTAGTCACCTAGAAGTGTTTCTTTTGTATGAGGAAATGGAACATGCAGTGAAATCATTTTAACTGCGTTATATTTCTGACAGTAATGACTCCAGTTTTCTGTAAGGTCATTCCTCATGTAATTTTTGATATCCTTGTGTCATTAAATTTTTTTTAACTAACCCGTTTCCCTTTTAGAAATTGTTGGTATGTAGAGCATGCTCTTGTGTACTGATCAATTTGGAGACATAAACCCTATCACTATAGCTATATAAATTGTTAGTTTGCCATGTTGTTTATTGATTAATGAAAATGATAAATCATAGCAACAACAAGTCGAAAGATTTAAATTAAAAAACAACCATACATCAAAACATTTTAGCATATATTTTTGATTAAAAAATTACTTTTCAAATATATTCCATGTTTAAATACGATGTGTTTTAAAGTGAAACCTGTTCTAAAATATGTTTTCTATTTACATGTAAACCAGTGATAGAAATCACAATCTGCTTCATTTTATTACCTGTTGTTTGCGTACATCCATATACATGATTACAGTTTGTACAAGAAGTGCATTCCAGATTACATCCGGGTCCATAGTTGGGCAAAGGACAAGGTAGAGAACAGTTATCCCCATAATATCCAGGAAGACATTCTGCAATTTTATAAAAGTATATCGCTGTTTGATTCTATGAACGTTACATAATAAAATACTTTTTTTATCAGGGACGAAATGTCATTTAATGTCAAAAAAATTAAACAAAGAATTACAGGATATACATATAATTCATAATATCATGTCAATAAAATGACTGATACAAATCAAAATATATATGAAACGAATTAAAGCACGACCTTCACAGATATCCCCGTCTACGTAAAAGCTTGTACAACACAATCCATCTTCTCTGGGCCTACACATTAAAAGTAAAGTATTCTATTGAACATACGTGATACATAATCAAAGTAAAATATTTTTTCGAACTTCATATCAACTAAAATAAAAAAAAAATGAAAACTAATACCTTACCCGTCTCTGCAGCTCTCGACACCATTTCTTTTGATAAAGGAAGTTATTATTATAATTATGTGGCATAAAAACACAAGATGCTTGTATGACATGCTTGATAGTAGTATCATATTAAGAAAAAGCAATCCTCAAATGTCTTTTTGTTAGATTATGAAAAATGCGTAAAAGGCGCCTTTTATATCATATGAAAGCTGGGCATGTTTTTATCCCATTTCATCATAAAATTTCCTGTACTTGAAAAGCCAGGGTTCATGAAAATCAATGTTTAACTTCCTTCAATGACTAGTCAAAAAATATACAGACTTTTTGGTTTCTTTTTTTCAAAGTAATTTCTATTAATTGTTTCTGAATTCACAGAATGGAACTGTTAACTTGAAGTTGACGGAAACTCTCTGCCATTCAGTCGCCTTTAACGACATTTCAATGATCGTATATTTCACTGATATTTGGTATAGTTTTATTCCAAACAATCGGATTTTAAAATAAATTACGCAAAATATAATATTCATGAAGAAAATTTATAAGGATTATTGACTCAGATATTCAATAAAATATGACATGATTTCAGAATTATTGTTTTGCTGAGCCTAATTTGGTTAGTATAGATCAGGGATAGTTTTGACAAGCATCAGTAACGTGGAACGGCACCACAAACTTCCCAAGAAATAGTCATTTAACGGATGTTCTCTAGAGCTGTTGTACCAAGCACATCTTACAATTTTGTAGGGTTCAGACACAAATCCCTGATTGTAAATTCCATGAAAATAGTTTTCTGTAAGTTTTTTCTCGAGCTTCTTTAAGTGAAACCGTTCACTTGGAAGTGAAAGTTGTGGGTCCTTCGGATGAGACCTTAAAAACCTAGGCCCCGTGTTACGGCAGGCCTTGGCACGATCAAGATATCTCACTGCTCAATGGCCCTGAGTGCCGAGTAAAGGTCAAAATTTGAAGCTCTTCACCAGTATATGGTGACGTCTCTATATGAGTAAAAAATTGTAGAGTGGGACGTTAAAACAACGTACAATCTTTAAGTGAATGGTTATACGTTGTTTAAACATGCATGCCATTTTCTATACTTACATGTTTTCTTAAGGTGTAGGTTAATTAGCGATGAAATATCAAATGTTCCAGCTACAATGTTCTAATCCTCAATGTTATATATCTCATGAAGAGGTCAATTGCAATGTTGAAAATTATACGCGGGCTTACATTTTGGACCCACTGAATTGAATATTGAATAAGTTCAGTTTATCTACGATTTGCCATTGTCTAATGTCGCTGAATATTGAGTTCATTTTAGAATTGTCATATGTAAGCATAATTTTTAAATCTTTACTCTATGTAAAATTATTAGTTTATACTATTAAAGCACGGTATACCTTTTTGGGGATATTCAAATAATGAGAAAAGAGATTTAAAAAACCATAAGTCATCGTTTAAAGGGGCCTGGACACAGTTGTGTATTGCTGTTTTGTTACATTTTTAGATTTCTACTTTTATTTGAAATTATTTTTGTTTAATGAATTAAACATATATGAAAATTCTCAAAATTCAATGTCAAGGACATTCTTTATAACTTGTGTTTGTAAACAGAGCACGGGATTCGTAGTTTTGATAATTTTTAGATGAAAAAAAGTTTCTCATCATGCTTTTATAATACTTTGGTGTAAAATACTCTAGAAACATTCTTCAGTATATTTACCTCAAATATGTGTCGAGGTTCCTTTAAAAATATCTTGAAAACTAAGGTTGTCTTTTTTAGTGATTACAAATACAAGATACGTGTATTGAATATCACGTTGGTAGATAACTTTCTGTAATGTCCGTTATGTAAGGAATAGAAGACAAAACTAGTTAAAGTTATCAGTTGCAAATATGAAAGCTAAATAAATAACACTCTGTTTTTCAAGAAGGGGAGAAAAAGTGCCTTCGCTGAAAGCATTGGCTGAATATTAACCTTCAATCAAGACAATGTTTTTGTATGATAACCATATGAATCAAATGAATATGTTTTTATCAGTTTTTCCCTCTTACGAAGAAATCGCATGATCTTCGTGTGGATTTATAATGAAAATCATGCAATATTTTCTTCTCGTAAACAAAGAAGATGCTTCATTGAATTATTATTTAAAAAAAAAAACCCAGCTTCTACGTCCTAATCTGTCATGAGGAAAACGATCTCCGCAATTACATCAATATTCTTCCCGCTTACATATGTTAAATAAATCATTGACTAACACCTGCTGCATATATGTTTTTATTTTTCTGCATCAATTATGTAATCATCAATAATGTCCTTGAATTCAATGTGTTTTAGCAACGTAGTACTAAATGATGACGCAAAATATTGCTGAATATGTTTAGACAGGATACTGTCCTCAAACATTGATTATACACAGTTGTATGAATATAAATTATGTTATGCTATATATGAATATGGTTGTTCAATAGGTTTAACATATGTGAAAGAGAAATTTCAGATTTATCCGTTTTAACTCAATAATGAATATTTGAATTATTGTTATGTCGATGAAAAAAAAAGTTAACTCTTCTTCTTAAGGAACATCAATACTTTTTTTAAAATCAACGTAAGGAAATTGAGTAAATGCATAACACCGCTGCTCTATGATATTTAAAAGACGAAAAAAGAATGATCTCTCTTTTAATGTTACAGGAAGACATTTGCCGATATAAATTCACTCTTTCTAAGGATTTCATTGTAAATCCAGAAATTTTGTCTTAGGGAAAATCTGACCTCACAATGAGGCTACAGAGAAGTTAATTAAGATATAACGATATAGGACAGCGAGATATTCAAGCACAGAGTGTATTTTTGTTCCTTTTAGAAATTTTAAAGGCGCACTTCATGAAATAGCCTACGTGATTGCATAGGCACCATATTTTCTGGCCTCAGACGACTAAGTTTACATCATAAACGATGTAACAACATGACTTAAAACCGACAAATAAGCTGAATAAGTTGAATTGCATTATGGGTTACTACGAATACCACAAGACTTTTACGCCTCGAAAAGAATAAACATCTCGCAATGGAAAAAAAAAACAATAACCATTTTTTTAAGCATTACACAGATGAAAAAAATATCCAATATTATCTATCATTTCCATGTTCACATTTACAAAGAAATGAATAATTAAACGTAGATTTCTAGGTTTCTTAAGGCCATTCTGAAAGGCGATTTGCATCTTTATTCATTTTTTGTATTATCGGTAAATACAAGTATTAAGTGGATTCCTTGACCAAAGACAAAACACTCATGTGTTCTCGCGTATTGTAATGTAAAAAGAGGTCCATGGGCCACAACGCTCACCTATTGTGGCCTCGCCCTACCCCCACGGGTCATGATTTGAATAATTTAGAATCTACGCTACCTCGGGATGCTTCCACATAAGTTTCAGTTTTTCTGGTCCATTGGTTCTTGAGAAGACGACTGATTTTTAAAAGATTTTTCCTATATATTTTAATGTAAAAGTTCGATTCCCTATTCTTGCCCCGCCCTACCCTCTGGGGTCATGATTTGAACTATTTAGAATCTACACTACCCCAGGATGCCTCCACATAAGTTTAAGCTTTTTTGCCCAGTGGTTTTGGAGAAGAATACTTTTCCTATATATTTCAATATGAAACTTGTATACCCTATTGTTGCCCCCACGCTTCCCCCGGGGATCATGATTTGAACAATTTAGAATCTATACTACCCCAGAATGTTTCTACATAAGTATTAGCTTTTCTGGCCCAGTGGTTCTTGAGAAAAAGCTAAAAATGTGAAATATTTGCAGACGGACAGACGGACGGACCCATGGACAACAGAAAACGGGTGATCAGGAAAGCTTAGTTGAGCTTTAAGCTCAGAAGAGCTAAAAAATAATTAAACCTTTGTTGGCCATTAAAATGCCTAAGAGATACCGCTCGTTTTTCTTATCCTTGAAGCGTCCATATTCTTTGCAAACCTTGCAGGACGTGGCACAGACTACATTTGATTCAGGGTGTTACTCTGAATTTCCAGTCAACAATCAGTAACAAAAAAAAAGAGAAATTAAAAACTCACCGATATCAAGTTATGTGACGAAAAACCACTGCCTTTATTATTGAGAGCATGATTTGGACATCTTTTTTTTCGTTTCTACATGTAGTCTTTGTATTTTTATTTATTAAAAATTATATTCAATTGATTTGCTCGCAATTAGATTTCTCCATTTTATATTGCATCATAGATTGACCACGTGTTCGAAGTGAAACGTAAATATGAAGTTGGCCAACATACCTTCACGGCCAGGAACACGTTAAGTTCCTTTACAGTACCGTTGTCAGAGACCTTTAAATTTAAGCACTAAAACTGGTCCGTTGTCATGACCTCACAGGTGAGGTTAAGATGATATCCGTCCGGTGTCATAACTTCAGAGAACTAATGATTAGTTTAATTTCATTTCCCAAGTAAGTTAATTGATAACAATCCCTCAAATTGTAATGGGGAACAGAACTGACGATATATTTGTTGGTGCATCAACAACGTCAGATATTAACAGGTTATATTACAGTAGTTTGCGTTGGCGATTCACCACCCTGCTTAAAACATATTTTGATTTGTTTAAATTTTCTTTGAAATGGACATATTTTTCTTTTATACAATAAACAATACCCAACACTAGGTACAGGTAATATTATGAGGTATTGTTAGCCCCTGAAATAAAAATCAAAGCAAAGTAAAACTGAAAATTTTTGCTATAATTCAAATTATGTCCGTTGTCATGACAAATTACGAAAATTCAGTTCGTTGTCATCGGTCCGTTGTCAGAAATGTACAATATACAACATTGGCAAACTACTGTTTCATGCATTCTATTTATCTATTATACCTGAAAATAGAAGGAGAAGACGTTGGAAAGGAAAACCGGTCATATATGTATCGTTTCGCCGAACGAATATGTAATTTGTCCAAATGAAATATGTGGAGACAACGAACAGTATTCGAGCTCAAAAGTCCATTAAACATTACAAAATAGGAGCAGAGCAAAGACGGTCCTCTAAGACATCAGAGGTTGATCAGGTGCCATAGAGAAGTGAGCATCCCCTGACGACCGGTCACACCCGCCGTGTGCTCATTGCCATGATCGGGAAATAACGGAAAAAAATCCTTCAACAATTCAGTGTGTAAATAATGGCCTAACAATTAGTATGAAAAATGTCAGCATTTGACTTAATGATAGATTGTATTTGCTAACAAGGTCATTGTATCGACCATAGAACTTACGAAATGATGACTTTAAACGAGACTGCTCATATTCTTGTTTCATCAACTTGTTTGTCAATAATTTACCTCGTTTTAGAAATTGTTCATACGTAGAGCATGCTCTGGCCTATCGAGTCAACTGAGAGACATGAACCGCGTATGCAGGTGACAAGGGTATATTGCTGCATAAAGGAAGTTGACGGTTGAAAAGTTAAATTTCTAGTATGTCCGAAAAATATCTTATTTGTCCGAATGAATATCTAATTTGACCGAACAAATATCTTATTCGTCCGAACAAATAAATATTTTTTTTTTTTTATCTGGCCCTTTAACGGCACCGTAGGTTTCGAACAAGTGCTATTAATGGAAAATGTAAAAGCATGTTTCATCGATAACATGGCACTGATTCTTTTATAATTGTTTCTATGAGAAAACCTTAATAATTTAAATTAAGTTCAAAGGACCATTCTCTTTATAAACAAAAATAATTAAATATATCAATGGGTGGACGATTTAATGACAAAGGAATTTAAGATTTACTGAGCTTCAAAGCTCAAAGTTAGACTTTTAAGGGACACCTTAGCAGCACGAAGCGCATGTAGTGGTTAGTGCATTTCACTCTAGTGTGGAGGAGCAAGAGAATTGATCCTTACGTCACTGGTTCGAATTTCAACGCGGACGTCGAGACCGGTAAAAGTCCCGTATCATAGTAGTCAGATGTTGGTACGAAATAAATCTTTTTTCTGTTCTATGTCCACAAGTGCCTAGTACAGATCTAAAACATCCCTCAATAGGCAGTGTAGCTACCTCTAATGATAAATCGCCGCTTAATGATACAAATATCATTAAGCGTTGCAATTGCAACGCTTAATGCCAGAAATTATTGCATTAATAGTTAACACTTTCAACCGCTAACGCTAAATCGCCGCTTAATGATAGAATTATATCATTAAGCGTCACAAATGCAGGGCAACACCGACGCTTAATGAAACAAACATCTATCTACATAATCGACGGTTAATGATACACACTAGTATATCATTAAGTGTTGCAGTCGCACCCTTGATGATAAAAAAAAAAATCCCCCACCCTCCAACCGGGATCTTGACGTCATATGCAATTGTTATTTGACCGTGAGAATGTGTGACAATTTTATTAATAATTCTTTTTATTTTTTTATCTAGCATATTTCATTTCTGAAAGATCTTTACTGGTGAGATATTTTACTGGTGTTGTAGAGTAGGATATCCCCCATAGCCAGCTTTCCCCCCCGGAAATTGTACCCTAGAGTAGAATTTCCCCCCGAGGCGAAATCTCACACCAGAGCCAAATTTTCCCCTCTTTCTTTCTCAGAGTAAGATTCCCACCCTCTTATGGAGTCAATATAAACTACAACCGCAATATTTTTGTAAAAAAAAAAAAAAAGATAAACGACACACTGACTTTTAATTGGAAATGAATGTTTTTGACTTATACACTATAGCTAGCTGTTAAACTGTAGTAAGAATTTTCTTAGAATAATTTTCCAATCATGGAGTCTCAATATTAACTTTCAAAAGATATGTAAAACTCCTCAGATTCGAAGCCTTAACACCTCTAATGGCGCATCGGAACTTGTATTTGTCACATATTTTTAATGTGCAGTATAACAAGGCTATCTAAATTTTAAAGATTCAGCTTGTTTTCAAAGAAAGTAATTTTATTTATACCTTTTACTACTTGTATATGATGTTTGAATCCAATGAACGAAAAACAGTTTGAGTTAGTATCTCGTTAGAACGAATAAATTATTTCATAACGAGTTAGTTATCTCGTTATCCCGTTAAAAGCATTTAATTATCTAGTTATATCGAGTTAGTAGTTATCTCGTTATATTATACATGAAAAGAAAAATATTTTAATGCTTTAAAAAATGTTTGGACAGTTGCTGAGAAAAATGAGATGTGAAATTTTCTTTTTTCATTCTTCGTATGTTTCAATACCTCTGGAAGGCCGGTAGAGCGCTCGCTCCGTGATTGGAAGGCCGTGAGTTCAAATCATCGCCGCGACTAACCTAAGTCGATGAAAAAAAAATAGGTAGCAACTGTTCCTTCGCCAGGCGCTCAGCACATGAAAGTGAAAGTTGTGGGTCCTTCGGATGAGACCTTAAAAACCGAGGCCCCCTGTCACGGCAGGCGTTGGCACGATAAAGATCCCTCACTGCTCAATGGCCCTAAGTGCCGAGTAAAGGTTAAAATTTGTAGCCCTTCAGCGGTATATGGTGACGGCTCTATATGAGTGAAAAATTCTCGAATGGGACGTAAAACTACATACAATCCATCAATCAATACATCTGGTCACCATTTTGAAGAGAGGACACATGTAAACAATGTGTCGCCCCCTTCCCCCTCATAAGTACAGCCATAATATTTAATTGGGGTAAAAATTAGCCCTGGGGGAAATCGAAAACTCTATAACTACTACACAGAGTAGGACCCCCCCCCCCTGGAAAATTGAATCTGGTTTGGGATTTCCGTAGGGGGAATCCTACTCTAGAGACATTTTCCTTAAAGAAATCCTATACTCTAGAGCCTATTTTCCGAGGAAAATCCTACGCTAGAACCAATATTCCGACGGAAAGAGTTCAGAGGGGAAAGCCTACTCTACAAGACCGGTGACCCCCCCCCCCCTTCTGATAAAACCGGATACTGCGGGTTTTATACCGTTCAATTCGTGTGAATTTTCTTGCGATTTCGATCTTCTTGTTTTGCATATCATATGTATTTTACATTTTGTAACATGCTCGGATCTAGAGGGGAGGGGGAAGGGACAGACCTCCCTGGAATTTTCAGAGTTATTAAATGTATATCCTAAAGCATATAAAAATGGCCTTGGACCCACCCCCTACAATAAACGCAGACCTCCTGTTAAGTTGGTATGAAAAGCCATACGAATGAATCTTAAGAAGTAACGACTACAACCCCCCGCCCCTCTCCACCACCACCACCACCACCAAGAAATAGTTTTTTTTACACTTTGGAAAAGAGTAAACTGTTTTGTTTTTTTTTATCTATTTATTTATTTATTTTTCTTGTCAAGAAATTTCTGGGTTGGATTTTTTGTTGGAATGGGGTGGACCCCCACCCCCCCACCCCCACTTGGAAAAAAATCCTTGATCTGCGCATGTTTACGAATATTCAGAATGCAATTTACATCTTAAATACTTCGAGTTTGATTACCTTTCCCACTGATAATTTTCCAAAATTATTATTGATTTAAGTTCATAAAATTAGTAAATTCAATTAAATTCATGTCAATTAAAACCTAAAATAAGTATCAAATAAGATTGTCAAGAAGAGTCAGTTAAACTTTTTTACCTAAATGAAAGATATGGAGATAACGAACAGTAGTCAAGCTCAAAAGTCCATTATAAAATACAAAATAGGAGCAGAGCAAACACGGACCTCCGAATATCAGAGGTGGGATCAGGTGCCCTGGAGGAGTGAGCATCCCCTGCTGACCGGTCACACCTGCCTTGTGCTCCTTGTCATGATCGGGAAATAACGGGAAAATCCTTCGACAATTCAGTGTGTAAATAATGGCCTAACAATTAGTATGAAAAACGTCAGTCAGCATTTGACTCTATGATAAATTGTATTTGCTGACAAGGTCATTGTATCGACCATTGAACTTACGAAATGAGGACTTTAAACGAGACAGCTGATATTCCTGTTTCATCAACTTATCTGTCAATAATTTGCCTCGTTTTAGAAATTGTACATACATAGAGCATGCTCTTGCGTATCGAATCAACTGAGAGATATATACCCCGTATGCAGATGATGAAGGTATATTGCTGCATAAGTAAGGGAAGTTGACGATTGAAAAGTTGAAGTCATCACGTTTATCATAAAGCTTGGTTGTTAGATTACCATTAAAGTCTTTTTCAAGTAAAATATCCAAATGAAACAGATGTGTCAGAATCTGTGGTATCTTTTATCTTAGGTACACTAGGAAATATCGTATCGACATAAGAATGGAAATAGCCATTGTTAATTGACAATACGTCGTCAATATATCTAAATGTCGAGTTGAAGGCCACAGCAAGTGTTTTCTTCTTTTTGCGTACAAGATTTTGGACAAATTCTGCTTGATATGAATACAAAAAAAGGTCTGCTAATAACGGGGCGCAATTGGTACCCATGGGAATTCTAATAGATTGTTGGAAGACCTGGTCTCCAAAAAAACCACATAGATATTGTCAATCAGAAATTCAAGCATCTTTTTAATGTCAACTTCAGAGTATTTGTATGTACATTCAGAATGGTTTTTAACAAAATAATTTTGCGAATGACCAATGACAAGGTAAGTATATTTACGAGTTCCATTTTTTTATAAAAATAATGAATGTGTATGAAATAACAGTAACGTAGCATCGTTCTTGAGAGGGGGGGGGGGGGAGAGTGGAGGGGGCAGCCAGAGAAAATAAATTAAAACATAGCTGATAAGCAAAATAATGGAAACTTTCCCAGTTTCGAAAATCGAAAATCTTATTTCGACGGGGGGTGGGGGGGGGAGTAGGCATATTTCTTTCAGTACCATTTCTTTTATACACTACTACCCTTATATTTGACTAAGGTACAATAAAAAGGGGGCAGCCTTTCCATGAAAATTTTTAGTAGAGAGTTATCTGTGGAAAAAAGGGACCCCCCCCCCCCCCCCCGATGCTAAGTGTCTGAATAATAATTTGATAATACATGTATTTTTTTAATCTGTGGAAAAAAGTGTTAGAGAAATATAAAAAAAAAAATTTACATTCATAATTTATACAGGTGTCATGTTCTAAATCTTGAATTAACTAAGTGGAAGTAATTACAAAATTACAACATGACAACAGCTATCGTGTTCTAAATTTTATATTTTCTTTACTCCCACCCGGTAACTTCATTAATTAGAACATGTCAGAAAAAGGATTCGAAAAGAAATCGCAGAAATCGAGCCTAACCCGATCTAAATTAAATGATCCGGACTGGAAATATATTTAACAATTTCACTTTCATAATTTGCAAAATTATTTTCTGAAAATGCATTCAGATTGTACACACAAGTACTCTGAAGTTGATATTAAAAAGATGTTTGAGTTTCTGATTGATAATATCTATGTAGTTTTTGGAGACCAGGTCTTCCCAACAATCTGTTGGAATTCCAACAGGGTACCAATTGCGCCCCCTTATCAGCAGACTTATTTTTGTATTCATATGAAGCAGAATTTATTTAAAAACTTCTACATGAGAAGAAAACGCTTGCTGTGGCCTTCAACTCGACAGTACATTTCGTTATATCGACGACGTATTATCAATTAACAATAGTTACTCTCATTCATATGTCGACTCGATATATCCCAGTGAGCTTGAAATAAAAGATACCACATATTCTGACACATCTGTTTCATATTTAGATATTTTACTAGAAAAAGACATTAATGGTAACCTAATAACAAAGCTTTATGATAAACGTGATGACTTCAACTTTTCAATCGTCAACTTCCCTTACTTATGTAGCAATATCACCTGCATATGGGGTTTATGTCTCTCTGTTGATTCGATACGCAAGAGCATGCTCTACGTATGAACAATTTCTGAACTGAGGCAAACTATTGACAAACAAGCTGATGAAACAAAGATATCAACAGTCTCGTTTGAAGTCATCATTTCGCAAGTTTTACGGCAGATACAATGACCTTGTCAGCACATACAACCTATCTTTATGTCAAATGCTGAGTGATGTTTTTTCATACTTATTGTTCGGCCGTTACTTATATACTGAACTATCTACGGATTTTCCGGGTTTTTTTTCAGCAGATCGGCAGGGGATGCTCACACCTCCATGGCACCTGATCCCACCTCTGAATTTTTAGGTCCGTGTTTGCTCTGCTCCATATTTGTTTCGTTTCATTAGACCTTGAATACTGTTCATTATATTCATATTTCATTTCACAATAGAAAAAAGGTTTTGGCTGCAATATGTTTACAAATAAGTTTAACTTATTAAGCAAGTTGATTTGTCCTTGTTAACTACATCAGAATGACAAAATTTGCTGATGTTTTTATTTTGAGTCAAATTTATCAGGTTAATTTTATTTAGTATGAAAGTGCAAATATCAAAATTTTTATCAACTATCTCAATTAAATCAATTTAAAAAAAAGGATTTCCCAACATTTGTTTTGTATATGTAAAAAAAAAAACTTATTTAATGTCTTCTTTTATATTATAAAATTAGAATGGAAATAATGTGACATCTTTCAGAAAACTATCGAACAACTTTCTTCGAATATAGCATGCTTAAATTTGCATGATGTATTTCTTTTTTGTCGGATGGCAGAAAAACGAATTTACTGGTCTGTAGAGACGACTATAAAGGGTTGGAAGGTGGAAAAAATATATATAAAGATTGGTTAAAAAGTGTTTAGAATAAGGGGGTAACAGGTAGTTGATTGACTAATCGTATTTTCACAACGGGATCTGTAGCCTCATGGTCAAAAACTAAAATATAAATCATAACGGTACAGTTCTGCAACTACCACAAATACTGAGAATTAAACACGTTTGAATAATATAACAAATAATTATTGCTTATTATTTCGAAAATAGTACAATTTTCTGTTATGCTTGGACGTTCGGTATATATGGCGTGCAATTCTCGGCAAGTGCTACACTGTACGTCATTAGCGTGTCCTAGATTCT
Organism: Saccostrea echinata; assembly: GCF_033153115.1. Classification (NCBI taxonomy): domain Eukaryota; kingdom Metazoa; phylum Mollusca; class Bivalvia; order Ostreida; family Ostreidae; genus Saccostrea; species Saccostrea echinata. The sequence continues at coordinate 4,846,294 of NW_026889760.1, forward strand.
CCTTGGTCGCTAGCTCATCTGATTCAATATTTATAAAGTACCACAAATGCAAGTAAAGAAAAGAAACAAAGAAGTATTTGAACATTTCTTTCTGTCAGTGTGTGCTATCTAGTTTGCAAAAATAAGCACAAAGTTCTTATTGCAATGGCATTTAATTAATTTATATATTTTTTTCAATATCAATAAACAGTTTTTTGCGTGGGAACATTGAATTAAGGACCCTGCGTAGCAGATGTAAATTTGGATATCTGGAGATTTAAGAAGTTCCCTTGACTAGAAAACATGGAAAAACTCCGATAACCACTATATTCTATAGCACAAGGGCATACATACAAATGTTTTTGAAAGTGAAGGAATAAAAGGTGGATGTATGTTTCTCTTAGTTATTGGCAGCCATTTCTAAATTTTATATCATTAAAGGGTGCGACTGCAATGCTTAATGATATACTAGTGTGTATCATTAACCATCGATTGTGTAGATATTTGCTTGTTCCATTAAGCGTCGGTGTTGCTCTGCATTTGTGACGCTTTATGATATAATTCTATCATTAAGAGGCGATTTAGCATTAGCAGTTGAGAATGTTAACTATTAAATAAATGCAATAATTTCTGGCATTAAGCGTTGCAATTGCAACGCTTAATGATATTTGTATCATTAAGCGGCGTTTTATCATTAGAGGTTCCGACAAGGCAGTCAGTAGTGTTCAAGGGACATGAAGCAAGTAAGCAACCAACCAACAGACTTTGGCATCGTGTATAGCTGACAATATTTAACTTTATAACTCATAAAATTATCTTTACTTTTTACGAATAGTAAAATAAAACGCATACTATTCGGTATGTCTATTATGATTTTTGCTTAAATCTGTTATCTCTTCATGCATATATCATCGCTTTTGAAAGGTGGGGGAGGGGTTAGGACAGTAATTGGTAATTAACCTGAAATTTCTTTGACAAACTACAGAAAGAGAAGGAAATCCTATTAAGGGGGTGGCTTAATTTCCTATTTCCTGGGCGAGAGAATTGACTCTACTGAAACAAAAAGCGGTGGGAAGGAGGTTGGGGTAACCGACCTTTAGAAGAATACTTTCATACTATGTTTAAGTTGGGGACCACCCCGTCTCCCATTATTATGAGCCTTAAGAATAAATAAATCTGATCATTTCCGCACCATTTCATAGACAGACTTACATGTTAAGACAAGTGACACCGGACCATATCAACTTAACATGTACTGACAACGGACATTTTGCTTATAAATGTCAAGTTCTCATATAGTATGCGTTCTGCAAAAGGCTGTAATATGTCTAATGAAATAAAAATAGCTACTTTTCAGACTACGAAATTAATGGGCTTTTAAATAAATTGACGACGCACATCCATGCTTTTACACAATGATATGTATTCGCCAATCAAAACTACTCGGGAGATATAAAGGATAACAGAGACATAACTTTTTGTCATGAATACTGAATGCTGTATCTGTTTCCCAATACTTAAATATATTCCTGGAATTGAACAAAAACATGATTTTTTATGCATTCAGTAAAAAATTCTTGTATATTTTGGATGACACCGGACGGACATTATCTTAACCTCACGTATGAGGCCATGACAACGAACCAATTTTAGTGCTTAACTTTAAAGGTCTCTGATAACGGTACTGTAAAGGAACTTAACATGTTCCTGGCCGTGACCTTGCTATTCATTCAATGACGTGGTAAGATCCGCTGTGCGCAGTAATAAACAATATAACCAATAGTTATAGCCAGGTAACCCATATATAAGGTAAATAAAGCTTACATTTTTCATGTATTTAAAAAGAAACAGACTATATAATTTTCTGTTCACTATCAATTTTATTTATTAAACCGGTTCTACCCTATAACCTTTGAACGGGTTAACCAAGACCCCGTGTCTCAAATTTAAATCACAATAACATTAATAAGGGTGAAGTATAATTTTCAAAGTAGTTCAAATCCCTGTATTCATAACAACTGGCATAACTTTGTACATACATGTACTATATAGCTTAATAACCTGTCTTAATTTTCGTACAGACATCCATACTGATGTTTTTTTTTTATCTTTACTAGAATGCTGTTTCCTTTCATAATACATGTTTATCACAGTTAAATAGTGTCATACAATAGTTGAAAAAATGTCAGCACCAGATCAATCTGAAATATTTACATTTGCTATGTTTTTCTACTAAGCCAACTGTGCAATTGATTTGAAGTTCATTTTTGTGTAAATCACTCGTAGAAATATACACGGTGAAACTCGCGGTAAAGTGACGTCTCAATGAGGCTACAGAGACGTTAACAAAAATGTAACGATATAGGGCAGCAATAAATTCAAATATTGAGCATAAATATTGCTGCTTTTGAACTTGTAAAATGTAAATATAAGGAATGTTTTTAAGTTTAGTGTGAATTATTGGTGTGTAAATCACACAAACTTGCACGTAGGCATATTTTTCATGAAGCGCTAGCGCGCTTCATGAAATATGCCTACGCGTCAAGTCTGTGTGATTTACACACCAATAACTCACACAAAACTGAAAAACATTCCTTAAATATTGACGGATTGAATATTCGTTTAAAATCATTGCACTTTGAAAAGTATATCCATTCACGGGAAAAATTTAACATTTTTCCTTTGTTATTTTTTATTTTAACGTAGCTCATATAACATAAAAGAAACATTGTTTTTTACAAGGAAATGTTTCAAGGTAACCTTAAAAAGAATTTCGCATATCATAGAATATTACAAACATATCATCTATGTTTAAACTATGAAATAAACGGCACAAAAGAAATACCAAAGCGAAGAATTTTTACACTATGGTTTAACCTCTTTTAGTCTACGAGAGGACTGTATCAAATGTATTTTTTCAACAATAATGACATTATAATATTATTTACGTTAACGTTGTGCATCAATAATGAAAATGCCTATGCAGTATTACACCGATCTAGATCCTGCTGTCTATTCTTACTTGCAGATGTAGTTATATCCTAGATGGTAAATATTTAAGCTGTCTACCATGAGTGTTGCAAGGATTGAATTTAACGAGAATACGAGATTTACATTTTCATGTGTTTAAGGCCATGCTGTTTGTTCCAATTCAAATGAAGGAATTATATCTAAACCATCGACATGATAGATGCCTTCGAAAATCCTTCGAAAGTTTTAAATACTAGTAATACATATTAAAAGCACATGGTGAGTTAGGTGGTTATAATATGATATCACATTTGTACTGGGTCAACTGTGTCAACAAATTCAGTCGATGCATGGACACACTTTTTTTCCAATTATGGGATTCAAACATATTTTATATGCAATTTTGCCATTGATGCTAAAATGTACACAACTTATCACACAAGTTATATTTTCCAATTCTCTATAGCGTTGACGAACGAAAAAAGGGTTCTATCTTTAATCATTTAGGTATATCTTACATTTTACAAAGAACTTGAAACTAAGGAGTTGTGCAGGATAGTCATTAAAGCATATTTAATTAATAGAATCTCAAATTTAATTTTCATGAGATCATTCATGATCTTCTACTTGATCGATTTATCGTAGTTTTTACAATCTGGACGGTATGTGTGATGTTAGTTTTAAATGACGTTACTCTATGTTTATCAATATTGTGTGCCTTAAAGCTATAAAGTAAGCATGAATTCATACAAGCAATACTCAAAGAAGCTCAAAGCCATGTATTCATATCGATTGACATTTTTTTGCACATTACATAAATCAATAACCTGGCTTCATTTACATACAAACACCCAGATTGTTGCCTTGTTTTTATGTTTAACTAGAATGTTTTTCCTTCACTTATAGATTTTTATTTCTATTTAAAAAAGTGTAATATACATGTAATAGCTGAAGAAAATGCACAAGACACATCTGAACAATAGGCAGATTATTTATTCGTCTAAAAAAATATTCTACTTAAAAATATACATATACAGGAAATTTTTTAAATTTTCCTTCTGCTAGTTTTACTTTTAAGAGAGCTCACATATCAGTCATAATTGACACATTGTTTTGAGGATATGTTTGAAGGTGACCTTGATCAGAAATTTGCACATCATGGAATTTCCCAAACATATCATCCATGTTTAAACTATGGAATAAAAAGGCGCAAAGGAAATATCGCAAGTTCTTTGCCATATACTTGAATATATCAGCATTTCATGGGAAAAACTTCTAAACATTACAATATTTTATTATTGAGGACGTATTTAGTTTTGGCTAGGATAACCTCACAATATTTAAGTGACTACCATGGGCTCTATGAATCTTGATTTTTGTAATTGGTTGCAAATAGAAGTTATTTCTCTATTTTGAAACTGCCTTCAAGAACAATTTTTTTCTATGGTAATAAAAATTACTTTAACCCCGTAAACAAAGGAAAGTGTTTTAGGTTAGTAATATTTTCATTTCTCTACTGCAAAAGTTATGTCATATAACTTTACAGGAACATTTAACCAAGGTTGCTAGCATAGCAAGAAATAAGCATTTTTAATTCAGGTATGGTAGTGTTGATTACAACGTTTCTTTGAAAAAAAATTCTATAAATTATTGCATTTTCTAACCTTTGACTTATATCTATCTGAATTCGTTTTCAATGTGATTTATCTCGGCATAAACATCATCGGTGAGGTTGATGTTATAATGTTGCTCTTTCGAATAATTTTTTAGAACTTTGTAAATTTCATATATAATGATCAGAAACAGAATACTTGATATTAGTGTACCGATTAAAATTACAGTATATCTATAATATGAGTTAGAGTGTTCACTGTTTTCCCTTGTGTAAGTGTTTGGTGTATTAAAATCTGGCACAGTCTGGGCTTCTGTTGATTTTTCATAGCCTGTTGTTTTCAAATCATCTAAAATTAAACATAAAAGAAATTGTCAGAATCTCTAATATTTCAATGAAAACGTACGTACCTCAGTATACTTCGTGTATATTCGCATCTATGATAATTATAAGGCCTTTAGATTAAACAGTTCTTCTTTGATATATAAACAAGTATATAAACTTCCAAATCATGAATCATGAAATAGATCCCGTAGAACATATGTTGCTTTAAATGAAACTAAATCTAACTAAAACAAAAATTTTAGATATACATATACATGTATACAATATTTCTGTTTAAAATAAATCAGAAGAGCTATGCTTTTATTCTTTGAACTTTATTGGTTTTTTAACCCACTTATAAATCGTGTGCGAATTCTGCGCATGGTAAATTGTTAAAATGGTATAAGGTTTGTATTAAAGATTTTGTATTTCATATTCACAAAACAAATTTAATATCTCTAAAAAAAAAAATGAATACAATTGAAATGTGAAGTCAATATATTGCTTATTAGATTAGGGAAGGGATTTTTTTAAATACAATAAATGTGTTTCCAAAAACTTCCAATAAAGCAAAGCTGTCTGTCCGAACAATGAACGTACTTCATGAGATTATATGTTGATATGGTTGCAATTCGTAAGAAACAACGAAAATAATTGAATAACCAAGGGATAGTTCTAGTCAATAGCTAATGGCATAAATCGTTTTTCACACGGAGTATTATCTTTGGAAGACTTTGAAAAAAAGTTGAAGACTACGATTAAGAAGTACTTCTTTGGAAACCAAGAAAAAAGGGCTTCGGCATCAAAAGGGATCAGCGTGAATGAGAAAATGATCATTTCTTTACTTGCTGAAAATGTTGTTATTAACTACGAAAAAACCCTGAATACATGTAGGTGCAGTACATTTATTTTCAGCCGACATAAAGACGGTATGTGCAACGAGGGAATCGTTGCAATAAGTGTGAGACCACTGCTACATGTATGCTATCGATATCAAAGCATTACGTATTCTCCTCAAGTGATATGATATAGTTCATAACAGGTGACTATATACAATTATTGACTTTTGATGAGGTTTATTCGTGACTACTACTATAGTATACGGATCTGGTCAGGAATTGGTTGATCGAGGTTAACTAATATCTGACCAGGTCTGTATAGTCACGAGTAGACAGAATTCAGAAGTTAATAACCTTTTTATTAAATGATCAGGTTTTTTTCAATATTTTGACACTTTAGGCCAAGCTTGAAAAATTCTCTGTTTGCAGTTTCCGACCTGTAATTTTTAGAGCCTGTAGGTAGATAGGCAGGATCTTTTTTAAAATCGATTCTAGTTTTCAGATTTTTGTGAGATAACAAATCATCCATAGAATTTTCAAAGGGGTACTATATGTAAAAAAACTCCTCATATTTTTAACCATTAATTAATATAAACAAACTTAGAAAATGAAACAGGTTGTCAATGACATAAAAATTAGAAACTAAAAATAATCTTTTCATATAGTGGCTGAAACAAATGTTTGGGTCGGGTGCATTTTAAGTGGGTCGGTAAACAACTGCAAACAAACATATTTTTTTTCTATTTTAGGCCTTAGTTCTGGCTTCGGGCTTAGACCTGGCTTAGTTCTGGCTTCTGGCAACGCTGAGTTTTTCTTAAATCTGAGATGTCTCAGACAATTTTAAATTTTCTCACCGAACTGTGCCACCAAACATATATTTTCTCAGACTTGTCTTTGATTTTTTTTTCTTCTCATTTTTTTTTTCTCAATCGTGCGTGCCACCAACGTTTTTCCGACTCAGCTGTTCTTTGTGGAGTACTTCCGGGGAAATGGGGGTGTAAAATTCTTATGCACATGTAAAAAATCTTATAAATTTGTCTTTCCAGTTAATTTAAGCAATGTGCTTAAAAATAAGCCAAAAAAAAAACCCACGAAAAATCCTACCGGCCTGTTATACACGTGTATTTTCATCCATACAGGAATTATAGTTCCCATTTTAATTCATATTATAGTGTGCAATTTTGCTGTTTCATTAAGGCAAACTTGCTAATTAGACAATACAAATCGGGAGCAGAGCAAACACGGACCTCCAAAAACATCAGAGGTGGGTCCAGGTGCCATGGAGGAGTGAGCATCCCCTGACCGGTCACACCTGCCGTGTTCTCCTTTTCGTGATCGGGGAAAAAAGGAAAACCCCGTAGAAAATTCAATGTGTAAATAATGGCCTAACAATTATTATGAAAAAACGTCAGTCTGCCTTTTGACTTAATGATTGATTGCATTTGCTGACAAGGTCATTGTATGTTTTATTAAGTTGTTAAATAAAGAAAAGCTAAAACTTGAAATACGAGGGGGTATCAAAAAGTTCGTGGACTGATGCGATAAAATTAATACTATGTAGTCTGTGCTTACAAAATTTATGAAAAACATAAAACAACTAATGTTTAAGAAATGTTGAAAATTTTAACTTGATACATTGATAAGTTGCCAAATTATTCTAAAATAAAAAAGACATTATATGATCACCCGGCGCTGTTGCCGTTTAGTTTCATGACGTCCGACAACGTCATTGTTTCTCAATGTCCACTCCGTCTACCTTATACACTTATCTTGAGTTCAATTTCTACCACACACTATACATATGGAAAGATGCTCACTTGATTATACCAGAATACTTAGCTTGATGGAGTTCAATTTCTACCACACATGATCAACGTCACTTTTCGACGTGACTGATTTTTGACACCCTCACTACAAATTGACTTTAACTGTGCATCTTTCATCTTTCTGAATCTTTTTGGCTATTTAAAACGAGTACTCTAGATATGTTTTACATGTATTTTTCTGTAGCCCATTTAAACATTCCCTAGGTCTATACCAGTTTTTCCAGGTGCAAAATTTTAAAGAATGTTGGAAACAGAAACCCCTCCCCCATTTTGACGTCATTTTTGAGCCCTTAATTGTTTGTACACTCCATATAAATTTACGATAAAATTTCATAGAATTTACAGAATGGGGTAAAAATTGTAAATTTTACGGAACAATTGCGTTGTACCACATGCCAGGATTAACCGGATTTTTTGACGACAAATGCTCATATCAAAAGAGTTTTTCTCAGTTACACTCAGGTAGAAAAAACGTCATATTTGAGGTTGCGCCGCTTGGAAATACCATCGCTTACAAAAACAATAACAATTTATTAAAAAATAAAACTTATGATTTATGGTTTATTCTATCGATAGAAAAGATGATGCTAACTAAATGTATTAGAATTCATTGATGTACCTAAAGCGGTTTTAATTTTATGGCGCTAGTCCACGAACTTTTTGATAACCCCTCGTACATGTATCATAATCACATTTACAAACATACATATAAAGGACACTAACAAAGACAATATAGACGAACATTTAGACAGACAATTACAACAAGCTAGACTTTATAGTTACATGAATGAATAATAACTTCTTACCGGCACCATCACAAGTACATGCACATACATTGCTACTTGATTTAGACGTGTGTCTAACCCATTGAATGACAAGGCTATGAAAGCAGGACGTTAGTAAGAGAAAGCGGGAATATACTAAATAGAATTTAAAGACATGTGACCATCTGTCCAGTGTCTATAAATAAGATAAAATATTCACACAAACTCATTCATACATTATACTCATATATGCTAACACAGCGCATGTTTCATTATAATTTTATTTATTTATAATTTGGTTACATTAACATGATCTCTACATGTATCTATTAAGAAAATTTTGATAAAGATTGCTTAACTGTCAGGAAATATTCAGCCCTAACCCCACCCCACCCACCTAGCCCCAAATTATAATTATTATAATAACAAGAAACTCATTGCGGACAATGAGAGGTCTTCCGTCCGATTCTGAAAAAAAAGAAAACTCAAGCTGAAAAGTGATAAAAGAAATTCAGACACTCTGGAGATTTAACCCTGGTCCTCAGCCTGAAAATCCAACGTGCTAACCATTAACCATTCACTTTTTTGCATCACTTCCTGTCACGATCGGAAGTAACGGCGATACAAGATCTTGTAACGATTCAAATAAACTGATGACTGACTATAAGTCCTGAAAGTTTTAGACTTCAGTCGTTTACTGTTGCCGAGCAATAGACCGGAAGTTGACAATTATTTCCTGTGGAATCTAACATATTTTAAAATAGCGAAAGAGATGCAATAAAGTGATACAAGTTTTAGTTAAAAAAAGAAAGAAGAGAAATAATATGAGCGCATCCTCTGATCTAAAAAAAATAAAACAGGTTTTTTAATCCTCAGAAATAGTTCTATCATTTAATAGTTGCATATTTAAGATGAGAGGTTACGTCCTATATTAAATATCAAAAAATAGCTTTAAAATTGGCTGTTTTGTAGACATTTTCAGGATACGAGGAAAATGACGCATTTAATGACGTCTTAATGCATAGGCTAGCCAGAAAATTACGTCATTTTTGATAGATACGCAGTCATCAAAGGTCTAAATGATATTTAATGCATTGTCAACTAAAACCAAGCAGTTTCAGTTTTTCTGAAATTCACAGGCCAAAAAAGGCCCTAAGTGAACCTTGTTCTTTAATATTGAAACCACTACACTAGCGCAATGTACCAGCCATCATCGATGTTTACCTTGCACTCATTCCCTGAAGTAACGAGTGTCAGGCAGGTTAATTTTGTTTTCTTATAGTGTGGAATTATAGGATGAAAACTAGCCAGCTAAATTTTGTGCAAGTGCTAGTAGATTTACATCGGATTTGTTGCTTTTTAACAATAACTGATAGCAGAGAAAATAATCTGTTACTGATAAAAGCTATAAAAAAAACTATTATGTTTACTTCCTTTATTCTTTATGCATTCATCCTTCTATTCTATGCAATTCCAAATACAGACATGTCCGTGTTATCTTTTTCTGTACTTCTACACTACTGCATCAGACCATTTGTGAAAGGCGGATCAAGATACATTATTTCGCGCCAAACGTCACGAGTAAATCTTCGCACCTTTTCTTTGAAATGTGTCTTCAACTGAATAAGTGTACCTGATAGCTTCAATGAAATTTAGAAGAAAAAAATATGTTGCTATAGCCTGATTTTCGAGTCTAAGAATGTTTATTTATCACACTGTACATATAACATATCGTATACGGGCAAGTAACATAAAGGCAGCGCTAAGTTTTCTTACACATTTTATATTCCTTTTAACCCCCAAAGTGGACTATTCCAATTAGTAACACATTAATGAAAAGTCTTGAATGTTTTGCAACAAAACACTTCTCGCCATATGACGCTCAAGGAATCTGATACCTATTATGTTCGGTAACTTACATCTATAAAGGAATATAACCCTACTAAAATCAAAGAAAAATATTGGAAAACGTAAAAGTTGAAAAAATGGACTTTTTTAATTCGCTTCCGGTAGCGACCGGAAGTACTCACGACGCACGAAAAGGCAAACCCGCATATCTAGAAGTCATGTTCCATGTTCTCCAGCAAGTCTCCAGTTCATATCTTTAGCTCTTCTTTAGATCTCGCGCGGATAAAATTTCATTTCAAAATCAGAAAATGTCCATAACTTGGAACCGGAAACGAATTTTTCCAAAATTCTTTCAAATGTTACAATGGCATTTTATAGCGCATTATCCCTGAAAGTTTGATGGGAAACCATTGAATAGTTCTCGAAATATTGCGTGCACAAGATTTGTCTAAAAAATCTATTTTCAAAATGTATTCTGGTGGACAATTTTAAAAACAAATTATATATTAAGCATTACAATAAGAGTCTCTATTACCCCTATTAAAATCGAAGAAAAATATTGAAAAACGTAAAAATTGAAAAAAAAATTACTTTTTAAATTCGCTTCCAGCAAGTCTCCAGTTCATATCTTTAGCTCTTCTTTAGATCTCGCGCGGATAAAATTCATTTCAAAATCAGAAAAATGTCCATAACTTGGAACCGGAAGCGAATTTCTCCAAAATTCTTTCAAATGTGACAATGGCATTTTGAAGCACATTATCCATGAGAGTTTGATGAAAAACCACTGAATAGTTCTCGAGATATTGCGTGCACAAAATTTGTCTAAAAAATAAGAATAATAATAACTAGAAACTCATTGCGAGCAATGAGAGGTCTTCCGTCCGATTCTGAAAATAAAAACGAAAATTCAAGCTGAAAAAGTGATAAAAGAAATTCAGACACTCTGGACATTTAACCCTAATCGTCAGCGTGAAAATCCAACGTGCTAAGCATTAATCATTCACTTTTTTACATCACTTCCTTTCACGACCGGAAGTAACAGCGATGCAAGATTTTCTCATGATTCAAATAAACTGATGACTGAAAATCAGTCCTGAAAGTTTTAGTCCTCAGTCGTTTACTGTTGCCGAACAATATTTTGGGACTAAATTCTAATTTTGAGAACAGATAAACACACAACCGGAAGTGAATTTTATAAAAATCTCTGACTGTTCTCTAGACATTTGCAGTATCTACAACATGCATAAAATCATTTCAGGTACTTCATCGATAAGCGATATTTATGAGAAAGTTAAATATAAGAATAACGTAGTTTATCTCCTAAAACCGGAAGTTGACGTTTTTGTTTCCGGTGGAATCTAACATATTTCAAAACAGCAAAAGAGATGCAATAAAGTCATGTAAGTTTTAATTTAAAAAAGAAAAGTTAAAATTTTTTATTTCTTTGATCACTTCCTGTGACAAGCGAAAGTGACGACTGATGCGTTTAACCCAAATGGTTTCACCTACCCCTCAACGTCCATTACTCTTAAAATTTTGGTGTTTTAATCTTTTATCTGTTTTTGAGATCTCGCTCAGACAACTTCTCATTTTGAGGACAGGAAAACACACGACCGGAAGTGAATTTTTGAAAAAATATTTAAGGTTACTCTAGACATTTGCACTCTAAATAGCAAATTTAAAAAAAAATTCAAATTCTTTATCTATAAAGAATATTTACGGGAAATTAAAAAAACTCAAATTATTTAGTTTTTCTCTTCTAACCGGAAGTTGTCGTATTTGCTTCCGGTGGGACCAACATCTTTTGAATCTGCGAAAAAGATGCAATAAAGTGATGCAATTTTTAATTAAAAAAAGCAAAGTTGAAATTTTCGTTTTCTTTGATCACTTCCTGTGACGACCGGAAGTGACGGCTGACGCTCTTAGCCCAAATGGTTTTGCCTACATCATAAGGTATGTTGCTCATAAAAGTTTGGTATCATAATCTCTTACCGTTTCCGAGATGTTGCTCACACAACTTCTCATTTTGAGGACAGGAAAACACGCGACCGGAAGTGAATTTTACAAAGATATTTGACGTTACTTTAGACATTTTTAGTCTGATTAACAAATTTAAAATTCATTTCAAATACTTTATCTACAAAAGATATTAATGGGAAAGAAAAATACTCAAATAATGTAGTTTTTCTCTCATAACCGGAAGTTGACGTTTTTGTTTCCGGTGGGACTAACATATTTCGAAACTACAAAAGAGATGAAATAATGTGATGTAAGTATTGATTTAAGAAAGGAAAGTTGAAATTTTACGATTTCTTTGATCACTTCCGTAAGCGACCGGAAGTGCCGACGACGAACGAAAAGTAGAGACCCGGCTAGTACCTATCACGAACTATAATCCCTGAAAGATTGACATTGATATCTCTTGTCGTTTTTGAGATTATCCCCGGACAAAATGTCATTTTGAAATCAGAAAATAGTCTGTAACTTGGCACCGGAAGTGAATTTCCAAAAGATCTCTCAGATAGATCAAGTTCATATTACAACACACTATTCCTGAAAATTTCATGTAAATCCATCCAATAGTCTTTGAGAAATCGCGTGCACAAAATTAGAAAGTCAAAAAAAATGAATAAGAATAATAACTAGAAACTCATTTCTAGTAATGAGAAGGTCTTCCGTAATACTATTTCCTGTTTGCATGAACATGTCTTTTCCAACTTCGGTATTAGCCTAAAACTTATGTAGAAACAAATTAATTTAAAAAATTACTTTTTTGCTTCGTTTCCTGTCACGACCGGAAGTAATGACGATACACGATTTTTACACGATGCAAATGAACTAATGATTGACTATAAGTCCTGAAAGTTTTAGACTTCAGTCTTTTACTGTTGCCAATCAATTGAGAGAAAAAATTCTAATTTTGAGAACAGGAAAACACACAACCGGAAGTGAACTGAATAAAAATCTCTGAATTTTCTCTTGACTTTTGCGTTCTACAGTATATGTAAAAAATTATTTCAAATACTTGTCTATGAGTGATATTTATGAGAAAGTTTAACCACGAAATAACGTGGTTTATCTCTTAAAACCGGAAGTTTAAAGTTTTTTGTTTCCGGTTGAATCTAACATATTTCAAAACAGCGAAAGAGAAGGAATAAAGTGATGCAAGTTTTAATTTTAAAAAAAAAGTTGAAATTTTCGATTTCTTCGATCACTTCTTGTGACGACCGGAAGTGACGACTGACGCTTTTAACCCTATGTGTTTTGCCTTCTCACCAACGTTTATTACTCCTATATGTTTGGTGTCTTACTCTCATGCCGTTTCCGAGATCTTGCTGATATCTTTTCATTTTGAGGACAAGAAAACACGCGACCGGAAGTGAATTTTACTAAGATTTTTCACGTCACTCTAGACATCTGCAGTCTTAATAACATATATAAAAATCATTTGAAGAACTCTATCTATAAGCGATATGTATGGGAAAATTCAAAACCCCTATTATGTAGTTTTTCTCTTATAACCGGAAGTTGCCGTTTTTTGTTTCCAGTGGGACCAAGACATATCGTAACTGTGAAAAAGATACAATTATATGATGCAAGTCTTATTCCAAAGGAGAAAAGTTGAAATTTTTGATTTCTTTGATCACTTCCTGTGACGACCGGAAGTGACGGCTGACGCTCTTAACCCAAATGATTTTGTCTACTCCTCAAGGTCTAATACTCCTATAAGTTTGGTGTCTAAATCTCTTACCGTTTCTGAGATATCACTCGAACAATTTCTCATTTTGCGGACATTTAAACGCGCGACCGGAAGTGAATTTTACAAAGATATTTGAGGTTAATCTAGACATTTGCAGTTTTGATAACATATTCAAAAATCAGTTCAAATACATTACCTATAAAAAATATTTATGGGAAAGTAAAATACTCAAATTGTGCAGTTTTTCGCTTATAGCCGGAAGTTGTCGTTTTTGTTTCCGGTGAGACCAACATATTTCGAAACTACAAATAAAATGCAATAACGTGATGCAAAAAAAGATTCAAAAAAGAAAAGTTGAAATTTTCGATTTCTATTATCTCTTCCTGTAACGACCGGAAGTGACGGCTGACGCTCTCTCAAGATCTATTAACCACGTAAGTTTGGTGTCTTAATCTCTTACCGTTTCTGAGATATGACTGGGACAAAATATTTTTGAAAAAAACGGAAATCGAACATATCTGACGACCGGAAGTAAATTTTGAAAAAATGAAAAAAACGCCTGGGGGTATTTTCATTCCCTATCATCCCTGAAAATTTCAAAAAAATCCGCCCAGCCATCTCTCGGAAATCGCCCCGAAAAGAAAAGGGGGAAAAATGATAATAAAAAGAAGAAACAGTACAATCACTATAAGGTCTTCCGTCTGAAACGGAAGACCTTAATAATAATAATAAACAGTACAATCACTATAAGGTCTTCCGACTGAAACGGAAGACCTTAATAAGAGAATGCCGTGTAAGGTTCACGTCAAAACATGGCTGACGCAAAACAATTCCTGAATTTTCCCCTTCAATTCGAGCATTTCTGCATTGGACAGGGCTGATGGTTGTTTATGAGATGAAAAACTATGTGTAAACTTTCTTAGTTTAGCGGAATCATGAACATTTTCGGCGTGATGAATAATTTGTTTACAGTAGTGATGAGGCTTTCGCGCACCTGCAGGAGCGGATCCAAGGATTTACAAATTAATAAAATTTAATAGAAATGAAGTTTTAATGCTTTTCAATGTTATTTAATGAAATTATTAATATACAAGTAATAGATATACAAGAAAACGCGAAATGCTAATGAATGCAATTGACAATCACTACTTTCTAAAGATAAATTAATTCTAAATAAAATAATTATAAATTCTATAGACAAAACAGAAGAAGAATGAATGGTAGCAAAATATCAAATCACATCAGGGGAACCGAAATTTATTAATGAAACTCTTAAGAAGTTCCTTATAAGTTGTGAATTTTATATCTGTGTATTCTATCTGGTTGCTTCGAGGAAGGGGGGGGGGGGGGCTTTAACATAAACATGTAAATTAGCATTATTTTGTAGAAAGAATTAAGGCTTATAATTTTGAAAACGTCAAGAAGAGTTGCTTGTGATATGAAGGTCAAGGTCATTTTATAAAGAATGCATAACATAAAAGCGAAAAAGAGAAAAAAAAGGGGGGGGTAAAGATGACAATGTCTTCTACAGTTGACAAAATATAGGGGCGAATAAAATGCACACATATATCATATACAACCGTTTTTATTTAATATAAACTCGTTTTCATGCCAACAGGAAGGTTTTTCTGGCCTATCCAAATCACCAGGTAGGTGTTAATTCTACACCACTTCCTACGTGAATGAGCACTGAGCAGTCCCCGCAAACTATATATACGGGGGAAAAATCAATATTTTGTAGTGTTTAAGAAACGTTGGTCCTACGTTTTCGGAAATTCTAAGATATTTAAAGATATTTAATTCCTTCTTAATCCTATCAAGAAACTGGTAATACGTAAAATCTTCAGAGAGGGGCCTTTACATACCCTATGTATATTACAGAAAAAAGAAGTTAGAAAGACGAAGAAATAGAAAAAATCGACTTTTAAATCCAATTTCTGGGACGACCGGAAGTATTGACGACGGAAAGAATATTCATGGTGACATCTACAAGTCATTATCTATGATATCTGACAGAGTTAAATTTCATATCTTAAGCTGTTCTGGAGAAATGGAGCGGACAAAGTCCTTTACAAATTTCGTCTATACAATAATATTTAGAATACTAGATACTCGTTGCGAGCAACGAGAGGTCTTCCGTCCAAATAACCATGCTTAACTGTGATATTCTTTGCATGTAAAATTACATGTATATCTGCTCGTTGTAAAGACACCTAAAAATTTAACATGGGTCTTTCAAAAGATTTTTTATTTATAAAAAAAAATAAAATAAAAAGAACACAGAATTCACAAAGAGAAAAAAAAGTTCAACATCATTGATAAAGATGAAAACGTAAATTTAAGCAAAAAATTCAGATATAGTCGGGAATAAACCAAGATCGGCTGCCCGAAAAGAGCTAGGTTCACTTTATGCATAAAATGGACCTGTAGATATACCAATTTATTGACTAACACTTTATGTTCCTTTTTAAACATCAAGATAAAGTAGAGACTTAGTGTTTTCATTTCCTATTAAAAATTTTCTCCTTATAGCCAAGGTCTTGGAAAACAGGGCTCACGAAATTGCAATGTTCTTGAATTTTAATGAAAATAAGTATATTTGAGTACTTTCACAGAAGAGAAATAATATGAGCACACCCTCTGATCTAAAAAATAAAACAGGTTTTGTAATCCTCAGAAATAGTTCTAACATTTTATAGATGCATATTTAAGATAAGAGGTTACGCTCTATATTTATTATCGAAAAATAGCTTTAAAAATTGGCTGTTTTGTAGAAATTTTCATGATATGAGGAAAATGACGCTTTTCATGACGTCATAATGCATTGGCTAGTCAGAAAATTACGTCATTTTTGATAGATACGCAGTCATCAAAGGTCTAAATGATATTTAATGCATTGTCAACTAAAACCAAGCAGTTTCATTTTTCTGAAATTCACAGGGCCAAAAAAGGTCCTAAGTGAACCTTGTTCTTTAATATTGAAACCACTACACTAGCGCAATGTACCAGCAAGCACCGATGTTTACCTTGCACTCATTCCCTGAAGTAATGAGTGTCAGGCAGGTTAATCTTTTTTTCTTATAGTGTGGAATTATAGGATTAAAACTAGCCAGCTAAATTTTGTGCAAGTACTAGTAGATTGACATCGGATTTATTACTTGAGTTTTAACAATAACTGATAGCCGAGGAAATAATCTGTTACTGATAAAAACTAAAAAAAAAAAAAAACACTATTGTGTTTACTTCCTTTCTTCTTTATGCATTCAACTTTCTATTCTATGCAATTCCAAATTCAGACATGTCCGTGTAATCTTTTTCTGTACTTCTACACTACTGCATCAGACCATTTGTGAAAGGCGGGTCAAGATTATTATTTCGAGCCAAACGTCACGAGTAAATCTTCGCGCCTTTTCTTTGGAATGTGTCTTTAATTGAATAAGTGTACCTGATAGCTTCAATGAAATTTTAAAAAAATATGTTGCTATAGCCTGATTTTCTAGCCTAAGAATGTATATTTATCTCACTGTACATATAACATACCGTATACGGGGAAGTAACATAAATGCAGCGCTAAGTTTTCTTACACATTTTATATTCCTCTTTACCCCCAAAATGGATTATTCCAATTAGTAAAACATTAATGAAAAGACTGGAATGATTCGCAACGAAACACGTCTCGCCATATGACGCTCAAGGAATCTGATACCTATTATGTTCAGTAACTTACATCTATAAAGGAATATTGCCCTACTAAAATCAAAGAAAAATATCATTGAAGTTTATTTTTCTCTCATTTGAAATTGCTATATGTTATTCAATCAACAGGAGAAACAATTCGGCAACTCTCCAATTTATGATACAATTGCATAGGTATCTAGCTACATATACATTTGTACCAACATGTTTTCCTCATTTTGTCATATCACAATTGCATCTTTGCACATTAATTAGTGCAAAATTCAACTGCAAACTCTTTATGAGGGAGTAAAAAGATACGCTGATATTGTGCAGTCAAACACCGCCGCTCTGACGTCGAACGACATAGCACCCCCCCCCCCCCTCCCTTAAAGATAAAATCTTATATTTGAGCCCCAAAAAGTGAGAAAAAATTCGGACATTCTTTGAATAGGATCGGGATCGCCCACGTGAAAATTCAACATGCTAACCATTACGCTATCAAACACCATCGCTTAAAATTGAAAAATGATAAATATTTAGAGTATGGATTAATCAATTTTTAAACAAACTACATATTTAGCATTCTTGTAAGACTCTTTATTTAGCCTATCAACATCATAAAAAAAATAATGAAAAACAAAAAAGTTCAAAAAATTACCCTTTTTAAATCACTTCCTGTGACGACCGGAAGTGACGACGACACACGAAATGTTTCCATCACACATCTACAAACCAAATTCGATCATACCTGAAAGTTTCAGACTCCTACCTTTAACAGTTTCTGAGAACATTCATGGACTAGATTTTTAGTGGAAAAAGTGAAAAATCGTAATAATTCCCGACCGGAAGTAACTTTTTCCGAACTTTTTCAATATTTCAAAATGGCATGAGATAACACATCATTCCTGAAAATTTGAGTAGTTTTTGAGATATCGCGATTTGAAAAGGTCAAAAAAATAAAAATGAAAAATAATAAGAAGAAGAAGAAACAGTAGAATCACTATAGGTCTTCCGTTGAAAACGGAAGACCTAATAATAAGAAACAGTAGAATCACTATAAGGTCTTCCGTGAAGACGGAAGACCTAAATAAATAAAGGGGAAAATTTGAAATTGAACCTCGGACTTGCATAAGGAAGACGCTAAATAACACAGGGCATGTTATTGTCGTCTTTGAGAAATGTCACAGGATTTTATTCTACTTCCTTTCACATACAATGTAATTATACATTGCCAAAACCAAGACAATCCCGCATACGCTCATTTATTTATGTTTTATCCACAATATCATATAAATCATATTATATATAAAAGTTTAACTGTGTAATCATGATATTTAAAAGAAGATTGTCCATACTTGTTTTTGACTCAAAAACAAAAAAAAACTGTAGTGTTGGAAAAAATGTGTTCACAATCTACGTTGCAACTTATCCACAATATTATTGATAACTCGAAAAATTTTGTGATGTGCGGTATCTGGCTGTATATTGCGCATTTTGATCAACTAAAAAAAGATAATTGACCGAGAGGCAGTATTGAAACCTTTTTTCGAGGTAAAATTTATTTTCTTCACCGCTTAAAAATCAGTAGGTCAAAGTAGGGGAAAAACCATACATGTAACTAAAATAGTTTTTGCTATTCAAAATTGCATATGAGATATTTCAGCCATTTTAAAAAACAAAAGAAACAAGGAAAAGTGTGATTATTAATTTTAATCGGTAAAACTGCAAAATATAATCTTGATCCGCCTATGTACGTTTTTGTAATCTTTGTATACTTAAGGTCACAATATTAATGGCGGAAGTGATGTCTCGGTGTATGTATTTGTGTGCTTATGTCGACATGACTACAACTTTTGGACATGTTAATGTGTTTTTTTGTAGTCAGTATTTTAAACGGACGTTCGCTGAACAATTATTCTCGCAATGAACATAATGGAGTCCTGACTGACTCGAGACAACAAATAATTTTATAAGATATGAAAAATAAGGGCTCATAAAGTTTATACATGTATATGTATCTGTTAATAAAATAATACAATTCAATTCTGGTTGTGACACGCCATTTGATTGGATAGAAAAATTCATTCATTTTGTATATCCTATGTTGCCCATTTCAAATTGACTTACGTATCAATCCGCGTGACGTTACATTTTAAACATGATTTATTTGAAGTCATTTTCGAAGGAAATGTTGATTTATTTTCTATACTTAATAACGGACTTTTATGTTTATTTTTTATATATGCCATCAAACAAGAATGGTGCAATTTTCCTTGCAAAAATAAAAGCTTCTATTGTTTTCGATCAAACTAAATTATGGACTTTCAGTCAATATTGACCTCTCTTTACGAGTGACAAATTTTCGAATGGGACGTAAAACAGCGTACAATCAATCAATCAATCCGCTCAATATTGACTGTGAATACGAGAAGTGATCAAAATGTTTCCGAACTAATGAAATTACTTCCATAAAAAAAATAAAAATTGGGTTTCAGCCTTAATTGTTTTTTAGAGTAGTTCCCTCAGATTGTAATGCACATCTGACACCGTTCTGTCCATGCACGAATGACCTGGTCTAGGCGGTCACATGACGTGCTCCGTAAATTAATGTCCACAAAAACTAAAAACGTTTTTCCAAATCTTATATTTCGTACCATGCAGGCATCTTTGAAAACAATAATATTCCATTTATCACATATGGCCAAATCTCGGCAATAGGATGGGTGGATAAGAATAGACACAGCATATGCTTAGTGACCATCACAAACTGACTCCTCTGTCTTTGGTGCGTCGTTTATCCAATGTGGATCAAGAATGGGCGCATTCCCTTTATCATTTTTCTGTGGAAGATTACGCTAGGCGATGGGCCAGACATGATAAAGAAGACCTTGACAGGTTGTCAGAATGAATTAGATGTATCAGATGTTTGTTAAAATCGCACATTAAAAGATTGAGTGGCAATATGAGAACTATCTATCATTCTGCGTTCAATAATTCAGAAGTAAAAAAAGAATTAGATAGATTACACGATCAGTATGAACTGGTCCCTGCTGACAAAGCAGGTAACAATATTGTCTTTGAAAGGCTCATTATTTAAATTGTATTTAAGAGGAGCTGGGATTTTATGCTACAAGTGGTAATCCAACGTATATCTATAGCTCCCTTTCTAAGGAGGAAATTCTTCAAAATCATGTCAGTTTTGAATAATTTTTAGTATTCCCAACAACCAACATGAATTTGAAATACCATATTTATATTGGATTCCGAAACTTCATAAAAATCCTAACAAACAAATATACATAGCGGGTTCCAGTAAACGTTCTACCAAGCCTCTTTCTTTACTCCTCACTAAAAAAATTACCAGTAGTGAATGAGAAACTTCAGGAATACTGTGCAATAATATAGTCAAGAAGTGGTGTAAATCAGATGTGGATACTTGAAAATTCCAAGTACTTTTTTTTTAATTTGAAATCTCAAAATTTTACCAAAATCAACAACATTAAAAACCTACGACTTTTCAACATTATATACAACCATCCCCCATGATGAATTTAAGTCCAGGCTTTTTGATATCATTGACAGTTTCTTTTTCAATAAGAATGTAACTCGTAAATTTAATTACCTTGTCATTGGTCTTTTGCAAAATTTTGTTCAGAAATATTCTGTTTCTACACACAAATACTCTGAAGTTGATATTAAAAAGATGCTTGAGATTCTGATTGACAATTTCTATTTGGTTTTTGGAGAGCTGGTCTTCCAACAATCTATCGGAATTCCATAGGTACCAAATGCGCCCCGTTATTACCAGATTCTTTTCTGTATTCATATGAAGCAGAAATTGTTCAAAATCTTATACTTGAAAAGAAGAAAACACTTGCTGCGGCCTTCAACTCGATATTTAGATATATCGACGACGTATTGTCAATTAACAATGGTTATTTCCATTCTTATGTCGATACGGTATATTCCGGTGAGCTTGAAATAAAAGATACCACAGAGTCTGACACATCTGGTTTATATTTGGATATTTTACTAGGAAAAAAAAACGTCAGTGGTAATCTAACAACAAAGCTTTATGATAAACGTAATAACTTTTTACTTTTCAATCGTCAACTTCCCTTACATGTGCAGCAATATACCTTCATCACCTGCATATTTGGTGTATATCTCTCAGTTGATTCGATAGGCAAGGGTGTGCTCTACGTATGAACAATTTTTAAAACTATGTAAGTTATTGACAAAGAAGTTGCTGAAACAAGAATATCAGCAGTCTAGTTGAAAGTCGCTATTTCGTAAGTTCTATGGTCGATACAAGTACCTTGTCAGCAAATACAATTTATCATTAAGTCAAATGCTGACCGACGTTTTTCATACTAATTATTATACCATTATTCACACACTGAATTGTCGACGGATTTTTCCGTTATTTCCTGATCATGACAAGGAGCACACGGCGGTGTGACCGGTCGGCATGGGATGCTCACTCCTTTGTGGCATCTGATCCCATCTCTGATGTTTTAGAGGTACGTGTTTGTTCTGCTTCAAAAATTTGTATTGTTTAATGGACTTCAGAGCTTGAATACTGTTCGGTATCTCTATATATGTCTTATCTGATATGTTAAAATTCTAAAGTAAACGAAATTTTAGGGATTTAATAATCATTTAATTGTTAAAATTTTCAACTATTTTTCTGTCACTTGGCGATCTTCAGTAATAAAATGATCATCTAAGGACACATCTCTTTCTCAGCTTCCTTTCACTGGGCACCAGAACGAACATCATTTTTAAACATCTCCTTTCCATGACTAACACAATCAAATTAATGATTGAACTTCTGGCAAGTCCTTTGTCTTCATATACCTTGTACATACCGGTATATGTCAAGCTTTGCAGCCGTTTCTTGCTCGAGTACGACTGTCAACCATTTTGTGTCACAAGACATCTAAATATTGATGTCATACTCACATTGTAACGTCACAAACATGAAGCAAATCATATTTTTAATATCTGCTATTCATAGAACAAGTATATGACGATATATGTGCTAAATTTTATTCTGATCTAAACTGCGGTTTTGTAAATATTGATAGAGTTCGCAAACCATTTGATCACCCCTCGTATCTGTAGGATGTTCCACACAATGAAAATAAAATCATTCGTCTTCAATAAAAATGTTCAAAATGTTGCATATTTTGGTTACAGACAATTTTGTTCTTTGGCAAATACTTTCCTCTCAGTGACTTTGCACTTTAAAATTCTCAATAAAATTACATTTCATTTTTCAGTGAAATCCTGGAAGAAAATGTCAATAACTATGACAGAAAAATATTCTTTTGATATACCCCACTCATACAATATTTAATATGCATCTAAGTAAAAGACATTTAAATTTTCTTTTGGAAAAAAAAACAATTTTTAAAAAATCTGCGTATTTCAGTGATTTCGGGTTTGTTTAATAAACATGTTAAATGTGCATGAGTAAAAATATTAGAATACAGTGTTATTCTTATTACCCCCTGCATCATCTGATTTCAACGATGATTGAGTCGCTTATTTACAATATAATTTGATTATGCTTGATAAACTAAATTCATTTAAAAAATAAAAATATTAGAATACAGTGTTCTTCTTATTACACCTGGGTCTTCTGATTTCAACGATGATTGAGTCGCTTATTTACAATATAATTTGATTATGCTTGATAAATAAAATTCATTTAAAAAGTTTTTTTGATGCTAAACTTGTGAATAAAATAGTTTATTACGTGTGATAGGATGACAAATCAAATTGCATTGTGAGAGCGAGTTTCTTCATCTTAGCCACGTCTCCTCGTTGTTAACAGGCTAATTCACGATGTATAAAGAATTTGCGTACTTTCTCTTGCTGACAATTCAACCATACAAGGTTGACCTCATGCCGACAAAATTAGTGACTGGGTCGTCCAAACCGCAGAATATGGGTTGGTATCGCGAATATTTTAGTATGATTAACGTGAACAACTGGTCAGCCATTGTTGCCTTTGACGTCACACGGTCACGTGATCGATATCTAATTAACTTTGATTTCTTATTCATGTGAATTTTTTGAACCAAAAAATGTTTCATAATCGTGGTACATCCACAGTAAAAACACAAAATTTATTAAATGGATTCATGCGGAAATTGATTTGCACTTAATTTTGAGTAACTGTGAAACATGCAGCAAGTCCTCCAAGGTTTAAGTTTATGTTTTCTAAAGCAAAAATTCCAAGAAAATGTACACATTCTAAAACAAAATTGATTGATTCTTCCCTATTTTATTCATCCATTTGAAAGGCTATGATTATATTGCAGTTCTACGAAAAAAAACATAGAAAAATCATTAGTTGAAATGAAATGTACATTTGTTTATAAGATAATGTTAATTATTTTTTAATCCTTTCCTTTTCCGTTCCTTCCCTTCATTTTAAGCTATCTATCTGAATTTAACTAATTTGATCATATTTGTACTATTTCAATATCACTAGAATGTTTACCTGTTGTCTGCATGCAACCGCTGACATGATCACAGTCTGCTGGAGAACATAAGCATTTTGAAATACATTGAAGTCCATACGTCTTTTCGATGCATTTGCTACTACAGTTGTGCCCAAAATATCCAGCTGGACATTCTAAAGAATTAAGACATGTATATCTACGGAAGCGTATTAGTGCCACGAAATTTGGCTTTTCCAACTTGAAAGTTGGTAATTCCAACTTTAAAGTTGGTAATTCCAACTTAATTCTTGGCTTTTCCAACTTTGTAATTCTAACACCCCCCTTTTGAAAACTTTCTAAATCTGCGCCTGTAGCTGGACTCGTGTTGCCGTTTTATACATGTAATTACAATGGAAAGAAACGATTTAAACATGAAATTATGATGAAAGAAGGAATTATTTCATTGTGTTTTTACATACAGAATTGATACATCTAGTTCAGTTGTATTTGTAGTATGTAATATAGTTTTGATTCATCACCTATATTAAACACCAAATATTTGTTTAAGCTTATACTCTCATACAAAACAAAATATATATCTGATCTCCTAATTAGGTTTGGTTGAAATACTGTCATGTACGAACTTGTCTGAAATTATTCTCTGTATTATTATTTAAGATGGACTCAAAAAATTATATATAAGGGTTTTCAAAGTTGGAAAATATATGTAAGGTCATAGGGAAGGTCATCTTAAAAAATAATTGACACAGATTAATTGCTCACCAATCTATTTCAGTGTATTAATTTTGCATTTATAAAGTTTGTTATAATTTAAAATAAAGGGGAAAAAGCTAAGGAAAAGGGCTAGAAAAGCTCAAATTCAAACTTGGAAAAGCCATGATTAAAGATGGAATTACCAACTTTACAGTTTGAAAAGCCAATATTAGAGGTAGGAATTACCAAATCTAAAGTTAGAAATACAAACTTAAAAGTTGGAATTACAAACTTTAAAGTTGGAAAAGCCATCTTTAAAGTTGGAAAGCCCTGATTAAGGTTGGAATTATCAACTTTAAAGTTGGAATTACCAACTTTAAAGTTGGAATTACCAACTTTAAAGTTGGAATTACCAACTTTAAAGTTGGAAAAAACAAATTTAAAGATGGAATTACCAACTTAAAAGAAATATTACGTGGCACTAATACGCTTCCGTATATATTAAAGTAGTTATTATTGTTAAACTGAGATTTCTGAACACAACCTTGTTATTTTCCCCCTTTTTTCAGTGAGAAACTTAGATATATGTAAGAGTTATACAAATACATGTTAATCTGTTTTAGGGACATTTTCCTTAAATCTTTTTTTTTTTTTTTTTTTGAATTATAAAGAAAATGTGCAGGCGGTGTGACCTACCTTTACAGCTATTATTGACATGATAATGATTGTAGCAGCAACTTCGATTTCCAAATTCATCTATTCTAAATTTTGAAGAAAAAAGTCATACATAAATTCTTGGAAAGATAATTGAGCAACGATATTGAAAATTACTGCATAATGTTTACTTACCTAACATCACAAGCTTTTACAGCTTTTGTAAGGGGAAACATAACATGAAACATTAAAAGAAAGAAAATCATGATCATTTATTTATCAGATGAAGTTTCTACAATCACAATGATGAAAATATTTCCTATACATAAATGCGGATGTTTTAAAAAGTGATTGAAGGTTATTTTGGTCTCACCGAAATATTACAAATTTATAAATTTCCTGTTCCATTTGGACAGTCACATTTGTTTTCAAAACTATCATAGTTAGGCAGTTGCGATTGATACAAATATATCTGCTGATTTTTTCAGCATGTTTTCTTATGTTTAATAAAAATAATTTTAAAACATTACTATCATATTATTCATGTATATACAATAATAATAAAGACAAATATTAGTCTTTCAGTTGCTAAGGATAAATTAGAAAGCACGGAACACATCTATTTTAATAAATGTTTGAATAAATTCTCATTTTCTCAAACTCGTGTCGATTGAAATATACATCAAAAATTTGAAAAAATAACACAGGAGAAAAAAGTCACAATGCGACCCAGAAGTAAATTGTATTTTCAAACAAGATCATTATAAATACCATAGAAATTGCAAAGGATTGACTTTCAACGAGAATGGTAAAAACATTTATTACCGCACTTGCACAGATTGATACGAAATTAGTTAAACGATTACCACCATTCTTAGTAAAAGGGTTTCCACACACACACTCACCGTCAAAAAATATCTCAATAAGACTTTTAGTTTTAGAAGAAGAGATGCATCAGTATGAAGTAAAAAATTAAGTATGTCCTGAACAATTCATACTTTCTAAAACCTTGTTTTAAACTGTCATCCCAAAGTAATATTTATTTTTACTTATATCAATCATAATTATCCTTTAATTGTTTTATTTTTTACTTGATACGCAGTCCGATCAATCGTTTTTTGTCTGACTGATGCATGATGAATTGACCCTATATGTGATTTTAAAAAGATGTATGTTGAAATTTTGTAGGAAAAAAATTCCCATCTACTTACCTATCATTTTTTTTTTTACCCTGAGTCGGGAGAGGGCAAACAAACATCATCTAAAGGATGACCTGGTCTAAATTATTAAAAAAAAACTTCGACCGACATCGTAATGCTGCATGTATATTTCATTTTTGGACATCCAATGTATGTAAATAATGACCCGAATGCCCTTCTTTTTTTCTTTTTCGTATGCGGGCAATCCGATAGGGTATCCTCTGGTATATGTAGCGTGTAGTCCAAAAGAGCTCGAAATAAGCTCCTGCTTTAATTAGATCACATGGTATTTTATATCATTATGCATTCAGATGTGATAAATTCCTATTGAAATTCATTCTGAGGTCGGGAAGATTTTATATCGTATCAGCTACATGAAGGTACAAATTTTACTTCCATAGATTTTAAGTGATACACATACGATCACGAATTCGCAGAACAATAGACATAATGGGCCCAGAGTTTTTCAATTTCGGAGTTGTTAAATCTTTGAAATAAAATAATCAAAAGAAATCTTTAGATATTACACCACCCATCCCTCATAAAACAGTGGTCTGTGGCAAAAAATGTCTGTACAGTAGCGTGAGATTGAAAGGTAAAGGATGTGACAGGCTTTGTGATTTCAAACTTGAATTTTGTCTAAAATTTTAGACACATTTTGGGTATACACACATTTTGATGGTTCGAAGCTCTGGATCAAATTTGCTCAAATTATCTCATGTGATTTAAAACAATAGGCGAAACAGATTATTTTTTATCAATTACTTCTTTTTTGAAAAAAATTAAACTTTCTTTTTATTTTAATTAAAAGATAATAATCGTACCATTTACCCAAAAAGTAATATTTTATTTCATTTGGCAATTGAGAATTGTGATTTTATCTAATTTCAAATACTTTTAAATTTTGCAGGTAATCAAGTTTTAAGCCTGAAAAAACTTACCAAGAAACAAAAAAATAAGATATTCATAATTTAAGTATCAGTCCAAGTAGAAATCTGACAAAATTGGTATAGAAGTGACAAATGAGGTTCTCAGAAATCGATGATTTTTCTCATATTGATTTCTCTTTTGCTATCATCCATGTATGCAAAACAATAAATGCTTTAATTCATGTTTAATATGGGAACCTGTTCAAAGAAATTTCCCTAGCAACCGGTCAAACTTTTCAAGAAGACAAAAAAATCACTTATCTTCTATCAAATTACTTGAAATTTAATGTAAATACTAAAACAAATGTTCTTATTGACTGGTATAGTAATGATACACATTTTAAGTGTTTAAACAAAACAAGACATAAATTATGTTTTTAAGTTTAAAGATAGATCTGTAAACATTGGAATTTGGTTTTTTTTTTTTTTTTTTTTTTTTTTTTTTTTTTTTTTTTTTTTTGGTGTTTTTGCTGATTCACTATTTTTCTTGATTTGGGAAATATTCAACGTCATATATGGATCATCGAGCGAGAGCAATCTATATGTGGAAAACTATCGAACCTCAATGTACATGTATCATATCATGTCTGATTTTTACATGGACTGATATTTAATACGAGTACCATGTTAAAGGAAATTTGGAATAAGTCCATATTTTTCCTGTGTGTTCTAGCCTAAAAGGAAGTTTATAAACGCCAAAATGACAACTAACTCCAAGTATCTGGATTAGACAAATCATTTTACTGCTGTCAAACAAATCTTTGGAAAAATAAATACTAAATTGAAGGAAAGCATATTCTGACAGTAGAAGAAATACCCTTTGTTGGATATTTGTTTTAAAACATTTTTCTTTGATATATTATTAATAACATCATGAACCGTAACAGTGCAAAAAGGTGGGAGAAAGAACTTTTTGAAGTGTATAATATTATTTTAAAAGTTTGAAACAATAGGAAATAATATCTAAATTAATGCTACAATATCAATTTTCAAAATATTCCTCTTTGTCCTGGATCTAAAAAAGAAAGCGTATCGATGGATTCTTTTGTGGGATAATGCATGATCAACTTGGATCAGAAAGTTCCCATACGCTTGATGTGGCTTGATTTTTATTGAAAAAATTGGCATGTGTTTTAAGCAAACATATTTCAGGAATTTTATGAATGTGTATATTTACATGAAATATGAAGATAACGAACAATAATCAATCTCAAAAGTCCATTGAAACAAAAATATTTGGAGCAGAGCTCCGGACCTCTAAGAAATTTGTTGTTTAGAACTGGAAAAGCTACAAATTATGTTTCGACGAAACAGATGAATTGTTGGGAAGGTGGAAGTTAGATTATTATTGTTTATAGATTATGATCCCTGCAGTTAAATATAATAATCTGAGTGGCAGTTAATCTTTTTCTCAAGAAATTTGGTAATGTTCACGGTAGCCTTATGGTATGGCGTGCGCTTCGTGATCAGGAGACCTGAGTTCGATTCTCGTCTGGCGTCTGGCGTCAAATCTAAGAAGTAAACTCCTGACTGTTTCTCTGCCAAGCGCCCGGCACAAGAAGTGAAAGTCACATCATTAAAAACCGAGGTCCCGTGTTGACACAATGACCCAAAATATCGAGTATATATGAGGTCTAAATTTGATATCCTTCAATGGCAAACGTATATGAGTGTATATGAGTGAAAATTCTCGAATGGGACGTTAAAATACATACAATCAATCAATCAAAATATTAGGTTCATCAGGTCAATTTTAACCACAGACTTTTATAGGTCGCAATTCATATAAATTGTAACGAAGTCCGAGATAAATACGCCAGAACAGTGTTTTCAAACTTATAAAATATATTTTTGGTATTATACTTTGGGGCAAATGAACTTGGCCGTATGTATGACCATTAAATTGATACAGGTACTAACAAGCAAAAAAAAGCACTTGCCAAATGCTAAAATGATTCGGTCGCAAAGGTTAAATAGGGTTGTTATGGAAATGTGAAGGGAGGCCCGATCTAGGATCAGGTGGTAAATAGTGCAGTTGCCAAGCATAATTTATCTAGATATACATGTAGTCGAGAATACATTAATTATACTGATTTAATATCAGTTTCAGTTCTGACAGTAAGAGGTCACGGCTTGTTTAAAATGTAAGATGTTAACCACCTCAACGTTTATGTTGGCGTTCATAATACATGAGTAACTCCGCTCGTTTGGCGGATTTAGCTAAACACAAACCATCTTGACTCGGGCCGCTGTTAACAGAGTGCAGTGGCAATGTTGCTTGGATAACAAAATCCAGCGTTAATGATGCTTGGATAACAAAATGGAAAACAATTGATTTGATAATCAGATCGAACATTGATTATTTTATTGAAATATTAATTGACTTGAAAATAAGCCTGCTACAACTCATTGAATTGAGTGATTGGGTTTTATTGATTGAAATGAATATTGAAAAAATGGAATATTGGTTGATTGATTGCATATTAACCGATAGAATTGAAAATTGATTGATGGATTGAATTGAATAGTGATTGATTGATTGATTGATTCGAAAATTGATCAATTGCTTAGTGAAGAACTATCGTTCTTCATTCATTGACTTATGAACTCGAATTAAGAGGCAGATGCACTGCAGAAATGGAAAGCAAAAGCAGGTCTTTTAGTGTAAAAAATGATATATGTTCTGTTAATATTGATTGATATTATATAATGCTTACATACTAACTAAATAATTTAGAATTTTTAAACAGCTCTTGGTTTGACAAGTAGTTTGGAATAATCATGATAAACATTTCAATAGCAATACAATAGTCCATATTTACAAAGATTGTAATAATTGTATTCTCTAAATCTATATACATGTGTTAGCCGTAATGTCCTTGAGTATTATAATATTTTAAGATAGTTACATAATCATGTGAACCTGTTGAATATTCTCTTCAAGTGACTTTGAGTAAATATTTTCCAACCAAAGATGTACACACCCGTCTTTGGAGCAACGAAAACTCCTTTAATGGCGTTTTAACTTCCTCCTAAATTCAGGTCTACTTCTCCAAACATGACGGTGTTCCCTTGACTTACAGATTGGGTAATTCCTTTGCCTCTAGCGTCGAATGCTATAATCATATTTCCTAAAAAAAGAAATATAACTCTTATTATATTTTATTTTCCCTTGGATAAAAAATTCGACATTTCATTGGTTCAAAAGCAACACTTGACTGCCGCTGTAAAGACGAATAATGACCCCGTAGAAAAATGACCACGGGTCATTTTTTGAGATTGAAAAATGCCCCAACAGCCGTAGAAAAATGTAATATTTTTTTGCAGAAAAAGAACCCTAGCAGTCAATTTTCCACATGTTCAACATCTAAGAAATTGACACCCTTTGAAAAAATGACCCCCATCACTATGACATCACAGAAGGATACAAAATTTTAAAGAGATGATTGATGGCAATGTTTGAGTTCCAACACTTAATACTCTTGCCGTTTACTGACGAACAGTGGACGAACAATGTGTTCATATCTATTATACATGTACCTGTTTGGATATTTTACTAGAAAAAGACAATTAAATCAAACTAACAACAAAACTTAGCGATAAACGTGAAAACTTCAATGTTTCTATCGTCAACTTCTGTCATTTAATTATCAATATACTACATGTATTATCACCTGCGTCTGGAGTTTATGTCTCCTAGTTGATTCGTTATGCAAGAGTATGTTCTATGTACGAGCAAGTTTTAAAACGAGGCAAGCTTTTGACATATAAGTTGATGATACAAGAATGTCAAAATTCTCGTTTAAACACTACTGTAATGATCCCCCCCCCCTTAGATTCCAAAAAAAACCTGACGTACCCCTGTCAGTCTCTAGCATTTTCCTGACTTTCTCCTATGATCCCCTGTCGTTGTCCCTGACCACCCTGTCCACTCCCTGTCGTCCTCTGATATTTATTTTTACCCGGAAAAGGGGCTAAAATATGTTCTCGTTGGTATTTACTTGTGGGAAGTACGTTACTCTAGGCAATTCTAATTAAAAGTTTTCTGAAAAAATACATTTAGTCAATAGTTATTTGTTCGAATATTTTTAGTATTTTTTTTCTAAATATGATTGTATTTGATTGTTTTAGTTTAGTACATGTAGTTTTTTTTAGATAAAAGTTAAATAGAATAAATACCAGTTACTTTGAAATGAATGAAATACCCCTTTATTTGCATCTCATCTAGCAGGAATGGCATGCAAATATATTTTTATTTATTTATTAGTTAATTTATATATCGACATGTAATTATTTATTTATTTTTATTTATTTATTTATTTATTTATTTATTTATTTATTTATTTATTTAATCTATTCATATATAGATTTTTTATGTATTTCTTTTATTTAATTTTTAATTAATTAATTAATGTTATGTTTTTTTTTGTTTTTTTTTTTTCTTTATTTATTTATGTATTCATTTTTGGTCAATTCATTTTATTATAAATCATTTTTTAATTTCATTTTATTCAATTTATTTGTATAGTTCCGCATAAACAGTCATAAGATAAAACAAACTACCTGTATGCTTCAAACTATTTTTAAGCATATTTATATTTCTTTTAATTTCACGATGGGTATCAAAATAATTCTGTCTTATTACATACAATCTGAATTCGGATTTTTTTTTTATTGCTACTTTTATTTTGGTACAAAAAATTAGAAATGTTCCTTAAAAACTGTCACAGTTGTGAAAGTAATTCCAAGCTGTTGATAGTTGACCGGTGACTCTGGGCACAAGGACCAGACACCTATTGTCCTTTTTACTGACCACTATACACTGTTTATTTAGTGGCAGCACGACTGTATCCACTCAACAGATTTTATTCTTTCACAACTGTGACAAGATTTCAAACCATTCATCCTACACACGACGCAATAAATTAGTAACTTATTCTTTTCAAAGTAACTGGCATTTATTCTCCTTAATATTTATCTGAAAAGCTACCAAACTATCAATACAATAATATCTTAGAGAATTTACTAAAGATATTAAAAAAAACTAATGATTAAATCTTTATTTTCACAAAACTTGAAAATTGCTAAGAGCACGGTATCAATTTTCACATTAGTAAATAGCAACAAGAACATATTTTAACCCTTTTTCTGGGTCAAAATAAATGTCAAGGGACGACAGGGAGTGGACAGGGTGGTCATGGACTAAATCAGGGGACATCAGGAAGTTGACAGGTTCGTCAGAGAATGTAAGGGGACTGCAGGGGTTGGACAGTGGTAACAGAGGAAAAGCCAGGGGACGTGAGGGTGTACAGTACCCGCATCGTTATTCTTTACAGGATACACGATACGATAGGATACACGCACGATACGATAGGATAAACGCACGATACGATAGGATACACGCACGATAAGACCGGATACACGCACGATAGGATAAACGCAAAACACGATAAACGCAAAACACGATAAACGCAAAATACGATAAACGCAAAACACGATAGACCTGATAAACGATCTTCACGATAGGATAAACGCAAAACCTGATAGGATTGTTTCAAAATGCGAAACGTATTTTGACAAGACGAATTATTTCCTTTTTAGATACACTGTAGTATGATGATTTTAATTATTTACAAAGCCGCAAATCTAAATGCTTAAATATATTAAATGTATTATGATTAAACATTTGAGGTAACTATGCTTTGTACAAGAAACATTTTTTTTTTTTGTTGTCAATAATGGTTCGTCACAAAATTAAAACTGTAATTATTTTAGGTAAATTGCACTCTTTGGTGGGAATTATGCGATTGCTTGTATAATAATTCAAATGTCGAAATTCCCTCGAATCGTTAAATTTGAATTTTAGTCGTTTAGAAACAGAGATTTTAATGATGGTGGCTCAAAAATTCCGTAGTCAATCGAAGTTTAAAACCAGGTGCAATAATTCATGAAACGCTATAAATATATTCAGATTTTAACAAATGAAACCTTATAAATTTATTATCAAATATTGAGTATATATCCGGAAGAACTCTGTTATAAATGAAATATTTGGATTCAATATCTTCTGCAAGAAATCTGTGATGTATCCAAAATCGCATTAATTTAAATTATCGGTATTTAATAATTCAAATCTTACGAAAATAATTTACTAGTCAGTTTAAGGGGGGGGGGGATATTTTATGATTTTGTTTTTATTTATATATATATATATATATATATATATATATATATATATATATATATATATATATATATATATATATATATATATATATATATATATATATTTACGTTTTAAACACGTTACTTGCTGAAATAAGCTAGTTGCGTTGACACAGGCTGTGCACTGGACTGTGATTATATAATCTCTCCTCTTTAAATATACATGTATATGTCACAAATATATAACCGGTACGAAAATTAATCATTTACATATTCCAAGTACATACATTGTATATGTATATATATGAAGAAGGATAACGGCCGAAAGAAATCGAATTTAACAAAATTAATAAACGTCACTAGATCATCTAGTATCCGAAAAGAATATCGCATTTCCATTCTTTTGTAATCATTCTCTGGTATTTCCAATGTCATACATGTAGGCCTGTATAGGACCCAGAAGGGAGAACGCAGTCGTGTACCTAAAAATGTTACAGTGTACCAACATGTTTAGTATAGAGTAAAATATAATGCTTATATAATATCGTCCGTCAACAATAATGTCTTTAGTCTCTTTTGTTTTCTTGTCAAAACATTTCTTTTTAGACCCCCCCCCCGCCCCTAAAGAAATGAAAATTCTTTCTACACAAGCCTCGCCCACCTGCTTTTCCGCGATTTTATTTTTGCAACATGTCTGCGTTTTCGCGACTACCCTATACTGCTTTTCCGCGATTGAATTTTACTATAAGTTGTCTGTTTTCTCCTTTTTTCGATACTTCCTTTTCACGATTTTTAAATTGTCACGGTAAGTACTTTACATCAAACTGATATTTACCGGATTATCATGTATCTCCCTGTAAAGTTCTACTCGATAGTACCACACTGTGATAAAAATTGAATGAATCACATACTACACTGGTCGGTGATGCTTTAGGTGCCATGGAAATTGTTCATAACGAACCAACTCGTGGTAACAAATATATATTTCAAACGATGGATTTACGTATAGAAAGGTCAATATTTTAAATAATGGCGATGTGTCTTACCGATAAAGATAAAATATGCAAAGCCGCAATTACAGATTGCCGAGATAGAAACACAAAGAATACTGACAAAAATCTCAGTAAAGACCAAAAAAAAAAAAAAAAAATTGAAGCCGGTTGATAGCAGGGAGAAAGAGTATTTACCTGACTAGCGGAAAGGATAAGTGCTAAATTAAATCCCAGAAAAGCAAAAAATAAAATCGCGGAAAAGCAATGTAATTTGTCGCGGAAAAGCAGGATTCTTTTCGCGGAAAAGCAGGATTCTTTTCGCGGAAAAGCTAGTTATAAATATTCACATTAACAGAATTTATATCTAACATAGCTAACCGTATGCTAAGCTGATTCACACACAAATAAATAATAATGTAAAATAAATTTCCACAATATGACAAGCAGATTTTCGGACTGAATACCTGTAAATAATTTCTATTAGACTTTGTATTATTTGTTACTAAACTTATCTTATTTATGGCTATATCGGCAAAATAAAACAAAACTTTGTAAATTATGAAAGTCTTAATCCCACCTGAGGCACAGTCAGCGGGGGGGGGGGGGAGGGAGGGGGGGTGCACTAACCACTAAAATAAAAAAAAAAGATCCGATTTAAAAAAAAAAATTAAAATATATATTGACTTCTTGAATATAGTCAAGTATTATATGTAATTGATAAACACTTATGAAATTAAATTCAAGGCATTTACATGTCTTGTGTATGGAAGCAAAACCGGGCGATTTCATATAAATTTTTGCATATATTGATACCCAGAAGGGTTCAAGGTAAATATTTGACACCAGGTGAAAGAGCAGTTCAGGTATGTTGATGTTGAATACACACGGGCTAAGGTGTCATGTAGGGGTAGGGGGTTGGGTCTTGACCTGACAGGAAGAGTGTACTGATTAGGCAGGTACATATAGGTGTCAGTTCTTTAAGTACTGGAGCGCTTCCGTCTGTCAGTGTACAGTATATACTCAGTTCATTTCCACGCCGAAATAGGTAAGATGTATACTGATTTTTTTTTCCCGATTTTCTAAAGGTAGTAGTAAGTAAAAATGGTTAAACATCTACATTATAATATATAATTATAATTATGGTGAATTGAATAGAACATGGACATGCATTATAAATTGTAATTTATTTTTTAGTTAGACACATAAGAGAAACAAATAAATAGAAAAAATAAATAAATATGAACTACATGTACATACTTGCACGTACAGACAAAATTTGTAAATGTTATCAAGATCATGCATTACATTGTATATGCCTTTATGAATCATTTGGAAACAATCCTTTAGGTAATTGATTGTGCATACATTTAGAATAGAGGCATAAAAATTTAACTACATGTACATGTGTGTTACCAAACGATACTTTTCAAATATTAATAAAAAAGTGCTTCTACTAGTGTTTCTGAAAAATGAATAACTTGTTATTGATTAATTCCATTATTGATAAAAAAAAGATAGGCCTTATATAGATGCTGATATTTTTTCAATTTATTTATTTTTGCACACATACCCACTGTTTTATGTTTCTATAATTATCAAAAGAAAGTTAATAATGGTCTACCTTTTGGTGACTCTGACTATTTAAAGAAATTATCATATTTCTATTTTTGACAAATAGTATTTCTTACAAATCGACAATCTGAATTAAAAAAAAAAAAACAAAAAAAAAAAACAAAGAAAAAAAACGATTGACTTGTACACCGATTATTTTTTGTGCTAAATAGACTTAAATTTCGATTTACGCTCTCTGCTTGGTTACGGCCGGTACTTGACGTTTTCTGTTATTTATTATGTATTTATTTATTTAGTAATTTATTTATTTATTTTCTTAAATTTATATACCAGAGAATCAGATAAGTTATTAATTTCTCTCTCTCTCTCTTCAACAATTAAATGGATCGTAAATAAAATAACAAAACGAAAAATGAACTCGGGATATCTCGGGTGTTTCTTCTCAAGATAAAGATAAAAAGCGAGGGTTTCCGAATGCACACGATAAACGCAAAACACGATACACGATAGAACCTGATAAACGATCTTCACGATAAACGCAAAACCTGATAAACGGAAAACACGATAGAAAACGCAAAACCTGATAAACGGAAAACACGATACGATAGGATATGATAGGATACACGCACGATACGACAGGATACACGCACGATACGATAGGATAAACGCACGATAGGACACGATAGAATTGTAAAGAATAACGATGCGGGTACTGTAAACAGGGTAGTCAGGGACAACGACAGGGGATCATAGGAGAAAGTCAGGGGAAGACAGAAAAATGTCAGGGACTCACAGGGAAACGTCAGGGTTTGTTTTTGTTTGTTTGTTTGTTTTTTTTTTTTTTTTTTTTTTTTTTTTTTTTTTTTTTGGGTGAATTTAAGGGGAAACTCATTACAAGTCAACATTTTGCAAATTCTATGGTCGATACAATAACCCTGTAGGCAAATACAATCTATTGGTTATTTTAATGTTGACTGATGGTTTTCATACAAATAGTAATGCCATTATTTACATACTGAATCATCTACAGATTTTTCCGTTTGCCCGTTTCCACTATGACAAGGAGCACACGGCGAATGAGACTGGTCGACAGGAGATGTTTACTCCTCCATGACATCTGATCTCACCTCTAGTGTTTTAGAGGTCCTTGTTTCGTCTGCTCCCATGTAATGTTCTAATAGACTTTTGAGCTTGATTATATCTTCATATTTCACTTATTTTGTTTTCAGAAAACAATAAAAATCGCTCAATAGACACGTCACAGTGGATATTGGTTAAAACTGTTATCTTAATCCTTTTTATCATCCGTTTCATGACTGTACCCTAGACCATCTGAGTACGATAATATTCTAAGCAGAGGCAGGATACTGACAAATGAGATGATGTTACAGGGCTTTCAACAGTCTCAATCAAAGTCAGCATTTCGAAAATTCCTAAGTAATTATAATGACATTGTTAGCAAATACGTTTGTTTTTCCATTTTTAAAATACTTAATGCAATACATTTTGTAATTTTAGAATCATTATAACACTTAGAAGTTTATAAAAATCCATGAAGACCATAACTTTTATAAATAATGAATCTAATACAATTATTTTATGCAGTCGAAGCCCAGAAAAAATATATAATTGTTAGGACGAATTTGATATCTTTCGACGTATTTGGCTCCAGTTTTTTGGCACCCTTTTTTCAGCTCTACAAATTGAACACACCCGGTGAAACGTAAACATTACAATAACAGAGCTCAAAAACAGTTTAGGTTTTACCTGGTGTGTTCAATTTATTAAACTCTGCATACATCACTGAGCATGGATTGACAATACTGTTGGTTTTTCTTTCTCACACTTCTACTCTGAATTTTCTAGATTATAATTTTAATATTTTTCATTAATACAAAACAAATTTCTACTTTTCTTAAGTATTAAGGATAAGGTTTACTTTATGAAAGTGCAAGGATCTGTCAATCAAACGCGTCCCGAAATTCCTAGTTTCAATAATTTCAAGATAAAATAAGTTTGTTATTATATTTCCTAGTGAAATGCCATAACAACATACGATATGTCATGATATTATACAGAAAATTTGAGAAAATATTCACTTCAAATCTGTGTCTAGGCCCCTTTAAGAAAATGAATCAAAGATTAGGTTTGTTAATGACGGTCTCCAGAAATATATGAGGTTGATTTATCTCACAGACGGCGAAGCGGAGCCGAGCCGTCTATGAGATAGATCAACCCGATATCTTAGAAAGTCAGTACCTGTCTTATTAGTCCAAACTAGTAAGTAATAATGTTAAATATATAAAAGTAACACGTTTGTATAAATCAATGATTAAAATGTCTGTGCCTTACTTTTTTTACGATTATTTTTGCAGTTCTCTTTCACATAGCCAACAGCCACACGTTTTAGCGACACTGTCATAGTCGTCTCTGAAAGACTCCAGACTGGGCATGGGTGATACTTTCTCAGTAGCAATAATGCATAACATTGCACAAAATTCCAATACAAAAACTAGATGACACATTCTATATAATATAGAAAGCACAAGGAAATTCACTTTTTTATAAGGATACCCACTTCCGCCCCAGCCCGAGGTTGAACTCTCGACCTACGGAATCTGTCTCCTAGCAGTACAGGAACAGCGCGCTAGATCGCTCGGCTATCTAGGCAAGTCTAAAAACTTGCTTTCGATGCCGATGGAATTCTCGCGGCGCTGTCTTACACTACACGGTCATTGAGAATGGAAGTGAGATACAGTTATTTGGACATTAGTTTTATCAGAGGATCGTTACCAATACATGTTGTAATGAAATTAATTTTTATTTATAAAGCACATTTTACAATAACTCATAAACTAACATAACTGCCCTAAGTGAAGAAATATTAATATAGAAAGCACAAAGAAATTCACTTTTTTATAAGGATACCCTCTTCCTATATATATATATATATATATATATATATATATATATATATATATATATATATATATATATATATATATATATATATATATATATATATATATATATATATATATGTATGTATGTATGTATGTATGTATTTATATACGTAGACCATGCTCTTGCGTATCGAATCAACTAAGAGATATAATCCCCGTTTGAATGTGATGAAGGTATATTACTGCATAAGTAAGGGAAGTTGACGACTGAAAAGTTAAAGTCATCACGTTTATCATAAAGCTTGGTTGTTAGATTAACATTAACGTCTTTTTTTCAATAAAATGAAACTCATGAGGAATCATCCTTAGGTAGTGTAGATTCAAGTTTGTTCAAATTATGACCCCCAGATGAAGGGTTGGGCCACAATGGTGTAAAATGGGGTATTACGCAGGGTCTTTAATTTGGTGTTTTTGTATACGAACCCGGGCATTTTTTCCCGTTTGTCCAATATATTCTTTGCACGTCGGACAGATTGCACAGTAGATAACGTTTTCAGATTTACAGTTCATTGGTGAGTTGGTTCGAATTTCCATTTTTGATTTAAGTTGGATTCTATCTCCTCTTCTAAATATGTACACGTTCCGCATCTTGGATCTCCGCATTCTTAGCTTAACTGAGACGAAGGCTCAAGTGAGCTTTTCTGATTGAAATTTCACTGTTCACGGTAGCTCAGTCGGTATGCGCTCGCTCCGTGATCGGAAGGTCGTGAGTTCGCATCTCGGCCGCGACAGACCTAAGTCGAAAAAAAAATGGGTAGCAACTGTTCCTTCACCATGCACTCGGCAATTTGAAGTGAATTTTGCGGGTCCTTCGGATGAGACCTTAAAAACGAGGCCCCATGTCACGCCGGGCGTTGGCACGATAAAGATCCCTCACTGCTCAATGGTTCTGAGTGCCGAGTAAAGGTCCAAATTTGAAGCCCTTCACCGGTATATGGTGACATCTCTATATGAGTGAAAAATCTCGAATGGGACGTAAAACAACATACAATCAATCAATCAACTGATTGAAATTTGTCCGTTGTTTTTCGTCGGCGTTGTCGTCGTTTTTTTGTTAATTTTTCACAATTTCATCTTCTTCTCTAGAACTACTGGGCTAATTTCAACCAAACTTGGCACAGAGTATCCTTGAGTTAAGGGGATTCAAATTTATTCAAATGAAGGGCCATGCCCTCTTCCAAGGTAAGATAATTACAAATTTATGAAAAATTAACGGCATCTTTTAAAAATCTTCTCAAGAACCACTGGGTCAGGAAAGATGAAACTCATAAGGAATCATCCCCAGGTAGTGTAGATTCAAGTTTGTTCAAATTATGACACCCGGATGTAGGGTGGGGCCACAATGGACGATCAAAGTTTTACATAGGAATACATAGGAAAAATCTTTTAAAATCTTCTTCTCAAGAACAGCAAGGCCATGATTGGTCATATTTATATGGAAGCACCCTCAGGTAGAATAGATTCAAGTTTGTTCAAATCATGACACCTGGGGGTAGGGTGGGGCCACAATAGACGATAAAAGTTTTATGTAGGAGTATATAGGAAAAATCTGTAAAAATCTCCTTCTCAAGAACAGCAAAGCCACTATTACAGGTAGTCATATTTATATGGATGCATCCTAAGGTAATTTAGATTCGTGTTTGATTAAATCATGACCCCCGGGGGTAGGGTGGGGCCACAATGGACGATCAGTGTTTTATATTGGAGTATATAAGAAAAATCTATTTCTCAAGAACAGCAAAACCATGGTTGGTTATTAACTATTCGGAAGTATCCTTAGGTAGTGTAGATTCATGTTTGTTCAAATCATGACCCGCTGGGGATAGAGTGGGGCCACAATTGATGATTGAAATTATAATATACATAGGAAGAGATTGGATATTTTTAAAATATTTTTTCTCAAGAATAGCAAAGGCATAATTGGTCATATTTATGTGGAAGCATCCTCAGATAGTGTAGATTCATATTTGTTCAAATCATGACCCCCAGGGGTAGGGTGGGACCATAATGAAAGTTCAAACTTGTAGAAAAAAGACACAGTTAGTCAAAGACATATGTAAGCATCTTAAGTAATTTTTGCTGATTGGATTTGTTTCTAATAATATACTCACAAAAAGTTTAAAGCATACCCGGTGAATAAAGGGTGTTTAGTGAATAAGTTCAGAATAGAATCTGATCATTTCGGACCAAATGGCGTTTCGTACGGAAGTACCCTATCCATTTTCTGACGATATTGACAGCCCCGTCAAGCAGTTCAATATCAATTTCTGTTCTGAAACTTACAGCTGTACCGTCCTGGCGGGGTACAACTCTCTTTGTCTGGAAATAAACTTTGCCTAGGATTCTTTTATAAGCTATGCGGTCTAATAAATATAATGAACTACCGATGTGATGTATTTTTTTTCAATTATGATTTCTATATTGTAGTATGTAGTTACATGATTAAGTATCTACGTTTGGCGGATTTGGTTTAATAAAAAACTACATGACTCGGGCCGCTCTTCATCGGCTACAGCTGCAACGTGATTTTTGGACAACTCGTCAACGGAAAAACAATTGACTCGATACATTAATTGATTTATTAATATTTTGTTTGACTTAAACATAACTACAATTCATTGAGTGAGTGAGTATTTATTGATTGAATTGAATATTGAATTAATTAAATATTGATTGATTGAATGATTATTGATTGAGTAAATTGAATATTGATTGAGTAAATCAAATATTGATTGAGTAAATTGAATATTGATTGATTTACTGTAATATTGATTGATTGTTTGGTGCATAATTATTATTCATCATTGATTGACTTATAAAAGTCAATGAAAAGGCAAGCACACCGCAGAATTAGGAACAAACGCCAGTCTTATAGTCTAAAGAACTGGCATGCGTAGTATTAAAATTGATGATTTGCTTGCTTGCTTTGATTGGAAGTGTGTCAAAAACCAATCGGGTCGGCACCTGCTGAGCGTATGTGTGTCAATTTGCTACCAGTCGGCGCCATATACTTCTAAACTTTACAAATGAATAATTTAAAATGATAAAATGACGTTTGTTTTCGATAGGTTGTCTGAGATAATCAAAATAAACATTATAATTACAATACAAAATCTCATATTTTTAGTGTAATAATGCTATTATTATGATACTATTCTCTAGTATGCTTCATTAGTCGTTGCGTAATGTCCTTGAGTATTATTAGAATTTAAGATCATTACGTAATTCATTCTAACCCGCTAAATGTTCTCTTCAAAATGCGTGAAGTAATCTATAACACGTCTATTCCGGTTATATATTTCCAATGTCGAGAGGTTGCACGTGTTCCTTCAATTTCATTTAATTAATTTAGAATACGCTTATCAATAGGTTTGTTAAGACAATCAGCAACATTTGAACATGTGTACTTTACATTGTTTAGTGTTCTGAATATTATAATATTATTATATTTTGTGAGGAAGAAGAGATAATAAGTGGTGTTGACAAATCACTCGGAGTATCTAGATAAAGCAAAAGGAATTTACTATTGTTAAATAAACTTGGAAAAATAAATAACGAAATTCGGCTTAAGTTTGAAATTTGTAGCCCTTTTCAACAATTTGGTTGATCGCTCACAATCATAATCGTTATATATATATATATATCCATTTTCAAAACTATTATTATTCTATTACAATATAGTATTGATCATATTGGATATATATGTCTTGCACACTACATTAAGATACTTCTATATTATTCTGATTAGATCTAGTTTTGTCTTAAGTATAGTTCTTGAAAAGAGAATTTTTTCAATGACAACAATTTACTTTTTCTATTCTAACCCTCCCCCTTTTGATACAAATTATGGCTTTCTATTTAGAAGAAAACTTGATACCCTTTCCTTTAGAGTGTTTTATGATATGTTTGGTTGAATTAGCAATGGTTCTTGAGAAGACATAAAAATGAAGAAAAAAGTGAAATGGACGACAGCCTACAAACAGAGGAGGGACAAATTCTGATAAGAAAAGCTCATTTGAGCTTCCAGTTCAGGTGAGCTTCAACAGAGAGATAGAGAAAGAGATGAATAAAGTGAACTAAAAATAAGTGTCAGATGCAAAAGTAGAATTGATGGTTCAATGCTATTTTCTTTCTTAAGACTATGATTGTAAGATGTACACTTGTTTTGATTAAAGATCATGACAGCTTTCAATTCAAGCAGGATTTTTCCTTCAACCTTGATCTGTCAATTTTTGGTATTCCAGTCCCATAATATTATGATTTCAATGAATTATTACCTGTTGTTTGTAGGCAACCTCTGATATGATTGCAATCTGCCTCTGAACATGGACATTCTAGAGAACACAAATGTCCGTACGTCTTGTCGCCACATTTATCATTGCAGTTGTATCCCCAATATCCATCTGGGCACACTTAAGTAATATTAAAGTAGTGATTATTGTCAATTGAACTGAAAAATGAATAGTCAAAGTGTGACTGCTGAAGGCAACCTGCATAATCTTTCCCCTACCAAGTGCACATAAAAATCAAAATACAACTTAACACATTTTTTGGACATTTTTCATGACTATTTTGAGACTAAATAGAAATATATGCACCTGATTCAACTTACCAACGCATGTGTTATTGAAGAGAAAATAATTGTAGCAGCAACTTTGTGTTCCAAATTCATCTTCACTGAATTTAAGAAAAAATATAGCGTTTTTGATAAAGATCATCAATAAATATACCTCCATTTGCCGCATAATATTCACTTACCTTATTTTGCGGCATTAACATAAATTGAAGACAAGAATGGAATGTAAAAAGTAAAAATAATGAAATAATTCATAGCTTTACTAAGTTAAATCAGATGATGAATGAATTCACAATAATAGGGAAGAGGACGTTTTGAAAAGTGAATGAAAGCTATTTCCATCTCTCTGGAAAAACAAATTTCATTAGTTTCTGTCCGCTTGCATCCAACTTTGATACAAGCTTATCATTTAACAGTGTAAATATAAAGGTTTGTCAATAGTTTACTCCTGCTTTGTAGTATAACTCGC
Organism: Saccostrea echinata; assembly: GCF_033153115.1. Classification (NCBI taxonomy): domain Eukaryota; kingdom Metazoa; phylum Mollusca; class Bivalvia; order Ostreida; family Ostreidae; genus Saccostrea; species Saccostrea echinata. Next base: position 4,890,522 of record NW_026889760.1, read on the forward strand.
TAGATCAGACACTGTAGGGTAGTATGCTTTTTTATTGTCCAAAAGTTCATGGACAGTCATCTCTTCTTTTTTTAAATCAATGGACATTTGAAATTCGTATAACAATATCTGTTGATGAAATGATGATCAACGTTAAAGTGTTTGAGTTGAATTTACGATAATTTGGATAAAATATTCGTTTCTGATTGAGTCAGGAAATTTAAGAGGAAGACAGGATACAAAAATTTCAGAAGATGTTTGTATCAATACTTCATTAAATCTAAAATTGTTTTAGAGAGAAATTAGTGAAATTGTGTAATACTATAGGCTGGAGGTGTTACCTAAGTTTTTGTTACCCGTTACTTAAGAGATAAAAAACTTTAAAGATTCACTGGGAAATGAAGTTGGTAGGTAAGCCAGGTGATCAAATACAGTGAAGTTCAAAGGGCTTTTCAAAAGATTTGATCATGTACCAACCCAATTCATTACGCAGTGAAGTTTTAAATTAGGCATCTATATCTTCTATAAACATTTGAGACAGACAATGGTATATGAATATTATTTACTATGACGACACGGCACAAGGTTTAAATCGGCTCGGAAAGTGGTTACGCTTTAATTTGAATTTGGTTACTAAATGATTCTGTTTTGTAGTGAAATAGATGAAGATTAGAACAGTGATCGTATTTTAAAAGAACTACAAACAATAAAGAAATATGAACAGGACACAAAACACAGACCTGGTTGGTATTCCAGAGATGGGATCAGGTGCCTTTGAGGAGTAAACATTTCCTGTCGACCAGTCACACCATTTGTGAGCCGTATGTATTGATCTTACAGAGTCATCCGTTGTCAAATTTAGTGAGGTGTCTCCACAAAGGGTTCTACAATGGCGACCCGCCATGGTTTAATTTATGTGCGCCATGGTTAAACGAGCTGCACCATAGTCAAAATCTGCGGTTGCCATGATTAAATTTTATTACATTTCAGTATTGATACCTACTTTCTAACATGTATAGGTTTTTCAAAAAGCTTTGCCGTCTTTAGCTACAACCTTCAATTGTAAGCTGATATACCCCTATCAGGTCGTATTATTTTTACTGTAGTACTGTAGTTTTTTTTTTTTTTTTTTTTTTTTTTTTTTTTGCTTTTTTTTCTTTTTCAACAGCTTTTTACAGACATTAGCTCTACCATATAAACGAAGGAAAAAAAGAATAGACACACATTTCAAAAAATAATTTTCTTATAATCATGAAAATTAAAGAAAGAAAACCTTAATGAAAGTTTGCTATAAAAAGTGCCAGGTTCATGTACTGCAGTTTTCTGTCGTTCGTTTTGTTGATTTCTTTAAAAATTAAAAATCTTGATAAATTGTTAAGTTAAAATAAATCATCAGAAAATTATCTCATTTGCCTAGCACAGCATTTCAACCAATGAAACCAATGTCATTTGTCATTTGCAAAATCATTTTGTTTGACAACATTGTACACACAAGTACTCTGAAGTTGATATTAAAAAGATGCTTGAGTTTCTGATTGACAATATTTATGTGGTTTTTGTAGACCAGGTCTCCAACAATCTAGTGGAATTCCCATGGGTACCAATTGCACCCCGTTATTTAGCAGACCTATTTTTTGTATTCATATGAAGCACAATTTGAATCTTATACGTCAAAAGAAGAAAGCACTTGCTGTGGCCTTCAACTCGAAATTTAGATATCGTCAATTAACAATGGTTATTTCCATTCTTATTTCGATCCGATATATCCCAGTGAGCTTGAAATTAAAGATACCACAGAGTCTGACACATCTGTTTCATATTTGGATATTTTACTTGAAAAAGACGTTAATAATAATCAAACAACCAAGCTTTATGTTAAACGTGATGACTTTAACTTTTCAACTTTCCTTACTTATGCAGCAATATACCTTCATCACCTGCATACGGGGTTTATATCTCTCAGTTGATTCGATACACAAGAGTATGCTCTACGTATGAAAAGTTTCTAAAACAAAGTAAGTTATTGACTAACAAGTTGATGAAACAAGAATATGACCAGTCTCGTCGTCATTTCGTAAGTTCTATGGTCGATACAATGACTTTGTCAGCAAATACAATTTATCAATTGCTGAGTGACGTTTTCATACTAATTGTTAGGCAATTATTTACACTTTGAATTGTCGACGGATTTTTTTGTTATTTCCCGATCATGACAAGGAGCACATGGCGGGTGTGACCGACTGGGAATGCCAACTCCTCCATGGCACCTGATCCCACATCTGATGTTTTAGAGGTCCGTGTTTGCTCTGCTCCAAAATTTGTATTGTTTAATGCACTTTTGAGCTTGAAAACTGTACGTTATCTCCATATATTTCAACATTGAAAATTTTCACATCATGCATTTTCTACCAATCCCAGGAGAGGTAGTGCATACTCCGAAAATTTTCAAATACTTCAACTCTGTATCTATACTGTTTATACTCTTACGCATATATGTATCTTTCCAGTTACTTGACTATGTATCATTATAACAATACGATATGTATATTCAGTATATCTTTTGTAGATGCATTTATCAATGATTATACAATTAAACACTGCTCATATTTACGATCAGGTTTGTTCTATCATTTGGATCTTCCTCCATCTTTTGTTTCATGTTTGTAAATCTTTTTTGCTCCTCCGGGGGCCCAAATTGGACTAATGAAATCTTGTATACTTTTCAAATCACTGTTCTTGCCAAAACGCCACCTCCTGTGATTAACGAAATGTTTGAAATTGCAAAGGGTACAGTGCAGGAAACTAATTTTGTTACAGCATCGATGCTGATTTGAATGCTTCCTTTGCTTGCTGATTTGAATGCTTCCTTTGCTTGCTGATTTAATGCTAGTAATCCTTATCCTGATGCTGTTTTATAATTAGGTCAATGCTAAAGGAAGTAGCATCATGCTACCGGAAGTAGATAATGAATTTCAGCATTGCCGTTTAAAGCAATAAAAGTGTTTTTTACAATTATTTGATCATAATATCTCACTATGTATTAATAATGTGAATACTTTAACCAATATTCTTTCTTTCTTTTTTTAATTTTTTACTGAATTAAAACTCATTGATTTTCTGATGCTAGTAGGATAATGCTGATTTTATATAGGTCAATGCTGGTTTTATCCTTTGCTTGCTGATGCTGATCCTGGTAATGCCGTTTTTTAAATGCTGATGCTGATGTTAGCTCGATCCTGATGCTACTAATGCTTATGCTGATGCTGGTTTATGTAACAAAATTAGTTCCCTGTACTGTACATGGAAAACGTATCGAATACTCTTTAGATATTAGGAATATAATAGGGCTAAAAAATACATTGAGAATGATGTCCAATGCAGCTGGAATAAAAGATCAACATCGAAAGGCGCAGTTATTTATTATGTATTCATTTAATTGACATAGAATTGACTTAAAGCAAATATGTTGTTTTTTTTTTTTTACTTATTTAATAATCAATAACTGTTTTGAATTAACAGCTACATGTATGTGTAGACTGCCCGAAGCATTAAAATGCTTTCAAAGTAGTATATTTGATTCCGAAATGAATTAAAGTTTATTCGAGAGTTACGTAATTGAGTTCAGCCAATTTATGTAGAGGGTTATCTTGGCTGTCACTTGATTTCGTTGGTCAGGTGACAGAAAATTGTGGTATTTTTTTTAGGTGTAACAACAAAATTGCTTCGGTGCAGGTGATCAATACAATTATTATTGACCTTTTGTTTCATAAATGATTTCACGTATCCTAGTGTGCCGAAAATGGGCTTGGGAAAAGTCATGACATAACTTCTTTACGAAATATTTCATAGTATTTTCAACTTAACGACACATTTGAAGGTATTTTCTACTCTGTATTGTAATCTATATTAAAACAAAGCTATTACATGATTTTCCGCAACGACATTAGTTACAGAACAAATTGATTGTAGGGATTTTCACAAAAATTTAAACCAATACCTATTAATCACTTGCACTATACTCTTTTATACAATTCAATAAATTCTACCTTTAACCACAGATGTATTACGCCATAAAGTCTAAAACCAGCATTCTTTAACATTTTTTCACATCTAGTTTTCATTTCCATTGTAAGGTATCTCCGCATAAATATCATCAGTGATGTTAATGTTACAATGTTGATCTTGCATACGTAAGTGAAATTTAAGAACTTTGTAAGTTTCATATATAATGATCAGTAAAATACTGAATGATATCAGTGTCCCGATTGAAATTGTAATTGCTTTAGAGTATAAGCGGTAATTTTCAATTTTTTCTCTGCAGTAATTTTTATTGTGCTGTAAAGCGATACATTCCAGGATACTGATGAATCTTCGTAGCCTTTGGTTTCCAGAGCATCTGAAAATTAGGAAGGAAATTTCAAAGCAAAATGTCATATCGATGCAAAATGTAAAGTGAGATTAATATATTTTGCGTCAAGATCAGCGCTGAATGTACTAAGGCAAAATGTAATAAAACACCTTTGGGATTATTACATTTTGCTTGACTAAATTATGCTTTGAGGTCAATGCAGAATGTAATAACGCAAAATGAAAATTAAACTTTTTTGGATTATTACATTTTGGGAATTTATTGCAATCAGGTACGTTTTCCTTCCATAAATTTGGATATCTTATCCAAAATATTACTGAATTTCCTGTCTATATAGGTTTAACATTGATCCTGACGCAAATTTATCAAAATAAAATTGCATAATCCTTGTTAGTACCATAACAGAATGAAAACCATATTTTCGAATTTTTTTGAAGTTTTCTTATTTTAAATTATTAATATTCATTACTTCAATATATATCAAATAGGATTTAATTTTATATATATATTTTATGTTCAAGCCCTTCTGTTATAATTTATTGTAAATTCTTTAACGTGTTGCACTTCGAAAAATGGTTTCTCCCTGACCTTGGAGGAATGATGTTTTTATTACAATACTGTGATTTATTTATTGAATAAAAGTGATATTCTGTCACAGTGTGAAAGGATATCAAAGTAAGTACAAAATAATTTCTGGCCTCTCATAAGATATAGTAACTTAACCATAGAGACTAAAACTGCCAATTTCTTCCCAATTATGTTGCTAAAATCAATGTAATTGAATTGTTTTGTTCTGTGGATATCGGTCTGGGTACCTCAATCGGCAGAACACCTGACTAGTGATGCAGGGATCCCGGGTTCGATTTCCGGTCCAGTTAGACATTTTCTCCTTTCCTATTAGAGATTTGGTGCCGTTGACCACCCTGGACATGCAGGTGAAAGTCCTGCCAGGGGCAGTAGAACTTGGGTTGTGTCTTCGAGGGTGAAGAGAATTTAAGGAGGAAGGAATGTAATGGTTTGCACCGTAGATATGCAGGGGTCCCGGGTTTGATTCCCGGAACCATACATTTTCTCCTTTCCTGTTTCACTACAATGTTTTCAATCTCATAATTGCTAAGCTATGTGGTCTCAATCACTCAACTATTACGTGACAGCTTATAACACTGTATTTAGAAAAGACAGAGGCAAACAGAAATCAATGAAACTATAATTAACAGAAAATTCAATGTTGTGTAGTTAACGTTGTATATGGGATTTTTTTTATATTTTACTTGTGTTTCAAAAAATACTGCCCCACTCGTGAAATAAATTCCATAACCAAGTACAAAACATTGAATATCCTTTATGCCTCTAGTAACACATGCTATTATTTCAATTGGTAATAATGAAATGTGAGTAAATTTGAACACAGAATGTTAGGAACACAATCTGTGAACATACGTATATTTATATTTTTAATACTATGTAGTATTGGCAGATTTTTGAAACATCTAGAAATGTTATTTGAATCAGTTTACAATGATATAAGAATTTTGTATTGAATCTATAGAGAGTATAATACCATATTACAATAACCTCGATGCAAAAAGTTATAACGCAGAATGTAATAATCAAAAAAAATGTTGTTTTTTTTTTGTTTTTGTTTTTTTTACATTTTGCGTTATTTCGATCTGCGTTGACTTCGACGTTAAATGTAACAAGCATTCTGAGAGTATTGCATTAGCAATACTAGTCCCCTACCGGCAAGTGTAATCTGGTTCCCGTTAAGAATTGAAAATGTCATAATTCCGTCAAAAATCAATGGAGCAGAACGAAATGCAAACTTGATCTATAACTAATGAAGGTAAAGTCACATACCAAAAATCAGCTCAATATCTGAAAGCGTTTAGAAGAAAACTGCGGAAAACCCCTAACAATTGAAAAGGCCATAATTCCGTCAAAAATCAATGAAACGAAACGAAATGCAAACTTGATCTGTAACTCATCAAGATACACTCACATACCAAAAATCAGCTCAATATCTACAAGCGTTTAGGAAAAAAGTGTGGAAAACCAAGTGGAACAGACTGTCAGACAGACAGAGGGACAGACGGACCGACAGACAGACAGACAGACGGACAGACTCAGAGGAAACCTATAGTCCCCTCCGGTTTCACCGGTAGGGGACTAATAACCCAAACGTATGTTAAAACATTCTGCGTTAATTCAGTCTGTGTTAACTTCAACGCAAAATGTAAAAACCTCAACAGAAATTATCCAAAAAAGTTGTTATAATATTTTGCGTGATTACATTCTGCGTTAACTTGACGCAAAATGTTGAAATCTCAATTTATTATATTTTAGGTCGCTATTATATTTTGCGTTGTAACAGAGCATACCTTATATTTCTGAAATCATTTGCATTTTTCCCCTATATATATCAGAGAAAATGGATGTTGTTTTTGCAAATATTTGTCAGTTCTTGCCCCTTATGATGATATAGGTGGCGCACGACACGTTTCGGTTCATAGTTACTTCCGGTTTCGCTTCGATTTCGATAACATCAGAGTAGTCATAATAAACATCAAATGCCCACTTGCTGTTGTGTGCCTGGTTGTTCCACCAGGGGAGGATTAAGCTTTCCAAAGGAAGAAAGGATAAGAAAGCTTTGGATTCGAGCCATTCGACGAAACGATGAGGATATTACATATAAACATTGGACGCCACAGCCATTCAGTGTTGTGTGTCACAAACACTTTCGTGAGGAAGACTTCACCTCCGAAACACAGCACGGTTAGTAAGATTATTTGGCTTCATTTTTAGTTGCTTAATTATATTTTGTCTTACAACATAATTTGTTTATAGTTCATAACAGCTGTGTAATAACGCGACGGATACACATGAAAATTTTACTTATATCTATATCTGCTATATTAATACAGCAAAAATCAAAGACTTCATTGAAACTTTTTTTTTATTAAATGACAAATCAGACTGAGAATTTGGCCATAGAGATGATGCTTTTATATAAGACGTAAACCTTTATAAATATAATGCAAATATACATACAATAATATTTACTTCTGTTACACATGTTCATAGTTGACACTGAAACAGCTGATATGACGTAAAGAATTTCAATGATTAACAGTTTATCATTTTTACATTTGCATGATTTATTACGAATTATCTCCATTTATTTTTACATGTTGACAAGTGCTTTTCTTTTCCATTACCAGCGCAGTATCCTAATATTAAACAGTTTGATATTATCAAAATATGCAATGGAGTGGTCAATCTTGTGAAATATATTTTGAAAAATACCAAGTTTGCTATTTCATGGCTATTTTGTTATGTCATAATTCATCAAGATGTGGTGAGGAAATAGAGTCATTCTGCAGTCATGCTCTTTTGGAAGTTCCTGACAAGTGGATTAGGAAGTCACCACTGGATACGATAAGCCTTATAATACATATATCTTTTATTAGATTTTATACATTTTGGACTAAAATTTTTAAACATATCCTGATATATCATGTTTTTTTTTTCTCCAAAACATTTTCATTATGTAGTAAACAATAAAATATTTTTGATAACTTGATAGGCACTGAACCACTAAGAGGGCAGAGAAAACCTGATGCAGTCCCTTCCATCTTCCCTTGGACCAAGTCAAAGTGGAGTTATGGTGTTGATGAGAGGAGCAAGAGAGTACTTGCCCGTCGTGCCAAATTGGAGAAAGATGACCGAGAAAATTCGGAAATGGAGACAGAAATGGTTTCAGATGTTTGCAATGTGTATGCAGTGGGCAACAGTGTAGAAGTTGAGGATGAAAAGTCTTGCTTCAGTGATAATGATATTGAGATAAGTGCCCCTGTTGCACCTGTTTTTGTAGATTCATCATGTCAAACAGCAAAATCGCCAATCATGTGTATTGAAAATTTCATGTATGATGATGAAGGCATCATGTTTTATACAGGGTTGAGTTCCTACACAGACTTTTTACATGTACTGTATAGTCTTGGTGAAGCAGCCTTTCATCTCAATTATATTTATAATCAGGTTCAAAATATGTCCATTGAAAATCAGCTCTTTTTGACACTGATTAAGTTGAGGCAACATAAGCCCAATTTTGAATTAAGTAGACTATTTTCAATATCACAAACAACTGTTGAAAATATTTGGATTACCTGGGTCAATTTCATGTCAAGACAGTGGAGGGAACTGAATTTCTGGCCAGACAAAGACCTGGTCTCCTTTTTCTCCCCCTCTGATTTTTACAGTAAATTCCCCTCCACACGAGTTCTGCTTGATGGAACTGAGATTCCTGTAAAGAAACCTAAACCACCCATTGCACAACAAGCAACCTTCTCTACATATAAAAATAGAAACACTGTCAAAGTACTTGTAGGCTCAACTCCAGGGGGTTTAATTTCATATGTGTCTTCTGCTTATGGAGGGTCTGCAAGTGATAGACAGCTTGTTGAACGGAGTCCTTTGGTAAGTACTGACTTATTTGAACCTGGCGATTCTCTTATGGCAGACAAAGGATTCAATGTCCAAGATTTGTTTGCTCCTAAAGATGTAAGTGTAAATATTCCTTCATTTTTTAAGAAACAAAACAGAATGTCAGGAAAGACAGTTTTACGTGATCGCAGAAGAGTTCATATTGAACGGTTGATAGGGTTAGGAAAGACATACAAAATTCTTAAAACACCCTTAAATACAACCGAGACAAAATTAGCCAGTGAAATTTTATTTGTATGTTTCACACTCTGTAATTTCAAAAAATGTATTGTTCCCAAACATGCATGATTTTGTCTTCAATGAAAATGAATGAACTGAAGTTGGTTCACAGAGTCAATAACTATGATAGGACATGGTATATGTTAAAACATTTTTAATGGAAAGTTTTTATACTTTGACAAAACATATTCAATTTGTGCAGTCTGGTTGAAAAAAAAAATTCACATGCTTATCTAATGAACTTCTTTTATTGATAACAAGGTGGTAAAAATTATAATACATTTACACGTACTACTTTAATATTACCCTAATCTAACCAATGGATTGTCAGTTTGTTTATTTATTTATTAATTCTCAATTAGTTGCAAGTATTTCTACAACTTAGTCTCATAGCTAGTTACATAGCCATGTGAATAGATTTTGAGGTACATGATCAATGTACACATAGAGAGTATAACTATAACTGTATGAACATGTACCCAGTGTAAGTTTCTATTTACAACATATAAAGAAAAAAAAAACTGTTCATGTGTGGCAGTGCCTATAGGTCCATAGATGTCATTGTTAACAACTTAAATTTTAGTTCATTTTGTGGTCATGGTAATAAAAGTTCTTTAGAACAGCAGTCTTGAAGTATGTGTCAAAAAATGAAATTGATTTCTGCAACATTCTGTCAATGAATGCTTGGTCTCTTTGAATTGAGATAACTTTAAGATCTTTCAGTGTGTAAACAACTAAATAACAGCATGTTTTGTTTGAACAGAAAAGTTGCCCTTGAATTTGATAGAAATAGTCATGAGTATTGTCTACCTCTAAACATCCATCAACATTTTTTAAATACGTGACAGTCTCCCCTGATATTTTATTGTATTTTGCATGGAAGGGGCATTTAACTTCAATAAGTGTACTTTGGTCCAAGATGGCATCAGGTGAAGAAGCTATAAAAGGATGCAACTTTGAAACAAATATTCCACATTTTGAGGTTTTAACATTAAATTTTTCCTCAAACTTTTTTATTGCCACTGACTCATAACATCTACCATGCAAAATAGCAGGTACACGAATTTCTGGCATATGCTTTGTTAAATTTTCAGCCAGCTTTAAAAAATCAGTTTTGTCAGTAGCCTTGCAAATTCTGCCAAAGTTGGAAGAATGAATTCTCTTTCGTCTCTCATCTCGCCAGATAGCACTTTTATTTTGACCGCGTGTTTGCTCTTCTAACTTAACAATATCCTCATCTGAAATATTTGTTATATTCATGTTTTGTAACCATATGTATGACAATGGATGACTTAAATAGTCATGGTCTTTTTCTAACCCAATTGTGTTGGCAAGTGGGAAGATTTGTGAGACTGCTAAATCACTAATGTTGGGATGATTTAGCCAGGCATTTCTGAAGGTATCTGGATATCCTGGCATATTGCGATATGCTCTTGGTCTTGGATCATAACTAACATCCACTTCACCTGCTAAAGGCAAGTCATTTGCCTTTATTGGACTGCCTTTGTACACTTTGGTATGATGGAAAGTTTGAAGGTTCTGAGTGCATGTCTCCTCGGTTACAATGTCTCCACTTTTACAAAACATCTGTAAACTGAATAACACAACACATACATGCTTACATGCAGCAGTTGGGCCCATGCCCACAGCACACTCGCACTGACTTTCCACCATGCACCCATCCATATCAACACATACATCCACTTTATATGACACACTCTTCTTCATCTGTGCCTTGCATTCTGCCTTCACATAATAAAAGTTATTTTCAGCACAGAGTCTCACATACTTTAGAAACTTGCTCTCATATATGTACATCACATTGCTATCTACACTTTTATTCATTCTTTCCAGAAATGCTTTCACTGCCTCTTCTCTCACTCCTACTATCTGAGTATCTTTGTTGATATCTTTAAACTTTTCATAACCAGGCACTTGCATACAATACTCTCTCTCTACTCTTTCTGCAGAACCAAAATTTGAATTTCTGTCGTAAGCTTCAAGTCTGAAATATGTTGAAAGGGAAAGACTCATGAATGTATTTACAGCTTATGTGTTTTTAAAAATAATTGTTACATATTTTTAAAGTTACTGCAATATTTTTTATGGTCTAAACAGAGAGGTTTCTCATCAATAATACTCTCTCCCTTTCTATTTATCTATCTATCTAAGCCTATCTATCTATATAGATACTAGGCAAGTAATGCATTACCATGACATTTAGCATTACCCCAAGCCTGATACTGGCCTACTAGGTGCACAGGCCTCTGAATTTCTATCAAAAAGCCGTTATATGATTGATTAGAGTAATATATATACCCCCTCTATATATAAATGTATATAAATATATAAATGTATTTATATACAGAGGGAGTATATATATAACTCTAATCAATCATAAAACGGCTTATTGATAGAAATTCAGAGGCCTGTGCTAGGTGATAGGCAGTCGGGTCACAGTAATGTTACGTGTATACAACAAGGCCATTTTTAATTTAAATTATTATACGCATTGTACAGATGATCTAAGATGTATTTGACGTCAAAAACTGACTGGAATTTAAAAAAAAAATGTAGATAGTACAAATTATAATTGAACTCACTAAAATCTACATAAAATATGCTTTTGGAGAACTTTTATTGAAATTACGAAGAATATCAGGTACCGATATCGTCTTAATCACGATTCTGTGTACGACAGAGAAAATTATGGCTAAGAAACTGCTCGCAAGTATACCTTTCAACCAACTCTCTTTTGCGACCGGAAATGCGAGCATTTCGTTTCCGTAGCTCTTTTCTAAGTGTGGGTAGATCCCACGATCCGTAATCAGCCATTATATCTATAAAAATTAAAGCAAACGAGCAAGGTCTACGAGGTCGAAATTACGTTGACACTCTCTAAAATTGAAGGTACGAATAGTCATGAACTTAAACGTGTTGTGCGCCACCTATAATTCAGGGAAGACAATGTGCAGTTTTATTTGCAATTAACGTTATTTTTTTTTTTTTTTTTTTTTTTAAAAAAGTGTTTAGGAATAAATTTTCAACAAATCTGAAATGATTTGAGATGATATATTTAATTGTATTTTAGACAGTAATCAAATTATTATGTTGATTATTAAAGCCGTGTTTTATATAGTTCTATATCTTCTCTGGTTTATTTCTTATAACCCATCTACAAATGTCATATTTGATTGGAAAGCTTTAATTGGTTCCTGTCATTCACCTTTATTTCTACTACCCATAATTCTTTGCTGAAAGTCCTTTACGACTTTCTTCTAGAGAGTTCAACAATTTCGAACCTGCTATCTCTTCATTTCCAGTGATATGAAGTGGTTTACACTGGATGCCCATTCTCGTTATATCCAGCAACAAGACCTTTACGCATTTTCTTTTTAATTGTCAACACTTTAAATTAAAGCACGCTTTTTGATAGGTTTTTCTCACAATTAAAAACATATAGACAAATATTTTGCAAAAGTTTCGAATATTATTATATCATTATATGTTCATTTAAAAAATCTTAAATTTTTTTCACGCAAGAAACCAATGCTCTGTAAAAATTTGTTTAAGTTCTCTGGTTCCTAAAAAAAACAGTCTAAATTTATATAACATTAAAGACAACATACGAAGAATTTTTATCAGAGTAGATTGCATGTCTTTAGATTAGATGAGTTAAAAACAGGAAATTGAATTTTTTTTTTTTTTTTAAATAAAATTATAAATATGCTGTTACTTTTTAAAAACCATATTAAATTTCAAATCATTCCCTCTTTGGTTTTTACATTTGAAAGACCATGATTATATCTCAGTTTTTGACAAAACATTATGGGTGAGATATGCAATGTTCCGAATGCCTTGGAATGTTCAGGTTCTTCCCTTATTTTAAGATTTTTTACCTGAAAGAAATTAATTCATTTTTGTATCATAGAGATATCAGTAAAATATTTACCTATTGTTTGCAAGCAACCGCTGACATGATTGCAGATTGCTTCAGAACACGAGTATTTTAAAGTGCAAAGAGGCCCATACGATCTGTCGGGGCAGATACGTTTGCAGTTTTGTCCAAAATATCCAACTGGACACTCTAGAGTAATATTAAAAAGAAATGTGAAGATAACAAACACCATCATTCTCAAAAGTCAATTTAAACAATACAAATTATGAACACTCTTACAACAGAGGTTGGATCAGGTGCCATGGCGGAATAAGCATTCTTTGCCAACCGGTCACTCTTTGTCTTGATCAGTAATCGGAAAATCGGTAAATAATTCAGTGTAAAAATAATGGCTAAAAATTTGTATGAAAAACATTAGTCATCATTCTACCTAAATATAGATTGAATTTGCATACACGGTCATTGTATTGACCATAGAATTTGCAAAATGTTGACTTTAAACGAGACTGCTGATATCATTGTATCATCGACTTATTTTTCAATAGCCAGCTTCGCTTTAGAAATTGTTCATACTTAGAACGTGCTCTTGCTTATCGAATCAATTGGGAGACATATCCTTACAGAGGACATAATAGTATATTCCTACATTAATAAGGAAAGTCGACAATAGAAATGTTGAAGTCATCAAGTTTATTATATAAAGTTTCATTGTCAGTTTGCCATCAATGTCTTCCTAGAGTAAAACATCCAAATATGAAATATGACTCTGTGGTGTCTTTTGTTTCGAGTTCAATGGGATTTATCGAATCAAGGAATGGAAATAAATGTTACTAACTGATAGAACGTCGTCAATATATTTAAATGTCGAATTGAAGGTCACCTCAAGAGACTTTTTTCCATGTAGAAGTTTTTTGAATAATTCTGCTTCATGTGAATAATAAAACAGATCTGCTAAAAAGTACCTCTTGTAATTCAAACAGATTGCCGGAAGACCTGGTCTCCGAAAACCACATAGAAATAGTCAATGAAAAACTCTAAAATATTTTTAATATCAACCAAAGTGGCACATTTTATTGTTATATATTGGTTTTGGAAAAAAAATCTGCTTTCAAATTCTCTAAAAATTTCTTGGTTTTTTTAAGTATCCACTTATGATTAACACCACTTCTCGAATGTGTTATTGAACAGTACTCCAGAAGTTTCTCCTTCACTGCTCTAAATATTTTTGTGAGGAATAAAGAAAGATGCTTGATAGACGATTTACCAGAACAGGCAATAAGGATTTTTGTAAAAAAAAAAAATTGTAAGGATTTTTTATGACGTTTAGGAAACCATCATTAGTATGGTAACCCGAATTCAATTTGGATTTTGAAACAGTGAATAACTGTCAAACTGGCTGAAGCAGTGAATAACTGTCAAACTTAGATTCCTGAAGACCACTTACATGTAAATGATCTACACAACCCCAAACCCTCACTTTGCAAGTGCAAAAATTAAAAAAAAAATATGCTAAATATTTTTCAGATTTTTTTTTCTTAAATATTTTCTAGCATTGCAGAAAATAGGATATTAATTCAACCTACCTTTACATGTGTGATTGACAAGATAATAATTGTAGCAGCAGCTTGGTACCCCACTTTCATTAATGCTGAATTCGTAGAAAAATCTTTTATAAATAAACATGCATTTTTACATATTATCGACTAATCAAATATCATAAAATTTTCATCACTATACGTACCTTATATTAAAATCTTTTTCAGCATCCATGGAGAGGGATATAAGGTAAAGGGCAAAACCGAAATAATAAATCGTAATAATATCAGATAATGAATACTTTCACTCTGGTAAAAATGTTTAATAAAACAAATGCGGAAGTGTTCTAAGTAATCAAAGGTCATTGCGCAGCACAGTTGATTCGATACGCAAGAGCATGCTCTACGTATGTACAATTTCTATAACGAGGTAAATTATTGACAAATAAGTTGATGAAACAAGAATATCAGCGGTCTCGTTTAAAGTCATCATTTCGTAAGTTCTATGGTCGATACAATGACCTTGTCAGCAAATACAATTTATCATTGAGTCAAATGCTGACTGACGCTTTTCATACTAATTGTTAGGCCATTATTTACACACTGAATTGTCGACGGATTTTCCCGTTATTTCCCGATCATGACAAGGAGCACACGGCGGGTGTGACCGGTCGGCAGGGGATGCTCACTCCTCCATGGCACCTGATCCCACCTCTGATGTTTGGAGGTCCGTGTTTGCTCTGCTCTTATTTTGTATTGTATAATGGACTTTTGAGCTTGAATACTGTTCGTTTTCTTCATATATTTCACAGTTAAGGCTGCAGTAAGGAGGCGGGGCCTAATTTTTACGGGAAATGCTTACTATGAAATCACACAAAAATATAAGTTCTTCAAATTACCACAAAATGAAATGATTTGCTATTTTAAACTGTTGAATAGCTTTAAACTTCATCAATACTAACTAGTGCATGCAATATTGTCGTTGGTTAAATCCCACACAGCAATATATAAACAATTCACTGATTGCAATGCACTTGTCAATGTGACGTCATATAGTAAAATTTGACGCAGTTTGTATGCAGTGAGAGGCGGATCAAGTTATATTTATACAATGAAAAATGTATTTTGTAATTAAATAAAATATTAATTGTAGATATATAAGAGGCCATTAACTTGGATGCGATGTCTATTTTATGATTTTGTTCATATACTTCCCGTACATTTCCTAGACAAGCGATACTGCCGTATATTTGTATGCAGATTCATTGAAGGATAGTGGAAGGGTCGTAAAAAATCGATATATTGCAAGGGCATGCCCTCAATGAATTATGACAAGCTTTTACACATAAACTCAAGAAGCATGAAGATATTTGAAAAGTGCTGCGAACCTTTTGAAATCTTGCAAATGAATTAATTATGTCTATATTTAATGTACTTGACCAGCAAAATATTCAATATACGGTCTAACAAATGTAATTTTAGCAATTAGATAGTAGAATCTATATAGGTTTGCAGCACTTTTCTCAAACTACAAAGAGTGTTGAAAATAATTATATGTTAAACTTAGACTTTTAACTTGGTTATGCCCTTGCAATATTAGAATTTATAGATGACCTCAATACTTCAGGTATATTTGCTAAAATCACATGACTGCCACATCACGTGACAAGTCTAAATAAGAAATCTAATCGTCCTCAACATGTAGTTTTCAACCACATTGCATTTGTCCGATAATAGTAAAGTCCTGAAAAGAAACGCCCATCCTTGTAAAGAATGTATTTTCTATCTAAAAAATTCGCCGATATTTCCATTTGGCACTTTAACTGTACTGCGTGATTTGCTTAAATAACGGAAATTATTTATTCTGTACGAGGGTTGTTCGGAAAGTTCGCGGACGATGTCAATCTTCGTTATACTATCTTCACAAAATTTAAAATCAGCACATTATTATGTATTAAAATTTTCATTTTGTTGATGTGTTAAGTTTTATTCTATGTAGTTTAATACAAGTCATGTTTTTTTTTTTTATTTTAGAATCAGCATGTTTGGTAACCACGGAGCAGACTCAACAACATTGTAACGTCAAAAACATAGCGTTTTTATTGCGTAACTGTGCTTTCACAAGATCAGCAACTGTGAAGCGCCTAACTCTCACCATTACCTTACTAACTTTTTAACGTTTTTGAACAGATTTAAACCGATAATCCGTTTCCTCACAAATCGTACTCGTCTAATAAAGAGTCTCAATTATTCAAGTACCGCCTGTCCCATGTACACACACATGCATGGCTCGCTTTTGACATATTTTCTACTTCTTCCAGCATTTTGAGAGTTTTTCTGGAGTTTTTCAGAGTACAACACGAAATTGTATCGTTAACTGCTGCTCCGTGACATTATACGACGTCATCTTTTTTTTTTCCTTTTTCAATGAGAATGTCTATCTTCTGAAATTGATTTCTTTTCAACGAAGCAATCATTATCATTTGGAATATGAAACGATGTAACAGTTCTTAATTTGAACGTGTAGGATTTTTCTGTTTTTGCGCAATTTTACAGAGGACATTATTTACAGAGGACATTATTTAGTGTATTGATTGAAAATTACGAAATTTTGACCTGCATCGCGATCCGACACTAGCTTTTTTTAAATTCTAAATAAGTTTGAAATAAATCACGATATTCTAAAATTTATTTATACACTTCATTTGATTTTTTTTTCTTGAAATATTTCTACCAAGTTTGGACATAATATGACGTTTAGTAAAAAGTTATGACAAAAGTCCGCGAACTTTCTGAGCAACCCTCGTATTTAGCCCTAATTTATTTGTATACAACTTGAAAACGTTGTAAACATTAAACACTAAGTACCAATGGAGCGGTCAATCTTTTTCTAATCTGACCATTGTCGCCGAAAATATTTTACGGTTCTCCTCTTACTTGTTTAGGATTGTGAGACTGTAAAATGTCATACACATATATAAAAAGAATTAAACATTATTACGGCATAGTTCCAATAGATGTATATTTTAGATATCTCCAAAACTATGTTTGAAAGCAAGAAGAATAACTTTAGATCATGGGATTTGGAGACTGTTGGGTATTTATCAAAGCTTCATGTAATTTACTGTGTTTAAATTTCAATTATTGTGATACATGATAAAACATAGCAAAATTAAACTAAATCTATATTTATGCTGGGGATTTCATTTTCTCATGTTTCTGCATTGATTTTAGTATATAAATGTAAACGTAGAAATTTGGGAATTTTTATGCTATTTTTCACATTTTTTAATCTAAAATGGAAGCTTTTCTGTCTTTCAGAAACTTGATAAAAATACATTTCACGCGCATTCGCGTTAGCGGAAAAACATGTACATGAGCTCCAGTACACTAGCAACACTTCAGGTCATACAGGGGATATTTTTCTCACTGAAAATTAAGCATATTCCATGTCTTTGTTCAAGTTTTAGATTCGAGCTTCAGTATATGCTCAGATCCACTTTTAAATAAACTTATTTTTTCACTATTTCAGCGTATTCTTCTAACCATATTTCATATACATTTATATACAGTCCCACTCTATATATTATGGAGAACCAGAGTGTGAAATAGACAAAACTGTAAAAGTGTAATCACAGTATACATTCAATAGCTCAATGATTGCCTGTCAATACTATTCACACTGTTTATATGTTCATTTAAAATGGCAGTTATACATGTATATCATAGTCTTCAGACAAGCATGGAGAAAACATTGTCGAGAATTTTTATAATACCGGTAGTTTTAAATTCCAATTGTTTTTACCTTCAATTCTATATAATTCCAATCTTAATTTTATTTATTGATTTCCAATGTTTTGATTGGACGAGAACAAATTCAAGAAAAAATTTACACATCGATAAATTCTCAATCAGAACTACTTTCTTGACCTAAGCTTTTATTGTAAAAAAAAAAATGAAACAAATCGTTACTTCTATTGTGTTTTAGCAAAACAATGACAGAAACTTGAAATTAAATAAAAACAAAACTGACGACATATAGGACTGACAGACGGGAATATTATGTTTATGTCACCGTCAGATCAAGAGTGTGAATTTCAATATCTCTGAAGTCATATTCTCGACGTTCCTAATAGGCCTACAAAACAAATCAGCTCATTTCTCGGTAGCACTGTGATAGGAAAGTGAAACGTACCTTAGACTCTTGCCTTATTAGCATCAAATTCATTTTTTTACATCCTTTATTCTGTCCCGTCTTTGAACAAACCAGAGCAAATCAAGGTTATCCTCGGTCTGCTACTTTCGGTTTAGAGCGTCTGTCGTTATGTCAACATGGTCAAGGACGAATTCTTTTGAAGTTTACTTGCATTCACGATATTTGTTGATTTAAACAATATTCGAAGAGTTTTTATATGCTTATTTTATTTAATGTTTTGACAATTAAAGTCGAACTTTATCGACGTTCATCTCGATTGTGATTCATTTCCACATCGCGGCATAAAGTATTCCTGTACAGAAATAACAGATTGTATGGAGGATTCAAAGAGAAATAATTTTAAAACTTCGTAATTGGAATCATAAGATGTAAACGTTCTTTTTTCAGAATTTATCGATGTGTATACTCGTGCCTTTGTACTCGCAAACTTTACATAAATGTGCTTCGCACTTTATTCAGTTTGTGAGTACAAAGGCACGAGTATACACATCGATAAATTCTGAAAAAAGAACGTTTAATCCTATAGTGAATGAAATATATGGAGATATGGAACAGTATTCAAGCTCAAAAGTCCATTATACAATACAAAATAGGAGCAGAGCAAACACGGACCTCCAAACATCAGAGGTGCTAACAATTATGACCTAACAATTAGTATGAAAAACGTCAGTCAGCATTTGACTCAATGATAAATTGTATTTGCTGACAAGGTCATTGTATCGACCATAGAACTTACAAAATGATGACTTTAAACGAGACAGCTGATATTCTTGTTTCATCAACTTATTTGTCAATAATTTACCTCGTTTCAGAAATTGTACATACGTAGAGCATGCACTTGCGTATCGAATCAACTGAGAGATATATACCCCGTATACAGGTGATGAAGGTATATTGCTGCATAAGTAAGGGAAGTTGACGATTGAAAAGTTAAAGTCATCACGTTTATCATAAAGCTTGGTTGTTAGATTACCATTAACGTCTTTTTCAAGTAAAATATCCAAATATGAAACAGATGTGTCAGACTCTGTGGTATTTTTTATCTCAAGTTCACCAGGATATATCGTATCGACATAAGAATGAAAATAGCCATTATTAATTGACAATACGTCGTCGATATATCTAAATGTCGAGTTGAACGCCATAGCAAGTGTTTTCTTCTTTTCACGTACAAGATTTTGGACAAATTCTGCTTCATATGAATACAAAAAAAGGTCTGCTAATAACGGGGCGCAATTGGTACCCATAGGAATTCCAATAGATTGTTGGAAGACCTGGTCTCCAAAAACCACATAGATATTGTCAATCAGAAACTCAAGCATCTTTTTAATGTCAACTTCAGAGTACTTGTGTGTACAATCAGAATGTTTTTTAACAAAATAATTTTGCAAATGACCAATGACAAGGTAAGTATATTTACGAGTTCCAATCGAATATTTGTCAGATCTAAAGTGAGAAGGTATAAATAAATCTTGTGTATGCATGCAACAGCTGACATGTTTGCAGTTTGCAGCAGTACATAAGCATTCTGAACTGCACATATATATTTGTACGCTTTGTCGCTGTATTTTACTAGAGCAGCAGTACCCAAAATATCCGACTTGACACCCTAAAGTAAATCCGTAGTAATGATTATTGTAAAATTGTTATTATATATACCTACTCAGCATTGCAAGCATTTACAGGCATTGAAGAAAGGAATGCAATGTGACCCCAGATAATAAAATGAATCATAATTATTATCAGATGATTAATGCGTTCATCGTTTTCAAACAATGTTCCACAATGATACACGGAAACGAAACATTAATTTTTTTTCTGCACGGAAAAAACAAACTTCACAATTTCCGATTTCCTTAATTTTATACCTGATTAGATTGACAATATATTAAACAATGCTTATACAACCACGCATGTATTAAGTACCAGATAGATCTGGATCTGGGTGAATCGTAAAAAAAATTTATCTATAAATAATAAATTGAAACTTAATTTCACAGTTTCATTAATCATATCTTCAGTTGGTAATGCATGTAGATGTAATTAATGATCTGTACAATAACATGTTTCTCCTAATCTAAATAAAAATGGACAAATATTTTTTTCTGTAAGGTTTTAGCGTGTAAATTCTCTCTCTCTCTCTCTCTCTCTCTCTCTCTCTCTCTCTGGTCATCTGCATATCACAGATGATATTCTTTCTTTAATTCAATACAATGATAGAAAAGGGAATTTAAAATTAGATAAGATTAACAATTCCCTGCCGAATTCTTCATTTATTGGGAGTCCTCGATAATTCAAAATCGATGCAAAACCGCACGTGTAAGTAGTTGAAATTTTCTAGTAATGAAAGTGCTAACTGTCTTAGTGCAGTTATCGACGAATAGTTTTGCCCTTATCTACAAATCTCCACAAGGTTCAGTACCCTAGGTCTAGAAAATAGTATTCTTCGCTTCCGGAGAAGTAAATTAACTTTATGTATCTCGCAGAGAATAAGATAGAAATAAATTGTCCTTAATTTCCGGATTCTATAGGCGTTTGTTGGCTAAGAAAATTCAAGCATATTTAACATTAATCTGATAATAATATTTTAAAAATCTTTCACCAATTGCTAGTATATAATTGCAACTTCCTAACATTACGATTTGCTATCTGTAAAAAAGAGCAATAATAATCTTTTAAAAAAGGTGTTTTTAGTAAAGACATAGTTATGGCAATGTTTATCATGATTTCTGTTACTTGGTTTGAAAACAGATCAAAGGAACAAATGTACATTTCCTTAGATCATCCCAAGATCCATTCCTTGAACTGATGACTTATAATTGAACTTTCACGTATATATGTCACTTTTATATGTCTGATTGTTTGAATTGATAGAAATATATTTTATTTAGTAAACTTTTCTTTTACTTGACCAGAATTTTGACATATTTGCTCTTTTTAAGAAAAGACTTTCTGATTTCTTTTTTAAAAATATTAAACTGCATATGGTTAAATGTAAGAAGACGAAAACAAGCACCATCACATTCTCCGAAACATAATTTGATTAAATATTCTTTGAAGAAAACCTTTAACGAAAGAATCAACATTCTCAAAGTAAAATATGCATTTTTCCTTTGCGAATTGACTTTTAGGTATCCTGAATTTCATCAAGTAGTTAAATAATGATATTTACAAAAATTGTTTTTAAAGCCTTAATTGTAAATTAATCATACACTTTATCTGACCTTCTTTAAGTTCAGTAATTTGAAAAAGAAATATGTATTAGAGAAGAATGGTTTTAAAAACAGTTTCAATAGCAACATTCGCTTAAGAGCCTTACAATTAAATGCAGTAAATTAAGCATGTAGCGTTTTCGAACTATTTTAATTAACATTTAGTTTATTACATTTTCAATTTGATTTGAGGCATTTCCGCATAAACATCGACAGTTATGTTAAACGGTTGCTGTTGTGTTTATATTAAAACTTACGATACTTTTCGAAAGTTTGAAAAATATACTCATAGTGATAAAGAGAATAACTCTAGATATAAAAGTCCAAACTTGTGAAATACACTTGTAACTGCTTTTTAAGATTAATTAATGACTTTATTACATTTACGATGCTGTAGTTTTCATGTGCTGAAAATAAATACATTCTTAGATTGTAGAATTTTTTTCAAAGCTTCAGAATCAATAAAAGGAAATTGACTGTATTTATTATTTTAACATTTAACTTTAAAGTTTAAATACCGTCAACAACCACCAAGAGTATCATAAATCTACCGTAAAATATTGCGCTACCTTATCAGACATAATGATGCTGTGGAAATCAAATGTCTGCTTAGTGTTCTCTGACTCTTTTGATACATCGTTCCATATAGACTGACCATCGCTCCTGGCTGTTTACGCTCTCTTGTGCGGTACAGGCGGATCACTGTGCCTCTAGGACATCCATTATTTTTTGTAGTCTGCTAAGAACTGCCATCAAAATTATTAGCATTAGTCCAAGGTTGTTCTTTCCGTGCAAGCCGAATAAAATTAGTGAATGACGTTCAAATAAGGGGCACTATTATGTGTATAAAAATTTACGGAAGCGCTTAAAAGTGTGATTGTATTGAATTTAGAAATACTTCAAAGTCTTCTGCAACCCTGGTCTGGAAGTCTCAAGCTTCAAAAATGTCGACTGCTCTACGCTTTATAGTTTTATTCAGGCGACGCATCAAAAGTAGATAACTAATCAAAAATGTTTATAAGCGTTTTCAAATCATTAAATACAATTTGGTTCTTTAATTGAAAGCAATAGACTCGGAGACAAAAAAAAGTCATATGATATGCCCGAAGAAGAAAATTGTCAATTAAGTCATAATTCTACTTTAAATTCGCAGGGTATAATTTGATACTGTAGAAATTAGAAATTATTGTAAATAAAAGATATGTTAATACCAACTAATTATAACTTCACCACTTAAATTTGTGCTCGTTTGTCCAAAATAGCTATAATACAGAGTAACTTTCTTCCTTAGGCAAATCTTCTAGGGTTTTACCTGCATCACCAGGGTCAACCGCTAATGTCGGTTCGTCCATCTGTCACCTCTGACACTCCGTTACACTTATCAGCTCCCTTATTTGTGTATCTGTATCTCCAATAGTTTCATTTTCACATTATTGTAACTTCTCATATTGGTTTCTTAGTTTTAAAACTTTTCAGAAAAAAATGCTATTTTTAATAGCTACACTGTGTTCCGTATTGTTAATGGAAGTGAAAAAAATAAATACTGATTGTTTAGTTCCTGATCGGGGTCATAAACATGTATATATTCATTCTAGCTGGCACAGACACTATTAATACTAATTGAATTAAGACAGCCATTAGTTTGCTTGTTTGTTTGTTTATTTGACGCCACCACCTGTCCTCGGCACTTACGGCCTTTGAGCAGTGATGGATCTTTTCGCAAAAGCACCTACTGCCAGCTCGGTTTTTACTGTCTTATCCGAAGTACAGGTCTCCACACAATGACTTTTGCTTCAGACTTAAAAATCAATGTACATGTAATATAATGCTAAAGGGTGAAATGTAGGATTTTCTTTGTAATTTAAAACATAATTATTTTAATTAAACTTCTAAATTTCTGCACCCTGAAAAGCAGTGCAGATGACGCGCTCCAGACTTTTATATATTCGTCTTCAATTTGTCTAACTATGTATCTTTTTACTAAGATTCGAGGCAAAATAATCAATTGGATATGCTACACTGCTAAGGCGCACTATGAAGAAATTTAACGGAATATAGAAGTACATAAAAAGATAAAATTTTTAAACTGAATTTATCATAATAAATTTGTTATATTATGACATGAATTTGAAATTAAATGAAATGTCATAGTTAGCTATCCCTCTCTGCATTGAAATTAATTTGGTCACCTGATTTGACAGTCACGTGATAAAATCATACAATGTGTACTGCAATTTAGGTCATATACATATCGCGAGGGTATATCCTAATTCAAATTGAAAATTCAATTAATCATTGGTTTTTTTTTTCATATCTTGTGTGCTGCTGCTTTAAATAGAATTTCTATTTTATTAGTATAGGTAAATTTCAAGTAATTGGACGCCAGCTGAAATATGTGTAAAGTTCTCGATTTCAAGAAAGCAGAATTAACGAAGTTTCTCGGTGTTAAACATGCCATTTCTGTACACAAAGCAAGTTAGAATAAATTCAATACATTCTCGATAATAATTAAATGATGGCATTAAACAACGGTTATGCAGTCGTATTTATTGTTTATAAACATCTGTAAATAATATTCTGTTTGAAAATAAAATGCATTTTTTATTTCGGAAAATATTTGACCCGCCTCTATTTGCAAAAATAATGTTTCAAAGTTTACCATGATGACGTCATGTTGACACGTACGATCAGTGATTTGTTTATTCCTTGTTGTGTGGTATTCATATGTCATTAGCAACAAAAATGAATGCAGTGTTGTTTCCATGTGGATTACTACTCTTTTATAGCTTAAAATCGCAGATACTTTCATTATCTGCTATTGTGAGGGGCTGCTTTTTTGAGTAATTCCACAGTAAACATTTACCATATAAATAAGCACCGTTTCCTTTATGTAGCATTAACAGTGCCGTGTAATAACAAACGTTACAATTATATTTGATATATCCCTCTTATTCATCTTGATTCAGTGCTTGTTACCCTTCCACATTCCGATTTCGTAGAAAAATTTTATCCGCTTTATGTAACTCATACTATATTTCTAGCATGCATGATTCATTCCGAGTGGTGTGATAAATATTACTTCCTTGAAAGTCCTTGTCCATTTCCTTTGTGGTAATAAATAGCATCAGATTATTAATTCATTCGAACTTTATAACCATTACCTTCAAGTAGACTAAAATTGTTTACAACGATGGTCATTTCGTTCAAATATATTAAAGGACAATATTTTCCTTTTCTGGATCTATCTCTAAAACGCGATTTGTACATAGTATTGTCTTCAGCTCAGCCAATCATAACGAGCTGTATTATCAAGTGTATAAAATCAGAATCTTTAACATTCGAACATTCGTTCATCTATTATTATTTTCTTGCTAATTTCGTGGTTCATGTGCGTTCCAGTCTGTATTGTGGTTGACAATTCCTCAGTGTATATAGATGAACATAATATTTTCGTTCATTTCATGCTTCTATTCCAGTTATATAATCTTGCGGAAATAAATATTAAAAGGGACAGAATTCATTTTCATTTAGCTGCTTATAGAGATGTTTCTCAATATGAAACAATATGAAACGAATCTGAACTAAAAATGATTTTTAGGCGAATCTGAATTGGGGAGATCCCGACGCTTATACGAGGGTTGTTCGAAAAGTTCTAGGACCATTCAATCCATCTTCAAGATTTAAAATGAGCATATTATCAAATGTAAAAATATTTATTTTGTCGATGTGTGAAGTTTTATTCCATGAGATTTAATAGATGTCATGTTATATAATTTTAAAATCAACATGTTTTGTAACCAAGGAGCAAACTCAAAAACAATGTAACGTCAAAAACGCGTTATGAGGTTATCAAAAATACTCTTCCTATTCATTTCAAACATTATGGCACAATACCAATGTGCTCATTAAAAATATTTCGCTATCACTTGAAATTCATTTTGCTAACAATTAATATATTCCAGTCACATAATTTTCTTTGTCAATGAGAAATATGGAGATAACAAACAGTATTCAAGTTCAAAGTCCATTAAAACAATACAAATGTTATATTTTGTTTACCGCGTAACTGTGCTTTCACAAGATCAGCAACTGTAAAGCACTTAACTCTTATCATGACCGTACTTACTTTGTAAAGTTTTTGATCATTTTTTAAAGATAATCCGGGTTTTTTTCACAGATTGTCCTCGTCTGATACAGAGTCTCTATCATTCAAATACCACCTATGCCATGTACAAACAGATGTATGGCTCACTTTTCACATGCTTCCTGCAGCATTTTCAGAGTTTTTTCTAAAGTTTTCTGGAGTACAACACAAAATTATATTATTGTCTGCTCAGTAACGTTCTACGACGTCATCATTTTTTCCTTTTTCAATGAGGACAGCCTCTCTGAAAATAATTTCTTGTTAACGAAGTAAGATTTCAAGTCATGTTTTGGAATATGAAACGATGTAAGAATTCTTAATTTGAATGTCGAGGATTTCCGTTTTTGCGCCATTTTTCAGAGGATATGACTATACAGACGTTATTTAGTGTATTAATTGTAAATAACAAAATTTTGACCTGCTCCACGATCCGATTTTCGCATTTTAAAACTCTAAATAAGTTGAAAATGAATCAAGATATTTCATTAAAATTTTTAATTCACATCATTTGAATTTACTGTTGAAACATTTCTACCAAATTTGGATATAATATGACGTTAAGTGAAAAAGTTATGACGGTAGTCCCTAAACTTTCCGAACAATCCTCATATAAGAAACTAAGCTCAAAAATAATATAAGGTACATTTTGGCACTTTAAACACATGTTTTGGTAAAGCGACTTGATCTTGAAAAACGAAAGTGCTTAGGTTTATGTAATTTTCAAAACTTTTTTTATAAAGAAACAAAATCAAGGTTTGAATTTTTTTTATTAGTAATCATAGTTATTTATATATATTCTTTAAAGAACGCATTTTTTAACCTAGTACAAACGTTCTTTCTTGTTATTGAATGTATCACATCTTACTTTGCATTTTTAAATACAATTTTCAGCCTCCTTGCAAAATTTCATTTGAAAATAGTTTGTATGTAAACAAACACAACGTGAATGATAGACAGTTCGGAACGTGAAGTCGAGAGTTATAATATCTGTCAATTGAGAGACACTATACTGATCGATATATGGTGTCTTGAGAAACACTGTTCATTTGCTGAAAAGATTACACGTTCATCGCAAGGATTCAAATAAAGAGACACGTTTTTACATACCCGAAATATGTCTTACCTTCACTCAGCTGTTTTCGTTGGAAATATTGAAAATTCATTATACCCGCACTTTCTAAAGAAAGTTCGGGTATATTGATGTTACTCATGTCCGTCCGTCCGTCTGTCACACTCTTCTTTCTCAAACTCCTCTTACATTTTACACAGGTAATCATCTTTTGGGAGATGGTTGGTGGTGTCATGTAGATGTGCAGTAAGGTTTCGGAATTTTCATTTTCATCCTGGGGGTCAAATGTGGGTCGAAAAATGACGATTTTTATGCAAAAAACCCCTGGTTCCCTGAACTCCTCTTACAATTTACACAGTAACCTAATCATCTTTTGAGAGATGGTTGGTGGTGTCATGTAGATGTGCAGTAAGATTTCGGGATTTTCATTTTTCACCCTTGGAGTGAAACGGGGGTCGTAAAAGGACGATTTTTATACAAAAAGCCCCTGGTTCCCTGAATTCCTCTTACATTTTACACAGTAGCCTAATCATCTTTTGGGAGATGGTGGATCCTGTAGATGTACAGTAAGGTTTGGGAATTTTATTTTCACCCTGGGGGTCAAATGGGGGTCAATTTTTTAAAAATATTTAACATGTTTAAACTCACTGGTTTCCAGAATTTCCCTTATATTTTATGCATTAGTCTTAAATCATGATCATTTGGAAGATGATTGGTTTTGTCCTGTGAATGTATAAAATGGTTTTAAAATTTGCATTTCCATGTGGATGGTAAATATGGGCAGGAAAAACATGGCCCCTCCCTAACCCATGGGGTCATGATTTGTACAAACTTGAATCCACACTTCTTGGGAATGTTTCCATATTAATCATGCTTTTGTTTTTCTTGAAAAGAAGAAATTTAAAGATTTTTTTCCCTTTTATTCCTATATAAAACTTTGATCCCTTATTGTGGCCTGACCCTATCCTCGAAGGACATGATTTGAAAACTGGAAATATGTCCATAGGACATAAATGCCCTGCCGAATGTATATTAATAATGCAACATGAAAATTTGTATGAGTGTATGAAGTTTGATGAGAATATCTTGAACAGTTTCTTTAAAATTGAAACTAAAATCTAAAAAAAATGGATATAGATGATAAATTCTCACCAAATTATGTGTAAATGCATGCTTACATAAAAAAAAATTTTAGATTGTTTCTTTAAAACTAAGCAAAATACAAATTAAAGAGAAGGGAGGTCAAGGTCACAGGAAAGTGAAAGGTGAAAAGTTTTTGATGCAGTTGAATATCTCTCACTAATACATATCAGCATATTAGTTTGATAAAAATATCTTGAATGATTTATTTAAAACTGATTGAAGAAAAGAGAAGTCAATGTCAAAGGAAAGGTTGAGGTCAAAATGTTGATGCAGTTGAAAAGATTACATCAGTATGTATTTACTATTAGCATACGAAGTTTGATAAAAATATCATAAATGGTTTATTTAAAACGTACATGAACACTAATTTAAAAAAGTAAGGTCAAGTTCAAAGGAAAATGTGAAGGTCAAAAAAGTTGATGCAATTGATAGCTCTTAGCAGTATGTATCATCATATGAAGTTTGATAAATATATCTTGAAAAGTTCATTCAAAACTAATCTACACACTAATTTAAGAAAAGTAAGGTCAAGGTCAAAGGAAAGGTCAAGGTCAAAAAGGTTGATGCAGTTGAAAAGCTTACTTCGGTATGTATCAGCATCTGAAGTTTGATTGAAGTCGGACATGACAAACACTATATGCCTCGGCCATATTCATGGCAGGAGGTAAAAAAAACTTGAGGATGCTTCCATATCAAAATGACTAACAAGCAAATTCAAAGAATTGTGGTCCCATGCTTTCTGTGTCCTAGTGGATGGGATGCCATTATTTATGATATATTGTTTCAAATATGCACGCCCTATCATATGTCATTCAAAAGTAATCACAAAAGTTAAAATTTTTGAAAATTACGTAAAACATTAAGGTCAAGGGGTAAAGAATCATAGCTTGCTCAGAAACATATTGTTACAGGTATTGTACATGTCAAATATGAAAGTCCTTTCTCTTCTCAATCAAAAGTTATAAGGAAATATAACATTTTTGAAAAGTAGGTTAAACTTCAAGGTTAATGTCACAGAGTCAAAAGTCATGATATATTTAGAAAGGTCTTGTCACAGGTAATATACGTGTTTAATATGAATGCCCTATCTTTTCTCTTTCAAAATGATCAATTTAAAATAATGTTAAATTTTTTGACAAGTAGATCAAACTTCAAGGTCATGGGTTCAAAAATCATAGTATGATTAGAAAAGTCTTGTAGGTAATGTACATGTGAAATTTGAAAGCCCTATCTCTTATTATTCAAAAGTTATGACCAAGGTGTAATTTATTGTGACAGACGGACAGCGAGACAAACGGACAGACTAATAGACAAATGAGATTTAATGTTCCCTAGGTTTCTTTTCGCGAAAACGGATGACAATAATGCCCTTGCTGTTCTTGAGAAGAAGATTTATGATAGAAAAAATCCCTTGCATTCTTCTATATAAATCTTTGGACCCCCATATGTGGCCCCACCCTACCCCAGTGGGTCATAATTTGAACAAATACATTGTATGAATCTACACTAAGTCTATGTAAAGAAAGTTTCAACTTTTTGGGCCCAGTCAGTGGTTCTTGATAAGACTTTTTTAAATGAAACCACCAAATTTTCACTAATTCTTGATTATCCCCCCTTGAAAGAGGGTGTGACCCTTCATTTGAACAAACTTGAATCCCCTTTACCCGAAGATGCTTTGTGGCAAGGTTGGTTGAAATTGGCCCAGTGGATGGAGTGAAGAAGTCAAAAATGTGAAAATTTAAGTTTACAGACGGACAGATGGATGACAGATAAAATGTGAACAGAAAACCAGAAAAGCTCAAGTGAGCTAAAATTTTATGATCACAAGTACTTGGAAAGAGTTACAGTATTTGAAAAGCAGTTTTTTTTTTCATGCACTGTTTTCAGAAGCTGAAAATGTATCACTTGTATCAATGTTGAAAAAACTGCACAATTCAGAAAACAGTATGATTAAAAATAGTTAATCAAGGTGCTTTGAGTAGCAAAATAAGCTAAACTAGTATATACATAGCCAACCACAGAGCATAGTCAATTTTAAGATGCACAACCTTTTCAACTCTTAATCATTCTTAAAATATTTATATCGTTCATTTCTGATTCAAGGGAGAACTAGAGATATGACCAGAAGTATATCCGTTGACTAAAAAACATGTATATGTATATTGTGTTTTTTAAGTCATTAATGTTTGTTTGCTGTTAAATGTCCCTCCTGGGAATTTTTCACTCATATGGAAACACCTGTCACTACTTAAAAATAATGAAGACGGATTTGAGGTTAACATTCATTTTAGGAGTTTTCAACAACTAAGACATAAAGAGATAACTCCTTCCCCTCGCCTTTTCCCTTTCCCAGACCCCTGTTTGTTCACGTAACTAATAGTTTGTTTTCACATAAAAAATATGAATATATACAATTAGTTTAATGGTTCATCTCTTTGAGTGATTTTCATTCCTAATTCTAGGAGGGTACATGGGTTGACTCAAATTCATGAATGAATTGTCAAGCATTCTTATCATTGATGCACTTTTATTTAATTTGATGAAGTCATTGTGAACATTTCCAGTTCATAAAGAGAGTGGGGATGACCTCCAGGGGTTCATAACCTTAAACCATTAGATGTACATAACATAATAACACAAGCAACAAAATTATGTATAGTCAAATGGAAAAGTTTTGTACTATTTTTGAGTCACATGATCATTGGTCATTTCAGGGACAGGGAGCAGCTAGGGAGATTGGACCCCACCCCCACCCCCTGGAATTTGCAGAGTTATTTAAATAGGACTATATGCTGATTTACAGAAGCAAATAAAAAATTTCTTTGGACGGTCTCCCCCCTTTAAAAACATGGACCCCACAATAATTGTTTTAGTTTGTTTGTTTGTTGTTTTTTTTTCCGGAAAAAAATCCTGGATCTGTGCCTGTAACTGAATGAAATGTCGACAACGGGAGATAACTCTTCAGAATGAGAAATTCTATTGTGGCATCCGATGATCTTTGATCCTTTTTAAGCTTTAACCTAACCATTTGCATTTCGGTTATTTTACCCCAATCTTTACTTAAACTTGTACTTACCGACTGTCATAGGTCCTATCAACTTCTTGAAATATGATCCAATTAAAACACAAAATTTCTACTGATATACATGTAATGATGTGTACACACTGCACCATGTGCAATGTAAAAATGATAATGGTAAAACTAGTACTAGTACTAGTAGGATGTAGAAATTTTCATAAAGATGTTCACATACATGTACAGTACAAGAACAAATTTTAAATTATCATAACAAAGATCTTTTAACATAACTTTGCCATCTAGGCCTATTTCCAAAACAGGCATTTTGTGTGTGTGTGTGTGGGGGGGGGGGGGGGGTTGACAAAATTGATTGGGTATGGCTTTTCAAGCAGGTTTTTGCCTAATCAAATACCAAAAAAAGTTTGCACATTTTGATAAATTCATCAAAAACGCTTCTTACTAAAATAATAATATTTGTTGTTGAGAAAATAAATTTAAAAAGTTCCAAATATGGTCCAAAATTTATATCCCCCCTTTTATCAAACCTAATTTACATAATTAATTAAATTCTGTTATTTCAGACTGGTAATGAATGAAGTAAAGGAAATACCTATAAGATGCTCATAGGTCACATGGTCACCTGAACATTTTATGCTCGAATTGACGAATACATTTACTATGTAAATTATAGAATTATTTTGACTTTTTCCTTGGTAAGCCCATTATGAAGGAGTGTGCATTTAGAGGCAAACACCTTAGTGCGGGTATTACTGTCTCATGACAGCATCTAGTTCTATTGCAATAGAAAAGAGACCCTCAGTAAACACAAATCTTGAGACTTTTAGATCTCTTTGTTTAGTTTGAATAGTCATTAAACATCAAGTACTTGTCTTAGTTATAATTCAACTGTAATAAATAGATCTATCCGTATACGAAATACCCAACATGCCAACCACCTGTTCCGCGGAAGGATATGTCTGAAAAAAAAAATGAATTTTTGGACAATGACAAGAAAAAAAAGCAAAACACATGGTTGTAGCCATATTATCAATAAAACGAACTGACATCATTATTATTTCTTTCTTTATTTATTAAATGCTGCAGCTGCGCAGTTCTAAAGTCATTAATTTCCCCCCAATGTAAGCAATAGAAGATTAATTATACAAAAATTTGGTCTCTAAAAGTAGAAAATACGTGCATTATACATCACTTTATTACATTGAGTTTAGTTCATGCTGTTTTAAGTGCATTCTTTGTATATCTAATTTTAGGTCTAAATATATTCAAGATAGCTGTGTATGACATAATTACTCCGTAATTTGTAAATTTTGTCAGTTCTTTGAAACCTTGTTTTCAAATGCCGAAAAAAATTCAGAGAAAGGATTAATGTACATCTAATGTCGATTTGTGGTCCGGGTGTCAAGTCAGTTACGTCGAAATGTGAAGTTTCTCATGTGCGGTAGATCTTTAACTCCGTCAACCAAATTATGCTTTTATAATCAAATGAGGATCTTTCCCTTCACTGTATGTATAGATCCATTTATAATATTTTGAATTGAAATCAGCTGTTCATGACATTGTAAAATCATATAAACAAGAAGGGTTTCAGTCTTGACTGTGTAACAGAATAGAGTCAGAATCAAGACAAGATCATAAACTCTCATTAATTTATTAATTAACATAGTCGTCATCAATAGAATTAAAAGTGATTGTTTAGATTTTTAACAGTTCAAAGAATACAATACATGTTAACATAAAAATTTGAATTAAAAAGGTTGTTAATCAATTATAAAGTTAGTCTTTTAGCAAAATTTATCAGATGGCTTAGTCAACTTCAAGCTAGGGGAGGAATACCAAGAATATGGTGACGAACTCCGAGTCTCTCTCTCTTTGCGGTCTTTTTCGGGGGAAGGGGGGGGGGGGCTCGGTTCCTCTTATTATATGGAAAAAAAATTGGTCCCATATTCTATTCTAATGCAGGTATGTTAGGGTAGCACCCAGGTCATATTTCGGCTAATTCACACTTTTTTGTAAAATGAAACATTGATAAATCAGAAAAAACACACAGAAAACATTTACAATTATTATCCATTGTATAGACAACAATGAGTCTTAGGCTAAACGATGCACTCCTCTGCGACGTCATTATGTGAAGTTAATAAAAAAAAGAAATATGTTTTTATAAAAACTGAAAAGTTCAACGCAACCCCGTGGATAATTCATTTCTTTTTGTACAAATAATTATGTAAAAACAACCTTGGGACATGAAAAGTGATGCTAGTATCCTACTTTCCCGTCACAAACATAATTATTCCACACTTTTGCATGAAGCCTTATCAGTTTTTTTTTTTTTTTTTTTTTTGTACATAATATCGAAGAATTTTCATCATTTCCTGTTAACCACACGATTCGAGCAACACTTTGCAAGAACTATAGAACATAAATTATGCTTCAAGGTACGGTAAACACACTTATAGCGAAGTGTCAGGGACTAACAATTTTAATTCGTTGTTAAAAACTGAATTCGTTATACTCATTCAGTTCACAACACGTCTTAAAAGCATGGGAGAATAAAACATCACTTCACTTCGTGAATTCATTATAAGTGTGTTCGCTATAACCGTGTTTTACTGTATGCGGTGTAGTGTTAATCTTAGCATTATTGTTGTTAAGAACGTCGGAGAAAAGGCTGATCAGGATTTCAAAACACTACCTGCCTTCCTCGCAAGTAAAATGATTATGAAAATAGATCAGCATACATGACTCTTAACTATTAATTTAATCCCTTATGAATCAAACATGACATTCACTTTATAAGCATTTTAACTCTCATTTTACATTATATTTTTTTATTTAAGGACATATGATACAAACCAAAAAAAATCGATGCGTGGATAGGTATATATTTTTTTTTATCTATATCGGTTGTAAATGATGCGAATAATAAATTTCTAAATTATTGAAAATAATTGTACACCTTCTAAGGTGTTCAAAATTTTACACTTCTGCATCCCTCCTTAATACTCAAGTTTTTGTTACTTTAAATCCCATTTTTGTTAAACTTTGAATGAAAAATTAAAATCTATTATATAATAAATAAATAATGCAAAAATGATACAATGACAATAGTTTTTGGTAGGTTTGTTTGTTTAGCGTCCCTTTCAAGATTTTTTTACTCATATTGAGACGCCACCACAGGAGGGCTTGTTTTATACTCGGCACTTAGTGTCATTGAGAGTGAGGGATTTTTTTTCTTTTTTGCCAGCACCTACTGCGACACTGGACTTCGGTTTATAGGGTCTCATCGGAAGGACCGGTCTACATGTCCTGCAATGGGATTCGAACCCCCAACGTAGGTATCAACTCCTTATCCCGCGACTCTAGAGCAAACGCTCTAGCCATTGTGCCACCCTGGCGACTTTTTTTGAGAGATTGTCTGGGATAATCGTGAAATACATTACTATAACAATACAAGATCTCATATTTACAGAAAGTGTAATAATACTATTATTATACTATTATTATCTAATGTTCTTCATTTGTCGTTGCCGCAGAAATATGGTTGAAATATTGCCGACTCGGCGTTGAACAATAACAGTTAATCATTAGTCGTTGCGTTATTTCTTATTAAAATTCAAGATCAATACATGCTTAATTGAATCTATTAAATGTTCTGTTCAAGTGACATGAAATAGTTTATAAGAGATATTTATTCCTGTTTATTCCTGTTGTATATTGTCAATGTCGAGAAGTTGTACGTGTTCCTTCATTTTCCTATCTCTCTACTAAATTTAGAATACACATATTTGTATATTTATGGTGTTCTAGTTTTAAGACAATCTACAACATTTGAACAAGTGTACTTTACACTGTCCAATATTAAGAATATTATAATATTATCATAATAATATTGTAAAAAGTCTACTTGCCAATTTCATCTTTTCTTCTGTATGCTCTATCCAAGACCGTGGTCGATATAATCCGTGATTTTACTGTTGTTAAATAAACATGGGAAAATAAAAATCAGAATGGAAAGAAACATTATCCTACAGCAGAAAAAAAATGAAAAAATAAAAAAAAAATTGACATTTGTTCTAAAACATTTTCCTATAATATCTTATCACTAACATTATTTCCCAATCATTACAGAAAAAAAGTGGGAGAAGGAATGTTTTCCAATTTTTCATTTTAACTTTTAGTAAATAAAGAAATTGTATCAATAAGTGAATATTATTATTTTCTTTGTTGAAAATAGAAAAGAAACAATGTTTTAAAAAGAGCTAAAATATCAGTTTTCTACTGATGTTCTTACTCAGAGACTGAGATTGAAGTATTTTCTATGAATCACAGAGAGAAAATTTAATAGTGTTTCGTTTGAGATAGTAAAAATATATTTAATGCGCCTATTTTACCCCTTCTCTACACTTGGGCGTCAAGATAAGAAAGAAATGAATCCATACTACATTTAGACGACTAAATATAAACAAGATCGATTATGTTCGATCCTGATTATTTATGAATCAATGATATTTTTTACTTAATTTCTATGTTAAAATTTTTATTCTTCATTGTAGCCACACTTGACCAAAAGAGGAAACGTTTACAATCCGTCCCTTCTTTAGTTCCTGTACTTTATCCTATCTATATCCCCTTGATAAGGGGTCTAACTCCCCATTTGAGCAAATTTGAATTCCCCTCAGACATGAAAGAATTATAGAAAGTTTGGTTTAAATTAATCCAGTGATTCTTGAGAAGAAATCAAATCACAAAAAAATGTATCTTTAACAGATCAAGTTCGTCAAACCTCGATAAGAAGAAATTACTTAAGGTTTCAGTTCACGTTAGCTAAAACAGAAATTTTGAACAGAAAAAAACGTTCATATTCTTAAACGGAATTAATTGATTTCTATCTATTTCTGAATTTGAAATTCTATGACGATATTGCTGTTCGCCTAAGAGACATGGATATATCATTAGTTGAAATAAAGTATACTTTTTTTTTCTTTTTTTTTTTTTTTTTTTTGAAATAATGTTAGATTTTTTAATGTAATGCTTTTCCTGTCATTGCAAGCTTTCTTGTCTGAATTGACTTAATTTAATTTGGTCATATTTGTACTTTTACAATATCGCTATGGTTAACCTGTCGTTTTCTGGCAACCGCTGACATGATTACATTCTGCCGGATAACAGAAGCATGTTGAAGTACACAGATATCCATACGTTTTGTCGATGCATTTATTAGTACAGTTAACGTTGTTCCCATAATAATCATTTGGACACTCTAAAATAATTTTTAAAAATGCATATCAAAGTAGTTTTATCTATAAACTGAGATTGTTGAATAAAATCTGCTTTATTTATTCTCCTTCCAAGTGCTTAGCATAAATCAGAGCATACAAGTTTTTAAAGTATCTTGTTTATGAGGCTCTTTTGTGTATTTTTATAATGAAAAATATATTATTTGACCTACCTTCACATGTGTTATTGACGTAATAATAATTGTAGCAGCAACGCCGCATTCCATATACAATTCTTTTAAATTTCAAAGAAAAAAAACAACATGGATTCTCGTAAAAATTATTTTCCAACGTTATCGAAAAAAAAAACCCACAAATTTACTTACGGTAACTCGCAAGGATTTACAGTTATTGAAAGAAGTAATATTAATGCAGTACAGTTAAGGTGCCAAATGGAAATATCGGCGAATTTTTTAGACAGAAAATACATTCTTCACAAGGATGGGCGATTCTTTTTAGGCCTTTACTATTATCGGACAAATGTAATGTGACTGAAAACCACATGTTGAGGACGTTTATATTTCTTATTTCGATTTGTCACGTAATATGGCAGTCACGTGATTTTAGCAAATGTACCTGCAGTATTGAGGTCATCTATAAATTCCAATATTACAAGGGCATAACCAAGTTAAAAATCTAAGTTTAATTTATAATTATTTACAACACTCTTTTTAGTTTGTGAAAAGTGCTGCGAACCTATATAGATTGTACTATATAATTGTAAAAATAATATTTGCTTGTCAAGTACAGTAAATGTAGATATAATTAATTCATTTGAAAGATTTCATCAGGTTTGCAGCACTTTTCAAATATCTTCATACTTCTTGAGTTTATGTGTAAAAGCTTGTCGTAATTCATTGAGGGAATGTCCTTGCAATATTTCGATTTATTACAACCCTTCATTATTACCCTTCAATGAATCTGCATACAAATGTACGGCAGTCTCACTTGTCTATGGAATGTACGGGAAGTATATGAATAAAATCATAAAAATAGACATCGCATCCAAGTCAATATCCTCTTATATATCTGCAAATAATATTTTATTTCATTATAAAACACATTTTTCATTGTATAAAATATAACTTGATCCGCCTCTCACTGCATACAAACAGCGTCATTTTTTACGATATGACGTCACATTGACAAGTGCATTGTGATCAGTGAATTGTTTATATATTGATATGTGGGATTTAACCAACGACAAAAATACATACAATAGTAAGTATTGATGTAGTTTAAAGCTATCCAACAGTTTAAGATAGCGTATCATTTCATTTTGTGGTAATTTAAAGAACAGGTATTTTTGTGTGATTTCATAGTAAGCATTACCCGTAAAAATTAGGCCTCGCCTCCTTATTGCAGCCTTAACTGTGATGCGAATATTAAACGTAAAAAACATGACTTTTATCTGATGTTGAGAACATTCACAATGATAAACTAATTTTCTATATAGAAAATGCGGAAGTTTTAACAAGTGTACAAAATTTACTTTTTCTTACAGGAACAAGAACAAGCTTTATAAGTTCCTGTTTCTTTAGTATACAATTTTATCAAGAAGTATTTAATATCGTATATCTGTTTGACTCGTCTTTTTATATACTCTATAGATCCGACATGATATGAGGGTCACGTTTTAAAAGTAACATTTAGTACGTAGTAGGATATGGAACCAAAATATCTGCTGATCTTACACTATGTTGTTTCTTTAGTTAGATGATGATGTTTTTTAATACTAGTCTCAGAGTTATAATTGATAGGAGAGCGTGAGACACATTGATTTTTATTAATTAAATGCTTGAATTAAGTGATTCTAATTTCAAACATTCGTTTCGGTTTAAGGCGTACGACCCATAATAGTCTCAGATTCAATGAAACTAAATGCAAAACAGATATACATTGGCTGAATATTTACACATAATTTTCATTTTTCAGACTCACGCGGAGACCGATCTTTCGGATGAAACCGTATAAACCGAGGTCACATATCGCAGTAGGTGTATGCATCTTTACTGCTCAATGGCCCTAAGTGCCGAGTATAGGTATAAATTTGCACCCCCCCCCCCCAACCGGTACCGGCAAGTGGTGGCGTCTCCATATGAGTGAAAAATTCTCGAGAGGGAGGTAAACAACAAACAAACAAACATATTTTAGAATTAGTATGTAAGAGTGGAACTGTGCCCTAATCTATAACTTTTTCCTGTCTTGAAGATTCATCTCCCCTTGCTTTTATTCAATAAAAATCAATTCAAAAAAATATTTATCTGGTAAAAAATAGTTTCTAATCGTTTTTCAACTAAGTACATTTTTCCACTACAGCATTTATTAATATTTTTAGAGTTAAGATTTTTATTTCCAAAAATTAGCCTGTGTCTATAGACCTCAATGCAATCTCCAATGATTAATTACAGATTAGGCAATTACAATTTTGAATTTTTCTCTGGGTAAATCATTTTCTTCTCTAAAATGCGTCAGTTTAAGATCGGGGTATTCTATACAGGATGAGTATTTAAGGTTAAAAAAGGCACTAATGTCGATGCCCTAAAGAATGCATAAAAATTCGGTAAAAATTGCAAAATACTCTACATAGGAGTAAACACGTGAATTTTTTTTTCGGTACTAATTTTAATCCTCCAGATGCGCATTTCGACAAATTATGTCTCTTCAGTGATGCTTATTCCAAAATTTTGGAAATCCGAAATATTTAATTGAACAGCTGAAAAAGGGGGTGATAAAGACTGGAGCCAAATACAACCCATGAATATTCTCATTTAAGTCTTTGATTAAATTCTGCTTCAAAAAATGAAATATGAAGGTAACAAACAGTAACTAAGCTGTCAAAAGTGCATTGAAACAATACAAATTTAGGGCTTAGCAAACACCGGACCTCTAAAACATCAGAGGTGGGATCAGGTCGGCTAATAACGGCGCACACATAAATCCAACCGGTCTGTTAAGGCTACATATGATTGTCAATGAGGAACTCGAACTTCTTTTTAATATCAATTTTCAGAGTGCATGTAGGTAGAATCAGACTTATTTTTAACAAAGTAATTTTGTAAATGGACATCCAAAAGTTATGAAAATTTACAAAAATTTATACATGAATCCATTTTTATTCAAAACACTTAATTAATTAAATTTATCGTTGTAAGTAAATTTTTCAAGGTTACCTTGAAAAAAAATTTTTACATCATAAAATTTAATCAGAGCAATTGGATCAAGCTCTGTATCTTTTTATAAACATTTTATATGTAGTACTTCTGCAGTATTCTGTAGTACTAAAATAATTTGTAGGCTTTAGCCTTGCAAGAGATACAAAGCTTTTATCATGATAAAATTACATGAGCAAAACGCTGTAGGTCAGCAAGAGGTACATGTAAGACATAAGCCTGTACATGAATATTACATCACCTTTACATAGTAACAAATAAGAACTATTATTACAGGTATGGTAGTGTTGATTACTACGTATCCTTGAAACACAGTCTATTAACTTTTGCTTTCTCTAAACTTGTCTTATATCTATCGGACCTCATTTTCAATGTTATTTATCTCGGCATAAACATCATCGGTGATGTTGATGTTATACTGTTGCTCTGTTGTACTTAAGTAAAATTTCAGAACTTTGTAACTTTCATATATAATGATCAGAAACAGAACGCCTGATATTAATGCTCCGATGGAAATTACTATGCTTCCATAAAATAAGTTTAAGCTTTCAAACTTTTCCGATGTGTAATTTTTTGATGCATTGAAACCTGGCACATTCTGGAATTCTGGTGATTTTTATAACTTGTTGTTTTCAAAGCATCTAAAATTAAACAGAAAAAAATTGTCATAATCACTTATATTTTTTCACTGAAAACATACCCTCAGTATATTTCC
The DNA here is from genome assembly GCF_033153115.1 of Saccostrea echinata. NCBI lineage: Eukaryota > Metazoa > Mollusca > Bivalvia > Ostreida > Ostreidae > Saccostrea > Saccostrea echinata. The sequence continues at coordinate 4,931,013 of NW_026889760.1, forward strand.
TTCTTGGATAAATACTCTATATTATATCATTATATGGCTTTAGGATTTACATGGTTTTACTTTAATATTTACATTCAATAAACTTCCCTGTCATTAATAAATATTTTCCGTAAAACAGTTGTTGCTTCAACAAAACTTAACTTAGTACACGTACAACGAAGTTTTAAGCAATTAATCAAAAAAGACAAACACAATTTATGAGATTTTTTTTTTTTTTTTTTTTTTTTTTTTTTTTTTTTTGGTAGTGTTCAAAGACAATGGTAATTTTCTTCATTTTGAAAAAATATTATATATATTGTAAAGTTTCATAAGTCCTTGGTATAAAAAGTAAAACAGAAAAATATAATAGAAGATTCCGTAGAAAAGGGAATTTTAATCCATAGAGTTTTCATCTCTTTGATCTTCAATGGATTTTAAATAGTGACGATAACAATAACAACACGAAACATTAATATCGTTATTACGACGTCATAGTTAAATGACAAAGCAAAAAGTTGGCCCAAAAAAGTCCAAAGAAAGCGCCAAAATAATATGATTTGATACTGTATTAGACATGTTTCATTTATAATAAATAATCAAAATGTGAAAACATTATAAAAAGTCATTGATGCAAACAAAAATATTTATCTGTAAGTTTAGAAATAGATTTATAAATGAAATATTGTGCTTTGGTCCACCGTAACTGTTAATTTTCCTCTGTATCTTTACAAAACGGAAAAATATGAAAACGTCCTTCGCCGCAAATGTCAAAGTACCCGCTGCACGGAGTATTCCGAATGTATAGGTCCCTTATCTGTTTTTGTGTGTGTGTGTATGTGTGTGTGTGTGTATTCTCACACTGTCAGACACTTTATTTGCTGTTTGACCAATACAATGTTCTCAGCAACCATGGCAGGTTATGCAATTCATGACTTTTTTTTTTTGATTTGCAGTTCATGTTATGTTGTATTTTAAAATCCATTCCGTTCTTGAATTTAATTGATTTTTCTGATTCGCATAAAAATGCAAGTTTCACAGGATCGTTACATTTAGAAACGAAAAATGCTTCTTTGAAGAAGAAAATCTGGCCAAAAAAGGCATTACAAAAGGGGTGAGAGAATGAGGGTAATATTAGCAATGAGGAGGACATGCATAGCGCTACATGCAGTACTGTAGGTATTGCCATCTTATACTTTTGTATGCCTACCAATTGCATGTATTTGTATTCCCTGGGACATACGTTTTTTCTTTTAAAACGCAAGAGAAAATACAAAACTGTTAGTTTATAGATTTGAATGTTCTGTTAAAATCTGTGAAAGAATAAGCTAATCTCCGTATACGATAAACGCGTCAAACAAAATGGGGAAAATGGAAAAATCACTTAATCAATAAATGGACCCACGTCTCTATTGTAGTTATTAGGATTAAATTAAAGAACACCACGGACAATCACTGGGTTGACTTAGATACGCACACGATTAGGTTGCTCTAATGCAACTCCCAGCGGTTGGAATTGGTATGATAAACAATAAGCTCAAGAATGCAAAGAAACAGCTCTCCAACTTGGGGTAATGTTGTAAATGAGCTTTAAAATTTGATGTTATATTTAACCTTCCCCCCAAAAAAACAGTTGAAGCTATCTGAGACCTTTGTTTTTATGTCTACGATAGGTGCGACAAATAAACCTTACTTTATATATCAAATGTACATTTAACTACACTATGTCGTATTGTCTGGGCTTAAATTTAGCATCAGGTACCTCTGAGCAAAAGCAGCATTATCGTTTGCATTCAAAAAAATAAGCAAGCATGGTCTTGTCATACTCAACTCCAGAGAGTTTTGTACCCCAAGGTATGCAATGAACCTCAGTCATTCTCCAGTTATTATTTCTCTACTCTCGATATTGATACAGGTACGGTTGTACCAATCAAGAATTAGGCAGTGGCTTGTAAAATGTTTTCAGTTTGATTTTTTAATTTAGTACTTGGGTCACTTTGATGGTTAAAACCAAATTTCAGCAGACCGGTATATTGCAGTGTGAAATTGATGGTTGGTCGTTTTCCTTAACTCCCACTGTCAAATCTGAGGGTATACACTTTAGGTGTCTAAATCTAGCAGGGGTGGTGTTTATTATCTATATAACAATAGAATCAACGACTTTACGGATTAAGAGTTCTCATTGGTACAATATTCTTCATTCGATACAATATTGATACTTAGTCATCTAGATAAAGGATCTATATTAAGCAAAATGATAATTCAAATCGAAATCATTGTCAATGAAACCAGATGATATTTGCTTACTTTGCTTTAAATTTCTGCAATGTCAAATGTCTGCCATTTCGTTGTTTTATCTTGTAAAAAATCTTTTTTGGGATGAGCCGTCAGGTCAAAGTCTGGTTTAGCATATGTAACTTATTATCATGATGTCTTTCTCTCTGCTAGCTCCGACATTTGCTTAAAATTCGTGACATGGTTTGACAATTTATGTTAAGCACTGGAAACCCCCTAAGACGTTGATAACATTTTGCTCCCGTGACAAATTGAACTTTTTTGCATTTGGAAATTGATACATGTCTTGGCTAAGATCGTAATCCTGACGAAAAGCTAGTTGAACGTAAGATTTTGCTGATGGACATGGCAAATTAATCTAAAGTCACTTTAAAGGAAATACAATGTAGGTCTGTTAAGAGTTACCCAATTTACCACGCAGTGATCGGCGTAAAAAGGCAACGTCATTTTATCCCTATATTTCAATAGCAATCAAAGATGATTGTTGATGTGGCTTAATGTTTTGAATGACCTCATTGGCATTTACTATTTAAACGATGTTAATTGAATTGAATAAGAAGCAATGTTCGTCAACTATAAATGGACAGCACAAGCGCAGCTGTGTTAAGGAAGCACTCAAATAATTTCTCGGGAAATTTAGACTTTCTAAAGAAAATTAAGTTTGATAATTTATCAAAGCCGCCGACAAAATGTAAACTATTATTAACTAATGCATAAAGACAACAGAGTGTCTGAAGCCAAAAATTGCACCACCAGGATGTCATCACATGACTGCCATGAATTAAAAGCAAAATATTCCTTAATAAAAAGGTTAATAGAACAACACTACCCCGGGGTTTAATAATTTCTTTGAGTAAATAATTTAGTTGGAAAACATCTCTTATGCCTAAAAAGTGCTACTAGAATCTCACTGCCCAGTCGGGAAAATAATTATTCCACACATTCGTACGAAACCTTTAAGGAATGTTTTTAAGTTTTGTGTGCGTTATTAGTGTGTAAATCACACAAACTTGTCACGTAGGCATATTTCATGAAGCGTGCTATTCTCTATTTTTTTTTATACATGTGTTAATCGTAATGTCCTTGGGCATTATAATATTTTAAGATCATTACATAATCATATGAACCTGTTGAATATTCCCTTCTAGTGACTTTCAGTAGTTGATAACAGATGTTATATTATATGTTCCGGTTATATTTTGCCAACTTCTATAGAAGTTATGTGTTCGTTGGTTTTCTAAAAATTGATTTAGAGTACACATATATAATTTTAGACATTCAGCAACAACTATACAAGTGTATTTAATATGCTATATACTGTTAGTAAGAAGTTAGAAGTCATAATTCTTGCCAATTTCACCTTTTATTCTGTCTGTTCTACCCTTGAAAGTGGTCGATTTAAGTGGAGGTGTTGAGGAATCACTCATGGTATCTGAATAAGACAAAACGATTTTACTTTTGTTAAATAAACTTGGAAAAATAAATGTCAAAATGGAAGAAAACTATTTCTTACAGCAGAAAAAAAAAATCAATAAAGTTGACATTTGTTTTAAAACATCCCCCCCCCCTCCGACATTACAAAAACAGGTGGAAGAAATGCTTTCCTTATACATAGTATTTATTAGTATATGATAAACATTTATACATAAATGTGTATTATTATAATTTTGAAAATAAAAGGAAATAAAATCGTTAAAAAGTGATAAAAATATCAATCTGAAATACATTCCCTTATTTAGATACTGAATTATAAGTTTTTTTTCAATGTATCACAAGAAGAAAATGAACTGAGTTCCGTTTGAGATAGTTATCGTAAAACGTTGCTAAAAAAACATTTAGCATGATATATATAAAATCTTTTCAAGACCAGTTCTTAACATTATTTAAGATTTTGCAAACTGGTTATCTTTTTGTGGACAAAACATTATGGATGAGCTGTACAATATTCTGAATGCCTCTGAAATTTCAGGTTTTTCTTTTTAGTCTAAAATTTCTCACCTGAGAGAAAATAATTCAAAGTTTATCAAACTTGTATTATAAGGATATCAGTAAAAATATATACCTGTTGTTTGCAGGCAACCGCTGACATGATTGCAGATTGCTTGAGAACATAAACATTTTAAAACACACAGTCGTCCATACGACCCTTCGGGGCATATACTATTGCAGTTTTGTCCAAAATATCCTGGAAGACACTCTAAAGTGATATTGAAAATAAAATATGAAGATAACAAACAGTGGTCATTCGTCAAAGTCCATTTAACAATGCAAATTATAAAAAAGAGTCAACATGTACCTCTGAAAAACAGAGGTAGGTCAGACGTCATGGAGGAGTAAGCTTCCCCTGCCAACCAGTCAGACCTGCATTTCATTATCGGGTTAACGGAAAAGCCAATTGCCAATTCAGTGAAAAAGTAATGGTTTAACAATTTGGATTAAAAAAAACGTAAGTCAGCATTCTACCTACGACAGACTGCATTTGCTAATAATGTTATTGTACATGTATCGACGATAGAATTTGCAAAATTTTCACGTTAAACAAAATTGCTTATATCCTTGCATCATCAACTTAATTGTCAATAGCCTTCTCGCTATAAAAATTATTCGAATGAAGAAAATGCTCTTGCTTATCTTATTAACTGACAGACATTAACTCTGTATGCAGGTGACAATGATTTTTATTTGTTGTTAAACGTCCCACTTGAGAAATTTTCACTCATATGGAGACGCCACCCATTGCCGATGGAGGGCTGCAAATTTAGACCTATACTTGGCACTCATGGCCATTGAGCAGTGAGGGATCTTTTTCGTGCCAGAATCTATAGTGACACGGGACCTCGGTTTATACGGAAGGACCGGTCTCCATATGGTCTGCAGTGGGATTCGAACCTGCAATGTTAGGATCAACTCCATACCTTGCGACTCCAGAGCAAACGCTCTAACCCGTGCGCCACGCGGGCGACCAGGTAATAATAATATATATTGCGTCATAAGTAGAGGGAGTTGACATTAGAAAAGTGTACCACGTTTATCATTAAGTTTTGTTGTCAGTTTGCCATCAATGCCATTTTCTTATTAAACATATACATATAAAACACATTTATCACACTGTGTAGTGTCTTTTTTTTTAATTTGATGGAATATATCGAATTAACATAGGAATGAAAATAAATGTTGTTAATTGATAAAACCTCGTCTATATATCTAAGTGTCGAATTGAAGGCACTAGCAAGAGACTTTCTTTTCATGTGGAAGGTTTTTAACTAATAATTAAATACTAAAAGTATTTACTAATAACGGGGCACAATTAGTACCTATGGGAATTTCAATAGATATTGTCAATGAGAAACTCAAGCATCTTTTTGATATCAACCTCGGAGTACTTGTGTGTTGAATCAGTATATTTTTGTAAAACAAAAATAAGTCTGCAGATGACCAATGACAAAGTATGCAAATTTTCAAGTTCCATTTGTCTTAAAAAAAGAAATTGCCATAATGTCAAAGTCTAGGCTTTGATTCATCTTTGGGAATGATTGTATTAAGTGTTGAAAACTTTTAATATGATTGATTTTTGGAAACTAGTGTGCTTTTACATTTCTTAAATTTTCTTGGAGTGTTTAATTATCCACATCTGGTTAAAACCACTTTTCGAATATGTAGTAATGCAGCATTCCTGAAAGTTTCTTCATCACTGTTGGTAATTTTTTCGTAAGACATAAAGAAAGAGGAGCTGTAGAAAATTTATTAGAACCTACTTTGTATCTCTATAATGGTTATTATGAAGCTTAAGAATCCAGTATAGGTATGGTTATTCAAATTTGGATGTTGAAGCAGTGATCCTTCTGGCTGATGCAGTGATTATTGTTAAAATGAGATTCTTAAAGATCAGTTAAATGTATCCCCACTTTGCAAGTGCAAGAATATTTTTTTTATTTAAAAAAAATGCTATTTTGAATATTTTTGAAAAAAAAATTTCTTAAATATTTTGTTCCAGTGCAAAAAATGTTATAATAATTTAACTAACCTTTGCATGTGTTATTGACGTAGTAATAATTGAAACAGCAACTTCTGTCCTTAATGCTGAATTCATAGAAAATTATATTTATACATAAACAAGTATTTCGACATATTTTGACGAATAATCAAGTATTTTAAAATATATTGCACTCCATGCACGTACCTTACAATGCAGTCACTTTCAGCTGATGAGACGTGAGAAATGAGATGAAGCACAAAAACGAAATAATAAATCATAATCATATCAGATGGTGAACCATTCACAGTGGTAAAATAAAGTGCAATACAGCAAATGCGGACGTTTTTAAAGTAACCAAAAGTCATTCTTTCGTTTGTAGGAAATTGTATCTTCTGTAACTTCCTATTTCATATGTTCAGATGTATATGATTGAAAATGATGTAAACATTTAACAATTTTCATATAAAGCACTCATGGATCTGTCAATCTTTTTTCTCATCAGACCTTTTACCGTTCTCCTCTTACACATGGAGGGTTTTGTGATTGTAAAATGTCATACACAACTATGAAAATTTTCAACATACAATTAGTGTATAAATAATTATTAAAGGTCATTAAATATCAATTAAAAACAAGTAGAAGAACGTAAGGTCATGGGATACCCCAAATCCGGAGAAAGTTGGGAATTTATCAAAATTTCATGTTTTTTGCTGTTTTAGATTAAAATATTTTGCTACATGATAAAACATAAGAAAATTAAACTTAATTTATATTTATGCCGGGGGATTCTATTTTCTCATGTTTCTTCAATTAATTTCAGTATAAATGTTAACGAAGAGATTTAGAGATTTTTCACATTTTCTTTAATGCAACATAAAAATATTGCTTTTTGTCGTTTAGAAGCTTGATAATAATTACGTTTTAATTGGAATTATATTTAAGAAAATGATTAAAACACATGAGTCCCAGTAAATTAGTAAATTTTCAGATCATACAAGAGTAGGGGGAAAACCAGGGTTCTGGACCAGTGTCCTCCCATAGAGTTACTATGGAGGATCCTCCTGGTATCCTCCCAGCGTATCCTTCAAGCGAGACACCGGAAAAGCGTCTTCTCGCGGAAGCGGTCATTACCATCTAATGCATCAAATCAGTTTTGGGGTTAACATTTTTTTTAAATATCCAATCAAATTAAAGAATTTTCACAGTCAGTATAACGGGTATATAAAGACCGATGATAATCAAATTCATCACTTTGTGGTGGACCAGACGGTCAGGTAAGTCACTCTTTCTAAAGAATAATCTAAAATAAAAGTTAATCATATTTTAATGGAAAATGTTAAGATTGATTTTTCTAAGTTGTGGTTATTAATGATAAACTTTTTAATTATACTGATATGTGTTTTTCTTTAGGTTGTGATTATCCCAGAAAAAAAAGTTTAATTAACTTTAATAACACTTTGAATCTATTAAATTGTTATTTATTTGACTTTTTTTTATTTGTAGAAACAGCCTTAAAGAGGGTTTACTGTATTCAACTAAAGAGGCATCGCTAATTAGTCTAAGTATTACAATAAAATATGAATACAAGCAATTTAGACATGATTAACAATATGAAATAAATTATGAATTCTGAGACATTGCTGCACATGAACACGGTGTACCGATATAGGGCGATGTTACTAGCTCACAACGGACAGGAGAGCGTTAACGTAACATGTCCCCGTCATTATCGGGAAGACCTGTCCGACTCATGTTCATGTGAGCCTACTTCGGTGGGCGGAGCTCCGTCCTTGGTGACAGGGATGTTGATGGCCGTGCAATGGTCTTGAAACTGTGGTTTCTTAATCAGAGTTCAGTACTATCTAAATAAAATTATATATATATATATATATATATATATATATATATATATATATATATATATATATATATATAATATATATATATATATATATATATATATATATATATATATATATATATATATATATATATATATATATATATATATATATTAGGGATGTCAAATCGGTCGATATTTGATAATCGGTTACTCGGACGATTTTCCGATCGAGTACCCGGGTACTCGGTAAAATTGTAAAATACAAATGTGTTGATTTTATTGAGACCACTTAAGCCCTGTTTAACCCCATCGATATTTTTTAACGTTTTTTTATGCCTGTACACAAACATCGCGCAAAACGAAAGATTTTTTGCACTAAAAACAAAAAAGACAACAATGAATACATCAATAATTAAAAATGGTTTACAGTTCTTGTTTATGAAGACGATTTGATCAACGCAAGAGGAAGACAGCCTGTAACGTAGATTTGCAATGATTAGACAAGCGCAAGAAATTGTTTTTAAAGAAAGAGACGGTGTCGAGATCGCTAGACGTATATTATTTAATTAATCCATGTATCTCGGTTGTTTTCCCCGTATACTCTATGTTTACTTTGCACAGCTAATTGTAAACATCTTTTAAATCTTAAGTTCTTGCCTTATGGGTTTTTTTTCACTTTTGAAGTGGTAGCGGCATTTCTTTGTATCGCCGAATTCGCTACCGTATGCGAACTAAATTATTTTAGGATAATAAACCCTAATTAAACGATGTTCATCAAATACTAATCATTAAAGCCATCCAAAAAATAACGGATCACGAGGTGATACATGTAACAGCTGTTTACCAGGTGATTGGTCACGGTAATTACTGTATAAACAAGTACATAACCACAGACAATAACGGGTATTAACAGGTGTGGGGGACGCTAATTACAAGGTAAACATGGACAATTCATTTTGAAGTTGCATTTTTTTTTTTTTTTTTTTTTTGATAAGTTTTGGATAAAAAAAAATTGTACTTTTTCTTTGGAATATGAAAAAAATATATACATCCGAGTAACCGAGTAGCGATTTTAGTATTCGATACTCGGACGTTCGATCGAATACCTGGTTAACCGGGTACTCGTTGACATCCCTAATATATATATATATATATATATATATATATATATATATATATATATATATATATATATATATATATATATATATATATATATATATATCCTAATGCAAAATTTTCTGTTAATTACTTGTTTATTTTAATTATTTTCAGATTAGCTGTCTACAATGAAGTCTGTCGTATGTAATGTATGTGGAGCATCATTTACACATTCATCAAATATGTATCGCCACTTAAGGTCAGCTCATAAAAGTTCTGGGCACAAATGCACTACCTGTGGCATGCAATTTAAAAGAAAAGATAACTTTCAACGCCACATGAGAATACAGCATCCAATGACACGTGTTCCAAATTCCGGTGCTGAGAATCAAAACATTCCAGTAGACGAGAACGACATTGAGATGTCAACAGAACCTCAAGAAAACATTCAAATTGGAGGAGGCCTTACTAGCAATGAAACCAATGATTGCATTACAGAAGAAGAATCAATAAATGGAAATCTCAAGGTTTACAATTTACCCGCTTTAAATAAGACGAAATTTGACCCCCTTCAATTCTTACATTCCAACTTTGACAAAATTAAGAACATTCTGAGGACTGCCTTGTTGAAAAGACAAAGTATCAAATGGTATTTAACAATGCAAGTCCGATTCAAAAAAGAAACGAAAGGTCAGACGGAAATGGTGGAGCCTCATTTTCATGGACGTTGTCATATTGCATTAAAAGTCGTTGATTTGGAACAAAGCCTACAAGATAGCATCAAAAAGATAATGACTTCATTTTTAGAGTATCAGAGACAGGGTAGGAATTGGACACTCGATAAAATTATAGGATTGACCTTAAATGTCGCTAAATACAAACCTTTACGAGGATCAAGTTTTATCCCACTGCCAATCAGACTGAGAGTCAAAAAAGCCATTGTGAACGTACAAAATACAGATCAGAAATGCTTCCAATGGGCTATCTTATCTGCGCTACACCCAGCAGCACACCATGCCCAAAGGGTTTCAAATTACGTTCCATATGTTGATGAACTGGACTTTACTGGAATAGAATTTCCAATGCAGATGAAGGACATTATTAAGTTCAAAATCCAGAATGGCATATCTGTCAGTGTTTTTGGTTATGAAAAAGGACATGTTTATCCCATTCATTTGACAAAGCAGCGTTTCGAGCGTCACGTAGATCTTTTAGTGATAACAAACGGACAACGATCACATTACCGCTGGATTAAAAACTTTAATCGACTTCTAGCACATCAAAACAACGATCGCAACCAGTATTTCTACTGCTGCTATTGTTTACATGGCTTTACAAAAGCAAAACTGTTGGAAAAGCACAGACCTTATTGCAAAGTGCATGGAGCTCAAAGGATAGAAATGCCTTCAGACGAAAATAAGTGGCTGAGCTATTCTGACGTTTCGAAGCAACAGAAAGTAAGTTTTGTCATATATGCAGATTTTGAGTGCATATCCTCCAAAAATTCAACATGCCAACCCAACTTGTCTAAGCCAAGTACAACTAAGCTAGCAAAACACACTCCTTCAGGGTTTACATATAAGATTGTTGGACCTGATGACAATCTTACGGAAGATCACGTGACATACCGAGGAGAGAATGTTGCCGAAACGTTTGTTGACCACAACAAGTGGAAGAAAGGTTGATGAAAATTCTCCGGAACCCTTTGCCTCTTGAGATGTCAACAAACGATGAAAACTTGTTTCAAACTGCTGAAAAATGCCATATATGTATGCAAGAATTGGGTGCAGATCGTGTTAGCGACAATTGCCACGTAACTGGGAAGTTCCGAGGTGCTGCACATAATACATGCAACCTTAACCTGAAACAACGGGAACGCATACCTGTATTATTTCACAATTTAAAGGGATACGACTCCCACATAATCATGCAAGCAATTGGAAAAATGAAAAACAAAACACTGAGCTGCATTCCACAGAACCATGAAAAGTACATATCTTTTTCAATGGGAAAACTGGATTTCATTGATTCCTTTCAATTTCTGTCAACATCTCTAGAAAAACTTGTGAAAAACCTTTCAAAGGAAGGTGTAGAGAAGTTTAAGCACCTTCATCACTATATTGAAAAGCAGCATCCAGGGTCAAATTAACGAAAAGACGAATTTACTCATGTGCAAAGGGGTGTATCCCTACGAGTACATGGATAGTATAGATAAATTTCGAGAAAAATGTCTTCCAGGGAGATCAGCTTTTCATAGTAGTATTGATGATCAGGATTTGTCAGAAGCTGATTTTTATCATGCACAGTCTGTTTGGAAAACATTTGAGATGTCCGACTTAGGAGACTATCACGATCTCTATATGGAAACTGACGTCATTCTTTTAGCCGATGTATTTGAAAACTTTAGAAATCTTTGTCTTCGTATTTATGGACTAGATCCAGCACATTTTTACACTGCCCCGGGACTGGCATGGCAAGCGGCTCTAAAATGACAGACGTTCATTTAGAACTTTTTACAGACCCTGACATGCATCTATTCATTGAAAGGGGTCTGAGGGGAGGCATTTCTATGATATCACAAAGATACGCCAAAGCTAACAATCCATATGTAGAAGATTACAATCATAGCCAACCAAACAATTACCTCATGTATCTAGATGCAAACAACTTATATGGATAGTCAATGAGTCAAGTTCTCCCAACACACGGATTCCAATGGCTTTCCAAGGAGGAAATAAATTCTTTTGATATTCAAAATATCAGTGAAGATTTTAAAGAAGGCTACATTTTATCAGTGGATCTTGATTATCCAGCAGAATTACATGACCTTCACAGTGATTATCCGTTAGCACCAGAACCATTTCAAGTGAAACCAAATATGCTATCATCCTACCAGAAAGAACTACTCAAAGAGCTGAATCTTCTTGAAACATCAACTCGAAAATTAGTTCCGAATCTCCACAACAAAACCGATTACGTAATTCACTATAGGAATTTGCAGCTATACTTATCACTCGGTATGAAGGTCACTAAAGTTCATCAAGTGCTTTCGTTTCAACAGGAGCCATGGTTGAAAAAGTACATTGACTTTAATACAAACATGCGAAAAGCAGCTAAGAATGACTTTGAAAAAGACTTCTACAAATTAATGAATAACAGTGTGTTTGGAAAGACAATGGAAAATCTCAGAAAACGAGTAGATATTCAGCTTATTCACCGGGAGCAAAGGCTTCTTAAGATTACAGCAAAACCAGGGTTCAAATCGTTTAAGATATTCAACAAAGATCTGGCATCGGTGGAACTTACAAAACAGAATCTTGTCTTGAATCGTCCTATATACGTTGGATTTTCCATATTAGAAATGTCAAAGGTACTGATGTACGATTTCCACTACAACCATGTCAAATACACATATGGAGGAAATGCAGAGTTACTGTTCACAGACACAGATTCCTTATGTTACAATATATTTACAGAAGACTTGTACAAGGATCTGGAGAAAGTAAAGCACCATTTTGATTTCAGCGATTACCCAAGTGATCATTTTCTATATGATGACACCAACAAAAAGGTCTTGGGTAAAATGAAAGATGAAACCATGTCAGAGCCTATGACAGAATTTGTAGGGTTGAGACCAAAAATGTATAGTCTTACCTATGGACCAAGTGAAAAACGCACAGCTAAATGTGTCAGCAAATCGGTGATTAGATAGAAAATGCGCCATTCGTCGTACAAAGAATGTTTATTTCAAAGAGAATCTCACATGGAAACCATGATTACATTTAGATCAGAAAAACATCAGATACATACCATTGCCTTGAACAAAACAACTCTTTCCCCCTTTGATGACAAACGTTATATATTGAACGATGGAATTCACACATTAGCTCATGGACATTGGAGAATTTCCCATAATGCAATGGCTTTGACTATTTTAGAAGTGACATGAGAGAGACTGGTCATTTGATGTTCTGTAGTCGAGGAGTCAGCGTCGATCATCATGAATTAATGTAAATTCTGCCCAAAAACTTACGTGTGGCCTCATGCTTTACAGCGTCAATTGAAACTGAAACACCCGAGGAAAGATAAAGGATATACCGTAAGTTTCAACCAACAGCAGGAATATACAATATTAACCCAGCAGCAGCAGCAGCAAGAGTTATACAGCACTTTAAACAATCAACTGCAAGAAGAAACCTTTTTAACGCTACAAAAGATAAATGACGCTTCAAAGAAACAATACCAGGAAACACATCTTAAGCAGCAGCAGCAGCAGCAGCAGATTTTTCAATTCAAGCATCCATTTACTGCAAACGTATCGGGACCAACTTCATGTGGAAAAACATACTTTGTCAAATTACTATTACAAAACTGTCTAACCAAAATTGCTCCCCCGCCAGAACGGATAATTTGGCTTTATAAACGGTGGCAACCTTTGTATGACGTCATAAAGGAAACGGTTTTTCCCAGCGTGGAATTCATTCGAGGAATACCAATGGATTTGGAAGAGGATTCTTCTTTAAATCCTCAAACAAGAAATGTGTTGATTTTAGATGATATGATGTCAAGCACCTCCAAGGATTCCCGGATCAATGAATTGTTTACTGAAGGAAGCCATCATAGAAACCTTTCAGTCATCGCTATTAACCAAAACTTGTTCTACAACAAAGATCCAACCCAACGACGAAACTGTCATTATCTCGTTCTGTTTAAAAATCCAATGGACAAACAACAAGTGATGACATTGGCTCGACAGATGTATCCTGGAAATACCCAACAATTGATGAGGCATTTCAAAGAAGCAACAGAAAAACTCTTTGGATATCTTTTAATAGATTTAAACCCGACAACGCCTGAATCAATGCGCATGCGCACTGAAATTTTCACAGACATGCCTATAAAAGAACACAAACCAGAAACAACAAGTCATTTGCACAGATTTTCCGAAGAAGAAAGGACGCATCTAAATAGCTCTGGTGAAGTAAAGAGTCAAACTTTTGAATCCACTGATACATCTTTGCGTTCTATGATGGCATCTTGTGATGATTGTGGACTCGTATTTGATAGTACGCATAACCTCCAACGACATGTCAAGAGATGGTGCCCGAAAAATGATAATCGTAAACGACAACTCCCTCTGGATGATTATGAGGAACCACTTAAAAAGAAGCAGCATATCTTTCAGTCAGATGAATACGCAATGGACTATGACGATGATTCTCCTAATGCAACAACAGAAGAAGACTACTTCAAAAGAATGAAAAAAAGATCAAAAGTTAAAAATGAGGATACGTGGTCTGAAAAGTTCAAAAAATATCGAAAAGAGGGATTGTCTAAAATGGAAGCAGAAAATAAAGCAAATAACAAAATGCAGGAAACCAATTTTATTGCATTTTTAGACCTATATGGAAGAACTATTCTGGACATTTTAGACTTGAAAGGTGGACAGATCCACGGAAAAATAATGAATAGTATTGGAAAGTTCCTTAAAAAGGGATATGAAAACTATCGGCTGTTCGTATGGCTCTCAGGAAGTACAAAAATCTCCTTGAGGAGATGATGTATTTAACAGACGATGAACAAACAGATGATGAAGATGATGACACAGATTCTGAAGATGAAACCGAGGATGAAAATGGTGAATAAATTGTCCTCTATAAATTTATGTAATATAGAACTTTTATTTCATTTTACCGCTGGAGATTGATGAGGAAACATGTCTTGGGAGAACTATTTACGTGACATTTATTACAATCCAAATAATGCTGGTAGTTTTCTGGGACCAGACAAATTATTCCGGTATGTGAGAAAAGACGGTAAATATGTAATCAGCAAATACAAAATTAGGAAATGGTTGCAAAAACAAGAAGCTTACAGCTTACAAAGACCACTAGTTTGCCAAGTAAAACGAAGGATTCATGTATGTACTGGTCGTGATCGATGTTCTATCAAAGTACCTGTGGATGCGTCCTTTGGAAAACAAAAAGGGGGTTACAGTAGCCATTGCTTTAGAGGACATTTTCAAGGAGGATAGAGTACCTAAAAGAATACGAACAGATAAAGGACAGGAATTTCGAGCGAAGGAAGTTCAGAGACTCTTCAAAGATCATGATGTTCAACATCTTTATGCTCAGAATGAAACCAAAGCAGCAATTGCCGAGCGGGACATCAAAACTATGAAGACGAGGATATATCGTTTTATGACTTACCAAAAGTCGTATGCATATATTGAAAAACTTCAAACTTTTGTCAAAAGCTACAATAGCTCATATCACCGAACTATCGGTATGACTCCTAAAATTGTCAACAGTGGAAATGAAACAGCTGTGTGGTGGAAAATGAATTGGCCAAAGGATCACACAGTTATTAAAAAGACGAAGACTGTAAGAAAACCTTTTAGATTTAAAATCGGTGATCACGTTCGACTCACCCATCTCAGGAATCCATTTCCTCGCGAATATGATGAAAGGTGGACGGGTGAAATATTTATCATTTCTCAGAGGATTTTACGTGGTGGTTTACCTGTCTACAGAGTAGAGGATTTTGACGGAGATGAAATCAAAGGATCTTTTTATCAATCAGAACTTCAAAAAGTGGATGTGAAAGACAATGATCTATGGAAAGTTGAAAAAATATTAAAGACTAGAGGAAAGGGAAATAACAAACAATATTTCGTCAAATGGTTTTATTATCCAAAGAAATTTAATTCTTGGATCAATGCGTCTGATGTTTCAAATCTATGATATAGGAGAGTGCACTACCCTGGACAGGTCAAACATCAGATTCCATCTTTTCAGAAAGAGCGTACATAAACACAGATCGCTTAAGTATAATATGATGGATGGTAGACGACTCTCATAGTGTAAATAAATGTATTGTACATTATAGACTAGGGTGTAGGTCATTGTAAAATGGACATGGGATGGCTCTCCAACCCATGCTTCATAATTGTAACGGGGAAAATAAAAATTTAATTAAAAAATAAATGTTGTCTCTTGTCACTGATTCAATTTTGTTAGTGCAACTCCTGATTGTGTTTGAATCAATTATTGTTGTAAGCGAGGACTATCTATAACACCTTTGTTGGCGAGGACTATCTATAACACCTTTGTTGGCTACTCTATGATATAGGGAGACTAATTCAAATGATTCTTTTTGGAAAAATAATATCATTAATGAAAATGGTTACATAATGTCATAAAAGCCTTAACTCTTTGAAAGTTACTCTAAAGTTAGTTGAATTGAATCTGTGTTAGAATCGAATGCATTTGAAACATTTTGAGATTACTAGTGTGTATAATTATATAATTAATTTAATTGAAACTCCAACTACACATGACAGAATCATATCGTTTCAAAAATTATGTAATTAATAATCAAAATATAATTAATTTTAATTAATATTTCATAATTAATTTGTTAATTAAATTCATTAGATGACGTCATGGGTATCCTCACACGCTGGGAGGATACCAGGAGGATCCTCCATAGTAACTCTATGGGAGGACACTGGTCCAGAACCCTGGTTTTTCCCCTACTATACAAGTATTATTTTTCTCCATATGAAATAAGGACAATTGCGAATTCTCTATATGTATTGTAGAAAAACATAGTGCGAAATAGGCAAAACTGTGAAAGCTAAAATCACCTTGTACATTTAACAGCACATGATTAAATATTAATACACAGTTCTTAGTATCGAAAGATGAAGAAATATTTTCATAGAATTCATGACAGCTTTAAATACCAAGAGTTTACATCTTATGTTCTATGTTTTTTATGTAAAAATTTTTCTTTCAATGTTTGTCACATCTGTATTTATAGAGTAATTATCAATAAATTGTTTACCTGTTGTTTGCAGGCAACTGTTAAAGTTATAACAGTATGTTGCAGATCATAAGCATCTTGAACTATACAGATATCAGTAGGTATTGTCATTGCATTTACATGTGCAGAGCTGTCCAACATATCAAGTTTTGCACTCTTTAGTAATATTAATGAAATCTTATTGTCAAACCGAGATCGATATATGCAACTAATATAAATTCTACTCATCCCCCACCCCCACTCCTGTTTAAATCATAAAAATGAAAGAGCATACAAGTAAACATTTTTCTGGGATATTTGACAGAACTATTTTGTGACAATAAAGAAAATATGCAGCTGTTTTGACCTAACTTGCATATGTTATTGACGTAATAATAGTTGAAGCAGCAACTTGGTGTTCCCAATTTATTTCTTTTAGGCTTCAAAAAGATTATATATGAATTCTGACAAAAATGTTTCATAAACTATACTGAAACACATCGATTTTATTTATTTGCTTTAACTCGCAAGCATTCACAAGACAGGATTGTAATGTGAGAGTTAAAAATGAGAAAATAACTCATAAGATGATGAATACACATTCACGATGGTTTTAAAATATTTAATGTAGGAAATATCTACATTGTCTGCGACCAAATGAGCTCAAATCAAATATTATATGCTAAATTTTTATCAAACTATGATGAACATATTCACTGTAGTCAATTTTTCAACTTCTTCGATCTGAACCATTTATAAATTAAATAAATTTCCC
This sequence comes from Saccostrea echinata, assembly GCF_033153115.1. Classification (NCBI taxonomy): domain Eukaryota; kingdom Metazoa; phylum Mollusca; class Bivalvia; order Ostreida; family Ostreidae; genus Saccostrea; species Saccostrea echinata. Next base: position 4,948,785 of record NW_026889760.1, read on the forward strand.
TTCTCTCTTGAAAATTCAGCAATAATTTTTGGTGTCCGATTCAAACTTGACGGATAAAGGTCAAAGTGTTCGCTGTAATGTAAATTAACGTCAAATTCTCGCTCAATACCCAAATGTGTCATGTATAAGGTTCTATTTCTGATTTATCTTTTTCCTCTGGAAAACACATGATTAAAACATTTTATGTATACATTTCTTTGCAACATAAAACTTTGATATCTTTTTTTCTCATAAGAAGTTTAACATCTTACCTGAAGTGCATACGATGCAATGAAAATTAATTAAATGCTTACTTCAAGAACTCAACAATCTGAGAAGTTATAATAACTAATTCTTATATGAGGATTGATGTCCCCGTCTTAAAAAGCTCTCAATCATAGAGAGGACACTTCTAAAGGTCTAATGATGAAAACTTACATTTATATAATGGATTTCCGTGACATGACATCTGGCTTTCTAAGGTCTTGGAAATCTTGTGAAATTTGCATTTATAATACACAGTGGTTGGATATTCTAACAAATCACCAAATTCATTGAGTTGGAAAATATTTGTAAACAAAGAGCAAGAACCACTTAGGGCCTCTTTTGGCCCTGAGAATTTCGGAAAAATCGAAACTGCTCAGTTTTGGTTGAAAATGCAGTATTTATCACTTGGACCCTTGGTGACCATGCATCTATTGAACATGACGTAATTTTCTCTGTAGTCAATGTATTATGACGTCATAAAATGCGCCATTTTCCTCATATCCTGTAAATTCCTTTAAAAATGGCCAAAAGTTGAAGTATTTTTTCAATATTTCATATAGAGCACAACCTCTGATCCAAAATATGCAATTACACAAAGAATGATCTGTTTCTTAAGATCACAAAACATGTTTTAATTTTTGGATCGTGGGTTGTGCTCATATTTTAATTCTTTGCTGAAGATAGTCAAATACGCATGTTTTCTGCAAAATTCAAGAACATTGCATTTTCTAATAGACTGATATCCAATACCTGGATTCTCAAAAAGAAATTTTGTTACAGGAAATGAAAGAACAAAGTCTCTACTTTATTTTGATATATGAAATGGGACAGAGGGTGATAGTCAATTAATTGATATAAGGACAGGGCCATTTTATGCATAAAGCGAACCTAGCTCTTTAATTTATATTTTAGATTTTATTAAAATCACAGGATAAAACTGTGCCAATCAGTTTACTAAAACTTACTGAAAGCTGGCTGAAATGTGACTGAGTGGCAGAATGTCATTTATTTCTTATTTGGGTTGTGACATATGGTTGAATGCAATGATTAAATTTCATTTTTGAACAGTCTTGTTTGTGTGCAATTCAAACTTGTAGATCAAGGTCATTAGTCAAAAATTAATTTACTTTTCTGAGAGATGTTGTCATAGGTAATGTACATGTAAAATATGAAAGACCTATCTTCTTTCAAAAGTTTATATCAATGTAAAACAAAATTGAAAAAAAAAACCTGTAGGTTAAACTTAAAGGTCAAGGTCACAGGATCCAAACCAGAGTACATTTGGAAAGGTTTTGAAACAGGTAATGCACATAACATATAAATGCCCTATCATCTCTTCTTCAAAAGTTAGAGCAATGTTAAAGTTTTAGAAAAAAAAAAATTAAATGCAAATATATTAAATGTGGACAATCTTCAGCTGGGATGTGTCGACCGTATTGACAATATAAATTATCTGAAAAAAACCCGGATATTTGACTTTGGTAATGTCGACTATCCCGCTTATCTCGACGTATACCTTTCACATCCATGTTTTGACAGTACACGGCTTAATTAGCTCTATAGACTGTTTGTAGAAGAAATTTGTACTTAAATATGTCTATTCAAAGCAGCACCAGAAACTACAACATATATGAAGGTACAATTTAATTTAAATAAGGATATGCCCTTGCAATATTGAAATGTGTTTATGGCCCCCATGAAATACATATTATATGCGTCGCTCGCGTGACGCGGTGGTTAGAGCGTCTGCTCTAGAGTCGCGAAGTAAGGAGTTAATCCTTATGTCGCAGATTTGAAGCCACTGCGGGAGGTGGATATCGATCCTTGAGACCATACAAACCGAGGTCCCGTGTTGCAGTAGGTGTTGGCACATCTCAAAGGCCCTGAGTGCCGAGTATAGGTATAAACTTGCAGCCCTCCGCCGCCGAGTGGTGGCATCTCCATATTAGTGGAATATTCTCGAGAGGGATGTTAAGCAACAAACAAACAAAAAACACAATATATGCAATTATCATGTGACTGTCAAATCATTGACCAAACTCTTACACAGAATGGATGTGCTATGTTCATTCAATAAATATCAAAGTCATATGATATTATAATTGCTTTACGAAAATGAATATCATATGACTAATATCCACTGTATAAAGGAGTCAACAAGTGATAATTATTGCATATGCTTGCAAAATGTTTTCAACATCAAAGGTTTAATGAATTTTGTCATTAAACCGATGGTGTCAGCAATATCTTTGATTCTTTACACCAAAAAATGTCATATATCTAAGTATCCCTTTCATAGTTGCATAACCACAAAATAAGCTTTATCCATTCAAGGATGGCAATGTTGATCATACGGTAACTTTAAACATAGTCTACAATGAGTGCTTTTGAATCTATGATATATCTTTCGTTAGTGCTTTCAAGATACATGTGCATTAAACTTTCCATCAACATAAAGTTAAAAAAACATACTGAAACTTTTTTCGCTTTTAATTTTCATTTTCTTTCTTTCTTTGAATTGTTCATTTTTTTACCGTTCACGGTAGCTCACTCGCTCGCTCCGTGATCGGGAGGTCGTGAGTTCGAATCTCGGCAGCGACTGACCTAAGTCGATAAAAAGTGGGTAGCAACTGTTCCTTCGCCATGCGCTCGGCACTTTGAAGTGAAAGTTGCGGGACCTTCGATTGATACCTTAAAAACCGAGGCCCCGTGTCACGACAGACGTTGGCACGATAAAGATCCCCCACTGCTCAATGGCCATGAGTTCCGAGTAAAGGTCAAAATTTGAAGCCCTTCACCGGTATATGGTGACGTCTCTACATGAGTGAAAAATTCTCGAATGGGACGTAAAAACAACATACAATCAATCAATCATTTTTTCCGGAAATGTTTCTTTTCACTATACATTTTTACATTGTATATCCCTTTCACAGCTTCAAAGCATTATTCAATACATTATAAGCATTATAAGTCCAGGTATACAGGTAGTTGTAATGAGCAGAATGTTTATGTCAAATAAAGATTACAAGCAGAATGTACGAGGGGTTATCAAAAAGTTCGTGGACTGATGCGATAAAATTAATACTATGTAGTCTGTGCTTACAAAATTTATAAGAAACATAAAACAACAAAAAGTTAAGAAATGTTGAAAATTTTAGCTCGATACGTTGATAATTTTCCAAATTATTCTAAAATAAAAAAGACATTCTATGATCACCCGGCGCTGGCGGCGTTTAGTTTCATAACGCTCGACAACGTCATTGTTTCTCATTGTCCACTTCTCTACCTCATACACTTATCTTGGTGAGATTATCTGGAGTTAAGTAAGGGTTGAAGCCCATCTTGTTTATATTACTTTATAATGTCATGAACAGCTGCTTTCAATGCATATAATATTGTAAATGGATCTATACATAGGGAAAGATCCTCACTTGATTATGCCAGAATACTTAGCTTGTTGGAGTTCAAATTCTACAACACATGATCAACGTCACTTTTCGACGTGACTGATTTTTGACACCCTGACTACAAATCGACATTAACTGTGCATCTTTCATCTCTCTGAATCTTTTTGGGCATTAAAAACAAACACTCTGGATGCATTTTATTTCTCTTTTGCCCGTTTTAACATTCCGTAGGTCTATACCAGTTTTTCCAGGTTCGAAACTTTATAGAATGGTGGAAAAAGAAACCCCTCCCCCTTTTTGACGTCATTTTCAAGCCTTAATTTTTTGGACACTCCATATAAAATTTACGATAAAATTTGATAGAACGTACAGAATGAGGTAAAAACTGCAAATTTTACAGAACAATTGTGTTGTACCACATGCCTGAAATAACAGGATTTTTTTTTATGACAAATGTTCATATCAAAAGAGTTTTTCTCAGTTACACTCAGGTAGAAAAAACGTCATATTGGAGGTTGCGCCGCCTGGACATACAATTGCTTACAAAAACATTATAAATTTATTTAAAAAATAAAACTTATGATTCATGGTTTATTCTATAGATAGAAAAGATGATGCTAACTAAATGTTTTAAAATTCATTGATGTACCTAAAGCGGTTTTAATCTTATGGCGCTAGTCCACGAACTTTTTGATAACCCCTCGTATGTGTCAAATAATGTTTACAACATGCATTATCCAACCTGATTTACACTTAGTGACTTCATTGTCAATGCTGGGTATCTCGACATAAACATCATCACTGATGCTCTTTTATACTAAAGTAATGTTTAAAAGCTTTGTAGATTTCATATACAATGGCCAGTAAAATAATTATTGATATCAATGTCCCGACTGAAATTACAATTCCTCTATACGATGATTGATAGTTTATGAACTTTTCCGGTGTAGCACTTTTTAATGTGCTAGAAACTGTCATATTCCGGGGATATTGTGATTTATCATATATTATGGTTCTCAAAGGATCTAAAAAAGAGACAGAAAAAATGTCAGCATATAATTATGATATTTCAATGGAGAATATCCTTTATTTTTTTTAATGATAGAAGCTTGGATATACAAATTTAAGACATTTCAGTTTACGGATTTTACTTCAAAATGAGATACCCTCTTAACTGTCCTCATTGTTTTAGGAGTGCATTTATCAGCTATCTAAGTTAAACTGTGTAACCTAGGATGGGACAGCCTACTCTTAATAAACCTGTTCGCAATTTATTTAAAAAAAAAGCGTTATATGTTCCAAACAATGTTATAAAGCGTTAAATGTTCTAAACAAGGTTATAAAAGTATAATTTGGGTAGCTATTAAATTTAATCCTTAGAATTTAATTTTCTATCATAGAGTGTAAAAAATAAGACAATTTTTCCTTCAAAGGCCTTTAATTTTTTAAAATTTTAAATGTAACGTTAAGCGTTTTGATACGTTTTTAACAAAAGTCATTGTGACGTAGGAAACAGAGGTTATATGATATAAACGATTTCTTATCAAATCAAATGGCGTATTAAAACTAGAACGAATTTATTTTAAAATATTAATTAGAGAACAGAAAAAAAATATTTAAAATCCACAAGATTTGTTTGCTAATCCATTATTCACATGTAGCGCACTAAAAATAGCGCAAATATCATCAAGTTGCATTTAAGCTTCTTAATAAACTCTTAGTTGTGAAATATTACTATCATAATTATATACAGATACGATGAATTCAGAGGAAAATTTTTCATACTTTACCATGTTTTCTTACTCGTGTTGCAGACAATAATCGAATACGAATAATGATAATTACAACTATAATTCATACTAGCATATCTTATTATGCCACCTTACCAATTTCTAATTTCACAAATGTAATTCATACTAGCATTTCTTATTATGCCACCTTACCAACTTCTAATTGTCTCCTTCAATTAATTCCTCAGATTATAAAAAAAACTTTACTGTGTCGTTCTAGCTTAATTTCTAGTATGCATAACTCGTTGCAGAGTGCTAAACGACTTTTCTCTTCTGTACCTTAATTTTTTTTCTCCTTGTATATTACATAATTAGTGTGAGAAAAGGTTTTTCAAAGATTTCTCAAAATTAATTTCATTAAAATTTTTGATTCCCTTGAAGTCTGAAGACCATGATTGGAGAAAAAATGAATCAGCACTATACTGGAATGCTTTCATATTTATGAGACTAGTTTTTTCTAACGTTTTCGAAAAGGTGATCCTATGACCATTTTTGCCTATACATGTATTTCTATGTTTAAAATATTGATCCCCCATTTAGCTGCACCACGCTCCCCAGCGGCCATGTTTGGATCAAATTTGAATCTAAGGCTCAAGATGATGCTTGCATATAAATAAGATTTACTGTGGCCAAACTGTTCGCAAGGGAACAAAACGATTTTTTTATATAATTTCTGACTCCCCATGCTATACCCCAGGAACACTGTTTGAACAATTTTGACTCTACATTAAAAACGAGTGATTGTATTTTGATATTATTAATAGTGCTCTTGAAAAAAAAATATAATAATGTTTGTATCTCAATATAGATGTGACCCTAATGTTCTTAAGAATTTTTTCCATTTTATTTCAGTATAATCTTTAACGTTTCATTTTTTGACTCTCTATTGTGGTTCCACTTAGCTCCAAGGTAGATACTAAGAGATGGTTGTAGATAAATATTGATAATTGTGGTTCTATTATCGAAAAGATTTTTTTACAAAGTTCGAACCATGTATTACTACATGTAAATGTGTGCATAAACATCTCTTTTATGGCACGAGCCTAAGACTAGGCTGTCCGTTATGTCAGCTATGAACACCTTCATCCAGTTATGCTCTATACATAATATGGTTAGAATTTGCTAATTGATTCTTGAGAAAAAATTTAAAAAGTGTAAAGTTACAAATGATCTTTAAACGCTCAGGTGATCAGGAAATATATTTTGTTAAAAGAATCCTAAATAAAATGTTCTTAAGAGAAACTAGTAATGAATGGCTATATCTGTCTTTTGTGCGTACTGTTATTAAATTGTATTTCCTCCAACAGACATCATATCGTGTGTACATTTGTTTTAAAAAGAGGTCATGAAAAATTGAAGTACCCAAAATTATCCTAATCCTAACTATCTTGCATTAAACTTATTTAATATTTATCATATATGTGTACTATCAGGATATCAGTAAAATGTTCACCTGTTGTTTGTAGACAACCGCTGACATGATTACAGTCTGCCGAAGAACATAAGCATTCTGAAAGGCACAGATATCCATACGTCTTGTTGATGCATTTACTAGAGCAATTATATCCCCAATATCCAGCTGGACACACTGGAATAATATTAGTTTAAAAAGATGTGATTATTGTCAAAGTGAGTTTGCTGAATAAAAATTGGGAAACCTCCCTCCTCCTTCCAATTGTCCAAACATATATAAGTAAAAGAGGATACATGTAAGCATATTCAAGAGACTTTTTTAAAACTATTTTGCCATAAGAAAGAAAATATGCATTTGATATGCCCTACCTTTGCACGTATTATTGGCGTAATAATGGTTGTAGCAGCAACTTGGTTTCCCTAATTCATTTCTTTGGAATTAAAAAAAATCATATTTTTACAAAGGATATTTAATAGAAGATATTTATATATATGCCATATAATATTTACTTACATTATCCTGCAAGTATTTACAGCCATTGAATACTGGAATACAAAGTGAAAGGTGAAAGTAAGAAAATAATTCATAATTTATATCAAATGATAAATACACATTCAAACTGATTTTAAAAAAATGTTCTATATAGGGAAAGCGGAAGTTTTGGAAAGTGATTGAGAGTTATTTTTCTCTCACCGGAAAAACTGCATAAGTTCCTGTTACAATGTACATTCTGAAGCATTTTATACAGTTGTTATTTCCTTCTTTCTTTTCTTTATTTATTATTTTTTCTAAACATATATCTATACATCTTTTAGTTTATGTCATAAATCCCTTTTCACAGCTTCATAGCTATAAAAAAGCCTATTTAGTCCAAGTATAGTTGTACTGAGTAGAACGTATATGTCAAATAAGATTTACAACAAGCATTATCCAACTTTATTCACATCTAGAACTTTTCAATGTCAATGTTGGGCCTTCAGGCATAAACATCCTTGCTGAAGTTATTATGGTGCTCTTTTATATTAAAGTAATATTTCAGAAATTTGTAAATTTCATATATAATGACTACAAAAATAGTAATTGATATCAATGTCCCGATTGAAATTACAATTTCTTTATAAGACGATTGATTTGAGAAATAAGGTATCATTTTTAAACATCTATCGGGATATAAATACGGGTTGGTCACGAGATTAAATTTCATAAAGCCCGAAGGGCTTTATGGTAAATTTGATCTAGTACCAACCCGTATTTATATCCCGACAGATGTCTATAAATGATACCTTATTACTTATATTTACATTTGTGACTTGTTAATAAATTATATTTGCCTAATTTTAATTTTTAACGTGTGAAGTGTTTTATTTTTTAAACTCAACGGCACGTGTTTAATCCATTGATTGTGCGTCAACCCTTTATGACGTCACTGAGAAATTACGTCAAAGGTTTATGACGTGAGGAACCCGTGTTTATACGGATATAGATACACATGGCTTTCAATAGTGTTATATGAAGGAAAACATTTGTATATGTAAGTATAGTTAATTAACGTTTTCGGTGTAGTGGTTTTTAGAGTGTAAAAAACCGACATATTCCGGAAATGTTGAGATTTATCATATCCTGTACTCCTATAATGAACTGAACAAAAAAAACGGAAAAAAGATGTCAGCATATCTAATATCTTAAGAAGGAACATAATAGTTGCAACATATCCTTTATTTCCAGCAACATAGAAGTTAGAAGATACAATTTTAAGACATAACTTCAAGGATCCCCTCAAAATTGTTCTTTATACAAAAACTATTTGCAGTTTTAAAAAAAGCTGAGTACAAAAAGATTTATAAAGCCAGACACGAGATTTTTTCCCAATCCATTATTCACAGTGTAGCTCAATATATATAATTAAAATGCCTTCACGTAGACATATACCTTTAAATAAATTCTTAGTTGTGAATTATCGTGTTTTCTTAAACGTATAGGCATGTTGACAATAACAACTAATTCATTTTAGCATATTTTCTTTTGTCTCCTTACCTTTTCCAAATTTGTCTTCTTAAATTCTTCACCGAGTTTAAATGGATTTATTTCGTCCTTCTAGCTTCATTTCTAATATACATAAGTCATTCCTTGCAGACTTTTATGCAAGTATTTTCTTTTACATCTGTTATTTTCCCCGTTGTGTATGACAGTTAGTTTGAGAAACTTAACATATTGTAAAATTCATTTTGTTATTTTTTTCTAAAGGTTATCTGATAATTAACAACAGATGTTCCCTCTAGTTAAATCTAGCCAACGGCATTTGGCATACATCTAAACTCATTTTTAAAACACCACATCTATTGATTTTGCAGACTATCACCAATATATTTTACAAGTGAATTACGTTAATTTTCCTATTATTATAATATTGTTTATATTGCCAGAAAGTAATTCGAAATATTCTTGCCAATGGTATCTTTCATGCTGTGCTTCAAAGTTTTGAACGTGGTTGACTTAATCTCTATTGTTGACAACTCAGTCAATGTACCTGGAGAAGACAAAATTATATCGTTTTATTACTTTTGGTGTTACCAAACTTGGGGAAAACAAGACGCCCAAGGGCCTTAACGGTCACTTGAGTTTACTATAGCACTGTAGAGAATCCATAGAAGTATAAAAAAAATAAACTGAACGATGAAACTATGTTGCCAAAAAAGCAGATGAAAATAGGATGATCGGGGATCAAAGTCTTAATGTGGATCTTATAACAGAACGTCTGACCCAGGGGCCTAGAAATTCACAGATTTGGAAGAGACCTCCTTGCTAAGTATTCTAACATCATAACTTTGCATTTAGTTTTCACATTTAATACCCAGGAGCAAAGAGAAAGATTTTCAAAGCATAAATCATTTTCAATATACAATCAACAGACCACTCTTCAACTGAACCCTTGACCCTGGGGCCACATTTCATAATCTTGGAAGAGGCACTCTTGCTCATCATAACCATGCACTTAGTTTATAGGTTTAATACTAAGCAGGTAGATTTTTAAAGAATGAAAAAAAAATTAAAAAAATGAAAAATTGATGCATCTTTACTAAATAATCAATGCACCAGAGCCCCTGACAGTGGCCTTGGAATTCACAATTTTGAAAGAAGCACCCATTCTCATCATATTTGCTGAATACCCAGGAGCAGAGAAGAAGATTTACGAATCATTAATGCATATTCACCATGTATTCAACGCTCAAGCACCAGAAACCTAGACCCTGGGTTCATAAATTTCATAGTTCATGGTTACGAACTCAACGCTACATGTAATTACAACTATGCCAGTTGTTTGACTGCTTAGTGTTCAGGAGTAAAGAATAAGATTTTTAAAAATTGATTATTTTATATTGTTTTAGACCCACCCTTCATGCCCCAGGGGGGCAGGGGTCATGAATTTCACAATTTATTTTCCCATCATCTATAAATGCTATATGATAGATTGGTTGAAATAAGTTAAGTGATTCCAGGAAGAAACTGAAAAAAGTTTTAATTTAACGGACGACGACGGATAAAAACAAAAAGAAATAGGTCTCACGAGTCATAATGAATGACATTTCCTTCTAGGACGTAGTTGAACATACAATTTCTATTACTGTACTAAATAGAGACAAGAGGAATATATTATGATCCCAAATCAGGAAACATGTTTGTATTTTTTTTAACATTTTAACTCTATGCCTATATTTATTTTCAAACCTTAAAATAAAGAGAAGTATATGAGTATACGTATTTCAAATCTTTTTTATTTATTTCACAAATGCATACAATAAAGTGCAAAAACAAATCAGCAATTGCTTCATAAAGCAGATAATGTAAATTTGCTTATTACAGCAAAATGATCTGCAACTTTGATGTCGGAAATTTTTGTTGCAATATTGTAATTAACTATTTCAATGACAAAAAAAGAACGTTTCTAAACTGTGTTGTTCATATTTGCGATGGAAGAACTATTTACAGCATTGATAGAAGCAAAATTACATTATTTTCGTGTCCTGTACAATATTGAATTCTTATATAATACTATATTTTCAATTGTACAAAAATCTTTCTTCTGAAAAAGGTTTAATATTTTTTTTAGTCTAATTGATTACAAAGGTTTAAATTACATACAGATATGTCATAACAGCACATTTTAACAACAAAATAAAACTCTCAAAATGCAGCTCATATTGCTTTACCAAATGAGAAAAAATCCAAGTCTTTAGAAACCTTTATTTGATCACAGTTGGCGACTATAATTCAGGCAAATCAGTCAGAGCCTTCATAAAGGATCTTCATAAAATATTACGTTTAAATATAATAATTATACAGCATATTGCTTCGTTCTAGATTTGAAATTGACGTATTTTTTTATCAGAAGATACTTCAACAAATTCAATTTTATATAAATTGGCCCTGCTGCCTTCTTAAAATTTCCAAAGCTTTTCCCCCTAAATTTCATGTAAATATTTTATTCCTTCTTGTGACCTTATCCTACTTGAAGGCCATGATTGGAACATATGAATCAAGTTTTCTTGAATATTTCTTTTTTTTTAATCTGATCCATCATTGTGGCTACACCACAACCCCAACTGCGACCCACTGCTCTTAGGAAAATATGTAATTTCTACATAGTACCATTCAAAGTGTTGAGACTCAGTTTTAACACTTTAATCAACACTAAAAACGGATGATTGCATTTTAAGGTATGTCACTCGTGAAATTAGTTGTATCTAAGATTGTTTGAGAAGCATATTTTTGAGAAATATATTTTTGATAGGTACTCATATAGCATGTATCAAAATCAGAAAAAAAATTGGGGGTTAGTGTGCATCATAGTGAGCAACGGTACAATTAACTTGACCTTTTTGCACTTAAATTGTAACTCTTGGGTTAATCACTTTAATCTTTATCATATTTTGTCAGATATAATCATGGCAATAAATATCATCTTATTTTACGTAAAATAGTTTGAATAATATTTATCATTGGGCGAATCAGGTAAATTAGTGCGCAAATATTATTGTGTGACCTTTTTGCACTAAAATAGTATCATCTTTGGGGTATTAAAGTCTAAATATGCAATAAAATATTTTCTCCTATCAAATTTTTTTGACTTTAGTACTGGTCGGCGAATTTCAGGCAAAAAAAATCAAACTTGATCATGAGTTCTTTAATGTAACTATCCTCATTTCTTGGCATAGTTTGTTGAGTGAATTGTAAAATTTGTTCTAAAAATATATATTAAAACCTATATTTAACATTCATAGCATATATTAACGGCAAATATTCCCTGAGTAAAAATATGTGGGGCTAAAAATTAAATGCAGCTATGTTAAGGCTGTCTGAAGGCTTAAAATGCATTGGATATATACTATTTTATTTTTAGCTATGTTTTGATTTCAATTTGTAATCTATGTATACTTACACAGCCAAGATGTAAACGGCTTGGCCAAGATCAGGTGCCCATTTCCAACTAAATGATGTTATATAGATGTAACTCTTTATAGTTACATCAAATCTAAATGTCTTTTGTTGCATTGCAAAGATCAGAATGAGAGCTTTCCATTGGTATATAATATCATATATATAGCATCTGCATTTTTGAAAAAAAAAACAACAGAATAAAGTCAAAGATTCCTAATTTTTGAAGCGTTATGCTGTTGCACTTGATTTTTTTCATTTTAAATAAGGGTTAATTAAAATTATTTTGAATGAAACATTCCAAAGTAAATGCACTTTATTATAGAGAGTTCATTCTGGTTAAGGTTTTTTTTTTTTTACAGAAAAGAAAAAGGATAAAAATTGTGGAAATTATGAATAAATGTGTGCAGATATACCTTTGTTATATAATTTAAGATTTATCAAAGTTTGAATAAATGCATAATTTCTATCAAAATGAGCAAATATAATTTGTTTAAATTTTTTTTATTTAACTTAAGAAAACAACTACTATGAGAAAAATATAGTGGTTATATTGTAAAATGTGTGTGCATTTTGTATTTTATTTTCAATACTGGTCTAATATTTTGTATAGTCCGTAGCCCCATATTTCATTACAGTCTGTGTTCAACAAAAGAATGTAGAATTAATCATGCTCTTGTTTAATATTTTCTCAGTTACCAGTAAAGTAAAAAACAGTAATGAATAACTTTTGCGCTAACACCAAAAGAAGTTATAAAAGAATGATTGGTGTCCGTAGCCCTGTATAGTCCGTAGCCCCAACATAATAAGTTCCAGAAAAAGTTATATACATTGCTGATACAATAACTACAATACAAAATATATTTATTCGAACATTTGCAATGTTTTTAAATACAAATATCACTGTAATTAAAAATTAAAATATCTGAAAATTAACATTTTTCAACTAAAGGCTTGCTTCTGTAGTCTGTCCTCTTATGTTTTGGTCACAACATATTTCTAAATATACATGATAAAGTTTTCCTTCTTGTGATACATACTATCAATCCATTTACAATGATAAGCATTGGAATATTTTAAAAGAATACTTAGCCACACAAATCCTACTTACAAAAGGGCTATGGACTCTACAAATAAATCTAGCAAATTTACAGACCATACAACAGCACTTCTGTATTAGCGCGAGATTTTTCTCCTACTTGTAACTACTGCAAAATGGGGATCCAATGGTTTATTAGTTCTCATCGACCAGTCTTAACATCCCATTGTGGGATTTGATCCCAAAACATAAGGATCAACTCCTTACTTTGCAATTTAGTACAAAGTGAGGCCTTCACTCTTATAATTGCGCCACCCAAAATTGTCACTGAATTGTTAGTTTAAAAAAAAGCATTGATTCTTTATGGGTAAATATTGTACTATTATTTTTTTTTTTCACTTCAAATGGTCAATCATGTTTTGCAATTTATTACTATTTTTTTTTTAATTACACCATATAGTTATGATAAATTATATACTGATCCACCTTTTGAATGACCATCTTGAGTTAAATGCATTACATTACATCGGAAAAAAATAGGGCAATATAGTCCGTAACCCCCCCTCCCCCAAATCATGCCTTGATTTATTTTCAGCTCCTGTTGTTTTTATTCATTATAGTTTTAACTCCAATTATGCTTTAATTAGTTGAACTGGAATTTCATTTGGCATTGAAAGTACATAGTACATTAGACAATTGATTTTTAAGTATGGTATTATAAATACTCAAACTAAGTAGTGTGAACTGTTATAGAAAACCAATTCATAAAAAAATTGCCCAAAATTTAATTAAACAATTATATTTTCTTTAAGTTGATTGTCCACAATAGAGATGTTTATCGGTATAGTCCGTAGCCCCAGTGCTCACATGAAATTCATCCTTCTTAGATGCTAAATTAAAGCTCATTCTTGGTCTTTAGATGGTTTTAAACATTATTTTATTATCAAAACACTAATAACATGTAATTCTGACATGTATTATTTTGTTCTGGCTTTTTATATTTTAGTCTTAATGTGAATTTATATAAAGTTTTTGTTTTATTTTGTTAAATTAATTTCGCAGGATTTTGTATAAATTGATTTAATAGCCAAATAAAAGCATTTATTAAACACGTATGAACTCCAAGATGATAATTTCAACAAATATTTACCGAAAAAAGCTACTGTTTTTCTATGGTCTTTCATTAAATGAAAATACTATATGTATAGTCCGTAGCCCAAGGTCTTAAAATAGTCAATCAAAAAATATCTGACACAGTTTTTCTCTGAGTATTACCAAATAAGTTTGAAATTTTCATACCCGTATACAGTATCTTTAGAAAATTTGAAAGTACATTAATGTATTTTTATTTCAAATGTCCAAATATTAAGAGTAGAAAAACGCTCAAAAATTAACAAATTTACCCATGTCCTTTATATACTGTGACATTTAAATGGAAATGAATTATGTGATTTTTTTTTTTTTTTTTTTTTTTTTTGCTCAGACAATATTTTGTGAGGAGTTTGTATTTGAATTATACTTTTTTATTCAGTTGAATATGATAAAAATGAATGTTATGCCTGAATATGTATAGTCCGTAGCCCACTTGGGTCTCTGCTATAGTAAGACTAAAATCTTTTTAACCGCTTGACAGAAATGGACAGAAATTTCAGACAATCTGCCAATAGGATGTAGTGTTACATATAACATACTCGTAATACATTTCATTTGACTTCATTTTTATGTTAATCTGCAACCAACATGGGCACCTGATCTTGGCCAAGCCGAAAGAGAGTTGAATAAGGTATTATAAAAAAAAGCTTTTTGTGATGTCACGTGACTGTGTTGATCACGTGACGGACACATAATTTTTCTTAAATGTTGCTCAAAAATTGCATCGGCACAAGTGAAAAACAAAAAATATTGTGAACGGCTTGTTACATAAATCAATTAAACGTAGTCTTGAGTATATAAAAGTGCTGGGGACAAGTCTGAATTTTATTTCGTAAGAAAATATTTCACGAGAAATTCAACTTACCCAAATACAAGGGGTCATTTTCCACTCTTCATCGCAATTTATACAAAATGGGATAAATTACATACAATTCAGTTAAAGGATATATTTCTCTAGTAGATTCACACAGAATATTTTCAATTAATCCTAATTATTCACTTGTGCCATCATAACAGCCTTTAAACAACAATCCAGACACATCAATTAAACATCAACGTAAAAAATTCTACATGTGAAGTAAAATAATGTAAAAGTTATGACACTTTCCCCGTCATGTCTGCTCAACTTTGCATTGACTTGACGTCATATACCATTATGACGTCATATCTAGGTAATTCAGAGAAGTTACTACGGCTGGTACACTGTGACATTCTTTGGACAGCCTTATCCTAGCCGCGAATATACTAAATTTTTGAAGAATTTTCTTCTCAATTTTCTTTCCACTGCAGGAAATAGTCCACCATATATCTTGTTTCTTTTGGACTTTGCGAGCATTTTTTAAATTGAATGCTGTATAATTTGCATTGTTTAATTCAAATATCTTATAAAATTTGAATTGTAATAGATAGTTTTGAAGTTAGAGGTTCTGACTGAACTTTTCCTAATAGCTGACGAGTGACAAACCTTAATATGTGTTGATAGTGTTGTTGAAAAAAGGATTTTAAAATATTTTCTTTACCTTATATTTTAAAATCATTTTTTGCCCTAATATAGCCCCTTGGGTCATGATTTAAACAAAATTTGAATCTACACCACATGAATTTTGAGACTGTTTTCCTTGACGCAGCTAGGTTAAGGACTTTGACTTTCATATTTACGTCAGTCCTAACCAGGGTTTGGGAAAGCAATAGACTGTTTCACGATAACTGCGGTATTGCTCTTTTGCAGGTCAAAATGATAAATTTTGGTGAAATATGAAGTAAAAGCAATTGTTTGATATACGTCATTTAATTATCTGTCATCAAAAACTTCGCCAAAAGTTATTAATTTGCCCTGCAAAAGAGTAGTGCCGCAGTTATCGTGAAAGGGCTAATTATGACTTCACATTAATACAATACAAATGAATATGGTACGATATAAATATGGATGTTCTTTTTTCGAAACACTTAAATACTTTCGCTTTCCATAAATAGTATAAATATGAATCCAATTGTAAATATAAATATGAATGTGCAGTTTAACATGGCTTAATAACATTAAGCGATTGTCGAATGAAATCAATGAATCAAGCTGTACTGACTAATTAGTTTCTCACGTAGCTTTTCTGTAGTGGAGGCCTGGATCAAACTACTATTGTAGCTTGTAAATATTAAAATTGATATGAATCATGTGTTATCAAAGCTGAAGATATATTCTTGCATAAATTGATGCATTATTTATAGTCTAACGAACCTGAGAATATATGGACCTTTTATAAAGCTATAAGAAGGCAAACCTGAATAGTAACGTACTAGAATGAAAGTCTGAGCCTCTCGAAAATCCAAAAAAAAATCAGCGATATCCACATAACTAATAATTCTGAGTTTTTAAACACAAATAGCTAGTAACCTTACTATTTTGAAGTGAGGAAGCTAGTTGTTGGTTGTTGGTTTATTTTGTAATTTAACCAGTTTCTTAAATGCGTACTAAGTTTGTTTTATTATCAATATTAATTCATTTTTATACTCGATAGAAAGACAGCTTAATATTTTATAGTTCTCGAGTACGAGGCACTTGCATCGTAAATTTTCATATTAAAGAATTCGTTTCGTATTAAATGGAATCAATTATAGAGCAAAATGATATACAAATATCTTTGAACTCTAAAGATCTTTGTATCAGTACTTGTATTTTCTAATGTTTACCTGTCACGTGACAAACAGCTGATGAAAGTGTCGTCGCTTTAACTTACCAAAACCTCGATATTTATAAAAAATACAGAGAGCAAAATTCCTATTCATAAAAAACATATTTTTATAGCACACACATTTTCATATTTAAAGGCGTATTTGCTATGGGCGTCCTTAACCAAGCTGCGAATATATTTTTAAAATTTTTTAACCCTCTATTAAACTCTGGTCCTTTCTCCCCTTTTGATGTTTCAAACAAAAATTAATTAAACTTTGGAGATGCTTGTTGATAAATGTTGATGATTGTGGTTTTAAAATATATCGAGAAGAAATCCGTTTTAACATGTTTCAACATCTATATTACTCCAAGTAAGCATATGAATATTAAGCTTGTACCCTATATTATGGCAAGAACCTAGTTCCAAGACTAGGTTGTTCATATTATCATGCAAACATGAATCCCCTTCACCCAGATACATGTATGCAGTATATACTTACTTGAAAACTGGGTGTAAATGATAAAAAAAAAAGATTTTGTTAAAATGAATTCTGAATTAAATGTTCTTAAGGGAAACTATGAATGAATGGCTATATTTGTCTTCTATGTTTACGGTTATTAAATCTCATTTCTTTCAAAAGAAATATACTATAATGTACATTTGATTTTTTTTTATAAAGATCATGAAAACTTAAAGTACCCAAAATTATTCCCTTTCAATCTAAGATACTTTGTTTGAACTAAAGATATTAAATATTCAACATATGTGTAGTATAAGCATATATATTAGTAAAGTACTAACCTGTTGTTTGTTGACAACCGCTGACATGATTGCAGTCAGCCAGAGAACATAAGCATTCTGAAGTACATAGATCTCCATATCACTTGCCAATGCATTTATTAGAGCAGTTATATCCCCAGTATCCAGCTGGACACACTGAAATAATGTTATAGTTGTGATTATTGTCAAAATGTGTTTGTTGAATTAAACCCCTGTTAATCCCTCTCCCTTCCGAGTGACAAAACATATATGTAAATGAAGATACAATTAAGCATATCCATGAGACTTTTTCAAAACTAATTTGGCGTAATAAATATTTATTGATTGATAGATTTTATGCTGTTCGAGAATTTTTCACTCATATAGAGACGTCACACTATACGGTGAAGGGCTTCAAATTTAGACCTTTACTGGGCTATTGAACAATGAGGGATCTTTGTCGTGCCAACGCCTGCAGTGACGGAAATCGGTTTTTAAGTTCTCATCCAAAAGCAGCTTTCACTTCAAACTGCAATGATCTTGGCGAAGGAACAATTGCTACATAATCTTTATCGACTTCGGTTAGTCGCGGCTCTGATTGAACCCATGACCTACCGATCATGGAGCGTGTGCGCCATAATAAAGAAAATATGCAGCTGATTTGACCTACCTTTGCACATACTATTGACGTAATAAAAATTGTAGCAGCAACTTGGTATCCCAAATTCATTTCTCCTAAAAAAAAAATCGTATTCTTATTCTTACTTAAATGTTTAATGATCGAAGATATTGAAATATGACATTTGATGTTTACTTACTTTAATTTGCAAGCATTTACAGCCATTGAAGACAGAAATACAACGTGAAAAGTAAAAATAAGAAAATAAATCATATTTTATTTCAGATAATGAATACACATTCACATTGTTTAAAAAAAGTTTTATATAGGGAATGCATAAACGATAGTTATTTTTTCCCTATTAGACGGAAAAACTACAAATTACATAATTTCTAGTAATAGCTGTATCTAAATTTAACACGATGTAAAATAAAAAGGAAATGGCTACATTCTCACATTCTTTCTTTTATTTTTTTTTTTCAAATCATAATGAACATCTTCATTTAATTAACTCCACAAAAATGAGTTGACGAAGATACGAACAAAAAAAGGATGAAATATATGGAGATAACGAACAGTATTCAAGCTCAAAAGTCCATTAAACAATACAAAATAGGAGCAGAGCAAACACGGACCTCTAAACATCAGAGGTGGGATCAGGTGCCATGGAGGAGTGAGTATCCCCTGCCGACCGGTCACACCCGCTGTGTGCTCCTTGTCATGTTCGGGAAATAACGAAAAAATCCGTCGACAATTCAGTGTGTTAATAATGGCCTAACAATTAGTATGAAAAACGTCAGTCAGCATTTGACTCAATGATAAATTGTATTTGCTGACAAGGTCATTGTATCGACCAAAGAACTAACGAAATGATGACTTTAAACGAGACAGCTGATATTCTTGTTTCATCAACTTGTTTGTCAATAATTTACCTCGTTTTAGAAATTGTACATACGTAGATCTAAGACCTGAACCAGTGATAAATCTTTTTCAACCTATCTTTGATTGTCAAACCTTTTAATTATTTTGATAATCTGTCCATACGATTCGGGTACTCATTCATAAGCTTTCTTTTGAAATTGCAGCCTTGATGTCGCCGTAGTTTAAATTCTAAGTCACAACCAACAGCAAGTATACATGTACCTCAGTTCTTCGCCAATTAGTACAGTTTAGCATACTAGTAGTTCTACAAATATGTTGCAGCCATTTAAGACTCCCGCAGTTTTTCCGAGTTATGGACAATATTTTAAAAGGTTACATAACGGTACCTCTATAATAGTTTCGGCTGCGTCGAATTAAGACTTAACGTATAAAGGATCAAGTTTGTGCTGTTATCTTATTTTATATAGCTCAAAGTTACGCTTTCTCTCTAGTTCCTCTCGTTCTATTTCTAATTGATTCTGAACATTGTTAATATATTAGGTTCTATTTCTGATTCCTGAATTGCATACAATGGGATTTAAAAAAATGGTTATATATGCTTACTTCAAGAACTTAAAATCTAAGAATTAATGATTATTAATTGATTAGATAGAGTTTTGTATACAACGTAAAAATTATAAACATAGAGAAGGCCCTTCTGTAATTTTTATTTTTTAAATTTAGATTTTATGCCATGGACAAAGTTTAAACAGTGACTTATTTTTTTTTAATCGTATCAACATGACTTCTAGGTTTCTAAGGTCTCGGAAATTGTGTGAAATTTACATTTATACGAGGACTGTCCACAAAATGTGTGGGCAAACTGTAAACGTATTTTTTTCATGGGGTCACATTCCACAAAAATCAAAATTTCTGTTCAATCCACGGGTAGATAATTACGCAGATTTCTAAGATTGCCATTATATGCCTCAAATGTACTTTAAGTATGCTGGGATAAATTTCCGCGTAACGTAGTAAATTCATCGCAGAAAAGAGTACTTCTACAGTATGTTAATTTTTGCTTTCATTAATGACACTGCCAAGTTTATGCAATAATATTTAGATATGGATCACAATTCAGAACAGAACAAGACACAGAAAATTACACATTTTATCAGCATATATACTGTATATATACAAGACACATGGCCCAGTCAGATGTTAAGCCAAATTTTTAATATATCCATGATTTGCATTACATAAAATGGTTTTCCAACTTCTTGCAACATTTAAGTGTGTGCGATGATACTAGCATTTGATTTATTCAAACATATACCATGATGAGTTAATATGTAAAAACCATGTCAATACACAATGTTTTACGAATGTTATCAGCATAAATACTTTACATATAAAAGACGCTTGGCCAGAATCATTATAATGTCATAATTATATAAATACGTGATTTCGTATTTTCAACAAACACGTAGTAGTCTTCAATTTCTTTCAAAGTCTCCTAAAGGTAGTACAAAATTTCTGGAACAAACCTTTGTATTATTTGTAAAACAATGAACTAGAAATATATTGCTTTGATACCTTTTACGCTTAGACAAGAAAATTAATATATGTCCCATGTTCCAAATAGTGACAGTTGTACCATTTTCGCATGAAAATCGGTTTGAACCTCCAGTTATGAACAATCCGTTTAAGCATGTATTGACAAAAAGAGACTTGAATTTTCATCTATTAAAACTAGCAAATCATCTGACAATTTACAATTTGCCTGAACGACGAGCATTAAAAGGGCTAAAGGGTCATAGACACATCATCATCAAAAAAGCTGACAAAACAAGACGTGCATACGTTGTACTATGAAGATAAACGTCAGCTAAACAGCAAATACTACTGTAAAATTACTAATCCCAAGCTAAATCATCTCAATGAATGTACACACAAAGATTGTCTGAGAGGAATGCTAAGGGTGTACTGGACAACATTACGTATTACTTTCTAGAGAAAGATAAAAATATTAGGGCATGAAGATTATATTTGCTATCTGAATTACACAAGCTCAATATTGAGAATTTAAATGAGAATAAAAGCAATTCACTAATTAGCGCACTGGGTCGACATAATCTCATAAATATGCTCCGAACACATTATTCATTATTTTGACTCCTGTAAGTCAGATTTTTTTTTTTTGCTGAAAAGAACCACTGTTTGTAATTTAGTTAGTAGACTGTGGAGGTACGTAGTCAAGGCAGGTGCAGAATGCGTGTTTAAATGAATATACAAATGAAAACGTGAAGTTCAAGAAAAATAGTTTTAAAAAAAAAGTCGTAACAAATCAAAATCAGAATTTTGTTTTCCTATTGTTATATATGCTGCATCATAATAAAAGATATATAATAGGTTTATTAAGCAGAGCGTGAGTGGCATGTCAGAAGCTAGGAGTGTTGTGAATCACATATAGTTAGTTCAGAAAAAAAGTTCCTCAAAATAGCCTCAGTAAACTTTATTCTCCTCGTGTTGAAATCAGACGAGTATTTTATTATTTTATTTGTACATATTTCTTTTAACATTTACAACATAAATCCAGAAAAAGAACACCATTTAGAGTTAATATATGCTGTACTGTGAAAGGAATCAATCCAAGCTTTATCCCCAGCTGCCATCCTCACAACAGCCATTTCACTGCATGTCACATCGATACTATGACCGTTATTATGACATGGGTTGTATGCCCTTCGTTTGCCGTTCACTACTAAAGAGGTGTAGGCTATCTTGTTTGTGTCAGTAAATATTTTCCACCCAAAGATGTACACACCTGCCTTTGGGGCGATGAAAACTCCTTTAACAGCGTTGTAACCTCCTCCTAAATTCAGATCTACTTCTCCAAACATGACGGTTTTCCCTTGACTTACTGAATGAATATTTCCTATGCCTTTAGCCTGGAATGCTATAATCATGTTTCCTAAAAAGAAATATTGGAGAACCCACAAAATAAATCATTCCCCCTCAGATTGAAATATAGAATATTCATTGGTTTAAAAGTGACAATTCACTGCTGGTTATTTTTCTAGTCCGGCAGGTGAGAATTAATATAAGGAAATAAGGCATTGCTTTAACATTTCAAATTTAGAAATAATTTATGATGATAACCATTTCCATAACGTTTTCGTTTTGAAATTGGATAGCGGCCCTTTCAAGGGTAAGGAAATCGTGCCATGTTATTGCATTTCAAGAAACCCAAAATTTTCGGGATTAACCTACCCTCCCGAGTTAAAGCAGTTTTTTTTTTTTACTTTCTTGCTGGTCTTTTTTCGTGACCCCCACCCCATTCCCCTTAAAATAAACTGTACGTTGCTATTGGTTTAAATTGTCTGGTGCTCATATCACACAACGACTCTCCAGAAAATAAGCCACATATTAGATTTGTTATTGACTGTTTACCGAAATATATCGGGTTGATCAACCTCATAGACGGCTCGGCTCCGCACCGCCATTACATTGATCAACGCCATATATATCGGTAGACAGTCAGTAACAAACCTAATAACTAATAATGTTGAATACATATAAGTAATACGTATGTATAATTTAATGATCTAAATGGTTGTGCCTTACTTTTGTTATGATTATTTTTGCAGTTCTCTTTCACATAGCCAACAGCCACACATGTTTTAGCGACATTGTCATAGTCATCTCTGAATGACTTCAGACTGGGTCGGGGTGACACTTTCTCAGTAGCAATGCTGCCTAACATTGCACATAATCCAAAAACAGAAACTAGGAGACACATTCTGTAAAAAAAAAATGAAAAACAAGGAGTCATGCCAGAAACCATATTTTTACACGAGAACACTTTTAGCCCTAAAAAATTCTTTATCGAAGAAAGTTCATGAGAAAGGTATTCATACGAAATAGAAGTTCTCGAACTTGTAAATTAAATATATCTCTTCAAATAAAAATAATATTCAGGATGCAATATGTTGATTAAATCAGATGTAGTACCTGTGCAATACGTGTATTTATTTCGGTTTTTTTTCATAGATTGGTATTCAAATTATTCAAAAGCATCAGAATGAACTGATTTTTTTTTTTCAAAAAGGATTTATATTGTTTGTCAGTAAAAAAAAAATCATCGTTCTTACCTTTTTTCAGAGACACAAAGTCTAGCAGTTATGCACAAGTAGCATATCCTATGGTTCTCTTCATTACCTTTTATAAGGTATACCTTTTGTGATAACAAACCATTTGGTAACATATTTGAATAGTATCATTTGATACCATACATTAATGAAAATATATTATGTGAACATTGGCAATGCAAGAAAATATATAATTACAAAAGAAGAAATTTGAATGGACATAGTTTTATAGGGTTATAAAATCACTGTCTACTAAAACTAAAATCCAATACCGGTACTATTAAACATATATGTTTGCATTATTCTTCTAAAGACTGATTTATTAGTGATTTTACATTTCTCATTGGTTTGTTGAAATTAAAAAAAAACAACTATAGTGATCCCTTTGTATCAATTCTAAAACACAAATCTCTATTCGACAGTGCTTAGTCTCTTATGCTGGAGTTCTCCGTGGAGTAATATTCGGCTTAAAGAAGTCAAGAGTATATCTGATTCAGTTATTATATCGATTGCTGAAATGATTAAACCATGCAACTCTCGTATTTATGATTTATGGACTATTTAATACACAGCAGTAGTCATGCAAACAAACAACAAGTTTTTAAATTAAAAAAAATAAGGAAATTGCAATTCTATACCATTACGTATGTCCTTTTTTTCTTTAAAAGAAATGGTCATATATGCTGTTTCAAAACTTGTGTTTCTTGTCAAACATGTTAAAGATGCTTACAAATTTCTACACTGATTCTGATCATGTTACCTAGACATGATGCTATATCCTCGATGGTAAAAAATTAAACTTTCTTCGATGACTGTTACTTTAATTTCTTATATTGTTAAATTGATTGGTTGTTTGATTTTTTTGTCGGTTTGTTGTTTGATTTTTATCTCATAGATTTTTTTCTCTGCTTTTTATTTTTTTATTTTAAACTTGCGTACATTTCATGAATTGTATGCTGATTTATATTATTATTAAAGATAGATTTCACGCTACTTTCGATCATAATTTTGCATTTCAAAAAATTTACTAGCATATTTTTCGTGTTAAAAACCAAAGACTAAAATTTTGCATGAACCTCTGGCCTACATTGCTTATTTCATAAAAAAAAAAAAAAAAAAAAAAAAAACATTAATTTATATTTATGTATTTCTAAAAACTTTCCTTTTTTAATCAAAAAATATCATTAGTTTTTGCAACCAATTATCTCCAAAAATATAATTTTAAAAACTCATTTTGCTTTCCCTTGTTTTATGGTGCTATTTCTTGGAAACTTTAAACTAGAACAATAGGAAGGAACGTGTGCCTAGAAAACATTTTTTTTCTCATGGCAATAAAATATAGTATATTGTCTCAATGTTTGCAAGACACAAAGCTTTTCAACACATTTTGAATGAACAAAATCAATTTTTTCATGAAACCAGTTAAAGCTAGCAATTTTTTTTTTCTTTACAAGAACAAAATTGTGACATATATCTAATATTCCTTTCACTGTTGCATAGATACAAATAAGAACTCTTAGTAAAGCTTTTCCAGCGGTGATCACAATGTACCTTTAAACACAGTCTGCATGTGTATACTAACTTATGTTCACCAACCATTACCATATCTAGTTGATTTAATCCTCAGTGTGAGGTATTTCTGTATAAACATCATCGGTGATGTCATTTATGTTTGTCTTTCGTACTTGTTATATTTCAGAACTTTGTAAATTTCATATATAATGATAAGAAAAAGAATACTTGATATCAATGTTCATGAATGAAATTACAATCATCTTATGCTTCTATAAAATGTTATAGTTTTCAAACTTTTCCCTTGTTTAAGGAGGGATTCTTGTCTGGTTTCTGACTAGATGAAATGTTCAAAGTATATTTGCTTACATGTATATGTTTCATATATTTAGATGTAAGATATTTAAAAGATCATATTTTTCTTTCCTCATCACAATTGTACAACTTTAAACAGAAATGGTAAACTGAGTTTGAAATCTAGCAGGGACTATGTTTTTGGCGGAATGGCGGTGTATGAAAATATCTTCTTTCCTGCCTCTCAAAATAATTATAAACAATGAATTTAGTTATCATTTTTACACAATCAAAGACTTGGAGAAAATTTTTAAATGTAAGTTAAATTAATAACAAGGGACTAAATTTTTAAAATACATCAAATAAATATGATTTTCCAAACAAACGACAATTATGTTAGCTTTTAAAAGCTTCCAATCTAAGTTCAGATTTGAGCCAAAAATCTGTAAAAAGTGTTTTTTTTCTCTTAGTAAACGGTCAAAACCTTTTGTTTTTATGTCAGTTTGTTTTTTTATGTGACAACTTTACCATATGTGAAAATAAGAAAAATTTGAATATAGGAAGCATATAAAAAAAAATAAAATATCTTAAAATTTTTAAGAAAAATAGAGAAAATTCGGATTACCCAATATCCATTTTAGTTAAATTATTTATGTCAATTTGGTAATATCATCTTATAGACTATATATGGTAATATCTCTTTAAGCAAAAAGAAAAACATTTGATTTATTGAAATAGAAGTAGGCATCGCATGATTGGCAACAGTATTTTTTTATTCTTAATGTCCAGGAAAAAGGTACTGACCTTGACCTGACCTTGCCTCTAATATAAAACGGTCAAATTTAATCTAAATGATACCATCACTTAGTGATATTGTCTTCTTGATTCTGTGAAAATTTCATTGATTTTTGAATATAAAAAATAAGTGTTCTTATGAGAAGAATCCCTCCTTAAGTTTTTGATGTACTGAAACCCGGTACTTCTGAGATTCTGATGATTTCTCATAACTTGTTGTTTTCAAAGCATCTAAAAATAGACAAAAATAATATTGTCTGAATCTCTTATAGTTTACTAAAATACATACCCTCAGTATATTTCCCTCTAGGATAATTATTCATATATTTACTTAAAATGAATTGCTAATGCAACACTCAATATTCTCATTTGCTTATACAGCATTTGCATAATCGACTCTTGCATATTTAATATGCCTTCTTGCCCAATGTAGCCGAATTGCAAATGTCTTGTAGTCATGACAAGACCCTCAAATGACCTTCATGCCCGAAACTATTTTCCCAAAATCCACTGCGCACTGTTTTTGCCCTGGTATGAAGTTGGCGGTTGCCAGTGGTGGTCAGTGATGATGCAGCAGAAGCGTGTCCGAGTCAAAATCAAATGATACATGACGTTTTGTATATCATACCACCTTGTAGCTACCCATTGCTTTGGTGTTCATACCTCATCCCACACACTTCCGGTTACCCCAGTTTTGTAGAACAATCTTTTAATTACCATGTGGTCACAACTGAATGCTGCTGCCATATAAAAAAAACCGTATGTTTATTATCCCATTTGCAATATTTTTCATTAGAAGAAAGAAATATCTTAAAATTGTTGCAATTTTTACAAACCTTTTAAATGATCACTCTGCAAAAACCATACAGGCTGCTTTAGCTCGCTCTCTTCAGGACAACCGCCGCACGTTTTTAATTTTGTTTTGTTATTTTATTATTAGTTGTGGTACAAAGTTTAAAAACTCAAAAAAGAGAATAAAAATTAATCTTCCAAAAACCATGAGCACGATTTTCATGTTTTCTATGAAGTAGTTGGCAAGGCTTCAGTTATCATAATTGTATTTATTTATCAGTTAAGAAACTTAAATAACTTACTTTTATTATTATTAACATTTTTAAAAATATTAATGCATGATATTAAGCGACTTTTGAAAAGTTAAATACGAATATTCCTCGCTGGTGCATTAGAAATTTTGTGTAGTGTGTATATATTCTTTAAAATCACTAATTTTCGTTTGGAGCTAATTTTTGTTCTTTTTGTGATAAAGAGAGACCCATGAATTTTGTGTTCTCCACGAAATGTAAAATTTCAAATGCTTAACAATTCAACAATTCTTGTTGAAAACATGTGATTGTACACTTTTATAATTCTTTGCAGAAAGTGTTGTATGGCTATTCAATTTGAAACCCGTTAACCAATTTCATTTGTATAACAATTTCTCTGAAGCATCTAATTTTAAAATTCATTCAATTTTCTTAACTGTTCTCTTCATATTGTATAAAATAGTTTACAAATGGTGGTCATATGCTGGTTATACACAGACAACGCCAAAATGTTTAACCGTGTCTTCAGTTTTCTATGGGATATTTGAATTGCGCTGTTTCTTTAATTATGTTAGACAATCATAACCATATGTAGATTTGTACACGTATGTTTTAAATATTATAATGATACTATCGAATTGGTCAGAAGTCTTCTTGTCAGTTTCACCTTTTATAAAGTGTGTCCCGGTCTTGAAGGCAGTTGATACATACATTGGTGTTGACAAATCATTCAATATATCTGGATAAAACTAAAATATTTTGTTAATTTCATTTAGCTAGCCTATTTGCTGGCATATTCACTAGCAACAGGAATGTAGTACAATACAAATCCCTATATAATTTATATATAAATATATAATATAACAAAATTACATTCATTGTAGTTCTTTCACAGTATATTAATGTCAAAAATTCTTTTCAAATTTAAATTAAGTAGAATAATGATCTAAGAAATTGCTAAATCAATGGAGCAAACCAACAGTTAAAACAAGAGACCAATGGACAACAACGCTTATCTAGGTCACAGACCCTGCAGCCTTTATTCAACAGATTTTTACAGATTTTTTTCTATATAATTTAAGTTATTTGGATCACGACTCAAAATATGAATCACAATTCAAATATGAATCTGCAATACATTCAGATGCTTGCATTTTTATGAGACTGCCGCAGCTATGCTAAGGTTGTCCAAAGGCTTAATATGAATTAGAATTATAATCTGTTATTTCCGGGTGGGTTTTGATATCAGTTTGTAATCTATGAATACATGTACAGGCAATTCGCAAAGAGAGTTTTAGCAGGTACTAAAATAAAGCATTTGAGGTGTTAGATGACTCTGTTGATGATGTAAAGGACACATAATTTTTCCTAAATGTTGCACAAAAATGGCATCCGCACAAGTATTAAACAAAATTTTTGTGAAGTCAATTTATCGTATTCTATTGTACAAATAAAGTGATTTTTTCTTGTAATGTAAGTATTTCGTGAGAACTTCAACTTACGCATACGTGGGTGCATTTTCCACGTATTTTCTTCTCTTCATCGCAATTTATTCAATATAGGCTATGTCACATACAGTCCCCAGCACGTTTTTGTTATCTAGAGGACATAAATCTCTTAAAGATTCTCACAGAATATCTTTAATTCATCTTTATTAATTACTTTTGCCAGTCTAAGATCAACACGATTTATAAATTATAACTCTATGTACTGGCAATTAACGGGGAGCGTTTTACATTCTACCTTTTGTTTGAATACGCTGTTTATCAGAAGGAGAAAGGAAAAACGATCTTACATCGCAAATGTTCACCATCACAATAGCACAATAAAGCTTAAAGCAACAAACCAGACATTTTAATTCAACATGAACGTAAAAGAAATTCTACCTCTCATATAAAAGGAATGTAACTTTTCCCGTCATGTCAGCTCAAGTGAAGTGACTTGACGTCACATGCTATTATGACGTCATATCTAGGCATTTCAGAGACGTTACTGTAGCTGATATACTGTGATATTTCATGGACAGCCTAGCTTATCCTACCGAGTGATAGTATTTCTACTGTTTGGTTTTTTTTAATTCTTTATATCCATTTAAAAGTTTGATCCCCTATTGTGACCAAACTCTATCATCTTTTCTGACGATTTCGGCAAACTTGAATTTCAAAAATTGATGATTAAACATGCATATTCATAATGATCTATTGCCCTGCTGTTCTCAGGAGACATAGAAATCTTCTACCCTCTCTTTTTACCAACGACCTAAGGACACAGTTCAAAATATTGAATCTGCACTAAATGAAAATTATTGCATGTCAGTATGATTGATAATAGCTCTGCTATTCTTGAGAAGAATTTAGATTTTTTTTATACATTTCTATCCGAAACTTCGACCATCATTTGCCGCTTTATCCTCTAAAGTACCAAATCAAAATATAAGATGCTTAGATTTTGATACGACTGATTGAAGCCTGGAATTTCTTTGTTTGGAAATTCGAAAATTAACGAAACTGGTAACCGCTATTTTGTACTGTTACTTTATAATAGCAGATTGATTATATTTATTACTGCGATGGTAGAATAGAATGCATTTTTATCATCGCGAACAACAAGACTGTACTCGTAAAAAAAATTATTTTAATATTTTAAAAAAATTCCAATATTATAAAATTACTCTGCGAGATCAGAAGTTCGAATTTTCTGATATAAGAAATGTACATTTTTGTCATCACTGAATCCAGTTGTTTTTAATTTATATATTGAATATCCATTTTTTTAATAAATAATCAAATTTTTCAGCAGATCATTTCTGATACAAAAAAATATATTATATTTTAAGAATCATTCAATTGTACGGCTTTTCAATTCGACAGCCGTTAACCAATTTTGTTGTGTATACTAGTAGCCATTAGTTTAAAGCATCTAATTTTAAAGTTCATTCAATTTTGTTAATTGCAGAAACAAGCATAACTGACTATGCACGATGTATTCCAAAAAAAATTAATAACATGAGTAATATTATTTTTGTGATACATTAAAAATATGAAGTACTTTTTTGACTTTTATTTGCATAAATGAGTGAAAAATTCCAATTGTATGTACATGGAATAATACAAATGTTAATTTAGGATAAATGAAACCTTAGATAATTACACATTTTTTTATATTTTGATTTCAAAGAATTTTATTCTAAAAATGAGTTATATTTTCTTATATCTGATACATGCGTTTGATTGTTTCATGTTGATTCAAGCCAGTAAGACTAATGAATGAAAATTCCAACAATCCAGTCGACAGGATATAAAATCGATTTAATGCCCTTCTTTGAAAATGTGTATTTTTTAAATATACGTAATTAGGTGATTTCGTGTGTAAGAGGAATTCTTTGGCCTTCGTGTATGTCTTTAAAATTAAATAAAATAACATTTTATACATTACGAAAAGCGTAGCATAAATTTAATCGGGGTCAAGATTTGTTTGAAGACAGTAATGGGTGATACTAAAATACATCTTACGACTTCAGCCAGGGAAACTACGGAGGGAAATACATGTTTAAGAAAATATGTTTTACTGTCTGATTGCTACTATGTCCTCATTAAAAGAAGTTATGAAATATAAAAAGGAATCAAATAAATTAAAATGTACATTATATTTTCTTGGGAGACGTACTCTATTCCAATAGGCGTATTTTCGTAATCAGACAATCGCAACAAAGAACAAGGAACGGTTTCAATACAAATATGGTCCTGTATTTTTCTAAAATATCTAAGAAATTGAAATTCATCCTTTTTGAATCGTTGAAATTCCATGTAGTAAGAACATAAAAATCGTTTTCCTCATATGACCTCCCAAATGCTAATTGTGACGTCACAAAATTGTGCCTTTTCCGTATTTTCTTAAAAAGTTGTAGAAGACATCAATTTGCAATGGCATTTTCTCTCAGATACTATACAGTACATGCATCGCCCATTTGAGAAATGTAATTTTTCAAATATTTTACACAACATATCACAAAAATTGAAGTGGGCGACGGCTATTTACACTTTTTTCGTAAGGAAAATAACCCCAGAAATGAGTCAATTGGACCTTTTTTCTGTTAAAAACTTAGAAATGTTCCAAATTAATAACGTCAGAATATCTTCAGAATGGTTCGCCTTCATGCCGTTTTCTTGCATGATTTATCACATTCATATACTGAACTCATATTTAAGCCAATTCCATAACTTTTTTGAAAACATTAAATGTTTAGGACACAATAAAGTCAAAACCGTACCTTCTTTTCGGGCTGTTGCTGTATGGTAAATATTGTGATTAGATACTAAGTTATTCGATTTCTGACTACACTAAAGACACGCCCTCACATCTATGATCTCATAAGAGTGTCATTACTCCATATAAAGGTGTTATTCTTTGATTAAACTGTCTGAGTAACTGTCGACCTAATCTATACGAGTTACCTTGAGGATTGAGGATGTATTAAGTTTTACCTGCTGGTAATCTCAAAGTATTTTAGCAACTTTGATGGATTTCAAGATTTTTTCCCATGTTTGGTTGTAAATACGACGTGTTATTATTTTGAAACTGCCACCTAGAACAATTTGTAGGAACATATATATGAAGACATATAAACCAGGTGACGGTAAAGAACAGTGATCGATCAAAAAAAAATACAAATAATACAAATCTGTGGACAGGGCATAAAACACGGACTTTTGAGAATTCCAGAGGTGGGATCAGGTGCCTGGAAGGAGTAATCACCCCCTGTAGACCGGTCACACCCGCCTTGCGCCTTGTGCATTGATTAGGTAGGCGGAATATTCCGTAGTCAAGTTTACTAAAAAAAATCAAAGGCCTTACAATTGGTATGAATTATAGCAAGTATGTCAAAATACAAACCAATGATAGGTTATATTTGCCAACAGGATCATAAGAAGGACGTAGAATTTACAAAATGCTGACTTTAAAAGCGACTTTAAACGAGATGTTTGAAATCCCTGTAAGATTAATTTATCTGTCAGAAACCTGCTTCGGTTAAACAATTAATCATACTCAGAGCAAGCTCCTGGGTATCGAATAAGTTTGGAATTAAAAATATCACATGCAGGTGATAATATTCCTACATAAAAAATGAAAGTTGCCAATGGAAAAGCTAAAGTCATCTTGTTTGTCATACAATTTAGTTGTTAGTTGGCCTTTATTGTCTATAGTCAGTAAAACGTCCAAATTTGAAACAGATGTGGCAGACTCTATGGTGCCTTTTATTTCGAGTGCACTGGGATACATTTACATGTATATCGAGTCGACATATGAATGGAAGTTAATTGATAAAAAATCGTCGATATATCTGAATGTAGAGTTAAAGGCTGCGGCAAGTGTTTTCTTTTTTCATGTAGAAATTCTTTAATAAGTCTGTATGAGTCAGCATCCATTTCATGTATGTCACTCGTCATCTTTTGAGAAAAGTTTGGTCAGAACGTCTTATTTCAAAGGAAGGATTAGTGAAGCAAGACACGCCTTCATCACTCTCAAACCTATGTGGAGATCAACAGCACTGTCCACATATACGCCCTCCGCATCTACAACAGTAATGTGAAGTTTGTGTTCCTCTTCGAATACGAAACATGGAGAGTCACCACTTCCAACAAACTACAAACCTTAACAATAAACTTACGCCGCGGGTTAGAATCCCACTGTGGGACGTGGAGACAGGTCTTTCGGATGAAACCGTATAAACCGAGGTCCCATGTCGCAATAGGTGCTGGCACGAAAAAGATCCCTCACTGCTCAATGGCACTGAGTGCCGAGTATAGGTCAAAATTTGCAGCTCTCCACCGGCAAGTAGTGGCGTCTCCATATGAGTGAAAAATTCTCGAGAGGGACGTTAAACAATAAACAAACAAACAAACAAAAACTAAACATCAGATGGCCAGAGAAGATAAACAACAAGAACCTGTGGAAAGCAATTAATAAATCAAGACCCGATCACTCAGCAAATAGTCCATAGAAAGTGGCGGTGGATGAGGCACACCCTCAGAAAACCATCAGGTGACACGCTTGAGTGGAACCCCCAAGACAAACATCGAGTTGGGCGTCCCAGGACAACTTGGCGATGGTCATGCAAAGAGGAAATGAGACAGTGTGGACAGAGCTGGGAACAACTGAAAAAGGCTGCCCAAAACAGAATGCACTGGAGGACTTTTGCTGAGGCCCTATATTCCACCAGGAACCAAAAGGAATCGTGATGAATAAAGAAGTGCAATTAGTACACATAGGACTTCCAACATTTTGTTGGAAGACATAGTCTTCAAATACTTCATATATGTTGTCAATGAGAAACTCCAGCATCCATTTCATGTATGTCACTCGTTAACTTTTGAGAAAAGTTTGGTCCAAACCCCTAACTTTTCAATTTTAAGCAATGCAAATTATACAATATTCAATTTAAAACTGCTCACAAAATCTCAAAGGAACAAGATGTACGGGGCCTTATTCTTGTGTTGGAAGGATATTTAGAAGAAAACTCTTCAAATTTTCATTTCTGTTTATTATAATAATTTAATATCTTAGATCTTTAGCTCCATACATTTTTACTCGAAGAACTTTTTTCTGTTATTATAAGCTATGAATATTAAATATAGGTTTCAATTAATATTTTTAGAACAAATTTTACACATTCACTTTACAGAATTTGCCCAATGGCCTTAACGGTCAAGTGAGTATAATATAACAATTTATAGGATCCATAGAAGTATAAAATAAATTGATTGATGAAGTTTGGTTACCAAAAGGAAGAAATAGGATGATCTGGATCAACGAAATACTTAGTCTTGTACTCATAAGTTCTACTTGCCCCCATTTATTGCTATCACAAAGCAGACTATTAACAAAACAATAGTGTTTCAACACTATGTTTAACCTCATATTTTTACCTCTCACACTAGCCTCTCTTTGTCTTTAAAGAACATGTAATAAGATGAGTTATTTTTGTCTCATTTTTATTTGTCTATTGTTTACAAATCTACCTGATCATTAAAACTAAGAAAGTACTTTTTGTATTTTATGATAAAAGTCCTTGCATAATTTCTTATCCTATTAACTTCTCAAACACAGTACATTATTTACAATTATTAATTATCAAAGGTGACTGGCAAAGGGGGATAACTTCTTTCAGCAGAATACAAATTAATAGAGCCCTGGCCAGCACCAGAACACTTGACCAAATGGTCCAGAATATCAGAAATCTGGTAAAAATACCCTTGCTTATTAAAATATTTACTCTGCCTCCAAGATGCCCAGGAGCAAAGAAGAGTTTCAAAGAAATAATGTATTTTCACTATAGATTCAACACAGCCCCACCCTAACACAAGAACCCATGACCAGGGTTATGAAATTCACAATTTTGGAAGAGGCTCCCTTTCTCATCATAACCATGCACTTAGTTTGTTTTACATAATATCCAGGAGCAGAGAAGAAGATTTTCAAAGAAATAACGCACTTAACTTTATGATCTATGTAGTTCCGCCCTAGCACCTGAACCCCCTGACCCTGGGGTCACAAATTTCACAATTTTGAAAGAGGAACTCTTGATCATCAAAACCATGTAGCATGCTAAATACCCAGGAGCTAAGAAGAAGACTTTCAAAGAGTTAATGCATTTTCACTCTGTAATCAATAGAGGCCTGCCTTAACACCAGAACCCCCCACCAAGGGGCCATGAATTTCACAATTTTGAAAGATACAGCCTTGCTCATCATAACTATATACTTGGTTTGTTTGTTTAATAGAAAGAAGCAGAGATTTTCAAAGAAATAATGCACTTTCACTATATAATCAAAAGAGGCCCCCCTTCGAGGCCACGAATTTTCACAATTTTGAAAGAGGCATCCTTTATCATCATAACCACCTAGTTTATTTGCTTTATATACAGGGGCAGAGTAGAAGATTTTTAAAGAATTAATGCATTTTCACAATACGATCATTAAAGCTGCACTCTAACTCCAGAACCCCTGACCCTGGTGCCATGAATTTCACGATTTTGGTAGAGGACTTAATGCTTATTACAATTATGCCAAAAGTTTGCTTGATGTCCAGGAGTAAAGAAGAAGATATTTAAAGATATCTCTAATTTTGATGGTTTAAGCGCCAACTGTAAGGCCCCAGGGAGGCAGGGACCATGAAATTCACAAACTTTTCCCTTTCACACATAGATGCTATATGCCAAAAATGGTTGAAATTTGTTCAGCAGTTCCAGAGAAGATTTTCAAATGTAAAGCACGACGCACGCCGATGGACGAAAACAGACAGCAATAGGTCACCTGAGTGATCAGGCGACCTATAAATGAAACTATATTGAATAAGTCGAGCTAAAATTTACATTATCTTGAAAGTAGTCGCATTTTTTACTGATATCTCAAAATTTGCATCACTAACTTTAACATTTTCTTTCATTATTTAGAACTACACGACGTTTTCAACCGATCACCACTGATGTCATACAAAAAGTTTGATATAAGGAAAAAATTCAGTTAATAAATTGCCTATTTCGATTTGTAATATCTCTATATGATCTGTTTTAAGTTCAAGAAGGTCACACAATAATTTACGCGCATTAATTTGCAGGATATTTCAATAATAATTATTATTCAAACTATTTTACATAAAATAAGATTATAATTGCCGTGATTACACCTGGTAAAATATGTTAAAGGTTAAAGCGATTAAACTAAAATTTACAATTTAAGTGCAAAACGGTCAAGTTAATTGTATTAATTGCTCAGTAAGATGCACACTGACCCCCAAATTTTCTTTGCGATTTTGTGTCATGCTGTATGAGTTATTACCTAAAATATACTTCTAAAAAAATCCTTGATTTAACTCATATTAGGAGTGACATACCTGATAATCAACTTTATACAGAGTACTTTAGAGTACTTTTGTGTAGAATCAGTGATTTGTTTCTAAAGCGATAAAATATATAGAGGATATTCAATGTTTTGTTGTTGGATATGGAATTTATTTCACGAGTGGGACAGGATTTTTTTATATTTTCAGGAGTGCGAAGCACGAGTGAAAGTATTAAAAAAAATTCTGTCTCACGAGTGATATAAATTCCATATTCACTTTAAAAAAATGAAATATCTGTTTATTACATTTTCTTTGATTTTTCTTTGTCTCTGTCTTTTCTTAACACAGTGTTGTAGGCTGTGTCGTCATAGTTGAGCTGTTGAGACGTCATAGATTAGCAGTTGTTAAATTGAAAAAAAATTGTAACATGTAATTTAGCAATATATTTGGCAGGAAATTTACAGTTTTAGTCTTAATCAAGATGGTATAGTTACTTTCTGTATCTTATAACAGCCCAGAAATCATTTTAAGTTACTATATATCCTTTCATATTATGACAGAATATCATTTTGGATCCTTTCAGACTGTGAAAGAATATCACTTTTATTCAATGAATAAATCACAGAACTTCACGATTGAAAATGTAATAAATTACGTTAACCTTGTGAGAAACATAATCTTTTTAATCATCAAAAATTTAAATAACAAAACTAAGGTAAGTGAGTGAGGTTGGGAATGTATTCATTTCTCTACTTCAAAAGTTATAACATATATCTGTACATTCCATTCAAGTTTGAATAGT
Organism: Saccostrea echinata; assembly: GCF_033153115.1. Lineage (NCBI taxonomy): Eukaryota > Metazoa > Mollusca > Bivalvia > Ostreida > Ostreidae > Saccostrea > Saccostrea echinata. The sequence continues at coordinate 4,985,612 of NW_026889760.1, forward strand.
AACAAATAAGAACTATTATTTCTTGTTTAAAAGTTTTGATTACAAAGTATCTTTGAAACACAGTCTATTAACTACATGTATTGTGTTTGCTAACCTTGCCTTACATCTATCTGACTTCATTTTCATTGTGATTTATCTCGGCATATACATCATCGGTGAGGTTGATGTTATAATATTGCTCATTCGAAGTAAAGTAAAATTTCAGAACTTTGTAACTTTCATATATAATGATCAGAAAAAGAATACTTGATATCAATGTTCCGATTGAAATTACAATGCCTCTATAAAAAAAGTTATGGTTTTCAAACTTTTCCGCAGAATAAGTTTTTGATGTACTGAAATCCGGCACATTCTGGGATTTTGGTGATTTCTCATAACTTGTTGTTTTCCAAACATCTAAAAGTAGATAAAAAGATAATTATTGTCGGAATCTCTTATATTTCACTGAAAACAAATAACCATACTTTTTTTTTGCTACTAGGCTAAATATTCTATATTATATAATTCCAACGATTTTAGATTTTAAATTAAACGATTTTATTTTTTCATACAAAAATCTCATTCATATACAGTATATAGGATATCATATATTATTAGATATAATCCAAGTCAGAATAGCTTGGCTTTGTACGAAAGCCCAGAAGGTTCATTTAACATTCGAGTGCGAAATTCGAACTTCCTGATTCATTTTCTATCAATTTCTAAATTTACCAATCAGAAGGAGCATTCAAGATTCGATAATTCCTCTTTGCTAAGTTTTGACTATCAAGAAATCGTTGTGTATATACTCTTCAAATAAAGAAACGCATAGTAGAATTTTAGTGACACATTGAGACATAAAGGGTACTTAGTAGAATGATATATTGATTACAAAAAATGTAGTAAACAATAGTTCTAATAATAGCACAAACATTTTGTGCATGTACAAAGGGTTTTATCTAGCGATTTAGATGACCAAGGCAGGACTAGATGTTTCGGCTTTCCCAGAATGCACTTGTCAGACAAGCAGCATGTGATTTTTTATTGTCAGATTGAAACAGAAATATGGCTCCATGATGCTGCATTATTGGAAAGTCATGCAGGTACATGTAGGATATTGTCAGAGTACCGTTATGCTGTCAAAGTCCCTTGAATATGAATCAAATCAGTCCTGTTTATTTATTACATTTTCAACAGTGAAATACTATGATTTATTTAAGTGATATTCTATCACAGTGTGAAAGGATACCAAAATGATTTTCTCTCACAGTGTGAAAGGATATCAAAGTAATAGTAAAAAATAATTTCTGGCATGTCATAAGATAGTAGTTACTAACCATCTTGACAGAGCTAAAACTGCAAATTTCTTCCCAAATATGATGCTAAATTCCATGCTATGTAATGTTTTCAATCTTAAAACTGGTAAGCTATGACGTCTTAACCGCTCAACTATGACGTCAATCCTATGACACTGAGTTAAGAAAAGACAAAGAGAAAATTAAAAAAAATGTAATAAACAGAAAATTCAATGTTTTGTAGATGAATATGGAATCTATTTCACTCGTGAGACAGGATTTTTTTTATATTTTAACTCGTGCTTCGCACTCGTGAAAATATCAAAAAATCCTGCCCCACTCGTGAAATAAATTCCAGATTCATCTACAAAGCATTGAATATCCTCTTTAAACTATACCGTTGCCCATATTATAACACTATCAACACCAAATCTATCAACCTCCCAGAGGCAAAACTTTCAATACGAAGCTTATACACTCTTATGACTCTTCCATCAGGCTTTGCAATAAAAAAATCAGGACTCATTTCTAAACCAAACTGTAAAGTGGTGTTGCTATGGCCAAACTCTGTTGGTCTGAGACCTTTGAAGTCGATATTGGCTGTGTTGTGAGGTCAGAACAATGGCATGAATAAGTCCTCTGGCTCTAAATCCAGCATCCCTTAGACAATTGCAAACGGTCTTGTTTGATATTCTATACAGTTCAGGGATAGCTGTCATTGTGGAACGTTGGTGAAGATGACGCAAATCAATGAACTGATCCTGTGCTGTTGATGTCACGTGTGTTCTGCCATACCTTTGGCGATCATTTGTTGTTCCATGATATTGGTGTCTGTTTTATAGGTGAGATATGGTCTTTTGTGCAACATTTTTTTTTCAGTTTTAGAATGTGGACCATCTGCTTTCAGTCGCCCAATTTCCTTTTTGTGTTGATCATCATTCAGATGCGGCATTTTTATATAGCGTCAATTTTCAAAAATAATAGATTAAAAAATCAAGAACCCCTGTTTTTTTATAGACTTTGTACATGAATGATGTGGATCAAAAACCAACAAAAAAAGTATTAAGAAGACAAAATATTATCATTTTGCCAAAGTAGGTTTTTTTGTCTGTGAGTTTTGTAGAAGGACTGTCTAGTTAACAATAGCGTTACAAATGATGTAGTTTACTCGAATGAATCATATAATATTAGATATATGTGCACAAAAAGGTTGGACTAAAAGAACTCCCAGCAGCTGGAATTTGTATGATAAACAATAGGCCAAAAAACAAACAAGAAACAGCTTTTTCACGTAGGGCCATGTTGTCAATGAGCTTTAAATTTTGATGTTATAAAACTTATAATAAACTTTTCTGGGTATCATTCCTCCAAAAACAGTTGAATCGTCGAAAGTCGAGGGATGATTGATTGATTAATTATTTGTTGTTTAAGGTCCTATTCGAGATTTTTCACTCATATAGAGACGTCACCATTGCCGGTGAAGGGCTTCAAATTTGAGACTATTATACTATCGGCACTCAGGGCCTTTGAGCAGTGAGGGTTCTTTATCGTGCCAACGCCTACCGTGACACGGGACCTCGATTTTTAAGGTCTCATCCGAAAGACCCGTGACTTTCTCTTCTAGTGCCGGGCGCTTGGCGAAGGAACAGTCACTACCTATGTTTACGTTTTAGGTTTGACGCGGCGTGGCGAACGAGAATCGAACCCGGTACTCCCGATCACGAAGCGAGCGCCCTGCCACTAAGCTACTGTGACGGGTGAGGAGGGATAAAGATCCTGGAGCTCATATGGGGTCACGGGGCTGATATGATTCGGCCCTCGAGTTCATATGGGCAACTCTGGCTGATCATATGACATATGATACTGATTTTAGTATATAATATTTTCTATTTAATACATTTCTTCATTCTAAATTCTGAGATTTGGATATTTCATTTAATATCAAGGAGATACTTTTTCAGGTTCAGATTGAGATATATCAATTGTATCACAATTGAGTTTATTCAAAAAGTTTTAGCGCCATAAATATATTTGTGCAATGTTTGAATGTCCAACAAAACTCCAGACTCTTCAAAGTAGTAATTTTTATACTATGATATAACTGGTGTCTTAAAGAAGATATCGATAAACAATTTTAAGATACTCATGGACTAAAAATCTTACCTTGGTCAACTAGGCCCTGCCTTTTTTCTGAAGATTTCTTCAAATATATTTTTTGATGTATTCCATTTAGATTTGTGAAATGTATTAATTAATTATAAAAAAAAATGTTTGTATGTGGATCTAAGTTGAATGACCTCCCTGTATTTAATCTTACAATTACATGTATATCAAATTTCTATCAACAGTTATCAAGATAAAATATTTAGCTAATTGAAATAAACTGTTGTCATATTCCTCATACTGAAATCACTCATTTTCGTGGGAGGATGTAATAATCTTTTTTTTTTTCGTGATATGAAGAAACCCACGATTTCATGTCCTCCACGAAATGTAAAATTTCAAATATCTAAAATCTAAACACTTCTTCAGTAGAGGTGTAATGATACAGCAATACATCGATCGTATTGATCGCAAGGGCTCACGATACGCCATGTATGTATCGTGATACAGTACAAGATAATTTTCAGTGTTTTGATTGAAATTTCTACATACAACCTAACAAATTTTGATGTTTTAAAATGGCTGAAAAAAGGTAGCAAAGAAAAAAACAATGTCAAGACTATAAATCCACCTTTTACTAACTTGGTCAGGGGTATCAAGATATTCTTTTTATATTTTCTATAACTGTGGAGGTTAGCAAAGAACAATATGTTAAGATAACGGTTAATTCAATTGTTGACAGCTGTATCATGATACATGTTGTATCGCATGACCGTATCGTGAAATGTATATCGTATCGTTAGGTAGCTTGCGATACTCAGGCCTATAATCTTCAGCAACGAAACCAAATACCCACAAACCAATAGGAAAATCTGACTCCACGAAAATAAGTGATCATAATTTGTACCGCTAGGATATCAATAAAGTGTTACCTGTTGTTTGCGGGCAACCGCTGATATGGTTGCAGTCGGCCGGAGAACATGAGCATAATAAGATACACCCCTGTCCATAATAATTGTCCACGCATTTAGTAGTGCAGTTATATCCATAATATCCAGCTGGACATTCTACAAAGTATGTTCAAGTAGTGAGAATTGTCAAAATGGGACTGCTCAATACAATATGTGACTTTTTTCATAACTATTTAGTGACATTAAAGAAATGACATACCTTCACAGGTGTTATTAACGGGATAATAATTGTAGCAGCAACTTTGTATCCCAAATTCATTTTTTCTGAATTTCAATAATAAATATAAATCTTTCATGTATCCTGACAAAGATTGTTAATCAAAGATTTTGAAATATACTGCATAATATTTACTTACCTTAAAACGCAAGCATTTACAGCCATTGCAGACAAGAATGTAATGTGAAACGTAAAAATAACAAAGTATATCATGATTTATATCAGATGGTGATTTCCTTAAAAGACTTTGAAAACAAATGTTTATATAGGAAATGCGGAAGTTTGAAAAATGCACGTTATTTTTCTCTCACCGGAATTACAATTTATATAAGTTCCTGTTTCATCTGTGTTCAATTTAAACACGAGGTAAAATAGAGATACTTATGAGGAAAAATTATTCAGTCATTCTGTTTTACACTAGTTTTTGTTGTACATGTTAGAGATTTTTAATAATGTTCGTAGAGAAATGTATTATTTTATTAATAATAACAACGCTGTCAGACTTTTATAACATGTTAATATAGACCATGATTTAGTGCATGTATAAAAATTAAAACAGAATACATGATACATGATTAATGCCGATCTTTTTTGGTGTCATTTTTAAGAACATCGTTTATTAAGCTTAGTGTATATTCAAACTTTATACAATTAATCTATATTCAGTTTCCCGTCCCTCTGAAAGACGAAGAATCGGTCAAATCCTATAATACTCTTTAGAGGATCGTTTCCATCGGGTTTCCGTTGCATAATAAGGCAGGATAAAATTGCACATATATACTAATATTTACATTTTCAAATCTTATCCCTTATATAGCATTATTTGAGCAACGCGTATTTACGTCTGTGTGTAAACAGGTTCATCACCTGACCATGAATTCATTGTTTAGTCAGAAACGAAGACGTAATTTAGTGACGTGGTCGATCTGTTCATTACATTTATTTTATAACGTTTAGGTTTAAAAAAAATAAATCATTTCATAGTTTTAAAATTACAGTACCCAAATATTTGTATAAAAAAAAAAGTCACAAATGTAAATATAAGTAATAAAGTAACATTTTAAAACGCTAATCGGGATGTAAATACGGGGTGGTACGTAATCAAATCTATTGTAAAGCCCTTCGGGCTTTATGGGATTTGATAACGTGACCAGTCCGTATTTATATCCCGACAAAAGTTTTAAAATGATATCTTATTTCTTAAATAAATTTTCACTGTATAAGATACAAAAACGTTTAATTTTTTGAATCAATAATGAAGACACTTTTTCAATGAACTTGGTCACGGACTCTTGTATCTTATTGCACAAACTTTTAAGTACATGTATGTTTCAATCAAACATAACAGCAACATTTTTTTTATTTAATCCATATATACCAAATTTTAATCATTCTCTTGATTAGAATATTTTTGGACTTTTGAGCTTGAATACTGTTCGTTATCTCCATATATTTCATCTTTCGAAAGATATGAAAATTCTTTTTGGGAAGTGGAAGTCGAGCGTTGTTGGGAAAGAGAGAGTAATGAAATGATCATTGTTGGACTTACGAACACTGTATACTGAACAATGTGCCAGTGAAGGTATATGTATTATACATATGATTGCGCCCATGACAAAAGGGCCTTATGGCAATTTTGCTAAAACAGAGAAATAACGTCATAAAGATATGACGTTGCAGACGGTGAGCGTCGACGCAGATTTTTTTTATCCACGTGTTTTACATTTTGACACGTCTAGCTCACTTTTGTCGTTGTTCTCAACATTGAAATAATTATTTATTTTCATTTATATCTTTAATTCACGTCTTGATCTTCTAGTCCACTGATATTAATTAAAATATTTAGAATTTTATTCGAGACCCGTTTCTTTACTACATGTTATTATAGCTAATATACGTCTCTGATCTGGGCTATGCATTTCCTATACATGTATAGAAGCGTCAGACAAGGTGATTTCCTGAATAATTGAATATGGATGAACGAATGCGATTTTGATATATAGACAAATTGAAGTTATTTGTTAGACACGGGTATATTATCAAAATGTTCGTTTTCCTGTATAAGATCCGCCCCACCATTCTCAACACATCGATCATGTAAACATTGAAGCATTGGTACATCGTGTATAAACTTTTGTTGTAAAATGCTTTAATTGCCAAAAATTTGAAACTGATCACACTTCTTCCAACAGAAAAGAAAAGTATTCTTGTCACAAATCTAGCAAAAGAAAGAACGAATGACAGACGTGATATTATTTTTAAAAACTATAAATAAAAACAAGAGAGGTAACTCTGACAAGCGAGATACTAGAGAGGTACCAGAGAGGGACTTTCTTTTTTTTTTTTAAACCATTCAAATCAAAAAACGTTTTAATTGTAAGTATTATATTTATATTTTCTTTAAAAGTATTTTTGAAAGCTCATGGAACTAGCTGCTGTCAAAATGAAAGAGAAAAAAAATATAGAATAAGAGATAGATGCTACATTGAACCAGACTTTCATTTATTTTTTTTTAAAATCTGTTACATGTGCATCTATTTCATTCATTCATTCCATCTTTATTTCCTCTTTTCAGAGATTTTATAACACAAGTCTTATAATTACATGTTATATCATGAAATTGTAAATTGACAAATCAAAAAAAAAAAAAAAAAAAGGGGGAAAAGAAAAAGGAAAGACAAACGTATTTACAAGATCAGTAGTATACTGGGAATAAAAAATTATGTTCGAGTGGAAGCCCTGCTAAAAAAGGCAGAGGCTTCGCAGATGAACTTTGCACAACAACAAATAAATTCTTTTTGATCATGATCGATTATGCAATAGATGTAACTCTAACAGTGTAGATGATGAAACTCATTTTCTCATAACATGTAAAATATATGATCATCAAAGAAAAGAAATTTTTCAATCAATTAAAAGTAAATTTCCAAATTTCTCGGCATTAGATGATGAACAAAAACTTTTTTGGTTACTCAATACTGAAGACAAAGAAACTCTTAATTCTGTGGGCAAATTCATAAATGATAACATGTTGTAGTAGTCATACAGTTTTATATATAGTATTCCCTTTAACTGAAATAGTACAATATTATTGTTGAAATGAGTAATGTCATTTACAAGTTGTTATACTATCCATTGGCATATCTTTTCTTTATTATTGTAATAATTTCATACTTGTCTGTTATGGGCTCTAAATTAGAAAATAAATGTTCTGTTCTGTTCTGTTTGTCTTTCAACGTTAACGTTGGAAGGCCACCTAATAATGATAAATACAATTCATAATCACACAAGTGAGTTAACTCTATATATAAATGAACATCAAATTTATTCACTACGCAATCAAAAAATGAGTTTCTGACATGCTCTGTGGCGGAGCACCACAACACAGCATGCTGGAATGGATCGCTATATATTTTTTCACAGAGAAAACATGTTTGTTGGCATAACTGAGGCGTTAAAGTCCATAATTTTGCGACAAATTTTATCAGTCTGATTTCATCAAAAGAAAAGTTGAATTTGTATATCTTTGCTGGAGTTACGCTTCGAACGATGTAAATCTTGAAACAATACGAAGTCTCTGTCGTTTTCGGTTCTGGTTGTCCAGGCTATGTTTTGATACTGATGGATTGATTGGCGCACGATGTTTTTCCAGGCATATTTTTCAGGAAACCTTGCTTCATTTAGAAATATCTGTAGATAATTTAAAAGTTTGTATTTCGATAAAATTTGCCAAATGTCTCGCACAAAACTAGTGACCTGTTTTCCTTTATTCGTTATAAAGTCATATAATCTGAACAAGAAAATATGTTTTGATAATACGTCCAATTTAAGATTACACAGTTTTCCAAAAAAAACAAGAGATTGCGTTCATCAATTTCTGCAGATATGGGATAGATTTTTTTTTCAGTAATAATGATCATAAATTTAAATAAAATAAAATGAAATTAAAAAAAAAAATTATTTCGTCTTATTTTTGTTCTTGCCACTTCCGACGTAAGTACTTGAAAACGAACAAAAACTACTGAATGAAATAAAATTTTTCTAATTGTTCTAGCTTAAAAAAAAGTTTACATATATATGTATACCTGATGTGTGTGTGAAAGACGGAGAGAGAGAGAGAGAGAGATTACATTAAATCCAGTTTATTAATATAATGTGAAATGTGAAACTTTAATGAAAAGGCGAATTTTCAAAAACAGAACAATATCGTATTATGAAAAGAAATCTCTATCTCTTTTTTTTTTCTTTTGCTGTCTATTTATTTTCAGTAACTCGAAAATATAACATTTTGGTACTCGTGTTGTGCATAAAAAAGTTCAAAGGTTTTAGCTTTATCTGTAGTTTTTAGTCACTTAAAAGTCAAATATATGTAATCCTTGTCATTCAGAGAATCTCAGCATTGTATGTCATTACAGTTCTATTATCAATCTAAAACTCGTTTTCTTATTGAAATAATAATCTTAGTTATCGGTTTAGTATGATATTGCTTAACTCGCCGTTGAATTATGTAAACGGGCTGATTTTGTTATTTGGATTTATTGAAATAAATCTCGTTAAGATCAAATTGTATTTAAACATGCATTGTACAAATTAAATTAAATGCTAAAAATATACTGCACAAAAGACTAAGAATATGTTTGCAAGTTTTTATTTTTGTGGCAGTGCAGGAGACCGGGGAAGAGGGCCAGGGTCATTTTATATTACCGGGAGCTAACTACTTCACAGTGTATCTGTAAAGCTTTACAAGGATAAGCATATCCAAGTCTCTGGCATGGGGCCAGAATGGAATTTTTGTATTGTAAAACTTCATATACAATAACATTTGAAAACAATAACATTAGAATTTCATACGATAAAGAAGCCGCGAGAAATGGGGGGTGGGGGGGGTGGGGGATTCTACACACACCATCACATAACAATATTTACATGTACCTAAATGTGTGCACATCGTAAAAATTTGTCATTTAAAAACTCAGCCAGTCAAGGAATATTACATGTACGAACCAGTTGCATTTAACTGACTGGATATATAAAACTTTCAAATAATTTTTACCCCCCCCCCCCCGCCCCCGCCGAAAAAATTCTATTAATTAATCTGCATGTCATTGATTCATAACGACAACATATATATAATTATTTATGATTTATTTCTTAGAAAAATCTATTTGATATTAATTTTAAAAAATGACATATTGATTTCATTCAAAGTTCGGATAAAATTTGTTGAAATGACAATAAAATACCCGATATCTATTAATACCCAGTGTATACATGTTCTTCTAAAACCATTTAATTTTACAAAATCAAACAAAATCGTTATTCTAGGACGCAATTTTTCTCATGATTAACTAGATTTGATAGCAGTTAAGTTTCCAGTTCCAGGCATGTGGAGCTCATGATCGCTGTTTGTTTTGAAAATGACCCTGCTCATATACATGTACGTAAGGAGAGAGTTCAAGGTGCAAAAATAAATTGAGGAATTATTTCAATATTATAACCAAATGACGTATTTGGAGGTTATGGGGTTGGTGGTGGGAAGGCATCCCCCCAGCACACCTAAAATGTAGGAAGATTTCAAAAATACGACAACCCTCGTATGCTATTAAACTCATGTTAACTACAAGTAATGTATGTTTCTGTCATTTAACTTTTAACACACCCCCCCACCCCACACACACACCACCACCACCAACCACTGGTCATCCTGGATCTGTTCCTTTCATTTTAAATGCATGTGAATTATAATTCATCCATTTGTTTATAATTTATCAACCTGCTTACTTAAAATCAATTATTCAAAAATTTTCCTTGCTGTGACTGAAAAAATGTGTATCATTTCAATTTAAAAAAAGAAGTTTTGTTACCACATGCGGGCAGAAGTCCTTCTGATTTTTTATCGAATATTGCTTAACATGCAGTGTATCAACTTAATGTCCTTAAATTGTTGTACAGCGTACACGGTAACTCACTACATTTCAACAATTTTCTGTCTAATTATATTTAGAAAACCAAAAAAAAAAAAAAAAAAAAAAAAAAAACAACAAATTTTCACTACCCAGCAGCATCTATTTTATTGTTGTTCCCGAGAATTTTTTTGAAATATTTTTTAACTTCACATTTTGAAAGAGATATCGTTTATACTGGATTCCACCCCCCTCCCCCCCCCCAAAAAAAAATGACATCTTGTCCTATCGAGAGCCATGCTTAAAATGAGATGATTTTCGAATGAATTCTACAGGTTTCTCAAACGATTATTACACGAGATAAATACTTTGGTTTTGAGAGAATAAATTGATATTGAACAGAAGCCGCTCACTTCTCGGGTTTTCCTGATATTCAAACATAGTGAAATGTAAAACAAACAAACGAACAAACACTCATAATTCTATACACCACTGCATGATGGATAATAGTTCATACAACTATTTATTATCATATTATACAATTATTAAAAGAGACAATGACTCAAAAATGTTTCTAGAAATGCTCAATAACATACATTTATTACCGTAGTAACATTACAATGCAAAGTGAAAGTCATGTTCACTCTGAAAACTTTTGACGTTGGTGCGAAAGTAACATGACGTCATTGTTTACCTGTTAAAGTATCATTGATATAAATGAAGAAAAAAACTACTTAGAGTTGACGTAGGGCCATAAAAATTCAGATTTAGCAACTTCTAACCTTGCTCTATTAATATCCATGAAAAACTTAAAATGTGTAAAAATTGCCATAAGGGCCCTTTTCCCATGGGCGCAATCATATGTATTTTTTAATTTTGCAATGATGATATTGTTATCACTTAAACTATAAAAGACACAAGTCGTACATGATTTTCCCGAAGGGTAACTCAATCTACACATCTTTTGCATTCCTATATGATTTTTTTTTTTTTTTTTTTTTTGTTTTTTTTTTTTTTTGTTTCTTGCACTACCAGGGACGTATGTACTAAGATAAGGAGCATTATCAGTTCAAACATCAAATTTTGAATAATTTTTTTTGATAGATAATTTGAGGTTTTGTACTGAAATATTTGACAGCATTAGAATTATAATTAATTAAAATTGACTAAGGGAATCCTGCAACTAGCAAGATATCGCAAGACCTGATCCTGTTATTATATATACATGTACATGTACGTTCCTTGAACTCCATTTATCTGGGAGAGACACTATTATAACAATTATACCTTAAATAATTTAAAAAGATTTATCAAACAAATTAATCTCGAATCAATAAAGGAGAAAAATTTGCATATTAAACCGAAGGCGGACCTTTTATTATAGAGGCAGACCGGCCCTTATATGTTATCGTATTAAGGAACTCCCGGACCTTTAAACGAGGCGAACCAAATACTATGCGACAGGTTTCTAGGTCTTAGGTTTGACGCGGCGCGGCGAACGAGAATCGAACCGGGCATCTCGATCACGAAGCGAACGACCTACCACTAGGCTACTGTGACCAGTAAGACATGCCTGGAGAAATCATTAGTTAAAGTCATGTGTACAATACTGTTCGATACTCAAGAATACCCTCAATATGATTAATTCTCAAACCGAGACGGGCTACTGACAGATAGGTTACTGTTACAGGTATTTCAGCGACCTCATTTTAAGTAAACATTTTGTAAATTCTATCTTCGCTATAATGACCTTGTTAGCAAATATAACTATCATTGGGTCGTATTTTCACTGAAATAGTTCATACCAAATATTAGGTCTTTGTTTTCATACTTAATTTGACCACAGAATATTCCGTCTACCTGATCAGTACATATAGGGCTCATGGCGGGTGTGACCGGACACGACATGGGATGCTTACTTTTGTAAAAAAAAAAAAAAAAAAAAAAAAAAAAAAAAAAAAAAATGTGTAAATATTGTTTAAATTAAACGTCCGTCAATTTGTTTTACATCAGTCTTCTCGGTATAGATCAGACAATATCGATCTGGATATTTAATGTAGATATTATCCAAGAAGCTCATTGACAGTCATGTCTGAATTTATATTAAAAGCAGTTCAACTTGGTACAAAAACATTTAAAAGATTCTGAACTACTGAACTATATATAATTGTTTAATTTACGATAATTTGAATAAAATACTACTCTCCAAATGAATAAAATTTTGGAAACGGAACATATCATGAAACGTTTCATGAGATTTGGTCTCCCAACTAATTTGATACTCAAAACCATGCTCTGATTTCCAGGTGAACTTGAAATTAAAACATCTTAGAGTCTGCCACATCTGTTTTATATTTGTTTTACTGACTGTAGACGATAAGAGAAAACTAAAATTAATTATATGACAAACGAGATGACTTCGGCTTTCCCATTGTCAACTTTCCTTATTTATGTAGTACTATTCCACTATCACCTGCAAATAGTGCTTATGTCTCCCAGCTGATTCGATACTGAAGAGCATACTCTGAGTAGATTAATTATTAAACTGCTACTGACAGATAAGTTGCTGTTATAGCTATTTCAACAACCTCAACAGCAAACTTTAATCTTATAAACACAGTGCTTATTTTGAAACAGATCATCATACATACAGGTACATGATAAAATGAAAAATTTTCCAATGAAACTTAATTACAGTTATGACTGTAATTAATAGTTATTGTCAATGGTAACGCATTTTCCGGCAGCCTTCACGCGTACACTTCTCCCAGTAGAGTTTCCCATAGAAGTAGAAACTGCATCAGACGAAGAAGAACAAACAGCATGATAAGGGAATGTAGATACAGCAGTTGGAGGCTTCAAAGAATTCTTTATGGCACAAATACACTATAAACATAGTTTTCAAAACGAAATTAACAATATGAGCACGTCCATGTAAGTAAAGAAGATTATGACAATTTCATAATGCCCTAGTAAGATCAAAACATGCTACCTTACAAGTCATGTTACAGCGTTTAGTATTCAAAGTGTTAACTAAGGTAAGAAATCAAGTGGTGAATTTCATTACTTGTGCCATTATGGTTACAACAGAGAGAGAGAGAGGAGTGTACGAAGATGCAGATTTTCCTCTCTTTTAAGCCATGAGCGCATGTTTTTCTATTAAACTCCTTTGGACACAACATTATTAATGCATATATACAACTACTTTAAAGGGAGAACGATAGACAAACATAGCTGACATTCTATAAAGTCAGTAAAAAAGTGGGCGTCCTCGTTATCGTATTCAAGAGATGTGATGACCCCCGCCTTTGAAAACAGATTCGTACTTTGTAAATCCTTACATTTATTTATTGTAATTACTTAATTTTGTAGATTGGATGTTGACCAACATTGCTATTGAAAGAAAAAAAATCATGTTTCGAAAGTTAATTTTTTTATCGCAAATTTCTCCTTTGCCATTTTGATATAGAAAGAATATGATGAGCTTATAAAGATAACTAGAGCGTTTGGACGGTAAAAATCCCCAGCTTTGTACCTTACTTCAGTGATGAAATTGCAGAGGCATTGGATTAAGGTTCCATTGTCCATAGACTGTCTGATATTCTTCATACAGATCTGTATTTGGCATATATCCAATACTTATTCCGTCTACCTGATCAGTACATAGGGATCACGCGATGTGATCGGGATGTTTACTCCTCCCAGGCACCTGATACTACCTCTGGAATTTCAAGGGGTCCCTGTTAATATCCTGTTCATAGATTTGTGTTGTTTGTAGGTTCTTTTTGAGATCGATCACTGCTCGTTATTTTCACTTTTTGTCATTCTAATATTTAAAAGCTCGTATCGTTTATAAGAAGGCATCAAGATTCGGAAAAGTTATAAAATACTGTAGACTGCAGATGTAACTTCATTTTATGTGGCCATGAATAACGTATTTTCAAAAGCGCAACAAAGACATAAATTTAAGAATTGCGCTAAAAAAATGACCACGGACATTTGTATGGTACGGTATGAGGTCATAAGATATTATCTTTCGCTTGAAATCCGTCTTCAAAAACAAAAAAAATCTTTGAATGACCTATGAATTTTAATTAAAATGTCAGAAGCTAAACAAGGTGAAACACCTAAAGAAAACAACAACACAGTCATGCAACTCGCAGACTTTGCGTTTCCTTGTCGCAATCAGGTTGGCTACGTTTTTTGACAAAATACAATTCACAATTTCATCAACGTACTGAATTCAGAGTTAGTTTGACGTATGCTATCTCACCGCCCATCAACATTTTTTTATGATCTAGAGACTCATACATAATATATAAGGAGAGAATAGATAGAGGAAGACATTAATAGTTTTGAGTATCACTTAGTCGAAGGTCAAAGTCAAAACATTTGCATTCATCATAAAACAAGTTAATAATGCTAAATCGTGCATATTTTTTATCCTTCAAACTTGATAATGACTTAATGGAGTCACTTGGCCAAAAGTCAATATCATACATATCAACTGGGACTGATATGACCAATTTGATGCAAAATTCAATTTAATAATACTTGTCAACTTATTGATTATTTAAACGATGCAGTATATTACGTCTGGTTTTTTGTAAAATAAAGAAAAACCAAAATATCGCAAAGTGAAGACACCTACAAAGTTTTGTCTTTATTCAAAACTCAGATTTATGAACACCTTTCTTTGGTACAAATAAATAATGCTTCTATACGTTATTCAATACCCAATTATAAGAGAAAACCCTGTACATTCTAAGGCCACTTTATCATAAAATATTTTTGTATTTCTCTAATTCGCGCACTTTTGCATCGTATGACCAATTTTTAAGCATTATTATTATATACCCAACTGTTTGTCACTCAGTTTTACTGTTGAATTTATGCAATCACGTGACGGTGTGATCCGACGTTCCGGATCACCACACTGTGGTTTTCTGAATCCATATAACCCCTCTCTGAAACTGATGACGTAGTACACAGATAAATGACGTTTTTATTCTTGCGCATCAAAAAGTTCCCTGACAAAATGGTTTGTTTAATGGATAAAAGTCATGTAATTGATCCAAAAAGTTTCCTTTTATTATATTTTGCTAGTTATGAAGTGGTATATAATAAATTTATCATTATAACAGTAACTTGATCAGAAGAGCCGTATAACATAATAATCGTTTTTAGCATAATATTCATATAAATTAAGTACAAGAAATTGATAAGAAGATTTTTAAAATGTTTTTGATACAAGTAATGATAGGTAATGATACAAATAGTACGTTTTATGACACTAAAATTTGAATTTAAATATTTAATTTCAGAGCAATATGATGATATGGGTAAATTTTGACATTGACAGCGTAAATGGAGCAACTATGAAGATTTATATTGATTTATGTAAATGAAGATAAATGAAGATAAGTAAGAGAAATGATATTGGTTCAATAACTTTTAATATAAGAAATAAGTTGTTTTCGTCTTCTCAGTTAAAAAGGCACATTTAATAACTGTGGGACTACAATTATATTAAGTGTTTCCTTTCTCACATTCTGTGCAGTTTTCCACATTCCCTGAAGAAAGGGCCTCTTGCTTGTTTTACTCAGAGAGACTTTGGACAATACTTTTCTTATTATGCTGATCATGACAGTCAATCATCAGTTTTTTTTCTTGATTAATATCTGAATCTCTCTCTCTGTGTGTGTGTGTGTGTGTGTGTGAGGGAGGGTGTGTGAGGGTGTGTGTGAGGGTGTGTGTGTGTGTATTTCCAGGCTCTTTTAAAGAAAAGAAATCCCTCTTTTTAACAAACAGTTCTTTAAATGTAGTAATCACGATCACCACCAAAAAGCTGGGAGCCAAAGCATCATGTATACTACCTTTATTTTATTTTATTTTAACATGTTATATTTCTTCCCTATGTAAATTGGCGTGATTGATGACATCAGAAACCTCCGAATAGATTTTGTTTTCGACACAACTATCGTGTTTTCGATTATTCTTTGTGGGAATGGATGATATCTTACAATATTTACAGATTTCTCTTACAATTAATAATATAATTGTAAAAGATATCATTGTTCCTGATGTATAGATTATAATGGCAGCATTCAATTTGGATGTCTTATTACCAGTGGTTGCTTTCATACTGGAACTTTCATTTTCAAAATCACCTGAAGTGTGTCTTGATGTCGTTAAATCAGATGCCTCGTTACCAGATGCTGGTTGCATGCTGGAACTTTCATTTTCAAAGACGTCTGATGTATGCTCTGATGATTTAAGCTCATTCAAAATATTGACTGTAGACACTAAAACATAATTTTTTAACACATTAATTTCTGCAGTAATTTCTAATAATTTTTTTTTAATTTGTAATGCATTTTAGTTTGCGCTGATATACAACATTATACTATGTAAGCCTCGCATTCAAAATGCATTTGAAAAGAAGATGTATATCAATTTCTTTTTTCTTGTTTTAAAAGAAATTCTTGAGTGTTTGATTTCATTACCTCTAGTCTGCATGCAGCCATATACGTGATTGCAATTTGTACAGGAAATGCATTTGAGAGTACATATGGGTCCGTATGTAGGAGAAGGACAAGGTTCAGAACAATTAAGTCCAAAATATCCAGATGGACATTCTGTAATTCCGTAGATTGATTTTAATCTTTAGATTATTACGTAATCAATTACTTGACTTACTAAATGAAACTAAATGAGTTCTTTTTACGTTAATTCCAAAAATATTTCCAACAAAAAATACTAGAATAATGCTACATCCTTTATGACATTGATTCAATGATATGACTAATTACGAATGAAATTGGATAAGACAAAGTCAAACTTTAAATACTAGTATACGACCTTTACAGATATTCCCGTCTCTGTAATAATTTGTACAACATATACCTGACCCATCATCTTTGGTCCTAAAATTACACACCAAAAATATACGTCAATGATAAAAATATTTCAATTCTATTCTCAAAAATTAACAAACAAATTCATAGACTCACCCTATAAAGCAACTTTCGACACCATTTCTTCTTACAGAGAAGAATATTGCGTTGCACACAAGCACAAAATTATTGAATGACATAGTTGAATTGTTTGTAGTATCACTATGATAAAACAGTTCTTAAACCTTCTTTTTCCTATAATGAAAAAATGCGTCAAAAGCCTGTTAAAAGGGGCATTTTTTCATTTTTGTTTTAATTTCCTGTTCGTAAAGAGCAGAAATTTATGAAAATCAAGGTTTACTTCCTTTTATGACTCGTCAGAAAAAGACGACACGCACACTTTTTGAATTTTTTTAAGCTAATATTTTTAAAGGTTTTTTTTGTATATATTCCTATAAAAAACCTACCCCTGGGGTCATGATTTGAGCAAAATTGATTTTGTTCTTGTTTGTTTGTTTGCAACTTTGTTGTTATAATGTCCATCTCGAGAATTTTTTTTTCGTATGTAGACGTCACCACTTGCCGGCGTAGGTCTGCAAATGTAGAACTATACTTTGCACTCAGGTTTATTGAGCAGTGAGGGATCTTTTTCGTGCCAGCTAGCACATCAAATTTGAACGTACGCTATATAATGAAGCTTTCACATAAGTATCATCTCTTCTGACCCAGTAGTTCTTGAAAAAAAAATTGAAAGAATTTTTTCTAAATATTTTCTGCGAAAAATTTGATCACCTTTTGTAGCCACACCCTTTCCCCGATGGACATGATCTGAATAAAACTGAATCTACACTTCATAAAGAAGCTTTCACATACTTTTCAACTTTTCTGAGACAGTTTTTATTGAGAAGATTTTTAAAAGATGTCACTAAGTGTTCACTAATTTCTATCTTCTTCCCTTCAAAGAGGGCATGGCTCCTTCATTTGAACAAATTTGAATCCCCATTATCCACGGATGTTTTGTGGCACGTTTGGTTGAAATTGACCCAGTACATCGTGAGAAGAAGCTGATATTGTGAAGTTTACAGATAGAGGGACGGTCAGACAAAATGTGATCAGAAAAAACTCACTTGAACTTCCAGTTCAGGAGATCTAAAAATGTCAACCCCAACACCAATTATATCTGCACATGATTACTACTGAACAAAAAACCAATACACGTAGTATTCAATCTCCAAGTATATATTACAAGAAAAAAGAATAGGCTGATTTTTCAGATATCTCAAGAATTACGGTATTCTTAACATATCATAGTGATGTACATCAATCCTGGATACAATTTTCTCCCTACAGTATTGCAAGTAATACAGTAATATTTTTAGTAGATCTAGTCACAGGCACTGGACGTTACATATTTTTCTTATATAAAAAATATAACCCCATATCCAATTCACTCGAATTATTAGGTACGGTACCTGTGGATACAGTGTATACATGTACAACATATATTGAACGCAATACGAATAAAGTTAAAAATGTATACAAGTGCAGTGTACTTGAAACACAGTCACTGTGATACATAAATAACTACCTTTAGCTTTTCGGGATTTACCAGTGAAAGTGTTCTAAAAAATAAAAATTCTACTGGACTTGAAAAAGGTTAATTTCTGTTCCTACACCTTCTACATATTTTTGATCATAGACCTTACCTATTACCACGTGGCGTACACACACTCGTTTCCCTGAAACCACTTGTATTGTTTTAAATTATATAATTGTTATGTTATACTAGACTTTGACCCGTGCGTGCACGGGTTGACATTGTTATGAATGCATCCATGTGCATATCGGACATTTAAAAAATAGATACATCGACACATTGATATTGTAAGGTACTTTTGAGATAAACAATGAATGTGAATATAATTCTGTTTTTTTTTTTTTTTTTTTTTTTTTTTTTTTTTTTTTTTTTGCTTTTTTTGTTTTTTGGGGTTTTTTTTGCAAAATTGTTGCGTAACGGCGTAGCGCAGAATGGCTTTGACCATCAGTTATGAGTTAGAATCACACCGGAGCTTACATAAATTTCACCTTTCCAAACAAATTTAATAAAAGAAATTATGGATATTCATTGAAAATATATGACAACAACAAAGAGTTCAGCACTGCTGATACCTATAAAGCGTAGTTACCATGACAACCTTTACATATTTAGAAGAACAGGCTGTCCCTTCTACATAACGTACTGAAGATCAATAACAATATTTTACATATTTCACCCACTTTTTTTGAAAGTTAAAGAAATTTTTAGAGGTGAATTTATATATAAACAATAAAATGCTTTCTTTGATGGTTCATGTGGGAAATGCACGGCGCAAGCATTGCAGGGGGTGTTCACCGTATTGTTGACAGACCAGGGTCAGAGGTCATTACATGTATTTACATAGCAAAGCTATAAACCTACAATAATGCTATTGATTTCACTGCACTTCTAAGAAATTTAATGTGAATTTTTTGCATGGAATCAAATATTTCTTTGCCCTTAGCGTATGTTTCATATTTACCGCATTATAAAGAACTATATACGGTAAGGGCGTATTCCGGCCCCCATAATAGTATTTTGAAAATCTCTTGAAATGAGCAAAAGTGCATATATTGTATAAAATAATCCAAATTAAGACAATATATTATGAAATTGGAAAAATTAGTTGGCTTTTCTTGTCTCTGTGACATCACAAACTATTTGGATTTCCGTTATTTTTAAAATAGAGGCCAAAATGCACAGAGTTTGTTCAAATTTGACTATAGTATTTATAGAGCGCAAGCTTGCTCAGGTACCATATTCACATATTTCATTGATATTATCATTCTACACATTATATCAAAAGATCTAGTCTGAGCAGACCTGCGCTCGATAATTTCCAATCAAAATACCGACGTAAAATACACTATTTTCTCTCAAAATCATTGCAATTTGGAATTTACGTCATTTTATTGACGTCATATCTAACTAATGATGTCATAGTTGATAAAAATATTTAATGCTTTGAAGTCTGCAAATATCCACCTGGTTTAGAACATAATTAAAGATTTCTCCATCAAAGTTTTATTTTGGGGGCAGATACTGGCCACTACAGAATATAGTCCTTTCAGCAGTGAAGGTAATAGTAAACATGGCGAATAAATTCAAGTTGCAATCATTTAGACACATTTCAAATTGAAAATATGGGTTATATTGACGTTATTTAATTACTCCGATTTGTTTCAAAGTTAAGAAATGAAAATAATGTTATTGTAATTTTTTGCGGAAAAAGAATGCTTACTTCACTAAGATGTGATTCTAGCTGGAGTTGTAACCCCCCCCCCCCCCCTTCCCCTCAAAAAAGCATAAAAGAAAGGAAGGATAAAATAAAATCGGGTAGTTACATTAATATTGCTCCTACGATCATGAGCTTTTTGCCCCCGTTGAGATGGCCAGAGACATAAATAACATATAATAATTGTGTCTCCGAGATGGAGAATGATTACCCACGTGGCCACAATATCACATTTGTATGAATAAACTCAGAAAGATAGTACAAATACGTGTAAATTTTCATTGGAAATTTGATATATATTCTGTTCATATATATTTATGATTTCTTATATATATTTATGATTTCTTATTTTCTTATTTCTTATTAGAGAAATTATAAAATAACAAATATATAATTATCTACTTAGTACTTCTTTTGTCTTCTCTGATTTGAACACCGTGATTTACCGTGAATGTAATGCGCACGCGCAAGATTGTAAAATCCAAAAAATCCAGATGATTTCCGGAATTTTTTGTGGAATTTTCGTTGATTATTAATTAGCGAAGGCAAATTGAGAAAAAATAAAAACAAATTGGTAATCTTCAAGTACCAATTATGTTTAAAATATATTTAACAAAAGACAGTACTCTTCCGATTTATCGGTATTAAAGGCCAAAAATTCGAGTCTATTATTTTAATATAGTAGTATGGATTTGTTCAAACGTTTATATGTTAATCTTTTACTATCTTTTAGTGTCACATTTTTGTAATCGTGAATTATAACCTGGAATACACCGATTAAGACGTTTTACTTCCAAAAGTTCGTTTTCTTCGGTGTCTTTACCACCCTTTATCGGCAACTCGGATACAATCTGTGGATTGTTTAATTCAATCAAATGAAAAAGCTTAAATTTATGGGGGAAAAAAAACAAAACAAAACAAAAAAACTTATTTTGTCCTTTTTGTGATTTTACTACATTTTTTTTCTACAATATTTATGGCTTGTATCAGGCACTTGTTTCTGTAATAAGTTTTTAACCCATAGTAAAATAATGTTTTGTTTTTTTATGGGTTTAAAAATATTTCAAAAACAAGTGTCTGTGCTTTGTATTTGGTGCTAGATAAATTAACACCTCCAAGGTCCTTAAAAAATAGCAAACATTTCATTTGTTAAAACTAAATATTCAGTCAACATGTAACTTACAATGTGCATCTACATGTGAGTAGTAATTGGCCTTGAAAAGTATACAAGTTTTCATTACTCGTATGTTTTTCAAACAAAAGCGTCAAAGTACGATTTTAGGAGTACACAATCATACCAAACGTTTTGGCGATCGGCAGTTCTTAATGTACGACCCAACAACTAAAATAAAAGGCTAGAAAAATAACGGACACGGTTACTACTGTTTATAAGTATATTATGAATTTTTCATAATTACATTTGAGAGGTGTGGAACCTTTTAAGCAAAGAGAACCGTTAATTTATAGATTTATCTACTTCATTTGGAATGCCTCACCTAGCTGTTAGGAAGTGAAATAATCTATTACTACTAGTTAAGTTACGTTTGGAGGAAATCAAGATCTTAGGGGTATTTGCGGGGGTGAGAGTGGGGCTCTTGTCCCGATTTCAACCGAAAAGATATTTTTCCTGCTCCCATAATTCTTGTATTAATTTATTAGCAAAAAATTAATCTGACACG
This sequence comes from Saccostrea echinata, assembly GCF_033153115.1. Classification (NCBI taxonomy): domain Eukaryota; kingdom Metazoa; phylum Mollusca; class Bivalvia; order Ostreida; family Ostreidae; genus Saccostrea; species Saccostrea echinata. The sequence goes on from NW_026889760.1 coordinate 5,007,966, forward strand.
AGAAGCATGCGAAAATATCTGACCCCGGCTATTACCCCCCCCCCCCCCCCCGCAGTTAAAATAAATCGTACCTTAAAGAAACCTGTATTGGTCATATGGACAAACACAGTGGGTGGAATTGGATGGGAAATTATAAACTTGCAGAGATTACATGTCACAGTCGTTTCTTGCAGAAATAAGAGTCATAATTGCTCAATGGACATTTCCGGCAATTGACGATGGTCAATTTCGAGTGAAACATTCTGGAAGGGGCAAAAAAGGCTAAAAAAAATTGAAAAAAAAAATTAAATTCAATGTTCCTTTTCCTTAAATTATTTCTTTGTTTTCAACATTTAAACCATTCTGCTCCCTACCCCTTTTCGCCGATATACACCCCGGGCTTGTTGAAAGCCCCCCCCCCCCCAATTATATTTCTTAGACTTTTTAATCATGTATATTATACACATACACAGTCGTGATTTTTTTTTGGCTTTCCCTCCAGATTTTTTTTTTTATTTTTTTTATTTTTTTTTTTTTTTTTTTACACTTTTACAATGGTAAATATAATTCATAAAATACCATAAAAGTCATTTAAGCATGTGGTAATAACTTTTGATAAAAACGTCTGATGACCTTTTTTATTATTATTTTTTTTTATCTTTTTATTATTATTTTTTTTTTTTTTGCTGTCAAGAAATCTTGGTAGTTGATAGTGCCCCCTCAGCTGAAAATGTATGGCTCTGCCCCCCAAACTGAAATTGCTTCCTAGGGGCCTGTACCGAGACGAGCCTAACTTTCCTCCTGCATAATGGACGACAAAATGTACAGTCAAGCACAAGCACATATGTACATTCAAGGTCGGCATATATTGTCGTCTAATATATTATTTTGACGAGTATTTACATGAAAAAGGAAAGAGAGATTGACAATCACACAAACACACACACGCACGGAGGGAGACAGGCAGTCATTTAGCATAAATTTTGAGTATGACTTTTGAAATTCTGAGAGTTCTATAAATGTATTTTTTTTCCTAAGTGGCCTGTCGTTGTAGATTGTAGAATCTGTGTATAATTGTCTATATTTTAACGATATTCTGCAAAAATGAAAAAGTATTAAATACCTTTACCTACGTACATTGTTTGTGACGTCACAGTTACGTTACATCATAGATTCAACGTAAAAGAAAACTGTCACGGCACTGTACGTAATTTGAACTGGAAATCTGTACGGCAGCAAAAGGGTTAATAGTATCTTACATTTCAAAGAAAACATAACATAACATACATATAACCTAAGTATATTTGCTTCAACAGCATAAGTTACAAAGTTCAATTTTAAGATTTTTGGATTTAAAGGTTTTAAAGGATTTACTTTTATAATAGGGAAGTTCCTTATTAAAAAAAATCATGTAAAACATAATTTTTTTGTTTTCAATTAAGGTAAGCTTACAATAAAGAAGTCTTTAGATACCTAAATTTAATTGCAAAATATATGAGATATTACATTTTTGACGGCGTAAGTAACTATTAGTATATTAATTTTTCAATGCCAACATACTCTTGTTATTTATTTCTTTATTTTGAATCATTAACTTCTAAAATTTATTGATATGATTATATACATGTATATAGTGTTTTAAAAAGTAAAATATTCATCTTTCCACATTTTTTTACTTTAATTTTGAACAATAATCACATAATCTATTTTAATATAACGATCATTCTTTTTCTTTAATAAAGATGAAATAATCATTCCTTAACTGAAATTAAGAAACCCGTCTATAACCCAGAAGCTACTTTTTTTTTTTTATTTATACAAAATTTTTATTACATTTTCAACAGTGAAATACTGTGTAATTTATTTATTGAATAAAAGTGATATTCTCTCACAGAGTGAAAGAATACCAAAATGATATTCTCTCATAGTGTGAAAGGATATCAAAGTAAGAAAAGAATAATTTCTGGCCTGTCATAAGAAAGAGATAATAGCTAAGCGTCTTGATAGAGCTAAAACTGCAATTTTCTTCCCAAATATGTTGCTACAATCCATGCTATTTAATGTTTTCAATCTCACAACTGCTAAGTTATGACGTCTCCACCGTTCAACTATGACGTCAAGCCTTGCTATGACACTGTGTTAAGAAAAGACAGAGGCAAAGGGAAAATCAAAGAAAATGTAATAAACAGAAAATTCAATGTTTTGTAGATGAATATGGAATTTATTTCACTCGTGAGGCAGGATTTTTTGATATTTTCACTCGTGCTCCGCACTCGATCGTGAAAATAATAAAAAAAAAAATCCTGTCCCACTCGTGAAATAAATTCCATATTCATCTGCAAAACATTGAATATCCTCTTTTTATTTACAAATAAAAGTGAATGGGATTTGGCAGCTTGCAAAGCCTATTTTAGCCCTCTCCCTAAGCTATATTTATTAAATAAAATTTGACAAAGGTCTGTACATTTTGAACTTATAAAATTGAAACTTTTGAACACATTCTTTGGGGATGTCAAGCATTGCAAACTTATATTAGATCAATTTTCTATTTTCTGTTTCAGTAAAATTCATAGGTATTTTCCTTAATACCCAAATTACTGACAAATACGTGATGTTACAAAAATGTAAATCATATATACGGTACCAATTTTGATGCACCAGATGCGCATTTCGACAAATTATGTCTCTTCAGTGATGTTCATGCCAAAACGTTGAAAATCAAAAATATTTAAATAGAAATGACTTTGAATAGCCGAAAAAGGTGCCAAAACTGGAACCAAATACTTGGAAGGGTCAGAGCTATCCATGATGGAGAATATCCTTAATTTCGAAATAAATTTCAATATTTTACCACAGCAAGTAAATGTATATCCGTATTTGCAAGCTAGTGCCGAGGTATATGTACTTAGCTACTGGGCTGTAGAGACTCTCGGGGACTATCAGTCCACCAGCAGACCAAGGGGCCACAATGTAAATCATGTAAATCTTATACAGTACCAGTTTTGATGCACCAGGTGCGCATTTTGGCAATTATGTCTCTTCAGCGATGCTCATGCCGAAACGTTGGAAATCCAAAATATTTAAGTAAAAAAGACTTTGAAAGGCTGAAAAAAGGATTTCAACATCCACCTTTAATGTTAGCTTTTTGTAAATTCTACGTCGTTTTAATGTACTTGCTTGTTTGTTTGTTTGATATTTAACGTCCCTCTCGAGAATTTTTTACTCATGGAGACGTCGCTACTTGCCGGTGGAGAGCTGCAAATTTTGACCTATGCTCGGCACTTAGGGCCATTGAGCAGTGAGAGATCTTTTAAGTGCCAGCACCTACTGCGACAAGGGACCTCGGTTTATACGGTCTCATGCGAAGGACCGTCTCCACGTCACACAGTGGGATTCGAACCCGCGACGTAAGGATCAACTCCTTACTCCGCGATTCTAGAGCAGACGCCCTACCACTGCGCCACGCGGACGACTACTTGCTTGTTAATACAATCTATCATTAGGTTGGGTTTTGTCTGAAATGTTCTATACCATTTCTTAGGCCATTGCTTTTATACTAAATCTGACTACGGCGCACACCGTATACCTTATCACTATATAGGGCTCACTGTGAGTGTGACCAGTCAACAGGTGATGCGTATCCCTCCTAGGCACCTGATCTCACTTCTGATGTTGCAAGGTCCATGTTTTCCCTGTTCATGATTTGCTTTATTTACTGGATTACTGAGATTGATCACTGTTCGTTATCTCCACCTCTTACATCATGGAAAAGAATTATTTACTTTAAAGATTCTCTCTCTCTCTCTCTCTCTCTCTCTCTCTTGTAAAACCATGAAAATAATTTCTGTAATAGAGAGGTACAGTGCTGCTATCCTATAAGTTGACAATCCTATCCTATCCTATCGTGAATCCTGCATCCACAATCCTATCCTGTGATTTCAGTCTAATCCTATCCTATCCTCTCCTGCTGCTCTCAGTTTTTTTAATATTTAGGAGTTAATTTGACAAAACGAAAAAAATATATATATAAAATGACCATCAAATAAAAATCAGTTATAGTAATGCAATTAATTTAAATGTAATAAATTTGAATGGAGAAAAAATAATCGAGATCGGCATTCATTAATTTCCGACACCCCGCATGAATTAATTTGCGAGTAACCAGTTAAAATGTAAACAAAACGATTGTAATAAAACGTAGGCAAGTATTGATCTAGCGAACATGTAAAAAAATTGAAACTTCGGAAGAATTGAAGAAAAAAATATAGTTAAACTTTATTTGTGTTTAATTTTACATACTAACAATGATCGGGAGACGTCAAGGTATTTGTTATTTCTTTTCGAATTTGTTCTCCACGAAAAGTATATGGAGTTAAAACTAGAAAGAGAAAAAGGGGGAAACAATAAAGATTGCAGATACTTTTCTATTGTTATGATAAAGTAGACAAAAGGAACAAAATTTAAACTCTTTATAAGAATCAGACCACGAATACCAAAATCCTTCACGCGGGGTAGGTACACTGAATTATAACCGCACCCATTGAAGAAACAATTTCTCTATGATGTCTACACATACTAAATAATGACAAAAATAGGATATGTTTGATGTTTTAACAAGTGTATGTTTCATCTGTTCATGTAAAATTTATGCAAAACTTTATTTTCCCCTTAACTTGGATTCATGAAAATAACATATACATGTAGATCTAACTGCACCTATATCAGCTGTATATTAGATTTTACTTTTGATGTAAATCTAAATAAGAACTTCAAGATATGACAAGACCACAAACCGAGAACAGACACGTCAAAATTTAGATCAAGAATATCTTGACTTTCATTTATTAAATAACTTAAAATTGTCTTCTTATATTCAATTTTAAATGTATGATAAAAAATTGTTTTATATTTATTATTAAAGTTATTCTTGTTTGAAATGTTCAGTTCATCATTTGTTTGTATGTGAATATTTTACATTACAAACATGCAACATTTTCATCATGTTTGCTAAATAAAAATCAAGATAATCAAAATGTTAAAATTTCTTATTTCGCTTCAGTTTGTTCTCAATTTATGGTCAGTTCAGTGCCGTACAAGTGTATCTTAGTTAAAAAAAATATTTATGTGTGAGAATTTAATCAATTTATGTTTAACAGAAATTAAACATTTCCTAAATCTTCATAGTCAGACAGGTTGACAGCAATAATTATTGTAGTCAGCTCACACATATTCCTTAGATCTTATAAAACATGCATAAGAATCCACAGTTGATACAGTATTTATAACCCAAATTTAAGTAAATCTTGTTTTTCATCTTGACATTTGATCTTGAATATTATTCAGTGTCTAAATGAGGAATATAAATAATTGACCAAGTTCACAATATTTATTCAGGGTAATTCCTTTTTTCAGTGAATATAAATGTAATTATATATATTGGACCAAATAAATATTATCTACAATTTATATCTACAATGTATAACAATTGTATGTTCCATTATCATGAGACAAATTCATTAAAAGTGTCCATATAAAGTATACATGTATTTCAATGCCAAGCTCAAAGATACATGTACATGTAGTTTGTTTAAAATATATACATTTGTGGTATCTCTCTATTATATAAACATGCAGAGAGCAAATATCTTCATACCTGTATGAAGTTTTTTCGAAGGTCATAGGTCATTACGTGACCTAATCGCACAGCGCAGTAATATCTACACTAAAAAGACTTACTCCACTAAGCAATATAGCATGTTTTTCATGCATAAAAACGTACAAAATACCCAAGTAAAATAATAATTATTTTATTTACAATGTAAACGAGTATTTAATACAGTTCTTGATCGATTTTACATAGAGAAAAGAAAACTACGTGTTATAAGTTTCATATCTGAGCTGCATAGTCTCAACGTTTACCCTTATTTTTCTCGCAGACCTCTGAATGCTATAATTTTTTTTCATTAAACTTTACTCACAATAAATTTGAAAATCTGTTGAAAAATATCAATGTAATACAATCACGCCACAAACAGCTGACAAACACTGCACTTTGGAAGTTCGGTAGGCACACCTCCATCATCGAAATCGTTGTGACGTTGTCTTAACAATGTAAGCTGTCGCCAGTGTCTCCATGTCAACATCATAACTTAATAAATATGCCTTACTGAAATCGTAGAATTTATATTTTTGAAGTTATCTGGTCCGGACAAGTGTCTCCATCCATCCCTTTCCGATCGAAATTCCTCCAACTTTTTAGCATCAAACATCGGACGTGTTTCTTGTGTTTTTTAAACATCGAATATGGGTTCTCATGAATACAAAAATTTCCAAACACCAATATGCTCACTATAATTGATCACAAGTAGCCATTCACAGAATATTCCCTTCAAAACAATCCTTTGCCAGATGAATTTGAAGCGTAACCGCTTTTCAAGCCGATTTACACCTAGCGTAATTTGTCAAATTCTACGACGTACAGTTAGTGCAATATTTATATTCGATTACATTCGATTGTCCATCTCAAATGTATATATAAGTAATAAATAACAAGTTTAAAAACTTCAATGGGATTTGATCACAGGATTTGATCACGTGACCGACCCACTTCAATTCCCATTGAAGTTTTTAAACTTGTTATTTATTTCTTAATTGAAGTTTATCAATGTCTTATTACAATTAACAGGGAATTATTTAATCTTAGACTAATTATAAATCCTGGATTTTCAGAAAATTTTGAAATCAGGTGTAGTGCCTGAAAACTAACTTAGTTTTGCTTGAAATATCAGTTTTCACTGTAGTAGATACTGTCTAAATGGGTAAGTGTGTATATAAGAAACTAATATAATTGAATTATTGTTTATTTTTATTCATTCATGTTTTTATTGTGTTCCAATTTCATATTTTATTGTTTATTTTCAGTCATAGTTATTATTTCTAGGGTAAATGTCTTTTATGCAGTGTATCTGGTGTTCTAGTGTTGTATCTGTAGAAAATAATGACGCATGCGCAGATGGGGGTTAGTCGATGCCTGGCATCAAAAAACGACTAACCCCCATCTGCGCATGCGTCATTATTTTCTCGCTAAATTCTGCAGTTTTCTGCAATCAAACGGCGATATTAAAATAATCCATCGAATTTCCGTCATTAAGTTATCCTACGACTCCACTGTTATCGCAAAACGTTCCTTCCGAGTTGTAGATATCCATTAAACATTGCCAACAACGCACGGCTTCATAGTCCCCATGAATGAAGACCCGACTAAAGAAATGACTCGCAGCAAACGAAAATACATACCGATGCGTATTCAGCACGACAACTGCAAACACCTACATATGTTTTCACAACCGTAACAACTTTTAAATCCAACGAAACGCCCAGAAAAACGCAGCGATGTAAACACTACCAAATTTACAGCAGCTTCCTAATGCAGACAACCACTACTCGACGTCACAGTCGTAAAATACGACGTCACAGGTACACTCTTTTCCCGAACTTTTCTAAAGCAAAATGGCGATTAAGCCTTGTACGTAATATAAGGCATACTGTCTTTGTTGTTCAGCACACGTACTTTTAATTGTTTGCAAAAAGTTCTCCTTTAATCAGGTAATTAAATATCACAAGAGGAAAGGAAACTGGAATGTCTTTAGTACAGAAATCGGTCTTTGAAAATTGAAGATCCATGATCCGCCCACTTGTTTCACCTCCAGCTAAGAGGTGCATATTTAGTGTGCAAATCTCGAGTTTTCAAGCCATTGTGACGTCACCCTCAATAATTTGTAACAGATCAGTGAAATCTTATAAACGAATCAATAAAAAAATAGTAATAAAGAGTTAAACTGTGGAAAACATTAGTTTGAATTCTTGTGTACCATAAACAAATTCCCAAGCCTTTGTGACATTACTCTTAAATTTGTAATGACTGGGAACAGAGAAAAATACTGCGTCATTAATATATTAATAATAGTATTTGAATACACCAGTCAGATTAATCCACCCCGTGTCCTCTTTTCTTGTACTTTTTTTTTTAGACAGAACCCCCCCCCCCCCCCCGCGAAAAACGGATCGAGTACTCAGTTCAAATATTTTTAATTTTTACTATTTTCATCATCAAAAAATATATGTATATATTTGTATTGGCTCCAAAAAAATATATAGAACAATTTAAATTCAAATTCAAATAGACCTCAAAAATATATAAAGTAAAAATATATAGAGCATTCTAAAGTATTTCCAAAAGAAAGATACCCCCCCCCCCCCCCCAATGCATTTATGGCAGAATCTTGGAGAGGTGGATCTAAGAAAAAAAATTAAATATTTTCTTCAGTGGCATGTCTGATGCACCTTGGAATTTAGTGTTTTTTATTTTTTATTATAGCCTTAAAATATTTCTGAATCTTTGGAGAATCCACAGTGTGCAAGTCTTTCTAAGACACTGTGAGTTACCCCAATACCCTGCATATTTCACTTACCCATTGAGAAGAAGGTAAACATCGCCTATTTACACCCTTCATACGTTCAAAGGCAACATTTCTCAATATTTGAAATTTCAATTCTTTTCCCCAGACACTCTCCTTCCTATCTATGCCCTATAATCAGTCCACCCCGACCCCGTACGAATCCTAAGACATATTTAGGGGGGAAAAACCCTGCGCTTTGCAAGGTCAATGAAATGGGGTAAAATTAGTAACCTGTGGCATACTAATACTTTCTAAAATCAAATTAAGGGTTACATACAAATTCCAACATTTATTTTAATTTTCTTTTTATTTAACTTTGTTTATTGTTTACTCTTTTATTTTCTATAATTATATGTTTCATTTTAAATGTATTATTATTATTATTGAGCACATAAAATATTGAAATTATGCCACCACCACCCCCACCCCCACCCCCACCTCTCCGAAAAAAAATTAAAGGCGTCATATTATTCTTTAAAAATAAAATTTAAAGCTTTTATCTTATATCTGTAAAAGCTTTGGATCCTTCCCTCAACACTGTTGACATCATTTGTCTCGGATAATATAAAGATAAGCGTAAGCCAGCGTTAATTGCGCTTTGATTGAATTCAGTCTACATGCAGCTACACCAGAGAAAATCCACAGAATTTCTTCCCATGTAGAAAAGTGCATCTTTATGATAGATTTTTACAATTGTTCGACTTTTCTGTGTATTTTTTATCCCCTCGCATCAGAGTTGCGTGTTTGTTTGTGGGTGAGTGAGATAATTCTGTGCGAAACGGAAGTAACGTAATTTGCATTGGAATCGATGTCGGATGCTGCCTTAGCTTATGGATAATAAGTTGCGCAGCTCGATCACTATATGCTAATCTATTGTTATTATCATTTTCTTTAGCTTCATGTGGTTTTCTACCTTCTCAATATTTTTGTCCCAGCATCAGCCAATTGTGGATATGTTACAAATCTTGCATTTTCACGAGTATCTTATTTGTGGTATTGTAATCTTCCATTTATACCTACATGTTAAATATAACATGGTTAATATTCTACCATATTACGATATTTTAATATTATCTAATTAAATGTGATCTTATTGTAATAATTGTATTTGCCCTCTGAGGGCCCTTGATTGGTGAATAAATCATATTTCAACAACATGGGAATGGGAAGGAGCTGTAAGCCTTTGAATGAAATTGTCCATACAAGGACTCTTTTCGGACAAACTATGATTGCGCAGATTTAGAGGGATATCTGGAGTGTCCAACTCCACCGTCGGATATTTTCTGAGATATAAAATTTAAATAGCAAAGTAAACCAAAATTACCCCCCCCCCCCCCGTTTAAAAAAAACTCAGACACTTAGGACACCTGGTAAAATGTGATCAAATGAGTCATTTGCATGTCCTAACACCCGCTCCCAAGTAGGTTGTTCGCTAATTCTTGGCTACTCCAAAAAATTTAAGATTTTTTTTTTCTGTTTGAGTAGCCCCCTCATTCTCCTGACCTCAGAAAATAATCACACGTTTCAAAGCACACCATCATGTAAGAAATATTAATTTGTTTATATTTCACATAAATTAATCCTTCTAAATGTAAATCCTGTCTCTCCATATAGCGCCCCTGCATTGATGATGGTTTTCCTGGTCGATGTTCACAGGCTCGACTTGTAGTACTCGCGTGGCAATATTATATAGGAAACAGATCATGTCACGTTTTGCTAAAATATTTTGGAAAAAAATAAAATAAATAATGAGAGTGAAGGTAACATTATGTAAGCAAAATCATATAATTGTTCTTTTTTGCTGGGAAAATTGTTAGACTGGAGTGATGCTTTTATAATATGCACAGTATTATTTCTTCTTCGAACAACATTTAACACTTTACATGGAGGTTTACAATTCCTTAATTTTGTTGATACTATGTAGATTAAATATTATCGATAATGTAAACCTTTTGTCTTTATATGCTATTTTTAAATGTCTCGTTTCAGCTGATGTATAAAAAGAGACATTTCTTTTTATTGACAATGCAGCCCCGTAGAAAACCGGGGGGGGGGGGGGGGTCTAAGTATAGTTTTTCACGGTTGTAAATCTTTATTTAAATGCTTCCTGTAGCTGTCTCCCCCGTTTTGTTGCAGCATTAAGATCGAGCACTCGCAAACTCCTGCAGTTGAAAAAGAAATGTACTAATGTACAACCCACCCCCCTCCCTTCGAAATAGGTGTTTTGAGTTTGGAGACTTTAGCCTTTTTTTACTGCATAAACATGATAAATATTGCATCTCAAATTAATTGCCAAAAAAAAAAAAATCTCAGTAAATGCTAATGATAGATTTATAATTAAGCTGTCAGTGCATAATATCAAATAAAGTAGTTCGTCGTATAATGTAAGCGTTATTGTTTATATTTGCCGTAATATAGAATCAGCTACGAGCAAATCCTTTAAAAAGAAAGTTGACCTAGCGCTGTGGCCATCATAAAACACACAAGTAGATATCTGAACCATTGGTTTAAGTTGCTGAATCGATTAATTATTAAGACAAAAAAAGAAGACAAAAAACTTGTATCTAGAATATCTTGGCAAAGAAAACTGTCTTCATTACTACAAAAATTAAATATCACTTCTTTGGATATTTCTCACACAACCTTGAAAAACAAATTACAAGAGCATTACCAAAACAAGATACATGAACAACTGAAAAATATAAGCAAATCAAACTCTGGAAAGTTAGCTTTTTATAGTAAAATTGTAATTCAAAATGAATACAAATTGCAAAGTTATTTAAAGCTGCCTTTAAAGAAAAGTTTTAGATCTGTATTAACAAAATTAAGGATCAGTGCCCATCCATTGTATATTGAAACGGGCAGATACTGTAAACCCCCTATTCCTAGAGAAAAACGTTTATGCTATTCATGTAAATTATTTATTGAAGATGAAAAACATTTTGTTCTATACTGTTCAAAGTATGACCAATTTAGATGCAATTATACTGATATATTTAATGTAAACACATATACTAGTGATAATCCCATTAGAAAAATTGTCAATCCTACAAATATTACAACTGCTAGAAGGATATGTTGTTTTTTGAAAAAGTGCTTTGACACCAGAAAAGAAAGTCAGCAATGAATAATTAGAAATATGTGAATATACTCTACATTATTTTGTTCAACTCACATTTGTCATTTTGTATATGTATGTATTATTCTTGTTAATTCGTTTTATGTCATGACTGTATGCCGACATGGTAATTGTCAATAAAGTGAATTGAATTGAATTATTATTAATAAAAAAGACATAGTGATGAACTGGGGGGGGGGGGGGGTGTCAATTCAGAAAGGTGAATCTAGAGTGGGCTTCACATCGGCAATGGCATTACTCATCAGTCTTTTTATAAGCATTCTGTAGTTTACTGTATTTTGAATTTTAAGGTGAAAAATAAGAGATCAGTAGAACCAATGAGCACCTAGTTTAAAATATTCCATGCAGTGTGGTACTGTTTTGTAGCAATCGCATCTTCTCGGGTCTTTCCGGCAAGCATATCCGAGGTTGTTATCCGAGCGTGTCGGAAAGTAGTTAAGAAAAGCTATATATTTATCATAATTTTAGAATTAACTGATATCTTCAGTCTTTGCATTATAAGACCTAAGTGACTGTTACTTTTCGTACATTTACATGTATGTACAGGTTAAACAACAAAGCACGAATCTTTTACAGATAATGAAACGAAAATTTAATTGTCATGGTACAGTTTATCTACAGTTGTATTCCCAGGATGCCCTACCGTGAGGTCGAGCATGCGTGTTCCAGCAAAAAAAAGAGTAACGTAGTTGCTAGCGAACCGATCACAAAAAAATAATAAAGAGAGAAAATATGTAGTAAAATCTGTTGTTACACCACGATAATTTATTTTTGATACATCACATTTCAGTAATAATCATTAATATTGGTATCATCACGTAACATAGATCCAGGGTAGTATGATGATCACACGTTGAAAGATTGCTGCCGATTTCTTTCTTTGTTTCCTTCTCCAACTGTAATTGGCAAAATGGCAGCAAGAACATTTTAATTAAGTTTTTTTTTCTGTTCAGCGTCCATTCATCTTTCAGAAATCTACCCATCTATATAGTTCTTACTATTTTAAGACCGATAATGGATCGACAAAAGGAAGACTAAGTGTTTTTCATAATAAACAAAGAAAAAGATATATTCTAAAATTCACGGTAATGCCTAAAATGAACACACTTGTACTTTGATGGTGTTGTATTTTCGCTGAATTTTCCTCAAATGTTACCGATGGTGAGAACGCAAAGTATACACTTCAAATTATTTTAAATAAATAAATGCATACATTCAGTACTTAATGTAAACACAAACATTGGGCTAATCCAGGAGAGGTAAGGTAACAGCACTTAAAACGGCAGCAATATGAGAAAAATGGAGAGCTTAACTAAGCAGTTCAAATTTCAATTGAAGTTTTTGCAGATAGAGACAGATAGAAGGACAGACGATACAAAAGCATTATGCCACCATCTACATGTAAGTTCGTCGGGGGAAAATATTCCTCTAGCAAATTCTTCTGAGTTTCATAGTTAAGATTGTTGGCACATTCAATCTCATTTAACAAGCATGCATTCAAATCTAAATAGTTTGTATACATAACTCAAAATGTCTGTCTGTATGTTTGTTTGTATGTTGTTTCACGTCCCTCTCAAGAATTTTTCACTCGTATGGAGACGCCACCACTTGCCGGTGGAGAGCTGCAAATTTTGATCTATACTAGGCACTCAGGGCCATTGAGCAGTAAAAGATCTTTTTCGTGCAAGCACCTACTGCGACATGGGACCTCGGTTTACATAATCTTATTCGAAGGACTGGTCTCCACGTCCCGTAGTGGATTCGAACTCGCGACGTAAGGATCAACTACATACTCCGCAACTCTAGAGCAGACGTTCTAACCACTGCGCCACCCTAACGACTAACTCAAAATGAAGTACATGTATCTAATCACTAGTTAAAATATTAAACAAATGCTAATATTTGTGTTTGTAATTCATTAAACTGGAGTTCACAGGATATTCAGATATTATCTTTACTTTCAAAAGAAAAAAAAATCCTTAACTGCTTTATTTGTGTATTTGTGGGGCTGGAAAATGAAGGGCATTTAGCATAATCACTTAAAAATGGAATGACAGTACATATTAGATATATGACGTTTTGTGTGAAAATATAATCAAGCATACTTTACAGAGTGGATTGATTATGTGTTTAAAAAAAGGGAGAGAGGGACGATCGTCCGAGTATATGCTTATTCTTACAAACAAAGGGTAAACCATTAATTCATGTTTGTGGCCACAAAATCCATGACTTCAAAACTTTTTATCTGGATTGCACAAAGAAAACAAATTCATTCAAAAGAATTCACAAATGATTTACTGGCATCATGAGGAATAAACCAAGCACGAAGCATCGTTTTTAAAGAAATGGGGGGGGGGGGGACGATAATTGATGACATCTGAAAAATTTTGACAAACATACCCCTTCCCCGAAAAAAGAAAAGAAATAAAAGAAAAATACCAAAACTTGCAAAACTTATTTGGGGGGGGGGGGTGTCCAATTTAGTACCATTAAACCTGCTGAAGAGACTTCAATACAATAGCCAGGAACCTTGCTAATGCCCTTAAGTACAAAACAGTAAAGCTGCAGTCTCATCAGACACTTCATTTTTTTTTTAAATACAGATGGAATTGCAGGTACATGTATTGAGATACATACATAATACGTTACCTTAGATTTCTGTAACATGATTTTCACTTCTAATTTTACATACTCGGTAAATTAAAATGGTATCAGATAGCAAAACTTGCAAAACTTATTTGGGGGGGGGGGGGGTCCAATTTAGTACCATTAAACCTGCTGAAGAGACTTCAATACAATAGCCAGGAACCTTGCTAATGCCCTTAAGTACAAAACAGTAAAGCTGCAGTCCCATCAGACACTTCATTTTTTTTTTTAAATACAGATGGAATTGCAGGTACATGTATTGAGATACATACATAATACGTTACCTTAGATTTCTGTAACATGATTTTCACTTCTAATTTTACATACTCGGTATATTAAAATGGTATCAGATAAAAATATACAAAACACAGTATCACTATATTTCATTTAACCGAAAGCCAAGGCTTGATGCGCGAGTCAAAGACTCAAAGGAGGACGAAATGTGTGTGTAATCTCTTAATTTTTTTTGTCTTTACAAAATTCAGGAGGCAAAGACATGTTATGTAATTACTTTTATTTAATTCGTTTTAGACTTTCCGATGAGGATGACAGTTATTAGAATAATAATAAATAACATGCAACTTCTGGAAATACAAGTACTGTAACCCCCCCCCCCTTTTATTTTTGTTGAATGGGTTATTCAGTATAGGTCGACAAAATATTCTCATGGTGTTTTTGATAAATATTAAAATGATTCTTGAAAGAATCTAACTTGCGAAGAACATAATAAAACACTCGCGGCCAGCACCTAGACAGACCATTTGACAGACTATAGATTTATGAAAGTATCTTTTAGTGATCGAGTTTTCACTTGATAAAAAATATATATAAGCTTTTCTGAAACAAAAATCGTAAACAAAGATTTAAACTTCAAAATGTTTTTAATGTTATTTTTTAATGTAGAAGAACTGCTCTCTTAGACGATAGAAATTGAGCAATGGAAGTCATTTAAGTCATGAGTCTTTTAACGGAAATAAAAGCGCAGTACTTCCTTGAGCAGTGTTTGGTAACCCCCGCCCTTCTTTTCCTCGGCAATTCTGAGTGACATTTCCTTCACAGGTGGCCTGGCAGGGATAATAGTTCTAGTAAAACTGATGAGCATGTTATATCTCTATATTGCTATTCGTAATGAAATAGATATGTGTAGCACAAGAGTTTTGTTGGAAATGTGCTACATGTATTACACCGAATTCGTATATTTGAAGAATTTTTCCCCGTTAATGACAGATCTACTAGAAATTATAGGGAAAGAATGGAGCGACTAATAGTATATTCGGGGGATATCATACAAGTATTCAAAATACGTCGACAGTAACATGTACAACAAGAAGTTGTATACGTTCCTTCATGTCTTCAGCTAATTTTTGAATATGCATAGAGAGAGAGAGAGAGAGAGATTTGAGAAGCCAATTAAGGACAGACGATACGTTCCTCAATAACATATTTTTTTTTCTAAGATTTTGTCATTGAAGTATTGCTACTTTAACATGTTTACTCACAAAAAATTGAGGTACCTTACCAGAAATTTGTGCAAGATACCAGAGGATGGTGTTTCCTATAAAATACTTTTGGTAAAAAACTAAAAACTTAATTAGCCAATATCACATTTTTTAGTGTTTCAATTTTTTAAAGACAATCAGAAATCAGTTTAGAAATCAGAAGATAATTAAAATTTTGAATATTTTCCGCGGAAATTTACAAAACAGATATTTTAGGAACGTATCGACTGACCTTAATAACTCATTTACAAAGAGTATATAACGCTTATGTTCCGAATATAAAAATAGAATTCTACATGTTGTCAGAAGTTATAAGTTTTCTTGCCATTTTCATCTTTCATGTTATGCGTCTCGGTTTTGAAGTTGTTTGGTATAAGCTCTGATGTTGACAAATCATTCAAGGTGTCTGAAAAAAAAATATATTTTCTTAATTACAGCAGAAAAAAAATTAGAAATTGTGAAGTTGTACTTCAGCATTTTCCTCCGAAGATGTAATTGATTACACCATTAATTTCCTTAATTTTCAACTAAAAGGCAGCTGAGAATGAATATTCTTCGATTCAAAATTTTAAACAACCACATGATACTGTAAACCAACTTTCATTCGCGACGACTTTATCTCGCGATCTACCGGGAGTAAATTAGTTCCCGACAATTAATTTTCGCGATCAAGCCGTTTTTGCATCTGTTGTAAACAGACAGAGACTATAAGGACCAGTTCGCGGCGAGAAATATTCACGATGCATGACGACGCTCTCGCGAACTTCGCGAAAATTTCTCGCTCGCGAGTAAAAGTTGGTTTACAATATTACTTCTATTTTGTATGAATCAATGTGTATGAAAGTTTAAAATAAACAGAGGAAGCATTCTCTGTGATCTCTGTGATATTGTTAAGATATCTCTTATAAATACATTTCCTTATTCTAGGCTTGAGAATTTAAAAAGTATCATATATATAGAACAAGAGGAAAACGAAGTAGGGACATGGCAAATGTAATACATGTAATGTTTTGTTAAATGATAAACACTATATATATAATGCATACATTATATTTTGATAAGCTGCAGAATCTGTAACATGGATAATAACATGATATTATATATGTGTATTTCAATTAAGAAAAAGGTCTCATGGGCCACAACGCTCACCCGATTCACCCAAACTCCTCTGCTTTATAAGTATTAGAGAGATTTCGTTTCTGTATTTTCGTGTGTGAATGGTTGATATCCCTAATATGGCTCTACCATACCCCTGGCTGCCATGATTAAAAAGAACGAATCTTGGGATAATTGCATATTAGAAGACTAATTGTGATCCATGAAAAGATTACGTTAAAGTTTCATCAACTTTTTTGGTTGTTCATAAAAATCTCCCTTTGAAAAGGGACATGGCCTTCCTTTGAGCAAAGTCCAATACCCTTCACACATGTGTGCTTTATGGCATGTTTGGTTGAAATTACCCCGGTGGTACTGGAGAATACGTAGGTTTGTAAAAAGTAACAGTATCTACAGACGACATAATTTAGACTTAAATTAAGGAATGAATTGGTTAGCTACCTAAGTTACTCTGTATAGACTGAGTTGGTTCAGTTTACGCTCTGCAAGCAGCAAAGCTGTTTCTATAAAAGCATAAACTGATCTTACCCAGGTTATGCAAGTACATGTGTAACTTATGTAGCTATAAAATCAATTTCTACTAGTTTAATTGTCCTTCATTTCGTACAAAAAAAAATGTCCCGTCAAAAATGACTTCAAATGCAATAGCATTCATTTAAGCGATTGATACGTTATGATACGAGTTTCATGTATGTTATGCATCGTCATTAACGTTGAAAACACGGGTTATACAATATATAAACTAATTATGTTTTCTATCCAATCGCGTGTCGCGGTACAAGCAGAATTAGGTTATTTACAAAAGTAGCTTTAAATGCCCAAGAATGTCCTTTTATCTCTCGCGTTTTAGGTCACCTGAGTTACTCAGGTGACCTATTGCTATCTCTTTCTGTCGTCGTGAGGCGTGCGTCGTTCGTCGGTCGTAAACTTTTGAACATTTTCATCTTCTTCTCTAGAACCAGTGAACCAATTTCAACTAATTTTGGCATCTAATTATAGCATCTACGAGTGAAGGGGAACAAACATTGTGAAATTCATGGCTCATGTCCCCCTGGGGCCTGAGGGGTGGGGCCAAAACCATCAAAATCAATGCAATCTTTAAAAATCTTCTTCTTTTCTACTGGTCATTAAGCAGTCAAACTGTTGGCATGATTGTAATAAGCATTGAGCCCTTTACCAAAATTGTGAAAGTCAGGGGTTCTGGTGTTAGGGCTGGGCTATATAGATCATATAGTGAAAGTGCATTATTTCTTTGAAAATCTTCTTCTCTACTCCTGGGTATTATTGAAACAAATTAAATACATAGTTATGATAAGCAAAGTTGACTCTACCAAAATTGTGAAATTCATGGCTCCAGGGTCAGAGGTTCTGGAGCTAGGGCGGGGCTTTTTATACCTCATATAGTGAAAGTGCTTTATTTTTTTGAAAATCTTCTTCTCTACTCCTTGGTATTATTTAACAAATTAAATACATAGTTATGATAAGCAAGGGTGACTCTACCAAAATTGTGAAATACATGGCGCCAGGGTCAGGGGTTCTGGTGTTAGGGCGGGGCTCTATTGATTATAAAGTGAAAATGTTTTAATTCTTTAAAAATCTTCTTCTCTCCACCTGGGTATTATTTAAACAAACTAAGTACATTGTTATGATAAGCAAGGATGCCTTTTCCCAAATTGTAAAATTCATGGCCCCGGGGACAGAGGTTCTGGTGCTAGGGCGGGGCTATATAGATCCTATAGTGAAGGTGAATTATTTCTTTGAAAATCTTCTTCTCTGGCCCTGGGTATTATTTAAACAAACTAAGTACATTGTTATGATACCCAAGGATGCCTCTTCCAAAATTGTGAATTTCATGACCCCAGGTTCAAGGGTTCTGGTGAGAGGGGAGTGGGGGGGGGGGGGCTTCTATTGATTATAAAGTGAAAAAGCAAATTTTCTTTGAAAATATTCTTTAATGCTTCTAGTTAAAAAGCAAAGAAGCTAAGTGTATAGTTATGATGAGCAAGAGTGCTTCTTCCAGAGTAGTGAATGGGTCAGATGTGCTGGTGTAAGGGTGGGGCTCTTGATAATACATGTATAGTGAAAATGCATTAATTCTATTAAATAATCCTGTCTGCTCCTTAGTGTAAAGCAAATAAACAAAGTAATTAGTTATGATGAGCAAACTTGTGGACTTATGGTCCCAGGGTCAGAGGCTCTGGTGTTTCTCGGTGGGGGGGGGATAATATAGATAATATTATATTCACTATATTATATTGATAATATAGTTGATAATATAGTGAATCTGTAGTAAAAATGCATTAATTCTTTAAATATCTTCTCCGCACCTGAGCATATCAGAGGCAAACAGAGTAAAAGTTTTAAAAAGGAAGGGCATTTTTACCAGATTTATAAACATCTGGACCATTTGGTCAAGTGTTTTGGTCCTGGCCAGGGCTCTATTAATTTGTATTTACTGAGAGGAGTTATTCCCCTTTGCCATTTACTTTTGATAATAGATAACTGTAAATAATGTACTTGAAAGCATTGATAATTTGTTAACATACTGAATGGTGATAGTGATAAATGGGGAACAGATTAGACCCTAATTTATGAACTGTTAATGAATACTACATTTAAGACTAATTATTTTGTTGATCCTGGTCACCCTATTTTTCTTGCTTTTGGGCAACAAAGCTTCACCTTTCAGTTCATTTTATACTCTATGCATCCTTTAATTTGTTGTATTATACTCAGGTGACTGTTAAGGCCCTTGGGCCTCTTGTTTTCTGTAAATTTCGAAATAAACACGGTAGTTTTAATTTATTTTTTTGTGGAATTAATCCCATAGTGAGTAACGTTTTGAGATCACGAAACAAAGTACATGTATCTGTCACAAGGTCACAATTCTATAGAATGAAAAAAATTGGCATTAGTACCCTTGTTATAAATTTTAGCACCGTTGAATTTAAACAACTCATATATAGTGTCTGAAATAAACTCATTGGTTTTTATTAAAAATATCATTAACGTTTACCTGTTCTTTGCAGACAACCGCTGACATGATTGCAATCTGCTGAAGGACATGGGCATTTTGAACTACACAAAGATCCATACCACCCGTCGGGGCATTTTCTGGAGCAGTTCTGTCCAAAATATCCAGCGGGACACTCTAGAGTAATATCAAAGTAATAATTAATGTCAAACTGAGATACCTTAATACACGGGTGCATACCAACCCCCACCCCATATTAATGAGCATTTTCAAACACATTTTACGACCAAAAAAATATGCAGTTGATTTAACCTACCTTTGCAGGTATTATTGACATGATAAAAACTGTAGCCGCAACTCGGTGTTCCATTCTTTCTGAATTTCAAGAAAACCTTTTGAATACACGCATTCTGATAAAAGATACGAGAAATCAAAGATATTGAAATGTGTTACATGTACTTACTCAGTATAGGAAACATTTCCAGTTTTTGAATAAATAGATGCAATGTGAAACATGATAATAAAATGAATCATAATTTGTATTAGATGATAATGGTATGCACAGTTTTCAATAGCATTCTATATAGGTTTGCGGAAGTGAAAGCTAGTAATTTTTCTCTCGCCGGAAAATTATAAATTTCACAATTTCCGGTGTCATATGTATTCGATTATAACACTAAGTACAGTGGCGGATTTAAGGGAGGGGTCGCACCCCCCACCCCCCTAAAGTTGTCAAAGTTAGAGTAAATCACATTTTTTGTCGAGAAAATGTAAAAATGTCTACTCGGTACACTTCATTTTTACCCTACAAAATCTCTAGAATCCAGGAGTTCCGGGGGCTTCGCCCCCTAGGCCCCCACCTGGGCTTCGCCCTGGACCCACTGGGGCCTCAAGGCGGCCCCCAGTCCCCCTGCCTACTTATTGCGCCCCCCCCCCCCCGCCCAATTTCAATTCCTGGATCCGCGCCTGAAGTAAGCATTAAATAGTGCATAGATTAATCTTTTTTCACATGGGTCTGGATGTGGGCTACTTTTTAAATCTATAAATCTATATATTAAAATTTCAAACTCAATTTCACGGATAGCTAATTAGGGTTTAGTTTCTCTAGATTTGCTGGCCTATTTCATACCAATTGTTAAACCTTGTTTTCCCACTAAATTTGACTACGGATTACCAGGTTGTTGTAGAGTAGTATTTCCTCCATAACCAGCTTTCCCAACCCCGAATCTGTACTCTAAAGTCGGATTTTCCCCCGAGGGGAAGTCTCACACTAGAGCCAAATTTCTCCTCTTTTTTCAATGCTAAAAACACATCGACAATATACAAGAGTCAACTGCTTTTTAATATAGAAATGAGTGTTTTCGACTCAAGAATAGTTAAAATTTAGTATGAAATTTATAAATATATACTTTGAATTATTTCGTCTCAAACTCAAATTTTAACTCAGTGTAAAATTAGCTTCTTGAAAAATCCAAAGACTACAGTACCTGTTTGTTCACGAATTTAAATGAATTGTTTTTCAAATACATGTATGATACGTTAGACTAATTATCCGACAGAAACACATTTTTCAGGCGTTTTCTGCTTAACCTAGAACTAATATTTACAGGTTTATATAGACAATTTGATTTTATGTCCAGGGGTAAAATATGCTACTTCTCAAAATATAATGATACAAGTATTACATTTCCTAAAAAGCTTGTCTAACTTGAGCAAATTTATTTTTACGCGAAGAATCAAGGAAAGTTAAATCCAGTCTGCGTAAATGAAATGAATTCTTTTGCTAAGAAACAAGAAGAGTTCAATTCAGTGGAATCAACATAAATCTAAATTAAACTTGAATATGAATTTATTCTTTATACACTATATTACTTGTAATTTCTTTTTCTATGGACGTAGGAACCGGCCGGTGGGGGGGGGGGGGGGCGGGGTGACCCTATAATTATGCCGATTTATACATAACTATTTTATGCTTGTGTCCCCTAAATCATGTAAATATTTAACTTCTGATAACGTTTTTATGCTATATGAGGATTTTTTCCTTGATAGTGTCCACCTTAAACTGAAAATTTCTGAAATTTTTTCCAACGGGCCTGTTCATGGATACAAAGATATAACCAGTGCTTTTGAAAGAAAAAACTATGTACAACACATAAAAATCTTAACATCAATTAGAGAACAATTTTGATAATAAATTTAAAAAAAAAAATAAACGCGTTACAAAATGAGCTAACATCTTTGCATTTAGCAAAAGAATATTCAACATCTATCAATTACCTTGATATTTTTTAACTATGTATAAAACAAACGTCTGCAAGTTATGAATATAAATATATGTGTAAATTTATAAAAAAATTCTAAAGGTAGAGAGACTCAGTATGCATTGAAAATAAACATCCATTTGTTAATCTGATAAGAAAATCGACAAGAGTTGACCAGCTCATTCCTTCTGTTTTGCTGGACATGAATGATGTATTCGGGAATGGTCAAATGTTATGTAACCTGTAATGTATAATGTGATAATAATGACATCAGCTCCAATGCTCTGGCTTGTTTGGGTGTTTAGCATGTTTCCTTTACTCCTCATTCTCTCCAATTGATAGTTAAGTTAGTATGAAGTTTCCAAGATCAAGTTATCACAAGAATTCTATTGAACAACTTGACCAACAAGCCTTGGCTAAATCTAGTACTGTCTGACGCCATGACGTCAGACAATTATCACTGTTGCAAGTATAAGACGTCTTTACGAATTACGAATTCCACTGCATGTTCGTGGTCTGTGTTCTAGTTGAGAATTAGTCGGTTGATCTCAACTCTGGTGTTGACAAGTCACTCTTGAAATATGTCTGAATTTTAAAGAAATATTTTGTTCAGGTCATTAATTTTATTTCGTTTGTAGTAACTACTGCTCTTATATGAATTTAATAAATAAAATATAAAATAAAATTTAAATATAAAATATATTTTAGCTCACCTGAGCCGAAGGCTCAAGTGAGCTTTTCTGATCGTCTGTCGTCGTTGTTGTCGTCGTCGTCCTTGTTAACTTTTCACAATTTCATCTTCTTCTCCAGAACCACAGGGCCAATTTTGACCAAACTTGCCACAAAGCATTGTTCAAATGAAGGGCCACGCCCTCTTTCAAGGTTTGATAATTACGAAATAGTGAAAATTGGTGGCATGTTTTAAAAATCTTCTTCTCAAGAATCACTGGGCCAGGAAAGATGAAAATTATATGGAAACATCTTTAGGTAGTGTAGATTCAAGTTTGTAAAAATCATGACCGCTGGGGGTAGGGCCAATATGGATGATCAAATTTTTACATAAGAATACATTATTACTAGTAAAATCTTTAAAAATCTTTTTCTCCAGAACCACTGTGCTAGGAAAGATGAAAGTTACGTGGAAACATTCTCATGTAGTGTAGATTCTAATTTGTTCAAACCATGACCCCGGGGGTAGGGCGGGGCCACAATGGATGATAGATCAAAGTTTTACATAGGAATACATTAGGAAAAATCTTTAAAAAATCTTCTTCTTCTTCTCCAGAACCACTAGGTCAGGAAAGATATGAAACTTACGTGGAAACATCCTCAGGTATAGTGTAGATTCAAGTTTGTTCAAATCATGACCCCGGGTGTAGTGTGGGGCCACAATGGACGATCAAAGTTTTACATAGGAATACATAGGGAAAATCTTTTAATTAAAATCTTCTTCTCCAGAACCACTGGGCAAGGAAAGATGAAACTTATGTGGAAACATTCTCGTGTAGTGCAGATTCAAATTTGTTCAAACCATGACCAAAGGGGTTGGGACGGGGACACAATGGATGATCAAAGTTTTACATAAGAATACATAGGAAATATCTTTAAAAATCTTCTTCTCCAGAATCACTGGACCAGGAAAGATGAAACTTATGTGGAAATATCCTCAGGCAGTGTAGATTCAAGTTTGTTCAAATCATGACCCCCGGGTGTAGGGTGGGACCATAATGGATGATCAAATTTTTATGTAGGAAAAGATAGGAGAAATCTTTTAAAATCTTCTTCTCGAGAACAGCAGAGCCTTGATTAAACAAAAATGTATTTTATTTTATATGGAAGCATCCTCAGGTAGTGCAGATTTAAGTTTGTTCAAATCATGACCCCCAGGGGTAGGGTGGGTTACAATGGATGATCAAAGGTTTACATAGATATACATAGAAAAAAATATTTAAAAATCTTCTTCTCAAGAACAGCAAAGCCATGATTAGTCATATTTATATGGAAGCATCCTCAGGTAGTGTAGATTCAAGTTTCTTCAAATCATGGCCCCCAGGAGTAGGGTGGGGCCAGATATACATTGGAAAAATCTTTAAAAATCTCAAGAACAGCAAAGATTATGTCCCCTGGGGGTAGAGCGTTGACCTAATAGAAGATAAAACTTGTGGGAAATTTTTTTTAAAAATCTGTCAAAGAAATATGGAAGCATCCTGAGTTAGTGTAGACCCAGTTAGCACAACATTATTAAAACGTTATACTGAAAAACGTTGTGAAAATGTTATAAAAACATCTTTTAAAACGTTATTACAACGTTATTTTGTGTGGTTTTTTAGCTCACCTGAGCCGAATGCTCAAGTGAGCTTTTCTGATCACTTTTTGTCCGTCGTCCGTCTGTCCGTCCGTCCGTCTGTCCGTCTGTAAACTTTTCACATTTTCGACTTCTTCTCAAGAACCACTGGGCCAAATTCAACCAAACTTGCCACAAAGTATCCTTGGGTGAAGGGGATTCAAGTTTGTTCAAATGAAGGGCCACGCCCTCTTTCAAGGGGAGATAATTAGGAATTAGTGAAAAAATAATGGCATCATTTAAAAATCTTCTTCTCAAGAACCACTGGGCCAGGAAAGATGAAACTTATGTGGAAACATCCTCAGGTAGTGTAGATTCAAGTTTGTTCAAATCATGACCCCCGGGGGTAGGGAGGGGCCACAATGGGGGATCAAAGTTTTACATAGAAATATATAAGAAAATATCTTTAAAAATCTTCTTCTTAAGAACAGCAAAGCCATGATTGGTCATAATTATATGGAAGCATCCTCAGGTAGTGTAGATTCAAGTTTGTTCAAATCATGACCCCCGGGGGTAGGGTGGGGCCACAATGGGGGATCAAAGTTTTACATAGAAATATATAGGAAAATATCTTTAAAAATCTTCTTCTTAAGAACAGCAAAGCCATGATTGGTCATATTTATATAGAAGCATCCTCAGGTAGTGTAGATTCAAGTTTGTTCAAATCATGACCCCTGGGGATAGGGTGGGGCCACAATGGGGGATCAAACTTTTACATAGAAATATACAGGAAAAAATCTTTTTCTGAGGAACAGAAAAGCCTGCATTAGTAAATTTGATATGGAGGCATCCTTGGGTAGTGTAGAATGAAATTTGTTCAAATCATGACCCCCGGGGGTAGGGTGGGGCCACAATGGGGGATCAAAGTTTTACATAGAAATATATAGGAAAATATTTTAAAAAATCTTCTTCTTAAGAACAACACAGCCGTGATCGGTCATATTTATATGGAAGCATCCTCAGGTAGTGCAGATTCAAGTTTGTTCGAATCATGACCCCCGGGGGTAGGGTGCGGCCACAATGGGGGATCAAAGTTTTAAATAGAAATATATAGGAAAATGTCTTTAAAAATCTTCTTCTTAAGAACAGCAAAGCCATGATTGGTCATATTTATATGGAGGCATCCTCAGGTAGTTTAGATTCAAGTTTGTTTAAATCATGACCCACGGGGATAGGGTGGGGCCACAATGGGGGATCAAAGTTTTACATAGAAATACATAGGAAAATATCTTTAAAAATCTTCTTCTTAAGAACAGCAAAGCCATAATTAGTCATATATATATGGAAGCATCCTCAGGTAGTGTAGATTCAAGTTTGTTTAAATCATGATCCCTGGGGATAGGGTGGGCCACAATGGGGGATCAAAGTTTTAAATAGAAATATATAGGAAAATGTCTTTAAAAATCTTCTTCTTAAGAACAGCAAAGCCATGATTGGTCATATTTATATGGAAGCATCCTCTGGTAGTGTAGATTCAAATTTGTTCAAATCATGACCCACGGGGGTAGGGTGGGGCCACGATGGGGGATCAAAGTTTTACATAGAAATATACAGGAAAAAATCTTTTCCTCAAGAACAGAAAAGCCATGATTAGTAAAATTGATATGGAGGCATCCTTGGGTACTGTGGAATGAAATTTGTTCAAATGAGGGACCCCGGGGGTAGGGTGGGGCCAATGGGGGATCAAATTTTTACAAATGAATATATGGGAAAAAATCTTCTGCTCAAGAACAGCAATGCCATTTGTTATATTGATATGAAAGCATCATCAGGTAGTTTAAAATTCAACCCCCCCCCCGTTAACTTTTCAATACTTAACTGATTTTTGCTTTTTTTTTCCTAGCCAATGTGATCAGGTGAGCGATGTGGCCCATGGGCCTCTTGTTAAACGTTATTATAACGTTTTTCAAAAACATTGTACTTTTGTTTTGAAAACATTTTTATTTTTTTTTAAACGTTTTTGAAAACATTTCTAAAAACGTTTTTAAAACATTTAAAAAATCAATTTTACAACATAATAAACAAATATAATGATTGCATTTCTTACAATTTTAATACCGGGAAATTCAAACGCCAACACTATATACCAACCAACCAACCAACGTTGGCTCGATATAGTCTTGCTTTTTCAGAGATGAATTAACCAGTTAGTTTGTTATGTAAAGCATAAATTTAATTTTAATTAAGCCAGTCTGTAGTAAAACCATATTAGATTATTATGTAAAATATTGGCGTAGTCAACAAAGCTATACTGATGGAAAATTAAGCACACAATGACATATATCAGGGACCTATATACTTAGTATATAGGTCCCTGCATATATATAGGTGCAACTCGAACAAAAGTGGGGTTATGAGAATTATTTACGTACTGTACTTTTGATCACAGAAGATCTCTATGCACATGATGTAAATTAAGATTTTCCTGTCAAAGGTTACAACAATTGAAGTGGTTACGTTTACCAACATCCCTAGAAAAAATCGCTTATGTGTAAAGAGTATACATGATGAAACTCATTTTCTGAAATGAAGAATTTAATACGATCACCGAAGAAAAAGAATTTAAATGTTTCATTAATTAAAACCAAATTTCCAAAAATTTCAGCTTTAGATAATGAAAAAAAAATTGGGGGTAACTCGGTTCTGAAGACAAGGACACCGTCTAAATATAAGCTTATCGTTCATAACTGTTTGTACCGCAAAATGCGGGAAATATTTCCGTGGTTTAGCAGGTGCGTGATCACGTGACACAAGTTTCCCTGACGAAGAATGACGATTCGGTTGTTTACAATATGGCGGATGCCATAGGCGGCAAACCCCAAAAGCTCTACTATAAATCGCAAACGTCTTTTTTGTTAAGGGTGTATCTCTTTTTGTAGGTAAGTGTTGAATAACTTGTTATTTAATGTTTGAGAATTCTACCTTTTTCTGCCCTTTGCTTTTATACAGACGTCTAACGTCTAATATGTTCGAATTTCCTCTAAACACATGACAAAGTTTGATAACAACTTATTTTCATCTTGATTTAGATATTAAAAGGACGATAGATAATGAAAAAAAGATATTTGTTTTATTCTGTTGTTGATTTTAAGAGATTGGCAATATATATTACTCGCATTTATAGAAAATCCAGCTGATAGGCATGCACGTACTTTCATTTTTAGTTTTTCTCTCATTTTTAAACAGCAATGTTGTGAATATTTAATTATTTTGGGTTTGACACATTTTTTGGTATAATGGTTTTTGTGGTCATGTAGATTTGTTTAAGAAGATTGATATGGGTAAGTTTACTGAAAATGTTGAGGCTAAAACATGTCATGTGTTTTTTCAGAAACCTATATACTAACGGGATAAGCAACTCCTTAAGCGCCATGTTTATTTACCCAAAACGGCACATACAACACTGCAAGTTTTTCAAACTAAGTTTTTTCCCAGTAAAAAGCTTGTTCTCTGATTAATGTAATCTGTTCTTTTTGTGTATCAGAATGGATATTTAATAAATTTAAAAGCACATATTATAAAATAATTTAGCTATTAAGTAAGCAACCACCAAAATCGGCGATTTCTCAGAAATACGGCCGATCAGGGGCACGCACTGATCAATAAACGTAATTACTACTAAGATACGGAATAAAAACAGTGCTAATAACAAATCTTGAATAATTTTTTTGATAGATAAATTAAGATTTTATTCTGAAATATTTGATAACAAAAGAGATATATTTAATTAAAATTGACTTACGAAATCCCGCAACTTATGAAATATCGCGAGACTTGCGAGAGTTGCCTATCCCATTAGTATATAGGTCTCTGGTTTTTTTAGTAAATGCTGAAATGATTTCAGTTGAATAAAAAGAACATACAGTAGCTAACGTAATGAAGTATTAAATTTCTACATCTAGTTGCTATATTTTCACAGAGCATTTTATTTATCAGGGCTGTTAGAAACAAAAAAAGTTACTTAAAGACCAACAATGTTGGCTTGTTTTACAATCTTGCCTACCAATTAAAACTGTTTAAAAATGCTTGTCGATATCAAAATATCTTTTCATATTCTTAGAAATATGAATATTGTACACCTTTTTTTAATTAATGCATAGATAACTCTAGTATTGATAAAACAATCGAGGGGTTTTTTTGTTGGGGGGGGGGGTCTTGAAAAGGCTGTATAATTATGTACGTAAATGAACAACTGTTACAAAAAATTTCAATTTATCATAGTGACATCATTAGAGTTTATGCAAAAGGTTAAATGATAACAAGTTTTCATCTTTTTCACTATATCTTCTTAAATTTGTAACTTCATTTATTTAGCAATTTTTTTTAAATATTTAGAATAAGGCAGAAGATAAAATAATTATAATATTTCCTTCTTAAAGAAAAAGTTTTACAAAACGAGTTTTATCTCATTTATCTGTTTTAGAGTAAAATTGCCAAATTAAATGTTAAATTTCACGCATGGAACAAATTGAACAAAATTACTTGACTTTATCACCTGCCTTTTTATAAATAGAGAGTATGATGTGAATTTAGAATATATTGTCTTTGGGTGTTAAATAGTTCATTTGGTACAATTGATTGTGATATAAACCTGAAGTGCTTATAGTATTTGACAGACTGATAGATTTCCAGCTCCCCCATGCATGTAAAGAGTGCCTATGTAAAATTACCATTGCAGCACCTTTTGTGTTTGACACTGTTATATTTCTTTTACTGTTTCAACAAGTTGTTGACTATACACATCTACAGCCTTCTGCCTATGAATAATTGATATCCTTCTTAATTAAAGTCCAGCTCAGCTTCAGCATCTGATAAATTTCCAACTTTTATTGTCGACCTATCTAAATTTCTCAACCACTTTTAAAAAAAACAACTGAAAACATAAAATTATGTTCCATTTGAAAAGCTTCTCCAGACATTAAAGCATAAATATGATCCAGATTAGGTATAGTGTGGGCTGTATAAAATGCCAGTGTTGTATAATACCAGTGCTGTAAGCCATTGTCAATGAATTATTAAGTAGTGTAGTGTAACTTCATGGCTACCTTTCCCCAATGTTGCTCAGTTTGGAAAATCAATGAATTTTATTGCCGTTTAATTTCCATGGTTATGATATTTGTTTAAGTCTCAAGGACCATATGATTGACCTAACTATTTTATTGCTCCATATAAAGCCAGAGTTGCATGTACATATTTCCTTAAACAGATTCTGTATTCAGGACTTTTTCTCCAGTTGTATCTGAAGTTTTAAATGGATCATGTTGCATTGTACCCATCAGTTTTTGTTGTGATAATACATGATAGATTTGGGGATAGTGTGATGTAAATGAGTACAATTAGGAATCTTATGAGTGACTATTTCACTACTTCACAGTACTAATAATACACTGGTGAGTATTAGTAAAATGCATATGTATGATTAATATGCATTATCCAAGGCTTAAAAGCTGTGCTTCTGTTTTGGAATTTTTAAAATTTTAGTTTTACCGATTACTTCTTGTATAGGATTTGTCTTGATCCATTTTATATAATTATACATACTAGTAATTGAATCAGATGTGATACTGTATCTGATAATGAATAAATTGATTGTTGATTAATGTTAAAGAGAGGGAATTTAATCAGTATCCTTAATTGAAATTTCATTAGAACAGTAATCCCATTTGTAAAATGCAGATGAAGATGATTAATGAACTTTTTTTTTTCTATCGTAGTATCACAGGTATTTTATGTTTTAACTTGTTTGACTCGATCTTTACTACAGAGTCTGTCAATGAAGGTTGCTACTGGTTGATTGTTTATGTAGCGTAAAGTTTAAAATCTTTGTTTACTGGATATGTTCTGATATACGTATAAAATGTCGATCTTATCTGAGGGGGGCTTTAAGGTAGATACCATTGGGGAGAGGAATGGAATCATGGAGCTTTAGGTGATTTTGGGTTGGTATTTTAAATTGCATAAAACTTTGGCCTAAGTGTTTTATACTGTGTTAAATGTATAGCAATTGTTTTATGCTAAGTTTTCATACAAAAATGTAATTAAAATTTAATTGAGATTAAAATTCTTGACTATTCATTTTAAAATTTATGTAGCATTTTTTATTAATACTGTAGCATTTTTATTAATTACATTCAAAGTTAAAAAAAAATATTTCAAAGGAATTACTACAGTGAAAACATTATGAGCATGTTCTTGGTACCGGGTACATAAATTACTTGGATACATGTAAAGTTTTACATACATGTAATGGCAGTTCACATTTTCATCACCATGCGTTATACCTTTATAGTTAATCAATACATGTTTAAAGGAATATTAAGGTTGTTGGTACTCCTTCACTGTTTTACAACCTCCCAGAGAAATCATATAAAACACCTTGATTGAGGAATGTTGAGTAGCTGTTTTCATGGAGTACCAAATTTGTGTATGTCAAGCTTGTATTGAAGCTTGGAAGTGACAAAATCCTATGTTTAATGTTGTTGTCTTGATCGAAATGCAACATTACAGTTTGCATCTCTGCTCAAATTGCTCAATTCTCATTCTTGGAGAAATCACCAGGTAAAGATCAGACCAGAAGCATTATATTATGCACAAGCACACAGGTAGCCATTGTTTAGAATATACCTGCACTGAAACTTACCTGGGTAATATAATTTAAACCTAAACAAGGACAGGATTTTCTGTTAATAATCTCCCTGCTTGTTTGACTAGATATCAGGCTATTGATACATCAATCCAAAACCTGTCGCTATATCAAACACACTTTCAAATGAGTAGATCTGCAGTGCAAAGATTTCTCGGTAACATGGGTATAGGTGGAAGGATTGAAAGTTCCGATTTAAAATTTCCGTTTTCCTATCTCAGGCGACAATTTGATAGTGTTTCTAATGGCAGCAGCGTGCTTGTGTATCAATAAAGGTGAACGATTATAAGTTAAACTCATAAACATTGAAAACGTTTCATTAAGGATTTTTGTCATTAATATTTGTTGGAATTTAACAGGTTTTTAGAAATCTGGGATATAAGTATACAAAATATGGAAACTGTGCAAGGTATTTAAATGTTCATTGTAATATGCTATATAGAAATGTAAATTGTTCATATGTTCTGTAATGTTATAAGCTTACATACATGTACAGTAAAACATGTTTATAACAAAGACAGAGTGCCAGGGAAGGAAAATTTTGATAAGTAGTTAAATATCCGTTAAGTTCATATTATATTTTAAGGCCAGGCAGAATGAAAATCACTTACCTGTAAGCATCAATTCATTATAAGCTTGTTCGCTATAAGCATGTTTTACTGTATATTCATTATCATCATGATAATAGCTAAATTATTTTTTGTGAACATTAATCTTATTTTAATTCATATGCTAGTTTAAAATGCATCTTTTTGGGAGACTTAATATTCATATCTGTGGGTTGGCACATTTTTCATACTAATTGTTAGGCCATTATTTACACACTGAATTTATGGATTTTTCTGCTTGCTCGATCATAACAAGGAACACATGGTTGGTGTGACTGGTTGACAGGGGATGCTTACTCCTGCATGGCAGCTGATCCCACCTCGGATGCTTTTAGAGATCGTGTTTGCTCTGCTCCCGATGTGTATAGTTTCAGTGGAGTTTTGAGCTTGATTACTGTTTGTTATGTCCGTATTTCATGTAAATCTCAAATAATGTGTTTTTCATATATTGCTTACTGATCAGGTCAGGGAGAATATGAGGGATATGAGATTGCAGAGTCCACAGTTTAGGTAGCAGCAAATCAAGGGTGCATAGAAAATTAAGCGCAACAAATTGATGATGTTGCTTTTCTCTGGTTGCTGCCCAGCATTTTGCTCTCTATTAATTGCTGTCACCCTCAATTGTTGCTGCCCTCTCTCACTTTTTCAGACTCGTGTTCTCAATCCTTCAATTGTTGCTCTTGTTTGTTTGCTCAGTTATATTTTTTCCCTAGTGTTTTCACTCCTGTATCTTAGGGATGAGGAAGAAAGTGGCCATATCAATACACTATTGTATGTTCATATGGCTTGATACTGTTTCAGTACAATAGTATGATGCAGTAATGTTCAGTACATGTATTTTCAAATATTTACCCCTTTAAGTGATTATTTTTTGAGGACAAATCCTTATTAATAAATACTTCCTAGGGCTGTGTATTGAGCAGAATTTTTTGATGCTACATGATATGATACAAAATTTTATAAAGCGACATGCGATATATTGGATTCTTTAACAAGTCTATCAAAAAAATTCTTCTAAATCATTTAATGCATAAAGTTGATAAAAACTGAGTGTTTTATATGTTTATGTTTTATAACCAAATTCGAAGTTCTTGTCTCACTATCATTACAAATTACACTTCAAATTCAAACTTTTAACGACTGTAAAACTAGCATGTTAAAATATAGTTGTCCATGTATTTTGTAGTAATTATATAAGATGTGCTATCTCCTTTAAATATTATCTTTGGTAATTGAAATTCCCAACTTTTTCACAGAATTATAAGGAAAACTGCCTGTCTGATACGTATTGTAAGTTATATTTTGGATATGATACATTCTGGAATATCAATACGTATCGATATATTGACAAAAGTCTGGTGTAAATTTTTTGCTTTATCAGAGAAAAATAAGAAAAATCATGCCTCATGCCTTCCTGATAATTAAACGTTTAATTTTTTGGGAAAATGCTTTTGTATTTAGATCCCTGTAGGTATTCACACACAAGTGTTTGAACATCAAAAAGATCTTCATATTTACTAGAGGTTTTAGCCAAATAATCATGTATCATCAATAAATATCAGATACCTGATCTGCAATGTTCTTAAAGAAATATTCAGACAACTATAGCTACATGTATATATTTTGTAGTATCAAAGAGCTACACTTATACTAAGTAACTCAGCTTTCAGCATGTTCAAAAACAGTTGAACTTCGGTATCTCGAACACGGATATCTCAAACACCATGGATATTTCAAAGTGATTTTGAAGTCCCACCTGCTTATTTCTTAAGTATTTTACCCTGGATATTTCGAATCCTCGGTTATCTCGAAGTATTTTCTCGTTTCCTTCAAGTTCGAGATAACGAGGTTTTACTGTATATTAACTGGACAGGTGCATTTTAAACACTTACAGGCTATAAATCTAACCAGTAATGATATAATCCATCAAAATGTCATGTTGTTATTTGTTTAGTATAAACTTGCACTTAACTTGTAATAATGCAGATATTGCAAGAAAGTGTTCTATTTACTGTAGAATCTATAGAACATATATCATTATGAGAGCAAAATTCAGCAGTTTGATAGCGACGTCATCTTTTCAAGATATCAGCACAAGTTACCACGTTTTGCAGTATTGATTTAAGGCCAATATTATAGCTGCTATAGCTTCCTTTGAAATGCATAATCAGTTAAAAGCTAGTTTTAAGTGCACATAAAAATTGAAATCACATAGAATGCCATTTTTACCCTAGCATGTATGCGTAGAGAAAACTGATTATAAGTATTTAGTTAATAGTTGGGTTACCAAGAGGTTCATTTGTTTTGTTGACATTTTGCTTTATCTACATTTTAGGTATTTATTTCATGATAACAGAAAACACTTCAAGTGTATATAATTTATCTAATTGTATGCCCAAAATAAAATGTTTACTTTCACTTCAGTGAAATCCTTTGATGGCTACCAAACAATTGTTTAACTGTTGAGTTCCCTACACTTTAAACTCAGCTCTCTCTCAAAGAATATAAATTTGCTTATATCTATTAGTCATAGCAACAATGTTAAAACTTTACTGAATAGTCAGACAATTGCTGCATCCCCCTTTTTTTAATCATGTTACAAATGAACATTGATGTAGTCTGGTTGATTAATAATTACTCTACTAGATTGCAACGTATAGTTGCTCATGATGTAGAGTTTGAATGATAATCCCTCAAAAATGTAAATTTGAATATATGTGGATTTCAGATGTATAGAATACTGCTTGAATAGGACACTACAAGTAGTACTGTACTTTGCTTTAACTAATTTAAAATGTAGGTTGGTGGCAATTGTAGAATTAGCTAATAAACCTGTAATAATTTTTCATATTCAAAATTTTCAGTTAGAGAGGAAAATAGAAAACTTTTGAATTTGTAAATTTTCCTTTTCTTTCGAAAGTTGAAGCAAAAGTTATTCAAGCACTGAAATTAGCGAGGCAATGAAACCAGTTTTAGAGGACTTCATATTAAAATCAATGTCAATTTAAAAGTTTTGCTGAAATTCAAATTTATAAAATTGAGATGAGAAAGAGTTTACAATTGTATGATCTATATTTTGTAGAGGAACCAGAAGAGACCCCTCCAACAAAAGTTGAGACTGGGACTAGTCCCATAAGACAAGAGGAGGAGGGTTCTACAAAAGTTGAAGCAGGGACCAACCCCCCAGACCAGGAACAGGAGGGACCAGCAAGAGTGGACACAGGGACTGACCCCCTTGAGCAAGTAGAGGAGGGTCCTTCCCAATCAACCATGGAGGAACAGGCTAGTAAGCCAACAGACCTCAGTCAGAGGGGCTCCCGGAATCTGACACAGATAGATGGGGAGGAAGTGGATACCAGTAAAATGAAATATGTTGGTTAGTTAATGAAGTTTTTGTGTTTGACAGCATCATTTTATTTTCAGAAAAGTTTTTGCAATCCTCAAATTATTGTAGAGGTGGAAATGTATAATCTTGTGAATCTGCCAGATTTTCTTCTAGAACAATGAAAAATATCAAGAACGGGATTACACTTTATTAAGCATCAACTGATTTGAATGAATTTTTATAGCAAAATGTAAAAAGTAAAATGGAGAAATGCTGCTTTTTTACCTATTAGTAAAATGAAAGACATGTTTTGATTTTTATTTCAACAATAGAGGGAGTTCAATGTGCTAGGGTGGATGTCATGGATACAGGGTTTGCAGTGCCAGAGGTCATCATTATGGAAGGTCAAGGAGTTTTGTTTGAAAAGGGAGGCAGAAAGACCCTGGAGATTGTTCAGGTTATAATTATTTCCACAAATTTAAATTATTTCGTTATTCTTTTTTTTTTTACAAGACCCTCTAAAATTTGCCATGAGATACTTTACTGTTACATGTATTCATAAAGTCTGTGACTGATTTGGTTACCTAGGTGATCCATGATGGTGACAACCTAAGACCTGTGATTGGTGGATTTGGTTCCAAAGATGCCAAGGTCAAGGACAAAGATGATAACTATATACAACAATTCAACTTAGAAGGAGAATATAAATTTGCAGTGTAAGCTGAAGATAAAAGTCGCACTGTGATCTAGTTATAAACTAGCATTTTGAGAATTGAGGGTTCCATTCTGTGTACAACTTAATATTCATGTTTTCAGTGGGATCCATTCTGTGTACTCTACAAGTTAATGTTTTCAGCTTAGTTTTCAAAGTTTCTTTCTCTTTTAGGTCTAAGATACGTTGTACACCTCTGACTGTGATTGTAAGACGACGTCTGCCGTTGAGGGCAGGAGTGACAGACGATGGTTTTAACCCCCAGATCATTGCTGTTGACCAGGGGGACACGGTTGAGTGGTCATGGAAGGACTGTACTGTGCCCCACTCCGTACAGGAAGTGAATTATCTGTTTGACAAAGGAGTGTTTGTCAAAAGTCAGTGGGCAGATGGGGCAAGGTATGTGTTTTATGTATGAAGAAAATCTGTAAAGAATATACTTACAGTAAAACATGGTTTTGGCAAAGTGTCAGGTATTAAACAACTTGATTCATAATAAATGTAATTTGTTGTATATCTGTTAAATGCATATATAGTACTGGTATGTTTAAAACCTACAGGGAATATAAATCACTTTGCTGTAAGCATGAATTCATTATATTTCCATTGTTTCCAGTTTTATTGTAGTTATTTATGATGAAAATTTCATTCTCAAAGACCAGTTTCTTTTGAAATTCTGATATAATTGTTAAAGACCTTTATCATATACTAAGTAGTAAATACACCGATTCTGCACTTTGCAATATGGGTGACGTCACAATACCCCATGTCAAGGACCGGTCCAAAAATCCATATCACGTGTAGGGTTGGATACCGGTACTCGGTACCAAAACCATACCGAATAGTTACTTCAAAAATACCGGTAAAATACCATTTCATTTAATATCGGTACTAATAACGGTACTATTTCTTAATCTTAGAAACATTTTAATACATTCAAAATGATTTAAAACTCGCTAAAATAGAATTCTCTGCACATTGAAAGGGTAGGCTAATTAACGAAATGGATGCTTAGTATGACTATACGACACTTGCTTTCGACTGCCAATATTCGAGGTAAATCAGTATGTATATCTCTTTTATTAAGATTAATCGTGTTTAACTTAATTAATAAAAACTGATAATAAATGTAAATTAAAAAGGCAAAATGTCGCAATAATATGATGTGCATTTCTATCCATCTTCTAATGTCTCGTTGTTTAGTGTGACCAAACAAAATGGGTCCTAGCAACCATGGAAGTTGTGTATACTTGTGATTATGTATCTATTCAAGTTAATTTGTTTGAGATTTAATTTATTTGTTTTGTTGGTCATTTATTAAAAGGTTGAAATATAAACATAGTTTATAAGCTCATTTTAGGTTATAACATTGAAAGGTTGATGATTGGTGAAAGCATATTTGTTATGAAATGAACCCTTATTCTCATTCATCAAGGTATAGTACCATATCGTTAAAAATACCTCATCGTTTCAAAAATACTGGTATGGTATCGTACTGTTTCATTCTTAACGGTATCCAACCCTAATCGCGTGTCGGACCAGCGTGCAAAAATCCATATCAAACTGGAAGTAACGTTTGTATAAAATTTAAAAGTTAATTAACTTGATTTTATTTCAATATACATGTAAAATAATTCTTTATGAACATTTGTGGACTAATTTGTTTTGAAAGATGTATTATTGGCGCTATTAGATTTTAAAGAAAAGGGTCATAGACATGCAGGAAACATTCTTCAATGACTTTATGTTAACTCGCATATTAAGTATTTTAAATATATGATAAATAGAATACTACACACTGAAATCCATATCATATGTCATATCAGCCCTCAGGCCCCATATCAGCCCTCGGGCTGATATGGGGCCACTCGGGCTGATATGACACATGATATGGATCTTAGTATGTAATATTCTCTATATATTAAACTTATTAAAGGTATCACTGTACACAGAAATTTCCTTCTAGTTTAATCAACTACATGTATTTATGATTTAAGACATGTAAATCTTTTAATCATGATTATCTTTTTTCAGTAATGTTGTAAGAACAATCACAGGACACTTCTCAAAAAAATTTCCGTAAGTCTGATTTACATTGTATATATATATATAACGACTTTATTATTAACTTTTTAGTAGAGGTAATAATTGTACATGGTGCATTTTGAATAGGAGAAATTATGCATCAAAAAAATTTACAAGAAAACATTTTTCTTTTTATCAGGCGTCCAGGAATATACTTTTTTCAGACAGAGAGTTCCGAGCTTCATAAACAACATTTCTGTGTTGTGAGAGTCCGGCAAAGCATCAGGTATTAAAGAGAGTTATCTATTGAGAAAGAATTAACATTAAGGAATGTTTCCTAAGTGGATCTTCATGATAGTTAATAACAATTTCAATTTAATATTCCTTTTGTGTGCCTAGTTACCTAAATGTATGGCAGTACGTGCCATATGCCATTTCTTGGAAGTACAGGATGATATTGAAAAGTGCTCTTCTTAAATATAGTCTAGTTTTAAAGGTTTGCCTATTAAAAAGTACGGGAAATATTAACATTAAGTTCCCTAACTTTTGCTTAAGACTTGACGATGTTGAATTGCTTTACTGTAAATACATTTGATGACCGTAGGGAGTACAAAGTGGAGATATCAGACCGTGCCTACCACCCCCCTGTGTTACTGATAGAGACAGGGGACAGAGTCTGGTGGTACTGGGACAAATTCAAGGTAGAGATTTGAACTCTCAAAGTTTTTAAAACTCTGAGCAAATTTATTAAAAATTATAAAAAAAGAAGTTTTAGATAAATAAATAAAAGCAGTACCGGTAGCTTTTGTTTTATTTTGTATTAATTTAAGAGGACATGAATAGACAGAGGTCAGATTTTTAAAAAAATAATTGCTTTTAAAAAAGAGGCCATCATTATTCTAGATTATACAATTTTAGGTAATAACCCTGACATTTTTTTTGTGTGTTCACAGTGCAAGAAACACCATTGTGTATATCAGATAGAGGCCCCGACCTTGAACCAGGATGATGAGGAACCATATCAACCGGTTCAGAATGGCTTCAGGTGGAGTCAACCAAGGTAGGGGAGATAATCAATTCTCCTGTTAGTTTATTTATTTAAACATAACCACTGGTTTTCATTGAATTGTTATGTTATATGATGGTAAACTGGGTGCTATCTGGACTTCTATATAGTTTACTGTTAAATATTGCCACTTCCTAAATAATTAGACCTATTGCAACTGATTCACTTAGCCTATTTTATGTTAAGTTACAGTTTATGTGATATAGCTTTGTTAAATTTGTGCCATATAAAATTTACTAACTATTGAAGGTGACAACGAAAAAAAAATATTTGAAAGGGGGGTCCACAATATGTCACAAGAGAAAAGACTTATCAATAAGTTGATAAATGAAGTGGTTTGATTTTTGCTCACAAACAGGAGGCATGTATTAAGTGATTGACATAATCTGTTTTACAGTAAGCAGGGTCTGCTGTCTCATGTGTTCACAGAACCTGGAGTGTTCTATTACTCGGACCAAAACTTCCAGGAGGCAGCTGAGTACATTGGTACTGTGATAGTCAAACCTAAACCAAAGGAACACAGGGTAATGATCAAGGAGGACGGTTTTGAACCAGGTAACCTCATAGCACAGGACAATACAAATGAAAAGTTATGATTGGTGTAATAAATTTCAGTATCATACTAATCATTTTTTATTTTTTGCCTTTTAATCTGAACAGATGTAGTACGAATCAGAACAGGAGAGAGAATCTGGTTCTGGTGGAACCCCATTCTGTTTTCAAAGAAAAATATTCCAGTTTTACTGAGGGAGGTAGAAAAATGTCTGAACCCAGCAACGAAGCGACCTTCCACACCAGAGGATGAATGTAAGTCAGGAAGGTGGTCTTAAACACAGTCTTAAAATTCCATAAACTGCAAAGTTTCAAAACTGCAATCTCTAAAGCATAATGTACATGTAGATCAATGTATTGCTATATTTGCATTCATTGTGGAGGATAAATTTACAGTTCAGAACTACAAATAAGTTTTGTTGTAAAACTAACTTTAGTGAATAATAAATCTTATGGAGAAAGGAAAAAATTTAAAGATTGTGGAATTGCAATAATTAGAAATAAAGAGAACTTTGTTTTTTTATCTGCAGCTAAATACCAGCACCCAGATGAGGAGACTGTAAAACTGATCACAGATGTGGGATTTGCAACAGTTTTTTATTCCACAACTGGAGTGTACCATTACAGGGTACGGAACTCGACTGTGTGTTCTGTGATAGTCAGCCCAGGAGAAAAGGTCAGTGATGTTGTAGTTATTTCCCTTGTATATGGACAATGTATAAATTGCAGTTTGCATTATTTGGGTTTTAAAATAGCTTTCATTTGTTTGAAAAAGAAAATTCAAAATATAATATTATCTGGCAAAAGGGAACTTACAGAAATATTACAAGCAAAAAAATTTTGCTTGTTTGGATATAAGTCCTTGAAAATCTTTTTTCATATTTAAACATGAAAATTTTTTTCTTGTTTCTGTTTTTCTCAGAATCACACAATCCACCTGACAGACAGCGGTCCAGAACAGAAGGTCATCATGTCGGTCCGACCCAATGACCGGGTCTGGTGGGTGTGGCAGAGCACCAAGAAGCAGCATAATGTCATACAGGTGTCCCATCAAGGTGATCCCATCCCTGGGGGATTCTGCAGCGGTATGCCTCGGGACTCACCCTCAGCTTTCGTACACACCTTCGAATTTCCAGGAGTATTTTACTATAAAAGGTAAAATTAGGTTGATTTGTGTGCTAGGTTGTAGGTAATTGATTTTTCAAGATTTACTAGTTTTTTTTGTTTTGTTTTTTTAAATCAATTTTGAATTTTACCATCTGAGTAAGTTACAACATATGAAATATGCAAACTTGTAACATAAGAAAATTTTACTTTCTAGTCAAAGTTTACCAAAGATATTTGGAGCAGTGGTTGTGACCACACAGCCAGTGGTTCACGAGGTGGAAGTAGGACCCATCATACGTCCTGACCCCATCTCTGTCAAAGTTCACGACATTGTGTGCTGGATCTTTAGCAAACCACAAAAAGAGAATGTAGTCGAAATCACCCATCCTGACCAAGTTACAGAAGATCTACAGTGTGAAGAAGTCAGTGCAAGGTCAGTTTTTATTGTCTGTCTGTCTAGCTGTACATCTGTCTGCTTTGTATGTCTGTCTGTCTGTATGTCTTTCTCTAAGGCTGTCAGTTTGTCTAGCTGTAAATCTGCTCATGGTCTTACCACTGTCTAACTTTGTAATGGCTTCACATATCACTTAGTGCCATGTAGAGAACTGTCAAAGCATTGCTCATTAAGTTTTTACTGTTTTAATTTTATGATTGATTTATTTTTAGGTCTTGTTTGAGCAAGGCTATAGACAAAACAGGAGTGATGCATTTCTACAGCAAGTCCTTCAACAAACAAAAGAAAAATGTCGAAAATGTAAGCTTTACAATAGATCTTGCAAATTCCACATGAATTGTAATTTGTTTTAATCACAAATATTTTTTTCTTTGACACATGTTTTAATTCACTGAAATATAAAATGTTTACATTTCCAATGTCTTTGTGTGAGATAAAATTTCAAATAGTAAAAAAAACTTTATTTCTACATAAATCTACTGGTTCATTGATAGGCGTGTTGAAAAAAAATCACGAGCGGGGCGGGACGAATAGAGACAGAAGCGGGGGCTTGTAGCATGTGAATTTGCAGAATTAAGAGCATGTACATATAAGGAATAACTGTCAGATTTTGGGGTTTCATGACGATGATCAGTCGATTGGCTTGCGTGATAATTTTATGCATAAACGCCTTCGGCGTTTATGCAAATTATCACGCAAGCCACTCGATTGATCACATCATGAAACCAAAAAATTAGACAGTTATTCCTTAAGTGCATCCACAAGTGTATATGATGACCACTGTTTCTTGACTTTAAAATTTCTTAGCATATGCATCTATAGTGAAATTAAAACTCCATTATTTTTTCACCTATTGAGCTAATTTTTCACAAAATTTATCTACAGTACCAAATTGAAAATACTGTATAAGGCATTATAACAGTATAATTATTCTTGATTTGTGAGATGATTTGTTTCTTCAGTACCTGGAGGATGTGAGATTTAGCAGTGTGATCAGTGATGAGCGCTATGACAACACAGTCATCAAAGTCGACCAGCAGGGATTTCATCCACATTTTGTATATGTACAGAAGGTATGGACAGACTCTATAATTATAGTATTTAAAACTGGTTTAAGACTGTCTTTTTGATCAAAGTATATATACAGTAAAAATTGCTTATTAGGAATTTCTTGAGATATAAATTTTTAGTTCCTTGTAACCAAAGTACTTAATATCCATATACAGTAAAACTTGATTATAGCCAAGTTCTAGGAACCTGTGAATTTACTTTGAACACTATTTCCATATTTGGTTATATCCATATAACGAATTAGTTAAAGTATATACATGTATAAAAAATTCGCAATATGCATTTTTTCCTTCAAATGTGACTACCAAATATGTACTGGGTGGTATTAAATACAAAATTTTCCCTAAAGTTTCTAAAGATTTCTGATGAATTGAATTTCAGATATTAATACTAATGATAAATAATGCCACATAAATATTTGAGTTTTAAGATACCGAAAATTCATTATAAAAGATGTAATTTCGTTATTTTTAACCTCTACGGGACACAAAAACAGTTCGCTATATCCAGAAATTTGCTATATCAGAGTTACTTATAATCGTTATATTTTCCTAGGATTTGTTTAGAATTTTGCGTGGGATAAAAAAAAATTCACTATATCCGTGAATTTGCTATATCCATGTTCATACTAAATGAGTTTCACTGTAAGAACATATTATGATATGAGAGATGGGGAATTCTTCTTATCATAACTGAGAATTACTAATATCAGAGTTCCTTATAAGCGAGTTTTACTGTATAGAAACTGACATTTTATCAGTTAGTAACTGACTTCAGATTGTCCTTCGAAGTGTTTTAGTCTTTTTAAAGGGAGGTAACTTTTAACAGGCAACAATTTCAGAAGTACAATGAGAAATGTTTAAGAATACTTGTAAACTTTGATTCGGTTTTTAATTATTAGGGAGAAAGTGTCAGATGGACCTGGATCAACACGGATGAGGAACACAATATCATCCATGTCACCTCTCCAGATAGCAAGGTACTAAACACTGGTATTACAAAAGATGTAAAAAAAATTGTAGTGATTCATTATTTAATTTAATGGAATTCTATTCATGAAAGATGTAGTTAGAATAGATTTACTTAATTGTTTTGCATTATCCTTTAATCAAGGACCGTTTTGGAAGAATGAACCCTCAAGTGAGTCCTGTCTGTGATAATTATTCATGGTCATACTATCATTTATCCTATTATCCACCACTCTTCCAAAGGAAAACCAGTATCTAGCATTAAAATTTATGTAGTATTAACTTTCATAAAAATATGTTACCCTACATTGGCCAAGTTTAAGGGAAAATTTCGTATTAGATTAATTCACTGTTTCTTACTGTTATATAATTGTTTAATCTGGTAATATGTATGGTTGCTGGAATTTGAAATAGTCTTGACTGAATCATTTAATACTGAGTCAAATTTTAGCCTTTGCATTTGCTACATGCATATTTTTCTCTGATGAAATGGTGCTAAATGTTTAAAATGACATGTATTTGTCAAATAACCTATAATTTTGAAAAAAGAAGAATTGTTTTGTATGACATGAATCTTACCATTTCCTCCCCTTACAGATATGAATAAAAACTAACTAGTCTAGAAAGTATTTA
This sequence comes from Saccostrea echinata, assembly GCF_033153115.1. NCBI lineage: Eukaryota > Metazoa > Mollusca > Bivalvia > Ostreida > Ostreidae > Saccostrea > Saccostrea echinata. The sequence goes on from NW_026889760.1 coordinate 5,051,547, forward strand.
GTATTTTCTGAACTCTTGTCATTATTTATACTGTCTCATAAAATTTTGTAATTTTTCGAAGCCTTTCTGAGTACTTTTTCCTCTCCACATAAGAGAACATGTGGTACTTTTCCTACTTCTCCTAAATACTAATGGGACTTTACTAGTAGTAAAACATTAAAAAATCTGTTCAACATTTCAATGAAAATAACAGTTCAATTGATTTTTTTTTAAAGGAATTCAATTTGATTCATTTATTTATGTTTGTATGTCAAACAGCAATGAAACTGTTTTTTTAAACCAGAGCAAATATATAAAATTTTTAAATTGCTTTACAGAGTTAATGGTGCCTTTCCAGGATTGTTTGTATACATTGTATTAAATGCTTATTTCTGGCCAACAGGAACCCCTTAATGTAGTTGGTGGTGTAAAATCATTTAACAGTGGCAAACAGGTAAAAAACAACAGCTTCCTCTACACATTTGACGAGCTCGGTAGTTTCACTGTGGCTTCCCAAGGTGCACCTGGATATTCCTGTACGGTTCACGTCATAACATCAGGTAAAAATCATATTAAAATGATGATTAAATTCTTTCATATTATCTCATTAGGTTCCAATCAAGGAAAAAATTGTCACTGGAATCCGAGGTTTTCGGAGCGGCATGTTGGAGAAAAATCGAGAGTTTTTACACACATTTGATAGGATCGGACAGTATTTTATCATGTCTGAGGGGGCGCCAGATGAAATCTGTACTGTTTTTGTGGTGGATGGTAAGAGAGGCGTGAAATTTTGCATACTTGGGAGCTTTTTGATAGCTAACATGCATCTAGAGTAATGCCAAAAAAGCTGGAACGTTGCCTTAAGGGAAAAGGCAGAGTGATCGATGTGCTTTTAATGTGCATTTTTTAGGGAAAGATTGAGCATATATGGAGCTTGATTTATTAGCATGCATGGTAAACATTTAATATGTATTAAAAGTGTCTGAAGTTGGTGCATTGAATTAATTGATTGTGGAGTGTAATAATAACATTTGAAGTGTTTTTACTTGTTTTATGAAATAGATTTAAATATTAAAGCCAAAAGTTGCTTACTTTGTGCATGTTCTTCTTCAGGGCAGTAGAGATCTTGGGCCATAATAGTCCTCAAAGCTTATGTGTAAAGTAGTTTGTAAAATATTTCTATATTTTGTAACCTTCAGATGACCAGTTGCTATCTGTGTTCTTGTCTCTCACTGTAAGACGTGTGAAAACTTTCAACAATTTGAGCTTCTTTTAAACAGCTGGACTAATTTCAGCCAAATACTAGGATTCATATATTAAACATATTTGCTATAATTGGATTAGAAAGGGGGGGGGAGTACATTATGATCCTATCTTTACTTGTGATGAGGTAAAAACTGTCATATTTAAAAGATTTTTTTCTTCACTCTTGGACACACAGCAGGTAAACTGTTTAGCAAAAAAGTTAATTATTTAAGGATTCTGAATTCTTGTGTGAGTCGTTATGTTATATGTAAATGTAGAGATTATAAAGGTTCTTACAGGTCTGTAGCATTTCTGACCAGAAGAGATATCATGTTCATATGTCAACATTAATGTTCCATGATCAGGGGATGTTAAATGTTGAAAATTTTTCAGTGTTCTTCACTGCATTATCTGCCTTTCCTTGATTTTAGTGTGCCCTATCAGGGTATACTTTGAATTCCTGCCTTCTTTGAGGGTTTTTAGGGGATTTTATTTTTTACCTCATTGGGATAGCTCTAGTTTTGGAAAGATTGAGAAATATAATATCCATTGTCTTTATGGTAAATAGAAGATTGATTTGTGAGCTACATTTTTCACCTTTTTCAGCTGATCATGTAAAGGAACCTTCGGTAGCTCCAAACTCCTTGAATGGAGGAACTGTTGATCAATTCAGCAAGATAGAACTGGTCTGTGAAACACTCGGATCCAAAATTTTCTACACCACTGATGGATCCCCACCTGAACTTCACATTGAATCAGCAAAGGTAAAACTTGCATTGATTAAATTTCTTATCAATAGATAGGTCAAAGATTAAATAAGATAAGTCATTTGTTACATTTTGCAAAAATTGATCATGATTAAGATTTTCTTACGTGGAAAAGTGATAGGTGATATTATACAACAATCAATGACTAAAGAACTCTCCAGGAAAGAAGAGAGATTTGCTTGGCAATGGCAGACATGAAGACTTGCCTTTAAGATTTATAATCCTAGCAAATCTAGGCCCTGAAAGATAAAATTTTAAATGTTTTCTGTTTCTTGATTTTTTTTTCTCTAGCTATACAACCCAGAGAAAGGTGTCATTCTTAAGAAACATGGACTGTGTTTTATAAGAGCTATGGCAGTAAAGGAAGGACTCCTCAATAGTTCCATTTTTACCTCTAAGTAAGTAACTTGGGTTAAGACAAAGCATGTATTTTAAATATACAGTTAAACTTTGATTGGTGTCTCAAACATCATTATTTCGATTATCATGCACATGTGCAAGTCAGCTTAAAGTCCTTAATATATCTCAATCTCTTGGACATCTTGAAGTTTTTCTTGGTCCCATTGAGTTTGAAATATTGAGGTATGACTGTATAATGTTAATTGGAATTGAATTTTTATGAATTACAAAATTCATTTTCAACAAAATTTAATCCCATGGTATTATCATTTCTCTTCAAAAGATGTAGATATGCTTATGTTAATTATCTTTTTAAAATTTGGATAATGAGTTGTACATCATATTGTACATTGTACACTGTAATTTTGAAGAAAATCATAGAAGACTCATACATGACTCCCAATTCTGTTAGCTAATTAACTTATAATTTACCCTAAGATTCTAGTATTTTATCATTCAAATAAGACATGTTAGAAATCACTTACAAATTTTTTCGTCTTTTTTTTTTTTGATAAGCACATATTCCTTTATTTTACCTGAACTTTAGGACCATATATGCACCATTTCATTATAAATATTGTAGGCGATACTGGGTTTTGGCCAAAGAGGGTACGGTGGAGGAAAGTTCCTCAGAAACAGAGACATCTGGTGACCAGAAGGAGGAGAAGCGACAGACTCCGCAGGTAAAAATCCTCTTAATTGTAAAAGAAAAATTAAAGTTTTGCATATTGAGGGGAAAAGTTTTCAGTATAATATCCAAGAAACCCTGCAATTTCTGAGACATGTTCTCTCCCCTTTTTTATGTAGAAAAATGATAATTGGGACTGGTGGAGTTGTGCGCCGACCGTCAAAGCGTGCTTTACTGACCCCGGGGTCATGGAGGTTTTCTGGGAGGAGCCTAATGCTATCCAGAAAAAACTCATCAAAGGGTACCAGGTAAACGGTCTTTTCTTTGTTTTTGATTACCTTGTCATGCATTTCAGATGAAGCTGTGCATAGTTTACTTAGTTTGAAGGACATTTTAGTTGTAGTGTACACTTAACCCAGCTTTGACCTAGCTAGCTAAAAGTACATGTACTTGTATATGCCTTCTTGCAGTGAAATTTGCAGAACCAAACCAATTTTATAAAGATGCTTATGAATGCGTTATCCTAGAGAAATTCCAGCATTTAAGATAATATTGAAAAAATTGAAATTTTATTGTGATTGTTAATTTTTTTTTTTTTTTTTTTTATCAGATTTTCCTGAATGGAGTGAGGTACTGTGAAATGTTCCCTCCCAATAATAATAGTCTTAACATCACTGGACTGGCAGGAAATCGGATATACGAGGTTTATGTAGAGGTCTATTCTCTGGATAAAAAACTCAACCCTCAGACCTCAAACAAACTGGTGAGTTGTCAGTTTATCAATAAAACAGCTGCTTCAATGCTTAAACTATCCCCATCCACTCCTAAATTAGGCCAGTAAAGCACATTTATTAACAAAACACAATTTAAGATTATACACAATTGTTGAAATATTACTTTGTCATATTGTTTATCACTGAAGTCATATGCACACTGCAAAATCCTTACAAAGGCCAGGTAATTCAATTTACCTTGCATATTTTCATAATCTCAACCCCTTCTATGAATTCTTGTTGTTTTCCCATGATCTTGTAAACAGTGTGAAAATAAAAATAGTTAAATAGCTTAAAAGATTGTTATTCTGGGCTCCATTTTACAAAAAAATTACGACTATGACCATGATGTAATTCTGTGAAAATTAATTTTCTTTTTAACATTAATCTCAAGGTGGTTTTAATCTTTTTTTTTAAAAGAATTTAGAAACTTTAAGGTATTTTTATGCAAGCAGTTTTTAAGAGAATCATATCAGAAAATTTTACAATTAACTTAAGTTTTGATCTTAGTTGTAAAAGGCCCCTAGCTGAGATGTCAACAACAAAGAAAATGTATATATGAACTTCACCTTAGTATTAAAATTGAAGAAACTTGGATAAATGCACTAATCTAAGTTGAATATTGATATGTGTCATTTTTATCTCTTCAGACAATGAAGGTGCCTCTGATGACAAAGGAGGGTGGACCAGTAATCTCCCTTGAGCGGGCTAACAAGCAGGATGCCCTGGTTGTGGTATGGATGTCTATCGACACCACTGAGTACCCCATCAAGGGCTACCTCGTGTTCCTAAATGATCAGCAGTGTGGAGCTATGGTGAGTCTCATTTTTCTAAATTGTTTAATTTGAAATCCTGTATAGAATGAACTTGCAAGGAATTTAGTAATTGGACAGAGAGTATGCGTTGATGTTAATGACTTTTGGGTGCTTTAAATTGGTTTTCTCAGACTATTGCAGCATTGTTAATGGGGAGGGGGAAACTGAAAACTTTAAGTTAACTCATTGTTAGGTTTATGAATATAGCATTTGATGAAAAGTTTAAAGTAAGAATTTGGAATAACTTTTTGTACACAAAGGAAATAAGTACCACAATATTATGAGATGCCAGTATATATTGATTCTAGTTTTTTATGAATTCATTGCATCATTATCCAATTTCTTTTCATTCATTTCGTTTTTCTTTGGTGCTTATACTTCCTTGCTATGATTTGATCTTCTTTCTAATGTTATAATATGTCTAGAGTTATGAACTATTAAATATTTTGATTGAAAGGGTTTAAATCCCACTGCTTGCAGAAAAGAATACATTATATAACATTTTGAATTAATAAATCTGCCCCCCCCCCTTTTTTTTGTGGGGGGGGGGGGGGGGTGTCTTTTATTTTCTGAGACAAATATTCAAAATGGTAAAAGTTAATATTAAAGACAACTCATAACTTATTTCCACAAGTTAGTAGGATTAAGCCATATCAACAGGTACATCAAAAAATTTATGAACAGGTTGAGGAATGATTTAGTACTACATGAAAAATTTAAATCCCTTGACATGGTTTTGTGATTAATCCATTTGGAACTTGAATAGCCTTTACGTTTGATTAGAAGGCTCGTATTATTAGCTACATGACTTTAAATGTCTGGTATATGTTGTTTAACCTGACCTGTGGTTACTAGTGAGTGGTGTATATTAAGTACATTTAAAGTACAAATCATCAAAATTCTGAATAACTTCTCTTTTGTGAATGTACATATAAAGTTCTATATGTCTCTGGACATTGCATGGATAAGGAAATCTCTGATTTCAGGTAAAATTTTGATTTAAGAGCTGAGTCAATTTGCAAAACCAATCTTTGGATTGATGATGCGTGTTATATTGTCTGCATACTAATGTATAAATGCATGTATATATTAGTTTTACAATATAGGTATAAAATAGGTATATTTAATTAATACCACCCTTAAACTTGAGCATTGTTTTTTGTTTGTTTGTTTTTTTTTAATTAAAATTAGTTACTACTATAGGTACATTTTAAGTGCTATCATGACTATCATCTTAAACTTTAATTAACATGGCAATTATATTGTAAATCTTTTTGAATTTCAACAGCTTCTATGAAAAATTATTGTAAAATAAGTTATCTTTTTTTTTTTAAATTATATACTTATTAAGTGAGGTCTGAGCTACGGTTATTGCAATTGTTCATAAAGGTTGCATGCCATATACTGAAATGGTATAATTTCTTCTTTGTGCTTTGGACTGTACAATATCTGGCATGTAGAAGGGAGGGAATAATACATTATCCCATACTCAATCACCTTGTTATTTACACTCCCATCGAACAATTGATTTAAATTTTTCAGAGCACTGAGACACCATTTTATATGTTGGAAGAAGCTTTTCACAAAGAATTTGTTTATTTTCACATACCCAATATTTAAACAGTGCTTAATGCTTCCAAAAGCCATTATTGATTAGCGACAGTTTCCTCATTATTCAAAGTCTGTTTTTAATTTTTTTTTCTTCTAACACAAGCTTTATTTATTTTTTAATATCCATCTCTGGAGAGGAAATTAATTCTTGGTCAATAATTAGGTATTCCTGAACACCTCAAGTGTATTTACTTGTTTTGTTTATTGTTACAGGTAGAGAGAGCATTCTCAATTATTCATGATAACATTATCAACTTTCATCTGTGATCTTTAGTACTCTTGACTATATTGGAGTTTCCTATAGCAACCTTGTTATATTTTTTAGCTTGTGCCTGATCCAGACAAGAACCGATGTAAGGTTTTCATTGGTGGATGTGAGCTGAATAAGGAGCATAGGATCTATGTTGTTGCTCTACCAAAAGGTAAGTGTCAAAAACCAATAACTTTTCAGGACTAAATTTTAAGTGTTTGTATTGCAGGGATTTCTATTCACACTTCAGTCAAATCCTGTAATACAAATCTTTTTCTTTTTTCAAAGTCATGCATCTTTGTTTGATATTTTACAAATACTATGAATATGCTTTTGTGTAATTCTGGATTAGGAGAGAGAGCAGGAAAACAGAGATGAAGACTTTGTGGAAACATTAAATAATTATTAAATTAATTATAGCTAGACAGTTGCATAATTGTAAGGTGTCAAAGAAAAAATGATATATCATATATCCACAATCAGCCACATTTCCAAACTGTCAACAATCTATGAATGTAAATTTACTGTAAACTATGTATTGTGGTGTCATATGTTATCAGAATCATTTTTATGGTATTTTATCAGTCAGTTCTATGACCTTTTGCTCTGAAATCTTATTTTCTCGTTGATATATTTGTCAGATGGTACAAATGGTGAGTTTACATTCAATTGAACACAGAGCTTCTTTTCTATAGTTTCGGAGTTCTATCTCTGCATATTTGCTTCAGTGGCTTACCAAGCCTAGAAAATAGAGAAGGATAAAAATTTAACTTTTCATTGGAAATAGTGATGAATTTATTTATTTATTACCAGTAGTATGAATCTCATTCATCACATCATATCAGTAGTATATTAAGCACAGTTAAAGGCTTTCAGTCTAGGTTTAGTAAAGTGGTGTTAATGGAGATTAAAAGTTCATTTTGAAAGCTGTATATTTGATATATGTACGAAGTCTAACTTGTATTTACTTTTGGAGGAAAGTTTTCAAAAGAATATTATCTACAAGTAGTAGCAATTATTAGACGATCGAACCAGCTGTTGTATATATGCATCAGATGTATAATTCTGTACTATTCAGAGTCTAGTTGCCTTAATGTTAGAATCTATTAAAGAAAGAGTGTGTTAGTACACTACCTTTGTGGAAAAGGATTAAACTGCATACATTTTGACATTTTTTTTATTTTTTACTTTGCACAAGATGATGCCTGTTAGATTAGATTTAGCAAAATTTCTTTCTGAATATAAATATGGAAACAGAGAGGTTTTTTTTCTTGGTATCAGGAATGTTACTAACTCTTTATTCATGCATGAGAGATACTCAAGTAAATTAAAGGAACATAAAATACCATTTACTGGTTCATCTCAAGTTATGAATGTTGCATTTGCAAAAATCGTTTACATAAATGTCAAAAGACACGTTGAAGTTTTCATGTGAAATAACTCTCTAGTGATTTGTTTAACAGACAATGTTGAAGATGGGCGTATGTCCAATGTGATAGAGGTGGTCCTCCCACTGGATACCTCACAGATTGTACTTCCTGACGAGGACGAGAGACTGGACCAAGAGGAACTCTACCAGGAGTACATCTCTATACAGGAAGGAAGTGGATATCTGGCAGCCATGGATGGTAGGCACTTCCTGTTGGTGATCTTAGATGTTGTGTGCTGGGTTTTTCTTCTTTAACTTGCTGTTTTGATTTATCTGTGATGGTGTTTTAGAGCTTTTTTTGTAGTGTTGTGTTGTAAGGCAACATCTGATTCATCATAGACTTAATAGATTGTTTTAAAGCAATGATAATTTTATATTCATGTGAATCAAGTTTAATATTTTACACTTTAAATATTATTTTTTTTTTTTTTTTTGGAAAAAATTGAGATATGTAGGCTTTTGATTAGTGATTCAGTAATAATAATTTGAATTTTAGGTGCTTGAAGGCAGTTCTTTGATATAACTGTTCAGATCAAGATATATTTCTTGCATTAATTTTCGTTTCATCTCTGTAGCCCAAACACTTTTATTAATATTCGTATTTCATTCTACAGTTATCCAAGTGTTTCATCAAATACACGTTCTTGCATGATCACCTGTTCAAAGGGTTCTTTTAAAATTAAAAAAATTTCAATTAAACTTTAAAAACTTTAAAAAATGTTCTTTTAAAAAATTATCAATACTTAAATCTTTTTTTTTTAAAATTTTTAACATATTAAAATTGAAAATTTGAATAGGGAGAATATTCTAAAAAAAAAAAAAAGTTCTTTTAAAATTGTCGATACTTGAATTTTTTAACATATATTATATTGAAAATATGAATTTTGAATCAAGAGAATATTTTGTTCACACATTGTGATTCTTTATTGGTTACATTTTAATTTAGCTAGTTAATGTTTCATTATGGTGATTTCTTCCTTGTATTGAGGACACACTTGAATAAATTTGTTTGGTGTTGTGTGTTTGAAGTGCTTTGTATTTTTGCTTGAGCTTTTCGTATTTCACATCATTCTTCAGCAAAACGTCATCACATTGAAACTAACAACGTACCACCTCTCACTACCAGCTACCAGTATACATCAAGTAAACAACCCACGGGTAAATATGTCGGTTAAAAAATCTATTGTAGTCAGTTCTGGCATTTTTGTCAGCCATTTGCCTTTTTATCTTTAAGAAACTTGAAATAAACTGATAAATTGTCGTCATGAAAAAATAAATAGTCTGCATGCTTATTTACCTCCTCTTTTTTTTACAGCACTGATGTACAAGTAATGGATATATTCAAAAACTAAATTTGTATAGTTTTATAGGGAAGTTTTCATGATAAATACATGGAATCTGTTTTTAATCATACTTAAGAAAAAAATTAATTTCCTCAAATTTTAATTAAGTTATTAAATAAGAATTTTGTTGAAGTTGCCAAACAACATATGGAATAAGGGTGGATTTTCCATGGACTGACATCAGTTTAATTAAAACAGGATCCTAAATTGCTATATAATTAATATAGAGGTTATTTCCCAAATATATGATAAAATCTATAGTCATTAATCAGAGAGTGTTTGTGAAATTCTATGATTCTGAATAATTATTCTTAAATTTAAAGTAATAATGGTTGATTTATAAGCAACATATTGATTTCAAATTCTTAAATAATTTGTAAATATTAATTTTTAAATTTTTTTTTACTCCAAAAATACCATTGTGAGAACAATGACTTTTTCCCTAAAATATAAGAACTATCAATGAATACAACATTAATTTTATTGATGAACTAAAATAAAATAATGACCCATTTAGATAGTAAGTATAAAACACACTTATAATATCAGTATGTATATTGTGTAGTTTTATATATGGAATTCTGTCAGATCCATAGCAAAAATGTATCACTTTTGAAATGCCACTTTCAAAAAATGAAGCTCTCAGAAATAAAAACGTTGGCTTAAAAGTAGGTGATTTATGAATGTGAAGTAGCAATGTATTTCTTACAGAAAGCAAATTTTATTGAAAATGTTTTAAACTTATTAAAATTTCGAAAACCATATAGTACATATTTCTACAAATTGTACATTGTGTAATTTTTTGTCACTTCCACTGGAATTCCCTGTGATTATAGATCAAAAAGCTAAAAATCAGCTACATTTACTGGAATGTGTTGAATCCTAAAATTACTCTCATGAGAAAAGATTCCAGATATATAATTGGGGAATTTGATTTGATTCTTAAACTGATCAACTTGTCAGAGTTGTCCAATTGATCCTTAATCATGTATGCCATTTCCATTGTGAATTCACTCCAATCCAGGGTTTTTATCAATAATTTGACTATATGTATAGGTATTACACATTAACAAGTCCACTCTACAGAGAGAATGGCCTCATCAAATCAGAATAGAATGCCTTGTATGTAGATTATGAACTTGTCATAAACATGTTAACGTAATGTGGATGCACAATGCTGATTTTGTGTAGTCATTTGGTAGAGATTTTTGTTACATTTGCTAGGAATTTCTCATATATTCATAACAAATGGATAATTTTGATTATAGTTACCTAACAAAGCCATAGCTGATTTGCATTAACATGATATATATTGAAGTTTCTTGCACACTTAACAGCTTTTATTGATATTTTATGCTTTACTCTGTTTTCTGTTTCAGACAGAAGATCGGGAGCACCGGCTGTGGTAGAAGTGGAAGATCCCAGATACAGAGGTAAATAATGGTCAAAATTACCAGTCAAATATCAAACTTCTTCCTTTCTGAAACTCTAGCATCTATCATTATACATCAGAAATACCATTATTTTTTTCAAAAATTGATAGAGATAATGCTGACTCCTTTATATTTTCAATCTTTCTTGATCTTCATTTATGCATCTTTCATTCATGGAACATTTAAAAACTAATAGGAGTGAAACCACTGAAAAAGAAAACAACTTTACAATCAAAGACTCCGGACTTAACTTCCTCTAATGCATCCCACAATGCATCTCATCCAGTGTCTGCTTCTGATCCACATCAGAAGTTATCCATGCCGCTTCCGGATGGCATGCTTTCACATGGATATGCCACACCGGCTCTTGAACAATCAAGACCCCAATCTCTTGTTCAATCACTGGCCGACAGAATCTCTGATCGCCAACGACAAAGAAGTATTGAACTTGTAAATGAATGTTTGAATTCCCGAGCAAATAGTCAAGCCAACAGTGAATATTTTGGTGGAGACCCACTTTCTAGAGATCTAAGCAGACGGTCATCCCAGAAGAGCTTTTTCCAACAGCAGGTTAATTCTCCCAGTGTAGCTGATCAGTATTTAGAGATGAACCCTATGATTCAAAGAAGATTATCTCTTAGTTCTAATAGACAAGGAATAGACCAACATGTTATGCCATCATCTTCCCAATCAGTGCATCACATGCCTGTCTTGCAAGCTCCGCCACAACTTAATGTGGAGGAACCTCAAAGACATCACCACATTTCATCCAGATCAGCTGGAACTGTAGCAAAACTTAGTCAACCTCAGCCTGTGAATCTTCAACTACAGAAGCTTAAGTACCCAATAACATTCAAGATGGTGGCAAAAGCTGTGAAAAACTTCATTACTCAACAGAATATTGTCATGACAGCGATAGCTCCAGGGAGGGTGAAGAAAAGGTTCAGGTTTGACTGGGCACGGTTCAGAACTTGGATCAATGTAACCAAGCCATTTGAGAAGGAGAAAGATGCAGGGGTGATGTATCAGCTTCAGGCACCTACCCCATCCATCGCACCCCAGGAAGAGGACAGGACGACTTCAGAATTTGTTTTTAATCAGCATCAAACTGATCATTTGCGAGAGAGACACCTTAACTTTATGCGACAACAGCTTGACCCAGATCTCTATCCTGAACATACTGGTGGGCAGCACAGATCACCAAGACATGATTATTATTCTCATGAACCTCCAAGAAGTTCTAGAAGTTCAAGGTTTGGGCATAACTTGGATGTAGGTAGACAAGAGAGGTCTACCTATCATGGAAGGTCATTTGATCATGCCAGTCCTGACAGAAGTAGAAGGAGTCCAAGATTTGAGTTTTATGGACCAGAGGAAAGACACTCTCCTTACAGAAGAGAAAGTAAGTCAAGATCACATTCTCGTTCTCAGGAGAGGAGGCAAGACATGGGTCCCCATGATGACTGGTTTGAGTATCAAGGCAGAGAAAGGTCTGGCCCACAGAGAAGTGCAAGAGACTATGACAGTGGATTTGAAAGAAATTCTCATGATGAGAGACATTCCAGAGACCATGGCTTCTATGAGAGTGAATCAGACTATGATGAAGAATATGAGGATTTCAATGTCTCTTCTGATGAGTATGAGAGTCCTCCATATTATGCACAGGAGAGCAGAAGATACAGAGAACAGCCACATCATCAAAGAGGTGGACCTAGAGGTCTTCCACCAAGACACAAAAGACGTTTGGCAAGTTATGAGAAAGAGGATGTAAGAAGTCACAGGAAAAGAAGCCCAGACCATAAACAGAAGCAGAAAATAAAAGCAAGAGGTTTTGACACAGACTTTGGAATTTATGGTGGACCAGGATCTAAGCCCCCACCATTAACTCTAAAGGAGTACAATGAGTCACAACGGAAGTCCAAGAGAAAGAAGAGGAAGAGACCAAAGAGACATTCAGCCCTGTATAACATGTTGGACCAGGATGTAGAGTATCCCTCAGAGCTCCCTCCAGCTCTCAAAACCCTGGCCACTTACGGGAAGATGTTTCATGGACAGCTGCTCCAGGATGCCATTCAGATGGACCATGAAGGTAGAGGAAGATATCTGCATGGATGACAAATTCACTGATGAGAATGAATCACTGTAGTGCAGAATGAGGCACTCCTCTTGCAGAGAGATAACTGCATGACCACTGACATTGTTACATGAACACTTTAAATGGAATGGATCACTTCATTGATTTTTTTTATGATTTCTGAATGTTTTAGTACCAAATTTTCTTTTTGTTTGGAATGATTATTTGATATTTATAGAAAGATTTCTTTTGATATTGCTTCTTTGACAGCTTGATTTGATGTAAGATGCTTGTGTACATTTATTTTTAAGTTTTAATCCAGGTTTATATTGTGTATAGCATCTAATGCTAGCTGAATTTACTGTATTCATTTTCTGTAAATTCTGACAATTCCAGATAGATTTACATATGAAGATTTCTTTAAATCAGCATTATTTATATCGTTCATACAGTCATTCAATGCCATCTGACAAAATGTTTACAGATTTTGAATTTGATTTCAGAATCCTCTGATGGTAAGTTAGGGAACCAGTTTCAGATGTGACTGTCACAGAACCAGTTTACTAACATTTTTACCTTTTCTAGTGTCAGATTTCATGTTCAACTTGGTGTTTTATTCATTGTGTAAAGACATTTAAAGATTACATCATTTTGCTAAAACATTTACTTCAAAAGGACATTGGCTTAAGGTCTTCATCTCCAAACTAAAATGTCACATCTTGTGCCAGGACAGTGAGTTTTAATTGGGCTTGATTGAAATATATTTGAACTTCTTTACATTAACCAGGGGCTTTATTTGAAAACTTAACTTTGACAAGAGTACAAAGCATTCATTGATGCTTCAAATACTTCTTTGATTTTTGTACCTATCCCAATGAGTTTGCCAAATGTACCCAACTGAATAACTGATGGTACATTTTTATATAAATACTATACATTCCTATCGTATACATTTAGATATTATCTAATATAAGCCAAAGGTACATTGATTTTTGTTTATTATACATATTCCTGCTTTGTTTTCCTTCATTAATTTTCCCTCCATACTATAGATAAACCTTCCCTATTTAACTCACTTGTCACACCCTCTAAATGTTCTTGATGCTTATTGTATTTAAAGGAACACTTGTACAAGTTTTGCATTTTGTCTTCACAATTTGATTTTGCATAAAACTTTGTTTTTTACATGTTTTTCAATTCCGTAATAGTCTTAAGAAATATTGACTTCATGAGGTCTTAAGAAGTCTTGAATTAATGGGGGTTTTTTTGTTTTTTTTAAATCCTTGTTATGTCTACATAAAAAGTTGTTCTTTCTTCAGTAAAATATATATGTTTTGAATTCTTTTGCAGATCAGAGTATGATGACAGATGACAACTATGAGAAGGGAACACAAACACCAAGGGGCAAATCTCGAGTGAAAAATCTCAGAGATAGCTATGGCTCAGGTGACTTCTCAGAGGAGCGAGCTCAATCTCGGCGAGCACAAATTTCTGACTCGGAGAGTGAGACTGAGTCTGAGACTGGCTCATCAGAAAGTGAAACTGAAAGTGAGACTGCCTCAGAAGGAACTAGATTATCTAACGAAGGAAGTGTTATGGTGGTCAGCATGAAGGATGCAAAGTATGCTCCAAAGGTCATGAGAGAGGTCAAGCAACAGAGCAGACCCAGGAGCAGTTACATTGCTAGAGATGACAAAACTGACACTGGGACACAGTCGGACATCACTCCGAGACCCCCTTCTGCTAGGCGGTATCGAGATACTCATAGTGCTTGCTCAGACATAAGTCCTCCTCGGTTAGCTCGAAGGGCACTCATTGAAGTAGAGGAGACAGCCTCAATTGATTTGAATGAAGACCACATGATGAAGAGTGTTGTTGTGTCCAAGGAAAGAGGAAGTAGACGCCGCCAAGTAGAGGAAGGGGAGGTAAATGAGGAAAATTTAAGATTTCATTGATTAAAGTATTTTTCAATAAAATTATGCTAATTTTAGCTACAAAATATTGTTATTTACAATTGGTGTGTAATGTTTAAATTTTTACACACATTTTCTTATTTTCAGCCTGTATATAACCCTGCCAATGACGCACAAGTGGGTGTGCCTGCTCCAACTATCAAAGTATCCAGTATGGGTAAATCAGGGTTGATTGTGGAGTGGTACATTGACAATCGTATTGACTCAGAGTATGAAGTCCAGCAGTATATCGTCAACATTGTGGGCCGAGACTTCAGTGTCAAGGATGTCAACAGTCATATCAGGTACTGAACACACTAACACTAAATTTCAGGTAGAACTGTGAATTTTTAAAAAATTATATACATGTATATAAGGATTTTAAGTATATGTGATATTTTCATTTTTAGTTTTGAATGTAACCTTGTGGATAACAAAGGTCACAGTGTTAGAGGTACCCAGCATTGCTGGACTCTGGATGGAAACAAACGTAAAATCAACATCAGGGGTCTGTACCCTGACAACACGTACAGGTGGGTGCTAAAGATTGGGCTATATATATACAGTACATATGTTACCTCAAGACAACTATCTACATGTATGTTATCTGCAGTTTTATTTTTAAATACATATATTTTTCAGTATTGAAACATGAAAGACGTATATATTGACATATTTATTCAGGGTGTTTGTGGTGGCAAATTATGGTTTCCGTGACGATGAGGAGGAACAAAAGCCTATAGAGGTCCAGGCTACATCTCCTGTGATTTACTACACCACAATAGGACCCCCTCTCCCTCCATTTGTCAGGGTTCTCAATGTTGGATTATATCAGGTACAGGTTACACTCAGTGATTTTATAGATATTTAGTCATAAAATGTGTTCTTTGTATATCTTGTGTGAGAAAATCATGTGAAGATGTGTATATTAAAATAAAATATTTTTTTATTTATCCATCATGCAGAATTAAATTCATATAATGATACAGTATGTTTTCTTTATTATGAGAAAAAACTCAATTAGAATTCATGGAGAGTTTATCATTGTGCAGGAATAAGAAATCAAGAAAATCAAATGATGCTATAAATTTGGCAATAACTACTGGGTTATTATAAAGTGAAACTTTTTTTCTGTATAGACCACAGTTCAATGGGATCCTCCAAGACTACAGAGTGGGCTGGAGTTATTGGGTTATAAAATCTATGTAGATAACAAGGTTCTACAAGGTCTTCAGAGAAAAGACACACGACAATTGGTGATTAATGACCTGGTGCCAGGTAAGAGTTATCTCCCTTAAAAAGCAATCTTGTATATTACCTCTGGTTAAAACTGTCATTTTGATCTGGTTTTTGAAGTATCTATCCTAGTTTTTCTTTTCAAGTACTTGTAGCATATTTCATGCTTTTTTTCCAGGAGTCTATTATTTTCTAAGCAAATTGAATATTTATTAATTTGAGTAATTAAGTCCAATAAAATTTTCACTTAACAGTAGGTATCTGTATAAAGAGTCTTCTATTCCCTTTTCAACCAAGTGTTTACTACATAGTTTACCTTTGACAAATTTCATACAAAAACTGTATATTGTGCTTTCAATTTCTCATTTCCTCATGTAGGAAAAACAATCGGTGTATCGGTGGTAGCAGTCCTGAGACAAAGTGGTATAGAGAGTGAACCCTCCCGACAGATACACATCACCTGTCCTAAGAGGCCTCCTCCCCCTCATATCAGCCAGCAGCCCCTCCACAAACACGGCAGTGTATTAGTGGCCTGGGACAAGCCAGGAGGGGTCAGGAGAGCCGTGGCTCAGGAGGGAATCACCAGCTACAGGTACCCCAAACTTTCCTTGCGTATACCAGACCTGTTTACTCATTTCGCGGTATTTTGCACGGATTTTAAGTCCAAATTATAATTCACATTTTGCTCTAATTATGAAAATATGGAAATCAGAAATCCATTCATTTGGTTTTTAGCAGTTAGATTTCGTTATGATCTGTCTCAGTTTGACGCTTTTTAATCGCTTAAAAAAGAGGTAGATTTCAAACACTTAAATGATGTCAGGTTGCCAAAACGCGGTGGTTTAAAAAATGACAGAAACCCCTCAAAAGAAAGGAAGGTATGATGTTTTTCTTAAACTATGTTTTGGTAATCAGAAATGTAGTTGTTCTCTAGTAATATATGTCAAATCGATGGAAAGTAAAATATTATGGAAAAATGCCAAATCTCACTGACAAATCTAATAAAAAATACTGAGAGACAACAGTATAGGTAAACAGGTCTGGTATGCTTGTTTGTTTCTCATCTTCAATCTAAATGTATTTCATTTCAGTGCAGACATGGAATTTGTTAAAACATTAAATTTTTTTTACAGATATTATTTGTATCCTGTGTTAACTCATTAACTAAGATTTTATACCAGTAGTTACACTTGCATATGGTAGGTTTGCATGTTATGATATGAGATATCATAAGAAGATTCATAGAAGAGGAACAGAGTTTGGAAAGTTAGCTATTCAGTTGTGGAGTTTTAAGTATCTGTTTTTATTTTGTAGGATATATGTCAATGATAAATACTTTGGGAAGATAGATGCCTCCCCCAAAATGGATCGCCAAGGTTACCAGTATGTGATCACTGGCCTTAACCCTGAGGAAAGCTATGATGTCAAGGTCAAGGTATGGTGTATACTAGTTGTGTTGTCAAATTATGATTTTGAGTCCTTAAATTTTTTGTATGTGATTCTGTGTAAATTGTACAAAATAACCCTTTTAAGAGCAATTGTTGACATTATGCTAGGGAATCGTTATATAAGTGTTTACAAAAGAATTACTTCAGAAATGAAACAGAATATTTCCTTGGTAACAAGGATTAAAAGCTGGGCGAAATGTATGGACAATTTGAAAATAAGATTTTAGTGGCCTTACAAGTTTTTAGAGAAAATTATTCAGGGATAAGGCTGTTGAGCACCTATGCACATAAGAACTTTTTTTTTCTCAATTCTTATTTCTACTTTTCACAGAGTATGGCTGGTCAGAAACATGTCGATCCCGACCAGAACCACATTTTCTGTATCAGTGAGAGTGCTTTCTCTAACACTATCCCTGTCCAAGCTCCAGCGGCTCCTAAATCTCCAGAGCTCAGGCTAGAGAGCATGACCCCCCAGGGAATCAGGGTCACATGGCTAGCACCTCAGCAGTACGGGGAGGCAGAAATTTCTGTGAGTTGCATAAGAAAAAAATTTCTTTGAAGAAAAAGTGTCTCTTAAATGTCTACATTTAATAACTTAAAATTTTTTCTCTTTATTTTATTAGAAACAAATACTGTATGAATATCACAATTATAGCTATATACTTTGTGAGTTACTTCCCTTTAATTACTAAATATTATTAGTTCTGTTTATCTTTAATTAAAACATGAATGGTTTGGGAGAAAAAAGTAGAATGTCAAATTAATGGTATTGTCAGAAGAAGATAGTGAATAAGACAATCTCATAAAAGAATTTGAAATATACTTTCATGGAGACTTATTTATTTCCATAAAATCACAGGGTTACCGTCTGCTGAAGAATGGTAAACTGTATGGACACGTCATGGGACCTGACGTTAACGCTGTAGATATTACTGGGATCTCCCTCGGTGACAAGGTTGTCCTTCAGCTGGTGGCCTTGACAAATCATCCAGTAGGGAAACTTGAGCGAGCTCTTATGGAGCTCGAGAGAGATGAATCATCACCACAACAACAAGGTAGATAAGTTTGTAACTCATTTCTTCTTCAATTTTTCATTTCAAAATTAAACGTTTGAAAGTATGTGGACAATAGCTCTCTTTGTTGCAGTAATTTTTTTTTGTGGATTGCTTTAGAATGGTTTGAACAATTATTTGCACAACTCATGACATTGATTGTGTTTCAATTAATCTTCACTCACTTTGAAAGTAACAGGAAGGCATAACAGATGACAAGTCCATTTGATCTAATGTTGGTGAATTTGTAAATTTTCAGTTTTCAGAAGTGCACAAAAAATACTGTTGTACTCTTCAATTTGGCTTTCTTTCTTACTTTGGCTAAATGTCTGTACATGAAGTATTGTTATGGAAGGGATGTTGTGATCATCTCAACAGCAGTGTGTGTACTATTATGCCTTCAGTAAAGTTACACATCTTACACCATTAGTTTTTGATGTTGATTTTGCACTAGCACAACTCACTGGTAGTGATCAGAAAGTGTTCACTCTGACAGAGGGAGTGAAAACCAAGGGCTGGACTAAAACCGAGTCTACTAACAAACTGGAGGGTAACTAACTAGATCCTAACTAACTATAAACTCATTGTATGCTTAAAGTGAAGCTAGAGGGTAACTAACTAGATCCTTACTAACTCTTAATTCCTTGTATTCTTAAAGCTACATAGCAGAATAAAGCTAGAGGGTAACTAACTAGATTCTAACTAACTCCTAACTCATTGTATTATGCTTAAAGCTATATAAAGTAGTAGATTGAAGCTAGCAACAAAGTAGACCTTAACTTTGTATGCTTAAAGCTCATTTTGTGCTTAAAGCTACATAGTAGATTGAAGCTAGAAGGTAATTAACTAGATTCTAACTAATGCTTAACTCATATATCCTAACTAATGCTTAACTCATTGTAAGCTTAGAGCTACATGTACATAACAGATTGAGCTTGAGGGTAACTAACCAGATTGAAGCTAGGAATGACATTCTTATGTTTGAACTGTAATCTATGCCAGAGCATCTGTCTGCATTTCTATTCCAAGTAACTGCTGCCTAATTAGATGCTGTTTTTAACTCATCTTGGTGCTGATTTGCTAGATTTTCATGGACTTAGCAAATAGCTTTAGCTTATGGCTGGCATATGTATGTATAAAGGAAATGCATGTTTAAAAAAACTTCAATCATGGATATATTGTAGCACCACAGGAATTGAATTAAATGAACATTTTCTGCCCAAGAAAGAAAATTGATTAAACAGTTACCGTTATGATTGTAGAAAAACCTTGTAAATTTTGAATCTTTTAAAGCATGTTCAGTGCTTAAAGTGTTGGCGCTTAAATATTTGTATACTATATCAAGCTTTATAGTTTGAAGAATTATTTTTGAAAGAAAAAAAAGTTGTTTTTTGATTAACACTATCATAGATAAAGATCAGTTATGTGCATTGTTTGTTTTATTTACGTCAATGTTTGTTTCACTGATTGACACTGTATACTTCACACATAGACATACAGGCTACATAGTGCTTTGTCACCGATTTAAAACAATGTGCAGTTTTTACACATCACTGAACTCCAAATGTATTGTTCATTATTTACAGACAAAAATAAATCCAATTTTATTTATAGAGGCATTTTATCACTGTGTACCATTAAGATTTTCAATATGTGATCCAAGCATATTTGTATTAAGGTGATCTTTACAATCATGCACATGCTTCATTCAACCCTCAACCTTACAAAGCCTCTCCATATGATTTTCTCTGAAATTTTGCTTGTATAATACTGTGCTTACTACTGATTTTTCAAATAGTTCATTTATAATGAAATATCCCCCACTATTTTTAATCGGCATTTTTATTCATTAAATTTATTTCACTGCATTTTTAGGGGATTTTTTTTTTAAAAAATACTCATTTTTTACAAGAACTTTCATAAAATCTCACTTTCTCTTGTCATTACTTACAGATATGTTGCTTGGAGAGAAATATGCAGGTTGTCGTCCAGGCCCCAAACTGACCGTTCACTACACAGGCCTCGTCAGGGGTCCGGACGATGTGTGGCTAGAGCAGGTGACTGGACACTCAGCACTTGTGGTCTGGAAAAAAGGTAGGTGTAACTAGTACACCTGTACTATTGACCTGATTGCAAATTTTGAAATACAAGAACTTACAGTGCAAGTTTAAAATCATTCATTTAGATTGTATTTACACATACAATGTTTTAATCGACTTCCAATTTGGGAAAGTATGGAAATGTACTATAATAAGTGTTTCAACACATTGCTCCAAAATCTGTTTTAAACTTGGAGGTTTGATTTTCTTAATAAACAAATAGCTAAAAAAAAAAAAAAAAAGAATTCATCATTCCTGATGAACAGGTATAGGTTTCAGACTGTATTAGGCTGGATATTTGATAAAGAATATTTTGGGTGTTAATGGAGGTCATAGTAGTGTTACAAGAAGCTGATTGAAATGTTAAAAATGAGGAAACCTAACTTAAATTGGTTCTTAACGAAGAATCTGTCTTTAATGATACATGTATTTACATCACAACTAGGTCTTATTCTAAACTGAAATTTATTCAAGCTTGTTTTGTAATTGTCAATAGATCATAAATCATCTTTAAATGACACAAATATTGAAATTATTTGAAATCTACACAGTCCATAGAATGAAGAGATAATACATTTTAAAAGCCTGTTTATTGATTTGACATAACTGAAAACAGCTTCAAAACTGTTTGAAGCAAAAGTTGCATAATGTCTGGTTAAAGGATGATTTTAAATGTGATAAAGTATGGGCCATTTTTCCATCAGTCCATCCCATATATCAATAAGAAAAGAGACATTTATGCACGCTTAAGCCTAGCAGCTCATAATTATATTCACATATTGAAGGCTATTAGGACAAGAATTTTATTTGGAATTTTAAAATAGCTCTGCGGCCTTGCGGGTATACAAGATTTAGGTATGATGACATCAAAATTGTTGCAGTTTATTCCAATATTCCTAAAAGCTACATATTGAAAGGGTTGGTTTAACGGAGCCACTAGGGTCAGATAAAAATTAGAAGATCATAATGTCCCATACAATCGGTAATTTAACCATGGTTTAGGATCTGATAGAAGATGTGTACCCAAGTTAAGAACAATGGCTAGCACGAGGGTCCTCTCATCGCAGTGCGAAAGATATGCCCTTTAAAAATCATGGTCTGCTAGACTCTTGAGTAAATGGTAGATCATCAAGAGATTCAAGTTGACTATAAAATGCTTATGCAGTTTATCAGATCATCAATCTTATCTTGTACATCAGGAGGCTTTTTGTATGGTCGTCCGTCATTTGTAAAAATTATTGGAGATGCATGCTTAGTAATACGCTATATCCCTACTGTTTGTATTTAAATATTGAGTACGTAACATTTAGAACTATAGAACACTAATTAAAAGAGATTGTATTGAAGAAGTTAAACCATGGCAAGATAAGATAGAGTTTTTTCAGACCATGTAGAAAAGTGTTTCAAAATTATAAAGTCAAATGGAACTTGAATAATATTGGTGCACTTTTAATTAATATGTTATTAAATCAAGAGACACTTTTCTTCAAAGTTTGCTTGTTTGTTTTTGTTTGTTTTTGTTTATTTGTGTCTCTTATATATTATTGTTTATGCCCATCTCATAATATTTTCCAACCTTTTTATTTATTTATTTTTTGTAACTAAATATGTTTTATTAAATTTTAAATGTTTGACATTTCCACCATAAATAAACATTTATACAAAATCAATGAAATTCCATTGTATCCCGTGGTTGCTATATCATCATGAGTCTTGGACAAGCATTCTCAGATCAATTAATTCTTTACATGCGGCACCAAAACTTATTCATTCCACATTATTATGGTCAATAATTTTAAACTACACATATTTTCGTCCGTTTTAAACATCCAAGATACCCATAAAAGCTTTTTTCAGTGGAGTTTTGTTGCCTTTGTTTTAAATTAAAGGGTGTGAGCTATACATGATCCCCTGTACTCTTTGTATATCTCTGTGTTTAGTAGTGGGAGTTAAGAAGGAATTACAAAGTTTGTTGTTGCTTCTCTTTACGAGCCTTTTTCCGTATCGTTACTATGAGAAGAGGAAGATCAATGGGATATAAGTGTACTTCTAACCAATTGATCGGAATAATTGAACATTGATTTTTTTTTCCCTTTTTTTATTTTATTCATTGGATAAGAAAGTCCTATGTGTGATCAGTATTGCAGAATGACATTTAAATGGTGCATGTTTACACGTCTTTTAAAATGACTTAAATATTCATTGGCTCTCAAAGTGTGAGAATCTTTCATTCTGTGTTGAGGAATATTTCTTTTATCTTTTAACAGTAAGTTTACTTTGTCTTTTCTATTAAAGTTCAAGTGTTTATAATGTTATCATTTTGAAGAATGTATCTCATTTCTTTTTAAAAATTAATTAAATGATATTCTGTTTTTGATTTAAATTCCTTTTGTCTATTTAAGGAAATAAAAAACACTGCTTTGCCTCTGTCAACAATGGTTTTTGTAGGATAACAATTTCACATTGTACCCTAAAAAATGTCATATTTTTATATAAATGTTGTAAAAAAGTATTTTTGATTATATCTAAAAGGAGTTTACATTCACTAATTGTTGTCCAAAAACAAAAAGATACAATTGAAGCCAAAAAGCTCTTAGGTACATTTTTTATGAATTTTAAAATATTTGTCTCCATGCAAATTTTGAATGACATATGTTTAATTCAATCTGCAAAAGGGATATTCTTCAAGTTTTTTAGGCACCAATGTAAATGAAATTATAATCAATATGTTAAAAAAAAAACTTTATTTCACTTATACATCCCTACTTGTATACACAGCACTTTAAAAATTGTTTGAATAAATATTTTTTATGTAAATTCCATAAAAGCACTGAAGAGCTGGGCCCGGGTTATCATTGCCACCATGATCTGAATTAGGAATCTAATATCCTTTCCAAACATGGAAAGTGTCAGATTTGTGAAATCAAACATTTACACCCGGCCCATACAAAAAAAAGGTACATATAGGCATGCCTTTTTTGTGCTTATTCAGTACCTAAAGTGTGCCTACTAATATAGGTACAGAAAAGGCATACCTATTCTGTGCCAATAATGAACTTAATTTTTTTCCAATGTACCTAAAATGTACCTACTTTGGACTTTGTCATTTTTCAGTGTGCCTGAAATGTACCTACATTGAACTTTGTCATTTTTCAGTGTGCCTGAAATGTACCTATATTGGACTTAAATATTTTCCACTGTACCTAAAATATACCTACATTGGACTTAGTCATTTTCTAGTGTGCCTGAAATGTACCTACATTGGACTTTGTCATTTTTCAATGTGCCTGATTAGTACCTATAAAAGACTTAGTCATTTCACAGTATTTTCGTCTACTTACCCATACCAAAAATATTAACATTTCCATATATCTTTTCTTTAAATTTTGTACCTTGAGGATGAGTAAACTTTTAGAATATACAACTTTTTGTACCTAAAATTGACAGTCATGTTTGAATTTAACTAAAACTTAATTCAAGACTTTGTCATTTTTCAATGTTACTTCTAAACTAAATTGGACTGTCACATTTATTGCTTCTTTGTAACTTAAAACTGATTTTTTCAACATGGGCACCTATTTGTGATAATATTTAAATAGAATCATGTTTTTCAATCAGAGAAAAATGAAAACTCAAACAAGTTCAATAATTAATAACAATTGAAATTATAGTTTTATAGTAATACAATTATATCATGACATTTAGGATGTGTGATTTGTGTGTGTGTGTGTGTGGGGGGGGGGGGGGGGGGGAGTAATAAAAGCCACTTTTTATCCACCATTTCTTTTTCTTTTTTTTTATAATTATTATTCAACTATTTTTGTTCATTTGATTATTAATTATATTATACTTAAGATTTCAGTTCATTAATGCAAGCATAATGTCTACTGTGTTGGGGGAAGAAAAAAAAGGGGGGGGGGGGTATCTTGTTAATCAAATGCCAAAAATATATATATAATTATCAATTCAATTCAATTAAATTTTTTATGGCAAATAAAAGATCCATTTTTGATCTTTAAAACCCCCCTCTACCCTACAGGGTTCTTAGTAATTTTGTTTTACAGGTTATGAGACAAAGGAGGGTGGGTGTCTTATAAACACAGTATAATTATAAATACCAATATTTTGACCATCTGAATTGCCCAGTTTAACAGAAAAAAGTGTATTAAAATCATTAATACCTTGTGTTACAGTCTATTAAATGATATCCAAATTAGGGCATCTCTCTCTCTCTCTCTCTCTCTCTCTCTCTCTCTCTCTGGTGAAATACAGAAATGTTAGGGATGTTTAAATTTACTTATATAGAGAGTGAGAATTTATTTATATCCAGTATTCCAGTGATATTTTAAAATAGACTTCGTTTTTCTTTGTATGCAAAACGATGTTGATTTCCAGTGTTCTTCAGTGACACAGGTGTTTGTACTAGGTGACCTTTATAGCTTGCAGAAATTTTGGCTCGTGTATCACGTGCAGTTCTTCAATCACGAAGGGCTGATTTGAAGTCTACAGCTCAATCATAATAGGTAAATAAACAAAAGAAAAAATAATAAAAATGAAATAAAAACAAGATATTTATGAAATTTGTTTTAAACTATAACTGATAGTAAAGTAGTAGCAGTAAAGAATAGTGTCACATTTACAATTGATCAGGCTTGAAATTTAATATAAATAATAGCCTTCAAGGTGTTCAAAAGACCTGTCCTTATTGTTTAATTTACCATACACATAGTATGTAAACATGATGTGTATAATTTACAGGGTTCATGTAGTGACACTTCATTTCGATGTTTGGGAATGTACGTAGAGTGCCAGTTACATTAAGATTTTAGCTGAGGTCTAGTACATAAAGAATTTGTTGTAAATCAATAAATTTAATCAATTTCACATGTAATTTAAAAAAAAAAAGAAGTTATGTGAAATCAGAATGGCGACCCCGATTATAACACAAAATGGCGTCCAAAATGGCGGTCCCGATTAATTACCCAATTAGGGACGCTATATTTCAAGGAATTCATACTAATCGGCTTTTTAATAAAGTTGACGCCATGTAACAGTTGTTAAATATGCATTGTTATAATTTTTTATTGTTTACACGAACTATTTCATGAATAATTTAACAAACGTTTTTAAAATCACGTGACTCCTGCGAAGTCTACGATTGGTCAGCGACAGCGCGGATATTTCAGAGACGATTTGAAAATTTGCTGTGATGAAAATTTCAAGAAGAAATCAGATACTTATTAGTCGGTGAGTCTTTATTTCAGTTTAAATTTTGATGCTGCTTGTTGTAAATGCATTTATCCACTTAGAGAATGCATTAGAATATGAATATCAAGTGTAGATTTCGCGATATTCTTGGTATTTGTATCGTAGATTTCTGGTTTGTTTTGATTCAAGATGGCAGTGCTACACATGAAGTAAATGTACTTAAACATAATCTCTTTGTTTAACATTATGTATCACAAGACTTTTGTAAAAAAAAAAAATGTGTTTTAGAGTCTTTTCTTAAAATATAAAGATTTGAAATGTGTCAATATCTGGGAACAGTTACTTAGAGTAGCCTCTGCATGAGCATGACGATAATAACAAATGAAATCCAAATGAACTGTGTGAGATAAAATTATTGTAATAGGGTCTTTGAAATACAAGATAAAGATCTTTGTTTTAAAAAGGGGGGGGGGTCAAATTTTTTTAATGAATCAAGCAAAATTTACAACCTTTATCCAGCATAATAAAACATAATAAATTTTATATTTATATAAGTTGTGCATAAATTTCTGATCATCTAATCCCCAAGCTCTCCACTTCCATACCTGGGGGGGGGGGGGGGGGGGGGGGTGTTAATATGAGACACATTATCATTTAATTCAGAGTGTAATGTTTCAATAATTCAAACATAGTGTGTGCATGTGTGTTGGTCATTATTAATGCCAGATAATTTCATGAACAAACATATTCTTTTTTTTCAACAGAATACTTGTCTCCTGTGGTCATTTAAATTCCAAGCTGGAGGGAAATGCATTAAAACTATAACTTTATCAGTAAGTATAAGATCTAATCTGATTTTTGTAAAAAATGAGTAAATGTATAAGAATATAACAAGGCACTGCTCATCAAACTCCAATGCAAACTATAGGGATTTCATCTACTAAATATGTTTAAAAATATTTCAGCATAAAATGTAACTAAGTAAGTGAAGACAGGGACCTATATACTAGGTCCCTGGTGAAGAGCAACATAATAATAATTGAACTTTTTCAGAATTGAAAGAAAATGACATGAAACTGAAAGCCGAAATTGCGTAGCATATTCAAATGGAGGATCAGTGTTTTTAAAGAGTCCAGATGGAAACCGCAACTGTAAAGCAATGAAGACTAACAAGGTGTGCTGGTAGAAAATTCTGTGATGGATAGGAACTCTATAAAGATAATGAAGATTACATGAACTACAATTGAACAATTCATGGGGAAAAAAAAATTGACATGAAATGGAGTATACTTTTGACTTTGTGTATTTAAATTAACTTATGTATATGCCTAAAAAGGTATGTCTATTTATTTCTTTCATTTTTTCTTATTAAGAAAGTTTAAAATATCATTATCTTGATGTCATTAACCATATTAATCTAAATTAATTAAATGTTAGGGATTTGATTAATTAAATATTTGGGATTTCTTAGGTATAGATTGTATTTATAGAGATGACTTTTTTAAAGAAGTGTTTTTCATATATTTTCATGTACTATCATGCAATAAATTTTTATTTTTTCCATAATTATTATTGTTTAAATCAATTTTTCTTTTACATAGGCCTGCCTCAAACGTGCCTATTTGATAGGTACATTATAGGCATACCTTAAGTATACTTTTGGCACAGACTCTTGAGTACCAAATTGGTAGGCATACTTTAGGTAGACTTGTAGGTACATTTTAGGTATACCTAAAAGGTACTCATCTGAATGTTTGAGGTGTGTACCAATATTGTGCTTTTTTGGTACCTAAACTGTAGGTATACTTTAGGTATACTTTTGGCACATTCTTGAATGTTTGAGATGTGTGCCAATATTGTGCTTTTTTGGTACCTAAACTGTAGGCATACTTTAGGTATACTTTTGGCACATTCTTGATGGTACCTTTTAGGTATATTTATAGGCACATTTTAGGTATGCCTAGAAGGTACCTATCTGATCGTGTGCCAATATTGTGCATTTTTGATACCTAAAGTGTGCCTATTAATAAATATAGGTATACTTTAGGTATGCCTATTTTGTATCAATTTGCTACCTATACTTGAACAAGTGGTTCCAAACTTGCATACCTTAGGCATGCTTTTTTTGTACCTATTTTTACCCAAGATAGGCATGCCTAATCTGTACTTTTTTTTGGTATGGGCGATATCGACATTTCTTTTTAGTGCAGGTATCACTTTCACGACACTATTAACTTGAAGAATGCGTGAAAGACAATATATAACAAGCATTATTTGCTTTTCGGAGCTGTCGAGCACATTTTAAACTTGTACAAGTTTACTTTAAGGGCAATATGATGGACAAAACAAACACAATATAATTCCATGTTTATGCAGTAGCCTGAAATTTGGTGTGCTAGTTACTATGGACAGAAATGTATTTGTCCAGGTAATATTGAACCCACTGCACTGTTTAATTAAAGAACAATGCTAGCGAAGCCCTGAAATTGAGAGTTTGAAATAATGTTACAGTATTTAATTGTCAGTTTTACATCGTCACCAATGATTTTTTTATAAAACATAAGATGATTTAAAAGCATAACTGAATACAACTAATTTTCTTAAATTCTCAAATATTCCTCAATGCACCCTTTATTAATTCATTCATTTCAATAAACAGTACATACCATATTTGCTGTAGACCTATAGGGTCTAGGGAAAAAATAAGATGTTATAACAGATTTATCATTAACTGTCTTGATCATTGTTCTTGAAATGTGGTCCTTGGGAGTCATCTCCCTTGATATATTATATTTGTTAACATGAAGCCTTTAATTTTTTCATATTGATAAACATTGATTTTTATTGCAGTAGTTTTAGAAAATGGCTAAATTCAACAAAGGTTAACCTTAATAATTACAGGGTGTAAAGAAATTCAATTAAAATCAGAACCCTATAGCCTTGAATGTCAAAGACAAATTGAAATTTTACAAAGTCTAAAGCATATATGCCATAGTATTTGACAATTTTTGACACATATATTTGTATGACTTCTGCCAGAAAGGGAATAAAAAAGAAGACAATTAATTCTTGCAAGTTGTATATTTTCCATAGACTCTGGCTGGTATACAAGGCATGCTCTGTTCAGATAAATATACCATGCTATATGCATACATTGAACATGTTTGGTCAATTAACTGAGTTTAAACAGACAATTATATAATTGTAGCATTATTTGTTTCTTCAGAAAATATGTCGTGGCTTTTTTGGCCCCTCTCTATAATGACTTCATTGCAAAATCTCTCAAGACTGTCAACTATAAAGCAAAAGAAAAATATTGGGTTTGAATATTTAACCAGCACAAATACAGCGTAATAGTGTCAGATTTTTACATGTACCAGTATTGCCACTTGTATGTAAAGTTGCTAACCATTTGGTAAGTGCTTTCCTTTTTTGACTGTATAATTGCAATTTGGATTCCATATTGTTTTGCTGAGGCAGTAAATTTCCCTTTGATCCATTTCCCCATTAAGTTAACACTAAATGGTACATGGCATTATTGTGGACAGATTAATTGTGTATTTGAATTTTTTTCTGATAATCCATTTCCTCTTGGTGGCATGTTAATTTACATGTTTAGAATTTTCTGTGTATACCCAACGGTTGTTGTGAATTGTTTTATCTTAAGCCAGTTTGCATTTATTATTAGTCCCTGACTATTTTTAGTCACCAGTTAACTTTTATTTGAACAAAATAATATGAAGGATGCATCGAAATCAGAAAAATTGATTAGTGTTTTGTTGAAAAGGTATTGAGTGTTCTTTTTTTTCTTTTATAAAGATTATATTTTGATTAATAAATGGAGTTTTTTCAAGTATGGAAACCTTAGCAATCAACTGCTTTTGGGCTAAAATTGTTATTCATATCATTAAAATTTTCACAGTTGATGGCATCAAAGCACATAATATTTCAGTTAATTTTACTGTCAGTGGATTCATTTTCTTGTTCATTATTCTCACACTGAAGAATATATAGAATGCATAATTTCAAATTTGAAAAAAATGAACATGAGGATGAAAAACTTTGTCATAGCTGGTAGAATATGCAGATGTATGTGATTAATCAAAACTTTTAATTATGTAATGAATTACTGGGAGAAATGAATTCATCAACAACATTTTAACAAAATGGCAGTTGTGTGAGAGATACAGAAGAAATACTGTTTGTCTCTGTTACTTTTATTTCCAGATTCAAAAAAAAATGATTTTAAATTGCATTTACATTTTAGAGTTTCTTACTTTTGATTTTTTTTATAGATGATATTTTTGAACTTAACCAATATCTCCATGAGCAAGATAAGCTGAAATTACCTATCCCAGGTGAACCTGATGATCGAATGCTTTGTGTTTTAGTTTTATATTCACTAATATGGAAGCTTGTTTTGAATGAGCTTTAATTGTTTTCATCATTGTAAACTTATACTTCTTTTAAGGATCAGCTTACATTGTTAATTCAATATGAACAGTTATGAAATATGCTTTATTTTTTATTCATGCTTGTCAATAACTTGCAATTTGCTGCCAAAGGTTGCCAACGGAACTTTGTCATTGGTGAAAATAGTTTTTCTGCATTTTATTTGCCATTTTATTCTCTGACCATACATTGACAATTTCAATCATATTTCATCATTGTGTGTGTGTCAAGAATACTTGGATTTTGCCCTAACTTACAAGCTGCTTGAAGATCTTTTTATCTATCATTTATATTCAGAGAGCACTTGAAGATTTGGTACTGTTTAAGATAAGCGGTTACAGTACTATGATTAATACTTTATGTATTTGATGTGTTCTGGGTGTGAGGTTAATGTTTATGAATTTTTGTATATGATGTCCGTGTATTGAAACAAAATGTAATTTGTATTTGCTTAATATAAATAACCTTTAATTATTGAAATTGATGGATTGAACTTTAGTTACTTTGTTCAGGACAAGTTGAGGCTTTTTTCATAGTTAATTATAATGTTTTTGATTACCTTTTATTTTTAGAGGACAAGCTACATGGC
This sequence comes from Saccostrea echinata, assembly GCF_033153115.1. Lineage (NCBI taxonomy): Eukaryota > Metazoa > Mollusca > Bivalvia > Ostreida > Ostreidae > Saccostrea > Saccostrea echinata. Next base: position 5,082,329 of record NW_026889760.1, read on the forward strand.
CACTTTGTTCGTCCTGACCATTATGTAGTGACCTGGTGGTGTGGCGATAAAAACGATGTCCAGAGTGAAGAGACTAAAGGTAGGAGGAATTCAATTTGATGATTTTTATTAAAAAAAAAAAAATAATAAATAAATAAGTGAACACAACATATGTTGTTAATGTACTGTTTTTTTGATTTTCAGAGGATCATATTCTGATCACTGGGCTCCATCCAGCAACAACATACACCATAGTCGTTGAGGCGCGTCGTATGGAGAATTACAAGGTCGAAGGTCAGTATCAGTTAATTCTTGTCGAGAATTTCTTGAATAAGTGAATTTGATTAAAAATCAATCATTTCAAGCAATTACATTCAAAATGATTTTTCAGAATTAATATTTTTGTAAATTCAAGTTAATATTATTAAGTAGTAAAGATTTTGATGTATACATGTAAAAAAATTTTTCTGTTTTGAAGGAGAAGAAAATGACACCACCAACAAGTTTATCCTAACCGCCCAATCAGAACCTCTGACTCTGAGAACGGCCCGCCCACCTGACCCGCCCAGTAATCTGTCGATAGCTGCCTCAACATGTAATGCCCTCAGACTTGTCTGGGATCCACCTGTAGAACATGGAGTGGAAATAATAGGTGTGTAGATGTTTGAAAATAAATTGCAAAATGCCACCTTTGCAGACATCAAAACTCAGAAAATTGTGGAACATTCATTTTGTGATTGAAGCATATAATTGAATTATGGGTCTGATAAGAGTCAAAAGTTTAAAAAAAAAAAAAAAAAAAAAAAAGCCTCAACATAATTTTTTAAGAAACAAGTTTTCTGTCTTTTGTCAATATGGCACATGTTTCAGAAATTGTAATTAAAAAGGCTTTTGGCAAATAATATGGACATTACGAATAAGAGCAAACAACAAGCTAATCTTTTTTCTACTTAGTACTAGCTAGTAAAAAGTGAATAATTACATGGATATATCAAATTTTGGACATACTGAGACAATTTCAGCTGCCCTTGAGTAATCGCTATGACCATATTTTACTGTACAATCTAACTGTGACAAAATATATAAGAATTGATTTTCTAAATGCACAAGCACATTTTATTTTACAGCTATCCGTATTGATGCCCAGTCTATAAATACCAGTGACCCTCATCATGTGTCAGTAGAAGTACGACCAGATGAATGCAAGGCCGACATTGAAGGTCTGCGAGAAAAGACAGACTATGTTCTACGAGTCACAGCAGTTACTGATGAATATTTCGACAGACTTCCAGAGAGGCACAAGCTAAAGAAAGTCCGTTCCATTCCCAGAGACAGAATGGTTGCTGCTGATGATTCAATATGGCTGCCAAACACGTACACCATGGCCAAAACTGCTGGCACAGAGCCCCCGGCTAATCTGAAGATTGTTGAGTCTTCAACTTCAGGACTTTCAGTGACCTGGCTTTTACCAATTGTGTATGGATCTAATAAGTTAATTGGACAAGTTCTGAGATGGTCTGATGTGAAAAATTCCAAGAAAGGTGATAGTGAATGGTATGTGGCCAGCCATATCAACCTTGACCCTGCAGATAATAATGTGACCATTGAAGACCTGACCCCTGGGGCACAATATAAGATTGTAGTAGAAGCAGTGGTCAGCATCAAAACCTCCCTAGAATCTGCTGAAAACGACAAAGATATACAACGATACCGCAGAACTGCCAACGTGATGTCAAAACCTTTGTTCACAAGAACCAGGGCTCCAACAGAGCCCCCCAGGGTGTACATTACAGGTTACACCCAAACCACTGCCCAGCTGTATTGGGAAAAACCGCCCCTGGTGTCGGTCATTGGCAAGGAGAATGATGGACGACCTAAATATCTTAGGAGGTACTTAGAGGGGTATAAACTGGAAATTAATGACAGGCTTCATTCCTGTTTGGGACCCAATGCCCAGAGTTGTCAGCTGACCAAGTGTAAACCAGGCAAAAAGTACCGAGTGGTGCTGGTGGCACTGACTTGTACTGACCAAGGAAAGAAAGACCGCAAGAAGAAGGTACTGGTACAATTTGTACAGTATTGTCCAGAATCAAGATTGCTTTCAATGGAAAATAATTATTTTAGAAATTGAATCAATTTCCAGATAAAAATTGATCTGCATTTAGTGTATTTAGTAAACTACAGGTATCAGGGTAATTGTATTTGAAAGAGATAATAAAAAAAGTGATAGAACACTGTCTGGTACATTTAAATTTTTTATTTGAATAGAATTGATGCTCTGTGTGTGATACAATGTAATGTATTGATTTTCTATCTTGTGTTAAATTAGGAAATGATGAATTGCTGAAATGTCTCTTTGACAGTATTTAATGCAGCTTAAAAAATCCCCCCTCCAAAAAAAAATATATATTAAAAGATCAACATTGATTGATTTCTTCTCTAGTACAAGGGAGTATACAGAAATGTCAGTCTCCAGACAGTAGACTACTCGGCTCTACTCCAGGATGAGGATAACCTTGACCCTTCACCTTCAGAACCTCTGGAAGTTGTCCTCCCCAGGGACCAAGATGGTAAGTTGTTGGCTTAAACAATCTCTCTCAGTAAAAGTTTCATACCATACTGATTACTATGAGAAGTTAAAAATCTCTCTCTCTCTCTCTCTCTCTCTCTCTCTCTCTCTGATAATTATGCCTTGTTGTAGAAGCCTTTTTGATGTGCAACACTTAGAAACCACAATAAAATACCCTCAGACAAAAAAATGTACAATTGTCCTTCCAGGTTACATCAAGAGTTTAGAGTGCACATTCAAGCATGATGAGGATAGAGATAACAGTACATTTGGTGACATTGAACTTCGCTGGGAAACACAAGGGGAGAGAAGTGATGTCATCACTCACGTCAAACAGTTTAACGTTATCTGGTCCAACACTGAGGAGAGACAGGTCCAGACAAGAGTTGTCACTCCTGATGCCAGGAAAACTCTGATACCGGTCACAAGGTTAAAGTAAGTAGCAAAGCAGTTCTGACTTAAATTATAACATTGTGTGTCAATTATACTCAAATACTCCCAGGATTATGGATGCAGAGTGGTACATGTTAAAAAAAAATTTAAATTAACACTTTCATTGAAATTGAAGTTTATATAATAAGAGTTTTACCCCTTTTAATAAATATTCCTTTATGAAGAAAAGAAGTGCTTTAATTTCTGTCTCTTATACTATAAATAAATTGAGTTGTGATGTCAATATTTCATATATTTTTATGCCCCGGGATCGAAAGATCCCGGGGGTATATTGTTTTTGTCCTGTCTGTCTGTTTGTCTGTTTGTTTGTCTGTCTGTCTGTTGTCAACTTTAACCTTGCCCATAACTTTTGATTGGTTGGAGCTATGACTTTCATATTTCACATGTGTATTCCTTGTGACAAGACCTTTCTTTGGGTACCATCATATTTGACCTTTTGACCTTGACCTTGGAGTTTGACCCACTTTTGCAAAATTTTATGAGACTTTAACCTTGGCCATAACTTCTGAACAGTTGGAGCCTGGGGTTTCAAACTTCACATGTGTATTCTTTGTGACAAGACCTTCTTTTGGATACCAACCACTTTGACCTTGACCTTGGACTTTGACCTACTTTTGAAAAACTTTAACCTTGGCCATAACTTTTGAACAGTTGGTGCTTAGGGTTTCAAACTTCACATGTGTATTCCTTGTGACAAAACATTCCTCTGGATATCAACCACTTTGACCCTTTTGACCTTGACCTAGGAGTTTGACCTACTTTTGAAAAACTTTAACCTTGGCCATAACTTTTGAATGGTTGGAGCTAGGGCTTTCATACTTCACATATGTAATCCTTGTGACAAGACCTTCCTTTGAATACCAACGACTTTGACCTTTTGACTTTGACCTAGGAGTTTGACCTACTTTTGAAAAACTTTAACCTTAGCCATAACTTTTGAATGGTTGATGCTAGGGCTTTCATACTTCACATATGTAATCCTTGTGACAAGACCTTCCTTTGGATACCAACCACTTTGACCCTTTGACCTTGACCTAGGAGTTTGACCTACTTTTGAAAAACTTTAACCTTGGCCATAACTTTTGAATGGTTGGTGCTAGGGCTTTCATACTTCACATATGTAATCCTTGTGACGAGATCTTCCTTTGGATACCAACCACTTTGACCTTGACCTTGACGTTTGACTTTTGTTTAAAAAACTTTAACCTTCACCATAACTTTTGAACAGTTGTATCTAGGTCTTTCAAATTTCACAGGTGTTTTCCTCGAGACAAGATCTTTCTTTGGGTATCAACATTTTTTATCTTTTGGCCTGGATTTTGACTTGCATTTGAGAAACTTTAACCTTCGACATAAGCTACCATACGGGGGCATAGTGTTTCACAAACACATCTTGTTTTTTTTGTTGTCCTGGACATAAATATGATTCTAAGCTGAAATATCTTTATAGGGCGTCTTATGATATCCAAGTGGAACCAGATTACTTTACAGATGCCCTGCACCAGGTTAACCAGAAAATTCAGCTGGTTATTCCTGGTCCCCCAGATCCACCAGAAATCTTCCTGAAGTCTGTTAGCCCAGAGGAGTTTGTCATAGAATGGGGAGAACCTAAGCTCTTTGGAGGGGTCAAAGTTCGAGGTTACCAGGTCAGTGTCTAGGAAGGTTCAAGGCCATAAAGACAAGTATTGAATCAATTGTATTAGCTAGGATTAAGAAATCAATAGGTAGTGAATTAGGGGATTGAATGATAAGGGCTTGATGACAGTACATTGCCATGACACATAATGTAATAGCCTTAATAGGTAATTTGTAAAGCAAGGTATTGTTAAACAAGATTTGTGAAACCTCAGATAAGACTTTGACAGGTATACCAGTCTTATTTCAGATGCACCTATCAAATTTATCAGAATTTTCCATTGAACACTTTTACAATGTATAATGTGTGTTAAAATCGGTTGCTTTCAAATTTTCAAAAAAATAATCTCTGTTATATTCTGATTTCTCTTTTGTCACAATACACAGTTAATTTGTTGATATATGCATGTACAATTTGAAAATCCTTAAAAATGGGTTGAATATTTTAAATTCATATTTACAGTGAAATTGTTTATAGTGCGTTACTCAACAACTTAAACTGTAAATCAATCATTAAATGGAAGAAACATCACTGACCCAAATTTTGACCCTCCTAAAACAATGAAATATGCCCAGTTGTCATAGAAGAAAGTTTGATTTTCTCTAAGCATTTGGTACATGCATGTTTATTGTTCAACTCCAGAGTTTGACAGGTTACTGGTAAACACTCATAAGGCTTAGGTAACAGATCAATGTTATCTGAACAGTCCCCTGTCTGATTGTCTAGTGCTCTCTATTTTCTCTTTCTCCCATAAGGTGTATTTGATTTTTTTTTTTTCCCCATAAGCTCAAGTGTTTTGACATTAAGAATCCTTGTAGCAACATGGTTCCACAGTGGCACTTCATTTTAAGATGGCTTCCTTAATATCTCCATAGCAACCATGTCAATAATAATTCTCTTTATCGGGATATTTTGACAGATATTGATTTGGAGAACTTTTGTTTATCACCTCTTTCATTGTTAAGTGATACACTGTCTAGATTTTAATTTATTATTGAAGATAAACTTTCTTATCATGGACGTATTTTCTGTGTTTTATTTGGGATAGAGATTTGATCGGATTTCTTTCGTACAAGATTGAACGAAATTTGTAACCTGTCTTTTTTTCTGTTCTTTCATTTGAAGGTATATTTGAATGACAAGAAAGTGGGAAATGAACTTAGTAATTCTCATCGCAAGGCCGTAATACCATGCCGTCCAAATAAGTAAGTGTTTCAGTAAAACTTAATTAACAATTTCTTGTGAAAAAATTAATACTGGCTTTAGGACTATGCACTTTCACATCTATTATTTTAAGGTTTTTCTTTAAAAAATTTATTTGATATGCTGGGGATGTAGGGTTTTTTTTTGAAGGTGGAAGTGGGGAGGGATTAACAAGTATAAATATCGAGGATCTCACACGTAGCTAAAGAAAGTCTCTAAAATAGAAAAATGTCTTAGTACTCTTGTATGATTATCATGCCTTGAAATATGAAAAAGGTAGACAAAACATTTCTGGTAAGTACATATATACATTTCATTACTTTTGACTTGCAGGAACTACAAAGTACAGCTGGTGGCCTTGAGTGACAACTCATTCTACAGCGACTCATCCTTCTCTAACACGCTACTGGTCAGCACCTCCCCCCACTCCCCCCGCCTTCTGTCAGGGGAGGATATGGTCCGGGAGGATCAGGACATGATTCCAGTCAAGGTCACTACGGTCACAGAAACCTCCATACAATTGGACTGGTCCAACTTCATAGAGACAGAGGGGGTAACAGGATATAAAATTCAGTGGAGCAGTGTGGCACAACCAGCAGTATGTAACTCTTAGAGAAGAATTAAGGGGAAATGAAACTTTGCTGTAATATTGATAATTCTCTAACAAAAGATGAGAGAGAAATGAAATTATGAAAATCAAAGCAAATTTAGTATACCATACAAGGTGAAAAATGTGACGGTTATTAAAATGTAAAGGAAACATTGTGACTTATCAGTTTTAGAGCTATTACTGCTAAAAAGGCTTTAATCTTCCTTAAAAGGGTAGAAAACTTTAAAGCTCTTAAGAAAACTGAATACACTAAATAGGACACATATGGCATATGTTTGTATAAAAAGATCACACTTAAAATTTATGAATGTACAGTATTGTTTTGAAATATTTCTTCATGTAGTAAAAATCATAACATATGTAGCATATTTGTCAAAAAATCATTGGCTTTTGATTATTTAGTTTACTGATTTATAGACTGATGTATAAACTAAGTCATTAGTCAGTTTTTCACTTTGGTTGATGTGACCTTTTAACAGTTAAGATGAATGAAAAGTCACTTTATGATTTTCTTTCCAGCAAAGAGAGGTCAAACTATCAGATAAAGACAGTAGCTGTGTCATCAACAACTGTCTACCTGGGACTACTCACTTTGTTCGACTGATCGCTATCGACGCTGACGGACAGATTCTGGAGAAGTCCAAACAGTTGACCATTCAGACTTCAGCTCCACCAGATGCCCCCATTCTGTCTGTCAGGTACAAGTCAATTAAATAAGAATCATATACGGTAATAAAAATGAAAAGTGGTAAATTCTAAATGTATCATAGCACGTGCAAGATGATTTCTTTACTATGCAATGGTGGTGTCTTTTAAGTGTTTCTAAGTTTAGCTAGGAGAAAGGCTCAAGTGAGGTTTTCTGGTTGAAGTTTATTTACCTGTAATATCTGTCTTTTCACATTTTTGACCAAACTTGTCATAAAGCATCTTTGGCTGAAGGGTATTCATTCCTTCAAACCATATGTCCTTTTTCCCATTTAAAACACCAGTAGTGAAAAAATAAATGGGATTATTATAAAAACCCTCTCAAGAACTACTATGCTAAAACAAAATTGTTGTGAAAGCTTCCTTTTATATATGATGTAGATTAAATTTTTATTCAATTCATGGATGAGTGCTAGGATTGGGTCAAAGGGTTATACCTAGAATGTTTATAAAAAAAATTTAAATATCCTCTTTTCAAGAGGAGTAATAAGATGGTTATATAAGGCAACTGATATGCAAGCATCGCCATGAACAAAGATTAATAGAATCATTCATTACTACGAGTGTGGGATAGTGAAATTCCACCAAGGGGACAAGATTCACGGTCTAGGACGAGGCTTTGCCGAGTCCTAGACCGTGAATCTTGGCCCCGAGGTGGAATTTCACTATTCCCACACGAGTATGTAATGAATGATTATTTTTCTCGCATTATTTTATCCAAAATAACGGCCTGTCAATGACGTCGCCATGATAGGGCTAAAAATATATTCTTTTAATTTTCGATCTAATTAAAAATCTAAATACACCATCAGAGAGAGCGTACCTGAAAATGGTTTACACATAGTGTAAACTGATAAAATGAATTTCAGTCCATGTAAATTAATTAGATAGATAAAAACTGGGAATAAAAAAACTTATCTATCCGATAGCGTACACATTCATTCAAGAAGACCTTTCCGCGATCTAAAAATAGTGCCATTTAAAAAGTGAAAATACGACAATATTTTGAATGAAAATAAGTTTATCTTAATAAGTTAAATGACAACATTTTAAGTATATGTAATATTTTTTAACATTGTTACAATTTCTTTATATAAAGACGGAATGTTTACGTTATCGTTCGCGGCGTAGTAATACACAGTGTAACACAAAAAAATCTCACACTGCTGTCTCACACCGGACAAGTCAATCTTACACTGGTGATTATGCGAGAAATAGAATAATTATATCAAATCATAGTTTTGGGGATTATAGGTGGGATAGGTGTGAAAGGGTTGAATTTATAAATTGTGCTGAAATATGATACTTGATTTGATTTATATTTATACTTTACTTAGATTAATTTTCATCTTGTAGAGCTTGTAACTTCCGGTACATAGCAGTACAGTGGGAGAAACCCAACACATATGGAGATGCCTTAGTAACAGGCTACAAGGTGTACGTAAATGGCATTGTTGAGGCCATATTGAATGCAGAACAGATGAGCTTTACCTTCACACATGGGAAATGGTGCCAGGAATACGCTTTCCAGGTGCAAGCCCTGACTTCTTTCGAAAAACTCCACAGCAAAGTTTCAGAACCTCTAGTGGTGGTTTGGCCAGGATGTAAGGCCCCAGCACTGAAACGACTTGCCACCCACAGCAGTTCTTGTGTCAGAATTGCTTGGGATGATCCTTACCTCACAGAAGGGGTCAAGGTCAAACATTTCAGGGTCAGTATTTTCACTTTCATATTTTGTCAAAGAGAAATTCCAAAATCTGCCAGATTTATTTCTCCTGAAAAATAAAGATAAATATAATTGAATTTCATGATAATTAAAAAAAAGTATTTATTATACTGGTAATATTAAGCTAACACTTTGTGGTTCCATTATTTATGTCTTAGGCTGTTTGTGTGGAACGTGACACAGAAAAGGAAGTGACACCCTCTATTGGTCCAATTCATCCTAACACCAGAGAGGCAGAGTTCAAGAACCTTAAGCGAGGATCATACAGCATCTTTTTAGAAGTACATGTATGTACTACATGCCAATGTTGATATGTGGAATAATTATATTCTAACATAAAAGTAATCTACTGAATTCTCCAGTTCTGTGTTTTATAAAGAAATGTCTTTAATTCTAGAATATTTGTATAGACTTATTGGGTTACAAGGGTATAATTTTGCATTTAAGCTATACAACACTGGTGATGTGGTGTGCTCCGAGCCTCTACATGTGGCCCCAGCTCCTGCCCCAGATCCACCCCTGGTTACTGTTACAGTAGTTGGATTGGATGAACGTAGGGCTCTAGAGAGGCTGACGTGTGATCTAGTCAACAAGAGGGATAGGTAACTACTTTATTTCAGTCTTATCAACTAAGTATAACAGGATACAATGTGCCATAGTAAAAGGGGACTAGAAAATAGAGGTTACAGAAATTTCTATAAATTTCAGGTTAATAAGAAAAGTTGGTCATAAACTAAAAGAAATTGGTGCTTTATCAAATCCATTGAGAGCAGAAAAGAATAAGGGAGTGATCGAGGGAGCCCACACATTGTCCAGGATAGAGGAAATTCTGGAACACTGCTTCAGTGCCCTGGAACATTATACAGGGCAGCTGATTGCCCATGTCAGCTGGTCTTGTCCTCAGAGGCAGAGTGAGACCAGTGTGTCGGGATTTAAAGTTCTGATTGATGGGAAACAGTATGGAAATACCATGCATGAAGGAGTTAAACAAGTTCGCATCAAGGTAAATTAGTACTTGCTAGTATATATGTAACATTTTTTAACTAATGCTATTGACTATTAATGAAGAGTACCGACTTAAAAATAATAACACTTTGTAATGGTTCTGTATAATTATATAAGAAAAATCATTGAAATTCTCAAATTAGGTATGAAGTAAATAAAGTGCTTAGATTTTACTGTCAGCAAACAATGAAATATATCAATTTTCTGAAAGAGATTTAAGCCAATGAATGCTTTGCAATAATGAATTTTTAGAAGTAAATGAAAAGAAACTTTATAAAAACTTTCCATCAAAATCATTACAGTGTGAACAATATTTAATTTGTTTGGATGTTTTAGCTTGGAACAGAGCAGCCAATCTACAAACTGACTATGGTTTCTGTGTCAGACAAACCGCAGGCCTCAAGTGCCGAATCAAACGCTGTCGATCTTCTGTCAGAGACCTTCAGGCCCTTCTCATTCTACTGCTATCACAGTATTCATAATCAAAATGCAAGGTAACATTTCTATCGACAGGATTTATGTCAAAAAAGACAGATATATGAGATCTTCATAATTTAGTAAAATTTTGACAATTAACTTTAATTTAAATCTTACCTATAAGGAACATTTACACGTTCATCCTGTAAAATAATATTTTAATTTTCTTTTCTGGCAAAAGTTTAACACAAAATTTTGGAAACTCTCAGAGCTGTGTAGAAATTAAGAAAGAAGATTTATTGTTACAGTAATATAATTCAAAAATTTATTTTTCTTAAGGTGGCCAAACCAGGGATGCTGCAAGTATCAGGACTCTGTGATGTATGAGCGACAATTAGCCAAAAAACTAGCCAATCAGGGTCTCTTAAAACGCAAAGTCCCTCCCCCAGCCTGCAGCTTGCTGGACATATTCCAGGGTGACTACAAACCCTTCCTAGGGACTCACAACAAACAGTTCCCAACTGCCATACTCTTCTGGACACCATGGTTAGTTGTAAAACTGAAAAAAGATGGGTTGAAATTGTCCAGGGAGTGCATTATTTTCCGTGATTGTGGAAAACTTCTAGATTGTTTGAAAGATTTTGGACAATCATTTTGTGAAATGACTAAAATGACTTCTTGCCTCTTTGGTGCTAAGATAAAAAGATTTATTGGTGAATCAAAATTTTATATCGAGATTGTAGGTAAAATATTTCTTTATTTTTTTTTTCATTTGATTATTTCTTTCATCAGGTGTCATGGATCTCAGAAAGTCATGTCACATTATGCACGTTTTGCCCGCGAAGGAGCTTCTGAGGTAATAAAGAAACTAATGTAGAAATTGTTATTTAGAAAAGGTCAGAATGAACAAAAAAGATGGGTTAAATTATAAACCCATTGTTTTGCAAGATTAAAGTGTGTTTCTTCCATATTTTTAGTGACGCTATAATACACAAATGTAAGAGAATGCATACTCAGAAGCTACTCTTGATGTGTACTTTCAGTATAACTTTATTGCTGTATCATGTGGAGTGGAAGCTAACCATGCCTCAGACAGAAAATCCTTGATCCACTCCATTACATCCAATGGCTGGAGGGAACAAGGTGTTATTTGGCATTGTACAAGTCAGTGTGCATCCCCTATTGATGAAGCTAGCAGTGTCTGGAAAAACAGCACTGCAGGTAAGGAATTTTGGGTAGTTTTATCTTTTAATCCATGCAATAAACATTTTCCTTTACTATTTGTATCATTGTGTTTAAAAATTTAATTTATAGTTGAAATTTGAAATTTTCTTCTTTAATTCAATTGTTTTTCCTTTCTCCATCAAGGATCTGCTCCCAGGAATGATATAGAGAATGGAAAAAAGCACGTAGATTTGACAGAAATTCTGGGAATAGCTGGTGTGCCTACTTTCCTGTTTATTCATGCAGATGGTATGGGTTTATTGATAAATTCACTATTGATACATGTAAAATTTATTACTGAATTCTTGGACCTGTATCAACCAATGACAAACTGTCTATATCAAATACATTCTTGCGGCTCATCCAAAAAAACAAAAAAAAATGGATAAAATTATGCATGAAGAAAAGCTTTCAAATTGATTTGAATTTTAAGTGATAAAAAATAATTTCTTGACTTGATTTTTTAGGGTACATTGCCTGGCATGGTCGATACAGTGCCTATGACTACGCATCTTTTGCTGCCTTTATGAGGCACACGTTCAGTGAGGTTCAAGGAGTGGGTTGTCCTGTATTCCAGTGTGACTCTTGTAAAAATGATATGACCATTGATGATGAGTCTCTAGGTAAGACCCCCTGTTTGGCTCCTTGTTTTGGGGGTTTCTCACAATTGTGCAATAGTTCATAATCAAAAACTGTTTCAAAATGATATTGATTTCAAGTGATGTCATATCAGAGGTGACAGGATGGTCTAGAAATTTGTCAAATTCAGAACTTTCTCATTTCATTTTTTGTCAGAAGGCACATATACTGTTTCAGAAAACATAAAGCACAAGCTTGCCTGTCTACCAAATTGACATTTTTTCATGCACTTGTATCAAATACATCTTGTATATGAAAATCTCAGACAGGCAAGTCTGTGTTTCCCGAAGTAAAAAGGATATCAAAAAGTGACAAGATATTAAAATTTGGAAAGTTTGATGATATGTACTAATTTGTTGCTGGTTGCTTCAACTTAGTCTTTGAATCAAAATCAATGCTGATTTTCAAACAAGCATCATTTAAACTTCATTATTGCAAACTTCACATTTTAAACCCTTTTTTTGTATCAAATAAGGAGCCATATTCATTATTTACTCTACCTTGTCCTTTGTGAAAAAAAATGTGTTCTTGGTTATAAATAAATACCAAATAACTATCTTGCAAAAAAAAGATGTCACAAAAATTTTAACCGAAGCTCAGATTTACAACAATTGTTCTTATATTTATCCTATTGTTAAGTAAATTGAAGATTCTAATTCCTTTTAGAGGTTCATGGTTTTAAAGCCATATTTCAATGTTTCTTTTTTGCAGAGCCTGTGTTGCAATTGGTAAGAGAGAGTTCCACTTCAGCTCTGTCAGCACCACGATACATAGAGGAACGTCGCCCTCACTCTCCCAAAAGGGCAGATTCCCCCACAAATGTTGACCCTCCCATTGACAGAATCTTCATGAAGAAGCGTCCTCGCAGTCCAAAACGACACAAAAAGATTTCCGTCAACCAGCGTCCATTTTCTGCCTCCAGTGTCACCCAGGCACCTTCTCATTATGTCCAGTTGTTAAAAAGTCCTTATATGCAGAAGACAGTTCCCTCTCCGAAGGTTCTAAACAAGCTTTTACGTCCTCAGAGTGGAGGAGCAAGGCTTGGCTGAGGCTGTGGTCCTCAAATCTGAGGAGTGATTGGCTGAGAGGGTGGTCCTCAATTCTGAGGAGTGATATGTTTAAGTTCTGAGGAACTGATGTAAAACTTGGTGCCAAGAAAAGTTGACAATTTGTACTAATTAATCATGCTGTAATCAGAATTGAAACTACACAATGAAGAAATGCATTTGCTTAAAACATTCTTTATGTGATTTAGATTTAAAATTTAATTTATTTTTACATTTTGTTAACTACCACATGTCAATGGGTGTGCAAGAGGGATTTTGAAATAGCTTTTTTTGCAATTTTTTTTTTCAAATCATTTTTCATTTTGAACACATCAACATTGAGAATGACATCCTTTTTTTATATTTATTTTTTACAGGTTTACATTGTAGAAATTTTAACAAATTATCTGTGATATTTATGAGGTTAGCAGGTTGAAAGCTAGCATACATTTGTTAGAGTGTGAAAATCAAAATTGAATTAGTTTTTGTAGTAATCATGATATAGGGAAGAATTTAATCAATTTAATATTTTTTTGTAGTTTGAGGCATTTTTGCTAAAACCAAGTAATCAAGATGTTTTGACAAGAGAAAAGAGCTTTTAATTTAAGATATTTTGTGTTTTCTCAATGCTGAAGTAGGTTGTTCTTGATAGTATAAATATCTTTACATGATTTGTTATAGATTTACCTTTATCCGTCCTTTTATATGTTATATAATTTTAAAAAAATACATACATATATTCTTGCCTGTGATAAAGTATTATTTTTTGTTGATTTTGAATAACTCCTAATATTAATGCTTAAACACATCAACAGTACGTTTAGGTTAAAAAGAATGTGATATTATCTTTCCTGGCAGTGGTATGAAAATCTTCACGAGTCTGAGAAGTTGCTACATGTACTTTTTTCGATATGAGAGCTACATCCATTGTATTCTATTTGTTGTGTGATATATTTTACAAATTCATACTAGTTAATAAATTCTAAATTTATATGCTAGCTTATTTTTATTCTTAAAGCATTTATGCTGTAAAGATTGCTTGATTGTTCATTTGTTATTTTTCCAAGCCGGCAATATTTCAGACATACTTGGGCGATGTAAAAAAAGATAGGGGGCTGCCTCACAACGTTAACAGAACATGACTGAGTGTTCATATTGAGAGTTATGAATGATCTTACTAGAAAGAACTTTGTTATCTTGTTTAATTGGTTATCGTCTTGTTATTTCCAGTCAAATTATCCTTAGTAAACATATTATGGATGATACTAAGTCTGAATTGATGCATGCATCAATTGCGTTATGTCTGTATAAAGTACATGATAATGCATCATTGACTTTCTAGACAGAAACTCTCAGAACTGAGCTATCTTGTCACCAGCAAACCAATTTTTCTGGCAACCATGCTTGTTTGGAGAAAATTAAAATGTGATTTTGTTTCACTTTCTAATTCCCGTGGACAGGTCTCTAAGTAACACTACTAAGATTGTCTTCTATATACTCATGAACCTGTAGGAAGCAAATTGTTTGCTTGATTATAATGAGCAGGTAGCCCTCTACAAAAAAATATTCATTTGTAAAATTGATGCCTCCCAGACCAGGGATCAGGCTCCAGGATGGGGCTAAGTTGGTCATATATTGACATTTATTTTCTTTTGTGAGATAAAGTGGATGAAAATGATTATAGCCCTCATCCAACTATATAATCTCTGGACCAGTTCCTGGAGACCTAAAGTGTTCACAGCATGAGGAACTCATGATACTCAGCAGGAGGCAGTCAAGTTCAATGAGCTTTTTTTTTCTTTTTTTTCTTTTTTTCTTCTTTTTTTTTTTTTTTTTTTACAATTTCAGTCTCTTTCCTACAAACCCTTGATTAAACTAGAAGATGCTTATTTAAAATTAGTATAAAACTTTTTTTTTTTGGAAGTTTTGTGGAATCAAATCGTTTCTTAAAATGAAGGGCCATTATAACCTTCTTGAACCAAAATACAAGTAAAAGAGAAAGTGAGCTTGGTTGGTGATACATGTATTCCGAAATATTTCTCTCAAGTATAACAAAGCTTAAAGTTAGACTTTAAATTTGTTCTAAAATTTGTTCTAACACTAACCCCAAGGGTTGGTTTTGGTCACAGAAATAAAGGAGGGAATCATTTCTTAAGTTAATGGATAGATACACTCAATATTTCTAATCACCATATTTCAATACTGTCTTTGTTTTCAATTACAATTTCATTGTTTCTCACAAAATTTCCATTTCTTTCAGCTCTTTTAATTAGTGTCAATAGGTAACCATAAATATATCATGATTTCTTGAGATCCAAGAATCTAAAGATATTTCCAATATTTTAGATGGACACGTCATGTTAGACAGGGAGTCGCTGAATTTAAGTCAAATATGTTTACATATATTTGCCTCATTAATTAAAAATCAATCAAATTGCTAACAAATCTACAGGTATACATTATATAAAGGTTATGTCAAAAAAAAAAAAAGGCATGGTACAGGAAAAAAGGCTTCTTGTCTCCAAGAGAAATTCCCAGAATTTTTAAACTTGGACAACAGAGCAAGAAGAAATTCTGAATCAGTTTTTTTACTCCCGTACTAAAGGGTCGCAAGTTTTTTCAGGATAAGTGTAAAACTGGGCAGATGTGGATGAAATGTTTTCCAATTAACTTTCTTGTTCATTAGAAAGCAAGTAAATTCTTCAACTTTCTTTCTTACAGTGAACATTTTACAATTTTCGCTGTAAATTAAGCAGCTTTCTTTCAAAACCATTTCATCCTATTTTCTTGATGTCACATCTAAGTAATGATGTCATAGTTGATGCAATTTACAATTAAGAAAGTCATTAAAAATTAAGATTTTGCCTAAGTATTTTCATTACCTTTAATTGAAATGTACATGTAGATTGAATTCAAAAGTTTTATTTAGTTTTTTATAATTTCCTTATGTACATAATAATAAATAATTTAGAATAAACTTGCTCGTGCATTTATTAGACTGAATGTATATGTATATTCCACATTGTTATCATTTTTACAATTATGATCTACATGAAGTCAATCATTTTACGTTTGCATACTGCTTACTTTGAGGAATTCTTCAAGTCATTGGTTATCTTTTGCAATAATTAACACTTCATAATTTCTCTTGGATATATTTTAACCAAATGGTTCAAAGTGAGACACTTAAGAATTTATCAATTTAAATCCAAAATAAAATGTACATAGGTGTAATAAATCTTAAATTTAATACCTCAGTTACTCAGTATAGCATTGCATGTAACAGTCAGATACACTATATGGCTTACATCAAGTTCATTAAAGCCAAGATATTCAAATGAATATATTCCTCTTATATATGAGGAGGATGTCATTTAGTTTGAGAAACCCTTTTGTGTTGCTTGTATACACCACTCTTGATCCACTCCTTTTGTTCACACTCCAAACACATTCATTCCTTTCCCTTTTGTACATAAATCCTGCTCCTTGCCAAATTATGTAAGTGTTTCTCCTTTTGTGACCTACAACAAACAAATAATGAATATGCAATGCAAGAAACTTGATTTGTTTATTTTTATCTTGTTTTATAGATTTTATATTCTAAGAAATATTGATGAAGACTTTTTAGGAATATACCCTGGCCTCAATGTATTCCACTCTTCTTTCCAAATGGGTCAGTTTTTCATTCAGGGTTGCAAGTCTAGATCTGCAGGATGTATCTGAAAATGGTGAAATAAAATATTTTTTAACATATAAATCATGTTCAGTGTATTTCTTATACCTTGTTCAAAACTGTCCTAGAACTATACAATCCTGGCATTAGTATATATCAAGTCAAAAGTGCCAAAAAATCATCATTAGATGTTTATAATTGCAATAATGGGCTAGCAAATGTTGAAAATAAGAGCACCACAAACCAAAGCTTCTCCCAACACTGATTTCATTTATGACATTAATCACAACAATGAATAAACTGATATGGTGTTTTCAACTGTATCAATATACATAGAAAACTTTTAAGCATTTCAAAGCAGTTCTCAATATTTTGAATGCATTCTATCTTTCCAAATGTGCAACACTTTAGCTTAACTCCTTCTTGTTTTTGATATAAAGTTTAATAATTTGTTTTTGATATAAAGTTTAATAATTAGCACACCACTACATTTACTAGGTATGTAGCTTAAATTACCTACATGTATGTAGCTTTATTTAGCTATTTTAATACAAGTTAATTTTCACAAGTTCACTTTTATTTATAATTAAAAAAAAATCCCAAGTATGTAACTACTATTATTTGCAGTATGGAGTTTTAAAATCAACCCAGAGAAAAGATACTAGTAAAGACATTGCTGCTTTTGAACACTTTTAAGAAGAGATGTATTTCTATTGTACACCATCTTGTGTGCAGTATAGCAAGTAAAGTATGATTACCTTGCATTGTGCTAAATTATTACTAATCAATTATCATGTTAAAAACTGGTCTTCTTTGTTATTTCATTCAAGAAGTAACTGTCTGGCCACAGATTAACTTTTATTTTTGATTGCAATTGCACTGAAGGAGACGCATCTCCGAGAGTGATTATACAAGATCTGTTGAAGATTCAAGATACACAGAGAAAAAATTCTCTCATAGGCACTTCACGGCAAATGAAAATATGTTCTCATAAAATAAACATTATACATAGCCAATATGGTAATTATAATTTTATTCATCAACTGGGGGATGCCCATAAGAGAAGGGATGGAGACTGGTTTGACTGGCCTAGAACCTGTTCCAAATGAGTCATGGTACTGGTTCTTGTTTTTAACAATTGAATACTTAGTCTCCCATTGTTAACAGTGCCGAAAGTGACACATTAAGGGGATGAAGGACACATGGTCACGTGACTGTTTAACTACGTCATAGTCTCCGTTTATATAAGTGCAAAACGTGTAAAGCATCAGTTCTTGTATAATTTTTTGACCATTTTTTTCTTTAATTACCATCTAATATTAAAAAAAATGAAAAGTTTAATATTCTTCCAAACATTAACAAATTATGAAGAAAAAAAAATCCACTCCTCCGTTTCCCTAAACTGCGTGTCCAATTCGTCGGTGACGTCATACACGATCTGTTAGTACAGCAAGATCATACTCGGTGAATACAGGGGCGGTATTATTATGTAAAAACAGGTCATAATCAGTATATGATGAAATATTTTGAGAAACGGGGAGCACAAAAATTATTTTTGCATGGCTGATGACGGAAATCTTATGTAGGTATATCTTATTTCGCTTATTTAGCTTACGTGTGACATCATAGATGATTTTTCCCGTACTCGAGAAATGTAAACATGACACGTTTTTGTCATGCTTATGTCCTCTTTAACGATGCCCTGTGCAATATTGAGGTCAGCTTCACCATTCGAAATTTTTACAGTTAATCAATAATTAGAAGGATTTGCATTTCAACGTAAATTTAAAAATATTGAATGATAGAATTTTTTGTGAATTACGTTTTTTGTTGTTTAAGTTGTGTTAAAAAGTTCGTAATTTTCCCTATCCAAATGCAGTGTGATAGAAGAAACTTGCTTTTTCGAATTTTAAACCCTATTCAAACTCTAAAATATTTTAAAAGATACATGTTCACTTACATATTTTTTATATATGCTTTAAAAATCCCATTATGGTCAGAGTAAAGAGCCCGGAAAAGTGGAGAATTAAAACTCCACTTAGATACTGTAGGGCATAGTATTTGTCAATCAATATCTCTAAAATAAGGTAAGAAACCTAATGATATAACTGCTTTAAGATATGTGGGACATACTTAATTAGAAATATACAAAATATAAAAAAAAATTGAATGACAAGTATTTTTTCAGCTAAAGGTCCTTCTTCCCCTTAATTCATCTTTATTTGTTTTCATGCAAAATAATTCATATTTCGTACCAGGAAATCCCCTCCCTATCTATTTTCTAAAAGAGACGCCTTATCTACGTCTTACCAAATGAGTTTAGAAAGTCTGATATCTTCTTAATGCTGCCAGTGATGACCTCTATGTACTCTCGGTTGGCCCAGTCCTGTTGGATTGGCCTTTGGTGGCTCTGAATCTGGCCTTGATTGTGGTGCGACATTGTTGACAATTTCCCGAATGATGCAAGTTACACGAACTGTCATTGGACCACGCAATTTAATTAACCAATCAGAAAGCAGTTATCATATCAAGCGTACAGAACATAACTTCCGTTAAAATGGCACCATAATTAATTCATCTTGTCTTTTGACTCTACTACTGAACACTCTCAGGTATTAATGAAGAAATGTCCACAATTATTTTAGTTGTGATTTATATAATTGATTCAAGTACATAGTGTATGAAGATTAATGATATGTTCAATCATTTACAGTAATGTTTTGGTAATCACTGGTAATATTCAATAACATGTAAAAAGAAATTCCATCCAAGCTAAGTAACATTACACGTAAAGATATTATTTGTGAAAAGAAATTTCCAACGAAGAACGTAATTACTTCTGCACTATAACATGTACAATCTGATTCTGGCTCTAACACAGGTTGGGGACAAGATGGAGCCAATCAAATCACTGTGGAAGAATTTCATGTCAGAAGGGCACCGCCCTCCAGAAAAAGACTCAAAAGTTGTGGTCATTGACACCATCATTCATGAGCTTGAATACCACATCAAGGAACTGGAACGTATTTCACACGAAAAAGAGGTTGACGACAGACGTCGGAATACAGGTGTAGACTACAGTTGGTTAATGAGTACAACTCCTAAAGGTTTTGAAATCCCCCAACTTCAAAGACTAGAACTAGAAGAGCTGTGTTACAAAGTAAAACCAGATGAATGTGGAAAAATCTTGTCTTTATTTAGAGATGCTCTATTTAATGACCCTTTACCGTCCCATCTACCTCGAATCATGAGGTCCTGTATAATTCAGGTGTTAGAGCAAAGACCCAAGGAAGAAACCCTCAGCGAGTGGGTCACAAAGCGAACACTTAGTCTCACCAGAATCCGTCCAAATCCAAAAGTCTCTCCTTCACAGCAGGGAGATCCTGAAGCTCCAAGCCAAGAAGAAAATAGAAGATGTTACAGTACACCTATTTTACAAGCAACTACTGTCCAGGAATTCAGACAAGGGGTTGATACTCTACCTGTTTGAATTAATTTTCCTAGTCTTAATCAACAAATGACTCAAAGTAGATAAATCTTATTGCAGTGCTGAATACATTTTACAAATTGATTATTGTTGGTGCTAGATTTCTAAGTCAGCATATTTTTAGCTACTTATTTTAGTCTCTGTACAATTTTTGCCATAAAGGTTTAACCTAATCACAAGATGTCAAAATTAGAGCTTTAATGAATCATATTCAGATTCTGAATAGAAAGTCAAAAATTTACATATTTGATTAGATAAACTAGATTTTTATATGTACCATTATTGAATGTATATTAGAGGTAACAAAAATTCTTGCATCCATGTATAAATTGGTGATTTATTTTAAAGAATGCTTTGGCATTAGTAGTTTCCAGACAAGTAGTCTGTGATTATTCAAACAAATTGCGTACGAACAAGCAAAATACATGAAATACAAAGGTATTTGCTGAATGCTTCTCAACCCAATTTTTAGGGCAAACAAAGAGATTTTTAAAGATGGCCTTATCATGATTATTATGTATTTCAAATTTATATTTAACATTTGTTTTATATTTTCTATATTAAATTCAAAATGTTCAGTATACAAAGAAAAATTGTAAAGTATACAAAGAAAAAAGTCTGAAAATTTAATGTCGGATGATATTTTGATATTTCAGTACTCATATCTTCATCACACATAATCAATATTTCCTTATATCATCCTAGCTCTAATGAGTTGTGGGCCAAATATTACCATTTTACAATATTTGTTGAACAAATTTTTCCACTGCCAGTCATTATTCTTAAATTCTTTTTGAAGTGCGCCATATACATCTAAAATTCTATCAGGGTTGAATAATCATTTTATATCTTGAAATATTTATTAGAAATTCTAGTACAGCCTTCCAGTCAAATTTGGAAGGTTTATCAATGACACAACCATGAGCAAGATAGTGTTACAAAATTTGGTGTTTTTTTTTCTTGATTGTCAATGCTTATTCTAATGGTTAGTGAGTGAAAAATTAAATTAGAGTGTAATAGACAATTTATTGTAGTGTTTTTGATGTTGCTTTTTATCATGTATATTACCAAAACTCAAATAATTTTTGTTGTGGTTCATCATGTCTATAACAAAAATCAATCAAGAACAAAGAGAAAAATCAGCCTTTTTTATCTTTAATCTGACTGTGATTAAAACGTGTTAAAACTTAGAAGATAAATTCAATACATTAATAATCATATTTATATTTTAGATTCATATCATAGAAGCACCATTTTTTTTTGTCACATGAAGTGTACAATGTAAAAACATTGAAAGGCAGAGATGATATTTTTTTTCATACATTACTAATATCTGGAAAGCTTTACATGTAGGATTTGTCAGTCTCCATGCTCAACAATTATGATTTGCCCTAATTTTTTTTACATACAGAGTTTTGACATACATGTATCTTGAGGGGTTCTATATGAAGACGATATGCAGTAAGACAGAGCAACATAATGAATTAATGCATAATTATGGCAAAGACTTTTGTTCCCTGTAGTTTTAAATCATTTTTTGAACTTATCAGATTAGTTGAATTTTGTCTACATGAATAAATAAAAATTGTTTTTCCTTGGCTGTCCGTTACAAATTTTGAAACATGCTTACATGGGTAAAAGAGTAGTTTTTTTTTTTGTTTTTTTTTTTTTTTTTAATGAAGTAAACTGCTTTAATAAGGTTACTGAATATTGAACTGGAACATTCATCACCCTCTGAAAATCAAATATACTTGTTTGTCAGCAGAAAAGTACACTTATGTGTACATGCTCAAAGTAAAACTAGTCTATTTAGTGGGAAGCTTTTAAATTTTTTTTTTTTAAGCATACATAGGATTTGAATTTTGCTGAAAGAATTCCATTACAATATTCCAGGTGTCAGAGAATCATCTGGCACACAATGCATTCCAGAATAGATTTTTTTTATAACCAACGAACCAAAACCTAAAATAAAAGCAGAGAATTTTTCACCATAAAAGAATTGATTAACAGAACATTATTATTAATCACAATAATTCTTAAGTTAGCATTGTCCATGCCAGTCTTGTATGTTGTATTCAACAAGGCATTATTGTGTATCTATGTTATTGTGTTCTTACTTAAACTGGAGGTCATTTGTGTTATGTAAATGTAGCTTATGTTTGTAGATTCCTTTCCAAAGTGATTAGTGTTCAACATTACCTCATATTTTTCCAGAAACTTCCTGTTCGTTCATGTATATATTTTACCCAGTTTTGATAAATTTGATGTGCTTATATTTAATGAGCATTTTTTAAAATTATAATTACCTTGTTAATTGCTTGATTAAGGATGATTCCAATGTTGTTGTTCATTCTTGTAAAAGTAAAGTATTATTTACCAGAAATGTAATTTATTCTTGATATATTGATCAATTATCATGGAAAACATAGATATAGTGGACAATTTGTTTTTTAGCTCTGTTCAAGGACCGGGTGTGATAGCTCGGGGTAGGGCACTTGCTTGGTGAGTGGGAGGTCCGGGTTCTCTTCTCATTCCCGACACATGTCAAACATTCCTTTGACAAATACTTGGCATCAGAAGTAAAAAGTCACAGGTTTGGCTTAAATCAAGGTATCTGAGACCTCAAAACAAGGTCTCAAGGGTGGGAGGCATTGGCACAATAAAGAACCCTCACTGCTACGGCTGTAAGTGCAATGCATAGGTCAGAATTTATGGCACTTCACCTAAAGAAAGTGACATCTCAACATGACTGAAAAATCTTGACTGGGATGTGAAACAAGATGCAGTCAATGAATGGATAGGGTCAAGTTGAACTAAGCCCATATTTTTATTCCTTAAAAAATAGTAACTTTATGGAGAAACTTAAGACATACAGTGCAACAAAATAGTCAAGAAGTGTTGAAAATCTAGTGTAGACTCTCTAAAACTCCATAGAAATTTTTACAAATTTAGAAATCGAAAGCATCAAATCGTATGACTTTCCAATACTTTAAACAAACAGTCATTTTTAAATTAAACATCAGGCGAAAAGCCTGAACTACTGCTTCTTTAATAAAAATGGAACTCAGAAATTATCTTATTTTGTGATTGTTCATCTCCAAAATTACTTCATTAAAAATCGTTCGAATTCTACACCCAAGTACTCTGAAATTAAAAAGATGCTAGAGTTCCTCGTTAACAGTAAAATTGTAGCCTTTTGAAATCATGTATTCCAACAATCTGTTGGAAATCCAATGGGCACAAATTGTGCTCTTATTTAAATAGCCGACCTGTTTTACTAGAGTTATATGAAGCAGAATTTGATTTAAAAATGAAAAAGAAAAACTCCTACACATGCAAAACTCTTGTGTGGCTTTGAGATTGGATTGACAATCGGATATATTTAAAATTGGCAACGTAAACTTTGTCAATTATGTAAACCATATTAATTTTCATGCATATGGCGTCTTGATATATCTGAGGGAACTCTCTATAAATAACAGACACCCAGACTCTGCCATATCTGTTTCATACACTGTAAGTAGATGTATTGGCTACTGACGTTAATGGCACACTACGACTAAAATATTTGAGAAAAGGAATTACATATACTTCAGCTTTTCCATCGTCAACTTCACCTATTTAATACGTATATGTAGTAATACGCCCATATGGGGTTTATAACTTCCAGCTGACTCGGTACGCTCGAGCTTGTTCTACATATGAACAATAAAAGCCCTGCATAGTCAACTTGAAATAATTTCAATTTATAAACCGAGGTGGGCTACTTGCAAATTAGTTGATGATACAGGGCTTTCAACGGTCTCATTTTAAGCCAACATTTTGTAAATTTTATGGTTGTTATTTATCTGTCTGAATTTTCTCAACCAGAGAGCTGCAGTTCTGCATGCAGCTTCCTCTTTGTTGATAGTCGAAAGTTATTAGTTTTTTTTTTCTGCATCTCACTCCATTGTTTGTTGTTTCTCAATTTAAGAACGAAACGTATCTCCCTTTTTCTGTTTTCTGTCTGTGACCACAGATTTGTTTGGCTTTATATCAATCACACGGGCATTCTATTTTTCCGCTTTCGAAACTTTCAACATGGGGAAGACCCCCTCGAATTGTTTGGTTTTATAAAATTTCTATGTAAAAGAAACGAAAAAAATGATCTTGGACCCCCCCCCCCCCCAGCAGAAGACAAACAGGTCGACCTGTTTAAAACGGTAAGAAAATTGTCTATGAAAACAAAATGACTTAGGAAAGCCCCCCCCCCCCCCGCGCAATAGGATTTTCACGTTTTGAGTAGTATAGTGAGGGACATTTCGTGCTAATTTGAGGAGCCACCAAATTTGAGGAGGCTACGATAGATCACGGAAGTGTATTATAACAGGATAACAAGATCAGGAAGTCAAAAATCGGATATGAATAGATCAATAACACAAAAGTTTTAATCCTTTTAACAACTTAATCCGTTCATCAATACATAGAAGTAATATTTACATATTAAAATACTTTTACATCTGGTATTTTTAGGGACCATTTCAACAGATGTCGTGTAATGTTAAATCTACAGGTTTATAAGAACAAGTTTCATTGAATTAATTTGTCAATGTATATTCCAAGAGTATGTATGAAGTGTAATAAAGTCGGGGGAAAATATATTTGCTATATGTTCTGATGAGAGGAGGCAAATTTGATATTTTCTTTGTAAAAGAATGAATACAAAAGATTGTACCCAATTGCTCTGGATTAATATAATGCAATGAAAAAGATTGTAAGATTTGTAGGTGATAATACAATAACTAACGTTCCTTATGAGGATCGTAAGGGAGAATGGATGTTAATGGCTGTGGACAGATGTCGTTTTCAGAGACGGATCGATAGTCTATCACAAATCCTCGAACCAATACTTGAGAAACATTTAGTTTCATATAGATTAAGATACTCGTTCAAACGTTTAACGATAAAACAATATTAAATTGAACTGTATAGAATTCCGTAATTCAGTCCATTACAAATGAAATAAATAAAAGTCAGAATAGACCCCAATATCAAGAAGTGTTTTCCATTTAAGGTATATATTTAAAATACATGCTAGATTAAAAATATTTAAAAGATGTGTATCAAGGCAGTAAACATGATTCGGAAAGGATTAATGTTCATGAGTAATGTGCGATTGTATCTTATTATTTCACATCCTTGTTTGATGAAAATCAAACTTAATCATTAAACGTTTCATTTGACAAACTTCCGTTTGATCATTATTATACATGTATAAGATGTAGTCACTTGATCGTTATAAACCAATCGGAAAAATATTCGGAAATGACAGTGTTCCGATTTAAGATCTTTAAGTTTCTATTTAAATATATGTACATTCAATAAGCTAAAAACTTATCACAACATGTCTTCTACCCAGAACAGTCTACGTCTAAGAAACGAGTGATACATTCCAGCGTGTACATTAAGCAATGGTGAACGTCGAGTTGACGTACGAGAATGGAAACCAACGAAAAAATCGTTAGTTCCCTTCCAAGAAAGGCATCAGTTTAGACTTGCAGCTATTCAAAAGCCTAACGCTTGCAATTGATATGATCCACGCAGCCTTGAACAAGAAAGAAGACCTCCACTATCACATCCGTGCTAATATTTTCTTAACGGTAAAAGGAGACTGTCCCTGTGTTAACATAAGGAAATACTGGAAACCAGAGAATGAAGAAAACCTCATACATATCAAGAAGGGGATTTGCCTCCGTTCTCTCGAATATTTGAATCTAAAATCACATAGGAGTTGCATTGACAAAGCGGTTCCCGAACTTGAAAACACCGTACCTCATTCCCTGCAAGACGATCATCAAAATCAGCTAGGGATACTTCAATGTGCGATGTGAAATCCCTTAGAATACCAGAACTGGTGAAACGACTACAGACGAAATGTGTCGAATATTCTTTTTATGTGAAAACTCTACAAATCGTGTGTGACAATCATGCCTTTTTATGTTTTTGTAAACCTAAATTTTTTACTTTGTGTGTAAATTCGTATTAAGTTTATGTATTCTAATAAATATATGCATCAAACACAAGTCCATGATTTTTGTTACTTCATCATAACTCACTACCGGAATGCGAATAAATTACAAGCCGATTGTTGACAAAGCGTTGTGTCAAGCAAGTGGTGAAATTTGATCTGAAAGTCTCTTAAAAACGTCAAAAGATTTGTAATATGATGTCTTCTACAAAGTACCATCTAGATATAAACATCTGGACATTAATATATGTACATGATAAATAAATGAATGCAAAAACTATAAAGTATAAATCAATAAATGGTTTGTGCAACAAGGATTTTCATAAATGTAAATTGCGGAGTAGAACTTCATTAAAACACTCTCTCTTTCCTCCTCGTCTTGCTGTGTTGTGTATACTCAAAGTCATCGAACGATGTCGATCACGAACCAATACGACACATCGGATGAGGGGAGGGGTAGCAGGATGGTATTTATTTTGTTTTGAAGTCTTAGCAAAATACTGGTGTCGATAGCCGAATTTTGTAATCTAAAATAATTTATTATAAATAATTTGTGTTACTTTACACTATAAAATTATTCAAATGAAAGATACACCAAAGATGAGTGTTGTGTAATATTTAACATTGCTATCACCCCCCTACGGACTGTTGTTGGTGCGACTGATCCGAGAGACCAAAAACTGTTTTACTATGAGAGGAGGAAGGGGGTTAGTGTAGATACACTATCAACACAACATAACTAACCATTCGCTAGTTTCAATTAAGCTAATGCTTATTTATTTCACATATAAAAATGTAAAAATAGAGAATGGAGATCAGAAATATGTGTTAGTCCTATGGTGAAAAATAAAGAAAAGAGGTAGACACAAGGGATGGGATTGCGCTAACAACAGTCTTTTCAACAAAATCAAAAGGAAGAAGCTTGAAGTAAGAGATGTTTAAAACTCTCATTGATGGGATAGTCACGGCAAGATGTAATAAAACAAGCTAGATTTTCACATCGGATTCAATATTTTCTTGCCTAAATATTAGACGATTCTGGAGACCACGCCAAGAGGAAGACATCGTGTGGGAAAAAAGGAGGTTTTTTTTGTCTGACCCACAGAGTACGAAAAACTGAAATCTCTCTTTAGCGAAAGACAACAAGCTTCCGAATCAGACCTACCTTGGTTCCTTGCTATCTAATAGATGGTTATTTGAATGAATTAGGCGTGCTATTTTGCCCCTATCGGATCAATGAGAGTACCAGAACTGGTGATGGAAAACTGAATCAAAATGTGTGTAATATCCAAACATCTTTAAATAATTATATTTTCATGTTCGTGAGACTCGCGGAAATGTTATCATGTATATACATATGTAATTGACAATTAAATAAAATGATTATTTATGTTTATTGTTGTGTAGCTTAACTATGATTCATTTAATATATATAAGGTACTCACTGGGTAGTGTATATCGCTATATTTGAAAGATGAAACGTTGTTTACCAAAGAGATATGAATTGTGTTATCAATTTCGCAAAAAATCGTAAGGGCGATATGATTCACGTACATTTCCAAGTGTGATATTTCACATAAAAATAAAAGGAGGAAATTGTTTGAACTTTTACAAATGGGAAGAATAATTGCAATGGGATTATGCGACGATTTTAATATCGGTTTTTAAGACTCATCTTTACATCAACATGCTAAAGAGGAGGGGAGGATGGGGTGTTTGGGGGGGGGGGTATATAACTCTTGAAAACTCTGTTACTTTCAATTAAATTTATCTGCAGAATAAAATATATTTAATTTATATTCTACATGTATATGAGAAATACAAGTCTTGGTACGACCAAATGAAGTTAGTATTGAAAGCCCAAGACGTGGTCCCAAGAAGGTTCGCAGTCAAGGGAAGAATTGTATTGTCGCTCCACGTTTGATATGCACAAGAATCTGTCTCTACAAAATTAGAGGCGCTATCAAATAAAGACGTAGTCTTTTGAACTCTCTTCTTCACAGGATGACAAAGATAGAAAAACATCCAAATATATTTATTTTCTTTGTATGACGTCACATTTGTCGATCACGGAAATGATCTATTCGGGATCTGCCCATTTGTTCACGACACGGACTTTCATTCGTATAGTTGAAACGAGTAAGGGCTTCGACACCTTGAAAATATGGATGGAGACAGGAAAGAGTTAGTAAGACAATCGTATAAAGATTCGAGGGCTAAAAACTGGTGTTTTATATACGAATTGAGAGATCGGGTCCTAGAAGAAACATTTAGGAGAGATATGCATGATCTGTACGAATATGACAAGGCGATCATTCAATATATCATTTGGAGATATTACCTTCAATCTTCAGGGGAAATAATAGCGAAGGGATATATGAGATTAAGAAAAAAAAGGAATAGGGGCACCGTTTGGAAATTTTTTGCACCATTGTGGATGTTTGAGGTAGAAATATACCAGGAGCGTTATTGCAATGGTCATACAATCATGAAACAGTATCTCAGATCAGGAGACAGAGACGATGACTGTTGTCATGTAGAACTTGGAAACTTCTACGAACACTGTTCGCGTGTATGGATCCCTAAATGGGTCAGTAAGAAAAGGTCTATTCAAATTGATCATTGTTTTATCTGTTTGAAAGACAATACAAAAAGTTCCTGGATTTGTCGACGCTGTCATCAATATCCCTGCTGTCTACAATGTAAGAAAAACATGCAAATCATGAGAATTCAATCCTGTCCCATTTGCCGCTATCGTGGTGAATAAGCACAAACTAACCCTGTTTACCACTAATCCGGATAATCTTTCTTTTGACTCTGTGTTGCTTTCAGACAGCAAAAGAATATGTTGTTTGATCGCCCCACACAGATACTATACTACTTTTGATGTACCATTACCGAAGAGGTTACCGTAATAATATATGGCAAATTTTCCACAGGTTGTACTTTACATGAAAAGCTATGAATTGTCAAAATAGGGAGCTCAAATCGTGTGTGCACATAAGCTTCTTGCCGATTTAATCCACGCCAAGCAAACATTTTGGGTGGTGACTACTGACAGATGCGGCGGAGAGGATGGCATTTTTTTTTCTTTTCCTTCTGCGGATCCTGTAGAGTTTTTGATTCATTCGAAAATACCCCGATAACCATCACGAGAGATTTCAACAAATCTGATTAACAATGGATCTTAACATTTATGTAACACAGTTCTCCAATCTAGTCAGAAACTTCAATATGAAAAATGTGAAGATAAAACGAACAGTGTTTGAACATTTTTTGAACAGTTTGATGGATATTGAAAGTGGAAGTGGATGAAGAAACGTTTTCTGCTTTATTATTTTATTCAAGATATTTTTAAAATATAAAATGAAAACAAAAAAAGTAAAAAAAAAAAATAAAATAAAATAAACACTGAAAAGAAATATACTAGATATAAGGATGTGGTAAATAAACAATAAAAAAAAAATTGGGGTGTGTAAATCTGATGTATTCATTTAACAACATAAAAAAATCAATGCATAAATAAAAAAAAAAATCCAAACTTATTCATTTTGTATTGCCATTTCTTTTTCACAGTCTCTCAGTTCTACAATGTTTACGGCGAATGTCTCGATGTTGTCTTCTTCTTTAGAAGTTGCTATCGGGTCTTCATTCAGATATGATTGAGTTTTCATTTCACTCATCACTTTCTCTAAATGACACCATTTTTCGAGTCTTCTCTTTGTGACTTTTTCATTTACTTGTCCTGAGCATGACACGTCAACTAACAACGATTACCGTGCCAATTTCATCCGTAAAACTGGACATACGACGTTTTTAGCGACGTCATAGCCCTCAACCGGAAAGCGTCCGATTTTCTTTTTCTTTTCCAAATATTAGCTGCTTGTGATGAATCGTGTGCTGACCATTGTGGTTCAGCCACTCCAACAAACAATAAGCAAGAGAGTTACGATCGCGTTCTCGTGATTTAAATTTACTTAAAATTACTAGACGAGACACAAAAGAACCCACAAGCATATTCTCTCAAAGCACTGATACATAGATTGGCATCTAAATCAATTATTGTACTACAACTTCTTTTTTAGAGGTTGGGATTTCACGGAAATGTTTAAACATGATTATAAATCCCTTGAATTAGGTTTTTCTTTTATCGTATCCATATACGTCGTTGGCTTGCATAGAAGATGCAAAACTAGCCCCTCCTATCTACTGTCAAAAACTAGCCCCCTCTTTTCTACTGTCAATCTGCATGAAAGACCGACTCCGAAATTCTGCATGTAAAGAATCAGAAGAACGTCCTGTGCGGAAGATTCGACTTTAAAGGTTATTGTACCAAACCAGAAAATCAGGACAGAATGTCATATTTTTTCCTCCCAGACTCTGTAACAATTAAGGGTGTATTTTTCGTAATATTTGGACATTTTAAAGAGGGAAAAATAACTTCTTGTAGAGGAAGGTTGGAGCAGTTAAATTTTTCATTAGACACTTAACATTTGATAAAGGAAAAAGCTGTTACATTCCTGCCCGTCGAAAGGACACAAAAACCCTGAAAAATTAAAGGTGGAACTCAGATACTGAGTAGTATTTTAAAAATGTAAACACAGGAGCACATACGCAAGCATAAGCATTATTTTATTTTCGGTTAATAAGCCATATTTCAAACTTAGCTCGAGATCCTTGACGAGATAGCTTTTGAAGAAATTAATGTCACATGCGGCCTAACTGAAGAAATGCAAATGATGTGTTTCGGTATTCTTTCATTTTAAAAACTTTAATTTTCTGAGTATTTTCTCCCTTGATCAATCATTTTTTTTAATCATCGTCGTCATGGTCAAGGCATTCAGCCATGACTTTGTCCACATTGTCGACGAAAACAGGGTTTCATTGGCCTCGAACACGTAGATGATTTCTGCTTTTGCACTATTAGCTATCATTGTCATGTATTAGAGCATGATCCTGACCAAAGTGTTGTTAACTGGTTTTATGATATAACGCGGATCGGTGTATCCCTCTATGTAAGAACAGACGTCAACAGAGAGGGGAATATGAGTATCTGTATATTGCTAAAAACCAGAGCTCTATTGTTTATAGATCCTAACATACCCTCAAAGTCAAACACTAAAAACCCCTCGTATATATTTTTCGTTCTCAGGAACGTTTACACCGAATTGATTTAATCGATCAAATACAGACCTTGGGGAATACTGAAACCCACCTTCATAGTTTTCCCTTTTTTCTTTTGGTCCCAACACGCTGATGTTGTTTCATATTTTTTAAAATAATTGAAATGATGACAAATATGTTTTGCACTGGAATTTTTTGGTATTAGAATTAAAATTCGAGATGTAAGACAGATGATTTCGAATAGATTTAATTTAAACCTGCTTGAAAATTTACCTTGCGATTTGTAGACAGACTGTGCCGATTGTTCAGAGAAAAGACATTTATGTTAAAATTGAAGCATGTTTCTTATCAAACGAACTTCTTTCGAGGTAATGCATCGTAAAGTTTTAGTCGTTTTGGTGAGCATTTTTTTTAAATAAGGCACAATGTTGAATCAAATTATTTACACGAGATTCTGAGTCACTGTAATGGTAGCTTTGAGGAAGCGCTATACATCGTAATGCACAAGACGAAAATATCTGTACATCCTTGACCTTTCTGGTCCTTTGTCAACTTAACAATGGATTTTGATCGACTAATGTTGTGAAGTAGAGTTACGTCCGTATTTTCAAATACAAGATTAAGATGATTTATGAAAATGCGTGCATTGGTTACTAAATATGGCTTCCATTTCATGTAATTAGAATTATTAAGTCGTTACATGTGCTACTGCAGGCAATTTAAATGTTCGCGCCGCGACACTTAAAAAGTCTCTGAAAAATCCTTGATTATGACGGGGTTTGAAATACCTATATTCTTTTGTTTCACTTTGTAACAATACGTGTTCAGAATTTAATCTGAACACTCTACTTTGACAATAATTCATGTTCTTTGCTGCTGGCATGCTTTCCCCAACAGAAAACAATATCTATGGAGAAATTTTACACAACACAAACACTTCCCTCTTGGTGACGTCTGAAAATGATCGGGACAATAAGTTTTTTTTTTCATATCCTTCAATTTATCATCAATGCTGCCACCTTCTTCCAACGGAGGAATCCCGTTCCCTCATGGATGGCTTGTAACTGTCTCCTCTCTCTCCTACTTGAAAATGTTCGTTCATCTGGTGAACAGAGCCCGAGCCGAGTCAAATCTGTTATTACAAGTTCTACGTGTACATCGTTTAATAGTTCTTGAAACACCCCCCCCCCCCATAAAAAAAATAGAATTCAACAAATAAATGAAAAGTTTAACTTCTTTCTTAAGTATTTCAATGTATGAAAAAAGAACTTAATGTTTTTAAATATGGTAAGTTGGAAAATAAATATACGAAGCATAGCTCATTTATAAAGTTTGAAAATGAAATAAAAAAAATTGTCTAACTCACTTTGATTTTCAGCTGACCTGTGACTGCGTCACGAATCAAAGTAATTGTTCTGTATAATGAAAAAAAAAATTATTTGAAATTATTTGGTTAAAAAATTGAGGGGTTAATTTGAAAGAGAATTTATTAAATACACCATTTGAATACCATCGGATCTCTAAGTTGATATCAGAAAATTCTGATTTTTCTTTAAAACGCACACAAACACAATCTTGAAAGATGCCTATGAATTGGGTGAAATTAAAATCAAATCAAGAAAAAAAGATTTAATTTCATGGGTCTTTGTGAAGAAATATTTTTTTTTTTTATTCTGAAAAGCAAAAATTAGTTGCTTCCGAATTGAAATGTAAAAATCAGACTTTAAAAGGAAAGAAATAAGTTTTTAAAAAGTGTTAGTTATAACATTTCTTTTTCATTAATTTTATTTTGTATCTTTCAGCGTTTTTTTTTTTTTATTTATTTATTTTTTTTTTTTTTTTTTTGCTTTTCAGAAAAAAAAAAAATCAGAATTTTCTGATATCAATTTAGAGATCCGATGGTATTCAAATGGTGTATTTAATAAATTCTCTTTCAAATTAACCCCTCAATTTTTTAACCAAATAATTTCAAATAATTTTTTTTTTCATTATACAGAACAATTACTTTGATTCGTGACGCAGTCTCAGGTCAGCTGAAAATCAAAGTGAGTTAGACAATTTTTTTTATTTCATTTTCAAACTTTATAAATGAGCTATGCTTCGTATATTTATTTTCCAACTTACCATATTTAAAAACATTAAGTTCTTTTTTCATACATTGAAATACTTAAGAAAGAAGTTAAACTTTTCATTTATTTGTTGAATTCTATTTTTTTTATGGGGGGGGGGGTGTTTCAAGAACTATTAAACGATGTACACGTAGAACTTGTAATAACAGATTTGACTCGGCTCGGGCTCTGTTCACCAGATGAACGAACATTTTCAAGTAGGAGAGAGAGGAGACAGTTACAAGCCATCCATGAGGGAACGGGATTCCTCCGTTGGAAGAAGGTGGCAGCATTGATGATAAATTGAAGGATATGAAAAAAAAAAACTTATTGTCCCGATCATTTTCAGACGTCACCAAGAGGGAAGTGTTTGTGTTGTGTAAAATTTCTCCATAGATATTGTTTTCTGTTGGGGAAAGCATGCCAGCAGCAAAGAACATGAATTATTGTCAAAGTAGAGTGTTCAGATTAAATTCTGAACACGTATTGTTACAAAGTGAAACAAAAGAATATAGGTATTTCAAACCCCGTCATAATCAAGGATTTTTCAGAGACTTTTTAAGTGTCGCGGCACGAACATTTAAATTGCCTGCAGTAGCACATGTAACGACTTAATAATTCTAATTACATGAAATGGAAGCCATATTTAGTAACCAATGCACGCATTTTCATAAATCATCTTAATCTTGTATTTGAAAATACGGACGTAACTCTACTTCACAACATTAGTCGATCAAAATCCATTGTTAAGTTGACAAAGGACCAGAAAGGTCAAGGATGTACAGATATTTTCGTCTTGTGCATTACGATGTATAGCGCTTCCTCAAAGCTACCATTACAGTGACTCAGAATCTCGTGTAAATAATTTGATTCAACATTGTGCCTTATTTAAAAAAAAATGCTCACCAAAACGACTAAAACTTTACGATGCATTACCTCGAAAGAAGTTCGTTTGATAAGAAACATGCTTCAATTTTAACATAAATGTCTTTTCTCTGAACAATCGGCACAGTCTGTCTACAAATCGCAAGGTAAATTTTCAAGCAGGTTTAAATTAAATCTATTCGAAATCATCTGTCTTACATCTCGAATTTTAATTCTAATACCAAAAAATTCCAGTGCAAAACATATTTGTCATCATTTCAATTATTTTAAAAAATATGAAACAACATCAGCGTGTTGGGACCAAAAGAAAAAAGGGAAAACTATGAAGGTGGGTTTCAGTATTCCCCAAGGTCTGTATTTGATCGATTAAATCAATTCGGTGTAAACGTTCCTGAGAACGAAAAATATATACGAGGGGTTTTTAGTGTTTGACTTTGAGAGTATGTTAGGATCTATAAACAATAGAGCTCTGGTTTTTAGCAATATACAGATACTCATATTCCCCTCTCTGTTGACGTCTGTTCTTACATAGAGGGATACACCGATCCGCGTTATATCATAAAACCAGTTAACAACACTTTGGTCAGGATCATGCTCTAATACATGACAATGATAGCTAATAGTGCAAAAGCAGAAATCATCTACGTGTTCGAGGCCAATGAAACCCTGTTTTCGTCGACAATGTGGACAAAGTCATGGCTGAATGCCTTGACCATGACGACGATGATTAAAAAAAATGATTGATCAAGGGAGAAAATACTCAGAAAATTAAAGTTTTTAAAATGAAAGAATACCGAAACACATCATTTGCATTTCTTCAGTTAGGCCGCATGTGACATTAATTTCTTCAAAAGCTATCTCGTCAAGGATCTCGAGCTAAGTTTGAAATATGGCTTATTAACCGAAAATAAAATAATGCTTATGCTTGCGTATGTGCTCCTGTGTTTACATTTTTAAAATACTACTCAGTATCTGAGTTCCACCTTTAATTTTTCAGGGTTTTTGTGTCCTTTCGACGGGCAGGAATGTAACAGCTTTTTCCTTTATCAAATGTTAAGTGTCTAATGAAAAATTTAACTGCTCCAACCTTCCTCTACAAGAAGTTATTTTTCCCTCTTTAAAATGTCCAAATATTACGAAAAATACACCCTTAATTGTTACAGAGTCTGGGAGGAAAAAATATGACATTCTGTCCTGATTTTCTGGTTTGGTACAATAACCTTTAAAGTCGAATCTTCCGCACAGGACGTTCTTCTGATTCTTTACATGCAGAATTTCGGAGTCGGTCTTTCATGCAGATTGACAGTAGAAAAGAGGGGGCTAGTTTTTGACAGTAGATAGGAGGGGCTAGTTTTGCATCTTCTATGCAAGCCAACGACGTATATGGATACGATAAAAGAAAAACCTAATTCAAGGGATTTATAATCATGTTTAAACATTTCCGTGAAATCCCAACCTCTAAAAAAGAAGTTGTAGTACAATAATTGATTTAGATGCCAATCTATGTATCAGTGCTTTGAGAGAATATGCTTGTGGGTTCTTTTGTGTCTCGTCTAGTAATTTTAAGTAAATTTAAATCACGAGAACGCGATCGTAACTCTCTTGCTTATTGTTTGTTGGAGTGGCTGAACCACAATGGTCAGCACACGATTCATCACAAGCAGCTAATATTTGGAAAAGAAAAAGAAAATCGGACGCTTTCCGGTTGAGGGCTATGACGTCGCTAAAAACGTCGTATGTCCAGTTTT